>NC_138661.1:42179700-43500533 GCF_964273445.1 Streptopelia decaocto | reverse complement strand
GTTTTTCATCTTGTTCAGTCTTTCTGATAAATCAGTTTTGCTTTGGAATAAATTGGGGCAAATTCAAAACTACTTATCTTTTTTATAACTTATCTTAAGTTTTTTTCATGTGTCGTATGGTGCTGTCCATCTCTAGATACCATATTGGTATATTTCCATTACGTGGAAGTTGATTTATTCACAGTTTATTGCTTAATTATAGTGTATTCAAGCCCTGTTAACAGTCAAAGTATTTCCAACTTTAGCTTCCTTAGGTGCTTCCCTAGCAGGCTGAGATGCAGCCTTCTCTAAAATGAAATATAAAGATTGTCTTGTACTATTCTGCTGCTACACTTTGGAAATAGCAGGTTCAAAGAACTCTGAAAGACATTGCTGACAATGCTGGCTAACAACAGCTTACATTCCATCAAGAATTCTGCTTCCAATCTGTTTGTTTCCAATTAGAGAAGAAACTCAAGAATGGGCAGGACTCCCCTCCTAAGGTATGCAGATTAATGCAGACATTAGTAACATGCTCATTTTCAGTCAGTTGGCTAGTCAGCATAACATGTCAGTAACCTGTGGTGCTGCAAGCTTGCACTACAACCTGCACACACTACTGATCATTCCAGTTACCCTGCTGATTCCCTATATAGACATATTTAACCCTATTTCTAGCAGATCATAGTAAAGAATTACTTTCTAACTATTCATTCTGACTTCATTTTTGGGTTGCCTAGGCTGACTAGCTAGCAACAAAACCCTAAACAAGCACAAGGCTGGGGACACAATATGTTTGTAGAGCAAAATAGAGCTTGGCATGGGTAAGTGTGTATGCTGGGGAAATGGAAGATAACCTGAATGACCATTTCCCAGTATTTCACATGAAACCCTGAAAAAACAGAACCTGACTCTGCTCTTTTCTCCTGTTTCAAGGATTTTTTAGCTCCCCACTTCTCACATTGCTTCAGTGCATAGCGATCATTATTCGTCACTCCCTTTCTCTCAACCTGTAATATTTGAGGCTTACCCTTTAGACCTGTCCCTCTCTTTAATAATTCCATTACAAACCATAGTTGTGACACAAACTGTCAGATTAGCTCTCATTCTGGGCTGCTGAACAGACACCACCATCATTAGTTTTTCTGTGAGAAAATAGTGTAAGCACAGAGACAAGAAAATAATGGGCATAAAGCTATTCAGCTGCTTCATGTGGAATGTGCACAATACAGAGGGATGGTGCCGATAGCACATAAGGGCAACGCTTCATTTAATGCATCAGTGCCTCAAATGCACGACCCACTGCTTTGCCCACACAAAGATGTTTAAGATTTTTAATAGGGTTGACTTGCACTATCCAGTTGGTTCTAGGCTACATTCATCTATATTTTTAGCAATGTATTCATGCCTATGTGCTTCACATTTCCTATCAGTTTGCCTAAATAAAGAAGAGCTGGAGAAAACCCCCAGTTTCATAGTCTACAGGCTAATACAGGCTCACAGATAATCTGAGAACAGTGATGTACAAACTGCATTTCGATTCCTTGCTTTAAGTGTAACTTTTGCAGACCCCATGAATGATGGGAAGGGAAACTTCCCCACGCATAACTAGCTGGCAATGGACATGAACCAGCAATGTGCACTTGCAGCCCAGAAGGCCAACCATATCCTGGGCTGCATAAAAAGGAGCATGGCCAGCAGGTCAAGGAAGGTGATTCTGCCCCTGTACTCTGCTATGGTGAGACCCCACCTGGAGTACTGCTGTTTAGTTGAACTGAACAATTAACAGATGAATTAGTGACTATAAAATACACAGTGTAATTCATTGCTAAGTTAAAGCAAGCTTCCTGCTAGACAGGGTTTGTCTCTGCAAGCTGTGAGCTGTTGCAAGGCTAGTATGAACTATATTTCACAAACAGGTGCAGTAACAAACTGTAAGTGACCTAATGTAAGCCACCACTAAAATGCATAGCTAGGCATGAGTTTGATTCTAAATTAAAGAAGTTAAGGGGTATATATCCATTGACTCCATGTGCAGCAGTCCATCCTCCCCTGGCATGAGGAAGAGCTGTGTAGTTTGCCTGGCTAGAATGATGACCTGTACTTGACAGTGTTGACCCTGCATATTCTTGCAGTGTCTGGGGTGTGGTACAGTCCAGTTCTTGCTTCTCAGTTGCTTATTGGCAGATATAAATATCAACCCAAGACTTTTTGGCCCATTCTGGCAATCATGGTTTAACCCCAGCCAGCAGCTAAGCACCACGCAGCTGCTCAGTCAGTCCCCACCACAGTGGGGTGGGGGAGAGAATCAAAAGCATAAAAGTGAGAAAACTTGTGGGCTGAGACAAAACCAGTTTAATAACAACAACAACAACCACCAACAAAAATAATAGTATTTTAAGCAAAAGGGGAAAAAATAGCAGAGAGAAAGCTAAACCCCAAGAAAGACAAGTGATGCAAATGAAAACAATTGCTTACCAGCAACTGACTGATGCCCAAGCAGCAACCCACCCTGCCAACCTTCCCCTTAGTTTTATTGCTGGGATTGATGTCACATAGTATGGAATATCCCTTTGGTCAGTTGCAGTCAGTCGTCCAGGCTGTGTCCCCTCCCAACTTTTTGTGTACCCCCAGCCTACTTGCTGGTGGGTTGTCGTGAGAAGAAGAAAAGAACTTGACTGTGTGTAAGCACTGCTCAGCAGTAACTAAAACATCACTATATTATCAATGCTATTTCTAGGACATATCCAAAACACAGCCACATACTAGCTACTCTGAAGAAAGTTAACTCAGTCCCAGCCCAAATCAGGACAATGGTGAACATGGTTTCTGTCATGATCTGAGTTTGATAGGCATACTTTTTCTTTTTTCACCGTCAACCACTGAAGTGCTGACAGCACTGAGCCAAAGAATATATTACCCACTGTAGTTACTCACATTTTCCACAAAGTAATATTTAGCTGTTCAAAGAGTATGTGCTTCTTTAATCAGAAAGGCTTCTGAAACACACCAGTTATTCAGTACAAGGAAAGTTCTTGAACCTGTTCAGGGCTTTATTTTTGTTTATTATTTGTATGCAAATGTTTTATTTATTAAAAACACCACACGGTATTTACAGGGAATCATCATCATGGGCATACAGATCTGAATTTCTCTCTTTCCATCACTAAAATTGTACGTTCTTTTCTTAGGAGTAAGAACAATATTTACAGTATTTAAGCAGATAAATTCCAGTAATGAGAGACGTTTTGTCAAAAGAGCAGCAAAACAAGTTGGGAACAAAGGAAGTGATATTTTTATCACTACATAGTCTAAGTCATTTACATGTTGGCTTGGAGATCCAATATGAATAATGACAGCATGAAATAAATGTCTCAGTCCTTTGTTAGAGGTGATTCATCTCTTTATGAAGAACGTGTATTGCCATTGTGATACACTGTTAACGACTGGACTTCTCCAAAGTAGGTTTTGTTGTTTTGCATAGAAGCTAGCTTTGTCTTAATTCATGGTACATCATTTGCTTCTCCTCAGACTGAACTCATAGATTTTATTCAGTCAAGTAAAAAAGCTGATAATAATGTGTTGTTAGTTTTATACAGTCATAATAAAAAAAAAAAAAAGAAAAATAGAGAATTTACAGAAAGGTCTCAAAAGCAGTGTGAATAGGGTTATTTTGTTCTTCCTGAATATGTTAATATATTTTTATTTTCGACAGAAGCACTCACATTGTCATGACTGCCATCAGGATGAGCTTTGATCCACAGGCAGTCTTAGATCTGTGTAAAGCAGATGGATTTTAAGTGCCTTAACTTCAATTAAAAGCAATATAAGCTTCTTTTTAGAGGGAGAAAAGTGTAAATAATAAAAGTTTCGGCACAGTACTATATGACATATGGTCAAAAGCAAAGCAATTTTGCCAAGTATTCTACTATGACAGGATGAGGAGGTTGTTTAATACACTGGGGAAGGAAGATAGGAAAAAGGAAGTAGCTGTGAGTGTAATTCTTGAGCAGGAGAAGAGACAGAGCTTCTTACAGCGGAGAAATTGTCAGGGGGACAAACCTGGGAACTGATCCATGACACTGTGATCAGGATCCTGATGGTCATTCCTTTTCCATTCAGAGCTGCAAGATTTTCTCACTTTCTGTCTTTGAAAATAAACAAATGGCATGACACAAGCACATCTCTTGTGTCAGCTTTTCAGTTTATAAGGAATCTGGACACAGAATTTAAGGTTTCCTAGAAGTGGGGGTGAGTCTTTAAGGTTAGACACTGCAATCATTTAAAAGATACTATAGCTACTTTAGCACTGTGAAAAAGCAAATAAAAAATGAAACAAAAACAAAAACAAGCTCTAGGAAATGGAGAAAGATGGATAAATACAATATGAAGAGGATGCCATAGAAACTGCAGGGGAAAAAGAATAAATCCTGAAAAAAAATCCCTGCTGGGTTGTGTCCTCGGATGTAAGGCACCGACTCATCACTAATGAGGAAACTAGTTAAGCGCCTGATGATGTCTCATCTGGGGTTTAAGTCCCACTGACTTGAGCAAGTTGAAATCACTGGCCAAAGTCAATGGAACTGGACGCTTACTCACCCTTTGGTTTGGCGGGAGTGCTTCAGGGATGGGATTATGGCCATTCTAGGAATATGAAACTGGTCATCAAAACTGGACTCTCCCAGTTGCAGGAATGATGGAACAGATGTATAGACCAGAGGAAACTTCTGAAGATCTGTTCTGCATCCTGTTACTTCTCCCCAACCAGAAACAAATCCATCTTAAGAATCTCTAACATAGTACACACCTTTATTTGCCTGTGAAGTGTCTAACAAAGATTTGGATTCACTCATGTACAGAAACATGCAGTACAGTTTGATCCCTAAAGCCTGAAGAATGAAGAGGGGAGAGGAACAGCTAAGAGATGAGTCCCCACAGGGCGGTTAGCAGGGGCGCCACCAGCAGTGCTGCCCCAGTCTGGCCTGCACCTGCAGTGAGTGCACAGGCTGGGGGAGGCCGGGCTGGACAGGGGCTGGGGCAAAAACGCGGCCCCTGGGGGTGGGTTCTCACCCTGCACGGAGGCCTTGAAAGGGTCCTGTAAGAGAGATGGGGACAAACCTTTTAGTAGGGCCTGTTGCAATACGACAAGGGGTAGTAGTTTTAAAGTAAAAGAGGGGAGATTGAGACTATATATGAGGAAGAAGGTTTTTATGATGAGTGTGGTGAAACACTGGCCTATGTTGCCCAGAGAGGTGGCAGATGCCCCATCCCTGGAAACATTCAAGGCCAGGCTGGACGGGGCTCTGAGCAACCTGATCTAGTGGAAGATGTTCCTGCTCATGGCAGGGGATTGGACTAGATGACCTCTAAAGGTCCCTTCCAACTTGAACTATTTTACGATTCTATGATTTTATGATTTTATTATCATCTTGGAGGCTCACATTTTGGAGGAGAAGTTGCTAGTCTGGGCCAAAAGGAAACTGCAGTTTTAAATTGAACAGGATGTGTCTTATGCTGTGTTCTAATTTTATTCTCTTTTTGTGTCCTGCAGAGCTAGGTCTAGGCCTAGAAACTTTCACCTCCTTTTCATGCACCATTCTCTCATTCTGTAGAAGTCTTTTTTACCATCTGCCCTGCCTATTTCCACCATATATGTGAAATATCTAATTATTTTCTAAAAAATAAAAATTACTTGAGAGCTTAAAGCTGCTGTTTTAACTGAGAATATTAAATGTACAGTTGGAATTGAAATTGGAAAAGCTCTTTCTAGAGTTCTGGCAATTCTCATTCCAAATTCTGGCAAGTCCCTTGTATTTTAGACTATCTCTAATAAAAGGTGTTTATATGATAAACTGACTAGCATGTAGGAGACAAATTTCCATGAAATAAGGGAAAGAGGAATACAGGAAGTGTTTTCAGTGTGCTTTTCTATCACTGCATTGGTTTCAGATATTCTTAATTCCTATTTTAGAATTTGCACGCATGTAGTGGCCTAATGTTGCATTTGCATCCTGAAAAGATCTTCCTTCTTGGGCTTTTTCTCCAAAGCAAGGCCTGGGACTAGAAGACTAGAAGTTGAAGCATCCTGACAGACTGTATGTCAGAAAAGGCAACATGTTATTTTCATTTTTAGCCAGAGGCTTTCCCCCACTTTATGGTAATGGCACTGCAGATGATTATATACTGATGCTTTTTTTCATTAAGGGGAAAAAAACCATACTCTTGAATATAGCGTGCAGAATTTAATCCTAGTTTTGGATATTAATGTTCTGATATTGGGCCCTTCCTCCATATGTGTCTTTTGCTGACAGACTGAGCCTGCTGTATGTGCTCTCCGGAGGCACCTCCCTGGAGCAATGGCTCTGCACCCATGGAAGGGCTGCAGCCTTTGACTGCACCAGGTTTTAGCTCACCAGAGTTGTACTTCCCTGAAAGGATGCACTGGCCACTAAACCTTTGTTGGTGGGGAGAGAGGAGCAGCCCCCAAGGTGAACAGCTGAAAGTGAGGCATTTAGAGAAAGCACTCTCTGATTGTGGGGAGGAGATGATAATGGGGTGGACTGTAGGCACCCTGCAGAACTCTGCATAATGTTCTCTTCATTTACCAAGCCATTAAACTGGAGCTGATTTTATTATCATAATTTTTTTCCACTGGCATCTGAAGAGGTTTTATGGCCTTCAATAAAGCCTCCTCTGTACTCAGAATTCTGTTTGATTTTTACTATAACATCTTCTAGTGAGATTTATGTTCTTGTTTTGCTTAAGATTCACATTTTAATGTAGCTATAAAAACAAGTTATATTTGCTTGTTTGAGGGAATCTTATTTAGTTAATTATCAGACATCACGTGGCAAATCATTTAATTTGGTTTCTATTATACAATGATTGTTATTTATTTTCTTGAGTTATTTCACAATGAGAAGAAGGAACAGATAAACCAGAACACAGTAGGAATAAGAAAAGACCCTGTCTCAGTAATGGCTCAAAATGACTACTCAAATTTAGAATTAATACTGCCATCCCAGATCTTTTTAAAGTTAAATTTGTGGTCTCTCTATTTTTAGGTTTAATTTGGTTCTTCTTGCTAATAGAATAATGTTTGATATTTTCATGGCACTATGGATGTTCAAACTTTCGTCATCCTAGAGATTTCCTTCCACTATAGTGTTTGATTGTGTGAAGTTTCCTCACAGCCTAACTTTAAGGTTTCTAACTGTCTAAAAGATTGGACTAAATCTATGATGATTTAAAAAAAAAAAAAATTAAAAAAAGGTGAATTATGTGTGCCTTCTAATGGAGCAGAAAATATGGGGGTGGGGAGGTATGTCTTTTTGACTCATATTCTTTAAGGCCTAGATTCACTAAATGAGTCTTAAAGCCAAGAAAACCAAAGCGGGAGCTTCATACTACAAAAATTAATATTTTCTGTTTCATTCTACCAAAAAGCAAGTGACAATGTTTATTTTCATCAACAGTAAATATGGTCGATATCTGCCATTCTCATTGAAACAGTTTTAACAAGCAATGTGAGTTTAAGAGGAGATCCAAGCTGATCCACCATATTCCCTCTCACTTGGTGGTCAGCACTGAGGTATTCTCTGAAATTAGAATCTCCTATTATGAAAGTGCCTTGAAATTTTGGCAATCTCCAGCCTCAGACTGCTTAATTTGTTCACTAGAAAGGTCGCTGGATTCTATTTTTTTATTACTTGGGTGATGTTGGAGGATGCTTTCATAGAATAATACTCTTATGTTAACTAAAGAAGGCACCAGAAATAACTCTTGCATCCAAGATAATCATGAGTCAAAAACAAGATGGGAGAAGATCAGGGTTTTGCTCATCAGATAGATGTAGACTGAAGTCAGTGAAGAATTCTCTCTCCAGAAAGTGCTATGGTGATGGCTGAAGTCCGTCACCTTTTTATTGTTTTTCCCATAAACATTCAAAGGCCTTGTTTATGAATGTTCAATTTATACATATTTTCATTCCTGAAAGAAGCATAACATTTCTGTGAGCATTTAATTCTCTTTGGGTTTGGTGTTTTTTTATGATTAATGGCATACCAGTCTTTCTCAGCTCCAAATTATTTGCTATGTTACTGGCAGCAGAGGAGGTCCAAGCTAGAAAAGAGACTTCCTTGATCTGAGTTATTTTTCAGCACAATTGCAAACATGTCTGTGCAGATTTTGTTGTTTGTTTTTGGTTTGTTGTTTTTTTGGTTGGTTGGTGTTTTTTTTTTAATCACAATTGTATTTAATTTATGTTCAGCTTTGAACATATAATTATTTAAAATTACTTTCTAAAAATTAAATTGAACTGAATTTAAAAGCAAAACATTAATTTAAGAACAATTTTGCAATTACCTGGAATTCCAATTATTAGGATTTTTTTAAGGGCCTCCCCATTCCACAAATTTCAAATTATTTCATAAAATGGACATTAATTTATTGAACAAATCCATTGATCCAAATCTACTTGTTTTGGGTATAAAAAATCTTTGGTCCAAAAGTTTGCCTTGTTGTATTGTTGAACTGCAGTGACTGTCAGTATGAGTTTTGTCTTCCTTAAAAAGTGGTGACAGTAATCTTGTACCCTTGTGAGAAATTACCTCATTAATGCCTTCAAATTATTGAGGTCGCTGAATGGAAAATTCTATAAGTTTAATATCATGCTGAATAGAAAGTGGAATAGTAAACTAGAATTGATCATTGATCCAATCTGATCTATCATCCTGTCACCTGTGTCATCCTGTCCCCATGGACACCAAATAAATGGTAGAATGTACCAAATTGCAACACCTGGTGACTGCCAAATGCCCTGATGAATGTGCTTTGGCAACTTGCTGTTAGCACCTTTGTTATAAGCATTGCAACGTCCAACTATAATCCCGATCATTCCCAGAACAGTGGCCTATATGGTTCTCTCTCTTCAGTATAAAATTTATGGTCCACATATTTCACCCTCCTCAAGATCTCTAGAAATAGCAGGAAGATGTCAAAGAAGATTTCTCCCATAAAGACTAGACAGAATCACAGCTGCATCAAAGTGATAATCAATCAAAGTGATTGTATGGGGATATAGTGGAAGATTTGGCGAGGAGGTTAGTTAAATGTAAATACGCTCAAGTGACTTGCACCTGTCTGTAGAAAAAGCACATACATCACACTAATTGTTCTACTGACCTTGTGTGCTTGATGAGTAGAACCTCTATGTTAGACAACATAGGCCTGTGAGAAACTCCAGGCACCTTATCACTATGTCTGAGATTCCTGCTTTGTTGTGAGAAAGAGTGGGAGGCTGCGCCTGCCTGAAGCCTTGAAATACAGGTGAGCTCAGCAGGCCCAGTGATCTTCCAGTAGGGCTGAACTGACCAGCACCTGCATCCCCGCTAGTGTCATCTCTGCCTGGGAGCTCAGGTGTGGCTTCGGAGATCCCCCAGTAGAGAGGTAACTAAAATAAAACTTGCTCTTTGCAATGCATCTGTGGCCTCTGGCTCTTCTTGCGATGTGCCTGCGTATGTGCACACAGTGATAATAGTGGATGATGAAGTTCTGGTCCAGGTATAGTTATAATCCATTAAACAGATTAACAAATTGAGTATACAGAGCTAAGTGATTTACCCAGTTCACTCAAGAAGTCAGAGGGAGGACTCTTATTAAAATATTATGTTCATGATTCTTAACACCCAGCTGTCGAGGGTTTTGATTGTGGGGTGACAATAAAACTGTGGCAGATGTATTGTTAACCTCCTTCCCCACCCACCCCCTTCCCCCTTCAGCCCCCTCTCTCCGCCCTTCCCACTAAGGACAGGCGATCAGGAGGAGTTGGAAAAATTAAAAATCTTTTACTAATGCTACTAATAAGAATAGAGAAAATAATACAAAATATGCAAAATCAATCTTGAAAGTCTCAGCAACTGCAGAGCCGGCAACCAAAGTCCTGGAATGGACTCTGCAGCCAACCAGAGCTGGATTCAGTCTCTCACTAGGCCTCAGTTCGCAGGGATGACTAGCAAGGTCCTCTCCTAATTTCGGCCATAAGGAAAAAGGGGAAACAAGGGACGAGGTCATCGTGATCTCCCACTTTTATACGAACTATTCACGTGAATGGGATGTTATACACCATTGGCCAGTTTCTTGGTCACCTGTTTCTTGTTGCCCCTCTTGCAAGATGTGAATCTGTGCTTATCAATAACTTCGCATTCCATTGCTATGTTTACCAAAACATGTATCTGATTCTCCAGGAAAAAGCAGCTAATATGAAGGCTTTAGCTGACAGGCAAATCCACTAAAAGAGAAAATTGTTTTTTAACAAAACCAGGACACCAGCTCATACTGTATTCTGCAGTATGCTTTGTTAGATGTCAGTGCCTAGAGCAGATGAGGGAAATGGCAAACTAGAGAGGGCCTGCACAACTAAGTGGAGTACTTCTAAAGCAGTTACATCAACAGCATCTGCACAAAATTATTCTTTTTTCATTTTGTTAATTTTGTCTAGATTTGTGTCCTCTTGTCATTAACTATATCAATGTATTAAGAATTTAAAATTATGATAATGTCTAGAGACCTCAGTCATCTAGATGGGCTAGACATTAAGAGATTTTGTTTTGTTTTAAATGACTGTGCCTAATTCAGGAAGTTTGAGGCCCAGTTCTTAGGAGGAGTGTCTTGCTTCTGTGGAAATCAGAGTTATATGCCTGCAGGCCGGAAGGAGAAGAAGGACCGTAGAGTCCAAAGACTAACGAATAATAAAATAAGAGGGCAAGCATTTAAGTATAGGAAAAGCTTTTTTCCTTCCTTTCTTTCTTGTTCTTGAATTTCCTTTAGAATTTAGCTTAGGTTGTTGGGTGTCACTTTGGTCTCCTGTAGTGGTAACTGTACTGCTGACTTAAGCTGTCCATGTGTAATATTAAGAGTAAGCTTTCATGGCTTTTTGCTGACTTACACAAACTGGCAAAATTTATAACAGCACCGCAGCTACTCAGAAAATTAACAGTCAATGAATATTAACTGGAACTGAAATGTTGACTACCAGAGAAAACCAAAGCCCTCTGGCTTCTGGCTGGTAGTACATCAGAAACCATTGGAGTAATTTGATTTTGGTTTTTGTCATGTAGCTGAGTATTTGGCTTAGAACTCTGAACTGTGAAAAGGGTTCAATGTATAACATACTTGCTTTTTCATGGCAGTCCTCTATTTCACACATTTATTACTTAGCATACAAGGAAAATTGAAATATTCATAAAAATTCTTCCTGAATCCCTTTCTCCTCAAAAGAGATTTGCAAAGACCTGAAGGAAGATGAAAAATATTTCTAGACAGCCCTCAAAGGCTGTGATATGAAAGAGAAACCAAAGAAGAAGAAATCTGCCATGCCTATACATATATTAGGCTCTGAAAATTTCCCAAATTGACAATACTGTGAATATAACAGACTACAAACTATTAGGCAAGAAGTAAAATTTCCAGAAGTATCTAAGTCTAGCCTGGCTAGAATGATGACCTGTCATTGACATGGTGACCCTGCATATTCTTGCAGTGTCTGGGGTATGGTACAGTCCAGTTCTTGCTTCTCAGTTGCTTATTGGCAGATATAAATATCAACCCAAGACTTTTTGGCCCATTCTGGCAATCATGGTTTAACCCCAGCCAGCAGCTAAGCACCACGCAGCTGCTCAGTCAGTCCCCACCACAGTGGGGTGGGGGAGAGAATCAAAAGCATGAAAGTGAGAAAACTTGCGGGTTGAGACAAAACCAGTTTAATAACAACAACAACCACCAACAAAAATAATAGTATTTTAAGCAAAAGGGGAAAAAAATAACAGAGAGAAAGCTAAAACCCAAGAAAGAGAAGTGGTGCAAATGAAAACAATTGCTTACCAGCAACTGACGCCCAAGCAGCAACCCACCCTGCCAGCCTTCCCCTTAGTTTTATTGCTGGGCATGATGTGACATGGTATGGAATATCCCTTTGGTCAGTTGGAGTCCAGGCTGTGTCCCTTCCCAACTTTTTGTGTACCCCCAGCCTACTTGCTGGTGGGTTGTTGTGAGAAGAAGAAAAGAACTTGACTGCATGTAAGCACTGCTCAGAAGTACCTGTATTACTGTATTCATCATCTCTGTATTATCAATGCTATTTCTAGGACATATCCAAAACACAGCCACATACTAGCTACTCTGAAGAAAATTGACTCAGTCCCAGCCCAAATCAGGACAATGGTGAACATGGTTTCTGTCATGATCTGGGTTTGATAGGCATACTTTTTCTTTTTTCACCGTCAACCACTGAAGTGCTGACAGCACTGAGCCAAAGAATATATTACCCACTGTAGTTACTCACATTTTCCACAAAGTAATATTTAGCTGTTCAAAGAGTATGTGCTTCTTTAATCAGAAAGGCTTCTGAAACACACCAGTTATTCAGTACAAGGAAAGTTCTTGAACCTGTTCAGGGCTTTATTTTTGTTTATTATTTGTATGCAAATGGTTTATTTATTAAAAACACCACACGGTATTTACAGGGAATCATCATCACGGGCATACAGATCTGAATTTCTCTCTTTCCATCACTAAAATTGTACGTTCTTTTCTTAGGAGTAAGAACAATATTTACAGTATTTAAGCAGATAAATTCCAGTAATGAGAGACGTTTTGTCAAAAGAGCAGCAAAACAAGTTGGGAACAAAGGAAGTGATATTTTTATCATTACATAGTCTAAGTCATTTACATGTTGGCTTGGAGATCCAATATGAATAATGACAGCATGAAATAAATGTCTCAGTCCTTTGTTAGAGGTGATTCATCTCTTTATGAAGAACGTGTATTGCCATTGTGATACACTGTTAACGACTGGACTTCTCCAAAGTAGGTTTTGTTGTTTTGCATAGAAGCTAGCTTTGTCTTAATTCATGGTACATCATTTGCTTCTCCTCAGACTGAACTCATAGATTTTATTCAGTCAAGTAAAAAAGCTGATAATAATGTGTTGTTAGTTTTATACAGTCATAATAAAAAAAAAAAAAAAAAAAAAAAAAAAAGAGAATTTACAGAAAGGTCTCAAAAGCAGTGTGAATAGGGTTATTTTGTTCTTCCTGAATATGTTAATATATTTTTATTTTCGACAGAAGGCATCCAAGGTATAAAAAACACTGGAAGGATTCATTAGAAGAGTAACTGTGCATGTGGACCAGCATTTAGAACCTGCCATTCCTAGAGCTATCCTTACTTTAGGGGCAAAGTTTAATTTTATATTTTATTGTCTAATTTATTTGGCTGTTTACAATGAACATGCTGACATGAGCACTACTGAGAGACTGAGCTGGCTCAGCTGTGACTGGTTAGGTATGTCATGTAGCACTCACATTGTCATGACTGCCATCAGGATGAGCTTTGATCCACAGGCAGTCTTAGATCTGTGTAAAGCAGGTGGATTTTAAGTGCCTTAACTTCAATTAAAAGCAATATAAGCTTCTTTTTAGAGGGAGAAAAGTGTAAATAATAAAAGTTTCGGCACAGTACTATATGACATATGGTCAAAAGCAAAGCAATTTTGCCAAGTATTCTACTATGACAGGATGAGGAGGTTGTTTAATACACTGGGGAAGGAAGATAGGAAAAAGGAAGTAGCTGTGAGTGTAATTCTTGAGCAGGAGAAGAGAGACAGAGCTTCTTACAGCAGAGAAATTGTCAGGGGGACAAACCTGGGAACTGATCCATGACACTGTGATCAGGATCCTGATGGTCATTCCTTTTCCATTCAGAGCTGCAAGATTTTCTCACTTTCTGTCTTTGAAAATAAACAAATGGCATGACACAAGCACATCTCTTGTGTCAGCTTTTCAGTTTATAAGGAATCTGGACACAGAATTTAAGGTTTCCTAGAAGTGGGGGTGAGTCTTTAAGGTTAGACACTGCAATCATTTAAAAGATACTATAGCTACTTTAGCACTGTGAAAAAGCAAATAAAAAATGAAACAAAAACAAAAACAAGCTCTAGGAAATGGAGAAAGATGGATAAATACAATATGAAGAGGATACCATAGAAACTGCAGGGGAAAAAGAATAAATCCTGAAAAAAAAATCCCTGCTGGGTTGTGTCCTCGGATGTAAGGCACCGACTCATCACTAATGAGGAAACTAGTTAAGTGCCTGATGATGTCTCATCTGGGGTTTAAGTCCCACTGACTTGAGCAAGTTGAAATCACTGGCCAAAGTCAATGGAACTGGACACTTAGCCTTTGCTTTGGCGGAAGTGCTTCAGGGATGGGATTATGGCCATTCTAGGAATATGAAACTGGTCATCAAAACTGGACTCTCCCAGTTGCAGGAATGATGGAACAGATGTATAGACCAGAGGAAGCTTCTGAAGATCTGTTCTGCATCCTGTTACTTCTCCCCAACCAGAAACAAATCCATCTTAAGACTCTTTAACATAGTATACACCTTTTTTTTTCGCAGCAGCAAGCATGGCAGCTGTGGAAGCCTGGAAAAGGAAGAAAAAGAGGAAGAGGGGGAAGACCCCTTCTGTATGGACAGGTTTCTGGAGGAGTACACCATGTGACCACTGCCAAACAGGGAACAAATATGCACAGTGGTGGAAGACCTGGTGAATGAGCTTCTCCGTGTCTGCCGAGTCTACTCTGGCAATGGCTTCATGCCGCGCGTGCAGCCTGCTGTTGGGCTGGGCTGATTTCTAGAAGGCCAGAATGGCAATGGAGAAGACCTTGTCTGTCACCGGCTTGTGCCCCTGAAGCCACCCCCCGGGCACTCCTTCCATCTTGAGCTGGGCACCGAAGGGGAGATGCCGGTGAGGAACTCCCGCCTGCGTGTGGAACTGGAGTGCATGTGCATAAGGGAGTGGAAGCTGGGAGATATGCTCTGCTTCATCCACCATCCTGAGGATGAGCTGATGGGCTGTCAGGAAGCCAGCCTCCTACAGACCCTCTGCACTGGCTCATACCTCGATGTGCAGAAAACCGCCTTCTGGCTCCAGGAGCTGATGACAGCAGCCAGCGTTGCTGTGCTTCAGTCAGCTGCAAGCAAGCTCACGGTGCTGCCATCGTCACGCTTCTGCAAGCTCAAGATGACCAACGCCTTTGAGGCATCCCTCTCCATAGAGCTGATCTTGGCCGTGCAGCAAGGCAACTCAGACACATTTGTGATCATGGAGTAGGCAGAGGTCAGTGTCAACACCAGTGAGGTGGCTGAAGGGGCTGCTGCGGGAGACAGAAAGGAAAGGCAAAACAAGAGCAGCAACGTCATCCCCCAGACAGTCTCCTCAGCAAACCAGCAGCTGATGACTGCAGTGGCTGCTGCTGCTGACTTTGACCGTTCTCTCCTGTCACACTGTTGCATTTCAGGCGGTTCTTCACAGGGGCCTGGATGTTCCCAAGTGAGAAGCACTATTGATGTGCCTCCCTGTGTCCACTGTGGCTGTGGTAGGGGATATGACCATCCCAGACACTCCCCGGGGTGCCCATGATGAACAATGGAGCATGCAGGACATGGACAAGATGCTGCTCTGTTGCCAGTGGGAATTGCTCCTGCACATGTTCTCCAGAGCAAAAGCACAAGCTGGAGAGTGGGACCCCATGCAGCTGACTAGGCCATTGCAAGGAGGCTTGAGACAAAGATGGCATTGCCACCTGGACAGCGACCTCCAGGCTCCTTCAGGAGACGCCCTTCCCGCCGGGACTTTACCCTGTTTCAATAAATGTTCTGTTGCCAGTGAGTGTCTTTGGAACCGTTTCTAGATGAATGTGGGCATCACAGGGGACGGGTCCCCACAGGACGGTTAGCAGGGGCACCAGCAGTAGCACTGCCCCAGTCTGGCCTTGGCCTGCGGTGAGTGCGCAGGCGGGGGGAGGCTGGGCTGGACAGGGTCCGAGCCAAAAACACGGCCCCCAGCTGTGGGTCCTCACCCTACACGGAGGGCCCAACCGCTCACTGGGGCACCTTGGGCAGGGCACGGAGCTCCCACCGTCTTTTCCAACTTAAATGATTGTGAATTTGTGATTTCTCTTGAAGCCGGCCTGGTGCAGTGTCAGGGCCTGGCCTAGATGGTCCTCATAGGCCCCTTCCAACCCAGGGTTTACTATGATTATGAGATTGTCATTGGCAAGCAGAGGATAACAACCCAACATAAAGCACCACACACGGTGCTGTGAAAAACTTTAGCCGTGGCCCAGCCTTCACCAGGACACCAGGGCAGCTGTGTGCAGGGCCGACGGGTGGGGTGGCCGGCAGGCACGCCTCTGACGTGCTGGGTGGGAGTCTCACAAAGAATGCAAAGTTGCAAACCAAATGTCTGCAGTGTATAGACAGGAGTTGAAGAGGTGCCACCGCATTTGCTGATACCCCTGCTGCATCCGAAAGCAACACCTCTTGCTTCTTTATGTAACCGCTCTTGTCATCACAATTCCTGTCAAAACAGATGTTCAATATTTCGGCTTTAGGTCCTTGTGCAGTGGAAGAGTAAGGTGTAGTACAGCGTCATGCCCTGTCTGCCTCCTCTTCTGTCTTCGGGCACTGTAGAATAACCTCTTTATTTCAGCTTTTCCTTCTTCAGGAAAAACAGGATCCCTTGCAGCACTTTCACCATCTCCTAAAACTTGGATCCGTGTAGCACAGGTTCCCAAATAAATGGGTTTTGAACACTGTTTTTCAATGCCAGTTGAAATCACTGGCCAAAGTCAATGGAACTGGATGCTTACTCACCCTTTGCTTTGGTGAGAGTGCTTCAGGGATGGGATTATGGCCATTCTAGCAATATGAAACTGGTCATCAAATCTGGACTCTCCGGGCTGCAGGAATGATGGAACAGATGTATAGACCAGAGGAAACTTCTGAACATCTGTTCTGCATCCTGTTACTTCTCCCCAACCAGAAACAAGCCCATCTTAAGACTCTCTGAGATAGTATACACCTTTATTTGCCTGTGGAGTGTCTAACAAAGATTTGGATTCACTCATGTACAGAAACATGCAATACAGTTTGATCCCTAAAGCCTGAAGAATGAAGAGGGGAGAGGAACAGATAAGAGGAAGGGAGGGAAAGAGAGGGAAGAGAAGGCTCCCAGGGGAGGGGAGAGGGGGACAGAATGTGGTGGGTAGGCCAGGCCAGGCCAGGCCAGGCCAGGCCATGCCAGGCAAGCGGTGGCCGGCAGGTGAGCCTGTGACACGCTCTGGCACCTGTGACATCACAGGGGATGAGACCTCACAGGGTGGTTAGCAGGGGCGCCACCAGCAGCGCTGCCCCAGTCTGGCCTGCACCTGCGGTGAGTGCACAGGCTGGGGGAGGCCGGGCTGGACAGGGGCTGGGGCAAAACCACGGCCCCCGGGGGTGGGTTCTCACCCTGCACGGTGGGCCCAGCTGCTTGCTGGGGCACCTTGGGCAGGGCACGGAGCTGCTGCCGCCTGAGCTGGGACAGCCCTTGCTGCCTCCCAGCTGCCTCAGCCCCGCTCCTACCTGCCCCCAGGTGCCTATGGCCCCGTCCTCCAGCCCAGTCCCACTGAGCGCCTTCTCTCCTTCCTCCTGCAGGCCATGGGTTACATGAAAGTTTTATTTTGGCTTTTGCAAAACATCATCTACAACGTGAAGGTAGTCGGCGATGAGCTGGATGAGAAAACGCGCGAGCGCATGCAGCAGCGCAATAAGATGCTGAAACGGGAGATGACTCAGCTGCGGCAGGAAGAAGAGCAGAGGTACCAGGAGCAGAGTGTCTCTGCCCGGACATCCCTGCTCCTCACTGCCTTTCAGCACTGGCAGTTCTGGGCTGTTGCTGGAGGCCTGGTCCTGCTCTTTGGGCTCTGTTTATGGTTCAAGAAAAGGAACCATGAGCCTGGAAGCAGCAGCAGGCATGGCAGCTGTGGAAGCCTAGAGGAGGAGGAGGAAGAAGTGGAAGAGGGGGAAGACCCCTTCTGTATGGACAGGTTTCTGGAGGAGTACACCATGTGGCCGCTGCCAAACAGGGAACAAATATGCACAGTGGTGGAAGACCTGGTGAATGAGCTTCTCTGTGTCTGCCGAATCTTCTCTGGCAATGGCTCTGGCAATGGCTTCATGCCGCGCGTGCAGCCCGCTGTTGGGCTGGGCGGATTCATAGAAGTCCAGAATGCTCACGGAGAAGACCTTGTCTATCGCCTGCTTGTGCCCCTGAAGCCACCCCCCAGGCACTCCTTCCATCTTGAGCTGGGCACCGAAGGGGAGATGCCGGTGAGGAACTCCCGCCTGCGTGTGGAACTGGAGTGCATGTGCATAAGGGAGCGGAAGCTGGGAGATATGCTCTGCTTCATCCACCATCCTGAGGATGAGCTGATGGGCTGTCAGGAAGCCAGCCTCCTACAGACCCTCTGCACTGGCTCATACCTCGATGTGCAGAAAACCGCCTTCTGGCTCCGGGAGCTGATGACAGCAGCCAGCGTTGCTGTGCTTCAGTCAGCTGCAAGCAAGCTCACGGTGCTGCCATCGTCACGCTTCTGCAAGCTCAAGATGACCAACGCCTTTGAGGCATCCCTCTCCATAGAGCTGATCTTGGCCCAAATAAATGAGTTTTGAACACTGTTTTTCAATGCCATTATCTGCATTAACTTTTTGTTAGGTGACTGGAATTATCCTTAGGACACAAAACACAAATTTGGGTTTAGCTGAGATGGACAAAAGGGACCGTTTCTATAACAATATCTGAGCAATCATTAGCTAGGTGAAGATGCTGGTTTGAAAAGTATCACTTTATATCTGGAGTTTAAACATGTCAGTCTACAAGATAAAGTCTGTCTTCTTTTGCTTTGCTTGCTTTTATTCTTTGGATACTGATGACTAGTAAAATAAGTTAGAATATCTTGTACAGGTGGCTGTTCATTGCTAGTCCGCTCTCCATCATCTTTGCCAAGTCTTGGGAAATGGGAGAGGTGCCCGAAGATTGGAGGAAAGGAAACATCACTCCAGTCTTCAAAAAGGGCAAGAAGGAGGACCTGGGTAATTATAGACCAGTCAGCCTCACCTCCGTCCCTGGGAAAGTAATGGAACGGCTTGTCCTTGGTACCATCTCAAGGCATATCAAGGATAAGAGGATTATTAGGGGCAGTCATGATGGCTTTACCAAGGGTAAGTCATGCTTGACCAACCTCATAGCCTTTTATGAGAATGTAACAAGGTGGATGGATGATGGCAGAGTGGTGGATGTGGTCTACCTTGACTTCAGCAAAGCGTTTGACACAGTTTCCCACAGCATCCTAGTTGCTAAGTTGAGAAGGTGTGGTCTGGACAATAGAGTAGAGAGGTGGGTTGCAAACTGGCTTAAGGAGAGAAGCCAGAGAGTGGTAGTCAATGATGCAGAGTCTAGTTGGAGGCCTGTATCTAGTGGAGTGCCTCAGGGTTCAGTACAGGGGCCAATATTATTCAATATATTAATTAATGATTTAGACGAGGAAATTGAGTGTACTATCAGCAAGTTTGCACTTGCATCCAGCGGGATCTGGACAGGCTGGAAAGTTGGGTGGGGAATAACCTGATGAAATTTAACAAGGGGAAGTGTAGAGTCCTGCATCTGGGCAGGAATAACCCCAGGTTCCAGTATAGGCTGGGGAATGACGTATTAGAAAGCAGTATAAGGGAAAGGGACCTGGGGTCCTGGTGGACAACAGGATGACCATGAGCCAGCTCTGTGCCCTTGTGGCCAGGAAGGCCAATGGCATCCTGGGGTGTATTAGAAGGGAGGTGGTTAGTAGGTCTAGAGAGGTTCTCCTCCCCCTCTACTCCGCCCTGGTGAGACCCCATCTGGAGTATTGTGTCCAGTTCTGGGCCCCTCAGTTCAAGAAGGACAGGGAACTGCTGGAGAGAGTCCAGCGTAGGGCAACAAAGATGATTAAGGGAGTGGAGCATCTCCCTTATGAAGAAAGGCTGAGGGAGCTGGGTCTCTTTAGTTTAGAGAAGACGAGACTAAGGGGGGGACCTTATTAATGTCTATAAGTATATAAAAGGTGAGTGCCATGAGGATGGAGCCAGGCTCTTCTCAGTGGCAAACAATGATAGGACAAGGGGTAATGGGATCAAGCTGGAACGCAAGAGGTTCCACTTAAATTTGAGAAGAAACTTCTCAGTGAGGGTCACGGAGCACTGGAACAGGCTTCCCAGGGGGGTTGTGGAGTCCCCTTCCCTGGAGACATTCAAAACCCACCTGGACATGTTCCTGTGTGACCTCATCTAGGCATTCCTGCTCTGGCAGGGGGATTGGACTAGATGATCTTCTGAGGTCCCTTCCAATCCCAAACATACTGTGATACGGTGATACTGTGACTATATCTTTTGTTGTTTAGGAACTCATACATTAAAGCATGCACACGCACAGCTATACCAAGGGAAAACTAAATTTAAATGTTTCACCCACCTAATAAATCATATGGAAACCTGATGTGGTTTTGTGTTTTTTGTTGTTAGTTTTTGCTGTTGTTGTGGCTTGCTTTGTTTTGTTATGTCTTTTATGAAAATGTGAGCAATAACTTTACAGTTAAGGCTGTACTGAGATTTCCACTTAAACAAGATTAAAATTCTTCTGTTCCATACTTTCAGAAAATGGACTAAAAATTAATTAGATCTTGAAATATGGCACAATAATTCTCCAGTAGACATTTGAACTGTCTGGGTAGTTTTCTAGATGAAAATTTCTGTAACAAAAACCATTTAAAGTAGTATAATAATAACACGTGCCCTAAAGTGGCTTAACTGTGTTTTGGTTTGGGTTTGTTTTTTTTATTTTGTTTGTTTGTTTCTTTGTTTCTGTTGTTGTTGGGTTTGGGGTTTTTTTGTTTTGTTCTTTTTTTTTTTTTTCCTCTGATCTCTACATGTTAACTTTTAAATCAAAATCTGTGTTTTATTCCATTAGTTTTTCTATATAACAACATTTCTATGCTTCAAAAAAGTCTATGTAAATATCACATGTGTCTGAAATGTCATGTTACTGCAGCTTCTTTTTCTAAATTCTTTTAATCCCTAGCTCAATGCAATTTTCCTCTTGTAAGTGCCCTCTGAGAATTCTAAGGAAACAAAAAATTGCCTGGTGATGTTGTTGCAGCAGATTTTGTTAAAAGGAGTTGCTCTTCCAGTAACATTTAATTATTTAGCGAAATACGTCTTCAGTGGAATGTCCTTTATGTAATCTTAATAAAGTCACCATGATCAGCACCAAACATGCATCCTGTCTGAAAAGCTAATGTTTTTAGCTACTTTACAGGCATACCAAAAGCTAACGAAGCTCATGGGGAAAAGGTTAAAAGAATTAAGCGTGCATAAAATAACTACAAACCGAGGAAGCAGAAGTAGGAAATCTGCCTGTAAATACAGGAAGGGCAAAATGAAAGAGATGAAAAGCATTGCTTGTGAATACAGGAAAGTATCTATTAAACAAAGAAAGGAGAAACTAAGGCTGAAAAGCTAGAATTATTTGCCAAATAGAAAGACTAATTACAGTGTTATCAACCTCTTAAGGGGAGCATTGGAAATCCCTTCAGTAGAGCTGTTCAAATTTAGGCTTTGGCAAAGCTTCAGGGGATGTTCAGCAAAGAACAATGCTTCTCTGGTGAGGTGAACAGGCTGGAGAGAAGCTGATAAAGCCACAGTATTAGCATGGTGCACAGCTGTGTGAGAAAGACACAGTACATGCTGAAATCCAAAGTAAGTGGTTTTGTTTGAAAAGGGCATAGGCAATTACTGGTGCCTGAATTTAGAAAGTCTTGCTGACATTCTGCATGGCTAAAGAAACTGGAAAATTCTAAAGGTTTCCTCTATTACCTGCAGAATAGCCCTTTTTGGTTCATTATGGCCAACTGATTTAATAGTCAAATCATCTTTCTTAATGGTTACAGACTGTGAAGCATTACAAAGAACAGGACTCCACACCCTAAGAAATTTATTCCACGCAATTAAAACTGCCATTGTGCGAAATGCAGGCACTTTGGTTAGTGGAATGTGATAAGAGCTGCTTCATATTCTCAACAAATAGTCTCAGGCCCATTGATGGATTTGAAGATTTAAGGAAATTAGAGTAGTATAGCTGTTGGCCTTCTTGAGTCCCTCTGCTTGTGGCTTTGTTGTGAGTACTTTGGCACAACCATTCTTTTTTTCTTATTTTCCTTACTTATGCCTCTCCCTCTGCTGTTATTTATCTACTTTGTGATTTTACAGTCATTTGAGGATGTCAGTTTGCATTAAAGATGGAAAATTAGAGTTGTTCATTTTTTTACCATTCATTCTTTCTTTATTCTTCTTGAAGTTTTTGGTCAAATGAAACTTGTCAAGTTTTACCCTATACCATATTTATTTCATTTAGTTTTGGTTTTACAGTTTCATAAACCAAGAGTTTTTAATTGGTAGGATGACAGCAACTTAGCTATTTCAGCTAGTCACCCCTCATATAATCTGGTGTTTGTGTAAAGTAGAACAGGAATTAAATACATAAAACTAAAAGTATTTAATACCTGTGTAATTTCACCTTTTGTGTTTGTGGAGATGATCAATACCAATTTACTGCATGGCTACAGTGTTTCAGAATCAATTCCTTGCCAGACAGAATGTGAACAGTTTTAAGTGTTCATTGGAAAGCTAGAGATGAAAAGGTTTGTACAGACATTTCAGGAAAAAATACAAAATGAAATGAATGAACTCAGCTAAGATAGAAGTAACTATTTGATAATGTTTTTAAACACCAGCTCACCCCTGCAGTCAAACTTGACCCAAAACTAAAATTCAGATCTTTGTGGGGATGTTGTTGAGATTACAAATGTAGAAGCAAACATTTCCAATCCCATATCTTAAGAGGAAGGTAGGATAACCTACCATCTACAAATTTCTGAACTATTCAGATTCAGAGGATTTACATAAGAAAAGCCAAAAGATTATAGCTTTTATAATAACAGTATGTAACTGAGCAATGTAGAATGTGAAATGGTTATCTTATGGGAAAACAAAACCCTCTGGAAATAATCTAGGAGAAGCATAATGATAAAACCTTGTATTTCAGAAGAAATATCTCATAAACATCGGTGGGGTTATAACTCTTAGTTGCTTCTTTTTATTGTTCTAACAATGTTACTCATAGTAAACTCCCGTTTTGTAGGAGTACACTTCACTCAAGTGGAGCTATCTGAAAAGGAAAGAATAAACAGGGAAGAAAAAATGCGGGTAAGTATCCCACAATTTCCAGCCAAGAGGTATGGCCAGGCTTGCTCCAGCATGCTCTGTGTAGAATCCCAGACACAGTGGCTCATGTCCTCCTTTGCATAGACTACCCAGTTTTGCTTGATACTACTGCTGCCTTCAGTGATACAGGTGATAGAGCACTTCATGGAATAACATTCTGTAGGATGGTTCACAACAGAATAGAGGGTAGGACTATAGATGCACCACACAAATATGCTGTACACTGCAGAAAAGAAGGTCTGTCCCCAAAAGGATGCTGCCCTTTACTTCCCCACCAAATATTGGCTAGTCATGATTCGGAAGTTTGATTTCCCGAATTTCCCAAGTGCTAGTGCCAGATACACTAAGCAGGAGATCTCTCCTACTCTAGAAGAAAGTTCCCAGCTCAGAAAACATTTAGCTCATGTAACAGTAAATGCTAAATTGAAGCTAACCTACGGAATTGTGAGTGATGAGGGAATTAAAGCTCTTGTACCCCATCACGAGTCATCTGAAAGTACCCTCAGTCTCAGTTCTTTGATAAGAGAATGAAAGATGCTAAAGTAGATTTTCAGTTGTTTTGAAATCAGCTCAACTAATCTGATCTGCCCCCCCAGAACTAAGCTGCTACTTTTCATCATTCTAATGCCTCACGACCTCCGTTACTCTCTGTGCTTTGAAGCTAGATACTGTACCCAGTTAGGTGCAGTTGAAGACTCTGCTTCTGATCTCAGCAAACCTCTGCAATTAGTATTATTTTTATCTCTAAAAACCTTCTGTTTTTTAAGTCAAGCATTTTTACAGCAGCAGACCATTGGATAACACTAGAAGACTACCATTTTTTGGTGAAGCCAGCAGGATTTTTAACTTAAATCATACCCTGTGAGCCCCCTCCATATATATAAACTCTGAATTGGTAATGTGTGCTGAACCTACATATGTTAAATTTAATTGCAAATCAGTGTTGATGTTACTCTCCCTGTAGTCAGTGGGGGTTCATTAAATTGGTTCTGGAGAATACAGTGGGATTAGGGTATTAGGAGTTCTGCAGACATGATTCTAATGCCAAAAGCCAGTGAAATACTATGAAGTACAGTGCAGTCATGGGTCACATGAACATACTGACGGGAGGACCTCAGGATGTGTTTCTTCTCTGCTCTGCAGCTTGGACAGTTACTTCTAGCTGGAGAAAATCAATGTGAATGTCATCATTCAAAATTTAAAGCCTTTTATGCCCTCTTTGCATAATTTTTGTGGAAAGGGAAATTACCTCACAGGAATTGTGCCAGCAGAGAATATAGGCAGAGAATACCAATTTAAATGCGTAGAAGCTCTTGGTAGACAAAAGGACACAAATTACACTGAATAAAATAAACACAACACCACATCTTGAACCTGAGAAGAGACTGCTGGACTGGGAGATCAGAAGCTAAAATCTAGTGATATTTCCCTCAAATATGTGTAAAGTTTAGACTTCTAGGGAAAGGGATGTAAATTAGATATCTAACCATTTCAACAACTCCTATTTACCAATGAAATTCCTTAACTGTTTATGATTTCAAAGGTTATCACGGTACTCTAACTTAGTAAATAAATAAAGAGATAATGTCCCTGGATGACCAGCATTTTTAGAAAAGAAAAATAGAGTAGCCGAAGTTGAAACTTCATTCTAAAATGGCAAAATAATG
This sequence comes from Streptopelia decaocto, assembly GCF_964273445.1. Taxonomy (NCBI): domain Eukaryota; kingdom Metazoa; phylum Chordata; class Aves; order Columbiformes; family Columbidae; genus Streptopelia; species Streptopelia decaocto. The sequence continues at coordinate 43,475,694 of NC_138661.1, read as the reverse complement.
TTGATGTTCATAGTGTTCTATGCCTTGCAGACAAGTTTGCCATGAAAAAACTGAAAGCTTTTTTTTGGCTCTTGTTATTGTTTAACCCAAGCCAGCAATATGGCCACGATACACACTCACTCACTCCCCTCCCTCCCACCCCCAAATAGGGGAGAGAAAAAAAAGGGAAGGGAGAAACTTGTGAATTGAGATAAACACAGTTTAATTAAATAACAAAATATGCTACTAGTAATAATATATAAAAAATAGAAATAAAATATAAAATAAAAGATACTCAGTGCAATTCCTCACAAACTCCATGTGCACTGAGCAGTCACTCCCATGAAGCAGCACCCTGGTCCTGAACAGCTGATCCCAGAGAGAAAAGATAGAAAAGGCAGAAAGGCCCAGAGGCCTCTGCAAAATGGCAGGATGGCAAAAGGCTGAATTAAGGAAAGTTCCAAACAGAACTCCCCAGAACAGGTCTCCATCCTAGCCCCGACAAGGAGAACCAACCGGAAGATCCCAACTCTTCTTAAATATGAAGCATGACACTAATGTGATGCAATACCCTGATTGATCAGTCTGGATGTCAGTCAAGCTCTGCCCCATCTATGCCCCACTTCCCAGCTGCCTCACACCTGTGGGCAGAGCACTCAGAATGTCCTTGGCTCTCAGACCAGACCAATTAAAAACATTAACTCTGTCCCGACATGTAATCTTCTTGTTCTCGAAACAAAATTCAAACAATGACTGTGTTAGCTACAAAAAAGAAAGGTTTCTAACCGCATGGAGAAAATCTACTCATTTTCAGTAAAATCAGCACAGTCCTCCTGATGAACAAAAACCAGTTTTAATAATAATATACTGTTTGATTCCACAGCATATGTGTCTGCGGCAAATGAGCTGCCACAGAGTCATCTTTGGTTTTGATGCATGCATAAAACAGCTTTAGAAAGAGGTAAAACACAGAATTCAGAAGCCCAAATAGTTAACATTTACTTAAGTTATATACAGCTGAAGAAAGAGGGTCACAGTATTCTACAAACTTTATGCAAGACAGCACTTCTGCTCTACCTCTATCAATTTACTAACTATCCTTGTATTTATGAGAGTCATCCAGAAGAATGACCAATGAATGAATGGCCTGCAAAATGGTGGGCCAGTTCATTCCTGTTGTGCAACCAGGCAGTGGATTTGACCCCAGACAACACAGAATACGAAAAGAAACATAATCCTGATGTGAGTCTTCTCCTCTTTCGTTCTTTGGGTGCTCCAACCTTACTGCAAACTTTAAAGCAATCTACAGTAGGCTGTGAGTGAGCACAGTATTTAAGAATGGCAAAACATATATGTATTAATAATAACAATAATATATGGTATAACATATGTGACTCAGTCCCCGAGGTCTGCTGATCGGAGCCAGCGCAGCCCCCGCGTCAGCAGATCCCGGGGTACAGGAGGGTTTTGCGACACAGCAGCACCCAGCAGCCCTTGCGACAGCGGCTGACGTGCATGGGTGTTACCACGGTGACGGCGATCACACCCCCGCCCCCAGCCTTGAAAAAGCCTCAGGCAGGGCAGCGAGGTGTTGCTGCCCACCAGGCGCTGGGAGGGGCGGCCTGCGTGTGGAGCGAGTGAGTCCCACCCACACTGTGCTGCAGCAGCGGCTGTGGCACCGCGTGCAGCAGGTGCAGAGGTTGTCACTCCTTGCTTGTTAGACCATCTCACCTATTGCCAGTGTCCCAGACTGTTGCTGACCATGGTCTCCTCCGGACAGAGTTTGTCACAAAAAGGCTGTCTCAACTCAGACAGAGCACCTGCCCCGAACTGTGGCTGTTCAGGTTTCCGGCCACAGGGAATGCCAGAGGCTGCTGCTGCCGGGGGAGGGAGGCAGGCAGTCCCCCTGCATGAGGTGTGAGCAGGTGGAAGATCTGCTCAGCATGGTGGTGAAACTTGAGGAGGAGGTCGAGAGACTGACGACCATCAGGGAGTATGAGAAGGAGATCGACTGGTGGAGTAACTCCCTGGAGTGCCAGTCGGAAAGGCCCCAGGGAGATACCCCCCAAAAGGTGATGGACCCCCTGCCCTGTCGGGCAGTGTGGCGAGACCCAAGACAACCCCTGCCCTGTTGCTGCCGTGCAGAGACAGGGGACCAAAAAGATGAGGAGGGTTGGAAGCAAGTTCCAGTTTGGTGTTGCAGGCAACCCCTGTCCCTACCTGCTTTGCTTCCCCAGGTGCCCCTCTGTAATAGGTTTGAGGCCCTGGATCTCGAAGAAGAGGTAGGTGAGGATGTGGTGCAAGGCCCACCAGCAAGGTCACACAGGAAGAGGTGGTTGACTCCACACCTCAAGACTGCCTTAGATAAGAAAGAAAGAAGGGTAATTGCAGTAGGTGATTCCCTTCTGAGAGGGACAGAGGGCCCGATATGCAGAGTTGACTCTCATCATAGGGAAGTATGTAGTCTACCTGGAGCCCAGATCAGGGACATCACCAGGATGCTCCCCAACCTGGTGCACCCAACAGGCTACTACCCACTGCTCATCTTCCAGACAGGTGGGGAGGAAGCTGCATCCTACAGTCTGAGGGGAATGAAGAAAGATTTCAAGGCCTTGGGACAGATAGTAAAAGAGTCTGGGGCTCAAGTGATTTTCTCTTCCCTCCTTCCAGTTTTGGGTGATGACATGGGATGGAATAGAAAAATTCAGTCCGTAAACAATTGGCTACAAGACTGGTGCTACAGGCAGGGCTTTGGATTATTTGATAACGACTGGTTTTATAAGACACCAGTCCAAACAACGATACATGGGAAAGGTTTATCTCACAAGGGCAAACGGATGCTGGGACAGGAATTAGCAGGGCTCATTTGAAGAGCTTTAAACTAGATTCAAAGAGGGATGGGGTTGTAGCTGAGCTTGCACTAGTGGGGCAGCACTCTAGAATTGATGAAGACTAGGAGGCCTCCCATCCCCTTAGGATGAAATCGGTGTGCTCAGCTTGTTCCCTGAAATACCTGTACACCAATGCACACAGCATGGGGAATAAGCAGGAGGAGCTAGAAACCTGTGTTCGATCAAGAGATTATGATCTGGTGGCAATTACAGAGACATGGTGGGACAGCCCACATGACTGGAATGTGGTCATGGATGGCTATGTCCTTCTCAGGAAACACAGGCCAGCAAGGTGAGGTGGTGGAGTTGCTCTTTATGTAAGAGATCAACTACAATGTATTTAATACTGTCCAGGGGCAGATGAGGAGCGAGTTGAGAGTCTGTGGATGAGAATTAAGGGTCAGGCTGGCAGGGATCATACTGTTGTGGGTGTCTATTACAGGCCACCAGATCAGGGTGAGGAAGTTGACAAGGCCTTCTGCAGACAGCTGAGAGCAGCCTCTCAGTTACAGGCCCTCGTTGTTGTGGGGGATTTTAACTACCCTGATGTTTGCTGGAAGGACTGCTCAGCCAGCCAGCCACAGTGCAGGAGGTTCCTCCAGTGCATTGATGATAACTTCCTCATGCAAATAGTGGATGAGCCAACTAGGAGAGGTGCACTGCTGGATCTCATCCTCACTAACAAAAGGGTCTGGTTGAAGCAGTAAAGGTTGAGGGCTGCCTTGGCTGCAGTGACCGTGAGATGGTGGAGTTCAGGATCTCATGTGGCAGGAACAGAATACCAAGCAGAATCATAAACCTGGACTTCAGTAGGGCCAACTTTGGCCTTTTCAATCAATTGCTAGGGGAAATCCCATGGGAAAGGATACTTGAAGGTAAAGAGGCCCAAGATAGTTGGTTAGCATTCAGGGACTGCTTCTACCAAGCTCAAGATCAGAGCAAACATGTAGGATGTCAAGGAAGGGAGCCAGGAGACCTGCATGGTTAAACAGGGAACTGCTGGGCAAGCTCAAGTGGAAGAGGAGAGTTTACAGACCATGGAAGGAGGGGCTGGCCACTTGGGAAGAATATAAGGCTGTTGTCGGAGGCTGTAGGGAGGCAACTAGGAAAGCTAAGGCCTCCTTAGAATTAAACCTGGCGAGAGGGGTCAAGGACAACAGAAAGAGCTTTTTCAAATACATGGCAGATAAAAATAACACTAGAGACAATGTAGGCCCACTGATGAATGGGGTGGGTGCCCTGGTGACAGAAGATACAGAGAAGGCAGAGTTACCAAATGCCTTCTTTGTCTCTGTCTACTCTGCTGGAGGCTGTCCTGAGGAGCCCTGTACTGCTGAGGCCCCAGAGGAAGTCAGGACAATGGAGGAGTCTGCCTTGGTTGATTAGGACTCAGTTAGGGACCAATTTAGCAATCTGGACATTCATAAATCCATGGGTCCAGGTGGGATACACCCAAGGTGCTGAGGGAGCTGCCTGAAGTCATTGCTGGGCCACTCTCCATCACCTTTGCTAAGTTGTGGGAAACGGGAGAGGTGCCTGAGGACTAGAGGAAAGCAAATGTCACTCCAGTCTTCAAAAAGGGCAAGAAGGAGGACCTGGGTAACTATAGACTGGTCAGACTCACTTCCATCCCTGGAAAGGTGATGGGAAGGGGCAGTCAACATGGCTTCACCAAGGGGAAGTCATGCTTAACCAACCTCATAGCCCTTTATGAGGACATAATCAGGTGGATAGACCACTACCACAGGCTAAGCAGTGGTAGTGGTCTATCTTGTTTTCAGTAAAGCATTTGACACAGTCTCCCACAGCATCTTCGCAGCTAAACTGAGGAAGTGTGGTCTGGATGATCAGGTAGTGAGGTGGACTATGAACTGGCTGAAGGAAAGAAGCCAGAGAGTTGTGGTCAATGGGGCGGAGTCTAGTTGGAGGCCTGTATCTAGTGGAGTCCCTCAAGGGCCGGTACTGGGACCAGTACTGTTCAATATATTCATCAACGATTTGGACGAGGGAATAGAGTGCACTGTCAGCAAGTTTGCTGATGACACCAAGCTGGCAGGAGTGGCTGACACGCCCGAAGGCTGTGCTGCCATTCAGCAAGACTTGGACAGGATGGAGGGTTGGGTGGGGAAAATTTAATGAAATATAACAGGGGCAAGGGTAGAGTCTTGCATCGGGGCAAGAATAACCCCAGGTTCCAGTATAAGTTGAGGAATGACCTGTTAGAGAACAGCGTAGGGGAAAGGGACCTGGGGGTCCTGGTGGACAGCAGGATGACCATGAGCCAGCGCTGTGCCCTTGTGGCCAGTAGGCCAATGGCATCCTGGCATGTATTAGAAGGGGGGTGGTTAGTAGGTCAAGAGGGGTTCTCCTTACCCTCTACTCTGCCCTGGTGAGACCGCACCTGGAATATTGTGTCCAGTTCTGGGCTCCTCAGTTCAAGAAGGACAGGGAACTGCTGGAGAGAATCCAGCACAGGCCACAAAGATGGTGAAGGGAGTGGAACATCTCCCTTATGAGGAAAGGCTGAGGGAGCTGGGTCTCTTTAGCTTGGAGAAGAGGAGACTGAGAGGTGACCTCATTAATGTTTATATATATGTAAAGCGTGAGTGTCACAAGGATGGAGCCAGGCTCTTCTTGGTGACAACCAATGATAGGACAAGGGTCTTTGGGTTCAAATTGGAACACAAGAGGTTCCACTTAAATATAAGAAGAAACTTCTTCACAGTGAGCGTGACAGAATCCTGGAACAGGCTGCCCAGGGAGGCATTCAAAACTCACCTAGACACATTCCTGTGTAACCTCATCTAGGTGTTCCTGCTCCAGCGGGGGGATTTAACTAGATGATCTTTCAAGGTCCCTTCCAATCCCTAACATTCTGTGATTCTGTGTTTCTGTAAATATGCAATGCACATGTACATATGCAGAGGTTTCTTTTTCTATTTATTTAATCAGAAAGACATCCACTTAAATGCAACCAGTCTCATTTAATTCCTTTCTGCCAGGGATGAAAGCATCTGGCTATTGGCCAGTTCTATTCAGTACAGTTTGCCAGGCTTAGGCATATTACTTTCCATTTCATCTCTTCTCTTCCTAAGAAACTCCAGGTTCTCCCCATGGTAATGGGCCTGCAGATACAGAGTCAATGCCAGATCAGATTCTCAAAGACAAGCAGATCATGTCTCGTTTTACCCTTGAATGGGAATTTCAGGTTAAACATATGCAGAGAACAAAAGACAACTGCAATTTGGAAGACTCAACTTGCTCAAAGGGGAAATGGCAATTATAGACTCAATTCAAACTCTTAGATCTGCTTATTCCCACTCTCCAGAAAGGTTTTACCCACAAATGTTATCATGCCCTTTGGCTCAAATACAAGGTTATAAAAAACTGGCACAAACCTATTTAAATCAGCAGGCATCCTGCAGGCAGCAGCTACTTAAACAGAAGTTTCACATGAGAAACAGAGGAGCTGTGGAAGAAATTAATGATTTGGTTTGACTCCAATGGCTATAATACAAATTTACAAGAGACAGCTAAGGGTCAAGTGTGAACATTCATCTCTTGCAGTGCTCATAGCTGTGCACAGTTCACAATTTTGTGCACATGAGAATCCACTGGGCCAAGTGTTTATAAACCCATATGCTGAAATCTAATTGTTTGCACTTTATGTTACATTCTAAGCTAGAAGTTAAGTGAAATAAATGAGCCACACAGAAGCCACACATGAGCATTTACCTGATTCTGCTACCTAACAAGGACTATTTGTCTCGTATCTGTGGACATGTTGCAGATACTCTAAGTTAAATGAATATTTCTTTCTCAGCCATCATCCTCATCAGTAAAATGATAATATGGCACAACACTTACATCCTGGCCTTGGTGTTCATCAATGGCAGCAGAATGAATGCGGAGCTTTGGGTTAAATGTGGTTGATCATTGGCAAGTCCTGGAATACATTTTTACAATGGAAGGACTCCCAGTGCACACTTGCTGAGTCAGCAGATATGTATTCCTCTCTGTGGCTCTTCTGTTACTCTCTGTGCACAGCACAGGCATAGAAGGGTGAGGTGTTCAAGGCTGTCTCACCAGTGTGTTAGCAAGTGCTACCATGTATACCCAACGTTGTCGAAACGAACTACACTGCTTCGCAAAGCAGGATCGTATAAATTTGTCCTTACATCCCTTAATTACTAGTATTAATTGTCAATGTGCGTACATTATACAAAATATCCTTACTTTCAGCTTTCTGGTCAGCATCACACCAAAACCAAGTGATGTTTCCATCTGCAGTTCTAGTGTGGAATTCACGGCTCAGCAGAATCCTCATAGATCCTTTGGCATGTTTGTCAGTAGTCCCCAGGGCAATACTGACCGAGAGACTGAGCAGTGGGCCAAACTAGGGAAGATGGAACTAGGAAAATTCGTATTTTTTAACTCTTGCTGGAAGTACTTCAGACATGTCTTAGTAAACATGTAGAATCTGAAATTGTATGCTCTGCAAAAAATCAGCTGAAGCTTTATTTTTGTTTGTTTGTTTTGATTTGATTTGTCTTGTTAGTTTTTAAGACAGTGATTGAACTGGCAAGATAAAAGCAAAGGATGAGGGACAGCTGACATTGTTTGGCCAGTTGTCCCAGAAGACTTGTTTGATGAGTCAGAACATGTTCACTTTAAAGCGAAGTGCCATGGAAGTGTGGGAGCCGGGACACTAGATAATTGCTTTCTCCATGATCACATATTCACAAAATCATGGCCAATGTGTGGAAGAGTTAACTCTCTGCTCCCTGCACTTCTCTCCTGTGTTACCCTCCAATCCTTGTCTACTTTCTAGAAAATATCCTTGGAGTGAGGTTATCTTTTAAGAGAGATAAAAAGGGAGATGGGAAGAAGAAAATATGTTCTTGCTCTGAATGAACCTCTTGACTTTCCAAAAGCTTTCCCTGCAAATGATTTTATATCTGAAGGCACCTTTGTCAGAGTCAGTCTACAATTGTTATTTAACGTGATTTCCTCATTCTTATCCAAAGGATGCACTATTCCTCATCATCCTGGACTCCCAGAATAATGGTATGCCCTCTTCCCTCTCGCCTCTGTTCTTTTCCGTAAATCCCAGCCTCTTACTGCTCTTGAAGTTTTTTCAGGACACATGGAACTCCTTGTAATCAATGTGCAACAAGGTCTCTCAGATGTTGCTATTGATCTCAGTCAGTGGATATCTGTAAATTGAGCATACTGTCTTTCTTACCTGAGCCATCTGTATCCCTACCACTATGAAAATCACAATAGCTGTTCGGGTAACATACAGGCTCCTGGTCTGGGCTATTGGAAATTTGAAAAGAGTTGACTTTATTATGTCTGCTAGAGACTTTGCAATGGAGAACACTGACAGTAATCTCACACATTACTGCAATAGGCAAGCATAGAGAAATGTAAGATGAGATACATTAATCATTCCCCTAGTCCCTTCATGCCTGCTGCCTCTGGGCTCTCACAGTTCATCATCTATCAATAATTTTTGAAAGCACTGTCAGTACCCTTATGGTCTAGGAACCTAAATCACCAGTTTTGCTTTTGTGTTTCAAAACTTGAGCCTTAGTAGTAAAACTAAATTTTCCAAAGGAAAACTAAACTTATTCTGGCTGGCAGCTTACTGTCTTTGTTATTCAAGATTCCTAAAGCTGCACTGTCATTGGAAGTGGAATGTCCTCAGACTTTAAAAGGAGTAAAAAGTGGATCAATTTCCCTTTGAAGCCCTGCTACAACTTCTACTGAGGCAGGTGCTGGAATAGTCATGATGCAAAAAGTTGCTTGATTCCTCATTGCTAAAATCAAACAGTTTAGTTTTTTTCCCTGCTATTCACAAACAGCTCATCCTGTGAAGATAATGGGGGAAAAAAAATACAGTTTGGAACATGAGAAGAGGATATTTTTTTTACATTTCCTGAATTCTTTTAAGAGAGTTACTGCTGCTTTGTCAGAAAGGAAAATATTGCATATCTGCTGCTCTCTAGCATGATTCTCTCTGGATTTCAAAAGCAAGACTTCTTTGTTTATTAAGAATTTGTTTTGATTGGCATATGAGAGCCTCAGAGCATCCAAGGTCTCTGCTAGCCGTGAAAAACCCAGAGAAGCCAAGTGAATCAGCCTGTAACCTTAAGGAGCCATGGGACACCCTTTCAATGAACAGGGATAGCTCTTGGATAGCTCTTTTTTTTTTTTTTTTCCTCTGATTTATTGGAATAACTTTGCAAGCACTGCAATAACAATCTGTGTGAGTTGGGATTTTTGGCTTCTGATAGTTACATGTTATAAAAGGGCTCAGGGGTATTACACAAAGAGCAAGAATGATAGAATTTTCTCCTTGCAACATTTGAGCGTGTGTGTGCAAAGGGAAAACACCCTTGATTTAGATTCCAGATGCATTGGTTGATTTTCTGTTCTTTCCCCTTATTTTACAAAACTGCCAGAAGCATCATTGTCTGCCTATTGCAGATATTTATGTGACCCTTGTGACTTTGCAGGCAACATGCAGACTGCTTAGATTCATCACCACAAGAGAGCAAGAAAAATGTAGCACAGCTGTGTGGCATAGTGGGTAGTGTGTGCTGCTCAGGAGCAAGGGAAGGTCAGATTCAAATGCCTGAGCTAAGGCTGAGGTTTTCATTTGGATTTTTAAGCTAGTGACTGATGTGAAATACAGAAACTTTTTTGTGAGCAGGATGGAGGAACACATTCTTGCTGAGATGTTTACTGCAGATGTTTCATAAAATTATTTCTGTGAACTTTATCTTCGACACAGTATTATGTATAAATAAATTATGATATTTGTGTTTACTGGTGTGCTGGTTTGACTCAAAGCAAGTTAATTTTCTTCATGCAATTAGAAACTTATCTTTTTCGCAGCTAGTATGGTCATTGTTTGGATTTAGTTTGAGAATAATAAGATAACACCCCAGGACAGAATTAATGTTTTTCTTCAAGTAACTTTCTAGTGTTTTTGAGTTAGACTGGAGAAAATGTAAGAACTTAGTGTTATCTTAGCTGGTGTCTGGGAGACCATGGTCTTTCTGGGCTCTCTGTCTGCAGGAGTGAGGCAGCTGCCAAGGGGGGCACAGATGGGACAACCTTGACTGCCGTGCAGATTGATCAATGAGAATATTCTATGCTATTAGTGTCATGCTTCATATTTCCTGAGAGTTGGGTTTTCTGTGTGGGGAGACCCCTTCTGGTTCTTCTCTGTTTTGGTTGAGTTCTGTTTGTGAGCTCCTGTGGTTCAGCCTTTTGCAGTTCTGCCATTTTGCAGTTGGCCTCTGGGCCTTTTTGGTCTTTTCTCTCTTCCCCCAGGATCGGCTGTTGGGCACCAGGGTGCTGCTTCCTGGCACTGGCTGCTCGGTGCAGATGGAGTTGGTAAGAGGAATTGCTTTGAGTGTCTTTTATTTTATGTTATATTTTATTTTTTAATGTATTATTAGTAGCAGTGGTATATTAGTATTTTTTTGTTATTTCATTAGACTGTGTTTATCTCACTCCACAGGTTTCTCCCTTCCTTTTAGGTTGTCTCCCCTGTTGAGGGGACAGGGGTAGGGAGTAAGCAAGCGGCTATCATAGTTTTGATTGTTAGCTGGGATTAACCACAACAACTGTTCTAGGAAAATTGTTATATCGAAATGCATCAGTTTCAGGTAGTGTATTATAAGATTTGTTATATAACTTAAAAGGAACAGTTATGCACCAAGGGTGAGCGAAAGTTGAACAAGCTACTTTAATTTTGACACTTGTGGCTTCTTGAGTGCCTCAGTCTTCAGCACGAATATTGGCTTAAGGTAATATTTAAATAGTTACAGAAAGGAATCAGTTTATAAAGTCACTGAGAAAACAAAGTAGTTTTACAGCAGAACTAACAAACACTTAAGTTAATATTCCTAGACTTACGAAGCGCAGTGGAATTTCTGGTGTATTCCGAACTGTGACTTTCCAGTTCATTTGAAAGAGGTTATTTCAAGTGCTGCCTCCAGAGGGACTCATTAAGGTTTTACTCTAGAAATCATGAGCTGTCATGTTATCAATATTATTTTCCATATTACTCCAGTTTTCTGGAAGTGCTACCCCAATCACATAAATGATCAGGCCAAATCCTAATAAGCTGTGATTCTAGGCGAGCTGTAGTACTTAGCAATATGCTAGAATATTTTGGGAAATTAGGAAGTCACTATTCCTAAATATATCCTTACGAAAATAAGAGTGATGATACTATCAACCACTTTTCTTTTATATCACACTCTTCTTATCCTCAGTATGTTAGTTTTACTGTCACTCTCCTTGAATAATAAGGTTCTTGGGGAAAAACAAAAAAAGGACTAAAGTTATGCATGTGTTTGAACAGCACTTCATGCATTGTGCTATGGACAAATTGAAGCAAGAATAACAACATTTATAACTCCTTAAAATTCACCCTTTAAAACACATTCATCCTATAAGATGTATCAAATTTGTCAGTGGTTTTTGGGGACAGAATGAGGAATTCAGGCCTCATTCAATTTTGGTCCAAGGTATTATGTTTTCCTCAGCTTGTCAAGACAAAGAGATATGGGTCACAGCTGAATGGAACTGATTTCTGTCATAGAAAATCTGAAGCCAAATGTCATTGTCATTCAATATAAATATTCAGCATGTGTGCAGTTCCTTCCAGGCAAGTTTTCTCTCTGTTTCAGGGCACTGGTTTGAGCTAAATTTCTCAACAGCAAAATAAAAATTGGAAGAAAAAAAAAGTAGAAATTATATAAATGACTCAAAAAATGTATATTCCAACACTTTCCCAGCTGAAGGCTTTATGGTGTTCACTTAACAATTATTCACTGAGGACAAGTTAAATTCACAATACATTTGCTGCCACAAGACAAGCTTTGTCTGAAATTCTAATTATGTTGGTTTAATGTAGGAACATTCACGGCATTTCAAGAAAAAAAGATCAGACATAAAGGAACAGAACCCAATACCATCACTATTAAAAACAAACAAACAAACAAACAAAATAAACAAAAAACAAACAAACAAAAAAAACACAACAGCCCACCATGTGTAAGGATGCTTCCCCATTGGCCACTGTCACAACTCCAATTATCTGGTTTGGCTGGAATCTGGCTTCTCCTCTCCAAGAGCAGAAATGGTGAAGGTGGCACAGCACGGGGACCACAGTCGTGGCAGGATTAACCTCATGTTCTGCTTGTTAACCACACACTCACACATATGCCACCAGGCTGCCTTCACACTGAGGGGAGGAACCTCAACTGTGCTATGTAACTTGCTGCTTGAAAATCAAAAAGTTTCTATTAATTCTGATTAGTAATGATTGCCTTTGTTTTGCCTTGGTATTCCTCCTGAAATATTTCAGGAACCAGTTATTAAGGTCACAGCTCCAGTGTAACAACAGTCCAATGATAAAAATCCATGTGTTTCCCATAGAAACTTGCGAGGTGTATTCACAGCATTTCTCTCCAATGCAGATTCACATTACTGCAGTTAGCGGTCCTCATGCCCTGCTACTTTGGAGAGTAATCTTTTGGACGTCTGGGAGTCTAACAGCCCCAGTCCTGACTGCTGGATACCTCAGTTTCCAGGACAAATTGCTGCTACCCGTATCTGCGGAGATGCTATGTGTATGGTGACAAAGTTGAACACTGAAGTAGTCTGTATTTCCTCCTTTTAGTCTTGTTTGTAATGGCCAGTTTATATCTAACAATGACATAGCACATGGTCTAAGTTTGCTGCTTCAGCTAGCTTGGTGAGGAAGTTGGTATTTGGCCATTTGCCATTTGCATTGCCATTCATGTTAAGTGAGTTCCATTTCCATTCTAAGGGAGGGAAAAGAGAATGAAAGCAAGTCAATGAAAAGAGCATGTAAGAGCATTTCTCTCCCACTTCTCCTTGTACTTTTTTGTATTCGCTTGTTATCATAAACAAAGTCTTCAGCTTTGGCATATAAATTAAACTAGTTATTGTTAAACACTTAAAGAGGCTAGAGATTAGTAATTGTTCATCCCCTCACACCCAGCTCCATCCTTAAGCATTCAATGTGCTGCTTTTACCCATCCGGGAAAAACAGCCATTTTTGTATTTTCTTTTACAGACTGCATTTGCTGTTTATATTTCCACCATAAGATGGCATTGTCAGTTCCTACATCTGTTCCACTGTCTTGGTGTGGTCTTGAGCCAGTGCTGTAGCTGCAGATCTAGTGGAAATGTCAGTGGTGTATGTCAGCACTTACCCCACTGGAGACACATGTAGCTGCTCGGATCACTGGAGGAGGAAGTGCAGTGTGACCATGGAAAGAGACAAATTTTGTAAACCTTCTCCAAGCAAGTGTCAGGAATAAAAATAGCGATAAATGTAAAGGTCAAAAGAAAAATCTCTGTTCCCACAGACTGATCCTCTGAAAATGATACCAAGGGCAATTGTAGTTTAAGGTACTTAAGAATATATATATATTAAAAAAAAAAAAAAAAAAAGGTGAGAATTTGACATTTTAAAAAGGGCACTGGCAAGGTATTTTTTATGCTGTTCAAAAGATGGGCCTGATCCTCAATTAGAGCTGAGAAATGGTCAGGACATCTAAGAACTGAGCATTGATTTTGGCAGTAGCCTATTCTGAGTTTATCTCCCAAACCAGATTAGAACAACCGTGGCACTGGCACATCTTAAATGGGCAGTTCTGAGACACAGACCACTGTGACAATTCAAACTCATGTACTAGGTGTCCCAGCCATGTCACCTGCTCTCTCTGCCAGCTGCAAGGAGGTGGCTAAGCATGAAGACCAGGAATACCGAGAAACTCCTAAGCTCATCCCTTGCTCTCGAGTGTGAATTACTTACAGGAAAAGGATCTAAGCAGAAAGTTATCATCATTCCTTTTTATTAAAAGTCTATTGATCTTTCAGATCAATCAATGGCCTTAGAATAAAGGAACAGGAATTATATGTCCTGGCTATTGTGCAGACTATTGGTATCTTAATTCTTGAATGTCTCTGTACCCTGTGCTGCCTGCCCTGATTTGTCAAGAATGTTCATATCTGCTTCATTTTGCATCATTCGCAAGCACTGTTTTGAATGTCTGTAAAATGTTGAGTCTCAACTAAATGATTTTTTTAATTTTCATTTTTCTGCTTTCTTATTTTTCATGTCTGTAGCTTAATTCTGAATTTATTTAGTTATGTTTGGCTCTTTGTGATATCACCTTCTGTTTTTCAGTAAGGAAATTTACCCCAGTGTACTTCAAGGCAATAGTACAGGACAGTTTATTGATCCCAGTGGGAATAGTCACGTGATTAAGGTCATTCATTTGCTTACATATTTGGCAGAATTGATGTTTCTCAGCATTATGTTCATCTTGAACATTTGCATAAAGTTGAGCACACACTCCTGGTTTCATCAGTTTGACCAACAAGCTGATTAGAGTATTTTCTCTGTTGTCTTAGCCCCTTCACCTGACCAGATTCACTTGGGAATGTTTCTGAGACACAGTTCTACACTGTGACATACAGGTCTTGCAGCTTTAGCATAAGATATGTAGGTATAGTGTAGATACTACTATCTACATTCCTGGCAGCTTTCAGAATTAACATTTATTTCTGAGCATCAATAATGAAGCAAGTTAAGAAAAAACACACTTATGCTGCTGCACTCTGACCCACACTATCTTTAATTTAGAAATGCTTTTTTTCCATTTTGCATTTAACCAGTGATAGAGATGTGAAAACAGTACAGACACATGCATAAATATGGAATCGTTTTCCTATACTCCCCTCATAAATCCCAGCCTCACAACAGTTGATTAGGCATTCATCACAAGTAGGGGTAGAAATATTTGGTAGAAAAGTGGGAACAAACATCTGAGAGTCTCCTAACATGGCATTACCCTAACAACAAAAGTTTCTATTCAGTTAGAGACTGCTTCTTTTTTCCTTCCTTTCCACCCATCCTCTGCTTTCCTCCTCCTGCTTCTTGCCGTCTCTGTGGATGGTCCTCATCCACGCAAATGTCAATTAATTGCTGTATATGAAGTAACAGGGGTGAAGAAAGGAATGGAAACTTCTTAAAAGGGTTACAAGAGAGTAAACCTGTTGTCACTTATGAAAAATTAACAGTATAATCTAAAATAAAATCATTGTTCATATAAAAATAAAAATGTGTATAAGTCTTTGGTATTTGTGAAACGTAATTAGCATGTTGATTTATTTCTTACGAATCAATGATTTTATTGTTGATCTTGACAATCAGCCACACTTGTATCTTGGGAAATCAATGAAAAAACTGGGTATACACAATCAAATTTCATAGGGTCAGATAGTATATTTTTTTAGTCTACTTTTATTTCAGATAACACTTTCCTTTGATAAGTCTTCAGGGTTACCAGAGGGAGTTCTGGCATTCAATTTCAGTGTTTTATTGAAGCACTTTAGGTCTGAAAGTAATTTGTTAAAATACCTGAGTGTAATATATTGAGTTTCAGAGTGTATCTTTCTAGCTACGTTTCCTTCCGTTGCATCATCTCTGATGAGACTAGTGCAGATTCCTCATTCAGGGTGTCACCATCTACAAGTCAAATCTTATATATTATAGGTGCACAGTAAAATAATTAATCTATCATTGCTTTTATGTTCATTACATTTTACTGCAGATAATGAAATACAACTGCAAGCTTATTGTAGCTTTTCTAAGTCAATTTTCGTTTTCTTTTTTTGAAAACAGACAAGATGTCTACCCCAAGACTTTTTTTTTTTTCTATGATAGCAGAACAGATCAGCTGCGTGTGATTTTTTTTCCAGTTTTCTGAAGAAATGTTATCACCTTGGAAAAATAATTTAATTATTCTTTATCTGAACTACTTTGTCCACAGAATGGGATATTTCACACTACAGAGAAGTGCTCAGAAGATGCAGTGCTTAAACATTTTTTTTATGTTGGCAGCATGAGAATCAAGAAGAAATAGGTGAACAATTATTTTTTCACTTTTTATTTTAGCACCCTCACAGAAGAGTTCAGGGATACAATTGATTGGCAAATCTTCAGCAGCCTTTTGTTGAAATCTTTATTGGAAATAAAATGTTTCAAATAAAACATTTTGACTAATGTCTCTAGCCGGGAAACACACCTTGATACTTAGCAGGCTGCTGTGATCCTTTTGTACATAAACTGCACAGCTTCCAAATGCCCTTCTATGCATTTGACACTTCAAGCCTGAGAGTGTTGGAACAACTTTCCAGGGTCTGCAGCTCCAGGACATACAAGCCAATTGAGGGCAGAGGAGTCCGATATTTCCAAGATATCAAATTTATGAGCAATCAACAAAATCAGAGTGCAGAGTTAAAAATATGTGGGATCCAATTCCAACCAAGTCCTGTGTGGGAAGCTCCTCTGATAGGCAAGAGACTGAGAGTTGCACATTCTAAGCCCTTATTTCTGTGTTGTAAGGAATATAGAATATTTATTTCAGTCTTATTTATCAAAAGAATCGGGAAGCCTGAATCTCTATGTTTCTCCATTCTTTTTCAAGAATGTGGGTTTTAGTAAAACTTCAATCCAAATGAGGTATCAAATCCATAAGTAATGTCTAATATTTTTCAGGTTCTTTTATTTTTTTTTTTTTAATTTTTATCTATTGACATGTTGTATTTTATAATCTTTGTTATTCCAGCTGGATTTCTGTTTATGAGCTCATAAAGATACAATTATCTCATTGGCTCATGTGATCACCCTCAGTGAGTGCTCTAGCACTGCTTTCCGATAATGCATCAGAGGACTGTCTGCCATGGCTGTATCCAACAAGCAGCCCTGTCATTCAGATGTGTTATTAGCATTGTATTACTCATGTTTTTATGACTGTTGTCCTCACACTGCAAGACTTAGATTGACCTGCTCCTCTTCAGTCAATCTCAGAGACAGAAGAGCATGAGTAGGGCAAAACCTCTTAGGACCATTAGTTGCTTCTGTAGCTCTGATGTTCAGTCTTCATCTGCAGAAATTGACTGGTACTACAGCAAAACTCCTGTAATAGTGTTTAAATGCATTGCTGCCTGGCTGAGGTCAGATCCAATAGCACTCAGGGTCAAATTGTTCATTTTGTGTTTACCATATATAATCACTTGGCTGTTGTAGCCTGTCCTTTCAGTGAAATCCCAAAGCAGGGTCAAAGAAAACATGTGCAGGACAGTTTTCAGTGTGAACCATTTTCTTAATGCGTACTGAACTAAAAGGGATTTGTTTCAAGCTAGGAACAAGTCACAGAAATATGGCGCTTCACATGGAATGTCTGAGATGTTTTCCAGTTCTTGTATAGTTTAAGATGTATTTCATCCTAAATTTAAGTACTGCTGTTTCTTTTACAAAAATCCAAGAACTAAGAAAGCTATATTTCCTATAAGTTAATATCCTGTGGTAAATTAAGTCTGATCTCTAAGAGGTTGTGAACAGCCACTACTGGGGGTGTTAATGAAGCTTCTCTCCTATGTGGATCGCCTGGTGTTTAATAAGAGGTCACTTTGCAATTCTTCTGTCAGCCAGAGCATTAATGCTTTCATGACATTTTTAGGATCCTAATTGCATTTGTGCCATCTAATCTTCTTTTAAATTTGGTTGAAATCAGCCAGGTAGTTCCAAAGTAATTGGAGGAAGGCCCCTCACAGTTTTATTTCATAAGCTTTGTTTCCAAGGGAGAAAACAAAAAAAAAGATTTAAAATCTGATCTGTGGGCACGTTTTGCTCTCTGGGGGTGCAGCGTGTTGCCTCAAGAGCCTGTTGGTGGTGTATTTATGACTGAAAATGAGAACCTCACAGTGACAAATTGGGCTGCAAATCCAACAGGTCTTAGCCCACAGTCTGAAACCAGTCACAGCAAATTTGTTTTGAAACCTAAGTCCAGCTCAGCCTGGTTGAGCAGTATGACACTGTGGTCAACCATACAGAGGTTAAAAGTGCAATGGTTTTCACTTGGTGGGCAAGCAGGTTTAGCCAGGGTCTCTGAGGAACAGCAAAGGGGCCAGGTGGTGCCTCAGCAACAGCCATGGGCACCTGTGTAGCTTATTACCTAATCAGCTTTGAATACAAAGAAGAAACAGGTTTTACACCAAGATTCTCTGCTGTTCAGTTAAATAAACTTTTAAGTTTGAAACAGGAAAGAGGAATATTGCTGAGGTCTTTTCTGAGGTTTTGGTTTTGCCCCCCTTTTTTTTTGAGATGTGGATGAAGAAAGCCTATGAGAGCCTGTCCTGGAGCCTAAAACTGTGAGTTATTCCTTCATTACCTTCTTTTGCCCACTTAGTATGACTGAGTAGCAATCCAGTTTAGAACATGCATGCTATGGGTAATTCAGAGTGATTTTTTTCTGAGAGCTGCCTGTTGCCTCTCATGTTTGCCTGGTAATTGCTCAGGCAAAGTATAGTTTCAATCAGAAAACTGATTCATAAAATGTTCCCCAACTGGATTATTATCCAATCAGGTGTTATAAATTGTAGGACATTCCTCAATAAACACATCATGATTACCCTTAATATAGGACGTACCTGGTGGTTGCATTGTATGTGAAATGATTAGACATCAGCTAAAAATGCCCATATTTTTCCTTTGAAAAGACTGCTAGTCTAACAGGAGTCTGAATGGTCTTGTTATAGGCTTGTATTGCAGTAATACCTAGAAGCTCTAATAAAGTTTATAGTTTCAGTAATCACTGACCAGCTCTAAAATAAAGGAATATTTCTTGTGTGAAGAAACTTAAATCTGTGATAAGAGAGTGAGTACATTTGAATACAAGAGGGCTGAGGCAAAGAATTTGTCGTCAGGTATGCAAGGTACAAATACAACCTGCAGCCACTGATTATTAGCCCTTTTTAGAAAAACAAACAGAATTATGGCTGTGAACATCTCCAGCTAAGATGCTGGATTTTTTTACACATATCTATTAATAGCTTAAATTATATAAATTTATGTAAGTGTTAATCCAAGACCACAGTTCTCTACCGAAGACTGTAATTTTTATCTTACTGTCGCTATCTATCCCAACAGAGAATAATTTAAGAATAAATAAATAAAATATCCAGTGAGTAGTGGTGTTGCAAGGTCTTCTGAGCAGAAGCTGTTTCTAAGTCAACAGCAAAAGTCTGTGATTCCACAGGAAGGTGAAGATACAGCTTAAATTGAATAGAAATTTGGTCAAGAAGGAATCTGGTGGGAAGATCTTACGTGGTATGGTTGTGGCTTTCCTGGCAGCTATTTTTGGCATCCTGACAGACTCTTCCCCCAACTCTGCTGTGGTCCTAGGAAAGTCCAGCACAGGCAGTAATAGTTTTTAATTAATCAGTGTTTGTACTTACAACTATCCACTTCTAAGTACAGTTCAGAAGAAAGTATTAAGTAGTGAGGAATATGTGATGATCTCTGGTTTTCAAATACCAAGGAAATAGCCTCTTATGTGTTGTAAATGGTTTTCTTTGGACAGTGCTTTTAATGTGACAGATATGGGATTTATCCTGTCCTGCTTTTGGAATTGTTTAAAGGTCAGTTTGTATATCTCGGATGGATGGTTAAGAAATTAGGCTGAAACACTATATGGCTATATATCAGTCTGCAAACTCCACTTGTGGTTGTGAATGTTGATTTGATTTACAAATGACACTGTATCCTGGATTCTGTCTGGACATTTCTCCCTGCTACATTGTTTGATGCTAGCTTGAATTGCGAAGTTTGCTTTTCTGTCCTGGACTAGCAAGTTAGCTGCAGCCTATGGAGAATAGTCAGGACTTTAGGTGGGCTGCAGCCAAGCAAAAATATTGACTGGCTTGTCCTGGGTATGGAAGAAAATGTCAATAAGTGAGGCTGAAACTTTATGGAAAGGGAACTTCAATAATAGGTATTTAAGAGAAATAATGAGGCTTGCACAGGAAAATGAGGAAGGACCTAAACGAATGAAAGAATTGACGAAAATAGATAAAGATGCTGAAAGGCAGTTATGTTTGGCTGTTTGTTTTCATAGCTCTGATTATATAGTGTGTGGTGCTCATGTGTGAAGCAAGATTTATTTAGGAGACTCATTTGGAATATCCTCCAAGTCTCACTTTATCTGTTGTATAATTTGTATTTGATTAGAAGCTAAGTACCAAAATCCAGAATTGAGGGGAGTGTGCAGTTGCTCCTGAAAAGGCTCTGGAAGCATGGCATTATTATTTGGACTTGCTGTCAGACTGTAGAGCCCTAGTTTTCAGGAAAGAGCAAAAGTGAGAATATCTGAATCCCCAAAAGCATGATTAGAAGTGCAGAGCTGTTGAGATACCATTGGAATCTGGTTACTTCTTGCAGTTTAACGGCATGAGATATCCAGAGGATGGAGATTCTTGCTGAAGCCTGGTAAGCACCACAGTAGGGTGCGCACCAGGGCTGTAGAAATAACTCTTCTGAGTTTCATTTGTGCAATGCTGTCTTCTAATTTTTTTCTCCATTGAACAAAGATTTTGTTCCCCCCTCAATAAGAAAGTATTCTGTCTGCATGGGTGCACAGAATGTGTTTTCTTGCATTTCTGCTAATAGGTAGGTGCTTTTAAAGTAGCTTTCTGTGGCATATTTAATGTATATATTATGGAATGGAGTATAAGATATGTCTTGCGAAGTCCACAATTACAGGGCATGAGATACGCTGTACATCTTCCATCCGAGCAGCCCTTTCCACTTCATAGAAAGGGGGTACCCATAGCAGCCTGCTGCTGCAGCTCTTGTGCAGACTGATGCACAGGAATCACAAAAGGACTATGTGAGACATCACAAGTGTTACTGAGGTATTGTTTTGCTGTGTTTTTGTTTTGGATTGTTGTGGGTTTTTTACAGTTATTATTGACCAGCCCCTTACATGTCATTTTAGTCTTACACTTTTTTTCCTACTATTCTTTGTCAGCTCTAAGCTAAAGGAGATGAAAAACCAAAGCATAGGACTGAGTTTCTGGAATTTCTGAGTCCTCTGTATTCCTCTTGCTCTTGCAAATAATTTATAACAAAGCCACAAAGCTCTCAAAAAGATCCACCTTTTTAATTTATTATTTTAAGTATCTTTATTTCTGGTGTGCTAAGATCTCCAAACTTTACTTGAAAGTAAAAACTGTCTATTTTGAAGTCATCTTTACAGAGGACAAGCATTTTGTATATGGGACGTAAAGACCACATTTGTTTGTGAACCTAATTGCCTACTACTGCATAAGCAGAAGACAAACTGCTTACGTTATGTGCTGTTTGTAAAACATGTAAAAACTTGATACTGTTTTGATGAAAGGCACACTGGAGGGAAGAGACTGAGCTTTTACTTTGTTTCTCTATGCCATGGTTTAACCCCAGCCAGCAACTAAGTACCATGCAGCTGCTTGCTCGCTTTCTCCACTCCCCAGGCCTGGTGGAGTGGAGGAGAGAATTAGAAGGGCAGAAGTGTGAAAATTCATGGGCTGAGATAAAGAAAGTTTAATATGTAAAGCAAAAGCCACACACACAAGTAAAGCAAAACAAGGCATTAATTCACCACTTCCCATGGGTAGGCAGGTGTTCAGCCACCTCCAGGACAGCCAGGCTCCATCATGCATAATGCTGACCTGGGAAGACAAACACCATAACTCTGAATGTTGCCGCCTTCCTTCTTCTTTCCCCAGCTTTATGTACTGAACATGATGTCATATGGTATGGAATATCCCTTTAGTCAGTTGGGGTCAGCTGCCCCGGCTGTGTCTCCTCCCAGTTTTTAGTGCATTCCCAGCCACTTGCTGGTGGGGCGGTGTAGGAAGCAGAAAAGACCTTGACTCTGTGCAAGCACAACTCAGCAATAACTAAAACATCCCTGTGTTATCAACACTGTTTCCAGCACAAATCCAAAACATAGCCCCATATTAGCTACTCTGAAGAAAATTAACTCTATCCCAGCCAAAACCAGCACAGTCTGCCTCTGCTTGGTAATTTGGGAAGACTTTCTCTAAATCTCTGACATTGAGAACCATTTGAGAAGTTCCCCTTAGCCAGGCCAAGTCAGGGCTCACAAGCACAATTCCATTATTTCAGCTGGATTTTGTTACTGCAAGCAGCTTAAGCAGCTGCATAGCAGGAATGTTTAACCAGGAACAAGACAAACTTCCATAAACTGCTTAATTTTGACTTGGGACTGTTCCTTCAAAACAATTACTTCTCAGAATCTGTAGAGGAAAAGGATGTAAAAAGAAAATTAAAATCTAATTAAATGGAGGTAGTAGTGTCTGACTAGACAAATCCTAAGCCTTAGCAAATTTTCAAAGGTTGCATCATACTTTCTGCCTCTGGAAGTCTTTCTTTTTACTTTTCTGTCCTCCTCTTGCACTTTCATCATTAGTTTTTAGGTAATGGGAAAAGCTTAAAAAATAAATGTTTTTTATATCTATATATAATGCATATATACAAATATTTTATATATATTTATTTAAAAAAAAATGTATAAAAAATGTGATCCAACATTATTAACTAAGCTACCCTGGTAGCGTCAATGTGTTGAACAGGTGAAGAACATTATTGCTGTTTTCACAAGAGCCACAGGTCTTTATTTGTAGTGTTTGCAGCCAAATTTCAGTTTAGGCAACTGTTCTGCTTCCTCTAATTCCCTCTTTATAAACTGTGTAGTCATTCTCCTCTTCACTATTAAGCTGCAGGGTGGCATTATAAATTCACTGTGGTGGATGAAGTAATTCATTTATAGTATGGGCTAAGCTCTCTTTTCCATTTCATTAATTTTATACTATTTTAACTACTTACCTCAATGGAATTATAATGTTGGAGAGCAGAACTCCTGATACTTTGAGGCAGGGGGAGGAAGGAGGAAAAAAGGCCCTGTTGAGAGTGCATATTTGCAACTTAAAGAGTTATACTTAAAGTAGGGCTGGTGTTCATTTTAAAGAAAATGGCACCAAAGTATGGAAACTTTTTCAGTTTCAGCAGAAGTCTCGATTGTAAGCACAGATATTGAAGTGCAGGGGGTAGGAAATTAGGCTCTAACTTCCCCTGGGGAAGTAGTATAAGGCAGAGGGAGAGGAGGGATTTATGTTGGGGTCAGAGTGTTTAAAAGCAGTTTTCTGAAGTGAAACAGTTAAACACTAAAACAGCAAAAATTAACAGTGCCCATATACAAATACCTAAAGAAGAGTAGAAATGGGGCAGGCATGAATCAGGCTTAACACACATATGCATGCTCTCCAAACCTCCTGCTTTTTGCAGTTCAGATTTCCCAGTTCTGTTGCAGTTTATCTGTCTGGATCTCACCCCTAATTATTTGTCCCTTCTTTCCTTGAACCCATGTAAACTTTTTTGCATTCACAAATTGCTTCAGTAAGGTATTCCAGGGTTATGATACCCTGTGCCTTCCTGGTTATTTTGAACATGGTTCTCTCTAGTTTTGTTTACTGGACTTCCTTGAAAAGACCATCTATCCCTATCCAGCCTTTCCATGTCACTCACGATTTTGCACAACTGTCATATCCCACCTAAATCCCTGCCACAGGCTGAAATGTTTTGCCTACCTGTTGTTCCTCATATGGAAATCACTCCACACTTTTGGCTGTCCCTACTGCTCTCATCTGAATGTTTTTTGGTTTTCTAAAAATGGACGATTTTTAAGCCAAGTGGTTTTGCAATGCACACGCTGTTCATATATATATATATATACATATATGTTCAGTAGAGTGACCTGTCACTTTGAACAGTGGCATAGTAACCTGTTCTGTTCTTCATTCTTTTCCTAATTTCAAATGTTTCCTTAGTTTTCTCACTGCTGTTGATTCCTGGCTTGTTACTCTGTGGAACCAACTATTAATATTGTGACCTCCAATTCTTGCTCTGGCAATCACCAGCCTAGAGCCATCATTTCATGTACAAAGCTAGAATTCTTCTTCCTTATGTGCATCATGCTTATTTCTATTGTGTTTCGTCTGTCATTTTATTGAACAGTTTTGTAAGGTCCTTCAGGTTTCACAATCCATTCTCATCCTTACTCCTTTGAATGTACTTGGTATCACCGGTGCATTTCCTTGCCTTATCACTCATGCCTTTTTGCAAGGTTATGAATTAATAAAATGAACAGCACAAACAAAATAGATTCCACTAATTACTTTACTCCACTGCAAGTACTCAAGTACTGACCAACTATCTATACTCCACCTCCTTTGCTTTCCATCTTTTAGCCAACTACTCATTCCCGGACCTCCCCACTTCCAACACTGCTGGTTAGTTTTCTTAAAAGCCTATGGTGAGGGAGTCTGTAAACAAAAAAAAAAAAAGAAAACAAACAAAACAAAACAAAAAACACAAAACCCCAACAACAAACAAACAAACCCCTTTGATTATATCAACTGATTTTTCTTTCTTGCTGATTTCTTTAAATACTTCAAATAATTTGAAAGACAAGACTTCCCTCTACAGAACTTGTGCTAGTATCCGTATCTGATTCATAGGTCTAAGGAAGTTGTATTTTTGTTGTTGCCCACTAATTCTAGCTAGTGGAAATTGCTTTCTGTTTCTGATTTGATTTTCATTCTCTGACTTTTCATTTACACGAGGTAAATAATTTCCATATTTGCATGCTAAGAAACACTCTTCCAAGCTCTGTGTTCTTCTGCACTCATTTGGCTTTTTCTTGCTCATCAGTTTCAAAGTTCACTCACAGTCTTTGTTTAAAGTACTAGCAGCTTGGTCCCTTGCAGTTCAGATGAAGTCCATTGCTCCTGTGCAGGCTTTATCCAGATGTATACCTGGGTATTTTTATGAATTGAAGAAAACAGCCTTTTGGAGTTTCGTGCTTCACATAAATTTCTACTAGCTTCACACTCCATCTCTATCAAATAGACATGCCCTAGGAAAAGACAATTTAATCACAAAAGATTGACTTTTGCTTTAATGTTGTAAAGATACAAGTTGTCATAGTTGAAAACATTTTAAATTGGGGTTTGTATATAATGTTTTGCTGAAGAGGTCTCATACAGCAAAAAAATCCTTAATTCTATGTTGATTTGTTTTTGGAAACATGGATATTACTTTTCTAAAAAATAGGATTATAGTGGATCAACAAATTTAGCAAACTTTGCTTCTGGATATTCCAAATATTAATTAATATATTGAGCTGATGATGGGGTTAGTGATGCATTGTAGAATTGTTAAAATTTCATGTAGTCCTGCTCCATTCATATAGCTATAATGAAGAAGGCTGTATTATGGATAATTTAGATAATCTGCAGGGGAACTAAAGCAGTGACTGTGAAGGAGAATGTGGCATGTTGTCCCCCTAGGCCACGGAGCACTCCATTTGCTGGAATAGCTCCTAACTGCTATTTAGTGGGTAGCTAGTGGAAAATAAAATTGCTTCAGGCAATTGAGAATCTTATTCTGTATTATTAATGTTTGCAGTCTAGGCAAAGAATAGAGTAAACCAACTCCATTTATATAAAGGGGAGAAAACTTGAGGCAAAAGAAAAGGGAGGCAAAGATAAGTTATCTTCTCTTAGCTAGATTTCTTTTGAAGGTGGGGGATTGTTTGTGTTAGGTTGCATTTTGAGGGTGGAGGGAGGTGACATTGATGATGGGTAGAAGTGGTAGCTAGAACACCTGTTACTGCTTCTGGAGACAGTTGCTTCCACTACCTAATGGTCACCCACAAGTGTCTTGTTGATCAAGATGATATTCCCTGGTTTGCAGGAACTCAGACATTTATGAAAAACTGAAACTAACAGAAGAACATTTTGTAAGAGGAACATTTAACACTCTGGAAGCTGGCTGAGTTCACCACAGTCTGCTGAAATCCTCTGGGGAAATGAGAACATAGATTGTGTATGCTAACAAGTGATGAGATTAACAGGGTAGGATTATTTTGGTGTTGGTTTTTTTTAGAGTGAAGAAGCTAAAATAAAGTTAGCTTTAAGGTGTTGAGATGATGAAATGTTATTAATCTACATAAATTGGATCCATAGGAACTTGTTGATCTGGGAATCTGTGCAGATGCACCTGCCCCATAAGGTTCAGGGCTTTCAACGCAGGAACTGCTGGCTTTTTCATGTCCTTCACACCTCCTGTGCCCCATCATGGCTGCCATCATGTACGTGCTTCAGTTGGGTGCCAACCTCCGTGTAAACCCTGGGGCACATTCACCTCTTGGATGGAGAAGTAGGAGAGGTGGGACCCCAAGGTCAACAGACAGCGAGGCACCTCAGGCAACAAGGCACTTCAACCTGGAGAAGCTCTGGACCATGTGCATATATGACCACAACTTATATCCAACACAGGTACTAGGCCCCTCACTGGAGACACCCTTTGAGTGGTTTTTCTCAGAGCAGTGGGACTGTGATTAAAAACTGTCCTCTTAGAATTGGGATGCCACCCAAGAAAATTTCCAGGGATTGAGTGTCCTCACTGCCTTCCTTCCCGGCCCAGTGAGTGATTATTTCTTTGGGGTATATCCTTGAGCGAGTCTCCCCAAGTCCCCCTCCTCCCCAGGTGAGTGATCCTATATTCTGGGTATCCTTGAGGGAGTTTCCCTTTGCGAATGAGTCCATGGGTGCTTTAGATCATCATTCTCATGAATTGTTCTGTAGTAATAATAACCCTGACTGGTATGCCGAACCTGTAGTGTGTTAAATGTTATTGGAGTGTTGTTTCACTTTGGATTACCCCTGTTTCTCATTGGTTTCTGTCATTTGGTTTCAGTTTCATCATGAAATAAAGCATTTTTGAGCTTATCCTTCATTTGGGTTAGTTTTGATATACCTCTGTGACAGAATCCCTGTGTCCAGGCATATGTGTTATTGTTAAATATGATGGTGAGAGGCAAAACCAAATAGTCATGTATAAAAATAACAGAGTCTAGGAGTGCTGTGGAAGGAGTCCAGCAGGAAATCTTTTCTTCCAAGTTCCCCACATACTAGCCCTGGAGGAGAATTTCATCTCATAAAGTAGATTTCCCAAAATGGTGTCATCTGTGAACGGGCTGCCCTTAGGATACAGAGAGGAATGCTTTGGAGACTAAACAGTGTTTTCAGCAGGATGGTGTGACGATCTTGCCTCGGGTAAGTTTTTCTTTTCCTTCCCACTCAAACTCACTGTCAGCTCTTTTCTCACTGTGCCACCTGCTCTCCTGCGGACTGGATGTTACACGTGTGCAGTGCATGTGGTATATCTCTTCTTGGAAATATCTTCCAAACTGTGCATGACTTTCCCTCCTGATGCCTCCTAGTTCTCAACTAGATTAAGAGTCTGCATGACTTCATCAAGAAGAGAAAACAGTGTATCTCAGAACACGTGAATGAGAGTGAGTTAACTGATTAATACTCCAGTCTAACATGTGGATAAACTCTAATATCCTTTTTTGGTGCTTATGTTTCATTCCCAGACAAATGTCACACTGAAATCACTGGGCTAGGGTGGGTGGTGCTGCCTGCTTGCAAAAAGCACACATCTTGCAGGGCAGACATGCTACCCTAGACAGACCTAAAAGCTTTGCAGAATCAATATAAATCTTTAGAGATCTTGTTGATCATTGTGTCTGGAAGGAATCCATAACTATCAACTGCAATGTTTAATTCTGAATTCTATGTGATTAATTCTTATTTTAAATGAAGTGAATTGAGTGGTCATGTACAAATGTTGAAATTCCTATTAGCAGATGGGAGCTGAAAAACAAATGAAATGAAGGTTTATAATAAATCAAAGCCAGGAATCTGTATATTTGGATTTCTGGGAAGCAAAAAGTGGCAAACTGTAGCTTATGTTAGCATCCTGAGTGGTTTAGGTTTCGTCTGTGAGAACATGGAAGGGGAAGTTGAGAAGAACTCTACATCCAAAAGCTATTAAAAAAAAAAAAAAATTAGATGACAAGTGAGACAGCACGTAATTATAAGAGCTTTTCTTTGGCTACTTGCTGGTTCTGTTTTGAAGCATCATGTGTCCACCCATGAAGCAAACAATAACTGCCACAATATTCTTCTTCAAATCCTTGCCACAACAGAGATGAGGCTGTACTGTCTAATTATTCCTTTGCCACATGGTATTCCATTTGAGTAATTTCCTTTGGTGCATTGGCTATGGTGTGTTGTGCTATTCTACAATTACTAATTAATGAATCATAGAACTATTTTGGTTGGAAAAGATGTTTAAGATCATTGAGTCCAACCATTAACCCAGCACTTCCAAGTCCACCACTAAACCATGTCCCTAAGAGCCTCATTTATGTGTCTTTTAAATGCCGCCAGGAATGGTGACTCAACCACTTCCCTGGGCAGCCTGTTCCCTGACAGCCCTTTCAGTGAAAAAGTTTTTCCTATTCAATCTAAACCTCCCCTGGCGCAACCTGAGTAAGTTTAAATGTACTTATGTACATTGTTGGAGTAGGAAGGGTTCACTGACAATGTAATTCACTTAACCCCTTATTTTTGATACTCCCTTCTACTGTCACACCTTTGACATTTGTTATTCATGGTGGCTTTGTGTGGTTTTTTTTAGTTTCTTTGGGGTTTTTGTTTGGTTTTTGTTGTTGTTTTGGGAGCAGGTTAGAGGGTTGTTTGTTTTTCAGGGTTTTGTTTTGTTTTGTTTTTTTTCTTTTTCTCACCTCTCATGTTAAGGGTGGGATATTGTCACTCCTAAAGCCCGTGAAGATTTCCCCTTCTCCCCCCTCTCCATTAAGCTGTATGGGTTTATATTTAGGGTGTGTTGCTTGGGCTTTTTTGGAGGACAGAAACGTCTTTAGTAGAATTCTGCAGCATAATTCCACTTTCTAGCCAGTGTTGCCTTCTAAGGCTGGTCTTAGCCTTTGGGGAGACATGCAAAACAAGATTTTCTCCCCTCCATCTTCTAAACACTGATCCATGGTGTGCTGTGTGACCAGTCACATAAAGTCCAGCTGAGAATTCTCAGGACTGTAACAAAAGGAGCACACATAGCTAATGGTGGTTCAATAAGAAGCTAATCCACTGTCTGCTGATAAGGTTTACCTCATTCTTCTTCTTCAGGGAAAAATTGATCCCTAATGCTCTTGATGCCACCATGTCTCTAAGTATCAGATTGCTGTGAATGTGTAGTATTCAGTGCTAATGAACACAGTGGTTGTATGTACACTGACTGTTCCATGTCTCTAATTTGCTATGAGAGCAGGGAGGGGCATTGCTGATTCTTGGCAAGTGGAGAAGCTGTTTCAAAGACTAAAGCTGAACTTTTTGTTGGGAATAGGTCTACAGGCCTCTTGAAGCAGGTTGTGTGGCCTGTGATGTAGCTGAAATCATGACTAAAAGTCAAGCTGCAGGGGAGAGAAGCCTATTCAGTTGATACTGATGGTGGAGAGTTGACTGATCCTGTCCTTCTAGTTACAAATGTTTGGGGTCTTTCTGACAAGGAAGTCTTCTGCCTGTCCCCAGAAAAAGCCTTGGGAACCCACACGAGGCATTAACTACAATGGTGTGGAGAACAGAAAATAAGCCACCTGGCTATTGGTTTTCCTTAGCTTTCATTTTATAGGTTAACTTCACAAATAATTGTTTTGTGAAATGGTTGTTTTTTGGTTTTATGGATTTTTTTTCTTTTTGGTTTTATGTGCTTTTTGTTGTGTGTTGGTTTTCTTTTCTTCTTTTTTTTTTTTTTTTGGGGGGGTACTGTTTTTTGGTTTGGTTTGGGTTTAGTTTTTTTAAATTGAAAGCTGAATTTTTTTTTTTTAAACTTCTAAATACAGTGTTAGATAGGCATATCTTTGATGACCAAAGACCAGATTTATTCAACTTGGGTATTTATTAACCATTCTCTCTTTTCAAAGAGTGGTTGAGGTTGGAACAAACCTGTTCAGACTGTCTAGTCCCATCTCCCCCACTCAAGCAAAGGCAGCTGGAGCAGGTTGCCCAGGACTGTGTGCAGTCAGGTTATTAATACCTCCAAGGATGAAGACTTCACAGCCTCTCTGGGAAATCTGTTTCAGTGCCTGACCACGTTGGCAGAAAAAAAAAAAAAGCCTTCTGTGTTCACATGGAATTTCCTGTGAAATTTCCTGTCTGGCTCCATCTTTCTTAAGCCCCCCGCATTCGGCATTTATACATGTTGATGAGATTCACCCTCCCACCAACCTTCTCTTCTTCAGGCTGAGTTGTTCCCTCTCTCTCAGCCTTTCCTTGTATTAAGTGCTCCAGTCCCTTTACCATCTTAGTGGCCCTCTGCTGGACTTGCCCCAGGAAGCCCATGTCTTGTGCTGGGATACCAAGAACTAGAGACTCCAGATGACGCCTCACCAGTGCCAAGCAGAGAGGGATCACCTTCCCCTAATGCACACTGGGACGCTATTTTCTCTCTTTGTGGCAGCTGAACAAATCTAATTTCTAATCTTATAAACATGGAATGCTTGAATGTTAAATATAAAAAGATTTTTAACACTAAATCAGACTTATCCTTATGGATTGAGAGAAGAATGTTTAAGCTGCTGTGTAATCACCATGGCAGTAATGTTAACAAGACATGACTTCAGTAATGTTTTGTGTCCTATTCTGAGCTGAAATCATTGGGCATTGGGTGAAAGAATAATTGTAAAAAAAAAAAAGCTGCCTTTTTTTTTTTTTAATTAAAATAATTGCTTCTGGAAGGAAGGAAATACTGGGGATTTTTGTCTAAACATATGTGATTTCAGTGAAACAACCACACCTTTGATTTCATCAAAATATTCCTCTTCTGTTTGATAGGGAAAACACCAGGTGAGACCTTCAGCATTCCTTATTTAGAAACCAAGAGCCAGATCTATGATTATCAAG
The DNA here is from genome assembly GCF_964273445.1 of Streptopelia decaocto. NCBI lineage: Eukaryota > Metazoa > Chordata > Aves > Columbiformes > Columbidae > Streptopelia > Streptopelia decaocto. The sequence goes on along the minus strand of NC_138661.1, from coordinate 43,445,026 downwards.
GCATGGTTCACTAACTGAGTAGATATGCTCTTGCTGCACCCTTTTAAAAGTAGGGGTGAAAATGTCCTGCTTTTTGGGTGCTCTGTGAAATTGTGTTGTAGTTGAGCATTATCATGTTAGAACTGGAGCTGTGGATTTGGGGAGAGGGCTGGGGGCAGTGTGCATTTCTGAAACTCATGATTGTCCATCCCAGAACTGGGCATTTATAACCTCAGAGAGACAGCACTTCTCAGGATTTCACAAAAGGATCTCATGTAAGACAGGGCTTTTTTTGTCAGTCTGAATTTTAAAACCTAGAGAGGCTGGTAAAACTGGCAGTCAGCCTACAAAGTCTTTGTTATCTCAGAAGTACAAATCCTCCTTGGATTCCTTGTGGTATACCGGAAAATGAGCATCAACACAACTTCCCCTGATTCTAGCCTACATTAAGGGTGACCTTGAGGACGGGATGGTTGTTGGGCCGGTACTATCCCATTATGTCTGCTGGTCACAGCAAAGATTCAGGAGGTGGATACAAAATTCAAATACAGAGAAGCAAGGGATATAGTGTGTTTTTTATTGGAGCATGGTATTTAAGGTTTGAGTGCATGCTTTATTTTTGTTGTTTAAATAATACCTAAGAACAACTGTCCTGAGGTACAATTTCCTTCCTTGAAAGGGTTATCAAGTCTTTTACTGTGTCTGCAGTATGGTACATGCAGTCTCCTAGTTAGTGAGGACAGTGCTGTCATTACGGGTTGGTCATAAGGGAAAATTATGCAGGTACAATTCCAAACAGTGTCCTAGTACAGTGCAACACTCTTATTTGAGTCTCCTAATCTCTTACATACAAAATATGATCACTGTATCAACAAAAACATCAGAGAAAATTTCTTTAAAGTATTATCCTCTGGAAGAGCCTTGCTGTGAGCATGCAATAGCCAAGAGACATTGGCTAGATGATATGTTACTTTTAAGCAGCATGCAGTGACTAATCCACTGGGCTTTATGGGTCTATTTAAATTAGATGTATGCAGGCAGTGCATTATTTATAACCAAATGCATGAATAATTAAACATGCCCACTCTTAGCAGGTATCCAGCTTGTGCCAAAAGCCTGCACTAGATACTTGCTTTCAGAATTATGGAGGCTATTGGATAGCACTCTGTTTTGTTTGTTTGTTCCACTTTGCTCTGTCTGCTCTTCCTTTTGTATCTTTCTAGCTTGCTCTATATTTTGTCTGGGGAAGAAGAACTGATGATATATTCTCTACATTATTGCCTTCATTCAGAAGTGGTATACTATATCTAAAAGACATTAGGTACATCTGTTTAGGATCAATGTGTGAATTTCATTTCTGTTTCATTTTGATGGAGAGAGAGGCATATTCAAGACAAGGGACTTAAAGGCAGCATGGCAAAGGGACAGTACAATGCTCCTGGACTATCAAATCTATTGTATAGACATGCATGACAGTTCTCAAAAATTGTCAGTTCAGAGCCAGTTGCACTGGGACACTGAAATGCGGTTACTTCCAAGGCAAGTTATTTCCCTGCCAAATTTTTCTTTCCCTCACTTCCACGTTAGTGATATCTACAATCCAAAGGAGAAAGAATTTACACTGCCTGCTCTCTTATCTCTATAATGAGTGACCAGAGTTAGGGCCTTTTAGTAGGAAGTTTGCTGCTTGTTCTTCTCTGAAATTTGGACACAAAGTCCATTGTAAGCAGTACAGTATAATAAATTTCTGTCCTTTCTTAGTCTGAGCTTCTCTGACTGAATTTACAATACTATTACTTGTTTCTGCCCAATCCCGAGAGTAAACAGTTAATTGCAGTCACATTTGCAAACACTAGGCATCCCAAACAATTTTGGAAAGAACTACTCTTCAGAACAGATGACATGCTGGGTTGTTTCACGCAGAAGTAAATGCAACAAAGATCTCCAAGTTCTCTGCAGTTGAAAACAGAATGCAAGTGCTCTATCTCTCAGCATTGTTATAAAATCCTCAGTTGACTGTTACTGAATCACTGAAGAATTGTTGAGGTGCTTTGCTGGGAACTAAAAATATTGATTCAAGCTCACTATCTGTGTGGCTACAGATAAATCATTATTTGCTATATCTCAGGTCCAAATCCAGTTGTCTGCAGAATAACAGCTCCCTAATCAAAGGAGTAATATGAAGGGAAAAATGCACCAAAGGTAGCGAGGCACTTGACTTCATGGTTTGGAAGGGAGGTAAAGTGAGCTAAATATTATAAATACAGTACTTCTCCTGCAACAGCACCAGAGAGATCACTTCTCTAGCCACTGAAATAGAGCAATTAGAGAGTACAGCCAATTTATAATAGTATATGCACAAGTTTCAAGTACAAACTTGGATGAAAACATCCTGAAAAGATACTGCACAGAATGGTTAGGCCAGATGGTTATAACAGCTCTGGGTGGATAATCGCAAATGTTCGAGATATTGAGGTGGGTCATAAGGCACACTTGAGAAGGCTCCAAGGAGACCTAATCGTGGCCTTTCAGTACTTAAAAAGAGCCTATAAGAAGCGTGGAGACAGACTTTTTAGAAGGGCCTGTTATGACATGACAAGGGGTAGTGGTTTTAAACTAAAAGAGATTCAGCCTAGACATGACGAAGAATTTTTTTTTTACAATCAGGTGTTGAAACACTGGCACAGGTTGCCCAGGGAGGTGGTAGATGCCCCATCCCTGGAAACATCCAAGGCCAGGCTGGACGGGGCTCTGAGCAACCTGATCTAGTTGAAGATGTTCCTGCTCATTGCTGGGTTTTGAACTAGATGAGCTTTGAAGGTCCCTTCCAACCCAAACTATCCTATGATTCTACAAGGTCTTTAACAACATAAGATCTTAGTAAAGTTTTTGACTGAATGATGCTCTTGGGTGTTGCTTCATAACTAAGGAAGAGAGAAAAGATGCTGTGATCAGTCATTCATTTTACCTAGTTGTCTCCTGAGCCCGTCACCCCCCCAAGATCTGTTATGAAAACACTGACCGTAGCTGACATGGCTTAAAAGAAAAAAATCTAACAGAATCAAAGAAGCAGTAGAAAGTCCATACAGGAAAATAAAGTATTCTCTGGTGGTATCCCTAACAGGGAATAAGTAATAAGATTTTCAAATCCTATGTAAAAAAAAAAAAATCAAGACAAACTGGTGTTAATCGTATCATGACACTTTTTCCCTGTTTTGGCATCTTAATGACTGCTTGTGATTCCCCAATGCATGTGTAGTCAGTCAATGACAGAATCCTTTTGCAATCTCACATTGTTTTATTCCAACAGAAAAGACAGATTCTATGGTCTAACATGAGGATTAAGCTCATTGTGCCAAAAAAACCTGGAACATGAAAGCCTCACAGAATTGCAGTATGATCTCTAGATAAAGTGTCAATCCTTCTTGATGGTGGTATTGGGCTGGGAAGGGAAAACTCCTCCCACGTACAGCAAACAATCAAAGAATTAAGTCCACTCCATAATGTGTGATCTGAAGCTCAGGTGCAACACAGGCATAAAATGTTTATGATGGGATGAGATATATATGGAGTAACGTATTAACTTTGGTCACTGGGTGACCTCAGTGGTTCTACTACTGGGTCTGCTGTAAGATCCTCTTTTGTCCTACAAGGTGAACCAATAAGGGGGACAAATTCTACTCCAATGATGGCTTGCATATGAAGTTTCTGACTGAAAAGCAGAATCTGAAAGTCTTTTCAGAGGAGAAGGGCATGAGTTTTCATTAAACCTTGTTATGAGTTCAGGATGGCCAGTCATAGCTGAAACATTGGTGCGAGACCCTCTGTCCATATAGAGCTGTGCTGATTGATGGGCTTGAGAAGTCAACTCTCAGGTAAGATTAAACCTAGTTTCCATCCACTGCTTGTTTTCTTTTAAGAGACTCCTAAAAAACAAAATAGAAATCATGTGCAAGTGATGAAGGAATCAGGGGCCTAAAAGCTGTTTTGTTTGCTCCTGTTCTCCACAAACTGTGCTGTCTGCATTACAGCCAGTGCCTGTCATTACCTGCTTGTAGGGGAGAGAGAGAGTGAACACTTTGATCAAAGCTGTATTAGCAAGATATTTACTGCCCAAACTCCTACTTCTTTTAGGTACTTGGACCTCAGTGGCATGCTGTGATGGATTTGTATGTCAATGTTATACCATAAATCTAGAATAAAGTTTTGTGAAGAAGTGAGAAGGCAAGAAATAGATAGGAAATTAAATGTATGTTTGCATTGATTTGGTTTAGGCTATGTACATTTAGGATTCTCTGATCACTACAGAATCAAAATAGTTTTTAAATAACGGGTTATTTATTCCCATAAAAGCCTATCTGTAAAAGTGAGATAGTGCTCCTCTGCTTATCTGGGGAACTAATGCAAAGCAAGGTTAATGCAAAATTTCTTTGGACAGAAAAAGCCTGGTTTTAGTGTGTGTTTCCAGGGTAGGCTTCTCAGAATATGAAGTATCTAGAAGCCATTGCAGGGAGACATCTGTATTAGGCCAAGTAAAAATCAGTCCCTCCAGCAATTTCAGCCACATACGATTGCTCAGGTGTGGGGGACTACAGTGGTTCTGTGGATTCCCTGATGATGGGCATGGGAACAGAGATTAGCCTTGAAGATATTAAGGTCTACCCGTGAGAAAGATGGGAGTAAAGGAGTATCCGGAGATATTAAGGTGTAACCGTGAGAGAGAAGGGAGTAAAAGAGTAACATTGATGACAGCAAAATTAGCCAATGACATGTTACTACTGCAACTTGTAAACAATAGCAAAAAGACACTTGAGCTGGTAAAGACTATATAAAAAGCTGTTTGTGGCAATAGATGGAGACTGCTGTTTGTGCCTAAGAACTTGGTCTATGTCATTTGTCTATGTCAACCGCAACACTCAGGTTACATGTGGAAGCGAACAAGTTGAAAGGTGCGTATGCATAAATGCAAATGAAAGAGGAAGTGTATCTTTATGACTAAGAACTTTTCATTGTGGAACATTTACATATTTAAACACTTCCAGTCTGAAAGAGACTGGCTCAAACTGAGGAAGGAAAAACAGAAGAAAGCAGTCTAAAGGCTACGGACAATGTCCACTCAAGAAATTATTGTGTGTCTTTCAAGAGCAGAGGGGTCACATGCAAACCTGTTCTGTCTGTGCCCAGTAGTGACCCTGGGTTCACCACACGGTTTGTGAGAGCTTTGCTGATCTCACTGCATACGCTGCTTCCTACATCTGACATCATGCCCAAATATTTCCACCTCAAAATAAAAAGAGACATCTAATATAATTTCTTCAGTACTGGGGAGTATGAATGTCAGCGATAGTTCCCTTCAGGACACAGAAAACAGAGCAACATAAAGGTAGGATTTCCATTCATTGAATGCAATGCATCTGATGATCTGCAGTTTGCCGGAGCACATCTCAGGTTCTGCACAATCTATTGGTGGATTGAAGGCAGCAACTCTATAGTTAGGAGCCAGAGCAGGACCACCTATTCCCCACTACATCCCGTGCAGTTCTGTGAATCTCAAAGTCTGAATTCCAGTGATGTACTAGAGATCTTTTCCTTACCAGTTTGCATCTGCATTGACTAGCAGTTAATTCAGCTCATTCTTGTCTGATGGGTCTTTGGGGGATTAGCTAAAATAATTCTGTTCAATTTCTAGTGGAGAAAAATCTCCATGAGAATGAAAAGCAGGCTTACTAGACATTTGTTGACAGATGCAGAGAGATAGAGGCCTTGGTCTTTAATTCCTTCTTTAGCCCTAGATATCCTCTATCAGGACCACCAAAGCAATGTATGAAGTCTGCAATTACACCATCTCTGGCGCGTCTTCCTCTGGGATAAATGAAGGGCTTCATTTCTCAGGACGATTAATTTGGCAACTTTTTACCCAGCACTAAATTTACTGAAGGTTGAAGGAAATTGCTAACCATAATATTTGGATTTATGGACTCACTCTTGTGAGACGTTCCTTCTTGAATATCATTCAGACAAGGAAATAAGTTAAATGAAGATGTTGTAATCCTGCAGCATGTCAAGCATGACCTTGTGGTGTAAGGTCTTCTTTTCTTAAACAGTGCACAGACTGGAACAGCTCTTACCCTGGGCAATGACACAGAGCTTAAACTTCCTTCAAGTGATTCTCTCTGATTTCAACACTCACCCACCCCCCCAATATATATTTCTGCCTTGCTTTCCTTGCAGTTCTTCACCTAGCCACTACTTTTCAATAATTTTGACACTTCAACACTCAACTTTTAAGTTGTCTCCATTGAACCAGAGGAACTGTTGTTTCGGAGCTTTTCTCACATTTGCTGCAGTTTACCTCCTGTGTGAGTGTGAGAGCATGGATCCTTTCACAGAGCACAGTGATTCAGCAAAGTTTCTGCATCTGATTTCTTTGCTGACAAGCAGAACTGGGTTGGATATTATGGGATAAGAAAGCCAGAGATTCGAGATATTTGAGATGTGTCAGATATTCCTGTATCAAACTGAGACTTTTTTGAAGTTTTCGAATAAAAATTCTAAAGCAAAGTATCAGCTGAAGCCAAATATTTTACTTTAACTGCTTCAATTTCAAAGCAATCACTCTAAACCAAAGAATGAGAATTCTTCATTTTTTAAAATGTCAAAACAGACTGTTTAGGTGACTTTGAAATGCTTTCAAGATGCAAATTTTGAAAACATTGAAACTCAGCCTTACTCATGAAAAAAACGTGTGCAAGTCAGTGAATTCCCATAAAGCATTTTTTTAATGAAAACACTTCCTGACTGGTGTTATCAAATCTTAGCTGTCCTCACTTTCTCCTGTGATGTCAGTCCTGGACCAGCATTACCATGTTAGCTTCAGTTATGCCTGGTTAATTCCATTCTGCATCAAACTCTGTGGCTGAAGCACGTCAGGTACCTTGACGTGTCACCATGAGGGGCCAAGCAGAGCTCTCTGTGCTGCTTGCAGCACCAGCAGCACAGCTGTGGTAGCCCAGCGCTGTGCCGTGCCTGCTGAGCGGAGTACACTGACCTGTGTGGAGTGCCACGCTAACAGAGATGGGCTGCTTCTGATACCCCAGCTGGGTTATTTAAAACCAGGTAATGTGTGGATATTGAATACTCTGTTGCTCTGTGTCAGTAAATCCTTTCTTGGTACAGTGAGACACAGCTGAATTGCAGCTTTATATGGTCACAGGTATGAGGAAAATCTGAACTGAAATCACGTACAGCTCTGGCTTCCCTTGTTTCAACAGGTATTCTGTTTAGCACACTTTGAATTTCTTGATATATGCCAGACAAAACAGAACATTCTCTTTCCCCAGTCTGTGGATGCTCACAGTACAGTAACAAACATGCTTAACGGACTGAGACAAACATCATTTTAAATTAAGAATTACTGTCTCGCATTTTGAGAGAAGTGCTGGGGCAGCACCACCTAGGAGGCAGCAGGGACCAAGCAGAATAGCACAGAATGATTCTGCTATTTGTCAAATAGAAAAAGACTAATTTCCCACTAGCTACAGAACTAAAGCCATGCAGCCATACTTCTCAGCACTGGATCCTTGGAGGACAGGAGTACACCAGGATAGTGGCCATTTTCAGTAGGCTGCAATGAAATACATTTCTGCTGTGAGTTTAATTCAGACTGGACTCCTAAAATGTACTGTTATTTCCCTGTGTTTACTCAGGACAGGCTGCAGCTCGCTTTTCAAATTGCCTTCTTGTCTGCTGGCAGCATCTGTTGAGAGCTGAAATGGCCAGAGGGAACTGATGAATAAAAATTGTTCAGTTGTCCCATTGCTCAGCAGATCAGCAGCCTCCATGCTCATATCTCACCAAAAATGAGGAAGGCAAGAACCTGAAGACACCACCAGGGTCTAAGTGTTGCACAGTGGGGACTGTGCTTGTTGGAGACCACAGAGACATTACTCAAAGCTAGTACTAACGTCTATTTTTTTGCAGCAAGATTGTTTCTCTACTCTAGTCACCTTAGCTGATGGGTGTTTGGTGGGCTGTAGGATTTTTTTGTTATGCTATGACACCGAACAGCTTCTGGCTATGCACAGTGAGCTGTGTGGCAGAACCTCTGGGTTCTGGTGTTATGTGTTTCTCTGTGTGAAGTAAGGTGGGAGAATGGGGGTAGAAGAAAAAGGTAAAACCTTAAAACCATTTGGGAGTTGATGTAAAAAAAAAAAAAAGCTGAATTTTTGATCCTCCCTTCCTTTTTCCTGTGTTCTGTCCTACCAGTGGAGGCACACTGGCATGAAGCCAAAGTGGATCAAACTGACATTTTCCCATTTGTATGCAAAGCTGCTTTACTTTAAAGAGAAATTTTTGGCACAAGGAGGACAACTCTGGCCCATATGGTCCTTAAGGTAATCTGAATACCTGCAGCTCATTGATATTTCCTATTGCTCTCACACTGAAGTGAACTTCTTTTATGTATTAGGCCTGATACTGCAACAGCTTATGCTCAATGTGATACCCATAGGATGTTGTACTAGGTGCTCAGTGTCTTGCAGGTTAGCAGTTTGTAGCAGACACTGACACTAGATTGAAATGACCAAGGACTCTGGTGGGATGGGGTTATTAACCCAGAAATCATAGAATCATAGAATCATAGAATCATAGAATGGTTTGGGTTGGAAGGGACCTTCAAAGGCCATCTAGTCCAACCCCCCTGCCATGAGCAGGGACATCTTCAACTAGATCAGGTTGCTCAGAGCCCCATCCAGCCTGGCCTGGAATATCTCCAGGGATGGGGCATCTACCACCTCTCTGGGCAACCTGGGCCAGTGTTTTACCACCCTCATTGTAAAAAATTTCTTCCTCATGTCTAGCCTGAATCTCCCCTCCTTTAGTTTAAAACCATTACCCATTGTCTGGTCATAACAGGCCCTGCTAAAAAGTCTGTCTAAGGTCTCTCTGTTACCACGGCTCTACTTGGATGAACATATGTACAGAAATAGGTGGTGGAGGGGGCAGGATGAAGGCAAGCAGGGGTGAAAATGGGGAAAATGACTGTTTTTTCTTTTTTGTTTCCTAGTCTTTTGTTCCCAGGCTTTATTCTTGCTGCTGGCCCTGTGTATGGAGAAGGCACTGAGCCCCATATAACAGCTTATGGAAAGCGGTGATTTCTTTTAGAGCTTCCTTCAGTCACTTTAACCCGTGGCCCACAGACAGTCAAAGTGATGTCTCACTGCTATGACTTGGCAGTTTTCTCATGGTTTTACCTACCAATGCTGCATCCTGTTTAGATCAGCAGTATCCTTGTCCTTAAGCTCAAGCCCTGGCAATGGTGATGATGGAAATGCCAGCACTGCCTCAATATGTCACTTCACATTGGTCTCCCGAGACAAGAAGGCCGCTTGTTTCCAGAAAGGCACAATAATTTGTGTCAGCTCGTTAAGCTGGCATACTGCTGATTCAGGCATTGAGCTCTAACAGAGCACTTTGTCCCAGCTCTGTAATGGCCTGTCCTTTGTTTTCCCTAAGGGATAACTAGGATAAATTCCTGGAGGGAAAGGTCAAAGAACTCAGGAAAGATTGTTATTGTCAATCTGAATTAAAACTGATGCTGGAAATATAAGATTTGAATGCAGCTTTCAATAACTGGAAGGGAAAAAAAGTAACCTATCTCTGGGAGTATGTGTAAATCTTAAACTCATGACAGACTACAGTTTCTGCCTGTATCCAAGTGCCTTAGAAGGAAGGAGGGAAGAATTTAACAGATTAGGAATGGAACTTGTTAACAGCTTTATTAATTCATTTTTGAGACTGAGAGAGGAAGTTCATAAAAAATACTATAAGGAGAAAATGCTAAGTGGTCAAAGCAAGATCTTAGGCCAGATAATTTTGCAAGAGGTGGTAGATAATACAAGAAGAGCTGATTCAAGGAGGTCAAGCAGGACAATTTTTTGGAGGATTTGTCTGTGGTTTTGTACGGTGGGTAGTATTAAGTGGCTTCTGAAAAAAGAACGTAGGGCAGATGTTCGAGACAGTGGATCTTAGTGTATGCTGCTTTCTAGAACTAAGAAGGAATGGGTGCAGTGTTTTGTTTGCACTTTATATCTGCCTGGGTTAATTAATTGCAGTTGCTTTTCAGAGGCCTGAATAGCTGAGACTAGGAGAGTGTGAGAGAGGAGACAGCAAGCACATTCCTGAGCTGAAATTACAGCTAAGAAATTGGTCAAGACTACCTAATTTTGCAGAGAGAATCATAATGTTTTGCGGAAGGTGGGGAGAGTTGCTTCACAGTAACAGTCCTTTGATCTCCTGATAGTAAACAAACTAACTTTTGCAGATGAAACTGCAGCACCGATTTATGTGCTTAACTGGATGAAGCACTTTAATACAGGTGTATTTTCATAACCTCTCCTATGCATGCTTCACCTGCCTCTCCTTTTTACTTTAAATAGTTGCAAATATTGCTAGAGAAGCTGAAAATGGCCTCACCATTCAGTTTTCCCGTTAATTGGCAAATTAGAAAACCCTTCCATTTTCTGAATGCTGTATTTTGCTGACTGCTTGTTTTGATTTGGTAGTTTAAAAGCATCTATACGAAACTCTCATCGTAAGATATAACTATTGAGCCACACTTCTCTGTATCAAACAAAAAGCAGAGGGGGCTAAGCAACATTTCTTGGTGGGTTTATACACCTTTTTCTTTTATAATCCTGAACCAGTTAAGAAAACAGTCTTTTCTGGAGAAATTAAAATTTTATTGCAGAATCTTGCAAAAGTGGAGTTGAAACTGAGTAACCAGGTGAAGATCTTGACCTCTTGCTTAAATTTGCGAAACAGATCCTGAATAAATTTATTTTTGAGATTTGTGGTCCTATGCCTTCTGTGCCAGAAACCATTACTTTATTTTCACTTACACCTACAGAATGCCAAGCTTGATTCTTGCTGGGATCAGAAAATCCAAAATACCATCAGAAAGCATGAGCTTGACAAAAGTTCTCAACTTCTTGCCAGAATTACACATGAAGTTTAAGACTTCTAAACCGATGTATCAAAAAAAATCAATCAGTCGAGAGTCTATGGGTGATTGTTTTAAAAACACACATGGAAATTAGTGTTGTCCCAAGAACAGGGCTCTGTCACCCAGTGTGCAAAAAAAGCCAAATTGGAGCACATAGAGATGAGATATTGTTTATTACAGAGTAGCACAAGCCTGGATGCTGGAATAAAGCCAGCACTCTAGAAAGAAAAGTAGCAGCCATTATATACAAAATCTTATCGCTACATTCACACCTAAAGAGGCAATTGGTTGTACATTTGCATGTTGGCTACATATTCATTTTAGCTTATAATGAGCAACATTCAGCTAAAGGACGCTTTATCTAACAGTGTCAAGATACGTGTTAAAGCAAGATTCAACTAACTGTGCAGGCTTCAAACTGTCTAAAGCTGCAAGGTCAGTCACTCTGATTAGGTGTTTTGCAAGTCACCCTCATCTTTGTCAGACTGACCTGAAACTGAAAGGATTTATGTATCTTTAGGTTAGCAATTGCAGACAGGGTTCATTCTTTTAAGTGGTAATGAGAACATTAGTGCCAGTCATCTCATTCTGTCTTGAAATACTGTTAAACTTTATGTTTACCAGTTGAAAGTTTGGACATAGGCCTAAACTGGATTTTTTTTTCCCCTCATTCTGCACAAACAGGAAGAACTGCTTTCAGTAGACCTTGATTGCCACAGCAGCATCATTAAATCATCTTCAGAGTATTTCTGACAGTGATATTGGATACTGGAAGGCTTCCAAGTGCTTTAGGTTTTCTTAGAGTGTAACTGGAATCACCGAAGACATACAGTGCTGTTTAAACCTCTTTTTGATGCCTACTGGAGTTTCTTTCTCTCCCCAACTCTCAGCATAAGAATCAACCCAGATGTTTTCCATGTATTTTATATTTATAAACTATCAATGACATTTCTTATGCAGTGCTTAATTTAGATGCTATTTTATTCAGAAACTTCTGACTTGACAAAGACAGAATGATTCTTCTGACACAGTAAACTTTCAGTAAGAGTAAAGTCAATGATTGAGGTGTCTGCTGATACACTTTCAAGGCATTAGCATTACTTAGTTGCTTGAATAGGTACATTTTCAGCACTTTGTTGCTGAAAGAATTGAATTTGTATCTCTCCTAATCTTCATTTAAGTCTGTTATTTATTTTTTTAATAGCATACATCTATATAAGCCCCCGAGTACCATTCAATTGTGTATCAGTTTATGGAGAGCTTCTAATAAGTTTTGAGTAGCTTTTAGTCTTTGAACTCAGACATGAAGTGGCATTAATGAGCAAATTCTGGAAATGGATATTTGCCTGGTAAATACTGAATGCCTGTTGCAGTTTAACCCAAGTCAAAGTGGTAATCAGTGGTAATCAAAGTCACAACAGCCACTTGTTTATGTGGTCCCACTCACTCCCCTCAAATAGGGGAGAGAATCAAAAGGGAAGGGAGTAACTCGTGGATTGAGGTAAACACAGTTTAATAACATAACAAAATAATACTAATATACCACTACTACTACTAATATAAATAAAACGGATAATAGAATATAAAATAAAAGATACTCAAAGCAATTCCTCATGAACTCTGTGTGTGCTGATCAACCAGTCCCAGGAAGCAGCACCCTGGTGCCCAACAGCCGATCCTGGGGAGAGAAGAAAGAAAAGGCAGAAAGGCCCAGAGGCCTCTGCAAAATGGCAGGATGGCAAAAGGCCAAACTAAAAGAACTCCCAAACTGAACTCAATTGAAACAGAGCAGAACTGAAACAGGTCTCCATCTCCCTAGCTAGAAAACCTGGCTCTCCTTAAATATGAAGCATAACACTAATGGCATAGATTATCATTGATCAGTCTGGATGTCAGTCAAGATCTGCCCCATCTGTGCCCCCCTTCCCAGCTGCCTCACACCTGTGGGCAGAGTGCTCAGAAATACCTTGGCTCCCAGACTACAGCTAAGAGAACACTAAGTTCTTACATTCTCTCCATTCCAGCTCAAAAACACTGAAAAGTTACTTGAAGAAAAACATTAATTCTGTCCTGGGGTGTTATCTTATTGTTCTCAAACTAAATCCAAACAACAATGGTGCTAGCTGCAAAAAAGAAGAATATCTGGCTGCATGAGGAAAATTGCTCACTTTTGGTCAAACCAGCGCACTACCCTTAGCAAAATTATAAAGGAGGCCTCCCTGGTCTTAGCACTAGCTTCTACCTAAAAGAAGGCAGAGTGGTCATCAGCATGTCTTGTAGAAGGGAAAACCTTAAACTTGCCAAAAGCTGTTAGAAGTGGTGCAGCTGCATGCCTTATCGCATAGTTCAAAAACTGCCTAGAGAAGTGTTGTGTGCCCAGCAGCAGAAGTATACATTAAGCATGGTTTTTACCCTGCTAATTGCAATGACTGGAGAAACCAGGAGAAGGTTACAATTGAAGAGGTTTTCATTGCAAGTCCTTCTAGTGTTCTGGTTTATATATATATCTTTACATGTATAGATTTTTTTTTTTCTTTCTGCTCCCCACTTTCATTTGAGATGACTGATTTACATACTTTGCTTGTAGGCAAAAACCACTTTCAAATATCTTTTTAACTCTCCTACATTTATTTCATGCCATGATCTAATTGTCTGGTGATCCCACGTAACACGTTTTGATGTGTCTATAAATTGGTGTATGTTAGTATGTTCTAAAGATTGAGCAGGATTTTGCTGGTGCAGAACCATCTGCTCCCTACTCTGCAGAACTGTAATTACAGGCTCAGGTTTAGATTAACAGAGTCTAATAGATGTAATCCTGCAGAAGAATAAAAAGACTTTTCACTCAGGGCCAGTATCTAAATATGTCTCTAGCTCGGGATGAAATATTTAGTAATGAGATGAAAAACATTCAGAAAACCTTGTAGCAGGAAACAATTTATATTTTAAATCATGTTATAATGGACAGCATGATGCAGATAAGCAGCATTACCCTCTGTAGAAAGATAGTAAGCAACTTACAAAATTTTTCTTCTGGCTCATTTTGAGAAGACTTCCCTTTAATGGCAGACAATATGTGCAGCTCAGTACTGTAATGTATGTATTTGTTAAATGTTTGAGGTATAAACAGCCTGTTTGTAGCTACAAAATTGAACAGCAGATCGAGATCATAGCCTAAACCAATGTGTTTGGGCAGGGGATTTTGGATCTTCTATCTAACACTACATTTGAGTATGGTTGAGTGTTTGAGCAAAAGGCTGAAATTGTATTAGGAAGAACATATGACACTAACACTGATACTGCATGTAAAATGAACTTTCTAAATCATGTGTGCCTATATAAAACAAACATGTTCACATCCCACTCCCATATTCCTCATTTTTCTAATGTGAAATCAAAGGGATTCAAACTTTTAATTAAGACATCAGGAAAAGGAATGATTGACTCTGCCTAGTGCAAATTAGTTTGAAAGCAAAGAGCTTCTCCTATTCTATTTGCTTGTTAGGATAGACAGTTTGATTTAATCATTTCCTTGATGCAAAGAACTAATATTGCTTTTAAGAGGGGAGGGGGGCACAGAGTGTGAATTAGCTGCATATCTTAGAGGTAACAAAAATGTTCTGTTAAACAGAGGAGAAAGGATCTGATTAAAGTAGGTGTGTGTGGAGGCTGAGGAAAAATATGTAACGTATATGAGACCAGAATTGCTGAGTTTATTTCTCCATGGGATAAATAAGATCTAGCCATTAAGGATTCCTCAGGGTTGTTCATAAATTTGGGAAGGTGAGAGAATTTTCTATGAAACTGTTTTTCTGTGAAACACTGTTCCTACATGCCCTCAGCTTTGCCAGGTTTGAGAAGGAAAAGAAGTAATGCCGTTTAAATTCAAATAAATCTTGCTGCGTGTTTCTCACTTTAAGCCTGATTCTCAACACACAGCTCAGAAGTAGAGAAATTAAAGGAAAGAGTTTGTGTTTTGTTTTGTTTTTTTTCCCCTGTCCTTTCTATAGATTAGCATTGTTCAAATGTTGGTGGAATTATGCAGTTCCCCTAGTGAATTGAAACGAATCAAACAAAGCTTTGGGTTTATCCTCCATTCTATATCCCAAGAGTAAACTGGCTTTTAAATGTACTGAGACATCCTATATCTCATGGGATCTTAATTGACACTTGTAGCAATGCAGCCTTTGTGATAAAAGGTGGGGAGGTACAAAGTGGGTAGTAGTGGAGCCTAGGGAAAAGTACAAAAGTCCATAGTCTCTGACAGCACAAATGAACATTGGCTGCAGAGTGTCTGTGCTGCCTTACACTTACTGAGGATTTTGCACTTTAAAAAATTTTCATTAAAACAAACATTCTCCATCAGAGTCAGGTTTAGTTCTTTTTCAGGTCAAAGAAGAACTACAAATATTTTTCCATATTCTTCTTTTGCCGCTAAGAACAAAAGCAACCAAACTTGAACCAAAAGAGGTAGCTACAAGTCAAGATTATGCTCTGCATTAGGGAAAAACAAAATCACATTTTGATTGTTTTCTTTATTTACCCATGGGTTGCATAGGTAAATGCACATGGTGGGAAACACTTGATTTGCACAGCTTTATCCTTAGAATAATACTACGTAATAACCTATATGTCACTTTGTAGTGACTGCGGGAGCTTTATCTTTCAATGCAAGCTTATTAAGAGCTCAGGGTAACTTTTCAGCATATTGTATAGGAAGGCAGCATACTGACAGGATTCACACAAACCAGAAAATTCACCAGGAACCTTTCTAAGCATGTGTCACAGATGAGTGGAATCTACCTCACTCAAAAGAGAAAAGCAGCAGTATGTTTTCAGGTAACATAATAATTTGACAGAGTCCAATAAATTTGATGGAATTTAACAAAGTTTAACAGTGGTTAACCAAGGTTCAGTAAGTTTGGTGGCAAGGTTCACCTTATTATTTACTGCAAAGAAGAAACATGCAAAGGAAAATTGAGTCATAATTGACTTAGAATGATTGAGACAGAGACAAGAAACACAAAAGCATGAGGAAGACCCTCCTGTTGAGTCATGAGGTTCAGAGCGGACACCCTTGCTTTCTAATCTCCTTATGGAGCCCAGGTACAGCTAGGTCCAAACTTAGACTCAGTCAACAGTTTATCTCTAAGGGTAAGCAGTACAAAGGTTATCATAATTAATAGTGGCTACATGGATTAGTAATGTTTTATTAGTATCAATTCAGCATGCAATCAAAGTTACCAAGGCCAAATCGAAGTTACCACACTGCAAGGGTTTGTGTGGTATCGGTCACTTACCAAAGGTCTGCTGTTGGTAAAAGGTTTCTCTGCCTCGAGGAGCATCCTTGAGAGGTGTTCCAGCTCAAGGAGAGATCACCATCATGCAGCCGTGCGGCCTAGCAGGGAGAGCTTGAAGGCGGCTCACTTAGGCTGTCAGATTTATAGAATAAAGTGGTTGGCTCATAGTCAAATCACACGTGATGGAAAGGTAGGTATGACACTCCTTGTACCCACAACTTACTTTGTTTCTTGCTAAATGAGCCTTGTTATTCCTGTGTTAATTGCATGATTGATGTTCCAAGGTCATAAGCATCAATGTTCACTGTGTCACTCAGCTCCTTTGGGGATAAACTACAGGAGTTCTTTGCCCAGCTATGGCTCAGGCCTCTGCCCTCTTTGAAGCCTGCAGCAAACTACTGCTGGTTTGATCAATGGGTCGAGCACATGAATCACAACAAGTTTTCTTTCAAGACCTAGGCATCTAACCTCAGGGCAATATCCCATCCAACTTCAAACCTGTGAGCTCTCTTCTGAAATCAGTTTCATCAAAAAAAGAAAGTCCCTTATTTAGATTTATGAGCTAATACCTAAAATATATGTATGGTTGGTGAGAGACCCAAGTTAAAATTTTTTTCTCTGCTTAACTTCATACAAAGGTACATTATTCAGGAGACATTCTGCCCCACAATTTCTTGTATTAATAGTTACTGGCTAAGTTTCTGCCTCTCTAGTTTGATTTTACAAGGTGCAACTAGTCAAGAATATTGTTCTCTAGTATGGTTGTTGGAAGACCCCATTGTTTCAATATTTTATGGCAAGTGACAGAACTTCTACGGGAGGTGTTGGGATTCCAGTGAATATGCTGAAACTTAGAGCACATTGGGAAAACTGGATTCACATCTTCATTTTGGATTGGGCAGGTTTGAACTTGTGTCTCCCATATGAAAAAGGAAAATGTTCTCCCCATTTCAAAACTAAGCTCAAGGTGGGACACGGTATTTTCTATGCTGCCTCTGAGGGAAAGATGTGCTCTGAGAACGCTAAATGTTGCAGAGAAGTGCGACACAATGTGCACTCCTGCCAGAACTGTAGCAGCAAGGTGAGAGCCTCCCAATTTGTGTCATGCTGTATGGTCACTAGCAAAAAGGAGAATGGGGGACATATGTCATAAAGGATAAGTGAAAAAGAAAATTGTAGCAGTATATGACATAACAGCTTGCCCCATTTGCAACCATAGGCCTTTGTGCCTTTACTCTTTTCTATGATTTTCCTAAGCATATCTAAAAAGCGTTGAATTTTAAATTACAAGACTGCCTGTACTGTAAACTATTGCTAGCACAGTGTTTTATGGGTTGAAAACTGGCAACGGGGTATGTGAAGAACCATCTTGGCAACAGAACTCTAATGCTTCTGCTTCTTATTTGAAAAAAAAAAAATAGACTATGAGTTCCTATTACTTGTACTTCACTTGAAGTGTGATAACAATCCTAATACTATAACTAAAGGCTGTGTTTGGGAGGAAACTTGATTATATATGCTATACTTTCATTTGAGTTTTTTTTTTTTGTGGTTGTAACATACTGGAAAATACTTCAATATTACACTTGGGCTAAGTTAATTGAATAAAAAGAAGCTTAATCCTAAATGATTGTCTATAGTGGGCCTCAGTATGTATTAAATGCAAAACTTTATTAATTCAGCTTGGCTCTCTCCAAAGAGCAATTACCTCAACTATACTGTATTAAAGTACTCAGCAAAAAGGGGTGTCTTCTATCTGATTAGCCCTGAGACAACCACTATAATAAATAAAATGAATTATAATAAAAGAGCAAACAGGAGAGATCTGAACTACTGAGACTGCTGTACTAATCAGAAGTTCATACTCCTTTCCTAGTCCTAGCACTGCTTCATCGGCGATGGACTTTGTGGGCATACTCGGCAAGAGATGCATCTTTTAAGTGGAAAACAAAAGCATCTGTGATCAGTGTACTCTGTGATATTGGTTTTCTATACCATTTCTCTGGAAGTACTCTTGCTGTGGCATAGAGCAAATTTACTTAGTTATGGCAGTTGTGCGTATATACAGTTGTGTGCAAGCAACCTGATTTGAAATTTCATCTAGTTATGATACAGTTGTACCACTTAATTACTGCATGCTCAGGTCTTCTGTAATAAATGTGTTTTGTTAACCTACTGTCTCTAAGCTGCTAGACTAAGAATTCTGTTATAATTTGTTATAATTGAAAAGCTATTTGGAATCACTCCAGTTCTTTTTTTTTTTTTTTTTTTTAAGTGAAAACCACAGAACAGCATATTAAGAAAGCAAATTATTCTAAGTCAGGGGCAGGTCATTCTGTTTTACATTGTCAGAGTGATTTCAGTAGGTTTGGGTCTTTTTGATTAGGACTGGGACAGGAGGGGATTTGATTGGGGTTTTTTAATGGACTCCAGGTCATGAGCTATCTCCTCTGAAATACTCACTGTTCATGCAGCAGTTGATTTGAAACATGTAAGGTACATGACAGCTTTTCATCCAGAATCCACGTAATGGAAACATTAAAATAATTCAGAAAGTGTTGTGTATTGCCATCTGCTATTTTCTGCCTCTCCTGAAAGTCAAGAAAACACTGAAAAACAGTTTGCGTGCCCTTGGGATATGATCTCACTGCTCTTGACCGAAAACATTATCAAATCTGTAGTTTTGGGAAAGGCACTCTAGCATGTAAACATGTTTTATCTTCTTTTCAGCTATTACACTTCTAAGCAAGAAACTATAAAACTAAGTACTGTTATGGAAGTTAAAAATGAAAGGTTCCCTTTTCTTAAACAATGAAATCCATGTAAGTACAATTTAACTTGTAAAAATTATTCCTAAACTAACCATGAGGAAGAAGAATCCCTACCTGGGGAAATTCCAAATGTTGATTTATAAAATAAGTTGTGTCAAATGTATGTCTGATGAGACACATTAAATAGAACATAATGATACCCAAATTTAACAAGACTGGGGACAAACACAAATTTTGTCAAGCTTGCTTAGTAATTTGCATCCTAACAGGTAATGGTTGGATCTATTTTCCTTGAGCTTTCTGGACATTGTCACCTGATTCATTGCTTATTGGAGGTGGCTAGGAACTTGTGGTAGTTGTAACACAGTTTTGTGGCTTTTAGTCTTCTACAAAGTGTTAGGCTGTTCAGGAGTGTTTTGCAGTGGGGTTTGAAGTAGATATTTTATGGATTGAGTGTCTTCATTTATTCATGTGACTGAGAAGTAGGAGACTTGCCTTTCCCATCCAATGTCTCCATCCTGTCAAAAGCTGTTCTGTGTATAAAACAAGTAAATCAGCTGTGCTGTTGAAAGACCATGGGACAGAAGAGGAGATGTAGGGTGCAGTTGCAAAACACAGTCCCCACTGACACCCCAGTTTAGGTGCTGTTCGTATTCCCTCTAGGGGCAGAACTGATCTTGCACATTGGCACAGGGCTGTGTGCCCTGAGAAGGGCTAGTTAGGAAGAGAGTTGAATAGCATTTGTCTTAAGAATGGGACAAAGGTGAAACACGCTGACTTTCATAGCTGCTAGGCCATAGTGGGAGAAAATCTGAAGACTAATGATTACTACCTTCTCTTGAAAGGTGACCACTTCTGTTCACCAAATTATGCAGATGAGTACCTCAGTGATGAAGATACTGAAGAAAAGGAAAACATCCCAGTCAGCACCTGTTTTCTAGAAAGTCAAAGGTAGTTGGGGTATTTGGACCACAAATGTCTCCTTGGGTTATTCTTCAAGTTAGGAGGAGAAATGCCAAGAGTGGTAGATGCCCAGGCACTAGACACCAAGCAGCTTAATCACCACCAGGACTCAGCCTGTGCTGCAATGTCCTTGTCTAGTGGAAAACAAAGTGCCACACAAGTTTAGGTATCTCCAGAGTAGCAGCTGAGCAGGAGTGTTGAGGATCTAAATTGTTGGTTTATGTGTTTAAAGTGGTACTTAAATAATTGGGTTCCTGTGTGAAACTAGCTGATAGTGCATTAGAAACTTTGAAAACATTTACATTACAGCCTTGAGAGCTCAGCATTTAACATATTTTTCCTTCTAACTGAACTAATTTTATGTATTAGGGAAGCAGAGAAAAAAAAAGAGTATGCAATGACCATTTTTTTTCTTAAATTAACTCCTCTTGTATCCCCTTATTTATAAAAAGTGCACAAAAGCTTAGTGTAGTTTATTTTTATAACTTATGATAATCATTATGTGATTTTACATTCAATTTGTCTAGTTTTCTTTTTAAACAGTGAAAAGACATGAAGTATTGGCACTAGAACTTCCAACTGGGCTCTGGAAATACAGCTGTCCAGCTGGCTCTGACTCATTTCTACAAATAAAAATGCTACAATCTAAAGTTTAACAAGCTGTGTGGCTGCTGCATGTAAGGCAGAGGGGGCTGTCTGTCTTGCATGTTTTTGTACCTGTAACCTGCAGCCTGCCAATGAAGACACACAGTTTTTCCTTTCTGACTGCAGTAGGGTTCATCTGACTAGACAAAGGACTATATTCATGTAAAATGCAGTAATCCTGGGTCTGCATATTCTACAGTTCCGAGAATTCTAAATTCAAATAGAAAATAAATAGGATATTTAACACCTTGAAAGATGTGAGAAGTGCAGGTTTAAAAGTATGTACCCTGTACATACTTATTTTCAGGATACTTCTGATGAGTAAATTGATAAAATGATGATTTATATTAATTTATATTTGTGACTGTTTGTAGGTTTTTGAAACAGCAATCTAATGCCATAAATGCATGAACTTTCATTATAAAAGAAATGGGAATGAACAACAGGCTTTTTGTATAGTGGGAAGTTTTATGACTTCTAAAGAATATATTTTCTTACATTTTCAAACAAAATAAGGCATTTTAGGTTATTTGGAAAATGAAATTCATGGAGGAAAGCTCTGATGTCTTGGGAAAATTAAGTTCTTTTGATTTTGATTAAAATAAAAATATGTCCCCCTAATCTGACCTCTTATGAATTTTATGGAACTTTAAAAATAGTTTAATGTAGACATTGTTTTGGACCAAAATCAAAATGCTCTACTCTCCAAAATGTCAAACGGGATGCTTTTAATGTTTCTCCTGTGTTGCCAAAATGAAACTTCTTTGAAGTAGCTTAAATATAAAGGTTGATGAAAATGTTTTCCATATGAAAAACAAAGTTGGCAAATCTTTAAACCAGTTTTCTCTAGAAATAAGGTTTTACTCTTACAATGCTGTTCAGCACATTTTTTAAGGTCATACCTAAAACAACAGAGAACAAAAAAATGTGAGAGTGGGGATTCAGACTCAGTAAAACAGTTCTGCAGCACAACCAAAATGTGTGGTGCATTTTAAAAAGTGTTTCAGAATGTGTGATATTGCGTTTTCAAGGCTTTTCATCATTTAGGCAAAACATATTTTTGTCTCTTTGCCTGTGAACCCATCTACAGGCTACCAAAATTTGGTTTGGTAGCGATGGCAGGGTGGTTTCCAGGAATGGGAGATAAGCATCTCTCTCTACTCTACCTTGCCTACTCCCCTCTTTGTAAACCACATAACTTCACTGACTGGGGAGGAAGTTCATAGTAGACTTTCATCCCAGTGATACCAATATAAGTTGTTGGTGTAAGCCCACCCACAGCATGCTTTCCATTTGACTGGTATCACAAAATCATTGAGGATGGAAGGCACCTCTGGCAGTCACCTAGTGCAACCACTCCTGGCTTATGCACAGTCAGCTGGAACAGGTTGTCCACAACCATGTCTGTGGGTTTTGAATACCCTGAGGACGGAGACTCCACAATCTCTCTGGACAACCTGTTACAGAAACATACAATTATAGAATTGTTTGTGTTGGAAGGGACCTTTAAAGGTCATCTAGTCCAACTCCCTGCAATAAGCAGGGACATCTTCAACTAGACAAGGTTGCTCAGCACCCCATCCAGCCTGGCCTGGAATGCTTCCATTGAAGGGTCACCTACCACCTTTCTCTGGACAACCTGTTCCACTGTTTCACCACTCCCATTGTAAAAGATTTCTTCCATTTATATACCCTCTTTTAGAATTTGAGTATATTTTAGTATTTTTAGTATTTGAAAGGCTGCAATAAGGTCTCCTTAGAGCCTTGTGCCCATTGCCGCTCATGCTGCCATGAGCTGCCACTGAGAAGAGTCTGGCTCCACCATCTTTACACCCTCTCATTGGGTACATACATTAATAAGATCCCCCTTGAGCCTTCTCTGCTCCAAGACAACCAATCCCAGCTCTCTCAGCATCTCCTTGTATGACCAGTGCTCTAGTACCTTAATAATCTTGCTGGACTCCTTCCAGGAAGCCCATGTCTGTCTTGTGTTGGGGCACACAGAACAGGAGATGGCACTCCAGCTGTGGCCCCAGCAGCACTGAGCAGAGATATCTCTCTTGACATAGCCTGAATATTATAATGATATAAATGGCTGGTTGAAGCTACATCATGCAAGGGCTGATAATAGATGCCCACACAGTTCTGATAAATGTAATATTTTTATAGCAGATGCCCTTCCTCTCAAGTAACAGATCTATCCAGTTGTGCGGATGAAAAATACAGTTTCTTCCTCCCTCCTTGGACTTCTGGCACACGTAGATTACTCTGAGGTTTGGCTGAATGTGATCAAAGGAAAATAAGCGTAGCTCTAACTTTTACAACCAAGATCACAGTGCTTTTTCGGGAGACTCCCCAAGTGGCTTCCACTTGAGGACAGATAACTTCTGCCTAAGGATGCTAGATACAGCCACATCGCAAAATTGACTGTCACAAAATAAACCCTTTGATGTATCCCAGGAACATTTGTAGCCAGCTCTGAGGACTGCAGTGCAGAAAAGTCAGCTGTGCTCACAAACGCAGTGCAGCTGCCTTAGCACACCAGTGCATCCATGAAATCTGCCACAGGCTCACCATCATTCAACTCCAGAGAACCAACCTGTGTGAGCTCAGTGATCGCCACTGTGACATGGAGATAATATTCTTTGTCAGTAAAGCAACAACTCTCTTTAAGAGGCAGTTTTCTTATTAGAGGAATTTATTTTGTTGTCCAGGGCAACTATTTTTAAACAGAATCAGACTTGAGGCAGTGATTCTGTGAGTCCCATTAACATATCTCTTATAAAGTCAATAATACTTGGAAATTTAAAACAAACACCTCCCCCAACAAAAACAACACCCCAACCACTCAACAATCACATAATCTGAATGCACAGTCAAAATGGGACTTTGACTGATATCAGTGCACGCACAGAGAATAACCTGAAATCAAACCTTCACTTAAACAGACTGAGTTACAGCCAGCTCAAATAGTAAGTTCAACACCAGCTGTTTAAAGCCCAGTATTTTCCGTAGTTTTTAAATTGCAGAACAGAGGTAAAATTGATTTGCTATAACTATAACTTGAGCTCATGCCTGCCTGCCCCAACTGTATTTCCCCTCTTTTCCCTAGAAGTCAAAGTCTGGCTTAAACCAAACGGATTCTCAGATGTGTTTTTTAAATGTAAACGGCCTGAAATCAATACAGATCCATGGCTAAACATTTCCTAAAGGTTGTTCCAAAGATGACTGTAGGTATAGAATCCAAATCCAGTCTGAATGTTTTTATTGTTGGTGGAAGTTTGAAATCAGTGTTGCAGCTGCAGGGTGATTTGAAACGTAGTTTAGCCTATTGATGCACAGAACTAGTGTGAGATTTTGGTCTAAACTACAGTTCTCAGTTTATAAATTCAATTTTTTTTCCAATATCTAAGATGAAATTTGTGGTTTACTCCCAGCAATACTGAAGTCAACTCACACAGTTGCACCAAAAACAACATAAACCCTTATGGTTTATTGTGAGGACTTCTTCTAAAATCCAAATCATGTCATTTTCAGCTGAGTTTCCTTTCAGATTTTTATTTATTTGGAACCAAAACTAGAATGAGAAATACAGGCAGAATACATGTGAGAAAACTGCTCCTAGTGTGAGGATAGTAGCTCAAAAACAAAGGAAAAACTGCATGGAAGGGAAAATGCTTCATAAACACACTAACTGTGAAGTTTACCCTGAAGAAAAAATAATATACAGAGTATACTTCAAATTACATTTGTTTAATTATATTATTATAATTCTATCTATATAAATATTAAATTATATTATTACTATTTGCTACAGTCTACAGAACTTTGCTACTTTACCCCAAACTCTAGAATAACGGCATCATTAAATAATTAAATGCAATTTCGGTGTATTTACAACTGAAAATCAGTTTGAGGAATACTGAAATTAGGTAGGGGGGGCTCCTTTTTCTGTGGAAGAATGAGCCCATGACATGGTATCACACTAATAAGACAAAGTGAAAGACATTCTTCTGCGGCTGAGAAGGGACAGGCAGCACCAGAGCAGTTTGCAGGGGCTGGAATAAGCCCATGTCCTTCCGTATGAGGCTTGTAACATTGATTCTTCTGCAGTGCTTTGTGCTGACTCCATTTTACGTATGAAATCACCATGGTTGCTGCTGCAGAAGGCTAATTAAGTTGTGGGTTTATTTCCTGTCCTTTTCACCGGCTCTGTTTTTGTTTTCTTTCCAGTATAGCTCTGCTGCTTAATTTGAGCTGTTACTCATGTGGGAACAGAGGGAGGTATTTATTCTGAGCTGTGGATATTGATACAGATTGAAAACTCTGTAATAGGAACACATTAGTCCTCCTAATAACTTGTCCTGATTTAGTAACTGTGCTGTCACAATTATGATAATCAGGTTGACAATTTAAACTTGTGATTAACACTGTGGATCACTAATAATTAATGATAAAGGTTATAATTAATAAACTTATTTTCTTCTAGTTGTCAAGGATTTATCAGTCATCAACTGCTAAGAATATTTTTGAAACATTGGAACTTTGGCCAGATTTAGACCAATTCCTATGAGCTTTTTAATTTTAAGACTTTGACAAATTTACAAAATCAAGAAAAGCAGACTCTCTAAATGGAGGGTGCATACAGAACCTGTCAACGTTGTCAATAGTGGCTTTCCAGAACAGATAAGAAGAAAATGCATGTCCTTATCAGCCACCATTTCCCCAGCCCACCCTCATTTAGTTTTGCTATAAGACTTCCCAGATTCTAGCGTATTCACCATAAGTAGCAGCTTATATGCCTGTATGCTTTAGAAGACATCTATAATCCAGCCAGGGAATCAGACACAGCTGGATGACTCCTAACTGCCCTGGCCAAAATGTGAACTTGTAAGTGTGTGCAATTCACCTAAAAGCCCGTGACTCAGTCTGGGAGGGTTTGGACAATCTATTTCAGAATTTTCAGCCAGATTAGCAAGTGTTCCCCAGGGAACCTATGGGCAGTGTGTTTCTCTAGTAAAAAACTTGGTGACTATATTGATAAATACAAGATGAGAAGATAGACTGAAATTACATTAAGTGAGATTGGACAGAAACCAAAGTTAGTGCAGTATATTGAATAATGGCAGATCTGGAGCACAGTCAGGCTTCATAAGGGCAGTTCTGCAACAGTGTCACATACAAAATAATAACCTCCAGGCAAAGTGTTTCTGACTTCGATGATGATGACTATAGTTGTATCCTCTTCTCACATAGTGACTCCTGCTTATCTTTTTCTTAGTGGGTTAGGTCGGTTTGCTCTGTTTGTTTGTTTTCCCAGTGACTAAGCATCTAATTTGAATCAAGTGTGGGAGAAGAGAGGATTGAAGGTAAAGTAGTGCTCTTTATTATTCAGGTTGTCGTTAATTGTTGTTTTCAGTTCACAACATTTAAATGAAATATTCACGCAATCGGGCCAGTTGTAATTCAGTCAGAAACCCATCCAACTACCCTGAGGAATCCCATTAGGACTCCTTATGCAGCAAGAAAAAAAATTAATTAGAAATTTGAAATAAGCTTTCATCCAGTTTTGCCAGAAACAAAATGGGCTGGTGCTTGGTGCCTCTATATGGGGAATTAAAGCCTTTGCAAAAAATTAGCATTTAAAGAAACACCTAGAATTTAAGACCATGATACTTGCACTTTCTGGTATGTCCTAGTGAAGAATCAGAATGTTTTGCAAGCACATTTCTAGGTGCAAATTACACTACCACTACTGCTGTTCTATCTATTACTAAAAATGATTAATTATTTAGTGGCACACAAAGCTGTCTTTGAAGATGCAACTAATAAAAAATAGGAGTTAAAAAGCAATTTAAATGGAACATTAATATTTAGACACTTTAAATAGGTCACATGGTATTAGCCCTGAGAAATATTTTGAACTGTTAGAAGAATTCCAGTAAGGCGCTTGCTCCCACCCCAGGGCAAGAGATGCAGCGATAAGGTCAGTTACCATCATTCGGAAATCACGTTTCTTTAACTAGTCACTAATTTTGAGGTGTAGGATTCAACTCAAAGTGGGGAAGGATAGCAGGAGAAAGTTACATGACTCTTCATTAAGTTCCTGTAGAGTTAAGTCAATAATAATTTTAATAATGACTTTTTAATAACTTTGATAGCTGGAAACTTCCTGAACAAAACCAGTTCTGATACTTGTGCAGCATTTGGCATCTATTGTAAAAGTACGTACATCACAAGGGCTGGCCCCATTACAGTGGCATCCAGTACCTCACTCATAAGCCAAAGCAAGAGTCACTAGGTAGCAGATAAGTAGCAAGGTGTGGGGGTTTTGGTTTGGGGTTTTTTTTAGGCTAGCATTGGTTTGGTTTGTTTGGTTTGTCATTGTTTTTTGCTTTTTTTGTTTGTTATGTTTTGTTTGGGTTTGTTTTTTGCTTTAGTTTTTTGGTTGGTTGGTTTGGTTTTGTGGATTTTTTTTGCTTGGTGGTATTTTTTGGTCTTGCTTAACTGTTAAAACAGAGGTTGGAGGGAAATGAAATAGACACTTCACCTTAGACTACTTTTCCTTTTGCCTCCTGACCTTTATCTACACGACTTGTTTTCCTTCTGCTAATCTGTTCCTTAAAAACTTCTTTCAAATAATGCAGAGTAGAACACAGAACTCTTTCCCTTACCTTGAAATACAATGGCTTAAAGTTGACACTTGCAGACCAAAGACCAGCTCATTTTGTAATGTTGTTCCTCGCTTTGCTACCTTGGAAACCTAGTGCTTTGTGTCTATACCGTTTTGCATGTAATTAGAGTGGTGAGCACATTACAATCCTATTTTGGAGACTTCCCCAGGCCATTTGCTCAAGGCTATTCAGTTTGTCACTGAGATACAGGATTGCATCTCACTGTTCTAATTTCCAAAGCAGACAATTGCTCCAGACCCTCCAAAAAGGCAGGTGGGAAAGAAAACTAGAGTTGTGGGCAGAATCCTTAACTTATCTAAATTGGCAATGGCTCCATTGACTAGACTAACACTACTAGCTGATGATCCATGCTTTCTGTATATTGTCCTAATAAGAAATACCCTGATGTCCTAGCACTAGCCCTAAGACAAGTTTCTTTCACCGTGCTCCACTATTGTTAAGTGTATGAAAGCAAGCTTCCACTTGGAATGTTTTGCTGCTTCTGCTTAGGATCCCTAGAGATCAACTAGGGATGGGCCTGATTATATGCAGGGTAAGTCTGAACATTCAACTAAAACAAAAAAGGCAATTCTGTAATTTGGTTCAGCATAACTAAGGGGTTTGATCATAAGGTTTTCTGGTGCATTTTTGGGGTGTGTCTTTTTCACCCCCACCCAGCTTCTCCCACGCTGGAACACATGCCTCAAACACACATTCACTTAAAGAAAGTCAGGAACGAGGTTTTGTGCTAAAGCACAAGTTACAGTATTTAAGACATCTGTCTTGGTTTTGTGTTTAGAAAGAGGACTTTTCTAGTATAGTTAGATAATTAATTGAGCTGTGTGTTATATAAAACATGTTTTTTCTGACTAAAAGTACTGTCATTGCACAACGATTATGCAGCTTGGTTTGCATGGAAACAATATTAGCTAGAAAACAGTTAATATATTGATAGAGTAAACTGATGTATTTGTATGGCAACTGCATCTATTAACAGAATAAGCTTTTCTTCAGGGCCATCTCACTGATTTTACAACCTGTTTTATATTTGATTAAAGTTCTTTTGAGCATGATATCTCAGATACTTCATGGAAATGACTGAAAAACATTTAGCACCTTGGGCTTGAAAGTCAGAATGTTTAGTTCTCCCCATTTCAAAAGACTTAGGACCATGTTTAAACTGCAGTTAAACATTCTTTATAGTACTCTGAACTAGAGCAGCTGTCCCAGTTCAGTATGCAGAGCAGAAGATCAGGTTGTAATCACTATTATACTCCAAAGGTTGGGTTTTAATTAAGAAGAGCAAAGTGATTTTAATGAAAGCGGGAAAGTTTATTTAAACAAACGCTCTTAATCTAAAAAGAGTTCCAACATTACAATCCCAAGGGAGTTCTTCTTAAAGATTCTTAAGGAAATAATGAAGAGAAGAACAAAAGGTTGAGGGTTTAAGGAAATCTTCTACTGAAATTTAGCACTCAGTAGAAAAAAAAATAACTGACAGCCATGGAAGTGGAAGCACTCTACCTGTTCTCCCTTGACCAAGGACCTCTTTTGCTGATTTGTCTAGCAGGAAGGAAAGTGTGTTTCTTGCAGGGGCTGTCTAGATCATGTAGAATGGGAATTTGATTATCACACTCAGCCATCTTAATAGTCAGTCCCTATCAACTATACCAGTGATCTAAGGATTAAAATAATCCTTACAAAGGATCTCTGAGTGAGGGAATTAAATACTTAGCTAAAACAATGACAACTCATCTACTAGAGTTTTAGTCTTTTTTCTTAACGTTTTTATCTACAGTATGAGATCGTAATTAACACAATGCTATATTTAAAAACACTGTAGCTTCCATGGGTATTGGATCAATTCACTCTCCATCCTCAGACATCAATGGCTTTTCATTCCTATAAAAGGGACAGATTAAATGTTCAGCCTATATATGAAGCTACGAGGTGTAACTACAAAAAAGGTAAACATTATTGACACTTTTGGATCACTGCTTATCTTCAGATAATATGATGGGACAAGTACTTGGTTTATATACAGAGCAAAAGCTATTTAAAATCTCTATGAAGGTACTGACTCCAGATGGGACATTAGTTGTAGTAATAAAACACTTTTTCATAGTATCATAGAATGGTTTAGGTTGGAAAAGACCTTTAAGATCATCTAGTCCAACCATTAACACAACACTGCCAAGTCCATCTCTAAACCACATCCCTAAGAACCTCATCTATGCATTTTTTAAATACCTCCAGGGATGATGGCTCAACCACTTTCCGGGGCAGCCTGTTCCAACGCCTGAAAACCCTTTTAGTGAAGAAATTTTTCCTACTACCCAATCGAAACCTCCTCTGGTGCAACTTGAGGCCATTTCTTCTCATCATACTGCTTGTTGTTGGGAGGAGAGGCCAACACCACCCACCCCTCACTACAACCTCCTTTCAGGCAGTTGTAGAGAGGGATAAGGTCTCTCTCCAGTCTCATTTTCTCCAGGCTAAATAGCCCCAGTTCCTTCATATGCTACTTTTAAGACTTGTGCTCCAGGCCCCTCACCAGCTTCATTGCCCTTCTTTGGACACCATCCAGCACCTCAGTGTCTTTCCTGTAGTGAGGGGCCCAAAACTGAACACAGGATTCAGGGTGTGGCCTACGTATAGGGGGACAATTATTTCCATAGTCCTGCTGGCCACATTATTTCTGATACAAGCCAGGATTCTATTGGCCTTCTTGGCCACCTGGACACACTGCTGACCCATGTTTACCCGGCTGTTGACCAAGAACCCCAGGTCCTTTTCTACCAGTCAGCTTTTTACACCAACTGTGAAATCTTTTTTCTGCTTAAGAAACCTCAACAAGGGAGTAGGTTGTCAGTTCATACTTTCTTCAATATATGTAAAGTAATTATAGTGATATGCCTAGAGATTATCATACAGAGTTTTCTTTGACAGCTGGGAGCAGCTGCATTATAAACAAAGAATGCGCAGAAGCAAGGCTGTCTAGCTAGACTGATGCACATTGTGTGTTCCCTGGAGAAACTAATCTCTTCTGCTACTTTCTATTACTCAGCTTACTCAGCGTGTCTCAAGCCATGCCTTATTACCATTTCTACCTCTCATTCAGGCCAAAGAGATAGTATTATATCAGACAAAACATGCACTCTATTTCTGTGTTGTTTATGGATTACTTCTTCCCTTCCCTTTCCATCTGAGCTTTTACCAATCTGTTGTTTAGCTGTATTTCACTTGATTCAAGCACATTTCCAACTCACTGAAGTGGCTTCTGGTGCTTCCTCATGCTTTCTTACAACTTGTAGGATATGTTTACTCTTTAAATTTCTGTTATTTTCTTGTTACTTTCTCTTTCCTATTTTTCCCCCATCACTGGTTTAGAGACACCATAGGCATGAAAACTTAATCTTATCCATTTCTCTCAGAGCTATGCTATTTAAGTGTGGCCTGTACACATGTACACAAACAACAGCATTTATGAAACAGGAAACATGCTGAGTAGATCTCCAAGTCAATCTAAAGAAGAATGCAAATTATTTATTTTTCTAGCTATATTCTAGTTGCTAAACCTATTCATATTTTCAAAACAGTATGCTTGTTCTTTCAAAGATATTTGAGAACTAGGTGATGTAGAGGACAGTGGAAAGACTAAGATAACTGGGTTTTGAGCTCTTGAACCACCAAAGCTGTCTAGTGTAGTGCAGGTAGGAGAGAACAACTCTTTGTATGTCAAATACTTTAAATCATTCTGGCATTTGGCCTAGGTCACCTTTCACCATTGTGAACTCAGGGTGGGAAAATCTGAAATGCCTCACATTAAAGACAGGCATACAAAGCTCTGTCACTGTCATTTAAAAGACATGGGTGTTATTATTTTCCGTTTGAATTCCAGAAGAACCTTCAATATCCTGTTTTAGCTGCAGTTGAGAGAAAAGTCAGTGAGGAGGATCAAGAAGAGAGAGGAATTAAAATAATTTTGTGATTTCGAAGAGCCACTGGCCATCTCAATATTCTGCTCTGAGTTAAAACCAGAAGGCAGATTCATAGTGTATAATAACAGCAGCCGATCTCACACACTGAAATATCTCCTATCTGCTCCATACGTAATGTTTTCTAAAAAATTAAAAGGAACTGGGCCTGTGTATGATGAAACTTTCAGGCTGTAAACCTTCTTTCCCTAAAGCTAATCTGGCATCTCCCAAAAGATGGAAGAAATCTTTTGGCCTTTTCAAGGAAACAAGATTTTAATTTAGTTCAGCACCATAACATTTAACTGTAAGAGATCTCTGGATTGTCCCAGGTACTCCAAAGGGTTGGAAACAAGGACCAAAGATTCAGCATGAAGTGTATTAAGCTACATCTTCCACATCTAGTTTTTGATTTTAGGATTTTTGTGAAGTCTTCATGGATAGTGATACTGAATAATGTAATACTTTAACAGTGAAACTTGATGCCATGTGCTCCAAGAGACTTCTTGATCTTGGACAAAACTAACCTTAACTATGACTCCCACATATAATGTCACTTGCACAACTTCAGCTTCTTAATCTAGATGTCCAGTCTGTGCTGTTTCCCGTAGCCTGCCTTGAATTCATGAAGACAGGAAGACACCTTCAGGGCTCAGACACTTGTGTCAGGAAAGTTATCAATTAACTCTGTACAGTCTCATTATAGTCTGTGCTTACACTAAGTGGCGTAGCTATGGCCTGTACTCCCAGAATGCTAGATGCTAGATGCTTACCTGTATTAAGTTGGTATCAAAGATGAACACTTTTAGATATAGAAGTACACCACACCCTCCCCCCCAACAAGAAAAAAAAAAAAAAAAATCAGGAAAAGGTAAATATTGTTATTGATTTCTAGCTAATTTTTACTACGGTCCGATTAGTACACAGTGTTTCTGTAATGTTAGAATGTTTTGATCCAGAAAAGTGAAGATTGTTCACGCCAGTTTCTTATGTATGACAGCTTTAGCACAGCAGTTAGTTATTCATGGCTTTTTGCTTATTAAACCATAAATTCCTGTATTCTTTGGTAGGCATAATAGCAACATCTAAGTTTTCGTTCTGCAGATTACTCTATTGATAAGCTGCGTGGATTGTGCTTCTTTTCTTTCTGTCCTATTTGGATTTTGTCTTTCCTTAAAATGCTCTCTCAAAGACAGTAACTCTGTCTTGCCAGTCATAAAAAAGTGTGAAATTTTAATTGACTTGTGAAATTTAAGAAAATTCTGTGAATATGTATACTTTTCACTTACCTTGGTAGTTAAAGGAGTATCTTGAAGTGATCTATTAATAGTTAATGAGGATTAAACTGATGATGGATCCTTGATCTCCAGAAACAGCTGTTGTTCAAGCCACAGTTGATTTCAAAAAGGATGGTACTAGCTGATGTCTTGAATAAACCCTTGAAAGGAAGCAAAATCAAGATAGAAACAGTAAGGTAAGAAAACTCTTTTCTAGATGGATGCATATTCCCACCCAGGCCCAAAGTGGTTAGAACAGCATGAGACACAAAAGAGCTTAAAGACTAGAAAGTGGAGGCCCATGCTGGTTCTGGCAGTCCCTAGATAGAACCAAACTAGTAAAACTTAAGAGGTGGATAGAGATATGAAGTATATATCTGCCTTCTAACCTTTGAAAAACAACCAGTTCTTAGCACAAGGGGTTGTCTCTTCAGTTGTCATAAGCTTATTTTTTAAAACAAAATAGAGAGAAATCAGGCAAGGAGTCCTGCATTCAGTGGTTGCCACAGGACTACCTAGTATTTACAGGCTTGTGCTTTTCCCTACACACAGATATTCTCTGTGCCATTCCCTTCTGTAGCACCATGGGCGCCCTGTGGTTGTGTGTCCTGGTTTAGCCTGAGCCAGCTACTGGGACCACATGGCCTCTTGTTTACTCCTCTCCCTTCTCCCCGGCGGGATGGGGATGGGAATCGGGAAACAAAAGGTAAAACTTGTGGTTTGGAGTAAAAACAATTTGACAGAACAGCAAAGGGACAGATAAACAACAAAAATAATAACAATAAAAGAATATACAAAGAGCAATGCAATTGCTCACCAACCAAGGTAACTGATGCCCAGCCGCCCAGCCCACAGTGATCACAAACACTGGTCCTGTACAGCCGATCTCAGAAAAGCAGAGACCCAGACAGCAGTTTGTGCTTGAACATGATCACACTGAACAGCCAGTCCTAGAAATAAAAAAGTGCCAGGATCTCAAACTGTTGCTCCCACAAGCAGCAATTCCCTCCTCCAGCCAGTTGCCCCAGATATATAGTGGGCATGACGTCATGTGGTATCAAATATCCCTCTGGCTAATTAGAGTCAGCTGTCCTGGCTGTGTCCCCTCTCAGCCTCCTGTGAAAATCAACTTTACCTCAGCCAAAACAGCACACTATGGAGGAAGGAGTTCCAGAAAACTTTTCACTGGGGGAAGGGGGAGGTTGTTTTAAGTACATTATTTGAGTTTGGTAGGGTTTATTGATTTTTGTGATGCAGACTACTACTCAGTCCTGATTGATAGCTATACGTAATAATAGAAGCTATATTATCAGTTTTGTTCTTGAATTCTGAATAGGTGATACAGACACATCAATTTTCTGATTCAAACACCCAAGTAAAGATCTATCTTTGGCCCTCTAATCTCCAGTATCCTAAACATTTTAATAACAAGTGAGAAAAGACACGGCCAGCAGAAAAGGTTTATGGACTAAAAGACAGTACAATGTCTAAAGCAAATATAGTGTATTAGGGCTTGTTTCCCTAAATCCAGGCATAAATAAGACATGTAAAATTATGTACATTCTTTTCCTGCTAATGTTCTTTCTACTCTGTCCTGCAAAACTGTAGGTGGGCCGTTTGGTTATAGTTCAACAAGAATTAACTGTCTTTATTTTTAAGTTTGTGGCTACTAGGCATTTAAAAGTAGGAGGTAATTTCTAGGAATCTAGTTGTTATAACTGCCAACAACATCATCTTAATAACTCATACTTCGATTTATTTAAACATTACTTCCAACTAGAGTAGCCTGGAACTAAAGTCCTTTTTTTTTAATTGCATTTCCAGTTACTGACTATTGCTAGTTTTGCTGGGATCAAGTTATTTTTTCTCATAGTACTTAGAATATTTTCTTTTTAGTAGATAGTAGTATTTTGTTGTAGATTTAGTATGAGAATAATGTGATAACATATCGATCTTCCCATGCCTTTGCTTGGAACAGAGTTATTTTTTTTCTTTCCAGTAGCCAGGCCATGTTTAGGAGTTGGCATTAAAAGAATGTGAGGAATCAGTTATGTTTTGGCTGTTGGAAAGGAAACAAAAGACTTTTTCAACTTTCCAGCTGCAGGTGGACATAGAAACTGGGAGAGAACCTAACATGACAGTACTTAGATTGACATCTAGGCTGGCCAATGAGATATTCCCTACATTTAGTTTCATGGTGTATGTATAGCTGGAACCAGTTTTTCCATCTCATTATTTAGTTTCTCTTTTCTTCTGGGATCAGCTGTCTGAGACCAGGGCACTCTCTTTTCCCGGATTGGCTGTTAGGCACAAGCATGTTTGAGCACAAACTGATGTCTGGGTCTTAGTTCTTCTGGGACCAGCTATACGGGACCAGAGTTTGCAATTCCTGCTCAGGGACAGGCTGGATATCGATCACCAGGTGGTGAGCAATTGCATTGTGCATTACTGATTTTGTATATAGATTGTTTTTACTATTATTATTTTCTCTCTCTCTGCTGTCATATTAAACTGGTCTTATCTCAGTCCACAAGTTTCTCCCTTCCCTTTCAATTCTCTCCCTCATTTCACTTGTCAGGGTGTAGTGATCAAGTAGCTGCATGGCCCTAGTTTCTGACTGGGGTTAAACCACAACATGACTGTTAGTGTTGATGATTACCCTAAAAGGTAAGGGCATTAATTAGTAGATCCACCAATCACTCTCTCCTATATCAGTCATACAATGGTATGCAGGGAAAGCTGGAAAAGGAAGTGATAAAACAGAAGTCTCTTAAAGGAAAAAATATAGAGAGGTATAATGATGCAGAAAAGATATAGAAACATCCATGATATAGAAACCTCACTTTGGATGAGAATACACAACTATTCTTAGGGTACACTCAGAGGCTATTCCAGTTCCTCTCTTCAGGCCCTGCGTCAATTGTTTCAATGTCCCTTGAAGCAGGGTAAACTTTGGTTTTGCTTCCATTAGCACATCTCACTGAAATGAGCAACTCTTGAAACAAATAGCTATGTTCAGCACAAATTTGAAGATGGTCTTTTAAGTCCTTACTGAGGTTTATCTATTAAAAGTAAAACACCCACAACCTCAAGATTTGGGGAAACTCATTCCTTTTTCAACTGAAACTTGTTCAAACTATTTTTTTTTTTTTCCAAAAACTTGATTGCTTAGAAGTATATTTGCTAGGCATTTGACAACACTGTTTGGATTTTCCACTGTATTAAGAAGATGCATCTGCTGCCATAGTTTCCTGTACTAGAAAGAGTCAATTACAGAAGGATATTAGAAACTGACATAAAGGTCAGAGAGTAGGTGAACAAGGGAAGGGAAGTTCTAAAATTACACAGCTATTGCAATTAAGGTCTGATAGTCCTTCTACGGGTCATAGGATCTGTGGCAGTTTTGATAAATGTTTTAACTTTTATAACAGCTCTATCAAAGAGAGCAATGGCAGAGGAAAAATTTCTCTTTACAAAATCACTTACAAGTAAGCAGTCAAAAAGTTCCTTCAGCTTCCTTAACCTCATTGAATCTGGGTAATTCGACTGCCACTCTCAGGCTCCAAGTTCTCATTCTAGAAGCACTTCTAATATTTGCCAAACTACTAGCTAAATGTATATTTGTGTGTATATATATACACACATATATATATATGTATATATGCTGTCACATTTGACAGAAGATTTAAGTTTTCAGATTTCAGCATGAGTAACTCTTGATTTAGGACATTTAATGAAAATTGGAAGTCCACATGATCCTCTGCAGAAGAGCGTTTGAGATTTTTTTGTGTGTTGGCTTACTACTTTGAAGTAGAGCCTCTGAGCTGACTAAGCCCCAGTGCCCTAATTTCTTGAAGCAAGCCTGAGAAGTGCATCTTCCTTATACCTTCCATGGTGTTCTGGGTGAGCACCAGAAGTCAGTAGAAGGCAGAGAGAATGCTCATCTTCAAGAGCAGTTGCCATCTTAAACGCCAATGCACAGAAGAGCTAAAAAGCACTTTACAGCTCATTCAGAAGTTCAGCTGTCAAGCCTGTGGAGACTCCTCCTGCTTATTCTAACTTGGTGTTTTTCTTCTTTGACAGGTAGCACACAGAGTATCTAAAAGCCTCCTCTCTCTCTCACCATCAGCCTAGCATGTCTCTCCCTAGAGCTCTTTCTTACTCAGGAAGATAACAGCTTGCTAGAGCCCTCAAACCACAGCAGGGAGCAGAACATTAAATGTACCCAGTGCATGACAAAGCCAGGGCCAGGAGGAGAGCACCTTCTGTCAGTGGAGCCTGCAGAGTGTCCCAATAAGAGTTTAAAGGGTGGGGAGAGGGCAACACAAGAAACAAACCTTATTTCATTGAGATTTACAGAGATTTTAACAGCTACAAACACCTCAGAGCAGGAGGCACAGCAGAAGTGGCATTTGCAGTAAAAATTAAATTGAACTCCAGAGGACAGATCAGAATTAGTCCAAAAGGCATTCTTGACCCAAAATGTTAGCTAAAACCAAGAAATCAGGGCAGAACAATACTTCACCAGACTACCTGCCCTCACCACTCCCTGACACAGACACACCTGCAGAGAGATCTGAATTATGCAATGAAAAATTGGAGGGAGTTTCAGAACCAGATTAGTAGGGTCATGTCCCACACTTCTGATGCAGACAGATGGATATATTCATTTTAACGGGAGTGTGGAGCCATAAGAGAAAGCGCTACACTGGCACAGCTCAAACTAGTGAGTTAAATAGGTCAGAATTTCAATGTGGCTCATTCAGAATTTTTCCTTCTGTGGTGGAATAAAACAGCATAATTCCTGCACAAAGTCCTAAACCTTCATTTTACAACTCATGTTGGCTGTGGCACCTCAGCCACCAAACTTATCAACAAAAAATTAAACATAGTATCAATTCTATACTACAAGATTACATTGATTCACCAGGTACCAAGTATTTTCTGCAGTTCTCTAGCATCTACCTCAAAATCGTTCAACCTGTGATTAAATATACTGATCCTCATTTTAGATAGACCCTTCTTCAAGAGTTAACTCTGAAAATAAATTCTTAAGTAATATGCAGTCAGAAGAAATAAACATTTAAATAAAAAGCACCTTGCCCGCTAATGGGTTAGCATTCAGAGCCACGTACAGAATGTACATAGCCCTGAGCAGCAGGTTTTTCCTGACCCTCAGACTTGTATTTAACTGTAACTTTGAGGTGTGACAATCTTGTTTCAAATCTTAATGCACTGATCCTTTGCAACTGTAACTGGTTAGAGAGTATTGATGACTTTGGTGGCCCAGGACCAGAAAGTCACTTCTCATCCCAGCTGACTGCAGACCAACACATTCTGTCATTTCAATGTTTTTTTCATTTCAATGTTTTTTTCATTTAAATTAAGATTTATAAATATTAATGACAATAGGAATAACATGGGGGAAAAAAGTACTCAAACTACTGTGGGAGCCTCTTAACCAAGCTCTAAATATACCCAGACTCACATAAAAGCATTTAATTTACTGAGTAAATGAATTCTTATATACGGTTCTAAATTCTAATTCAACTAAAGCTGTTCTAGGGTCCAGAGTGGCAGCACTGGAAATACTTTATTCTCTCTACATTCTGCAGAGGTGGGAAGCCTGCTGAGGTCTGTCCAAAGTACTTAGCCTTATCGGGAATCAAGCTTCTTTGTTCTGCAGTATTGGCTGTTCTCCAGTCTCAGATGGGAGCGATATATATTTTTCTCAAAAGCTTGAAATTTTAATCAGTAGAAAACATAGGCTTGATCATGACTATGGTGCAGCAGCAATAAAATTTTTCATGAGTAGTACAAGAGAAGACCTCTGTTTCTATGTTGAATGAACAAACTCAGAAAAGAAAAAGCAATGTGAAGCATTGTCTCTGGTTAAAAGTAAGATCATTGTGTATTCAAGTGTTCATAATGGGGTAAAGTAGCAGGACAGACAGGTACAGATGGGACAACTGTAATATTTGATTAATACTGCAATTCCAAATGAAGGAAACAATAAAAAGGATTAAATTAGTCTTAGTGTGTCACATGCCAGGTATAATAAAGTACAACTACACTTTTATGATTACTGGCAGGAACCCATATTTTGTACATTTCTGACTGTTTGTGGATGTAACAAATGTGTGATGAGGCCCACCCCCACTAAATGTTATTAAGCTCATTCTGCATTTAAAAAAAAAAAAACAACAACAACAACAAAAAAACAAACAAACAAAAAACCATAAACAAACAAACATGTCCAAGTGATCAGAAGGAGCATAAGGAGACTGATATATCTTATTGGAATAACATCTATCATGCTATGAAAAACATGTAAGCAGACCAAAACATTGTGCTCAATGAGATTTTTACATAAAGAAAAGAGAGGAAAAATCATGTGGATGAAAGTGCAAGAAATGTGAGCACTACAGCAATCACATTCTGCAACAGAAGAGGAATAAAAAAGGAAGGATGTTACAGGTCAAACTCTGCCTTGGACCCTTCACAGAATCACAGAATGTCAGGGATTGGAAGGGACCTCAAAAGATCATCTAGTCCAATCCCCCTGCTGGAGCAGGAACACCTAGATGAGGTTACACAGGGATGTGTCCAGGCGGGTTTTGAATGTCTCCAGAGAAGGAGGTAACATCCACGAGGTAACAGCCACAGCCTCTCTACCTCCCTTGTCTGAAAACAATGGGGTCCTGCTGCATGGGTCACTCACGTTAACACCTGGCCAGCAAGACAATACACCACTTTTTAGATCTCTTTTTAGATCTCTTTTGTTCAGAGACAGGGATTATTCAATGATCAAAAGTATCCTTAAATTTTGGATACTAGCTTAAGACAAAGGACATTTATACAAAATTAATTACAGAAGCTCAGTCTAGAATGATAATTTGGGTAAGATCAGCTGACTCCCATCTTTGGGATGAGTCCGACAGACAGACACTCACTATTTGTGTATTTCTTTATCAGCTTCAATTTTCTCACAACCTGTCCTCTCACCTTCTTGCTTCACTCAGCATTTTCAGTCACTAACATCCCTGCAGCCTGAGGTTTGGTGTAGAAATGATGCAGAGTCAGGAAAGGCTGGTCCTAATCAATACTACCTCTGTTGTTTTCTAGAGCTTTCCTTTTGATTTTCTACCTTAACTCCTGTCAGCAAAGCAGATACCCCAAAGGGAATGAGATACACTAACACGGTTCTTTTTAGGTGCGTGTAACTTACTTTCCCTGTAGAGGTCAAAAAGTACAGACAGTAACACAAAAAACCTGCAGGCAGCAGGGCAGAGTGTAGGATTCTGCATACTCTGAAGAAAATGTGCATTTAAATTAGCAACTGTTAAGCATATCAAAATACTCTTTCCAACAGCGTTATCAGAACAGATCCACCTACTTGCATTTGGTTGGGGAACAAGAAGTTACTTTGTCGAGCATAACAAAACTCAGCATTTTCTCAGTTTGGGCTCTTAAAAGGAAGCACTAAATGGATTTTGGCATGTAGAGTTTCATGAACAGTGGCTCTTCTTTGCAATGCCTTTTAGCGGACATCAATTGCTGTGAATGCCACTGGGATTATTCTGACTTCTAGAGGTGATTCAATAGAAACTGTATCAGGTACCTGAGTGATTGTTTGTAGCAGAATGATTGCAGGAAAACTTCCATTACTGAAGGAATCACCAAAAAAAAAAAAATAATAAAAAAGAAAAAAATATATATTCACAAAAATAAGTATGGAAATATCAAAGTCTAGCAATGTTTCCAAACAAAAAAATACCAGAGAAAATACCATTCACTGTGACATTTGCTGACATCCAAAAACCTGCAAGTTATATGGGCAAAACCAAAAATACAAAGAGATACAACATTCAAGACCCAGAACAAATAACCTGTGGAAATTTTGCATTCCCGGGGAAAATTAAAAAAAAAAAAAAAAGTTACATTTTGAGACAAGTGGCAAATTAGAGCATTATAGCAGGAGTAAGCAAGACTACAAAAAGGCTTTTGAAGAAAAAGGCATAGCACAAATACTTTGGCACTAAAATCTGGAATGGTATAACCCAGAGAAAAGGTTAATGTTTAAACATCATGCATCATAGACAGACGTGGAATAATGCAGTTGGAGTGGCTGCCAGCATCGGCTATCTTCATCTCACTACATACAGAATTAAAATTATTAATTGGAGTGAAAGTCTGTGTGAACTGGAAGAAGACCTTGCAAATGTGCCATTTAGGACAAACATTTAATCAGAGATTCATGGCTGAATTAAATTTAAAAAGAAATAAAAAGACAAAACATGAAGATAAGATTAACTCCCCCCTCTGTTCAGCGCTCCAAAGAACATGAAATGGATGCTGTTATACAGAGAGTAATATGAAGCAGGGACCAATACTCATCAAGCAAAAATGTGTTATCAATTAGCTATTATTTGTTATACCTGATTCAAGCTTTTGGTTTATTTAGCTCCCTGTTCTACAGCTGACAGCAACACCAAACACCTAAGGAAAATTAAAAAAAAAAAATTCTTAGTAAGCAGATATATATTATCCGTCCCTGATGCAAGTTTTAGTTACTCCCTAATATTTCAGAACAGGTTTAGACTGGCTATCAGCTACAGGGTCTCACTGGCTGACAATTAGTAATGAAAGCAGTGGAAGTTTAAGTATGATCAAAGCCTTCTGCCTTCCCCCCTACTTCTTTTCTCCCACATACGCTCTTTTCATTCTAATTACAACTTTATGGATACAGCAATAAAATGCCCAGCTCAATAGGCTATACAGGTTTGTTATTGGTTTTCTGTTTTTTTTTTTCCTGAACTGATGTTTTTAATTTAGGCTCCTATAAGAAATACTAATAGTAGATCACAGATCACAGTATCATCAAGCAAACACAGAGCTCTAAAGAAAGTGATTTATAGCACATCTATTATTACAGTTGCCTAAGATCCAATTCTGCAAGAAACTGAAAATGTCATCAGCATCTTCCACACGAATCACATAAGGGCCATATCTGCAAATATTTATCCATCTTAACCAGAACATACAAGAAACCATAGTTTCTCTCTTTTTCGCTCCATAAAAATGGCCCAATTAGCACCATAGCCTAGACATCATTACGGCTACATCTTCAACGTCCACAAGCACATTATAATAGTTTGTATACAATTCACACCACACAAAGATAAGCAGCAGAAGACTGAATAAGATTATTTATAGAATCTATTCTGTCTTTTGCAAGTATGACAGTCTGTCTAATATCTATCCAGTCTCGTTTGATTCAATTTTAGCTGAAATTAGATCTAAACACCAAACATGCACCTTTTGTAAGACTATTTTTAGATTTTAAATGAACAGATAATGACAACTTTAACTGAAACCTAAATTTTTCTTAATTGGCGGAGGGAGGGTGTTGGGGGTTTGCTTGTGAGTTTGGGTATTTTTGGGTTTTTTTAGGATTATAGTGGCTGTGAAAATGTAAGACAAATACTTCTATATCATTTAGACTTTAATTTTGAGGATAAACTTCTCCTGAGACATCTTTATTATCTGTCCTTTCTTATTGTTCCCTATCAAAACACCAGAAGCCTAACTTTTGTAAATAGGTAGAAGTGATGGATACTTCTTCCTGTGAACTGTGA
Organism: Streptopelia decaocto; assembly: GCF_964273445.1. Taxonomy (NCBI): domain Eukaryota; kingdom Metazoa; phylum Chordata; class Aves; order Columbiformes; family Columbidae; genus Streptopelia; species Streptopelia decaocto. The sequence goes on along the minus strand of NC_138661.1, from coordinate 43,402,800 downwards.
ACAATTTTTCTGTAATATAACATATGAAGTTTTCTTGCTTTCCTTGACAGCTTAAGAGAGAAACTGCAATTCAACAAGGAATTGAAACAGTATTAGTTGATCAACAGACTTCTGTCTGAGGTTGCAAAATTGCAAAACCTCTTTTCAAAGGCTTAAATCACTAAAGTGGGGAAAAAGGAATAAAAGAGTGTGAAGAAAGAGACAGTAATTACCAAAAGAACAGTAATTAAAACAGACCTGAGACTGCTTGAAGCAAGCATGAATACATTGGACAGAACAGGTCCATTAGGGCATACTCATTCTAATAAGGGTTAACAAATGATGGGAGAGAGGAAAGAGCAAGCCTGGGAGGAAAGTTCAGCACTGACATGAAAAATTTGCTAGGGGAGAGAAGGACCATTTAGTAACTGGTGCTCACCTGACTCATAACAGAGAAGAAAAAGACAAATAAGACATGTGCCATCCACCTGTCAGTTATTTTAAGTGATAGATTCCTCTATAGAGTGGGCTGCCAGGCTCTGTCCTGTTAGACTGACCATCCACCATCCATAAGTATTAATACACTTCTGTACATAGTACCAATTTACCCAGGTGATCCATGTCAGCTGTATAAGATTCCTGCCTCAAAAGGGAGGAGGATTAAAATGAAATAGTGAATGAATGGATAAATACAGTTCATGGGAATTTAAAGGTTCCACAAGATTTCTGAAAAGTAGCTTTGCTGAAAAATGTCACTTCCCTATGTGCATATTGCCTACACACTGCTCCCAAAACAGATTTTACTGGCAGCGTATACAGACCTGCAAGCTGAGTGTGTGCATACAGCATATAACAAGATGTTAAAAAAGCTATAGGAAGGTAAAAATAGAAATTCCAGAAGTTCTAGCTCAAATATGACCTGTGCCAAAGACAGTGCACTAGAACAGATGTGTCCTGTACTGCTTATGCCTCAGTGTCCCCATCAAAAAATTAAAATAAAAAACCAACAACCTCTTATCAACTTTGCCAAATCAGAAATAAATTCACTAGTATTTTCAAGGTGAACAGATTCTATGAGGACACAGGCTTAGCTTCAGATGCATTTTCTTTATGTAGTGACTATTAGGCTTATTGATTTTAGTGCAGTAGTTTTAGTGATTTTAGGCTTACTGATTTTAGGCTACCACTGTTTTTTTTATTGTGAAACCAATTCAGAGCAAATACAGCCAAGGGAAGTTAACTAAAGTGACTCTGAATCAATATAGCTGTTTGCTTTCAGGCAATGGAGTGTCACTGGTGTAGCACTGGTGTTGCTTTTACTAGGAAAAGAGTCTTTCGAGAAGTCTTATTTAGTTCCTTCTAAATCTCTAGTGCATTGATGGCAATATATATTTTACACAGAAGAACTATTGAAATGTAACAGTGGGCAACTTGTAGATTTATCTCGGTTAGCTAGATACACCTGAATTCTTATCACTTTGCCTGCTCTAAGATTTTAACATAAACAAACGTTAGGTGAAAATAGGGAAAAAATGTCTGTTCAACAAACGTGGATATAGCTTTAGAGGGTCTAAATCTAGGGCAGTATGTCTTTGTAACAGGTGAAAGCCAGAGAAAAAGTTCTGCTCAAACATTCAAAGACACAGCAGGACAAGGAACCTTCTTTTACTTCTAAACTGAGCATATTTTTTTGAGAAATAACAGACATGGAAACTTTAAAGCCCTTCTAGTTTCTTTTCAGAGCACAGCCAAACTTTGAAGTCTCATCCAGAGAACCTATACACAAAAAATACACCACAGTCTGGGGTCGCAAAACACCCTGCTTTGCTATGGTGAGATTCTTTTGTGACCATCCCAGCAGGTCTCCTGCCAGCACAGTTCTGGTTTTGCTGAGGGATGTTTGAGGCAGCCCCACAACAGCAACAGCTGCTGCTGCCTGCATTTGCAGCCTCATCATGAGCACAAGCAGGAGATGAAAACCTGATTCTCCAGAACTCTGCTGTGAAACTTTATCTTAGCCCTGTCACTTCATTACACAATCCCTCCTTGCAGGAGGGAAGAAAGAGCAGAGGAGAAAAAGGTTTGAAGAAAACGGTGGAGAAGAGAGAACCCCCCCCAAACCTCCTATGCTCTCCCCTAACCCTGCTGACTCCTTCTCCTCACCTTCCGTACTAGCTATTATTAACCATTGTGATTTATCGATACCTTTGCTAATCCCTGACACCCCACTGTAATCTCCCAGCTCTGTCCCCTGTACAGAACTCCTGTGGTTGTCCCTGTGTCACTCCCTTTCCCAGGCCCTGCATTGTGCTGCTGTGTCCTCCCTGCGCACCCCCACCCAGGCTCAGCAGCCCACTCCCCAGCCACCCTTGGGACAGCAAACCCAAGTGGTGCTGACCCTACTGAACAGCTTTGTGCTGACTCTGGCCTCATCCTCTCTAGATTTCTTCTTTAAAAATTAAATATCTGTATGTATTTCTTTAGCTTTAAGTCTCTTTAGGTCAAAGAACAGCTTCAGAAGGTAATGCATTTTTAATCAAGGGTGGAAAATTGACAAACCATTTTTAGATACAGCTGCAATAAATATTTTTCTCTATCTTTTTAAGGTTTAGTGTGTTTTTTTTTTTTTCCTGCACAGTAACTAACACTTTTACAGCTATATATGCACCATTGATACACTAAGAAAGAATTAACCTCTGGAATAAAATAATATTTTAAATAAGATTCATTAAATTAGTGCAGGTTTAAAAAGCTTTCTCTCCCCACTATTTATAGGGAAAAGAAGAGAAGAAAAATATACAGAGAAACTTGAATTTTGAATATGGAAGAGAAGAAGCAGTCTCTAGACTGCAGTTGTCCTGGGGCCAGTTCTTTCAATTTTTGCGGATTAGCGTAACGCCGTGGATTTCAGCAGAAACCACATCTGATTCAATCAACTGAAAATCTAGTCCCTGACTTCTGTGCTAAGCCAGATTCCATTCACAATTGTACCAGTATAACTCCATTAACTTCATTGGAAACATATTTGTTCAACTGAGCATACTGCTGGTCCTACTGTATTTATTTTTCTACCACAGGAAAAAAAAAATCTGTTTTTCCCCCAACTCTGTTTTCAAAGCTATTTTGTTTTCTTTGCTTTTTTCCTAATTATCTAACTAGAACATTAGGTTCCAAGAGAAGCCTGGCTCCCCTTCACAAGTGCGTGGCAAGTCTGTGGTCATTTCCAAGGGTTTTGGAACATAACTAATGCCCTTTGTCCTGCTTTTACATCTACTGTCAGCAATCACGTGTTCACATTTGACTATGTTGAAACAACCATGTTCAAATATAAAGATGCAGCTTACTTAAAATACAGAAAGAAAAAATACATAAGAGAAGGGCAGGTAACTAGGTTCCTTGTCTGTCCTCCTGGGCCAAACAGCATGCACTCCTATATACTTTGATCACAGATACACAAATGCAGCTAGTGTGGAGTTGGTGTTTGAATGTACAAGCTGATCATAAATAAATCTGCCACATAAAATCGCTCCAATTATCTTCCTGCTGCACGGGAGCTCAGCCTACTTATAAGCCAGTGCAGGACTTTGATGGAGACAGGCTATCGGTACTGTTGATCTATTATACTAATTTCTTGCTTTCCTTATGGACTAAATGAGGCTTGGCAATTCACTTGTGTAGAAGACAGATTTGGTATTCATTATAAACCAAATGTTTGCAAAGAGCAAAACATCTCCCTTTAATGTGAACTTCATGAGGGTCAACAAGGCCAGCTGCCAGGTCCTGCACCTGGGTCAGGGCAACCCCTGGAATCAGTACAGGCTGGCAGATGGGATTGAGAGCAGCCCTGTGGAGAAGGACTTGGGGATACTGGTGGATGAAAAACTGGACATGAGCCAGCAATGTGCACTTGCAGCCTAGAAGGCAAATAGTATCTTGGGCTCCATCAAAAGCAGCATGACCAGCAGGTCGAGGGAGGTGATTCTGCCCCTCTGCTTCACCCTGGTGAGACCCCACCCGGAGTCCTGTGTCCAGCCCTGAAGCCCTCAGTACAGGAATGACATAGACCTATTGGAGGGGGCCCAGAAGAGGCCCACCAATATGATCAGAGAGCTGGAACACCTCTCCTATGAGGACAGGCTTAAAAAGTTGGGGTTGTTGAGCCTGGAGAAGAGAAGGCTCTGGGGAGATCTTATTGCAGCCTTTCAGTACTTAAAAAAAAAAGGGGGCCCGTAAGAAAGATGGGGATGGACTTTTCAGCAGGGTCTATTATGACAAGGGGTAATGGGACAAGGGGTAATGGTTTTAAACCAAAAGAGAGGAGATTCCGGCTAGACAGAAGAAAGCAATTTTTTTTTTTTTTTTTTTACAATGAAGGTGGTAAAATACTGGAAGAGGTTGCCCAGAGAGGCAGGAGATGCCCCATCCCTGGAAACATTCAAGACCAGGCTGGACAGATCTTTGAACAACCTGATCTGGTTGAAGATGTCCCTGCTCATGGCAGGGGGTTGCACTAGATGACCCTTGAAGGTCCTTCCAACCCAAATAATTCCATGATTTTCACTTATCCCACCTTCTCCCAGGAGGGACTATCCACTGATATCTTGGCTGTGCAGTGCACATGCATTAATGGTGAGTGGTTATGTTCTCACTGATTAACCAGATTTGCAATAGAGGAGGAGTCAAGATGAATGACTGTTTTTCCTGCCACCACCATTCAATCATCTGGAAATCTAATTTGTATCTTATTTGGCAGGCGACCAGCCATCTGCTCCAAGGATATGGTCCAAGGGCAGCTGCCAAATAGTGAGCAGGCTTTCTGCCACAGGGAAAACTAATGGCCTTTATTGGTCTAATACAAGTTGAGAACTAATGATATAGGATGTTTCTCCACAAAAGAAATAAAAAGTATGTGTTTTTTAAATATAGTTAAGAATTACATAAACTTCAAATGACTGACATCCACCCACATGGGATTGTGACTCAGAAATGTATGGGCTGGAGCAGCAAATGAGATGGTTGTCAGCCCTATAGGACTATTTCTGCCCTATAAAGGGTAGTGTGTGCGTGTGCAGATGCACCCTGGCTAATCTGCAGCTATGATGTCAATGGAAATGGATTAGCTGAAAATCCTGAAGTGCTTAAAATCCCCACAAAATTATTTGCCAGGAGTAGATTTGGGTAAATGGGCAGACGGGAAGAAGGATGAGGATTTGTTAAGAGTTAACTCAACATGCTGTTCCATTCTGAACATGCAAATAAAAGTCATTACCGAGAAAAGGGAAACTATGCCACACATCTGCCCACAACAGTGCTATCTTGTGGCAAATAGAAATACATGTAATTTCCTACTTTCAGCAAGCAACAGCAGCCAAGAAGCAACAGCAGCCATTGAAGGAAAGCCCAATAATGTTTAACCCATCTCCTCCTGCAGCATGGCTGACAGCTGGACTGCTGTCAAGGCAGAGAGCTGGCAAGAACAGGGCAAAAGGGTCTGGGTACATCCCCTGTGAGTTTTGTTCTGATTCATTCATATCGGTAAGCTCTGGGCTATCAGACATGCTTTTGTGACAGCAGTTCTAGACTAGCAGTCAAAGGAGGGAATTAGACCTGGCATCACCTAGTCTGTTAAATCCTTCTGCAACACTCAAGATAACATCTTGCTCTGTACAGCACTTGATAGCAATAACATCTCCAGCTCTTGGGGAGTGGAGACCTACATAGAGTGAAGGGCTCTTTAGCCTTACTCCTTGTAATCCCCTTTCTTATCCTTCATTTTAATATGCCTATATAGTGTCCCAAGTCCTTTAATTGATCAGTATTCCTATATCTGGACATGAGATACTGTGGTGGGTTAACCCTAGTAGGCAGCTAAGCCTCTCACCAGCTGCTCCCTCATTGCCCCCAGGAGGGATGGGGGAAGAGAATCAGAAGGGCAAAAGCAAGAATACTCACGGGCTGAGATACAGACAGTTTAATACGTGAAGCAAAGATACGTGCACAGGCAAAGCAAAAAGAAAGTTATTCACTATTTCCCATTGGCAGGCAGATAACTAGGCACTTTCCTGGAAAGCAGGGCCTCAGCATGTGGAACAACAATTGGGGAAATAATGACACAGCTCCAAATATCTCCACTTCCTACACCTTTCCCTGGGCTTTTATTGCTAAGCACAATGTAGTATGATATGGAACATCCCTCTGGCCAGCTCAGGTCAGCTGTTATGGCTGTGGTCCCCCCACCACTTCTTGTGCATCACCAGCCTATTTGCTGGCAGGGCAGCATGAGAAACAGCAAAGGGCTTGATGCTGTGTAAGTACCATTCAGCCAGAGCTGAACATGTATCCTGCTCATGCTCCTATCAAGCATACAGGGGTGTATGGAAGAGTTGACTTTGCTGTTACACAAAATGTTACAGTCATCATTGTCACAGTTTATTTGAATACCAGCCTTCTGCAGAAGCAGAGTTTCTGCACAGAGGAGATCAAGGTAGCATTGGAAGGTCACACATGGTTTAGCAATGGCACAAAGTCGCTGAAATTAATAAGAACTATGAAACCAGTAAAGATGGAAAGACTATAAGAAGAAGACTATAGGAGAGAAGAAGACTATAAGAGAAACCTTAAGGATGTTAGAAAGTTGTTTATACCAATAACTCTTGCAAATGTACATTGGAAGAGGATGAGTTCTCCTCTTGTGCTGAAGATTGTTCTCAATGGCAATGACACCAGAACCTCATGGAGAATAGCTTTGTTTTAAAAACAAGGCACCGACAGGCAAGTGCATGCACTCCAGCAAACACAAACCAGAACTACAAGGAAAAGAGCAGACCACAAGATGTGAAAGAAGGAATAAAACAATAACTCCAAAGCTGATAGGAAAGCAGGTAAGGGCATTCTGTAGGTGACTGCTTTTTATCCCACACACACCTGGCAGGTAACTTATCTCCTCATCTACTACTATTTTTTCTACTGGTTTCTTCCATTTCAGTGACCTTTTCCATGTATATTTTTATTATTGGTAGGTTAATTTCAGCTCCAAGTTCTTTAGTGGAGGAGGATGTTGCCACTACAACATGCAGCAATTATTTTCTTAATTAATTTCCCAGTGTTGCAAACCACATGGCAAAAAATCATGAGCCAGTCTCCTCAAGACGATCATTTACACTAATTTAGGGTTCTTATTTGTAGCCTGCATTTTCCTTCTTCAGGGGACCATGCTGTCAACTGCTACATCAAAAAGTCTATATTATAAAAAACAATGCGTACAAGATTATTGAACATTTATGCAACTCAACCCAAAATGTCAAGATCATTGCCAAAATATTGTGAAAAAGCAACACTAAAATTCATGAGACTTTCTATTAATCATCAGACATAGATACAATCAAAAATCAAAACTTTGGATTCTCATTCCTCCATTTTCTTCTTGGAATTTTCTTTCTACCATTCATCTTCACACAGATCTTTATTCCACTGTTTCTAAATTTTAGCAAACTAATTAATTAATTAGTGTTGTATATGTGTTCTTTTTAAATGGAGTAGAAAAGATACAGAGGTAACAATAAGCATTTCATTACATACTAGTTGCTGTTTTCTTTATCTGCTCAGGTCCTTTGGAGAGGTGGTGGTATTTGCTGTTCTTATTTTCCTTCATTGTACTATATTTACTTAAACCCGAAAACCTCAATCATTTTGCCATGGCTCTGCAAGACCCAACGGCTGGTTCTTGAAAAACTCTATGTAGGACCAGGGATCAAATTATAAATCCCTTTGAGTAATGATCTGGAAGTGTCTGCAAAATGCCATAGGTCTCTGTAGCACTCTTGAGATAATAAAACCACTGCTCAGAGGAGGAAAGGAACGTAGGGGCTATTTCTTTAAAGTAGATAATCTCTCAGTCTCAAAAAAAGGTTAGGTAAGGATACAGGGTTGGGTTTGTTTGTTTTTTTGGTTTTTTTTTTTTTTTAAAAAAAAAAAAAAAGTAAATGTCACAGCAATATTTCCTGGAACAGTCATGTATATGTTATTTATTGTGCCAAATACATTTCCAAAGCAGATGTCTTCCACGATCTATTTTACTCAGCCACATCAACAAATCAAAAATAGTTGCAGTTTCAGCCTTCTAGGCAGTATTACCATTCACAGGTCTCTGTAAGACCAGTTCACCCCAGGACGAGAAGAGCAATTCAGCTTGTTCCTCTATGCGGCCCTTCAGCCTTCTCTCAACAATACAACATGCACAGTCTATCGTGAAGCGCAGCTGTTTGGGGCACTAAGAACTGGCCCCTGCATGGAATATCCTGACCTACACCTCTAGGCACAGACCTCTCTGTGTATTGTCACATTTGTCACCTCAGACTCTCCTTTCATAAGCACTCAGGCTTGCTCTGCCTTTTGCTTTGGTAGTGCCATCTCTGCTACCCATAGGCAAGCTTTGGAGAGTTCTGAGTTTGGGTTCAGGCCCAAAAGCTTTGGCATCGAGTGTAGAAGTTTGTAAAACAGCCAACTACCATATTCATTTCATTGCAAGGTGTTCCTTTTATCCCCCCACCCCCATCTATTTATATATTTAGACTGTATAGATTTTTAGGACAGAGATTTGCACAATTTGAACATTTTTACAGAGCCCTGAGACACACTAGACTTGAATGACAGATCAGGCTGAAGAATTTTTCCGTTAAAAAATCCTATTCCTTCAGGAAAATTTACTGGGTTAATGTTTTGAAAGGCACACATCTACAATTTTCCTTCAGTAAAGCCTAAACAAAAAAATCTGAGCCAAGCTGATGCAAAACACTTTTTTTTTTTTTTTTTTTTTCCCAAGTGGAATCAGCTATTCTGTTTTGGCTGAGTTCAACATTGGTTTATATTTGTTTGAGCATGCTGCCTCGGTGACAGATGACCTTAACCATCCTAGGGTCCTCTTTCTCCTCTGCTGCCTAGATGTCTCGCACAACATCTCCTATTCCCCCTTCCCTCCTGAGCACATACAAGACAAAAGGGAGATGCCACAGTTATAGGGCACCTCACAGGACCTGAGGTGTAACTAATGAGAGAAACCTTTAGAGCTGAGAGAGCTGAATCAGCTGAATACCAAACCCTTGTTATTTACATTTACATTTCAAGTTTGGCCAAGAGTTAAAAAATAAAACTCCAAAACTACTATCTTCCCAGGAGAGCAAGTCAATTTACAAAGAGTTCTATTTAACAATAATTACAAAGTTGCATGATCACTCTTACCAGAACATGCTACTGCCATGTATACCATTAACACATTGCAGACTCTCAACTTCTATAGTTTGCCTTCTTGACCAAAATCTGGTTGCTACATACATCTACAACTGATTAACCTTTGAAATTAAATCAGGCAGCACCACCAATAACAGGAAGAATTTCATTTGTCCACAACTAAGAAGTTTCAAGGTATGTTGCATTCTCAAGATCCTGAGCTGAACTGTCCACCGCTCAATAATCCTTTAATCTGAATAAAGGTCCTCATGGCCAGTGTCAGCATGCAACCAGGCACTGTTACAGCACCAGAGTGCACCACTGCACAAGAAGTTTCGGGTTGGTTTTTTTCTTCACCACATCAACAGAACTGCTTTGATTTACACGGTAAGAAACAGTAGAGAAGCTGTTACATCAGGTCTGTTGTCCTCCCTGGGGGTGACCTCTATCACATTCTCTCAAAAGATTAATCTTGCTGCCCCTCCCCACCCAGCTGCACAATGAAGTCCCAATACAGCCAGGCATATGACTATATCTTATTATCTGTATGCAGCACTGGGTACAAAGTCTCTTTCAATCTGATTAGACTGTTTTTCATTCTTTGCCTCCTCAATCTCTATATTATTCCCTTCAGCTTTTCTTGAGCCTGTTAGTTGATACTACAATTTCCAAAACATAAAATATAATATGGCCCGAATTTAGCTCTAAGGAAAGATCAATGGATCCAGAGACCCAGTTCCTCTGTTTAGAGTCTGAACTACTGCATAACACCCACACATCAAGCTCTGCACATGTGCATTGATGCTGCTGTTGTGGAGGGCAAAAGGAGAGAAAAAGGGAATAAAAGTTGTTTCTACAGGTAGTTCAGTCCTTTAGCACAGGACGTTGGACTTCAGATTTCTGGTTTTTAAGGGAATTTTTGCAAGAGAGGCTCCAGCTCAGCCTTAGGTAGGCTCAAGTCTCATAATCATTTTACAGACACCACCAAGCTGCCATCACAGGGCAAAAAAGTTTATGCTTAAGAGTGCAGGTATGCATTATGCTAAGAAATAGAGCACCTTCATTGTTTTAAAATGTCAGAAACAGCTCATTTCACTTCAGTCAGAAGCACACTGACTGCAGCACAACAATATCAAAGAACACTTCCAAAAATATGGTTAATTCCCTCTCTCATTTTATTAATCCAACAATTTCTACTTCTTCAGTGCTAAATAGCGATATTTAGTTTCATCATCCTGCACATAACACTCACGGTTACAAGCTGAACATGTGATTTTTAGATGACTGAGAGGTGGCAATAGAATCTCTCTGAACAACTTTTCTCTCTCAAACTCCAGTTTAGCTGCATGTTTCACACTAAGGGCTATGCTACCAGAAGGAAAGATTTGTCTCCACATGTCTCAAAGCTTATCCCTCAAAATTATCAATCTGGCGTGCTGTAAGAGAGGACTTCAGGTTGTCCTTGCACTGTCACGCGCATGATCTGTCACCAAAAGCAAGCTAACTTAGAAGACCTGCTTGGGCATTCTGCAACTTGCATCCGCATGCTGTGCCTCTGACAAGAAAATACAGCCAAAGATTTAAATCAGTGATCTGTACTGAGCATTTACTTCTCCTTTATGCAAAAGACAATTTTACTAATGTATTTGAAGATACGTTTGTTTTCCAGAAGCACAGAGGTATTTGTCATGAATTAGGAGAGAGAAAAATGTCAAGAATGGTGCACTTTGGAGTCTCCAGTTACAACAGAGAGAGGGCTACAGCTTTGGGCAAGCTGAAATATGACCTTGCCTTTTGGATACCAATTGCAAGATGAAAGTATTTGTATGATGTTATAAAGCAGCCAGTGAAACACTGTAGATCTGCTGCTGGCTGATTTCATGACACTCGGATTTGAATAACTTTGTTATGGCTGAACAAATTACCCTCAGTACGTCACAGGCTAAGGTCAAGATCTGCAGTACTAAAATGAGAAGTTGAGTAGATATGACTATACAACCCTGCTCAACTCCATCTTTCATGAGAAGCTCCACTGAAGAAGGATTTCCTATTGCACACAATCTCTCCCATCATGAATAGAACAGACTAAAAGAATACCAGAACAGTCCAATTCACTCCAAATTTCAGAGAGCAGATCAAGTGAAACCCTTACATGCTTTTGTCAAATCAATACAGACACCATAGAGGTGCTGATGCTCCTCAATACATTGTTTACAAATTGGGCTGGCTGTTAATATTGCAAGAAGATCCACAGCTAAGAAACTATGCTCAGGAGTTTTCAGGCAGAACCAGGACTAGGGTATGCAGGCAAACGATTATCATCTGAGGAAGCAGTTTCCCAGGAAGAGGTAAGAGAGAAATGTCAGTGTCTGTCACAAAGTAAAAATCATCCTTTGTCTAAAAACATGCGTGCTTGCAGCCTCCTTAAAACATAAGGGACTCCCACTGCTCCAAGGGTGTGAGTGAATACAAAAGAACAGGTAACAGCAATTCACTTAAAAAACTAAGAGCTTTAGCATGCCTTCCCTCAGTTTTGAGGCTAACTTGAAGCCATTTCAGAGCTTCACTGCCTTAATTAGTTAATAAAGGGTTATTAAGAACCACGACAAATGGTTTCTGCTCAGTCACATCAATGACAGCAATTAAAGATGGATGACAGATAATTCAATGAAGAAGAAAAACGTTTCATTTACCTAGCAAGACTCAGGCTATGTTCTGTAAGAAATATCCTACTAAAGGTTTTTAAAATTCGGCGCTATTGAACACAGAACCACAGAATCACAGAACGTTAGGGACTGTAAGGGACCTTGAAAGATCATCTAGTCCAATCCCCCCACCAGAGCAGGAACACCTAGATGAGGTTACACAGGAGTGTGTCCAGGTGGGTTTTGAATGTCTCCTGAGAAAGAGACTCCACAACCTCCCTGGGCAGCCTGTTCCAGTGTTCTGTCACCCTCACTGTGAAGAAGTTTCTTCTCATATTTAAGTGGAATCTCCTGTGTTCCAGTTTGTACACTTTGCCCCTTGTCCTGTCATTGGTTGTCACCGAGAAGAGCCTGGCTCCATCCTTGTGACACTCACCCTTTACATATTTATAAACATTAATGAGGTCACCTCTCAGTCTCTTCCAGGCTAAAGAGACCCAGCTCCCTCAGCCTTTCCTCATAAGGGAGATGCTCCACTCCCTTAATCATCTTTGTGGCCTGCGCTGGACTCTCTCCAGCAGTTCCCTGTCCTTCTTGAACTGTGGAGCCCAGAACTGGACACAATATTCCAGGTGTGGTCTCACCAGGGCAGAGTAGAGGGTAAGGAGAACCTCTCTCGACCTACTAACCACCCCCCCTTCTAATACAGCCCAGGATGCCATTGGCCTTCCTGGCCACAAGGGCACAGTGCTGGCTCATGGTCATCCTGCTGTCCACCAGGACCCCCAGGTCCCTTTCCCCTACACTGCTCTCTAATAGGACATTCCCCAACTTACACTGGAACCTGGGGTTGTTCCTGCCCAGACACAAGACTCTATGCTTCCCTTGTTATATTTCATTGAATTTTTCCCCGCCCAACTCTCCAGCCTGTCCAGGTCTCACTGGATGGCAGCACAGCCTTCTGGTGTGTCAGCCACTCCTCCCGGCTTGGTGTCATCAGCAAACTTGCTGACAGTACACTCTATTCCCTCATCCAAGTCGTTGATGAATATATTAAATAGTACTGGTCCCAGTACTGACCCTTGAGGCACTTCATTAGATACAGGTCTCCAACTGGACTCCACCCCATTGACCACGACTGTCTGGCTTCTTTCCTTCAGCCAGTTCATAGTCCACCTCAATACCTGATCATCCAGACCACACTTCCTCAGTTTAGCTGCCAGGATGTTGTGGGAGACTGTGTCAAATGCTTTACTGAAGTCAAGATAGACCACTACCACTGCTTTGCCATTATCTATCCACCTGGTTATGTCCTCATAAAGGGCTGTGAGGTTGGTTAAGCATGACTTCCACTTGGTGAAGCCATGTTGAAGCCCCTAATGGCCCTCTTATCCTTGATATGCCTTGAGATGCCACCCAGGATAAGTTGTTCCTTTGCCTTTCCAGGAATGGAGGTGAGGCTGACCAGTCTATAGTTACCCAGGTCCTCCTTCTTGCCCTTTTTGAAGACTGGAGTGACATTTGCTTTCCTCCAGTTCTCAGGCACCTCTCTCATTTCCCACAACTTAGCAAAGATGATGGAGAATGGTCTAGGAATTACTTCAGCCAGCTCCCTCAGCACCCACAGGTGCATCTCACCCGGACCCGTGGATTTTTGGATGTCCAGATTGCTTAATTGGTCCCTAACCCAGTCGTCATCAAACAAGGCAAACTCCTCCATTGTCCTGACTTCTTCTGGGGCCTCAGGGGTACGGGGCTCCTCGGGACAGCCTCCAGCAGAGTAGACAGAGACAAAGAAGACATTCAGTAACTCTGCCTTCTCTGTATCTTCTGTCACCAGGGCACCCACCTCGTTCATCAGTGGGCCTACATTGCCTCTAGTGTTAGCTTTATCTGCCATGTATCTGAAGAAGCTCTGTTGTTCTTGACCCCTCTTGCAAGGTTTAATTCTAAAGAGGCCTTAGCTTTCCTAGTTGCCTCCCTACATCCTCTGACAACAGCCTTATATTCTTCCCAAGTGGTCAGCTCCTCCTTCCACGATCTGTAAACTCTCCTCTTCCACTTGAGTTTGCCCAGCAGTTCCTTGTTTAGCACTTGGGCATGTTTTATTAAGTAGGGGATATCCTCAGCCTTCCACTTGAATTGTATCTGGTTCTACAATGTTCACGTTTCTTGGTATTAGAACTCTAACATATTTATTAGTGGAAATTTTAATGTTTTTTTATTCATATCTAGTCAGTCTTGGTATCTGGGTCTGAGAAAGATAATTGCTGCTCTGAATGAGGCAGTAAGACACCCTTAAGACTATGTCCTTCATTTTTTCCTGCCATCATATTTGAAGCTCAAATATTATTCCTCTTGACACTGACGAGAACATAACATTAATGCAACAGTTTCTGTAGTACCTTAGAGCAATCTTGCTAATAACTCTGACAGTGACAAGGCTGGACAGTGCCTGACCACCACCACAAACTTTCCAGCACCCTGAACTAATACACTGTTTCACTTGATGGGGTTAAATACAAGTTAGATGCCAGAATTTGTGGATAGCATTTTACATAAGTCCATTTCTGATGCCAGCTTTGAGTAAATAATCATGTGGAAGCAGACAACAAGAATTAAACAAAAGAAGGTTTTAACCACAGAATAAAGTATTACAGGGATTCTTGTAAATTCTTCATAAGGGGCTGAGAACCACAGTGTGTCCCCCTGCACAGCCTGCCAACACAAACCCAGAAACCTGCTGGAAACAGCTGACAGTATGCATTGCTTTTCATTTGAAAAATTAATTATAACTACAGAGCCTCTGAGTCAAGGGTTGGCCTTCTCTAATAGTCAAATGTTTTCCAGAATACAGGAAGCAGGTGCTGGATATGATATTTGATGTGTTTATAATGACCAACCTGTACTGAAGATTTATTTTCTAGTAAAGTATTCTACTCATATATGAAAGAGGTACACATCTTCACTACGTTGAAAGCAGCTGTAACATGGTAGATTACATCTTTATCAGCATTGAATCCAATGTGAGGAGAGTTTTGATTTAGTCAGCTTACAAGAAAGATCTCAAAAGAGTAAAACCAAAACATTTACACATCCCTATGCTCCAAGACATGAGGATGGTAGTTCACTGGGCAAACTATTTTTCTTCAACCACTAACACAGTTTCCTGTGGAAGTTACTGGCTGGTGAAGTTCATGCCATTGTGTCTGTTTTCTGACCACTTTCATTCAATAAAGATACTTCCATTTGTCTGGAAAGGTAAGGAAAATCTGCCTGAAGGCCTGCAAAGACACTTAGGCTACATGTAGCTTTATTACAGGTAGAGTTGAGACCAGCTAATTTCCAGATTACCTGGGGCTTCTTGTTGCCTATCTGGTGATTACCAGACTGCAACTACTTACCTTAAAGCATTTTCCCCGCCTTGAGCTAAATTATTTTGGAAATATTCAGTCACATTGTTTTGCCCATTTCCGGAAAAAACACCAGTGGAACAGCTGTTTGGCGCCTATTAAAATCCAATAGGAGGTAGGAGTGCAAATTCCTGCTTTCCTCAATCACACTGAAAAGAGCCTGCGAGACACATGGAGTTACCTTTCTATTGCACTGAGCACTGATGAAGCCTCGTTAGGAATATTTCTACCCATCTGGGGGAAGACACTCCAAGAGTAATAAAATCAAGTCAAAGAACATCCAGGTGAGAGAAATTAAAATTATAGAAAGCTAAATTACGTCTACCTACAAAAAGCAGATGAAACAGATAAGCACCATACAGCCTTAAAAAGCTGAGGGAAACCAAAAGTTTTCAAATACATAAAAGGCTTCTACCCTTCCTCCCACCCTCCCAAGACAATAGTATGTTCTCTGTGTCGGCTTAAGCCAGTTATTCTTGTCCTATCCACTACTGCAAGATGAATAATAGAGATAAAACACTTGGTATCTTTTTTTTTTTTTTGAAGAGTGATAAACACTGCATGTTCAACTGCTTGGAGGATCTGTCACCGAGGATTTTAAGAACAAGTTAGACAAACATCTCTAGAACCGATAAAGGTATAGTTGATCCCACTACATGATGCAAAATATCTCATTTTCTTCCAACTCTATGATTATTTTATCTGTCTGTAGATCTATATTCCAACTGCACCACTACCTAGTTAGTGCTTCTGCAAATCAGACCCCAGGCTTCATTATTTTCTAGGTTCCAAGCACACAAAACCAGTAACCACCTCTGATAAAACATTTTTTATGTGAATGGCTTTGTATAACACAAAAACAGTAGTTGAATGTAGTTGCCCAGGACAGTTTTTAAAACTTTGAATCATATAGAATCATTTGGATTGGAAGAGACCTTCAAAGGTCATCTAGTCCAACCCCCTGCAATGAGCAGGGACATCTACAACTAGATCAGGTTGCTCAGAGACCCACCCAGCCTGGCCTTGAATGTCTCCAGGGGTGGGGCATCTACCACCTTCACTGTAAAGAAATTCTTCCTCTGAATCTACCCTGTTTTAGTTTAAAACCATTACACCCTGCCCTATCACAACAGGCCCTCTTAAAAAGCCTATCCTCTTCTTTTCAACAAGCCCCTTTTAAGTATTGAAAGACCACAAGAAGGTCTCCTCAGGGCCTTCTCTTCTCCGGGCTGAAGAACTCCAACTGTCTCAGCCTTTCCTCATAGGAGAGGTGCTCCATCCCTCTGATCATCTTCATGCCACTCCTCTCAACTTATTCCAACAGGTCCAAGTTGTTTTTATGTTGAAGGCCCTAGACCTGGATGCAGTACTCCAGGTGGGTCTCACGAGAGGAAAGCAGAGGGGCAGAATCACTTCCCCCAACCTGCTGGCCACATACAGTTTGCCTTCTGGGTTGCAAGTGCACGTTGCTGGCTCATGTCCAATCTTTCATCCACCAGTACCCCCCAGCCCTTCTCCACAGGGCTGCTCTCAATCCCTTCATTCCCCAGCCTGTACTGATTCCAGGGGCTGCCCTGACCCAGGTGCAGGACCTTGCACTTGGCCTTGTTGAACCTTATGATGTCTGCACAGGCCCACTTCTCAAGCTTGTCCAAGTCCCTCTGGATGGCAACCTGTCCCTCAGGTGTGTCAACTGCACCACTCAGCTTGGTGTCATCCACAAACTTGCTGAGGGTGCACTTGATCCCACTGTGTCATTGATTAATATAATAAACAGTACTTGTTCCAGTACAGACACCTATACATACACTTGGTCTGCCTGCTGTAGCAACTCTCCTTTACTATTCCCCTGATTCATCCCTATATTAGATAGCTACTGTGCATAGGTTGATGCGAAGCTGTACAGGGGAACAATGTTATGAAAAATACAGTTAGGAATTATTTATGAAGAATACACACTTACAGGTGCATTAAGGTTGCATAGCCACACTTCAGTCTGGAAATATTTGTGACAGATTTGGGCATGCAGCCTTAACAGTGTTATTTAACCAGGCTGTTGCTGCACATTTGAGACACTGTTACCAAGCAGCCAGTTTACCATTCCTGCCCCTCTCTGACTGACTTGAAAGTTTCTAACTCTGGTAGAAAAGAGAGAAATTCATCTGGTTCCTGACTCCAGGATTATTCATTTGAAGGGTAATCTGGGTTCTCCTGTGACCTGTTCTTTACTGAAGAGTCCAGAGAATTGTCTTGGCAGCACTCAGTTGGTTATAGGATTTTGCAAGATTATATACAGCTATTCCCTGCCTCCCTCCTCTCTCTCCCCTTCCCACCCCCACATAGATATTGATTTCTCCTCCCTCTCCTACTCCACAGGAGGATTTGAGAGAATAATTTCTGAAAGGCTAAGGCTAACCTTCTGCATTTTCGTGAATACAATTTACTTAAGACAGAGGGACGGAACATCTGCCTCAGAAGCCAGATGCAAATGAGCAGTGTTTACACCCCTGAAACACAACAAGGAAAAACTGGGATTACGGATTTTTCTGATGGGGAAGTGCTGTAACTCAGCATTCACTTATGGAGGGCTCTTCGCAAAGCCAAGCAAACATAACATGTGGTGGGAGGGGAGAGACAGACAGAATGAGGGAAGGATCAAAGAGAGATGGGTTGTGCATGAAGGGAGGACAACAAACAAGGAATTCGCTACAGTGGGGAGCTGGAGTTGGTTAGAGCTGAAAATAGGCCAAGGGTTAAACAGTGAAGCACATTGTCAGCAATACCTGCATAGAAGCCAACACAATCATAGCAGTAACAAGCTCAAGACAGGCTATTTCCACAGAGGCAGCATTACAGAATCACCCCTATACCATCACAGTGTAGTGCCAGAAACAGTGTCTACTAGAAATGTCCATAGTTTTCTCTTAGATGGGCACCCTATAGTAGTTAAAAAACAGGAAGTGATGCATTTAGTTCTCTGTTGAACTGCTCCCTCCAGACAAAGCAAGCTTCAACTGCAAGTGCTCAAACCCTTATCACTGCAGGATTTGGGGGAAGGTGGAGGTTACAGGCAATATCAACAGGCAGGAGCACATTAATTTTATAATCAAGTATTTCAGTTATTATTTTCAATTCTTCTGTAGCTTCTGATGGCTGGAGCAGCCACTGCGCCCATCTCCCAGCTTCTGGTGTGCAGACCCTGTCGCCACACGCAGGGCAGTGATTCCCTCTGGTTAGAATGAAACAGAAAGGCAATGCTGCCAGCCTGGAGCCATTACACAGTTTCAAAAGTACCTGTGAATGTAAACTGCTGAGCTTAGAGATGATCGTCATCAGCCATGGGTGATCATACAGGACTTCTTGTTCCAGGTATTTCGCTGGCTCCGACCAGCAGAGCAACCCAAGATTTTCCAACATGCAGAACTGGCATTAAGATTATAACCAAACCAGAAACCTCCAGCCCACAGAGAGCAATCGGGCACACAGTAGTCGTGCATACTTTATGCTTCCTAGATCAAAATGAACACAAACTTTAATAGAAACTGATTTCATCCATGAGGGAACAGCAAAATCAAGCACACATTTTATAAAATTGTATGGTAGCAACACACAGGCTTGCATTTGCTTTATTCCAGCAGAGGGCAAAAGCTACACAAGGAAGAGCATTTGAGAAGACCATTAGGTCTGAGTAAAGGGAAAGGTAAGAGAAAATAGTATCCAGGCTCTTGTCACCTGACATTTCTAATAGCATTAAATAGGGCTTTTTGTAGGTTTCATCCAGCTCTCACAATAACATATATTAATAATACAACAACTAAAGCTTCTGTTCATGCTTTTATAAAAAAATAACATCACAGCAGTTCACGCATCGCTTTGATGATGCATAATTCCTATCTGCTCCTCAGACTGCATGCACTCATTTGTTCCACTAAGTTTACAGTGAACTGTTTGGAAAAATGATCTGAACTGACAGTGATTCCATTGCACAAATTGACAGTGCTGTACTTCAACAGGTAACATACACACCTCTGAAAAGCATATGCAGAACAAATACACACAAGTTCCTTTGGTTCAACACTCAGTAAATAGTGATATAAATGTAAAGTAGCAATTTTGTTCTATTTACTGGACAAATACACAGAAACATTGTGACTGCACGAGGTTAAGAAACAGCTGGTTTTGCAGACCACGTGGCCCTGTTTGGCCATAAAGGAAATAGTGAAGGGCTTGAGCATTGCTAGATTATCCATATGGCATTTACCATTTTCCACTTTGGTAGAAATATCTGGATAGCTACATTAGTAGCAATAACAGCCATGCTGCTCTTTGGCCCACCTCTCTTCAACACACAACATTACAGTGAAATACAGTCACTTTGTCACATTGCCTTTGCTTTTGTTTAAAACATTCAAGCATATAGCTGCCAGTTAAAAAAAAACAAAAAAACCCCAAACAAACAAAAAAACAAACAAACAAACAAACAAAAAAACACAACAAAACCAAAACAAAACAAAAACCAACCAAACAAAAAGCACACAAAACCCAAAACCAAACAAAAAACTCTACCACTTTTAAACTCTGGGCACTTTTAGGGTAACACTGGTTTTCATTAGGTCCCAGTGTGGCAGTTAATATTTGATAGCATATGTCAGCCATTAAAAAAAAATATAAATCAGAATCTACAGAGTGCCTCTGTTAAGTTTTAAATTTACTTTACCATATTATTTAAATATGATACTGATTCTACAGCACCATCATTTATAATAAAATAACACTAATATGAATGAAATTTGGGAAACTAGAATATGATATGAACATCAGGAAAAAAAGAAAATACAAACAAAACAAAACACAGTGTAAGAGTAGAAATATCTCCCAAAGGACATAGTGAAATCTTCCACCTCTTGATTTCTTTAATATTAGATTGGTCAAGCCCTAAGAAGCCATCATGGGGGGGGGGGCAGGGGAACCCTGTAATAGGCCATGGTAATGGACTGACATGATCTGTGTACACCAATCTTTTCTGTCTTCAATTGAGGTAATCCCGTGGTGATACTGTAAGCAAGATTACAGATGTAAGCATATTGTTGGTATAACAATTAACACATAAATATTCAGCCCTGACATTTCTTATCAGCTAAGTATGAATTTCTGCCAGGCTGCTTCCCTGCAACACTTGGCAAACGAACCCATTTTGATCAGAAAGTAATATATTACATGGAGTTCAGTGGGCGTGATCAGTGGTCAGTGTGATCGATGAACAATTGACAGTTTGGGGAAATAATAGAAATAGCAACATATTTATACACACAGATGAAGATGACATCTCTAATGGAAACATTTACAAGCAGTTTTTTATAACTGCACAAATCACAAGGACTGATAAACCCAGGGGCCAACACTCTCAACAGCCTTCTTCATCCCACCGGCAGCTCACAATGCCAGTAAACCGAGTTTCTAAAATACTGAATAGGCATTCACTAAGAGCTAAGAGCAGTTTAGGCTGTCTACAATGCAACTCAATGCAGATTTAAATTAGCTCATTTGGGCTGTGGTATCTCTGCAGTTATAACAGCATGAACTGCAAAAGTAACATAAGAAGCTGAACACATCCTTAGGGAACTGGCCCAGGGTGGCCACAGCTGATTTAACACCAGCTTCGAATGAAACATAAACATATTTGTATAAGCCTAGCTTTCTAGATGGACTTAGAAGCTAAGAACATGAGCCTAGGCTGATTTTCCAAGTGTCACATCAAATAGAGGAAGCTTCCAATGCGCAAGAGGTACCTCATAACCATGAAAAATGGTGGCAACAGGTTAAAGTCCTGGTTATGCCAGTGATTTCTTATGCTACCTTTGAGTCATTTGGGTTTTTTTCTATGCTTGGTGTTCTTCTGGATAAAATATATTCCCACTTCCAACACAACCACTTTTAGAGGCGCCCAGTGAGTGCTCTGTGAGTGAAAAGTGTTGTGTTGCTGTTAAGTGCACAGCAGTAGTCTATTCAAACTCAGTTGCTGCGAGGAAAAAATAAACTTGCATAAACATTGCTACAGAGCTTTACAGAATGTACAGAAGGTTTGAAGACAGAATCACTTATAAAACTACCCAGAAGACAGCAGAGTGTTCAAGCAACAGTCCTCAGATAATGCAACTAAGTGATGCTGTGGCCTCATCATAAATTTACCAGGAGACAAATTCACTTCCTATTGACCCTTGCTAAATCTTTAAACAAACATCTTTGCAATCTTTTCCATCCATCTTCAGAAAAACTCATTACTTTTACTATTGCGCCATCTAAAACGAGTATAACCAAAGGCAAAATATGTTCAGCAAGACCAAAGATTTAACAGTGCAGAAGATAGATGAGCCCACAGCACAGTCCAGAAGCTATTAGTTGGCCTACATGAACAATCCTGGCTTATATGACCAGCCTAGAATTTAATAAAAGTAAAGCAAGTAGCAGCATTTTTATTTACATTTCAGCTTTTTAAAAATCTGAACAAAAACTAGGCTTCAAAGACAGCTTAAAGCTTTCTCCCCATTTGCCTCTGTTAAGCTAAGAAAGAAAACCAGACAGTAAAACAACTGAGACGCATTAAGATACCAGGACATGAAATCACCAAAAATGTTTAGAGAATCCTGCAGACATGACTCCCACTAGCAGTATTTTATTTGATGGGAATCTAAATCAAGTCACAGGTCTCTAACAAGCTGTAACCCAGATCCAACAGGTATTCGAGTCAAAAGAGCAAGGGCTTTTCTTTAATTCCAGTAAAATTAGCCTTGACTGTCACTGGAGAAAAACCTATAAGCAGATTTGATGTGAGTATCCTTAGCAATATAAGTACCACTACAGGAGGAGAAACAGGGCCAGGTTACTTTTGCTAACAGAACAGAAACTGGGATAAAGAGCAGTTGAATGTCTGAGAGCAGCAACTTTGTTTACATTGATTTTTCCATTACCTCTTTTTTTCAGCCAACTGTTGCTATCACCCTTCATACCCCAACCCTTCTCTCAGCAGCAGCCACTGCCACCTTCACCAGGTCTAACACTGCCATACAGCCAAGTCGGCAGCCACCCTCCATTTTGCCTGTGCCTAAAATTAGGGCTAGGTGTAAGCAGAAGAAATACACAGACAGAACTGCTATTTAAAGGAAACAAATTGAAGAAAGGAGGTGGAATAAAGAACAACAGGAAGGACAAAATAGACTTGAAACCTGAAGCTTTGCCTTTTGGAGCAATTAAGCAGTGAGTTTCAGGTTCATTCTCGTGCCTCACTGAAATCGGTATTTAACTTCCAGCTGAGTCTAAAAAGAGCCAGGATTTCTGGTTCTCTCACAATTTCTTACATGCACATTTTTCATACAAAATATGAACTTCCCCTTGGTTGAGGTGGAAACAATTGCCTTTGAAGACAAGCCTATAAATTCAAGGTCGGAACAATGAAACATGACATAGGAAGTGCCTGTTCACCAGGACTGACATGCTAGGTCCGCCAGAAGAGAAATAGAATAGCTGCATGCTTTCCTGATAGCTATTTAAAACAGGATTATGCATCACAGCAGCTTGTAAAACAGCCACAACACATTAGCAAATTCTTAGCATCTAAGAGAAAGAGAAGAATTCAGAGATAGCACCCCTTCCACTTTGGTACATCACCATACAATTGCCTGTCGCAGGAGGCAAAGCAGCTCAATGCACTCACAGAATCAAGAGAAAAGGAACTGTGATTAAAATAATATACTGACACACACAGTAGGCATCTGAAAAACACAAAAATAGCAAATACCATCAAAAATAGTAAATACCATACCTCAGATACTGGCACTGTGTTAAGTTACAGCTGCTGCACAACCAAGTTGAAGCAGACCAGCAGTCCTTTCAGATGTTTAACTTCAGCGTGCTAACAAAAGTCATGACTATCCATCTCTCCAACTGAATGAGGCAGAGAAATGTAAATGATCTAAGCATGAGAAGCAGGTGTAGATGATGTAAGGTTCCTATCAGACATAACTAGAGAAGGCAGGTTCTCATTTTCAGTTGGTTTATGGGTAGCTGGTCACTTGCTGGGAGTAGGGGCTTTATTCTTTGCACCCAAGGGCTGACTATAACCCTCCTCACCTCCTGCCCTGTGCACCTTGGATCTGTATCCTCACTGACTCACAAAAGAGTGCTTGTGTTTTTCTTTTCTTGATATTGATCTGAGAGTATTTGTGGATTTGTCTTTCCAGGGCCCCTGGAGAAGAATTTCTTACATTCATATTTCTTAAATACATATTGGGTTTGGTTTTAATGATCATTTTGTGAGATACATGTTTTCTTTTGCAGCCTCCTTCTATAATCCATTATACTGCTCTACTCTCTAACTAATATTTCTAAACAGGGTGTGAGATGGATTTTACTTGCCTTATGCAAATCACACATTCCAACTTGAACTGAAGACATCACTCGTCAAGGAAAGCAGTGCCACGAGGTCAGTGTTCTTACAGAGCACTGTAAAGAAGACAGATGAAATAAACTCAAAGAAAAATCAAGG
The DNA here is from genome assembly GCF_964273445.1 of Streptopelia decaocto. Lineage (NCBI taxonomy): Eukaryota > Metazoa > Chordata > Aves > Columbiformes > Columbidae > Streptopelia > Streptopelia decaocto. Next base: position 43,378,996 of record NC_138661.1, on the reverse strand, counting down.
AATTGATGGTTATTCTCAGCAAGATAACTTAAAAAGCTGACCAAACACAGCAGAATAAAACTGGAATCACATAGTCAGGGCTTGGTTTAGGTCTTCACAAGTACTCGGAAGAATTGCACAAATGTTTCTGAAGCCTCATTAAGTGTTAGGCACTTCAATAAAAGCTGTGAAAGGGAGCTGAGAGATGGATTTGATGGACCAAATCTCCATGGTTTTATGCTGCCTAAAATGAGAAAATCTCCACGCTTGTAGGCAGTTAGTCACAGTTTTATTTCACATGAATATAGCCAAGGCCAGTGGGTTCAAAGGCTCAGCACCTCTGCACGGTGACTGACCTGCTCCTTTTCCTGGATGAAGCTACAGAAGAACTGAGATTGAGGTGTACATTCAGATTTGCCATCGTTTTATACTCTGGATAAATATTTACAACTCAGTGAAGAGGCTATAAAAATCTACTTAAGTCATATAATTGTTTTACACAAACTCTGTGGAAAGGCAATTGACTATTTGTAGCACCTGGGAATAGAAAACTGGGCTATAGCACATCTCAGCCAGACATTTTTTGCAGTACTGTGGGTGATCCAGGTTGCTTTGAACCATGGAGAGCACCAGCATGAGCAGCTCCCAAGTTCCTATCCTGGAGAACTGCATAAGACACCACCCCAAGGCAGGAGCACAATCAGCTCTGGCTGCCTCTTCCTCTGCACCCCCAGGCAATGTCAAGGTAGAGCAGCAATACAATATCACCTCCTTGGTTTTGAAAGAGTGGAAAATCTCCATTGACAACACCTGCAGGAATTCAGCAGGACTGCTTCGGTGCTGGAGAGCACCATGAACCATATCAGCTCCCAAGCAGCTGCCTCTCACAGGTGTGGGAGATCACTAAGCCTGTGATACAGTGGCTGCTGCTGGTTTAGGTCGCAGGATTTCTCCTTCAGCATGTGCCCAGGTCTGTGAGCCCTGACTGAGTCCTGAACTCACCATCAGATGGAAATCCCTGCCTATTATCATATGTTCTTTGACTGGCAGCTGCTCTTATTTCCCAACTTAGGTTTGAGTCTTGACTCACTAAGGTTATCCATTTCTTGCTTGTTTGAGGGGAAGGCTGTGGTCTCCCTATTACTGGTGGACTGCAGCTCTGCAGGTGATGTTCTGCTGAACTGGGAATAATTTTGCATCTTTACAGCACAGCTCTCAGGTTTCTAAAAAGTGCAGCCCACTGCTCATCTTTTCTCTTTATGTCTGAAAGCATAACTCACTTCTGTATCTCTTAGCTAAGATTTATGAATAAAACAGTGTTATGGATGTATGACTTAGTCTCACCTACGACCCACGTCAAAGGCCTCTCAAGTAGAGTGGCCCAGTTAGCAGATACCTGTACAATTTCCCATGGCTCACATTTAAAGACACCTTTTAGATATTTTTTTGAAAAGTACGGTCCCGTTGCAATATTATCAAAACAGCATCTTACTGTAAGGTTGAAACACGTCAATTTTTCTTCCAAGACTGTTTTTCTGTCCTCCTTGAAACAAAATATCTTCTGCCTCTTCTAAGAACTGTCACACATTCCTCCTTAATGTGAATTTTGTCCTACTGCAGAGTATAACAGCTCTAAGAAACTCAAACAACTTCATAAAAAAGCTAGAACAACCATTTGTGTTGGAAAGACCTAGAGTTTAAATACGAGCTTTCAAGCAGTGCTCCCTCAGAGCTGGTAGGCAAAGCAGGCTTGCTGATCCTGATGCACAATTTACATCACCTGTATCACACTACTGCTGCCCCCAGATCAGAAGGTTGGCAAAGACACTGTGGTGTGTACACATCCACGATGTGATACAAAGAAAAACTCCTGTCATTAGTCATTAAAATGCTCAACATTCAGGCATTTTTTTACTCATATGTGGTTCATTTACTAATTCCTAATGACTTTGTACTTATTTAAGTCTTTTAGGATTTGATTATTTTTTTCCTGCAAAAAAGCTGAAAAATCCCACTTTGATCAGGTCCAGTGGGCAACACTGAAGACAAAAATAATATTTCTAAAACAACAAGTAGGCTATAATGCTGCAGCACATCCCACCAATGTCTTGATCTTGCGCATTCACAAGGGCTGCACTGGAGATGGCATTCACTGTTCAGGTGAACTAGCTGCTAAAATACACCCAAAAAAGTGTTTCCAGAAAACGTCCTCTCTCAGGAACTGCAGCACTTACAGTCTCACTTGCCACTCTTCCCATTCAGATAAAACCAAGAATTGTCATCCAGTCTTTACTCCTTAATGGCACATCTAGAGCTGAATGTCTTTGGGCTGACAGAAAACCTCTGGAATAGCAACTGTAGCACAATATCTCTCAAATATTTGAAATTTAACATCTCCTCAATATGGCAAAAACAATTGCACATTTTTAGTGTCAAGATACATTGTTAAGACAACCTCATTTGATATGAGATAGACTTGCTTATTATGAATAGTTTCTGAATCCCTCACTGCTTTGATGTGAAGAGTTTTTATTCTGCTACTGGGAGTCAGGAGCTTGCCTATAAACTATGCTTAAACCCAGTATCTGTAACAAATGCTTAGATTTATCAGCAGTCATAACCTTCATCAGCCTCAACCTCCATGTTTTGTGAATGAGGGTATTTCCAAAACACGCTGGAGCCTGAAGGTGAAGCTTTATGTTACTTAGGTGTACAGAGCAAGCTGTAAAATGCTCCTTAGAAGCAAAGTAATCCCAGGCAGATTTCCTTCCTTCTTTTTTGTTTATCTCTGTGGGACAGTATTTTGCAGTGCAGAGGTACTGGCAGTTTCAGGCAAAAATGCTTCCAAGTATTGGGCCCAGGCTTTGTGTTCTGTTAGCTGCCGGCTCCTCTGTGCTCACTCTTTTTTTCTCCATAAAAACCTGCACTGCTCCTGGCTGGATGCTCCCCAGCACTTATGTCAACTCCTCACCTCTTCATCTGCTGCTTCTCTGCACACTGCCGAGAGCTCTGATTACAGTGTGCCTCTCTCTTTGCAGGTGGCATTGCTACAGTAAGTTCCTTTCATGTAGAAAGTCACATCTCCACATGTTAATATTTCCATCCTTAAAGCCTTAACTGGGGTAAGATTTTTGTTTTCCCATACAATGAATGAGAAGAGGCATGAGCTGAAATCTGTAATGTAGGAAGTACTGATCTAGAATTTCATGACATGCCACTGACTGCCCTTTGCCACATGGACCAGAGGATTATTTGGAATCAGCCCACACTTTTCAAATTAGTCTTTCATATACCACCACAACTCAACTCCTCCTAATTTTGAATCTCTATGCAAAGATCTGTGGCATTTGGAGAGACACAATTATAAATACAGTCATCCCATCTTGACCTGACCAAAACTCCCTTGAAGGGCAAGCACTGAGCAGAACTGATCGCTCCCATCAGTCACACACACTGGTTACAGCAGAGCTGTGCAGGGCAGGCTGCTTTGCACCAGCCTTCTGTATCCCAGCTGAATGTCATCCTTGCTAGCAGAAATATTTGCAGGGAATAATTTTTCAATATTTAAAGCTACAGGTGTAATGGATCTTGCACTTGGATGAGAAGAGTTGGGGAAGTAATGATTTTTTGTGGTCATTAATAGCCCTGTTTTTATTAGTTACTCTTAGCTTTGAATTACTTACGTACAACCCAAAATAATTTAAGTAATGTGCAGTTAAAAGTGAACTGCTTTAAACACTTCGATAGAGTAACAACAAAAAAAAATTCACATAAATGTCTTTATTTTTATTTCATCAGCCAACACTCAGTGCATTAAAATGTTAAAGCCAGATATGAAGCTTTTGAAAAATATTATTCCTAAAGGATTATATTCTGCATTTATATTTATCAACCTGGAAAAATAAGACATCGATACAAGATTACTTCCTGTCTGTCCACAAGATCTCAGATTGTAGAAAAATTGTTAATTCATCCTTGTTCAAGACATCCCTTCCCCCTTCCACTTAGCCCCAGAACTCCCCAGGAGGGAAATAACACTTCAGTTCTGTCTTTTTAACTTGCCTGATTTACATAACTCTAATGATATTTAAGTGCTTCTGGCTGCACTTTCCTTCCCTTTCTCTGTTTCTTTACTCCCAGACTCTCAAAGCAGATGAAGTAACAGTTGGCAGCGTCTTGCTCGTTACAGCGTTGCCTGTGCTGTTCTCGAGTCACACCGCGGTGGTTGCAGCTGGCTGAGCGGCTCTCCACTCCTATGAATTCCAGTTTTCCCCTGGGAAGCCACTTCTGACTAAGTGTCCTCCCGAAAGGGGGGAAAAGAGCTCTTCTGTAGGGTCACACCATTCTCCCCAGAGCAAGGGCTGGAGGAAAGAAGAGAGGTGCAGCAGAGCAGGACAGTTCTGGTCCAAGCCTGCTTGAATGAGTGATGGAGACATGTCCTGTGAGCCTTTCAGCTGCACCACCATGCCAGGTAAGAGAAGACACAGACATCACTCTGACCAACAAAGCCAGGGAAAACAAAAAGAAAACAAAACCCTGATAAAAAACAACAGGACTGAAGAGATGCAGATGAAGACTAATTCGGATTTGGGGATTGAATTTGTAGGTTAGGGATGGGCAGATGTGGAGTTGAAGAGTTTCTCCGGACAGGATGGAAGGTTTCTCTGTAAATACATATGATCTTCAGCTGTGCTAATCTCTCTCACTCACTAACGCTGAAGCATGGGGTGACCACCCCAAATCATGTCATTTAAGGATGGACACACATTTCAATATTCAGTCATCAGCTGACATTTGACCTTTCTTGCTATTCAGCTTTCCTTAAATATTAGCTGATATTTGACCTTTCTTGCTATTCAGCTTTCTTTCAGTTCCTATTTGGCACACTCTCTTTCCATTTTCTTTCTGTTTTCTTCTCTCTCTGTACACAAAGGAAATTGAAGTATGGGAAACAGCAGTAACTGTTTTTCTTCACTGCTTCCCTGATAGTCATGTGGGGAAGGAAAAAGCAGAAATTAGTTCTCTGTCACTCCCAGTGTTGTGCCAAGAGTCACACATCTGCTACACAATTTCTGCTCTCTGTCTTTCTAAAAAGGGGTGGGAGTTCTCATCACAGACACAGGCAGTAGACATGGATAATGACCCCTGCCTCATGAGGCTCTGTGATCCTCTCTGAAGTGATGGTTGCCAAATAAGCATGTGGACCACTGCTGATTTTTAAACTGTTTAAAGTGCCATGCAAAACACCCTCAAAGTGCTTAAAACCAATTGTAATCCATGCAGTCTTCTTTTCCTTTTGGCTATGACAGCCACATGACACCTTCTGCATTGATGCCTGGGGCAGTATTGAGAACTACGTCTGTCACCATGACAGACCACAACTCTGTTCCCATGACAGAAATAGAAGTAAACCGCACCCAGGAACTATTGAGATTTTTGTTTCACACAGAATAGGTGTAAGCAGTCCTTATTCAGGATTTCCTCAAACAACAATATCATTAAAACAGAAAAGTCTTCAGAAACAGTTACATTCCCATGATTATCTCCCTATCACAGTGTTACCCCATCTGCCACTCTTACTAGCCCCCTCACTTTTATTTTTTTTTTTTTAACCTGGATTCACCGAGAAACATTTAGCATTTTGCCAAAAGCATAAAATGTCCTTTGAGATAAATCAAACACAAAAATTCACTGTTCCATTGCTTTCAAACAACTCATAAAAATGCTACCTTCTAACAGAAAGTGACAGTGCTTAATGTAAAAACTAATAATGATAAAGACTAATATATTCCTTTCATGGGTTGCGATCGCATCTTCTAGAAAATTGTGAGGACTGGACTACTTTGGCTGATTACATTTAACCAATAAAATGATTTGAAAGGAACACCCATCTCTCTCAGAAGATCACTAGAACAAGACCCTGCAGGGTATTCACTATATCACCTTTTTGGCCATTGTGAATTTACCATTTAGTTTAGAACAGGTCACTGTGGACACACAGGAGATTTTTCTCTTTTTCCATTCTAGAAGAAAGAAATCTGACACCAAGGTACAGTTGGTGCTAACAAAGGCAGAATAATAACGTAATCAACCCCATATAATGGTGTGACGTTGAAACCATGACAAAGGTGCAGCTAAAACTGTCAGAGCTGCACTGTGTGCTAGAGGAGGGAGTGCTCCTTGGCACACAGAAAACACGTTCCAAAGGATGTATCTACATCACCTGTCTTAGTTATGGAGACTATAACTCTCCCTATATGCCAGTCAGCAGGGCATGATCGGCTGATCTTCTCTTCCACTAGTGAAAATATGTCATCCTTTGGTTTAACGGCCTTTGTGCTGCTGAATGTTTCAGGTCAAAGTAATCAAGTCCTGCATTATGAAAAATGTTGTTTTGTTTTGGTCTATTTTTTCCTGTTCATTTCTTTAAAAAATGTGTACAGCAAGTATATCCTTGGTTATCACTCAATCACCCACACTGAAATCTCCACAGCTCTTATTTTAAAACAAAAGCATTTTCTCCATTCCTGTCTCACAAATGAAAGCCTGTCTTGTAACAGCAGAAGACAAGATACCACCTGGGTACAGACTCAACCAATCCCTGTAAATACATCAGCAATGTTTATGTCCAGAAGCACAACCAGGTTTAGGCAGAGCTTCCAACAGTATCCTGAATATAAATACCAAACTTTCTCCCACCTCAGACTCCCTCATACCTTCTATTCAGAACTAATACAAGCCAGCTTCATGTCTTTCAAGCAATCATAAAGTTTCCTCAGTGCAGCATGCGTGTTAGTGTCATATTGTCTGACCCCATACCAATCTCATTTTCTGTCACACCTGACTTAGCCCAGGGAGAATTGTTTCTGGCATAAGAGAACATTTAAGCACCTATGGATTATAACAGTACAAAGATAAAGAGGCTGGATCACTGTTGACCATATAGTTCTGCCCCAAATGTCCTTTCACCTCCTCAAGACAAAAAAGAAAGAGAAATATTCTGAAATTGTACAGACCCAGTAGTATATGCCTTCAAGCATAGTCTTACTACTTCCCAAAACAAACCCAAAGAACCTGGTTATTATTCCAGGAAATGGCTAAATTCCATCATATTCTACTACAATACAATATTTTCATTTAAAGATTTGTTCTCATTTCATTTCTAATCCCCATTTTTTAATTAGCTGCAATAGAACACAGCAGAAATGGATGCCCATCCATAAGGATGGGGAGCAAAGTGACTTTAGTGACAAAATCTTTAAACGCCTTTTGGATGAATGTTACAGTAGAATTGGAAGACATAAAGATATTTTTAACAACTTATGTTTTGTAACTAGGGAGAAGGATTTTTTTCTTTTCCTTTATCTCATTTTCAGAGCAGTATCGTAATAATAATATTCCCCTGTTGCTTTTGTTCCTGGAACTGCAGCATCACACAAGCCCAGCAGGACAAACTGTTCTGGTGAAAAACTGATATTTTCTCTCATCTCTGATAGTCTAAGATGGAAGGATTAGGTGATGATCCCCTGATCTTCCTTTTCCCTTGTCTTCATGCATACACTTTGCTGTTGCCAGCTTGCTGACCAGTCATCAAATATGTTGCCTGAATGGCCCCCTTCCATTAGGGAACTGACATCCCTTGCTTTAGAATGTTATTAATATCAGTCCTTGAAAGCATTTAACCAATGACAATCTAACATTAGCTCACAATGGGATTTAAACACATCATGGTACATTAATTTATGGCTTAATGCTGGCTTCTTCCAATCTGTTGTCCTTTCTCACTACAAATTGCAAACCAGCAAGCTATAAAGTCCACAGTATCCTGCATAAAATGCTGCATAAGGGCTTCATTTATTTATTTACTGGTATAATTTAAACATACAAATCCTGTCCCCATTTTGCAAGTCAGTTGTCAAAGAATAACTGCTGGACTTCTGGCAGATACTGGTTTTGCTTCACTTTTCATCTTCTTAGCATTTTTCTTCCTGCACAGCCAATTCACATATTATATTTTCCTCTCCCATAATATCTCAGTAAAATATGAGAAACGTAACACAGATTTCAATCAAACTGAATTGAATAAATGGAATAATATTATTTAAACCTTGTTGAGAGAGGATATTCCTGAGAAGGAGGAGAGGTTAGCATTTATAACTGACTCAAGAAATGCAGACAGAATGATGTTCAGTTCTGTCATAACCCTAGTTCTTTGCAAAATTAGATCAATGTAATTGAATTTTCATTGCTCAAACAAAACATAAGGAACAAAAATATGTCAAAATGTCTTGTTTGGAAACTGTAAGAAAATATTTCATGTCTTCATTTTGTGATCTGATCTTTACAGCATGCCTTTGAGCAAGCAGGAAAGCGGTTGTGCTGAAAAGGTCCTGGGAGCCTTGGTGGAAACCATGCTCAATACTATGCCCTGGCAGCAAAGAAAGCCAACAGCATCCTGGGCTGTGTCAACAGCAGCACAGATGGCAGATCAAGGGAAGTGATCATCTGCCTCTGCTATGCACCTGTTAGACCATATCTACAGTAGTGTATCCAGGAAAGAAGAGCAAGTTCAGCAAAAGGCCATCACGATGGTTGGGGCCTGCTTGTCCTGTGAGGGAAAGTTGAAGTAGCTGGGGTTGTTCAGCTGGAGAAGAGGTGGCTTCAGGGGACCTAGCAGCAGCCTGCCTGTACCTGTAGGAGGTTATGGGAAAGGCTCTTCACAGTGCTGCATGCTGGGAAGACACTGAGTGCAAGCTGAAAGTAGAGAAGCTCAGATTGGATATGAGGAAAAACCTTTGTCCATGGGAGCAGTCAAGCAGCAGAACAGGCTGCCCAGAGAGGCTGTGCTGCCTCCTTTTGAGGTTTTTCAAGGCTCAGCTGAGCATCCTGGTCCAACCCCATGGCTAACCCTGACCTGAGGCTGGACTAGAGACCTCCTGTGCTCCCTTCCAATCTGAATTTTCCTGTCACTCTATAAACATAACCAAGTTTTGTTCCCAAATCCTGTTACATACATTGCACTGATAAGACACGGCGGAAGCAAGGCTTGGCACGAAGAATAAATTTATCTGATAACTCAGTAAGATACTATGATGTTCCATGATCAGAAGAAGGATGGATCTATCCTTGACTATGAAGTGTCCTTTTTTATCTTAATTTCTTCATTAAGTTTTGTGTATAATTGCTGTATTAAAGCTTCAGGGGTCAAAACTCTACTTTTTCCCATTTTTCAGTGTTTGAATCCTGGGTTTAATACTCTATATTATAAAAGGTAACAAGGAATGCCAGAGACTATTGTATGGCCTGACTTCAGTCCCATGCCAGCTAATATAGTAGCGATGACAGACATAGGCTCAGAGACAGAAAACCATCCTTGAACTGAGATGCTTACTTAAACATTGCCAAGACTTTTTAAAGCTGGTTTTAAAGCTTTAAAAAAAAAAAAAATCAGTGTTACTCATAAATACATTTTAAATATACTGTGTATTTAAATAAACCCCTAAATTGATGTAAATCACTCCTGCCAAAACTAAATAGAGATAACATTTTGATCGGAGGAATTAGTTTATTCAGCAAGATTTAGACGCAAGAAAATATGAACGGTGGCGTGGAACATTATTGTAACTCCGTACCATTCATAAAGTGTCAACTCTGCTCAAACCTTAAATTGCTACACAAGAGATCAATAACACACACCGTGTAATGGAAATGCTTTTTTCTAATAAAAAGAAGCAGGATATCTTTGTGGGCAACTTAGGGCAATCTCTTAGGTCTGCCAGTACCTCAGCAAGAATGGACTCTAGCACAGGTTTCATTGCTTTTATTACTGTTTTTCTTGCTGTTTATTGTCTCCTGTTCCGATTGAACTACACAGGTGTAATGAATAATTTATAGCATTAGACATTTACTCATCCAGAAAATGCAAATCATAACTGTGTCTGTATCAGTGATAAAATGGGTAAGCAGATACACTAAAAAGAGATATATAGCAAATGCTTACAAAGCTTCACCAAAATTTCCATCCATCCATCCATCCATCCATCCATCCATCCATCCATCCATCCATCATAACTGTCCTGTACTGCTCATCACAGACCACTAATGCTTTAAAAGCCACAGAGATATTCAGATCCATCACTGTAGATGTTGTGACCAAGCCATTCTTTAAAGTCTGTGAACATAGCAGAGGTGAGACTTTAAAAAAGGAACTTATATTTTATCTTTTAGTATAGGTCTGCCTGTACAGAAAAGCCTGGGAAAAGACTACAACTAAGGTACTAAGTAACAGGCTATCTTCCCTTCCCCCTAAATACGTGGATTTGTTTCTTTGTGGATGACTCTGAAGGCTATTTTCTATGAGAAAGAGATTATCACAGAAGAAAAAGAAGAAGAAAAAAAAAAATGTTCTGTGTTTGATAAAATGTATAGCATGCCCAAAGGCAGACAGGCATGAAAAACCCAGTCATGGAGAAGAAGAGTCAGGTCTGTAGCGATCCACCATGGTTAGGTTTCCCAACAGCTTGATAAGCCAACCAATATACACTGTAGGCTACAATAACAGGACAATGCATCATCATATATAGTTAATTTGATGTGTTGTCCCTTTTATCCATCTAGGAACCATTTTAATCAGCCCTTGTCAATCTCTCCTGGGTTTACAGTATTCTCAAGTGCTCAGTGCAAGCCAGCATCCAAACACTGGCAGTTCTCAACAATCTGACAGCCCCATAAGCCTTTTCAGTATCCTATGAATGAAATTCATTTTTATGTGGAAATTAGGTTAATGTAAGCTAGGGCCCATCAGTTATTGTGATGCAACTCATGAGGGCGGACCAGTATTCATACTCAGTGGTCCCTTGCAGCAGTGAAACTGTACTTTACTTTTCATGCTTCCACAAATAGTTTTTTTTCCATCTCCCAGTCTTCTTACACCAAATTCCTTCAGATTCCAAAAATTTCCAGATGTCATGCACAGCCCAAGTGTGTCACAACAGTTACTGATCCCATTACTAGACCTTCAGGAATATACAACCTCAGTATTCATCTCCCATCAGACACTAGAAGTGTAACATGGTTTTGTTTTAAAGAGAAGGTTTTTTTTATTATTATTTGAAACAAATTACTGATTAAACAGTAAATAGGAAAATGCTCCAGTAAATTGATCATTTTTAATCAGATGCAGGCTAGAGAAATAAAGATTATTCAAGCTTAGTTGATGTTTATATTGAAATAAATTCAAGGTTTGTTACATATCTAGAGTCAAAAAGGTTCATCACTGAAAATATGTTGTTACTTGTAATATTAACAGGGCTTGTTCAATGAATATTTTATTAATTCTTCCCTGTAAAAGCCATTCCAGAATAATGAAAACAGGAAATTAAAGCTTACTTACTTTATTTTACTGACTCAGATCTGATCAGTTTGGTACTGATTCAGCCATTACTACCAATCTAATTTTGTGCACATAAAACTTCAACAAAAATAAATATTAACTTTATAATTCATTTTTTACATGTCAAAGAACTAATACTTCGCACTTTTGTAGTACCTCCTATTCAAGAAGTACTCACTCTTGGCAAAACAAATATATTCAATCTCATATTTTCTCTGTGGGCATCATGCAAAGAGGAATACTAAAGAAAACTCGTGGACTTGTTGAAAGTTATTTAACATGTCTGTAGCACAGTAAGGAACAGCACACACACATTCTGACTTTGTGCTTCTCCTAACAGGTCATCCTGATGGAAATTTATTATCTCTTCTTCTGTGTAATCTGGAACACATTCAATGCATAAACTCTCTGCTTCACAGAAAGAAGGAGAAATAAAGAAATGGACACTAGGATGTTCCAGTAGCAAAGTCAACACGGTCTACTCATCTGCCTCCATCCTCCCAGCTGCTATAAGAAAGAGGAGCAAGGTCTATGACCTTTCTGCTGCCTTCCAACCACAAGAAGTTTAAATTGCCTCTGCTCTCAAATCCAGCGAATGACTGACCACATATTGCCTAACATCCCGTATGTTACTTGAATGAATGATTAAATAAGAAAAATGTAGTCACTTGTTTATGATGTTATTTAAATGACTGGAGAATCAAAAGTAAGAAAAAAAGAAAACCAAACAAAGCACAAAAACCCTCATCAAACCCAACCAACCAACCAACAAACAGAGGAGAAAGTAAACAGTGAATAAAGAGAGCATGAAGAGGATTTTAGGAGTTCGAGTTTCTTTTCATCTGGGATTCCTGCACAAGCAACACTGACTTAAATGCTCTTAAATGTGTTTTGTTAACAAATCTACATGCAAGATGAAACAGAGTTAATGATAATGATCTTCCAATCTTGGGATTGTGCTAACAGTGACTTGCTGTACACACAGTAGTCCATTCCCCCTGGGATGGAACATTAGGCTTTAAATGCCCAGTACCACTTTCAGGACTATTGTGAAGCCACTTGTACAAGAGGAAATATGAACAGTCAGCCACCCAGGACAACCAGGTACCACAGCAAAACCCAGAACTGAATTGTCAGGTGCAGGTGAAAATCTTGAAGCAGATGACTTAAGGAATATACAAAATAAAATTCATTTTAAAAGCAAAGCTTAGTGATTTATATGCTGCATTTATACATATGGGAAAATACATAAGGTGATAGGAAAGTATGTTTACAATTATTAACATCTTCCTTAAAGTAAACTACAGAAACTGTTAAAAAGATATTGCATTCCTGCAACAAATAAAGCAAGAAAATCTGCAAGTGCTTCTGTTTCACAGAAAAAAGTTCACACAAAGCAGACAAAAGAGAAAAGGAGACAGGAAATCAAAAGGATTATGGGGAAAGGAAAGACATTAAAACAGGAAAAAGTGGAAGCAGTTTTAGAAAATAACCTTGAAGAAGAGGAATAGTAACTTTCGGAATGAATCCTCTCCACAGATAATTTGTCTCAGGGGAAGCTGCAGTGAAGCAGCTCCGTGACTTTGAGCTCCAGCTCAATGACTGGCTGGGAGCTACTCAAGTTTTAGGCAGCAGGGGGGCAATAAGAGCAAGGAGAATCATTCAAAGTTTCTGATCCTCAAGGGCAGGCCTGAGTCAAAATTTTAACCACCTTTTGGGTCCCAAATAGAATATCCCAAAACTCTCTGCTAGAAAGTACTAATCTGCAGAGCTGCCTAGACTTTTTAATTTAAAATTATGCTACAGCAATAACCATTCCATTTCCCTCTTATGAGTTAGTATAAGAATTATGAATCACCAGGTTAAGTATGGTTTACTCAGCCTCTATTATCAATGAGGATATCAATTTCATAGCCACACAGGAAACACAACACTACTTTCAAAAACCAGTTACAAACTTACATGTCTAAAAATTAAATTAAATATGAAAACATTACAATTAAAAAAGCAAAATCAATTATTTATTTTTTCTGGAACATTAAATTATTGTTTGCCTTTTTGTTCTGATTTAGAGAGATTCTAAATGTTATACTGTCCCTCCTGATTGCTCACTTTCTAATATAGATTTCTGTATAAATTGTAGTATTAAATTCCCACAATTTTTTTGGTAATGAAATCTGATGACTGCATGATAGAGCTCCATGAGATTTTGTAACTATCAGTTCATGTAGTATCACATACAAATGCAGATATACAGTTTGCCTCTCTCTCTTACACGTTCTTAAACACAGAAAGAGATTTTGCTATCTTCCTTCGGTAGATTTAATAGATCTTAACACTAATATTAGTGAGAAACTTTGACACAAAGTAATGGTCTGATAATCAGTGGCAAAAAGGGAAAAAAACCCTAACTATCCATGAAATATGCTTTCTGAAACATGTGGGAATCAGTCTATAAATGCTGACAAGCTTTTAATCTTCTAAATCTAATTAGTGATGAAAAGCTTTATCAAAATCTGTTAAGGAAACAATTATGTCAGTGAGGAACCCAAATACCTTCAAGTTGGTTCAAATGTTCTGTGTATGTAAACAGGACCATTACCAAGGCTGGAAGCAAAGGTAAGTTTCATCTCTGGTAGTGAACAGTTTCTGTACAGCTTTGAATTTATGCATTTATTCATTCATTATCAGATATAATCCTCTGATAATTTAGGAATACACAGGTAAAAGTCAGAGACATCGTTAGTTTATACATGTGGATAGTGTCCTTATTTATGCTGCTTGCTTGATAGAAGTAGTCAATGAAAATAAAAGAATCCAGAACGGATACACACAGAGTTTTTTCACTTCTTCCACTTCTGTCATACAATATTATTAATTTTTATTACTCATAAAAATAGTAATGGTTAATATTAAACTCATTCTACATTCACTGTCTGAAAGCTTTTCACAGATGTGACCATTTGTTAATTTATAAGCAGCAAACACATTTAGTTGATCTGCTTAGTGGAATAAATGCCAAACACCGAGCAGGTGTTGACAGTAGAGATGTCTGTGTGATGACCTGTGCAGGATACTAGAAATATTCATTTAATAGATGTGGGTGCTGTGGGGGTGCTTGCATGGCCCACCCTTGGCGAATGGCCTGGGTAACACCACCTGTTAAAATATGAATATAAATCGTGTGTGTGTGTAAGTATTGAATACACAAAACTATCTGGAGGCCAATTGCCCCAAACTGGTCATGCTAAAGAAGATGAAGACCGTCAAAGCTGGTCATGTTAAAGAGGAAGACAAACATCAACCAGATTAAACAGTAACTGGGGAATTACAAAGAGACTTTTGAAACAAAGGAGGAATCAGCCTCAAAAGACATATAAAAAGGCAGGAAAATTTTGTATCAAATGAGACATGCATGGGAGTAAAGGCATGAGTAGTCAAACCTTGTCTGTCACCGCCAGGAATCACCCTGCTGGCATCACCGGTCCCTGCCTGTCCCTGTCAGAGGTGCCTCCCAGATGTCACGGGGAGCCTATGTGCAGCTCCTGGGCTACCAGTACGGGGTACAATGAGCGCGGACACCTGAACCCACGGGGTGTTTTCCCATGAGTGTGTGCATCGGTGGACTGTAGCAAGTGGCACAGGTCCGTACAGAGGCAGAGCAACCGCATCTCAAACAGGAGGAAAGGGCATATAGGGGAAACCACACAGCCTGAAGAGGGACATCTGCCTGTAACCCACATAGCCCATGTGCACCCAGCCATTTCATTGCATGGGCAGGGGGCATTAAAACTTTTAGGATTAGCTAAAGAGTATTTAGGCATTTGCAGATGTTCATTAACATTTTTAAGTGCCTGATATTGTATTGCTGATATAGCTCCTGAGTGTGTAGTTCAATAATTGCTCTTAACTACATGTCATTGATAAATCAACAAACCACTTAGAGCATATTTGGCTTAAAATATTTGAAATGTTTGAAATCTTTAACAAAAACATATAATATCCTGCCACTGCATTACTATGTGCCTTTGAATCTCATTTTATGCTGAAGACAGGAACAGCTTTTTCACTGAATTTTTACTAGAGTGTTTCTCACTAGAATATTTCTAGTAATTTTTTTTTTTTTTGACAATGTATGAAATAAAATTATGGAAAAGCTGAACTAGGGATGTGGAAGTTTATGACAGAATAACTTGATCAAAGTGTAAATTAAAACAAAGGCTTGATGACAACCTTTTGGCTCAAGTGTAATTCTTATCTGAAAAACTCATCAAAAGGGAAGATAATTTCAAAAGGATTTCATTCACCAGTGTCCATTTGGCTTAAAATACTTCACGCTTTTACTTCAGTGAATAAAACTGCAGCAACTTTGTTCAGCTACTGGTGGGGTTTTTATATGACTGAGGCAATCAAATTTAGTGTTACTGCTAAGAGGAACCACATCTCCTTCACTCTCAGTCATGTCCTCCTTCCTCTCCCACTTGCCAGCACTGATCACCCAATCCTCTGTTTGTAAAATAAATACATTCTGAAGAGGATATCTGTACGCTTTGATTTTTTTCTAATGAATTTAACTCCCTGAAGCAGCTCCTTGTGAGATACTGAGAGACTCGATATGAGCCCGAATGTTTCTCAAGAGGCTTGTAGGAACTAATCTTGTTCTACCTTTAATTCTTGATTCTCTCCATTTCTTAAAGTTTGGGAAACTTACTCAGTCCATTCCTACCTCAAATGTAGCAGATCAAATAATATGTTTTCTGTTTCAACAGATCTGGGCAGACTGCAGAGACTTGCTAAATAATTATTTTGTTAAGGCTGAGTTTCAGATTAAATTTAACTGCACTTGTACATGTGGAGGCCTTAATAAATTGACGTAAAATGTATTAAAATGTGTTAGTATAATTTAAACTTTAAATTCCAACTTACAATAATTGGATTGAAACTTGGGGACATTTAAGGGAAAATATATGACTTGCTTAAATTAATGCTATTTCCAATTATAACTCCCAAATTAAAACTTTGCCCGTTAGTTTTCATATTATTATTCTTTCTTTACATTTCAGAAAAGACAGTCTTATTCCACAGATGCATCTGACCCATTGTCTCTCCCAGCTCCGCATGACAGCCACATTCAAAGTCTGTTTCTACCTGGCAGGTGCTCAGTGATCTCACTAGATGTTGCCATGTACTAGTGTAAGTCCAGGGCCAACAGTCCGCAGACACAAGAAGAGCTCACTACCAAATGGAACTTTCACCAGTGCAGAAGTCAGAGGTTTTTTAACAATCACCATAAGACAGTGCAACCTCCTCCCAAATAATAGAAGACTTACCACAGAATTACTGGTTTATGCCCAAACTGCCAGGCACAGATCTGTAGCCTTCATTCTCTCAGGAAAACACATTACATGATGTACATTTAAAGAAACAGGCCAGATATCCCTCTACATGCCCTACAAGAACAGAATAAATTGCATGCATGATTTCCACCTGCCCCAGAAAGGCTTAGAGAGAAGCATTTGTGCCTAACTTGGTGTATAAGTCTTACACTAACGGGACATTTAGGGCTCAGTTTCATCCTCACAAACAGTTTTCACTCATCTGACTGAAGGTGTATCTTATTTTAGCTGCACTTAAGCCACACCTAAAAAGTATTTTAGATTTTGTCAGTTACTTGATAACACAGAGGAATTTTCTCAGTTAAGGGATCTATTAATAAAAAATCTGGTACATAACAAAGCTGAATCAATTTTTCTTTATGGAAGGCTATATCATTAAATTTGACCTTTAATTAGAGGATATAAAAGTGTCTTCCAAGAGCAGCTGAGAATTATTATCCACTGCCAACATTTGGAGAAGCTAAGGTGTGGAGTTTATAATAATATTTTTGGGTGTCATGTTTCAAGTCAGTGGAAAAGTAGAGACTGAACGAAGATGTCCTGAAATTCAGGAGCCTTATATCAGCTATTGTATTATACTGCTTCTCTGTTCTCTCTGTGGTCTGTAGAGCAGAATAAGGAATAATGTATAGAGTCACCTTGCTGTGGTCTGACAGGTTACCCTGACTCAACTGAACCATGCTGTGTCTATTTACCTTTATTTTCCTTTCAATATGAGGAAATCTGATGCAGTTTAAGATTCCTTAATTGCTGACTAAACTAAATCAAATTTTCTTTACATTCTCCATGGGCTAAAGGTGAACTCATAAACAATACTGCAAGTCGGGCACTATGCAGTAACTTTGTAAACCACAACAACTTGGTTACTAGGACAAACCCTTGTTTTGATAAGGTAAATCTCACTTTGCTCAAGATCTAAAAAGCCTTACCAAACCAGTGCCATTATTTATATCGACTGATTAGTGACTTATCTATCATTGATCACTATTTTGATCACTGATCTATTGTCTTTCCAAGGTATGTATAATACACATACATAATGTACATACAGATATAAAGTATAGTGTACCCATCATCACATCACATGGAATTGGCAGTGCCAGATTTTTTATGCCCCTGCATCTTGCAGTGCTACAGAACAAGAAGACATTCCTGCAAACAGTAAATATTGAGGGGGGCACGCAACACAAAGATTTGAATCTTCAGAACATTTATGCAGCAGACAAGGCATGAAAGCAGATTTTAGTGCTTCGCTCTCTGCCTCCCTAATTCACTCAGTTTCACCTTCTGGAACCTGTTTTACTTTTTGTACTAAAGGATATCAAGAGAGCAATACAGTTTTCTAACTGGTCCATTGTCACATGTAAGAAAACATGCCTGTTACCCGTGGTGTCAGACTGCAGAGGACTCTACCCAGGGAAGCAGTAGAAATCTTGTTTCTTGAGCTACAGACTGGACAAGGAACTAAAGCACATATTACAGTGGCTATAGATTGATAGATTGAATAGGATGCAGGCCTCTCTGTCCTTGTTTTTATGACAGGATGAACTGGATTATTTCAGTTACCTGATGCTTTCTCTGAGCAAACACAAACACGAAACAGATGTCAAAAGAAAACACTTTTCTGTTTGTGCAATAAGAGCAGATGGAGAACCACCACAGAGCCTGCAAGGTAGGGCATTAATTTAATACCAGTTCATACTTCCTGATCACACTCATGCTTACTTCATAACACCTCAACCAGTGTTTTTCTTACCCTACTTTTTTGCTTGGAATCATAAAGAGTGAATATTTTAATGTGCTAATCTTCTAGAGACAAGCTGCAGACTGAATAGTTTCCTATCACTTTAATTAATGGATACCACACTGTCTGGAGTTCCCAACAATCACAGTTGCTATTTATTGGGAAACCTTTAACTCTCAGTGAGGAGGATCATTATGCAATACTCTACAAGTGAAGTGTCTGATGAGAAGAGCATGATTAATCAGAAAGTAGTCTGAACAGCCAGGCTCTTGGTGACAGGCCCATAATCAAAGAGGCCATAAGAATGTGCACTAAAGCAATTTTGTGATTAACATATACATGATTCTGGCCACTGCTGAATGCAAACCGAAGTGTTGAGGACAAACAGACAACAATTGAATAAAATTTCTTCTTTCTACCATTTTTCAAATTAAATCTGAACTGAGCAGGAACAAAGCCACAATCACCTTCTGCCTTCAGCCTATGAGAACAGCAGATAAACAACCTAATAAGTAATAAATTTCCTTTTCATAATTCAAAAACTACTGACACCCCTTACTCATTCCCTCATAGCCTAGAATATGACATGCAGTAAGATTTAAAAAAAAAAAAAAAGTTTAGTGGCAAGAAAAGCTGGGTTTAGCACAGTAAACAGGCATTGATCAGAGTCAGCCTGCCAGAAGGGTCTGCAAAGATCTTCTTGCCAAATGACAAAACAGACATCTTCTTGCTGTGCTGACTTGAAGATTTTTCTGTTAGCTGTTTTCTTTGTTCATTTTCATCAATTAAGATGGCCGTTTGTCCTGCTGCCTTCTGGACAGCCCAAACGAGAATCATGACAGAGTAGTGATTCTATTAACCTATCAGGGACACCTGGAAGATCTCCAGAAGGTAAACACGACTGGTATGCTCACATCCAAAGGCTCCTCTTGTAAAAAGAAGAAAGCAGCTGAAGGAACAAACCCCAAATGTTTTGACTTCTTTTGGATCATTGAACTCGCGTGTTCCTCATAACCCCTAAAACTATTGCTACAATGTTGCAGCAAGAGAAGTACATAAATTTGATCACTAGGCTTACCAAAACATCTGCAGGTGTGGTTTATTGCAATATAAAGCTAGATTGCTAATTTTTACACTTTCACAGTAAGTAAATACACTTTAATCCTTTTTCATTGGCAGATAAACTACATTAGGATGTAAGAACATGCACACAAGTTGCTTGCTGTGAAGTAGCACCCTACAATTTTGTGCCTTAACTAACACCACAGTAACTTTCCTGTGTGCCATATTCTAAGAAAGGGAATTGTGGTTATATCTGTTATAGGTGTTTTCACTCTTGAATTAGTAGGTCTATGCCTACAGGCAAAAGTATCTTGAAAATTACTTGAGACAGATTCTCCATTGCTGTAATCTTTGTACAGCCCTTCAAACTCGCAAAGCCAGTATAAAATACAGCAGAACTTTTCAGCCACTTTGTCTTCATTTTGCACAAATGTAAATGACTGCAAAGGTGCAGAACAATGGATAATCTGGCACTTTATAAATATTAATTAGCAAAGAATTACACTGCCCCTTTGTGGTGCTAAGCATTATCATTCCCACTTTATAAATGGTGCTGCAGTACCAGAACAAGGTTAATTTACTACTTCACAATAGCAGAAGACAATGACAGAGCCAGGAATAGAATACAGGCACCTCATAGCCACTTGCTAATCCTGTGAGCCCTGCAGTTCCAGTTCTTTTGTGTTTGCCTTTCTCACTGTGTCTGTTCCCCAAAACAGCTAAAATGACATTATATTACTGTCTCTTTACTGGGGGAAAATATGTGAAGATCCCCTGCAGCAAAAAGCTGTCAGTGTCACAGTACAACAAGAACAGCCAGGAATGGCTACCCCTGGGACAAGAGGCATGACAGCCAACAAACAAAACTAGCAGCTCTAAGGGAAAAGTTTGGTTTAAAAATAAGTATTGTCATGTTAATTTTGGTATTTCCATTGACTCTCCAACATTAGAAGTCTTAAGAATGCACCCTCCACAATCTCATGACTGAGATACATTATACATTGTGGACAAATCTCAGAAGATTCAAAGAGTCGATGGTGCACCCAGAAACCTTCATATTCTGATGAATCTTGGATTTTTGCAACTGGCAATGTAAAGCAAGCTCTTCTGTGCTCTGACCAGAAATACTGGGGGCGAGGGGAAATAAAAATAGGTGTTCTCTCAGTATTTAACAATTCCTGTCACATCAAGGCATTTATCTATAAAAGGGACACTGAAAATGAAAGGTTTAGGAACAAAATAAAACTACACAACAATTCTTTAATCTCTTTCAAAGACCAAATCACATTTCTATTTTAGAGATGGCCTGTGTCATTTTTCTTCTTCATTCGAGTAGGCTGAAAATCACCCTATTAGAGTTCCATCATCAGAAGTCTCTGTTAATTTGAAAAGCACAAGTACAGGACATAGGTGATTCCAGATTTTGTTCAGTAAAGCACATAGTCACACTTTTGTATTACAAGGTAGCTCATGCTATCTAATCTCATCCTGATGCAGAAACCTGAATGTTCAGATGAAAGAACACCACAATCCACCAACAAGTACAAAATTTAGTCCAATACTTCTAGAATAAGCAAGACAACACTGTTCTGAACACAACTTATTGCTGAAGAGAATTGTCTTCTGATAACTTTTAAATGGCCAAAATTCAGTGATTTGGGGACCTCTCAAAATATCCAGTTGTCCATACCGAGTATGAGCTGCTAGAGAAGCCAAGAGGTGAATGAGTAGCAGAAACTTATTTTATCATCTCTACAGGTGGAAATGAAAATATCAGCATTGGGGTCTACAAGTACTTCCCTTATTCCTGCAGCAAACAGAAAAGATAACTAAATCTAACACTACTCAGTAGTAAAGTAGTCAGTGAAGAAAGAAAATAAAAAATAAAGCAACAGTATTTTATATACTACCATCAGCTATCTAAAATAAAACTCTTAACAGGAATTTGCACAAAATGTTAAAGTGACAGATCAGAACATCCACTTCCATTACCTAACCACTGCAAGTCTAAAATTAAATATCTTTAAACAAATTGTTTCTCTTGAGATGTGATTACTTCAGCTCCACTTAGATTTGAGTAATAAACCATACTCAGTATGAAGAAAATCTGAAGCAAACTGAGGTGAAGCAAAACTGAGATGGATTGAAAACTGGCTGAATGGCAGGGCCCAGAGGGTGGTGATCTGTGGCACAAAGTTGAATTTGAGGCCAGTAACTAGTGGTGCACCCCAGGGGTCGATACTGCGTCCAAAACTGTTCAGCGCCTTCGCTAATGAGTTGGGTGATGGGATAGACTTTACCTTCAGCAAGTTCACTGATGACACAAACCTGAGAGGAGTGGCTGATAAGCCAGAGGGTTGTGTTGCTGTTCAGGGGGACCTCAACCTTGAGAAATGGGCTGACAGGAACCTCATGGAGTTCAACAGAGGGAAGTGCCAAGTCCAGTACCTGGAGAGGAACAACCCCAGGCACCAGTGCGCACTGTAGGCCACCCAGCAGGAAAGCAGCTTTGCACAAAATGACATCAGGGTCCTATTGGACACCAAATTGACTGTGAGCCAGCAATGTGTCCTTGCGCTGAAAAATGCTAATGGTATCTTGGGCTGCATTAGACAAAGTATTGCCAGCAGGTCAAGGGAAGCAATCGTTCCCTCCTACTTGGCACTGGTGCAGCCACACCTGGAATATTGTGTTCAGTTCTGGGCTCGTCAGTACAAGAGAAACATTGACATGCTGGAGAGAGGCCAGCAAAGAGCCAGAAAGATGATGAAAGGACTGGAACATCTCTCCTATGAGGAAACGGTGAAAGAACTGGGACTGTCTAGCACAGAGGAGGCTCAAGGAGGGTCTCATCAATATGTACAAATACCTGAAGGGAGTTGTAAAGAAGACAGAGCCAGGTTCTTTTCACTGGTGTTCAGTGACAGGAACACAGGCAATGGGAACAAAATGAAGCAGAGGAGGTTCCCTCTGAATATGAGGAAACACTTTTCCACTGTGAGGGTGACGGAGCACTGGCACAGGTTGGCCAGGGAGGTGGTGGAATCTCCATCCTTGGAAATATTCAAAAGCCTTCTGGAATTGTTCATGAGCAACTGACTCTAGGTAGCCCTGCTTGAGTAGGGGGGGTGGATCAGAGGTGCCTTCCAACCTCAACCATTTTGTGACACTGAGAAATATAAAAGTGTAAGTCCTATTATTACTACTACTGCTGCTATCAGAAGTTCTTGGCAGCCATGTGGACATAAGGTGATACATGTAGCATAAAAAGATAGCAAAGTGTGAAAAGCTGTCATTTGACTCGTCAGGGACATCAAGTAAAAATATGCAACAGAGGCTTAATTTTTACATCATCTGCATATTAGTTCCTGTATTTGAGAGGAATACGGTGCAATATAGTGATGTTTCAAGTATGGGTGACTTGTAACAGTCTCTCTGATGATCCTCCACTTCCTGGGGATAGTTGGGACTTCGCAGACAAACAAGATCCCAACTTTTATACGAGGAGTAACCCCAGTTACTCTAACATAGGTTAGGAACAGCCCCGCTTTCCATCCAGTCACAAAACTGGGATATATTGAGCTTCAGTATTCTGTGCTGCATTTCTCTTAGACAGAATTTCTGTTGGCACAAAAGTTATAACGGCAGCTCTGTCTGATACCACTGAAAATCTTTCTCTTGACTTCAGTTAGCAATGATCAGCTACTATATTCCTGAAAGTGACACCTGAAAGACAGTAAAAATAGTCAGATTTGGTGGACTCTTGGTTCTACACTTACACATGTTGTTCAACATATTCAGTCTTATCTGTCTAAACAAATAAGAAAACACTACACAGAATAATGTATTTCATCCCTGGCATTATTTATCTGGGATTCCCAGACAAGTCATTAAAGGAAATGTTTGGTTGTTTCATGACAACATTCAAAAGCTAAATGTCAGCTGAACCATTAAAATTTCTTTGTTGATCATTTAAGCAGTTTTAGATCATTATGGAATATAGTGAATAATCACTAACTTTGCTTTTACTTGTAAAATTCTGTAATCAGCCAATAAACATCCATCTGAAAAGGAGTAGGGGACACATTAAAACTTCTACTAGACAGTTCTTAAAATAATTAGAAACTGCAGTAGGAAAGATTAGGTTAACACTAGGGGTGCAATTAACAATAACACTCTTGAATTTAGCTACTAATTCTTATGTAGCCTACTACATCCTTTTAATGTCACATAATTTCATACCCGTTTCGATAGTATTTGGTCCTGGACTGAATCAAAGGCTAATGATGCTTTAGTGGAGACCGCACATCTCTCTAAGCTGACAGTCACTGACGTTTTCACTTAGACAAAATCATTCTCAACTGCTCTGCAATGTTTCAAGTTAGTGTTCCAGCACAAATAATATGAAAATAAAAATGGTTATGTTCTAAACCTCTGCAAGGAAAGTGCAAATTACTATAACGAGAAGACTCAAATGCATTATATCAGAAAGCAGCACTGTGCCCTGTGTTGTAGAAGATACTAATGAGTGTTGGTGACTAATATCGGAGGGCCATAGTTTTCTGTGTAAAACCACATCAGCACATTATCAGAGCTTTAATACAGAGGAAGATTTTGAGCTGTCACCTTTTCAAATGCTATAAACTCCCACTATTGGTTTCAGGATTGCACAGTCCTGACAGCTTTTCCTGTGTCACTAATGGGCACCAAGCCTCTAGGATAATTATTCATTTGATGCAGGCCCTTGCTCTTCCGTTAATAAAGATATTAAAAAACAAACATTGGCTGCAGATCCACTTCATGTGAAAAAAGGCAGTCCTTGCCTTCACCCAGAAGCAGAAACAAGCAGATGGTCATCTCGGTATTAATGACTCATAGCAGGCAAAATTCCCATTAGCACAGAGGGGCCTGTGACATTGTAAGGAGTACATGGCATTTCATAAAGCCAGTGCTGAGCACCACAGCAATGTCCTTCCCTCTCTGCTTAGGGGAAATTCATCAGCCTAGGACAGTGGTCTAGATAAACACCCTCGTGTTTCCCGGTTCATGTTTCCTTTTCTCTCTTTCTTGCTTCAGTATGTGAATGTAGGTATGTCTTCTTTTCTGCACACAAATAGCACAGGGAGCCTCAACAAATGCTAAGCAGCAAGAACATTCTAAGGCTATGGCTGAACAGATCGCCTTTACAAAGTATATGACCTAAAAGCAAACTGAGAATTGTGGATTTGACACTACAGTCTAATACTATGTTCTCACTGAGAAACACAGCAAACAATGAGAATTAAATGCTACACAAACAATGCATATAACCATAAGTAAAACACTTTTGGAAATGTAGGATTGCTTATCCACAGAAATGAACTTCATCGACTGTAATTCATGTTAATAAAAGCAGCCACCTCTCAACAGAACATGTGTTTTTAATATTGGGTTAATAGTGACAGGACCTCCTTACTTACCCTCTGACATGCTAAGGAAAGGAACAATAATTCACTCCTCCTGCTTCTTCCTTCCTAAGTTTTGAATTACACTTACTCAATTTTCAAATGTTATGAGGCTCCTCTCCTGCCTCCTCTAAATGTCATAATATCACTGTTACTCATACAATGTAAAAATGGTTATGTGTTTCTGAATTTAACTCAGGGTGCTGGTGTTGCACAAGTATTGTGACTAAACCCAGTGACAGATCATAAAGGAAGGAAACGGAATTTTATTTCAATCAAAACTAA
The DNA here is from genome assembly GCF_964273445.1 of Streptopelia decaocto. Taxonomy (NCBI): domain Eukaryota; kingdom Metazoa; phylum Chordata; class Aves; order Columbiformes; family Columbidae; genus Streptopelia; species Streptopelia decaocto. Next base: position 43,353,694 of record NC_138661.1, on the reverse strand, counting down.
TTTCACTCACAGTCCTTCTCTCATGGATTTAACTCATTCATTCTTTTGTGATAATTATTTCATATCCATATATTCACAAGCACTAAGTAGTCTGGCCATGATGGACGATGACAGTAGCCATCAAGTCCTCATAATGTCTTCCAGGTCCTTCTTATATTGGAGATTGTGGTCTAATGTTTGGATGTGCATTTTCTACTTTTGGCTTAACGCTTTTCAACCTTAAGATTGACAATGACTGTGAAACACTGTTTCTTCATAGTGTCCTACCTGTCTGAATCAACAGGCAACACTGGTGATTTACTCACTGTCTTTTGTGTCCTTACCTGGGTGGTTTTATAGCCCTAATTCTTGATCTTCCTGCTGTATTTCCTTTAGATGAGAAAAGCCCAGCAAGAATACTTAAAGATGAGGTAGAGCCTTTTTAGAAAGGTCCTATGAAGGGAGCTTTGCAGTGAATAACAAACATGAACTGGCTAATTACACATTGCTACAGCTTAGGAGTGGCACATGACTCAAAAGAAGTCAGGACTGGAAGGATCCTCCCGCTCCAGTTTCTGATTTGTTAGTAATTAGAAATGGCAGTCTTTATGCTGATGCTGTCCCCATGCACTGGGGCCAGATGCACTGAACACTTGTAGTTTTGAGACCACCTGCCAGAGAAGGAACAGAAGTATCATTTGCTGAACATGGCAAGGGCACCTGCTGATAAGACGCACTGCTGCGTAACAAGTGACTATACCACATTCCCTAAAGCCCTAAATAATGCCCTGATCTAAAAACCTGCTATGAATTTTTCATGCAGATTGTCTCACTTGTGTGTGATTGTACAAATCTGTGAATATTACAAGCAGGTGTGAGAAAACACAGAGGTGAGCAGCAAGAATTGGAATCAGCTGGAAAAAAAATCCATCCTAGTCACAAGTGACAATATAAATACTTCTCTAGTCCCACGTATGGCTGAGAAATCTACCCTCAGGACACTAGACTTCATTTCCTCTCAGAATCCATGCATTGTAGCAGATTTGGTGAAGCACAGGAAGAACCCTGCTGCCCACAGTTAGTCAAAGTCAACTATATTGCTTAGGTCTCTTGCTGCTTGCACCATAAAGAAAAGAACTGCATATTTCAAACAAGCTGAGTCATTACATGTTTTACAGATTTAAGCACATAAGCAGAAGAGTAGCTAAGAAAAATCCAGAGGCCAGAAAAGGAAAACATATGCACTTTCTTTAAGAGCCATTGAAAACAGACACAGCTTTGGCGTAGAAGGAAGCACTAACCAGAATTTGCAGAGCAAAGGTTTCACTTTCAGGAAGTTATTAGTTCCACCATCATGGCAAGACCAACAGAAAGCCACACCAAAGATCAGCTGAGGGTGTCCTTTACAGACAGGAACTATAAAAATAACAGAATGCCCAGAAATGTCTGATTTGTAGGAAGCTAGTACAGGTTAGAGCTTTGATCTGGGCTTCCTTAGACCTTTTTCTATAGAAATATAATGTGAGAAGACAAAAGACTTTTAAACAGAAGAAGGGACAGGTTATATATATTAAAAAAAAAAAAAAAAAAAAAAAAGTAAACCAGCTTTTAAAGTGTAAGAAGTTACTACATCAGACAGAATGAAAATTAAAGAGTTTCATAAACAATTATCCCCTCTGCTCATTGCATCCTTGGAGACAGATCCTTGCTTGTAGACACAGCTTTGGATAGTTCAGTGGCTTTCTGAACTGCATCGACCTTTGCTATTCTCCTCTGATCGCAAGGAAGTTCATTCAGTTATCTCTGGGTCCTGCTGACGGCTCCTCTGAGCAATCTCTGTCCCTGTGGGCTGCAGCTTCCTGGGCTGCACCGTGACTCTGCTCCTGCCAGACCTGCCAGTCCTGGAACCTTCTCCCCCAAAAAGGAAGGAATTCAACAGAGGTAGCAAAGTGAGTCCTAGTTGCACCAATCACAGACAATCCTGAAAAGAAAGCAAAAAATCCTCCAGATTCAGGAGTCAGACTCTTATAGTCCTGGGATGAAACCTGTTATGAATTTCCTGCACCTAAGGAATGAAAGATGCCAACTTTTCTAGAGAGTTGGAATAAGGAAGCCAGATCTTTTTTGGAAGTTGTAGCTGGGGGTACATCTAAATAGTTCTTAATTTAGAAGACTGAACTTTTGGCACACTCTACTCCAGCCTGTGGGCAATGATGACTTACTTGAGTTTAAATGCTTTCAAATTCAGATTGGTTACATGGGTTTCCACATAGAATCTCACCTTTTTGTAGGGAGCCATACCCTGATTTCACACTGTTGAACTGAATTACGAAGAGATGGAAACTTGGATTATATATCTGATTTCTGGTCACTAAGATTTCTATGCCAAATGATCTTGGTATTTTCACCTCAATCAAACCTTTTTCAACATCTATGGACATTCAGATCTTGTTTCATTTTTTGAAAATAAGGTAGCAGTAATAAAATAAAAAGGTGGATGACAAGAATCATGCAGGAAAATTCCACAGAGAGGATTACACAGAAATGGAATCCCATTAGAAAACCAAGGGCATTCAAGAATGCTGGTGAAGTAAAGGTTCCAGCAAACGATCTGCAAGTCTGGAGTACGAAGAAATTGCTGACAGGGTTGACTTCATGTTTTAAAATAACGATATGGAAATATGCCAGTAGTGTAGATGAAAAGAGCAGCTTGAATTGAGAAGGAATCTTAGTCTTTGTTTCCTCCTAGAATCTCTACTGAGACAGCTGTCTACAACAGTACTTTGTTCCAATTATAGGGTTTTTTTTTTCAATATGATGACTTATGTAGTAGGACACAGGTTATAATGCCCCTCAGATCATTCTATATAGAATATTCAACAAGTCATCACATCTGTCAGTCAGAAGAAATGAGGACCAGACCCCTAAGCAGTGCATTTAGAGGCAAATTTATTTTATTTGTTATTCTCAGTACTTTAAACTGCCATAAGATACTCTGCTACCTCTCCCCAAATATTTCTGTTTAAAAGTCTGTTCACCTCTATCACCTGATAATCACTACATAAATTAGACCAAGACCTGGATAGCTACTGCCATTTCTGTTACAGTAACAACCCTATAAACACTCAGAAGCAGTAGACAGACATTAGCTGCTAGTTCCTCAAAACATTTCCAAGACGAGCTACCAGAGATGAAGCTTCTGCCTTAGACAAACCTTTTACCACGACTGCCAGATGATGATACTGAGAGAGGCTGCACCTTGCAGCATGACTGAAGACGGCTGATTTTGATAGTCTGACAAGCTGCACCAGAGGTGTGTTTCTTTACTAAGGATTGCAACAGTTAGCATTAATCAATAACCAGGAGAGATGTAAAAGGACTCTTTAATCAAAAACAGAACGAAGAAGAGCTGAGTAAACACAAGAAAATATCACTGTGCTTCTCTGAGAGGGAATTTAATATTTTCATAGCATTTTACCAGAGATACCTCTGAAAAGCTGAGAAATAAGCATCACTGAAACTTGCAAGACTTTTAGACTTTTTTCTTTCTTTGAAGTGGAGTATATTATGATACAACCAACTACAGCAGAGGCAGTGTTTTACTAGTGTACCTCTTCAAACCAGTGTAGCTTTATTAATTATTTAAGATCTCAGAAAACCAGTGAGAGGTATATCAGTTTTGATCACAATATGGTACGTGTCAATTTTGTAATTAATTGCAATTTACTATAATAATCTTTCTGACTCCGGCTAAGCAGCTGTCAATATGGAGCCACAAAACTCTACAGCAAACCAAGTGCCTCCTCTTTGAGATTTACATAATTACCATGTCAGGTGATGAATGTGACAGCTCTATTGGCATTACAGCCATAAGTGGTACAAGCATCCCTGCAGCTGAGACTGATTTTCTATTGTTGCCATTTATATTGAAGAGGAAGCCAAAGAACATCTAAGACTGTACTTCTGGCAATGAAAAATTACAGACATATTCAGCAACTTCTTAAAACTCCAGCAAATTGTCAGTACAGAAATCAGGCAGGTGGCTTCGCTATCCAGTTCTCATTAATCTGCCCTCTGGCATGTGTGAGTGCTCTGAGAAAATTTGTATTATGCTTTAATAAAGCCTTTCAAGATGTATTGAATGCGTAAGTAATTTTTCACTGAATGACATATGTTAGAGTCCCTAGATGTGGGCTAGTTATTTTTTCCTTGAATATTTTTTAAAGAATATCTGGCTTCAACAATGCAAGAGTAATATTTTGCCATCACTCAGACTCAGGTTAATAGATTTGTTTGAACTTCAGAGGGCAGTAAACAACACATACAATCCCATTTAGAAATTTAAATGAACCAACTCCTCTAAGTTATTGTGCCTATGTTCATTCTTCTACAAATTCAGTATTAATGAATAACGAAGAGAGTTGAATTAGATAGAAAAAGAAGCTAACTCCCTCAACTGAAACTCAAAAAAATATATTCAGGGTAATGTTATTTTTTTTATTTCCACAGCTGCTGCTTTATTAAACAGTTATATCAGTTTTTCAAAACAGTAAAATATTGCTGAGAGGGAGGAGATGGGAAGAGGACTATGTCCCCAGTATCTCAGTGCAGCTGCATATGCTATTTTTAACCCAGCTTTGGACTTTCCTAAGTCTAACATAACATCTGATTTTGTCCTCTTTCCAGATCATTAACTGGGTCCTGTTAGAAGAATTCTAATGGTATTGTTTAGAAGTGTTCCACTCCCATGATTTTCTCTATTATTATAGAACCACTGCCCTCTGCAGAATTATTGGTGTGATTTTAATTAGCTTGCAATGCCTTCAATTAAAGAATCCAAAGTTGCTCCAGTTAAAAAAAAATCCTGGATCTCAACATTTTAAAGATTAATAAAGCCTCAGTATTCATTCTCACTGTCTGTTCATTTCCAACATAAATTATATTTGATGTGGAGAAAGGAGAAGTCTGAAGTCACAAAAACGGTGTCACAATTCAAATGTCTACAGCACACACAACTGAAGTGCCAGTTAAAGAGCTCTGATAAATTCCAGTGTTTCAGAAAGGTCATTTATTTTGTTTCTGCTAGTGCATGGGCAGTTTGCCTGGCTTATGTAGTACAGAAAAAGCAGGTCATATTTTACAGTGTGAGAACCATCTGAAGAAAGGAATAACCATTTAGCACATCTGTCAAGAAGAAACACCAGAAGGAAACATTTCCATGATCTATTTCATCTACTTCACTGCAATTATATTTTCTTTAACAGGTGCACTGCAGGACAAAAGTGTCCTGTCAGTTTACTGTAGATTAAAATCAATAAATCAAATTCTCTTCTGCTTGCTTTGTAGATTTTAAGGAACAATATAGCTACATCTGAGTCTTTGCTGCCTCTCTCTCAAACATGTTTTGTCATTCTTCATAAAAGAAACTGTGAACAAATTTTTTGCTTACTCAACAGAAGCATATCAAGCTAGACCAAGACTGTCAGAAAGTTTATTGTGCAGAACTGTGTCCTTTTAATTTCACAATAGCTAAATAAAACACTGCATACCCTACCCATCCTGATGGCTATTCAGAATCTTGGGCAGAGGTATCCTAGAAACTACGGCAATGGATACTACTTCTGCCTTTCTTCTCCTTATTCTTTCTCATTAAATCTTTGAAGAACTAATTTCTAGATTAATTTCTAGATTTACCTTTTTTTTTTTTTTCCTTCAGAATCTATATGTTTTTTGGTTTTTTGTTTGCTTGGGTTTTGTTGTTGTTTGGTTGGTTTTTTGTTTGATTTGTTTGGTTGGTTTTGGGGTTTTTGTTGGTTGGGTTTTGTTTGGTTTGGGTTTGTTTGGTTGGTTGGTTGGTTTGGGTTTTTTTTTAGTTTATAATATATGATCCAAAGACTGAATCACATGAACACTTGTCTGGCTGTCTTCCACTCCTCTATACAGTAAAAAGAATATTTATATTTATATTTATATTTCCAATTTCTAATTTCCCATTACTGTTAGCAGCATTCCACTCCTCTATACAGTAAAAAGAATATTTATATTTATATTTATATTTCCAATTTCTAATTTCCCATTACTGTTAGCAGCATTGTATCCTATCCAGACTTGAAAAGTTGATACTACTGGTTTATACTTCTGAGCAAGCAGTGCTTAGCTATACCTGGAAGGATTTGTTTATCAATGAGACATTCAAACTAAGTATCATTCAATCAACCCCTCAGAAGGAATTGGTTTTGGAAATCAATGGAATTAAAAAAACCACAAAAAACAAAAAACAAGCAAAACCATCAGTTATTCAAACAGTGCTTATCTCATAGCTTCATGAAACACACACAATTTGACATGTAAATTGACCTCTTTGAAGTTTGTCATAGAATCATAGAACGATTTGGGTTGGAAGGGACCTTAGGGATCATCTAGTTTCAAGCCCCCTGCCATAGACAGAGACACCTTCCACTAGACCAAGTTGCTCAAAGCCCCATCCAACCTGGCCTTGAACACTTCCAAGGATGGGACATCCACAGCTTCTCTGGGCAGCCTGTTCTGGTGCTTCATCACCCTCATGGTAAAGAATTTCTTCCTTATATCTAATCTAAATCTACCCTCTTTCAGATTGAAGCCATTACCCCTCATCCTATCACTACATGCTCTTGCGAAAAGTTCCTCTCCAGCTTTCTTGTAAGCCCCCTTTAAGTACTAGACAGGTGTATAAGTTCTCCTCAGAGCCTTGTCTACTCCAGGTGAACAGCCCCAACTCTCTTGGCCTGTCTTCATAGGAGAGGGGCTTCAGCCCTCTGGTCATCTTCATCACCCTTCTCTGGACTCACTCCAACAGGTCCATGTCCCTCTTACACTGGAGGTCACAGAGCTGAACACAATATTCCAGGTGGGGTCTCACCAGAGCTGAGCGGAGGGGTAGAATCACCTCCCTCAAACTGCTGGTCACACTTCTTTTGATGCAGCCCAGGGTAATGCTGGCTCTCTGGCTGAAAGAGCACGTCACTGGCTCATGCTGAGATTTTCATTAACCAACACCCCCAAGTCCTTCTCCTCAGAGCTCCTTCCAATCCACTCACTGCCCAGAATTTATTTGTGCATGGGATTGCCCTGATCCATGTGCAGTACTTTGCACTTGAGTTTGTTGAACTTCATGAGGTTTACATGGGCCTAACTCTCAAGCCTGCCAAGGTGCCTCTGGATGGCATTGTTCCCTCCAGCAGGTCAACCATACCACTCACCTTGGTGTTGCCAGCAAACTTGCTGAGGGTGCACTCAGTCCCACTGTCCTTGTCACCAACAAAGATGTTAAACAGCACTGGGCCCAGTATCAGCCCCTGAGGAATACCACATGTCCCCAGTCTCCACTTGGTCATCAAGCCTTTGACCACAATTCTTCAGTGCTACCATCCAGCCAATTCCTTAACCACTGAGTGGCCCACCCATCCAATCCATGTCTCTGTAACTTAGAAGCAAGGATGTCATGCAAGACAGTGTCAAATGCTTTTCACAAGTACAGGTATATGATATCATTTGCTCTTCCCTTATCCACCAACACTGCAACCCTGTCATAGAAGGCCACAAAATTTGTCAGCACAGTCTTGCTTTCCATTGTTCAAATTGCACTGTTGGGGACAGATTCCTCCCCATCCACATCTCATGTCCAGCTTGTCTGTCTCAGCTCCATCTTTTTAGCTTTTCTCCTTGGTATAGGGTATATTTATCTTGTCTGAACTTTCTTGAAAAATCTATGGCTAAGTGTTAACTTTTATGTACAAGCTGAAAAATGTACTCTGAAAAAAATTTGCTCATTTCCTTGCTTTTAGATGACTTGAAAAATTCTCACCTACATATCTCATAATTGTTGATTTGACATAAAATGTAAATTTAGGTGTTCATGTGACTAATAAATATTAATGTTCTTCTACTCTCACACAGAGAGCACTAAAAGCCCCCAAAAATAGCTCCTTCCAGCATAACTCTGGTAGCAGTAACCAAAAGATGTACTTGATCTCTGTCCCATCAACTGATGTCCTATTGAATATGTATTCATTACACGGCCCTGTGAAAATTACAACAGAATTGGAATAAAGGGTTCTGAAGAGTTAATGGTGGATTTTGAGGGGGGGATCTTTCAACTTTAACTGTTTCCTTTAAACAACAAACTGCATATCTTCCCTTCTTAATGGGGTTGGTACAGACATCATTTGTAAATGAGGTGCTCTGCTTGACCTTGCTTACAAACAGGGTAGTGGGAAGGTTGAATGCTGCCTTGATTGCAGTGACCATGAGATGGTGGGGCTGACCATCGTGAGAGGAGGAAGCATGGAAAAAAGCAAGATCACAGCCCAGGACCTGAGGAGAACAGACTTTGGCCTCTTCAGGTATCAGCTTGACAGTGTCCCATTGGATAAGGCCCTGAAGGGAAGAGAGGTCCAAGAAAGATGGTTGATATTCAAGGATCACCTTCTCCAAGAGAGCAGTCCATCACAGCGAGCAGGAAAGCAAGGCAAAATATTTCATGAGGCCTGCACAGATGAACAAGGTACTCCCAGCAACACTCGGACAAAAAGTAAGTATACAGAAGGTGAAAACAGGGATGGGTAACCTGGGAGAAATATAGAGACACTGTCTCAAGCATGCGGAGGCACCATTAGAAAAGCAAGACCCCACCTGACATTGAACCTGGTAAAGTCTTTTACAAGTGCATAAGTAGTAAAAGGAAGATTAGGAATATGTGGACCCACTGCTGAATGGGGCAGGGACTGAAAACTGTCTGAATGGGCAGATGCAGTCATGAGTGCTACCAAGTCTAGTTGGAGCCCAGTAACTAGTGGTGCACCCCAGGGGTCAATACTGGGTCCAAAACTGTTCAATGTCTTCATTAATGAGCTGGGTAATGGGGTAGACATAAAGTTCAGCAAGTTCACTGATGACACAAACCTGGGAGGAGTGGCTGAAAAGCCAGAGAATTGTGCTATTCAGGGGGACCTCGAGAAATGGGCTGACGGGAACTTCATGGTGTTCAACAGAAGGAAGTGCGAAGTCCAGCACCTGGGGTGGAACAACCCCAGGCACCAGTACATGCTGGGGGCCACCCAGTAGGAAAGCATCTTTGCAGAAAAGGATCTGGGGTTCCTGGTAGACAGATGGTTAACCATGTGCCCTTGAAACAAAGATCAACAGTATACTGGGCTGCATTAAATGTACTTTTCCATACTCGCCCACATTTTAAGATATATCTGTTTACTATAGCCTTAGTTACTGCCTTATTCCTTAGCAAAACTTTCCCCAGGTAGAACAGTCCACTAATTACATTTTTAAGAAGAGAGGTAATAGGAATAATCAGAAACAGATCAGTCAGAGGAAAAGAAAGGTAACCAGATATTACCTAATCATTCCTTTGTGTCATATCAAGGTACTTTCTATATTATCACATTGTGAAATCTCTGATTTTCTAAACTATGTGACTCAGAAAACATTTACATTATGAACACTGGGAAAGATTTAGTAACAAAAGTAGAATACCAGTGACTTTCAAGGCAATTAACTTGAAAAGGTCAGAAATATTTTGGCACTGTCACAGTATTGTGAGTACTTACCAGAGCCTTTGTCTAAAATCCAGGCTGTTGGAATCAACATCACTACTTTCTGATTTTTCTTCAGCTCACTCATTGAAAATTTCTAGTTTACTTCAGAGAAAACCTGAACAGTTTTGTAAAAAGAACAGAGAAGATGCATCAGGTATAGGTAGGTAATGATGTTTATAGTACCACTGTTCTTTCTACACTTCATTAAATTTTCACATTTATAGTGTCTGAGATGGAAGAGACTCAATTCAGATTTGGACAAAACAAACTGGTTCCTGTTTTACAGTTACTACAGATGCTTTACATCCTCTAGAGGCTGAAAACAAAGCTGTTGGAGTCCAAACAACCTAGATGAAAGTGACATTTGCTCAGAGCACAGCTATTTATTATGTTATGGATACAAAATTCTGGGGGATTAAAAGACCAGAGGTTAATATCATAATGCTCAATCTCAAAAATGGGACATTAACAGGTATCCAAGAAAAACTAAAATCAGAAGATGAAAAACCTTTATTTTCATATTGATCTGATGAATGAAGTGTTCTTGTTCTCAAGCTTAGGGTTGGAAAAGGGTCAGTCTGCACAGCTGAAAAACACTGCTGGGACTGTCCTATATACACAGCAGAACTGTATTTAATCGGGATATTAGCTCCCATGCAAGCATAAGATTCCTCATCTTATATATTGTCTTTGATTACAAGATTCTTAGCAAAGAAGAGTAAATGATTTTTACTTAGAGGTATTTGCCTGGAAAGGTTTATCACCATTTCACGTCAGAAATAAACTTACAAGCATCTTTGACACTTTAACTGGGATAAGCAACAGAAAAGCCCTATTATTATTCCAAACAAAACAGTTGAAAGGACATGCAGAAGAAGAACTTAAGTGAAAACCTTGCTTTACTCAACATCCTCTTGTTTATATTAATGAAGCCAGGATTTCACCCATTGATACATCAGAAAATATAATATCTGCATATGACAGTGCCCAGGATTATATTGTCTGTTATATGAGAGAACATAGAAGGGAATAACACAAAATCTTGTGGACAGAATAAACGATTTTCAGGTATAAATTAAAAATCCTGCAGAATTTAACCAGTCTACTTCCATTTAACCTTTTTAGGTCTCATTGATATCCTCAAGTGGAACATACAAAGAAACACAGAACATAACACTGTCTACACAGTGTATATATTTGTTGATGACATATGTATTGTGCATGATATTGTTATGATATATGCTAATTAATAAATTGGATTAAATTTTAATCCAGTGAGGGTGACCACAGGGCAGAATATTGAGTGGAACGTATTAAAAATGTTATTTCTTCAAAATCTGAGAATTATATTAGAATTGCTGGGAGTTTCTCTATTTAGCATTTATTTCTTCCAGAGAAAGTGAGTCTAGGCATTCTTACCATATCACTAGTACCCTGCAGTGACAATTACACTGACTTGATGGGTTTGAACAGTACAAAAAGAAATTATTCTAAACTAGGTTTAATTTGAAATACACAAGTCATTGCAGTATCAGCAGCAATTTATAAAACTAACATCAGGGAGGCTACCTAACAGTTGTTTATTTTAAAACAATCTCACATATTCAATTATCATGCCCTCTAAGGCCAGTGTTCATGCCAAGCATTTTTGCATAGAAATATATACACATAGATCTGTACCTTTGATTTCATTTAGAAAGTAAATATAATATATTTAAAATTTGCAAGGGTTTTTGTCTGTTTGTTTGTATTTGTTTGTTTTACATGAACAGTACTAATATATTACTTTTCTGACATGAACAGACTGAGAAAACATAATTATGTGACAGTACTATCTAGAATCATGTACAGGTACCTTTATAAAACATAAATACATGTTGAGCTACTGAGCTACTATAGTGCATGTTTTTATTCCACTTGAACTTCAAACCACAGCTCTGTGCAGCTCTGGTAACGCGTGTACCTTGTGTTCTGACTTAAATGTATAGATCTTCTTCACAGAGACTTTGCAAACAGACCTCAAGAATGACACATATATCTTCCTCACTTCTCAGTGCTCCATGGTACACTAATATCCAAGTCCTAGGACTATTCCAGAATGTGAAAGTCATTTGTAACAAATGGCATGTTGATCCTTAGAGGCAGACAGTTAATCATTAAGAGCTCTGTATTAATACCAGTGTATTAGTAAACAATAAAGAAAAACACTGAAACAATAGGGCTTTGCTATTGCTGAGAATAAAACAAATTCCAGTATAAAATGTATGACTAAAATACTGCTTAAGAAGCTGTGCAACTACTTAGGCCACTAGTGCACACTGCATTATTTCCTTCTGCAGACCCTCTCTTATCCAGTTTCTTGCCTGTATAGCATAGTGTTGGTTCACTTAGGCCTCACCAAGCTGCAGAGACAGCATGGTAGACTTCGCTAAAATAAGCATAGCTGCTTATCAGTGTATGTAAGTGCCAATTGCATGTCTGATTGACTATCCAGACATATTTCTTGCGTAATCACTAACTTTACCAGGAAGTGTTTTCATTCCATTTTCCTACTTCCAAATTTGACCTCTATCATGTCATACCTTCTATATATTCCAGAATAAATGCAAAAAAACCCCATACAGTCCCCAGAAAAGGAGAAAAGTGTGCATCATAGGTATTTATGCAGTTTGCAATTTTGTTTCTCTTCAAAGTGCATTCGAAATTATGACCTAATCAGCATCATCACAGCACACATTTTTTTATAACTTGCTGTTACTTACAATATTCATTATGCATTAATAAAAGAATAAGGGGGAAAAATGCACATTAGTCCTCTTGAACATTATCCATCTTTAGGGCTATATTTCCTCCAAAGTTCACAGACCAAAGGCTGAAGAAAAAAATATTGTGATGTAATTTCAGGTCATCGTCATACACGCTTTAGCGTTCACATTCTGAGCTGCATAACAGAAAGAAAGAAAAGAATTTATGCATCGATATTCAATCTCCATAGTACCTGTGTCAAAATTAGAGGTACATGTAAATGTGCCTTAATTAGTGTAAACAGCGTATTACACTAAGCCTCTTCTTATGTATGTTTTCTCTGCTTAGATTTCATCAGATATTTTGCAGGTATCTTTCATTACTAGGAGGTCCAATACGATCAAGTAAGTAAATGTGGGAATCCTGACGGTTTATCCACTGTTTTGCTTGCATTATCCATTTTATAAACACTAATACCAACAGCTGAACTTGGAGATTGAAGTACCAGACACCATCACACCACACCTACCTCCTGAGGATTCTCCAGCCTTAGCAGTCATGGTCCCAGCCTTCTATGCTTTGGAGCTGCGGGTTGTTAGAAAAAAAATATTTGACTATGTTCCTGCAAGTATTTCAGTGAACATATTTCAAAACAAATCGCATAAAATTTCTATAATTTCTAATCCCCTGCTCTAATTATTTATAATCATTAAAATTCGAAGATCCTGATATTTATTTTTTCTAATGTCTGATTACTTGCAAATGTTCATAATAATAATTTTCTCGATTATCACATCCCTTTTACTTTAAATGCTCACTGACTGCTCTTTCTTTTACTGTAATTCTCAATATTTCCTTGCCTTGCCTCCAAATTTTTCTATAAACCCAGCGGGTTTCCCTTAAACCGTCTACCTCTTCCTACATTTTTATACTACTTTACGAAAATATTCTGCACAGTTCTAACACTGAAAAAACAGCACATAAGCTATGCAGAATGATATCCCTACCAGCTCAGGTCATCACATCTCTAGACTATTTTCCTTTTGGAAAGGAGTAAACTTTTCAACTGAACAGTGACTACTTTTTCTAGAAAAACATTATCCATATTATTTTCCTCATGCTGCCTCTTCCTTTACAATTGGTATTTTAAACACAGACTACTATTCCGTGTACATTATTGCTCCTTCTTTACATTCGATGTTGTATTAAAAATAAAACCTTACAGAAAAAAAGTTCTTCATCATACTGTAATCATTTCCCTTACATAAAAAAATCTCATGCATTAAATGATTTGCAACTCTTATACATAATGTGATCATATAATTAACAACTATATTATAATACAAAGATTTAAATGAAAATAATAAAATTCACATGAGGAACCATGAAGGTAGTACAATGTCTGAGAACATGACTTTAGAATCAAAATAACGTTTGCTTTTGAACAAAGGTTTTCATACTAGAGTGGAAGATGTGATAGTGTGTCGTGTGCTTGGGCTGGTAGAACAGAAGGAAGGATATAGAACTTTTTCTCCCTTCCTCTTTTACCCTTTAAGAAGCCTCAGGAAAAATGGACGTATTTTGGGGTCAGGTGATCAATCACAAATCAACCACATGTTGCTATCAGCATAGTTTCTTTCTACTGTAGGTGCTCCTGCAGGTCCTGAATGTTCCCAATACACACTGTCCCACCATAGCAGCAGCATGGACTTGTAGTCTTTGTATTCAGTCATTTTTGGCAGCCTATGAAAATCTTTTTCCGAAATGCAAATGAAAGGAGGGAAATAGTAATTTGTCACATTTTAAAATTCAATGATAATTTCAAAAGATTTACAAAAGACCTGTCTCTAGCTACATGTCTTTGACCCTGACTAACTTCGAAGGTTGGTGAAAACAACAAGGTATTAATATTACAGCTTTGAGGGGGGAAAAAAAAAAAGGTGTTATGAAAATCTTACATAATATGAAATGTTAGGCAATCTAAAGAGAGGGTTCACTATCGGCTCTCCTAAGAAGGAGTCCACATTTTTTATTTTGTTCCTTCCATAACTAGATTAGGAGTTCAGTGTTCATTTTAACTTTCTGGCTAATAATGTCTATTCTCCCCTAGCAGTTAAAAAAAATGAAAGTCCTTTAGAGGCCTTATCAGAATATATAAGTTTTCAACTCCAAGCATATGCTTACAATACAGACAGAAAGAACTCAGGCTTTTTGATCTGATAGTTAAACGTGAATCTGGTATACTAAATATGCTTTTGGTCTTTATAACTGTCCAACAAAATTCCCTCTATTCTGACACTGTTATTTTATACTTATTGACAGGGTTTATTCGAGGTTTCTTTGAACAAGCTAAAAGCTTTTCAAAGCATTGATATATTTTTGCTGCATGTGTACACAATTCCCAGCACCCTGAAGGCAAGCTTCTAGAAGTTCTTAAAATGGTACAAAAAATTTTACAAGCCTAAACTCAATGAGCTCTATGAACACACAAAGCCTTTTCTATTTCCCTTCAGTAATCTCACAAATGCTATTATCACCATTTATTAATATGTTGCTACTTCAGTTATCCACTAAAAATATCACTCTGCTTTTTCTACTTCTTGGCAATTGCTCTGGCTCCTGTTACAGGAAAAAAAATAAGTATGTTTCAAGTTTTTCAAATTAAATCCCAAGTCATATGTTTAAGTGAAAACGACTTAAACACTAAATAAAATGCATGCTAAAGAGCTGTCTGTTTCTTTTGCATGAACAGTTTAAGTTTTAGCTGAAAGCAGACAGGGAGAAGATAGTTAGTGCTGCAACATTTACTCTGGCTAAAATAGCGAATGAGTGTGTATGTTAATACCACTGCAGAAGCAAAATTTGTGAAGTGGAAGGAAAGACGCAGCTCCATGAGTCTATGTAGAAGCTTTAGCTTTAGATAATGATTTAAGAGCTTACGGTTTCCAGCTCAGGGAGGCAAAAAAAATATGCCACAAGAAATGTCAGAACTGCTTAAATCTCTTCTCTCAGATACATTATGTTCAGTACACAAGGAAATTTAGGGCAATACTCCTGTGGCTCACAGTATCAGTAAGTGTAAAAACCACTGCAGATCCACAGAGTAAGTAAGCTTGTCAGCTGCATAATTCAGCTAAACTCAGAAGCAACCTAATGTGGAACTATGTACAATTAATGTGTGTTCAAACTACAGAAATTATCAAACCAGTCTGGCTATATACTAGGTTTTTGGTTGCCTGATGTCTTCCTGTGGCCATGGATAGGGACTATAATTTTTACTACCTGATTATTTTTTGGGACTATACTGGGGACAGTATTATGCAAGTCTTCACCAGTGACAATTCCTCCTAGGCTGATTGGCATCAAAAGGAACTTTAACAGCAAGGTAAATCTTCAAAGTGACCTTTTTTAAAACATAATAGCTTACAAGGAGCTGCTATACTTACAGAGCAGGAACAAGCCATTACTAACATTGTTCTCAACAACTGTCCTATAATGATTCAGCAGCTTTTCCAGACTATTTTTGAAGATCTTCCAGATTATTAAGATCTTTCTTATAACTGCACAGGCAGGCCTCAGTGTGTGTCTCTTGGTTAGGGAAGATATTATTTTTGCTCTAAAAAGTGGCACTCATTTTTTTCCATTACACTTGAAACACTGAATAGGTTGTTTTCCTTAAGCTTAATTTATAGTTTTATATGCAGATTTATTCATGAAAAGTCACTCTATAAACAAATACTATTTTTCCTCTAATTTCCAGTATATAACCAGCTTCACGTAGCAGTATCAATGATTATTGTAATATCTTAACTTTTTTTTACTATTTTCAGTTTTGCAGAGGCAATTCAATTTTAAGAGAAAAATTCTGCTCTCTATTGACCTGTAAACATCATTGGAACATTTAAAAACCCTTTTCAAAGTATGCTACTTGAGGTGTCATTGACATGAACAGAGTTAGCACATAGATGTTAAGCAAGTTTTTAAAAATACAGTGTTGCACAGGGGAATTCAGGGTAGCATTTTGGCTACCAAATCCTTCTTACTGAAACTAATTCGTCAGATGGAAGCAACTGTAATTCTTACCTCCAAAACAGTTTCATAATGTATTCAAAAATTGACTCAACTTAACATGGACACATTGGAAAATGAACTTGGAATTCTGCACTGATATTTCTAAATATAAGAAGGCAAAGGCTTCTTATATTAGTAGAGGCTTCTTCTAGATTAGTAGACAGAATCACAGAGTAGCTGAGGTTGGAAGGGACCTCTCAAGATCATCTAGTCCAATCCCTTTGCTCAAAGCAGTATCCGCTAGAGCAGAATGCTCACAACTGTGTCCAGACAGGTTATTAATATCTCCAAGAATGGAGATATTTCAATCCCTTAATCATTTTTCTGGCCCTTCCCTGGACTCACTCTAAGTCCATATTTTTCTTGCACTGTTGACCCCAGAACTGAACACAGCACTCCAGACAAAGCCTTACCAGTTCTGAGTAGAGGTGATGGTGTGGCTTAACCCAGCAGGCAGCTCAACACCACATGGCTATTCGCTCACTCATTCCCTAGTGGGATGGGGCTGAGAATTGGAAAAAAGGTAGGACACGTGGCCTGAGATAAAGACCATTTAATAGGACAGAAAAAGAAAGGATAATAATAATCATTATTATTATAATTATAAAAGAATATATAAAATGAGTGATGCACAATGCAATTGCTCACCACCCACTGACTGATGCCCAGCCAGTCCCTGCGCTGTGGCCATCACTGCCCTGGCCAACTCCCCCCAGTTTTATACACTGAGCATGACATCATATAGTATGGAATATCCCTTTGGTCAGTTGGGGTCAGCTGTCC
Source organism: Streptopelia decaocto (assembly GCF_964273445.1). NCBI lineage: Eukaryota > Metazoa > Chordata > Aves > Columbiformes > Columbidae > Streptopelia > Streptopelia decaocto. The sequence goes on along the minus strand of NC_138661.1, from coordinate 43,336,526 downwards.
TGGCTGTGTCCCCTCCCAGTTTCTTGTGCACCCCCAGCCTCCTCACTGGTAGGGTAGTATGAGAAGCTGGAAAGTTCTTGACTTAGTGTATGCACTGCTCAGCAACAACTAAAACATCAGTGTGTTATCAACATTATTCTCATTCTAAATCCAAAACATAGCACTGTACCACCTACTAGGAAGAAGATTAACTATATCCCAGCCAAAACCAGGGCAACATCCACCTCTTATCCTATACCATCTACATCATGCCCAGGTCCCGCACTTTCAAAAAAAAAATCCCAATTAATCACCATCACCTTTCCTGTCTTTTGATATGTATACACACAGATGTGATTCTCTTAGTCTATGGGCCTTCCCTCTAAAATGTCCATTGAGTTCACTTAGTCCATGACTTTTGGCTCCATCTGTCATACAGTATGTAAAGGTTTTGACAGGGCAGGGCCAGATGGATTGGTAGATCCTCTAGTGTTGACTAACCAGATGGCTTTTGCTCAATGTGTGTGTCCCAATGTTTGAATGTCCCACCACTCATTTCTCTCAGTGTAGTCTCTAACAGCTCATTGCATCTTTCGATCTTACTGGAGGCTGGTGCATGATAGGCAATGTGATATACCCACTCAATGCCATACTTTTGGCCCAGGTGTCTATGAGGTTCTTTTGCAAAAGAGCCCCATTGTCTGATTCAATTCTTTCTGGGGTGTCGTGTTGCCATGAGACTTGCTTTACAAGGCCCAGGATAGTGGTAGGGGGTACAGTATATATTTCCATCTATCCAGTGACTGCTTTCACCATTGTAAGCACATAGCGCTTGCCATGGCGGGTTTGCAGGAGTGTAATATCTGTCAGGCCTCCCCATATTTATATTTCAGCCATTGTCCCCCATACCAGAGAGGTTTTAACCTCTTGGCTTACTTGATTGCAGCACATTTCACAATGATGCATAACCTGTGTAATAGTGTCCATGGTCAAGTACACCCTTCAGTCACGAGCCCATCTACATGTTATATCTCTTTCTTAATGGCCTGAGGTGTCACGGGCCCACAGACCTAGAAACAACTCACCCTTATGTTGCCAGTCCAGATTCACTTGAGCCACTTTAATCTTAGCAGTCTGATCCACCTGCTAGTTGCTTTGATGTTCTTCAGTAGCCCGACTCTTGAGTACGTGATCATCTACATGTCATACTTTTACAAGGGGGTTCTCTACCCAGGCAGCAATATCTTGCCACAATGAGTCAGCCCAGATAGGTTTCCCTCTGCACCACCAGTTGTTCTGCTTCCATTGCTGTAGCAACCCATATAGCGTGCTTGTCACCATCCATGAGTCAGTATAAAGTACAGCCCATTTTTCTCGACCAGCAATGTCTGAAAAACAGCTGGATGGCTGTCACTTCTGCAAATTGGCTCAATTCACCTCCTCATTCACCAGTTTGTGCAACTTGTTGTATAGGATGCCATATAGCATCCTTCTACCTTCAATGCTTTCCTACAATATGACAGGACCCACCAGTGAACAGGCCATATAGTTTCTCATTTTCTGGTAGTTTATTATACAGCGGTGCCTCTTCAGCACATGTCACCTCCTCCTCTGGCAATATTCTGAAATCTTTGTCTTCTGGCCAGTCCATGATAAATTCCAAGATTCCTGGGTGACAGGGATTTCCTGTTCAAGCCTGTTGTGTGATCAGTGTGACCCACTTACTCCACATAGCATCAATTGATGTGTAGAGGGGACTCTCCCTTTGAACATCCAGCCTAGCACCGGCAGTTGAGGTGCCAGTAGGAGATGTGCTTCAGCAACATTCACTTTGAAAGCAGCTCAAATCCCTTCATATGCTGCCAGTATCTGTTTTTCAGTGGGAGCATAGCAGGCCTCAGATCCTCTGTATACCTGACTGCAAAATCCTAGGGGTTAACCTCGAGACTCCCCCTGGTGTTTTCTGCCAGAAACTGCAGGTAGGGCCATTCTCCCCAGCTGCAGTGTGGAGCAAGTTTTTCACATCTTGTCCTGCCCGGACTGGCCCAAGGGCTACTGAATGAACGATCTCCTGTTAATTTGTTCAAAGGTTTGTCATTGCTCAGGGCCCCATTTGAAACCATTCTTCTTCTGGATCATTTCATAGAGAGGGCTTACAATCAGACTGTAATTTGGAATATGCATTCTTCAAAAATCCACAACGCCTAAGGAAACTTGTGTTTCCTTTTTGCTGGTTGGTGGAGACATAGCTGTTATTTTGTTGATCACATCCATTGGGATTCAACAACGTACATCTTATCATTTTGTTCCTAAAACACAGATCTCCTGTGCAGGTCCCTTGACTTTAATTTGTTTTACGGCAAAACCAGCTTTCAGAAGTCTTTGGACTATTTTCTTCCCTTTCTCTAATAATTATTCTGCTGTATTGTCCCACTCAGTGATGTCATCAGTGTACTGCAGGTGTTCTGGAGCTTTGTCCTGTTCCAGTGCCGTTTGGTAGAGCTTGGGCACTCAACTCCAGGTGCATTGGACACCCCTGCAAGTGAAAGCAAATTGTAGCCTGCATTCTGCCACCAAAGGGTTTGAGAAAAATGCATTAGCAATGCCAGTTGTGGCATACCACTTGGTTGTCTTTGACTCCTGTTTGTATTGAAGTTCTATCCTGTCTGGCACAGCAGTGATGTGACTTCATTCAGACCACGATAGTCCTATGGTTAGTCTCCAGTCTCCATTAGACTTTCACATTGGCCATATGGGACTGTTAAAGAGTGAGCAAGTCTTGCTGATCAGTCCTTGGTTCGCCAGTCGACAAGTCAGCGTATGGAGGAGAACCGGGGTATCTCAGTGCAACATTGCTGCCAGTGCCCTGTTGTGGTAGCGATCAGCACCTGTTCTTCAACTCTCAGCAACCCCACAGCAAAAGAGTCTTCTCAGAGACCAGGGAAGGTGGACATCTGTTTAATTTCCTCTGTCTCTAAGGTAGCTATACCAAAAGCCCACTGGTACCCTTTTGGGTCCTTGAAATACCCTTTTCTGAGATAGTCTATGCCAAGGATTCACCAGAGTCTCTGGGTCAGTCACAATGGGGTGCTTTTGCCACTCGTTCACAGTTAGGCTCGTTCTGGCCTCCAGTATAGGTAGCTGTTGGGATCTCCCAGACAGTCCAGAAATACAGATGGGTTCTGGCCCATTAGAACTTGATGCCATGAGGGTATATCATGCACTTGTGTCCACTAGAGCCTTGTACTCCTGTGGGTCTTATGTGCCAGGCCATCAAATCCACACAGTCCAATAAACTCAGTTGTCCCCTTTCTCTACATGGTTGAAGGCAGGGCTCCTCTAGTCCTAGTCATAGTATTTGTTACTGACTTCTTGTAAACACAAGTCAGAAGTGCCTCTATTAAGATCACAATTTAAGATCAGCCTTTCTGCTCTGGGGAACTGCTCACTGGAAACTGGAGCGGCATTTTTCCTGGAAGAACTCTCTTTTGTGATTATTCTTGCAGCTCATGCATCTCTGCCTCCAGGGCTGAGGTAGATTTTCCATCCCACTTCCTCATGTCCTTACCATGGTCACACACATAAAACCACATGGTGGCCCATGGTGTGTACCCACTATATCCTCTATCGAGCAGAGGCAATCTTACTCCTAATACCTGAGATACTGGTTCGTAGAGGTGGGGAGTAGGAGATATCCTCTTTGAATTGCTGGAACTCCCAGAAAAGTTTCTCCACAGCTGAGATACAGGCCTGTAGGGAGGAAGAGAGAATTTCTCCTACAGCCAGAGTTCACCAACCAATTCATCCACCATTTGCCCCTCTCTGTCTTTCCAGGTCATCATAAATTGCCTCCAGCACAGAAATTCCCTCAGTTCAACTGGATACCTTTCTCCATGGTGGCATAACATCTTCCTTGAAGGGATACGTTTCCTTCACACCTGACAGCAGTCACCTCCAGAAGTCAAGGGCTTCTGCCACATTTCCAGTCATTTTGCCAATCTCCCCTTCCCTAGACAAGCAACCCAGCTGCTCAGCTTCTCCACCAGGCTACTGGCCTTGTTATGAGGGGTTGAGCATGACATTCCTTTCATAAATGCATGTCAACTACTCAAATCACCTTAATATGTTTAGAAATGGCTTTCCAGGGACTGATGTAAAGTTGACCAGTTTGTAGCTCCCAGGATCCTCTGTCTTGCCTTTCCTGAAGATAACAATGACATTTGCTTTCTTCTAGTCCTTAGGAACCTCCCCCAAACACAATAACCATTCAAAAAAAAATTAAGACTGACCTTGCAATGACATCAGCCAACTCCATCAAGCACTTGCTGAGTCAGGTTCACTCATGGACTTGAGTATTGCCAGTTTGTTTAAGTCTTCCCTCCTCCACCAAGGGTAAGTCTTTCTCACTGGTCTCAGAGACTGGTGAGAGAGATCAATCTCAGCGAACACCATTTCCATTTTAAATTCAAGAAGGTAGGACTTTATTCATCCTGTCAAAAACGACTGAAGATATCAATACTCACAGTAGCAGTCTGAGTTAACCTTGAACAGGGACTTTGCTAATCCTGTCTTGTTTATGCCAGATTCATCTGAATGATGAATACAATGATCAAAACCACAGTTTTAGTGAACCTTCTGGAATGTGTTAATTGCAATAACATTTGAGGGGATGAGAATAAAGAAGAAAAATTGATTAGAACTTTCATTTCTCCTGGACTGAGATTATGATCAGGAATTAAACCCTCAGTGTTTAATAGTACAGAAAGCATTATCTTGCTAAAATTATGTTACCTCAGTGGGCTCCACACTTATGCTTCAGAGAGGAGGGGTATCACTAGAACTTGTCAGGAAAGTAATATAGCAGTATTTTGCAGGAAAGTTGTATGGCTTAAATAAGAATTAAATAAGTATTTACAAACTTGAGAAAAATTAAAAGTGTGAGTGTGTCAGAAGTCAGATCCCTTCTGTATTGGCAAAGTCAAAAATAGCCTTTGCCTTAAAAAAAGAGAGAAAAAAAAAAAAGAAAAAAAAAAGGAAAAAAAAGGAGTCACAAGTCACAAAACCAAAAAGCGCTCACACTTACTTCTACAGGGTTTTCTGTTCTGCAGCAGGAAATCGTTTTCCTGTTCTCAGAATAATCATAATTAATGTTATTCAGATAGTAAGTATCTGAATAATTAGAACCAGGGATAATGGAGAATGCTTGAAAGTTTTATCTTACAAGGGATCTACCATCAAGGCATAACAGGCCAACAATAACAGGTAGCAAACAAAAAGAAAACATTTTATTCTATCACACCTTACCCTTGGAAGTGTCATGGAAGAATGAAGTACAAACATAAAGATCCTACTAAATTCAAAATAAAATATCCATTAAATAGCCTTAACTTCTCCCTTAGAATTTATTTTCTAGAGAGACAGTTGTCACAAGTAAACAGACCTGAGAAACTCTACAGTTTTCAAACAAAACATTGACTTCGGATCTCTTCACAGGATACAATGCTCTTGCCAAATTCACCTGCTAAAGTGTCATTTTTCATTCCAGGAAAAAAAGCAAACTAAAACCTCCCCCATGGTTATGATATGTTAATTAACCTATCATTTCTAGGATAGCTTGCCAGCAGAAAAGACTAAAATTGTGAACTGACTTCAATAAGGTTCCCCATTCCAGATGATAAGTATCTTTAATTAGCATAAAAGTGTCTTACATTAATTTTAGTCTTCAGGACATATTCTCAAAAGAGCAACTAGCACGCTTGTGAATGCAGAGTCAGCTTACCAGTAAATTTTTTTTAAAGTTCATCTACAATTAGGACTTCAGTGCTGTGTAGGTATGTTCAATCTAGGGTTAAACTGAGCGAAGGTTTAATTAGCCTATTATGAGTTTGACTTTACTGTGGTTACATTGCTGCTGTTAACCTCACTGGTGCACTAAAACTATCTGAAGTATGTCTGTATTCCGCCGGAGTATAGGCAGCAGATCATTGAGATAAGGACATACATGATGATTAGGACTTTTTCAACAGTTTTATCATCTTCCAGCACTTATGGACTAAGGCTCAATTAAAGCAAAACTCAATTAATTTATAATTACCCAGCAATAATGATTATGTTTTCTCTTTCTCTGAACATCTGTCATGAAATGTTTCATCTTCACTGAACATTAGTCAAACACCTGCTTCTCTGAGCTGTGATGCTGTGGGGAATAATTTTCCAACAGGGGCTTAATACGTGTTGAAATGAGAATGAGTATCTGTGCCTTTAATTAACACGGAAAAATGTAATGATATAAAAAAACCAAAACAGCTAACACCTCTTGGAAGCTGAAACATAAACATGAGTTCTCTTTCAAACTAAATGAGATTACCTACTTCAAGCCATTTCAAAATAAAGATCAAGAACCATGACAATGTTCCTTATCTGAAAGAATGTGCACTGTCATTAATCTTCAGGTTTCAGAATTCTTCCTCCTCATTTTTCATCCTGATTTTATAGAAAATGAAATGTGCCAAAGAAAAAAAATGAGTAGTTTAAATGCTTTCTGCCTTTTTAGCCATCATTTCAAATGTGCAAATCAGTCTAGATTTCCTATTCTAATTTCTGATACCTAAATTATACTTCATTTTTACTAGAAAATGTCAATTATTTTGCTTGAAAATAGATTAAATGCACATGACTAAACGTAGAAAATATTTTAATGAAAAACTTATAAAACTATTAATGTCAATAAATGGTGACACAGTATGAACTTAAACATGAGTTTCTTAAGTTTCACATATTTTAATGCTTGTATTACACACTGGCAGGTTGGAACCTGAGTTAGTCCGGCCACTGCTCTAATCTGAATGTTGGCAGGGCAAAGGCAGACAGAGATCACCACCTGATGACATTTTTGTTAGTAACACTTAGGTCAATTAGTATTAGCCTCTGTCCAGAATATGTATGCTCATATTAGGCTAATTTTCCAGCTGTTATAGTGTCATTTCTAAAGACCAACATGATTCTTGAAAATAGAGAAATAAAGAGAGAACAACAGTATGCGCAAATGATAATGCAGTTGAATAAATGATACTGAAAAAGTAGTGAATGAATCTGAATATGAGGGACTGATAAATTCAGCTAAATAAATGAACATTCTGCAACAGATGGTGAATACCCTACCTAGAGGAACAGCTCAGTGTATATAGAGGTTATACCTATTTCATGTCATAAATCCAATTTATTTTAGACATTCTATTCAATAAAAATTGACAGCTAGCTTCAGCAACTTTTAATCGCAATCACTCGAATGCTATGCATACTGGTTTTGTGCTTCAAGGTAGGGATAGTTAAGTGACTGACCTCTCTGTCACCCTTCTGTTCCTTTGTCCCCTTTCTTCACTTCAGAATTCTGCTTAGCAATGGGTTTTTACTGTAGAGCTCTTAATAACACATGCAATGGTACACATACTGCGTACCATTTCAGATACCATATTGTCTACATCTAGTCTTCCATCAAGTGACCATAATTCTAGCTTCATGCATGCACAGGCTACTGATAGAACCATATGGAAAACAAATCTGTGGGATTTCTTCTCCAGCTACAAGAATATATGGATCTGTGCAGGATGTGCAGGTTTTACCGCGCAACAAATCAAACTGCTGTCTGAATTGCATTTAGTACATTTCCCCCAAACCTGGATAAAGACAAAACTTTTTACCTCCAAGCAGTTAAATTCTCAAAGAGATAACTGAGTCTCACTAATATGCATTGTTTAATACTGCTGAGCAAGAGAATAAATCTTGCGACTTCTCTCAGCAATATGAGTCCATTGCAATAATAGCTACAGCTAGTATCTAGCTGATGCTGATGTAAGACTAGACACTGCAGCAGTGCTAGAATCACTGCAATTACTCTAAGCAACAACAGAAGCTAAATATTATAGCTAGTTCAAAATTTCGAGACCTGCAGTTCAGGTCTCCTTGGGACCCCATGATAGTGTTATTTCTAGTTTAATGAAGAAGGAAAACTAATTATGCTTTCCAGAAAATGATTGAGCACGCTCCAAGTTCTGGCAAGGTCAAAATATAAAGCTAGAGGATCAGAGCTAAATGGTAACAAACATTCCTCATTTACACTGCCATCTGCACATTTACAGCAGTCACCATTGTTTGTGAATACCTGGACAATATGGGAAAAAATCCTGAAATGAGTGACTGAAATTTTCTCATAGAAGCACTCAGTCTGCTCTAACAACATTCTCTCAAAATAAAAGGCTAAAAATAAAATAGACAGAATGACATATATACATATATATATATATATATATACACACATTCTAGGACATAGATAAATAATCCTAAATGGCTGATGGCTAAAAAATAAATATGGCACTATGAATTTGGGAACTATGTCTTTGGGAAAAAGCACTGTTATTCCATTTGTTAACCAACACTGTGAGGTAAAGAACTGACAGAGGACTGGTCTGCTCTTGTTGCCCTAAACCCTCAAAACCAGCAGCCATAAGAGCCATTATAGTCCAGTGTGTAGTGGCTGATAACTAAAACACCCATGACACAACATACTGAAGAGCAAAATAAGTATGTACGACAATGATTGAGAGCAATAAATATGTAAGACAACTACTGAGAGAAGATGCACAACTATCTCAATATTAAACTCTTAATAATTGAAAAATACATACCCATATGACAGCTTATGTTTTCCAGAAGTATTGCTGCTGTGTGCATTTGACTGGGGTTTGGCATGCGTTCCCACACCTAAGGTCAGAGAACTGAGACCCTCCAGTTCATAAGTACATTTCAGCCGTGTACACACAGTGTAAAGGAAAATTCTAGTAATTTCTTTCCTGTTACAGATTTCATGAGGCACAAAGGAACATGAAACGAAGGAGAAAGTTGGAAAAAAATGGAATACATATGGGACCATGTGTTACGAAGATAAATCTGTTAGATCGAAGCAATTAACTTTTGTCTTTCTTCATATGTTTATTCCTATTCAATTGTCATTTTCTCCCAAACAATAAATGAATGAATGAATCAGTCTTTTTTCAGCACTTACGGAAGGAATGACTGGCTAGAAGACATATCCAGAACAATACTTGTTCAAAATGCATTGTAAAAGGTCTATAAAGAAGTCTATGTTATTTTCTTGTACTTGCCAATGATCAAAGCTGGTGAAAATTTTTGAACATGCTGGATTATACTGACATCAGTGGCTTTGACCATTCACAGCATTGCACTCTACCGCATATTTAGTTTGAAAACTTCTGGTGCAAACCAAAGAACTTGTCAGTCTCTCAAAAAAGACAAATTTTGAACAGCCCAATACAAAAAGTAAAGATTAGGGACATTGTGAAACCTGAACTGTATATATCTATGAGTATTTTTAGGAGCTTTGGTTATGATTCAATGGAAGCCTTGTAATGATGAAACAGAAACAGAAGACTCTAATTGCTGGCAAGTACACATGAAGTAATTCCTGGGAGTGGCCCAAAGCGTGCAAAGAAAACTATGGTCATTATCATCAGCAGCTGCAATTAGGAATACAAAATAATAATAGTAATAATAATAAAACACACACACAAAAAACAAAACAAAAAACAAAAAACAAAAAACAAAAAACAAAAAAAAAAAAACAAACAAAAAAAAACCCCAAACCTTTATTCCCCTACCTAAGCTTTCTTTGTAGATTTTTTTTCTGATATTCAGATTAGCCTTTTACTGAGCATAGCCTGTACACGTCAGGAATGCATACAAAAGCAATCTTACTAGGTATGGTTGAGAAGAGTTAGAGTGTGCAACTAATACTTTGTCATCAGTCAAAAAATCACCACTTTTTTTTCCCAGAAAACTAGCAGAGAATTTGACCAACGCTGCAAACTAAGTTTGTCTTGTCTAGGTAGTAATTACCAGCATAAAGTGCTTTACCTAATTTTTGAGAAGTCTCAGAAGCAAGAGAATTGTTAAGAAATGCATCTATCAGCACACCTGACTTTGGAATAAAAGAGGCATCCTCAGGAAAACACAGATTACAACCATCTTTGAAAAAAGGCTTATTTCCTTTCATTGCAAACAGATGCATAGCTAAACAATACTACAGTTGAAGATAAGATTCGCTCATCTAAGGAATTACTGTTTGTGATTACTGGAAAAAAGTTTTCTGCAATTGCAAGCATGCTAGAGATACTCAGCTTCGGTATTGACGTGGTCATTTAATCATGCGTGCATGCATCAATTCCAGAGCACTAATAATAACATATACAGAAGGAAAAGCATTTGGAAATTTGGAGAACACTTGTTTGCTTAGGCAGCGTACCTTGTTTTATTGTTGTATACAATCTTGACAAATGCTAGGACTTCTGAAAAAGCGTAAGATCGGAGTAACATAAAATTAATAGATCTTCATACAAATAGTAATAATGACCAAATATGAGTACAGTGTACTGCTCCGATGCACACTTTGAAAACTAAATCTTTCCTAGACAGAAATTTTGAAGACTCCAGAGACCTTTCTCCGAACTCAATATAAGCCTTTTTATCTAATAACTTATTATTTTCTCAGTTCAAGTGATTTGGGGAGTTTCCCAAAAGGAATTTTTTTGGATGCTGGGTGGGACTCAACTAGCCTTTGAATCTGTCTGCAATAGTAAAATGTAGGTTACATTCTTTATTATTCAGTCATTGTATGTTTGCCATAACAAACAAGTGGCACACCTCAAACCAAAACAGTATGGAAACCTCTTGTTAGTCATAGCTACTGTTCTTCAATAAGAACATCCCAGTTAAAATGGACAATGATTTCACAAATAATTTGTTAGCCATACTGCTGTGAAGTAAACAGAATCACAGGATGTTAGGGATTGGAAGGGACCTCAAAAGATCATCTAGTCCAATCCCCCTGCTGGAGCAGGAACACCAAGATGAAGTTACACAGGAAGGTGTCCAGGCGGGTTTTGAATGCCTCCAGTGAAGGAGACTCCACAACCCCCTGGGCAGCCTGTTCCAGTGTTCTGTTACCCTCACTGAGAAGAAGTTTCTTCTCAAATTTAAGTGGAACGTCTTGTGTTCCAGTTTGGACCCATTACCCCTTGTCCTACCGTTGGTTGTCACCGAGAAGAGCCTGGCTCCATCCTCGTGACACAGTTTCACGCTTTGCAAATTCTGTAACTGAAATTAAAATGATTAATTAACATGACATATCAATGTATTGCCTTATGCATAGACAGCTGTTTCTACTCTTTCCAGATGGATATACTTGAAGTTCTATCATTCATGTTCTATACCACTGACTAGCGGTCATCTGAAAACCTCAAGATGCAAAAATTTAAAATGCTAGAACAGAACATCAAGGTGGCTTTGTATTAAGATTAAAAATTACTGAGAAAATTTCATATAGTTGTTCCGACAGGCAGTCTGTACGTTGAAGAGTCCGTCCAGTTCAACATATGCTAATTAATGCTGATTCCTCACATAAGCAGCAACTTAGATGAGTTAGTTACACTAACAGGGAAAGAAACAGAAAAAATTATAATTCTGTGTATTTCTTACTCTGTAATTCAGAGTAATCTTTCATGCAGTTCTGCTTCTAGGAATTTAATGTGATTTCTATTTCTTATTATGTTTGTACTAGGCCTAAACCATCTTCTGCTTTAGCAAAAGGTTTACTCCTTCAACAAACCCTTTTGTCTGTTACTTATTGTTTCAGGTTTAACAAGTCTTAACAATAACAAAATAATTTTTTTGCTTCTGAGAACTTGAAATTCAAAAATGTAATAAATAGATGACAAAATTTGATGAAAAAGCAGATGTTTTCATTATTTAATTGCATTTTTCATTTTTTGTACATATGCAGGTGTTTTAGAGATCTGAATGAACAGAAGACCGTTGCACATATAAGACAGAGACAGTGAGGAAATTAAGATGGCACCACTGGTAGAAAAGTTGCTGGAGAAGATACTGCATAAATTAAGAGATTAATGGACATTGTTCTGCCTTGTACTAGCAGCATGCTTAGAAAACTCACTTACAGCTGCCTTTCAAGCACAGACATTGCCTTGTACCCCTGCAACTGTAAGATAAATTCTAAAGCAAAGTAAAGCTGGATAAAATGGACTTAGGCAAAAGAGTGGCAATGTTAGTAGGAAAAAGTCTATCACACAGAATGAGCCCAAACTAGTTTTTGTGGACTCCATACATCTACTGTTAGGGGAGCCAGAACTCTTTCTCTGACAGCAGTAAGAGCCATAAATTCTCACGGAGGCTTAAAGCTTACTTTCAGCATCAAATTGATGGCTACAGCCAACAGTAGTAACCTATATGCCACGGAAAATAAGTTTAAATCTACCTTGTGGTTCTGTAGGTCAACAAGGCAAATCACAGGTATCTCAGAAATAAAAAAATCAGACTCAAATTAGCAAATAATGGCTTTTTGTTGTTGTTTTTGTTTGTTTGGGTTGGTTTTGTTTTGTTTTTTTATTGTTGTCGTTGTTCCATTGTGTATAGCTTTCCCAGAAGGAATGTATCAAGGGAAACATCTACATAGATAGTACAGCAGGGCATCTGCATTAACAGGATGCACCTTATTAGAAAGGAGCAGGGTGTTCTGTAACCAATATCCATCCAGAAGGAAGTCATGACAAAATGATGTCTGTCTGTTAAATGAATCCTGCAGGGCAGCCCAGGAAGAGAACAAGACCTCCAGTCAATTACATCGGCAGATAAAGCAGACTGGAACACCTTCATGTCCAGCCAGCCATTACCTTGGTCACATCCTCGTCATCTAGAGTAGTAACTACTCATACATTTATACAGTCCTAAAATTACATTCGGCCCTTTGAAGGCAACCACGAGGCTGATGTGGCCCCTGGTGAAAATGAGTCCCTGCTCTAGAGGTTTCTTCAGGCTCTTCAACATGTACCTATTAGGTGCATAACTGTCTATAGCGTATGCATCTGTCTCTCTATAGCAACTTCCTGCAATGTGTTATCTTGAGAACAAGAAGGCGTCTGAGTAAGCTCTAGCCAGTTCAACAACAGGTGACAAAAACCTATTATTCCAATGGTTGTTACACTTACTCTCCTACATTCAGTTTTAAAAGCAGAGAAATGAAGGATATTTACTTCCAAAACTCTCACTAATACATACAAACCTAATCAGCAGTGGCATAGATATGAACCTGTTTCAATTCATACTGAAATAGGTTTAGCATACATATGTTCAGTTACTAAGTCCCAAGAGAAGGAATGAGAGCAAACAAAGTATGCAAGGTAATTTTTTAAATCACTGTGCTGTTTCAGAACCAAACATATAAATATCCTATCAATAACAAAGGTCATCAGCATGTAGGAGGGAACTAAGAATACTTCCTGAATGCAACTCTTGATATCTGGGCTTGGGTTTGGTTGTTTGGTTTGGTTTGTTTTTTTTTTTTTAATAATTTATTTTCATACACACGATGGGAAACAAGCAATAGTTGGTCCCTTCCAGCCTGGTATTCTGTGATTCTATGAAAATATTAATGTAACAGAAATAAAAGCAAACACTATAAAATCATTCTGAAATTAGCATTATAGATGAAATGTTCAAAACATTTTACTACTACAATTATTATTCATATTACTGTACTGTCTCGGGATGCTATTGAATTATGAGAATCCCACTGTGGGAAGTGTAGTGGAAACATGAAACAAAGGAGACTCCTGGATCATCAGTCTTACAAGCTAAACATTGGACAAAAAGAATGAGCAACACACTCGAAAACATGAGTACATGAGCTAATATGAATCAGCGTAATAAAGTGTAGTCATAACACATCAGCAGCTCTAGAGAGATACATTTGTTAGCATTGGACATAATGGATTCCCAACTCCTCATTCACAAAGGAGGAAGTTGCATGTCCTGTTTTTTGGTCACCTTCCTTTCTTCCAGGTAGTTACTGCTTGGAAAGATATCAGCAGACACACTCGGCTTCTTTGAGAGATAAATCTCTTGTAGACAGCTGAATTGGACAGCAATCTCTACATTCAGTGGACTCTCACAGCTGAGATGTAATATCCTTGTGGTTCTCCTTGTAGTGGAGTAATTGAAAACCATGCAACTGTATTAAAGCCCTCCCCTTCCCAGCCCCCCCCCCCCCAAAAAAAAAAAATCAAACCAAACCAAAAAAAAAAGAAAGATAGAAGGAACACTGAAATTAAGCTAAAAGAAAGCATTCTAAGACTGAAGAAAAGGACCTGTCTCTTATGGTCCTGTAAAAAGACTGCATTTAGATTGTGTCCCTGTTGGTTGCATATTAAGCTGCAGGCATTAGTGTATAATAGGTGCTAGCCAAAAATGAATAGGGAATGCTATAAGAATACATCTTTCATCTGGTCAAGAAACTTGCTACAGTGTGAGCTTTAAATCTTGTTAGATAAGGAACTTCTGTGCCTTGTAAGCCTCCTAAACACTTGTTAGGCACATCTGATTATGGTGTTTTCTCTTCAAATCCTTGACTATACCAGTTGGGAAAAACACGAAAAATGCATTTTGTAAAAAAAAAAAAAAAAAAAAAAAAAAAACCTGCAAGAAATATGATTTCACGTTATGAAAACTCACATACAGACACTTGCTGTCCCTTGGATTCCTGGTCAAGTGACCACTAGCCACTAGGCAAGGAAATCAAAGCACACTAAGCAGAAAGGTTTGAAGAAAGTTCATACAACCATGGTAGATCAGGCTCAGAATAAGGTAGACAGTGGGGCTAATGGAAGAAAATGCAGGATAGTTGGGGATTTGCCAAGCTCAAGAAAACCTTTCATAAATATACTAAAAGCAAAATCTTGAGTCTCTATAAAGAGGAAAAATAATGCAAAATTAAAAGTAAAACCAGTACATGTATGTGTCAGCAGCTACATAAGATGTACAGTATATTCCAGCAGAGATAGTGCCTTCTGTCAGCAGCGTCTCCTTATGAGTCAGCCTAAGAGCATGAAGTTAATTTTGAGCAACAGTAAAGACATTTTGGTGAAAACAACTGGCATGCCTTTGCATTAATTGAAACGTGCTTGAATTACAGTGGCAGTAGGATTCTGCTGATAAGTATGTTGAGTCAAAGGAAACAAGCATATAAAATAAAGGAAGGTTCCACTGAAAAGCAAACCTGATCAGCATCGTTTGTTATTTATACATGGTACTAAAAGGGGTAAAGACCAGCAAACACACCAATGGAAGGGGTTCTCAGATGCCTGTAATAATGCTGGAAGACCTCTGCCTTATGTACTTTGATTCTGAAACAATCTGGTACACAGTGAACCCAGCCAGTGACAGAAGCAAACAGACTAGCCATTTTTTTTGCAGGCGTGGAAACTTTATACTATCCTCTTATTTGCATCATGCAGTTCCACATTTCATGCTTTTTAGAAATGAACAGGATACTACAAAGTCTAACTCAACCTGTTTGAGGTTGATATTTATGCATAACTTTATTTGCTTCAGTCTTGCTTCTGATAAGCTTGCAGGTACATATAGGGGATCTTGACAAAAATCTGTAGACTACAAATAGAATTCTAGTGGTGCCTTAGGGAAATGGGATTTTTGTGAGTTTTAAAGGTAATTTTAATTCAACACAATAAGTAAACCAAACAAACTTTGTGCCCTTTGACAGCCTGCTCCCAAGCCACCCAAATATGAAACTGTAATATAGTAACAACCAATGACCACAATATGACCAGCATGATATTTATACACATAACTGGGATTAGAATTAGGCAAAGTCAAAAGAAGGGTTGCAAATTTTAAGTATTTCTGGTAATGAGCAGAACAATTTTGCTGGCAGAGGTCCTGAACCTAACAGTGAAAGGTTTATTTGTGGCTTTATGAATTTATATTGCAACTTAAATTAAAAGTACAATATCATGTCTTCTTATTAGACTCTCTCCTTCTTGACTCCCAAGCTAAACAGAAGATTTTTACTTGGATTCTTCAGACAGTCGAGGGATTACATTGCAAAGAAACTCAATTCACTGTTTTGAAAAAGTTCCACATGTACTACTCCACAGGCATGAAGGAAAATCTCCTTCTCCTTATCAATAATTTGTAATGAAAATTTCATACTCTATTATGTTCCTAGCTCAGAAGACAAGACCCTTACTTTACAATTGCATACCAAAGAAACAGAAAACCCATTATGGAGGAAATCTTCACATTGTGCATATCTCTCCATAAGAAAGGTATCATCAGTTTTCTTTTCTGAAAAACTGGTGGAGAGAAATCTTTCTGGTAATTGCAAATTTCCTTAAAATTCAGTGGTATAAGGGAAGACAAAGACTTCTTTGAAGGTAAATATTTAAAAGTTTTGAAATAAAACATCATCCTTCACGAACAAATCCATAATACTCTGCAGTTCACAGGGAAAGGATGTTGGTAGAGAGGCTTGGGAATCCCACGCGTCTGACTGTAGGCTGGACTGAAAATCAAGGACAGAACTCAGGTTGGTGTCACCGCAGTGGCAGCTGCAAACTGCTGCTGCTGACCCCAGTCTCCAGGTGCACCAATGACACAGAAGCCTGATCAACTGAACTACCTAGAATAAATTTCTTAGCCCAGCTGGTAAGAAGCTAGTAGCATATTCAGTTTCCAGAGACTACATGTACCTGTCAAATACCTTATTACAGAAAACGTGACAACGATAATGTAAAATAGCAAAGAACGAAAAGAGTACTGTTCATATTCCTTTTATGAGCACAACATACACACACATACACACACACACACACACACACACAAATGCTTTTTAAAGAGGAAAAATTTAATTGAACATTAGCTTCTCTGAGTATGAGGGCTATCTTTGTTTTATGGATGTCAAACTTGGTGGTTTGGTATGAGGCAAAAATTACATCACTGGATTGTTGCAGAGCTACAAGGTGAATGGAAGAAACAAGGCGTATACTTGCTTGCTTGCAAGCATTCTGGTTAGGATCTTAACAAGTTCACAACTTTCAAAAGATTCAGCTTTCTTTCAGGTATTTAAGACAATTTTTTAATTTCCTATTATTTCACTTTTCTGTGAAAAATCTGGGGGTCTCATTTTCAGTTACCCATAGATATTTCCATACTACCTGGACTCCACCTTAGTTGAGAATAAAGTCTCTAATATTCATTTTGTTTAATATAAAACAAATTCAGTTTTAATGCCCCAAGGTTCTATGATTCCAAGATTTAAATATATGGTAGTCTTAAACAGAACAAATCGCTAGAAACAGATGCATCTAGTATACAGCCTATTGCTAGTTTTCTTCCTCTGACAAGTAATGCATTATAAGCACTACAGGATCATAATTAGTACATTTGTTAATTATTAACAATAATTTTTAATTTCATATAATTTCATGATCATTTTCTCAAAGTTGATGAGCTAATTATTAATTAGGTACTTAGAATACGTAAGGAGGCACATGTACCTTGCCAATATTTTGCCAGATATATTCTGTTCAGGAATTGCCACATTATATATCTTCTATAACATCACTGTTTTCATTTGTCTCATTACTATATCAGAAGATCTGCTCTTGCCTTTGGGCTTGTCTTATACCTTCTGTTATTGATCTTTTTTAGTCGTCATTTCAGCTGAGTTACCTGACTATGGAGCAATTTTCCTATGTTAATTCATTTATGAACACTATTTCTGCACTCTAAGAAATGCGCTGGAAATGATGAGCTCTAAAGCTGTAAGTAAAGAGCTTCAAAACCAAAACATTTTCAAAATCTACAAATATCAAATAGTGTAGTATTTGTGGAGAAATAATTAAATTAGTTTTCGCAAAGATAAAATGTATTGATTGAAACATTGAGGAAGAAGTATCTGTGGCCTTGGATTTTTTTTTCCAAGTTGAAATGTAGCAATAGCTTTATACATACAATTCAAATTTGAGTAAAAAAGAAGTTATAATTTAGCCTACATTTGTGCCTCTGAAATATCACAGGTTTGGTTAAGCTAGTGGAAAATTTATCAGAATCACTTACACAGGAAACTAACACTAAACAGCTTCCTTAGTAGTTTCAAAATATAGAAACACCAGTTAACTCTAGCCATCTTTAGTCATAAAAATTCATCATCTTTAGCATTTCTTGGCCACTCCTATTCATTTGCCTTTATCCTTCAGTCCATCTTTAAATCCCATTTGGTATTTATGCACATTTTTACTGATGTGTCTATTTAATACTATTAAAAGATAATTTTTCTTTTTTTCTTTTTTTTTTTAGATTTTCCACAGTACTTTTCAACTTTGATCTTTTTCAAGACACAAAACAGTTTTTCAGTTGAGGAACACATAACTGGAAGGGATCTATACGATCAGTCCTGCAAGTAATGTCAGAGAGAACCACTTTGTTAATTCATTTACATACCAGTCAAGTTCCATCTTGCCACTATGTCGATTGGAAGATTGTTGCAGAATTTCACGCTGCCAGAGATTTCATTTTACTTTTCAGCCTAAAATTAATTCTTGGTCAAGTGCATCCATTCCTTATACCAACACTGCCCTTGGTATATTCATAAATATAATTAAATATCCTTTAAACTTTTGCTTTTCTAAGGTCAACCAGTCATGCTTTTTAAATCTTTACTTATGTGGCATTTTCTCAGTGACTCAATAGTATCCATTTTCTGCGCTTCCAGTATTCCAGACTGGCTTGCACTAGAACCTGTATAAGGCTATTAATATTACTTCTATTTGGAAATAATCTCTTGATGTCTTGTACATTGAGTTATATATATATATATGCATATATATATATATATATATATATATATATACACATACAACCCCCAATTCTGAAAGTTTTTTGGAAAATTGTTCTGTAAATTATCTCTTTTCTTAACAGAGAGCAGAATAGAAACAGATATTGGAACACTAAGAATTACTAACAATTTTATGTCATGCATAAAATTCATCCTTGTGTATATTTTCTTGGAAGCTACTATTTTTGGGGTAAATTGTTAGATTTTTTTAGAGTACTCCAGATCGACTGGTTCTATAAATGTGACAACCTGAAGTATTCCACTTACAAGTAACTACATTCAATGCCAAAATGGTCAACGGCCATCTACAATACCCTAAAAAAATATTTTCAGAAGAGGAACACAGAAGGTAAAAGAACAGTGCTAGAGTAAATGTAAGAAATTGAGCCATTGAAGTAATTGTGTTGAAACCCACTGTCCACAGAACAGAGTAACACTGTGTCCCTAAGCAGTTGTTGTACTAATGAGCATTTAAAAATGTAATGAAATTCCAGCTACTTTTTCTTTGTCATTTTGTGGTTTGTTTGATTTGTTTTCAATCAAAGACAATGTCCAGAAACATTATGAGTACTAAAGAATCTGTTCATAGCATTGTTTTACAAAAGTTCCTAACAGACAGTGACTTCTTTGATGTTGGATGTATCCTTTATTTTATTAATGACGAGAAGTAATCAATGGAATGTTAAAAATAAACTTATAAAGAAATCTAGTCTGAAATTTGAATCTATTGTTTGAAGCAAGTTCAGTGGTCATGGTAACACCAGTTGAAGATTGACTCTTGCCCACTGTGAAATAGGGATGGCTCTTCTAAAAAGGTCACAAGTTTTTCAAATATAGGCACCATGTTTTAAATTTTGCACATACAAAATATGTTCATGTCACTCAAATTACACAATGTGGCAGTGTTATAAGTCTGAACATTATTGTCAATTAATGGCAGAGAAAAGAGCCCAAAGCTCACATTAAACTAATGACTGGGATGAATCCTGAAAAGAGACAAAAAGTATAAAACAACCGTTTTCCTGTTGTATGCAGTTTTGTGTGTGCATGTGTGAGAGTGCATATAACAAAAACTGTCTAAGAGTAAGTTCATATAATAGCCCATCCATTTGTTCTCAGGTTCTCATCCAGTTTCATTGCTAAAGGCTTTGATTTTAACTGCATGTTAAAATGCAAATTCAAATCCCATATAAACCATTAGTTAGCGTGTTGGCTGGTTCAAACCAATCAAAATTGAGAATTACTGCCGAACGTCGTCCTTGTCGTCAGTCTACTTGTCAGCCTCTGGGTATGTAGGATACTTGACTGTCTCAATTTTCTCCTTAACTTTATAGGATGGGTACAGGCCTGTTCTTCCTAGTTTCCTATTGATGCCTTTTGAATAACCATCCCAGTGGTTTCCAGCTACTCCAATTAAATCTCCAGGTTCCATAGGAATTTCATCAGCAGTTCGTGGATGATGAGCATAAATAGCAACCTGATTGTGGGCATTCTGTCCACCAAAGTAGTAGATATCATCCAAAGAATGGAAATACGCTGAAGCATCTGGATGCAATGTCTGCATAATTTCATAGGCAACTCGACAAACCTTAGAAACAAAAACAGAAGAGAAGTCATAAATATTGTGTGTGCCTGCAATGTACCACGGAAGTCAGCAACCAATGCATAAAAATGAAATTTCACAAGAGGATCAAAACCAAAAAACCTGCATATTTACTAATAAGAAGCATACAATTTTAATTACTACTGTGGTGATAGGATTTGGTAAATAAATAAACAGATAACAGTCTACTTTTCAGTAAAAATGGAAAACACCTATATGAACACTAGCCATCCTGCTTTTTAAATTAATTTTATGTAGCCAATCAAATGTAAGAGCAAATTTGTTTTCCTTTTCTACTAATAAAAACTGTATTTTACTTCCGTTTGAACCTTTAGAATTTACATTTTCAAAATTTATTCTGCAATAATGAGGCTTTACATTTACCTTTCTAAAGGAAGCTCCACCTTCCACTATCCAACAGTTCCAAAAGTCCAAGGCTTTAAAATTATGTTAAGATTAGACCAGTGATAGAATTATTGTTGGCAACTTGGAAGACAACTAAATGAAACTTAATTTCAGCAAGACAATAACGATGTTGGTGAGGAGAAAGATGCATTTTGAAATAACATTGTATCACATTTTATGAAGGGAATTTTCAGACTGGCAACAGGTTCCCACATCAGAATTGTGTTGTATCTGTCAGGGTTGTCAGGAACACAAAAGGCTCCCGCTATATTAAACAAAGTTCTTTTCAACATTTGGCTAGAAAGCTCTTCTCAGTCAGGTGTCTGACTTGGCTACTGTGACCTTTCTGACTTCTAATCTACATGACCATATCTTTCTCTGATTTTGTTTAAGTTTGAAAAGGCTTGATAAACTAACAATACAGCAACCTTCTTTAATATGAACAAGCATTTGAGCTTTTTCATAATTTTAATTCTGTGTAAATATAGTAGAGCTTGAATTTACTTTTCTCCCTCTAAGGATATTTGTACATTTCTAGCTTCTCTGAGAGAGGCATTTGCTCTAAAAATGTAATCATTTCCTTTTATCTGTGTCTATCTGATCTTTGAAGTAACTTTTCAGAAGTAGCTTTCAGAAGACTGGGCTGAAGTTCATTATTTCAAACAATTTGTTAAACCCCATAATACAGAAGCAAATTTGATTACCCATACATTGGTAAGAAGTAATTTATTTTGTAGCTTCTGTGACTGCTTTTGATCTTTTCTTCTTCGCATGTTTGTGCACCACAGGAGGATACACACTCTGTAAAGGATTTCAAATATTTTCAGTAGAAATGATTTTTAGTGAGCGTAAGTGTCCTGCATACCTGACATAAAACATACAACATCTCTCAGCAATTGTTTCCTTTGTGGTGCCAAACCTGGGTAACTAAACTGTAAGCTCTTGAGGGCAGCAGGCAAAGAGACCACATGCAGAACTATAGTTGAAGCCAGCCTCCCATTTTTAATTCATAGATTCACTTGTTTTACAGCCTGCATACTTATATGTACAATGCAAAATACAGAGACTAATAATTCCTGGAAGGAAATGAGATTATGAAGAAATGTACGTCAGGCAGAGGGAGCTATGATCTCATCTAAATGAAGACCAAAGGGACAGAAAAGCTCTTTGTTTTAATCTTAATTCTGCAATCTTAATTCTGCTACTACGTTAAGATTTGCGTAACTACCATGTGGCTTTTCTATACATCTCAATTAATGTAATGTTGCTGAAATACAGTGCTAAGATATGTTGTTTCCCTTAACTTCACAGAAAATGATGGGCCTAATTTCTTTAACAACAGTATTTTAATGAAATATCTATTCTTCAGCTTTTATCAGTATTCATTTAGTTTCAGTAGCATATATAAGAATTAACATAGAGGACTTCCTAAGGCACCTAATTCTACTCACATATACTGTAATTTTCTCTTAGTACCTCTGTAATGAAGTTTTGACTCTTTTTGGCATGGGTAGGAAAATGGAAAAAAAATCAGCATACAATTGATTAATGCGAAACTCCAAAATCACTCTGGAAATAAATTAGACTACATTCTCATCCTTACTTTCTCTTCAAAAAGATGGCCATTAACAGCCTGATCTTGCTTACCTTTAATCCAAAGTAACTACCCAAACCGTTTATTTCATTGATGAAAGGACAGAGATAGTAGTTCAAATGCTAGAGATCAGAGGATCTAACTTCCAACTGATAAAAAATAAATCTTTCTGAAAAGAGGGAAAACTTGCAACAAACCTTAGAAAAGCCCAATATATGAAAATACTGTAGATATCCACATCGTTGCATGACCAGCAAAACTGGTGCTAAATGATTTTTGAGGAGTTTAAATTATTAATGCACAAGAAATTGCTCAGAATAAATTAAATAGAGGGTTGGACCAAATTCAGAGTCCCAGCTATTGAGAGTAGCAGTTTAATACAGTAGAATTTATAGTAGAATTTTCTGCAACTCTGGAAAACCAAATATGTCATCCAGCAAACCTGACTATTGTCAAATGCAGGGAGAAGCAGGATAAGACTGGAGCTCAAAGACACAATGTACCCCCAAGTTACCCTCCAAGGGGGTTGTACCAAGAAACCTCCACAGGTCCCCCTCAGCCTGTATCACCTTAACTATGTCAATTATAGCATTTGTATTTCAAAATTACTCAAAAACTTACAATTCAAGGACAATATATTCTGCCCAAGCCATTTGCACCTTTATTTAAAATGTATTTCATCTATGTCTGTACCTGGTGTTTTATTTAAAGCCAACATTTACCACTTTTAACACAACTATCTGAACATCATAACAGCAGAAAACTTAAGTTTTCTGATTAAGTTTTTATCCAAGACCACGTAATTCTTCCTTCAGAGTATGAACTGTCACAACACCAAGACCTGTGTGGCACTGAAGACATACAGCCCTAGGTCTTGGCTGATGATCACCTCTTTCACTGATATGCATTCAGTGGTCATACTTCAGCTGAAACAAACATTATTATCATTAAATCATAGAAAGGTTTGGGTTGGAAGGGACCTTACAGATCATCTAGTTCCAACTCTCCTAACATAGGCAGGGACACCTTCCACTAGAACAAGTTGCTCGAAGCCCCATCCAGCCTGGACTTGAACACCTCCAGGATGAGGCACCGACAACTTCTCTGGGCAGCCGGTTCCAGTGCCTCACCACCCTCATGGCAAAGAATTTCTTGCCTATATCTAAACTAAATCTACCCTCTTTCAGTTTAGTGCCAATACCATTTGCCCTATCACTACCTCCCCTTGCAAAAAGTTCCTCTCCAGCTTTCTTGTAGGTCCCCTTCAGTTACTAGATGGGTGCTATAAGGTCTCCATGGAGCCTTTTCTTCTCCAGACTGAACAACCCCAACTCAGCCTGTCTTCACAGGAGAAGAGCTCCAGCCCTCTGGTCATCTTCATCGCCCTCCTCTGGACTTAATCCAACAGGTCCATGTCCCTCTTTTGCTGGGGGCCCCAGAGCTGAACACAGTACTGCAAGTGGGATCTCACCAGAGCGGAGTAGAAGTGGAGAATCGTTTATCTCGACCTGCTGGTCAAGCTTCTTTTGATGCAGCCCAGGATACAGTCTTCTTTCTGGACTGCAAGCACACATTGCTGGGTCATGTTGAGCTTCTCATCAACCAACACTCCCAAGTCCTTCTCCTCAGGGCTGCTCTCAATCCATTCACTTCCCAGCCTGTATTTGTGTGTGCAATTGCCCTGACACATGTGCAGGACCTTGCACTTGGCCTTGTTGAACTTCATATGGTTCACATGGGCTCATCTCTCAAGCCTGTCAAGGTCCCCCCTGGATGGCATCCCATCCCTCCAGCAGGGTGACTGCACCACACAGCCTGGGGCAAACTTGCTGAGGGTGCACTCAGTCCCACTGTCCATGTCACTGACAAAGATGTTAAACAGCACTGGCCCAATACTGACCCCTGAGGAATGTCACTTGTCACTGGTCTCCACTTGGACATTGAGCCACTGACTGCAACTCTCTGAGTGTGACCATCCAGCCAATTCCTTATCCACCGAGCGGTCTATCTGTCAAATCCACATCTTTCCAATTTAGAGACAAGGATGTCATAGGGACAGTGTCAAACAGTGACAAAGGAAGAAGAAAAGCCTGAGGTCCTTAATGCCTTCTTTGCCTCAGTCTTTAATAGTAAGGCCAGTTGTTCTCTGAGTACACAGTCCCCTGAGCTGGAGGACATGGAGCAGACTGAAGTACCAATAATCCAAGGGGAAATGCTGAGCGACCTGCTACACCACTTAGACACACATGAGTCTATGGGGCGAGATGTGATCCACTCAGGGGTACTGAGGGAGCTGGTGGAGGTGCTCACCAAGCCACTTTTCATTTATCAGTAGTCCTGGCTAACAAGGGAGGTCCCAGTTGACTGGAAGTTAGGAAATATGACACCCACCTACAAGAAGGCCCAGAAGGAGGATCCAAGAAACCACAGGCCAGTCAGTCTGACCTTGGTGCTGAGGAAGGTTATGGAGCAGATCATCTTGAGCGCTATCATGTGGCACATGCATGATCAGGCCCCATCAGCACAGGTTTATGAAAGGCAGGTCCTGCCTGATTAACCTGTTCTCCTTCTATGATAAGGTGACCTTCACAGTGGATGAGGGAATAGCTGTGGATGTTGTCTACCTAGACTTTAGTTAAGCCTTTGACATTGACTGGGGTTGTTTAGCCTGGAGAAAGTAGGCTCAGAGTAGACCTTATCACCCTCTACAACTATTTGAAAGGAGGCTGTAGCAAGGTGGGTGCTGGTCTCTTCTCCCAAGCAACAAGTGGCAGGATTAAAGGAAATGGCCTCCAGTTGCACCATGGGAGATTTACATTGGATATTAGGAAAAATTTCTTGACCGAAAGGGTTGCAAGCACTGGAACTGGCTACACAGGGAAGTGGTTGAGTCACTGTCCCTGCAGGTGTTTAAAAGATGTGTAGATGCAGCACTTAGGGACATGGTTTAGTGGTGGACTTGACAGTGCTAGGTTAATGGTTGGACTCGATCTTAAAGGCCTTTTCCAACCTAAACATTTCTATGATTTTCATGATATATGAAATCAATATACAATATTACATAATAGAAGAAAATGCCAATGATGATAATTATAGGATTCCATTTTCTAAGCGACTCCAACCTGTTTCATCAGACCACTCAGGAATGGAAGCTTGTAGCATATAATTATCTGCAACAAGAACTCCCTATGGATTACTGTAGCCAGAATTCACATTTATTGCACAGCCACTGGATTGCTAGAGATATAATAGACCAAAGAGAAATTAAATGTCTGCTTTCTTCATTCTGTTCCATTTCCAACTAAGGCAACAGCAGACAGGTTTGAACTGTAGTAGAGTGCAATGACGTGTAGAAATGGATGGACGGAAGGTATATATTAAATTTATGCAAAACAAGGAATGCTTAAACATGTTTAATACTATTTCTTGCTGATTTCAAATGTCTTAATTAAGCTTGTAACTTCAATTAAAGACAAGTAGTCAACAAGAGCTTACAGTCCTCTAAATGTTCAGATAGCATAACGAGCCTTTAATTTTCCCCTGAAATTTTCATGAGAGAGCACTGAGAATAAGAACAGGAGCATGAAGGAAACTAAGATTTAGAACTAGTATGTATACTCTATTGTATTTTTATTGCATTTTACCTGGGATGAAAATGTACAGACCAGGAAGTCTGCCTGAGATAAAAAGTGAATATCCAGAATAACACCTCTTAGGGAGTTTTCAGTGTACCGGTTATGAAGTCCTGCTGACCAGGATATGGAGTTATCACTGATAAATTCGTAATTTGGATACCTGTGGAAATACAATACACTGTTAATAGCAAAGTCTCTCTTTTTTTTTTTTTTTTTTTTTTTTTTTTTTAAAGCAGCATCATCTTTGCTGCAAGATAAGGTTGTTACTTTGTTTTCAGTAAGTCTGTTTTACAGGGAATGAATAAAAATTTTGCTGAACACTCTAGAATGATACTGCTCCCTCCAAGCCTGCCCTCTCTTCATACAGAAAAAAAGAAAAGATGCTGTAAGTCTGTCTGAGATTTGACACTATGAAAGAAGTGAAAAAACATCAGGAAGTATATGCCACATACTGCTAATTCTCCTGATTTTAGGTGAAAAATACTCAGATCACTTTGCTTTTTCTACTACTAAATAGAACATGGGATTATGTCTTTACTGGACTATCTTTTACTATCATACTCTATTAGATACTGATTATGATACTGCGCAAGAAAATCAGTCACCTGTAAAAGGGTCATATTAAACAAAGAAGTCTAAATGAATTAAAATTAACTAAGTCTTTCACAGTTATTAAGGTCACATGGAGAACAAATTTTGCAATTCACTGTTTAAAAGGAAGTAAAATAAATGTAAAATTTCATGTCAATCTACCTATGTAGACATCATAAACTAACTAGTGAAACTTTAAGCAAAAATATTTTTATTTGAAATATAAACCCTTTACATTACTTTAGAAATAAGATTTAACATTAATGACATGTAACAATGACTTTAAAAGCAAATAAAATACTTTTAAAATGTTGAAAAAGAATGCTCTTTCTCAAAACGGTTGTACACCCTTACTAGGGAACTGAAATCCAAAATGAACTGTGGAAAGTAGCACAAATTAATTAAATTTTCAGTCAGACTCCTAACAAAACCACATTTTATATGAAAAATTCCAGGTAGATTTAACAAAGATGATAATTACATTGCTGTTACACAATAATTACATTTCAGTCGTGAAGCGTAACTCATGTGACTAGCCTGCCAAATACAACATTTCAACTAGAGCGCTAATTATAAAATAATTTAAATAAAATCTGTTTTTCAAATTTAAAACTTCATAGCAATTATAAAGCAATATATTACATAAGACAGTAAGACAGCTAATATTACATTTGCAATAATTAATCATTCTTATACTGTTTAATAAAGAAAATCAGAACATAGAGCAGGCCATAATGCTGGAGCAACAATAACTTAGATTTCTAACTAGATGCTTCAAAACCTGACAGTCCTGTGTTGAACATGGCTCAAAATAAGGTTTACACTCAGAAGTTCTTGAAAAGTTTCTGAAGTTAGCACACACTTGTATACTACAACACAGCATGTGCATAAACTCTGGACACATGGTAGACATGATTATGACAACCTCTTGTAAAAATATGCCTCATTTATTATTATTCTAATGTTAAACTATGGGGAAAGTGTCTTCAAAAGTGAAATGGGCAAATATAGCAGGCCTTTCCATCCAACATTCACTAGCCATGACTACCAAATCAGGAAAATTACCTCAAGAGTGAATCAAAAAGTCATATATCAAATTTCCATATTTGAGGAAGAATTTTAATTTATCCTCATAGTGATTTTAATAATTATATTTTCCTAAGAGAAACACCCACTCTAACAAGAAATAATATAGGTATGGTAATGTCCCAGAGGTAGCATGACAACTTTAAAGGGTACATCTGATCATGAGTGTCAGGGGAAGTTCATGTTACATTAAAAACAAGAAAAAACAAACCAAACAAACAAAAATAAAAAGGGGTGTAGGAAGAAGGAAGGGAATATTTGTAATAACTGATAAGACCTCTTCTGAGAAATTACAGAAGGGTATGGCAAGAAATATTCTTTTCAAGATGAAGTCTATTGCAACAATTTTCTTTGCTTTTCATGTCTAGCATTTTTGTCAGTATTTAACCAGTTCTTACAACAGATGACAACACAATATTTGTGATGCATTCTATTTCTGTTTCCATTGTGTGAATCATATTGGTATTTTTCTTAATAAAAAAAAGTACAGACCAAACAGAAATATGTCATACTATACTGTGAAACTTGCTGAGGAACAGAGATGGGCATCAGTCTTATTTCAGTGACAAAACTTTGAGAGAAGCAACATGTAGAACGCTTAACAGAAGATGTCATTTTCTAGGGACAGTGAATGTAGCAAGGATATCTGCACACCCCTTTGCAAGTTCTTCATCAGGAATACTTCTAAAATTACTCACTTTCTTCAGACTTCAAAAATCAGAATCCACGTGCTGAGCAGAGACAAAAAAAAACCTTTCCTGAAGAACCTGATTTCTTACTAGCAAAAGATCAGTCTAATAACTTAATAAATTAAGCACACCAAAAAAAGTGTCATATTGGATCTTCTCATGCATACATTTAAAATCTTCTCTTTTCCTCCTTTATTCTGTAAAAAGTCTTTAAGATTCTTTTAAATCTGGTCTCCAATTCCATTTTGTAAAGCTGATCCAAATTCACCTAACCAACAGCTTCAGGACCCATTTATTCAAATCAGTGATCGAAGCTTAGCATTTATCTACACACAAGTTTGAAAATTTATTCAAATGAGCACTTTTATGCTGTTCCCCACACACAATGCTATATTCATGCTTGGGAAAAGAGGCTTCTTTTAAACAACCTAAAATGTGAGTATAACAGCAGCCATACTCAGTGTGACCAAAGAATCTTCTAGTCTACCATCCCGTCTCCAGCACAGACTGAAAGCAGAACATAAAGAAAAGTACAGTAAAAGGCCAAGTCTATACCCCTCTGAAGTTTAGCCATATGTGGCCTACTGACTTCCTGCAACAGGTAAGGCTTAATTCTCCTTCCCACTCACTATAGTGCTCTAGATACTATTTAAAGCTATTCTTACCACAATGACTACAAAGGATGAAGGAAATGAAACTTCTAAAGCTCTATAGTTAGCTCTTGCTTCCTTCTATTCCCTTTCCATCTGTATTTATATTATGATTAATGTGATACTTACATTGTAAGCTTTTGGGGAACTTTTTTCCTTTTTAAGCTGAACTCAGCAATGGTCCTATTACTAGAATTCCTGACTGCGTGGTAAATGAATAATAAATAAAAAGATGTCATATTCTTACTAACAGAATCTCCTAAAAACAGTGCTTTGTAGGATCCCTCCTACCTTTCCAAAGAAACTACCCACACATTCTTTTCTCTATAACAAGAAAAGAATAAACTGCAAAGATAAAAGCAAAGAATGGAAACCAGAATAACATGGTTTTCTTTGTATCAGACTACATATACATAGTATATCTCCTCCATATATCTAAAAATATAATCTAATTCTTCTAAAGCTAAATAATAGATTCTTGAAACCAATATACAGGTCAGGAAGGATTTCCCCCCACCAGCTAGGAAAATGGGAAAAGAAGAAATCAGAAGAAGGTGGGGAAGAGAGAGTTTAAAATCTTTCCTTCCTGTACCTACTGGCCTCAGATAAGGATACAAATCAAGCACTATTATGAGACTATTTCAAGTTCCAATTGGTTTCAGAAGCTGATCACCTAGTTGTGTAAGTATAGCTTAGTGCCACACTGTGCGGCAGGTGCGAACTGAGGCAAGTCCCAGGGTCCTCTTCTCAATTCGCTAGGACTGGAGAAGTATTCTGAACGGGCAATGCACGTTTTCTTCCCTTTGAGCGTGAGCACGTGTGTAAACCCATGGAGTAAGAATTACATGTTCACATCTTGCTCTAAAATTGGAAAAATGTATGAGCTGTTCATTAGACTCAAGAACTTTGAAGCACATCTGAATTCTATATATCCGGCATAGTATGACTTGAGGCAGGTGCGGTCGCAACAGCTAAACTACAGATAGTACACAGGGAGAAAAGACATTAATTTGCTATTGTGCAAGCAAATAAGCAGTGGAATGGGGTGGAAAAAAGTTTTCAGAAGCGCTGAAAAAAACCCAACTGACCTCATGAGGGAGGCAAATTACTGCAAAAAAAATGAAAAAGCAAAATACAAATGACTTCACAGGTAAACATCCTGAAAGGAAGAATATAATTTTTTGTATTTTAGCGTTCATATACATGAGAAATAGACCTAAATGAATTCATATATAAACCAGAAAGGTATTAAATATGTTTTTTAAGAATTTATGTGCATGTTCAACTGCATTATTTTGAATAAATAGAGAAGATGCTGTAAATGTTATAGACTAGAAATACATATACTAGAAATTAAAAAATTTGTATTTGAAAACTATTAAATCAAAGAACAAGCAATATATTCCATCCATAACACGTCACTTATCTAGGACAAATACCATGACCTCTGCTTACCAGAAGTTGTCAAGAGCTTTAATCCCATAATCATTACAGCTGCTGAACTCTCAACCATGCTCCTCTCTATCATGTTGCTCTACATCATCCTCATTCTTAATATATATCACTTCTTTCTTTCGGAACACAAAACAAACAAAAAACTCTACAAACTGATAGTACTGCCTCCATTGTCTTTACTACTTTACTTGCAGTTGATAAGACATCTGACTGCAAGGGAAGTTTCCAAAACCTACATCATAACATTTCTGTTCTCATGACTGTGAATATTTTGAAATACTTCTCTTAAAAGAAGCAACACATCTATTCATGTGAATGTTGTCTCAATCCTTATTTAAATGCCAACACTGTTTGACAGCCAATCACTTTCATGTAAAAAGAGATATAATATCTAGTATTTGCTAATATTAGTGTACCTAATAATAAACGCAACATAAGCTACTGCAGTACAATGTGACAGTTGTTTCTATCAACGTTTGGTTGTTCAAAGCGACTAGAACTTTTTTTGTCAGAAGTGTAAACTACTTTGTAGTTTTCTTCACAAGAAGTGGAAGAAAAGGTTCTTTATTTCCAAAACCTGACCTTAACCTGCCTTCAGATGCCTTTAAATGCTGAAAGATCAAATTGCACCCTGTCTTCTATGAAATCACAGGAAGTTTCAAAGGCCTTCTACTCGATTGCAACAGTAGGGTGCAAGCAACTTAGGAAATCATGTTTCACTGTAAACTATTACCTGAAAACTCAGTAGCAACACATAAATTCTTCAGTACTTAGGGAGTCTACGGCTTTTATTAAGAAAACATACAAAATGAATTCTGTCCTAATGTGCTATATTTCAAGAAAACTGATTTGGAGTGGACCTTTGAGTGCCACAGAAACTGCAATGCTTAATGAAATTAATGATTGTTTTACTGAGCAAGTCACAATTTCACTATTTGTTTTTGTAGTTATTGAAAACTTGGGACAACATGTTTACATAGGTGCATCTCACTATTATTCACAAAAGTGAAGTGTACAGTGCTAAGGCTTGAAAGTTGAACACAAAGAAAAAATGCATAACTAAGATTGTTACAGCAATATTGAATTCTCTTATGTTATAAACAATAATTAAAGTTATTTAGGACAATGTAATGAATTAAATAGTGTAACCTCAATTTTGTATTACCTGTCTTTTCATTGTTCAGATTTGAACTCTAAATGTCATGTTATCATAATTGTTTCTGCTACTGTTCTTGTCTCTACATATACAAAAAAGGCAGGATTAGATTGCCATCATCTGGAGTTGTGTATGTTCGTTTAGTTTTTCAAAACTCCATAATTTTAAACAGCAGCCCTTTATAGATATGAAAGAAAAATAGAAACAGCACAATTGAAATACACAGGTTGGCAATGCTGTAAAAAATTCCTCTGCTACAAAATAACATTTTCTGCTTACCTTGTATATGCCAAAGAAAATTTGTAATCCAGGATATTATCTTATATATTTTCCAAGCATGTCTACCAAGAATAAACATTTCAAAAATTTGCCTTTCTTGAGAAATCTTGATTTTTAAAAAGTATTCATTTCTTTGCTTAAATGAAAAAAAAAATATCTGTTCTTCTGCTCAAGGGAGGTAAAATCTTGGAAACAGAAACAGGTGCTATTCAGTAGACAGATAAATAAATAGTATTCAAAAGGAAAACCTGTACTTGGTAACAGGTAAGATTAACCTCAATGAATCTGAAATACTTATCCAAGTTTCCATAGTCGCAGCAATAAGCATTTGTGAAATTGTTTATGTAACAGAAACACCATAACCCAAGAAAGATACAGTTAAATATGGAACATTTTTCTTCCACATGCATCTGTTT
The DNA here is from genome assembly GCF_964273445.1 of Streptopelia decaocto. Lineage (NCBI taxonomy): Eukaryota > Metazoa > Chordata > Aves > Columbiformes > Columbidae > Streptopelia > Streptopelia decaocto. Next base: position 43,304,207 of record NC_138661.1, on the reverse strand, counting down.
TCTTTTACTAAACAGAAGGTTTTGCCAACTCAGTGACACCTTGCAAAACATGCAACTTAACAATGAGTGTTTTAAAGGAAAATATAGGTCATGTTAGGAATAAATAGATGCACGCTGCACATTTCCAGGTTTTAACACATTTATATTTTTTACAGCAGGCTGGGATATCCTATAGCTAGAGCAGCTTGTTACACCCATGTTCTGGGGAGCTAGAAGAGGACAAAGAGCAAAAACAGGACAGAGACAATGTTACAGATTGAGAATCCCACTTATATTCAAGGACAAACTCTAAAATTATTCAACATGTAGGGTGTAAGTCTTCTAAGTTGTTGATACAGAAGTCTTTCTGAAAAAGTCATCAGAAGTTTTTCAATCAACTTATAAAAATTTCTCTGGCAACTATTCACAGAAAGGTATTGTTTGGACAGGTGAAACCTCTTAATACATTAACTAGTTTTTAGAATATTTCTGAATAGTTTCTCTTTAATATGTATTTTGTATAATAACTTTTGTATATTCATAATTTATACACACTTGGGAAAAAAATCCAAAAAAGAGAATATCTGAGAAAAAAATCAAAATCACTGGAAGCTGAAATGCTATCTTAATTGTACAAACAATAACAAAATTAAAAAAAAAGATACTAAGATTTGTGCACACAATAGTCAGAAATTGTAAGGCTAGCCAGAAGGAACAAATTGTAATACAAACATAATTCATCTTACTTGGATTTTGCCTCTTGCAACAATGAAGGATCATCTGTAGCCAAATACACTCTTTTTTTGTCAATCTGCATTCTGCGAGCAAGAAGTTCAAACCGCTCTTCAACATGTACCATATATTCTTCGATGGGATGAAATGCTGCCTCTGTTCCTACTTTGTCTGTCCTTCGGACATGAACACTAGAAAAAGGCAGAAACTAGGAATTCAATTTATAAATACAATACATACTTTAGCAACTGAAATTTTAACCTTAAATTTCACACCTGTGCTTTTAGAATATTATAACTGAATCCCTCCACAAAACAAGGGAGGATTAAAACTCATTGATGTCAACCAGGACATGCTGACAACATGAAGTCAGCTGTCAGTCTGCTCTTGAAAGCAATATAATAATCTTGCATGGAAGGGAAAGGGTAACTGAAAGAAATTAATTAAGGAGATTTTGTTATAGCATACAAGGTGTTTTGTTTGTGCAGAAGTTATCAACTACAATACAGACTTCGAATGAAGGTACTTAAAAATGTATCTTCCCCATCTGCTTGAAACCAAACAAGTATTCAGATCCACCAGTGATCAAGTGGCCTACCAACCCAATGCTCAAAAGCCAACTAACATTTGGACAGACCTATTGTGTACTCCTACAAAAAGAAAGAGTAAGAATTGAAGGAAAATTCTGTCAAAGGAAGCAGTATTTGCAGACTCTAGCTCAACAGCAGCACAATTTTTCACATTACATGACAGTAAAACCTTTTGTTCACAAGCTATTCTTTGTTGCCCATTGGTGCTTTCCTTCCTTCTCCCCATATTTCCCCATACAAACCTTTGCAATTCATAGTTACTGCTAAGAAACAACAATCGTGAAAACATCAGCAGGAAAGGGAAAGACACATACCATGTTCAGGTGCAGCCAACAATAAAATTAGTTGTGGATTGTGGCATGTAAAATGTAGGCTTAGCCTTTTTCCTCAAATGTAAAGGCTATAAGGCACTTGAAAAGAAGACCCAGACAGAAAAGCGTCTGGAATACAAGCTGTAAGGCAATTACATGAATGAAATTCTGTATTACATTACTAGATATGGAAGGACATATAAAAACCCCTTCAATTGAGCTGCCTTTTACATATTTATCCAGCTACAGGTAGGCAAGTATGCTGAAGAAGTACTTGCAATCAACTTGTATTATGCACAGTTAAAAAATAACAGCTTAATCTAGAAAGCACACTCCCCACAAAATGCTTGAGACTTGAGACTCTCGAATAACCATCATAAAACAATTTGTCCTGAAGAGGGATCACTACATACACTTATTAAAGCACAGAGAGTTAAAAAGAAAACTAAATACCCACCCGATCACTGGATGTTTGAAACCAAGTTTCCTCGTGGCTTCCTCTATTTCTTTTTCTAACCAAGGCTGTGGACGAATCAAGTATTTCACAAATTGCGAGACCCACCACACCGCAGGATCCCCATGTACACGAATTAGTCTGTCAGCCAAGTCTTCAGGGATAGCCAACGGTAAATACGGTGGCCGTGGGTGTAAGCTGTCAACAATGGGAAGTTCCACCACCTGAACATCCTTATCATTAGTCTCACCTGTTTTAAAATACATACTAGGATGAGTCAAGTAGTTTACTTCATTAATAAGCTTTATCATTGGCATGTAACAGTCCAACGTATCAGCTAAACTGCATCTTCAACTTTGAAAGGGCTGCCCAACCCTTGCTCTACCTTTTCAAAACAGCATTCAAAAGAATAATAAAACCCATTGTTTTAGACCAAATTCATATATGAACTGCATCTAACAATCAACTCCAGCAGAACAAAGTTGAAGGTCCTTGAATTCTTGTCAGCTGGAAGTTAGTAAAATAAAAAAAGTGTTCCTGTTTATATATTTATACCTTTTAATTTACAACGACACCATTACTTTGACAAACTTGTTATCTAAAATGCTTAAAATTCAGTTACTTTCTAAAAAAATAAACAAATATTTTAAGGCATAAGAAATTTTGAAAAAAGGTATACAACCCTGCTGCTCTATTGAATACATCTTATTGCACTAGATCTTAGCATTTTAGGCATCATTAGAATAATTGAATTAGCTGCTCTGTTGACGGAAGGGGCAAAAGGGGCAGAGAGACAATTCCCATCTTGAAGAACTTGAACTAAGAAGATAGCTGTCAAATTAAAGAGATCAAGGAAAATTTGTTTTATGTACAGGTAAGAATTTGTTATCTGTTAAATACTTACCGAAGTTGCATATACAGATGTTTTAGGTGGGACATTCATTCAAGGCTCAATAGCCACTTAACATTTTTTAAAAGTTTTTACAAACTACACAAACATAAGTGTCTGCATAATTGATAATTCAAAGCTATTTTAATACACTGAAATAAAGTATAATATATCACAACATAATACAAAGCATTACATTTCTGAAACACTGAACATTTCAGGTAAGATTTCTAGTGTGCTCATTTTCTCCAAAAGTATATTTTCATTGTCTGCAGTGTTTACTAGCAAAGATGTTCTCTGTTTAGTGCTCACCAACCAGGAAAGAAAACTCTTTGAAACATAAGCAAATCACACACATAACTGTTCACCAAGTAAACCTAATGGCTCAAAAATTCAATTTCGTGCAAGGATAGGTTAAAACAGTTAAAAACCCCTCAAGTTAGAACACTTTTGTATGCACCAAAAAGAATTTCAGTGTATTTGTGGCAAAGTCCTAGAAATATGACAATTGCATGATTAAGTCATACATTGCCAGAATGCTAGACTAACACCAGTGAACATACCAAAACTAGGCAATATTCAGCACTAACTCCCTGAGATGTGGTTATTTAAATATCAAGTATGTTTTTATGATCAGGCAGATTTGCAATTAATTTTTAATTAATTTGGAAAATCTGTTTACATCTATATGTTAATATTTCAATACTGCACTATATAACACCACTTTAAAGGTATATTTTAGAAGAATTTCCCATAGAATATGTACTGCAGGCATGGATGATATTTTTTAATTCAAGAAGCCAGTTCATATTTTTACTATCTATTCTATCACACAGGAAAAGATCTAGTAAAAGTTCACAAATTTAGTAAAAATAGTGAGCATTTAAGTTTCCGTATAATAAAATGGATAATATTTTATCAGTGTGTCTTCAGAAAGCTGCAATAAAGAAAAGCAGCCTGAAGCCAGGGAAGTGCAAAATCAGGTGCAGATGTGAAATATTAGTCAGAAGTCTAGACATAAAACGTTTAGCTTGGGAATAGTGCGACAGAACGCTTGAGGTTCAATCCTTTTTACCCTCCCCCCCTCAATAGAGAGTGGAGGAAAGAACAGGGTGGCAAAAGAAACAAAAGCAATCTTAGCCAAGGGAACAAAAAGCCTCTAATCTTAAGTTACAGAAGGAAACTTGCTGCAATTCTTTTGAGAAGAAAAAGCAGAGATGTTAAGGTACATACAAAAAGGTGAATTTTTATTAAGTATGGTATCACTGGCAAGTTTTAAAACTTTACTCTATCATTGAAAAAAACATGTTGCTGTCTAAAGACAGCCATTTGGAAAGCCTTGCTATTGCTAAAGCTGATCGAACAATCTGACCCACTATCCTGCATTCTGATCCTGAAAAGCACCCAATACATTGTTCAATGCTTCTAAAAATTTCCATGGACTGTCTTAAGGTTTTGAAGAAAACAAGATTGGCCAGGAAAATTCTCAGCATATTCCAAACTAGATTAAAATATCCAAAATCACAAGAAAGCCAAAGCAGATCTGGGTGGGGTGGGGGGGATAAAAAATAAAAAACAACAAAAAACCCAAAACAAATGGGGAAAAAAAAAAAAAAAAACAGAAAAATTAAAATACAAACAAAAAAAGCCCAAAATAACAAAATAACAACCAAACAAAAAACTACCCTCACCAAACAAAAAAACACCAAACAAAAAAAAACCAACAGAGACTTGAGCTTTCAACTGTATGTGATACATTGTTTGAATACTAATGAAGTTGCAAGACTTGCTGTGAATCAAAATCAGAAACAAACAAAATGTATTTCATTAAGGCAAAACAACCAACTTGCTTGTGCAAAATTAACTACTAGGTCAAGTGCTAATGAGTGCACTCTGAGTGAACAATTCTAGGAAGCTTCTTTCTAGTTTTTATTACTTTTATTATCATTCTGAACAATGAAGAAAACACTTCCCATTAGTCTACACTCACTCTAAAAACCATGAGATAGCAGATGCAGTAAAACTTACGGCAACTGTTTGCTTTTATCCTGGACAAAACCAGTGAAGAGTAACTCTTTAGTAACCTGCAGGAGTAAACAACTCTGCAATTGCCATATAGGAAAGCAGCAGCTTTCTTATCCTCCTGATCACTTTTTTTCAGTGTTCATGGAAAGACTCCTAATAGGCAATGATATTGTCCTATCTCAACAAGCATAGTTTAAAAAACTTCCAGGGAAATTTTGGGTATGAGGACATTGTTTCAGTTTGCTCAGAAATAACCTGCAATCAAAATCAGTTACACAGTAGGTAACAAAAACTCTGTCAGATGGATAGACAAGCATATCCATTACAAAAACATTGTCATATTCTTGATTGATCTGAGTTGTAGCCGATCAGCTGAAGATAGTGAAGTTGGGTTAAAAACACAGAATGATCTTTTTGTCCACACACTTCTTGAGTTTTCAGCTATGTATTCTCTGAATTTTAAAATACTTTAGCTCTTCCACTTCCCAGCTGTATTTTGCTAAAAAATAAATAAGCTATAAAAGGTAATAATCCATACAAATGCTTCTATCTTTTTCTCATGTTGGTAGTTCAAATCACAGTATCATCATGTCAATCAGGTGCAATTCCCTGTTCAGTACAGGTCCAACTTTGACATTTGATCACAGAATCACAAAATTATTTAGGTTGGAAGACACGTCTAGAGTTGTTATTGGTAATTTACATTTCAGCAATACTTCAAGCTACTACTTCCAGTGTGAAGCTTTTACGGCTGCCAAAATTTGCCTCTATAATTCTATTTATAGCTTAACTTTCATACGATTCCAGGTCCTATTTCTCAGTTTCGATTCATCTAAATAATTGTCCTCCAAAGTTCTGCAACTTAATCCATTTTTACTTCACTAAGTAATCAAAAGATTGAGTGTTTTTGTAATAGTCATAAAGTACTGCAATATTGACAATAGTCATTCTTTTATCACAACAACATATTCTGGAACAAAATCATGGACTGTAAAGAAACTGGGTTTTTTTTATAGGTTCATCACTAACAGATCAGCAATACAGTTTCAGTTTCCAGGAGTACCACTGATTACTTTTCAAATACTGAAATGGACTGTGTGTGTTATAAAAACGTAAGTTTGCTTCCCTACAGTATCCAAATGTGCCTAATCGCTTACTTTATAGCTCACAGGACTTATATCATTTTTTTTGTGATCTGGCATAATCTTACTGATGGTCTACTTTTCAAATTTAATCTTTGTCATCCTGGTATAAAGCTCATTTAGAAACTTTTCCTATTTATATCTTTCATTTCAACTTATTTGAAGCCCCAAAAATGTTGATTTGGATCAAAATGACCTTTGAAATTTTGTCATTTTCCCTTACCTTACTTCCTGCCACTTGAACGTTGGCTCAGACCTGCATTTGGATGGGTATTTTTGTTGGATGTACATCACTTTGAATGGCAAAATGTCACCTTGTTTCAAGTAGAGATCAATACTATTATTTAATGTTAACTGAATCACAGTATCACAGTATCACAGTATGTTTGGGATTGGAAGGGACCTCAAAAGATCATCTAGGAACGCCTAGGTGAGGTCGCACAGGAACATGTCCAGGTGGGTTTTGAATGTCTCCAGAGAAGGAGACTCCACAACCTCCCTGTGCAGCCTGTTCCAGTGCTCTGTCACCCTTACTGAGAAGTTTTTTCTCAAATTTAAGTGGAACCTCTTGTGTTCCAGCTTGATCCCATTACCCCTTGTCCTATCATTGTTTGCCACCGAGAAGAGCCTGGCTCCATCCTTGTGGCACTCACCCTTTATATATTTATAAACATTAATAAGGTCACCCCTCAGTCTCCTCTTCTCCAAACTAAAGAGACCCAGCTCCCTCAGCCTTTCTTCATAAGGGAGGTGCTCCACTCCCTTAATCATCTTCGTTGCCCTGCGCTGGACCCTCTCCAGCAGTTCCCTGTCCTTCTTGAACTGAGGGGCCCAGAACTGGACACAATATTCCAGATGGGGTCTCACCAGGGCGGAGTAGAGGGGAAGGAGGACCTCTCTCGACCTACTAACCACCCCCCTTCTAATACACCCCAGGATGCCATTGGCCTCAAGGAACAGTGCTTGTTCATGGTCATCCTGTTGTCCACCAGGACCCCCACGTCCCTTTCCCCTACACTGCTCTCTAATATGTAATTTCCCAACCTATACTGGAACCTGGGGTTGTTCCTGCCCAGATGCAGGACTCTACACTTGCCCTTGTTAAATTTCATTAGGTTATTCCCCGCCCAACTCTCCAGCCTGTCCAGGTCCCGCTGGATGGCAGCACAGCCTTCTGGCATGTCAGCCCCTCCTCCCAGCTTAGTGTCATCAGCAAACTTGCTGATAGTACACTCAATTTCCTCGTCTAAATCGTTAATGAATATATTGAATAATATTGGCCCCAGTACTGACCCCTGAGGCACTCCACTAGATACTGGCCTCCAACTAGACTCCGCACCATTGACTACCACTCTCTGGCTTCTCTCCTTAAGCCAGTTTGCAACCCACCTCACTACTCTATTGTCTAGACCACACCTCCTCAACTTAGCAACTAGGATGCTGTGGGAGACTGTGTCAAAGGCTTTACTGAAGTCAAGGTAGACCACATCCACCGCTCTGCCATCATCCATCCACCTTGTTACGTTTTCATAAAAGGCTATGAGGTTGGTCAAGCATGACTTACCCTTGGTAAAGCCATGCTGACTGCCCCTAATAACCCTCTTATCCTTGATACGCCTTGAGATGGCACCAAGGACAAGCTGTTCCATTACTTTCCCAGGGACAGAGGTGAGGCTGACTGGTCTATAATTACCCGGGTCCTCCTTCTTGCCCTTTTTGAAGACTGGAGTGACATTTGCTTTCCTCCAATCCTCGGGCACCTCTCCCGTTTCCCAAGACTTGGCAAGGATGATGGAGAGCGGTCCAGCAATGACTTCAGCCAGCTCCCTCAGCACCCGTGGATGCATCTCATCTGGACCCATGGATTTATGGATGTCCAGACTATTTAATTGCTCCCTAACCTGTTTGAGCACTTTATTAATTTTCCTGTTATTTCAAAATTCATCATCTAATTTCAAAGTATTCTTTCAAGAAGTTGTCCTTAAAAGTATTTCAAGGAATACTGCGCTAAAGGACATTCTTGTTGTGTAAATGAGAATTTCAATTTAATTTCTGTTTGCGTTGCTGGAAACAGAGCTGAATAAACTCAAATAAAGATGCAATAGCTTCACTGTTTTCCTTTTTCTACAAAATACTTATTTAAGTTGATATCAACTCGCATAGACTAAGCACAGCTCTACCTGACAAAGCTCTACAACCTGGAAGACTTACTATAAATTTGAAACCTCACCCCAACTGAGTGAACAATTCTAAATTCAATCACAGAGAATAGTCAGAGTGCTAGGAATGCTGTTAGATTACCATGGGATATGCTGAGAGGGACTGTGCCGAACTCTCACAAGGCTCCTCATTGTCTTGCTGGATATTGCAAAGACAGTAGGTTCATGGTTCATCAACTTCAATGATATCTTAATGCTTTTCTTTGCGAAGCACACAAAATAAAAAAGGAAACTATGCAAAGTCATGGTGTGTTATGCTATTTATGAATTGTCAACTAGTTCAGAAGAAATAAAAGGTATGCTTTTATCTCTCCTGTACTGCAGACTGCACCTGCTACAACTATGTTTTGGGCATTTCCAAACATAATTACAATCACCTAGTAAGGACTTAATGCCCTAGTTTGAAATATAAAATGGAATTAAAATGCAATAAATCATCCTATTTTTTCTCTTAAAGTCATCAATGTAAAATATAGCTTGTATATCTAAGTGGTTTTGCTCTAAGATTTTGCTTTGTACATTTTTAATACAAAATTTTTGAACTTGGTTTCTGATTACTTTCTCACTAGTGTTCCACTTATTAATTTTTAAATCATCCTTTAGCTAATCAGACCTTTTAAGGTAGGCAGGTATTGCATAAATTTGGTGCAATTCATTTTTAAGTAAACTGAAAATAGAGTCTTTTTTTTTTTTTCAGGTTTTATATACCATATGGGTTGTGTTGTCCTATTTGTCACCCCAAGAGGCAGATTCTTGATAGCTTCAGGAGGGAATAAACCAAACTGTTTTCAAACATGCCAACACATCTATTACTTTTCTCAACCCAGCACTCCCAAGGCTGTTTTCCTGCATCCTTTCCTCTACTCTCTTGTACAACTCTTGGAACTACTCTCACCTACTCCTGTGTCTCTTACCATTCTCTGTACCAGAAAGTGATGTCTGTGATCAGTCACTGCTTCTCACTTGCTGGTAGGCCTGAATACTGACTTCATTGCCTCTATACACATACCCAGGCTGCCTCTTTTGAGGACTTTTGAGAGACTTTAACAAGACCTATTTCTTTTGGTCAAATTTGGCCAAAATTAATCCAATAATCAGAATTTGTGCTGTCAGGATAAAAAAAAAACAACAATGAGCAGATAGAAAGACACAGCATAATGACAAAACCTCTGCACTTACAAGAAACTTGGTTAATATAATTATCTGCCAAAGATACTGTTTTATCAGCTCAGTCTCAAAAAATAAAACTCTGATGGTAGCCTTATTTCTGCTCCAGCAAAAATCCTAACTTCCAGAGCTCCTGACCAACCAACATATCTTTGTAACACAAGTCCAACTGACTTTCAGTAGTATTTATTTCCTCACATCATTCTGGTTCTTTGAAAATCCTATCCATAATCAAACCCACAACGTAAAGATAAAAAGTGTTCTTTCTGTCCTAATAAGTAATGAGATTTCAATACACAAAATAAATGTGTGTCTCCCAATGTAGGCAGAATACCAATGGAACAAAATGCAGGTTTCCAAATTCCTTGTTTGCACCACTAGGAAGAAATCAGCAGGCTGAAGGCCTAAAGATTGAGAAACAAACATAAAATGCAAGAAATTATTTCTGCCTTAAAAGCCTTGGTCCAGCTTTCAGTTATTTCACATGGTGGAAAAACTGTATTGAGTACCATTTGCCTACTTAGTTCATTCATCATGTCTAAACAAAATATATAGCAATAAAAGCATTTTTCAGTATGACATTCTGAATCTATGAAAGGAATAGATTTTCACTAATTAGTTGACATTTTGGTTTTTTTTTTTTTTTTTTTTTTTAATTCGGTACTCAAATGCAAAAAGACAAGAACCCTTTAGGATTTGGCAAAGTGATACTGAAATGAATGAAATGTCCAGCCTTGAACTACAGCCTCTCTATACAGAATTAATAGTATCTGCATTAATAGAAAGGATGACCCCATATTAAATGATACATTCCCAAGTATCAGAGTGATAACCGCTAGTGCTGGAGGTGCTCTGGGATGCCTTTCATCTGGAAATGGTGGTAACCATTTTCAAGACAGAGGAAGGGTTTAGATGAAATGCTTCCATGACTTGAATTCAATGCCACAGCTGCCAGTTCAGATTATCCTTGTTCAAATATTACTTAAAAGCTGTATTACTTAACCATAACATTGCTTACATTGTAATGACTGGTGTAAAGTGTTAGTAAGTAACTCAAAACTAGGATATAGGTGACAATTTCCCCAAAATCTGAGAATGCTTCAGTTTGGATTGAAATTTATGCAGCCAAACAAAGAACTCAGATTAATATTTGAAACTGTGTAAAGTTTGTTTTAGACCTAAAATACTTCTGAGGTAATTTTACTCTCAGTTTGCCTAATGCTGTCTCTTGATACTCAAAAAACACTGATTTTTTTCATTTGAACACAAAATATATTTGTACTCTTCCCTAGTGTACATGCTACAGTACAACTTCAAGTAAAAAAATGGTTACCTTAAATCAAATAAACTCTAATATTATGCCAATTTGTAGCTTTTTGCTTATGGAAAAATGCTTAGAAGAGTGACAGTTAAGCAAAAAACTTTTACAGTTTGTAATGAAAACTTGGCATTTGTTTACCAATCTATGATTTGTCATCCATGATTTAATGCTTGTGAGAAAAGTCTGCAGTAAATCACTAACCTACTAGTGCTAGTTTTCCTAGCAGATTGAGGCAAATCAACCTTTTAGGGAAATGGGAAAGCCATGCTTCAAAAAATAATATTTCATATGAACAGCATAAAATACGTGATCAAATATGTGATCAGTCATTGGTACCACTACAGAGTCAAAAGTCCTTTTTGCCCTCTTCATGTACTCCTTAGATTTCCAAGTCTAGAAAATAATGCCAGTGTTTCAACTTCCCACAATCAAGAAATGTAGGGAAATAAGCCTCTGCTATTTTGAAAATAATTAATTCAGTGGGCATATTTATTCTTGAATAAAATTCCCTTGTTCTAGGTTACCTTCATTCACTCCATCATACTTAAATAATTCTCATTGAACACTGTGTTTGCTGGCCTATTGATGGTCCTGCCCATGCATGGAGCTGTTATCAAACTTAATCACATTTTATATAGACATCAAATGTTAATTCAAATTAACGGTGACATAAGGAGAAATCATTGTATAAAACCTCCACATTTTTGCTCCTTGAACATTACTGGAGAGATAGCATGATTATATACTTAAAACATTAAAGAAATACATACATTCTTACTTCTGCCACTGGAAAAATTACTGAACAATGGCTGTATTTAAAAGCAATGTATCTCCCATTTATCTCCCATTCTGCTGAAAAATGCTGCTGACATGGAAAACAACCTCTAAGAACACCATTCCTTTATCAATAATAGACTTAACATAACTCCTCATACAACTAAATGAGAACAAATAGTATGCTTAGGCTATATAAATGGCTTAATCAGAATCAACACTCAGTATTGTGGGCTTGATTGATTACGGTGTAAAAGAGCACAGAGATGTATTTTTTTAAGAACTTATTAAAATACAAGTGGATTTAGTTTAGTATGGCAGATTCGGGTTTGCACAAGTGAACTTGGTGTCACAAGCTGTAAGACAATGCTAAAAGTATTGCTACAAAGGGAAAACAAACAAACAAAACACCAAAAACCAACCAAACAAAAACCCACAACTGCACTGAAAGATCAAAGGCCAACATTCTTCTATGCAAAAACAAAAGAAATATACAAGAAATGACTGCATCTCCTGTAATTTCAATTTCCAAGCATTAGATCTTTCAGGAATAAACAGACTGTCAGTGTACAGCTACTTGAGTTTAATACTGATCACACTTAACATTCTTTGTGAAAAAGTTACAGCTGGTTATATACTTTATCCTTATATTTTTTTTTCTGAAAGACAGTGGTATTCTTGTGAAAACAGCTGTGCAGAAAACTGAAGTATGTAGTTTTCTACTTACACACAAAAAGTGTAAAATATCAGCAAAAACACCACATCATCAGCAGGGGTTTACTCTAAACTTGGGAGCAGGGGGCAAAAGAATTCAACTCGCTTTGTCCCTTTAGTATTACAGTTTAAATAGGCACTCTCTAATACTGAAGGTGAAATATTGAAAAGCAAGTTTAAGTGCACAGTTTTAGGCAAACATGCTACTATGGTACGGAGACTACTGGATGTGATTCCACACTTCTTAAATAGCAATACGTAGTCAGATCTCATCACTGAATGCATTTTCAGTGTCATTCTTCCCCATTGCCTGGTCTTTATCAACACAGACTTTTATCTGCTATTTTATTTCACAGTCACTACTGCAAGAGCCTTCTGCAACTCTTCAGGCAGAATGTTCACCTTCGCTAACAAAAATATCTTATTATCATTAGAAATACTGCCATCTCACACTCCATCTCTTTGCCAGACAATGAATAAGTTGAAATGTAAATTTTGCATCAGTCTCTGCTGGTGACTGATTCCTCTAACAAATATTAATCATGAATTTCTACACTTGCCCTCTGAAGTTTCTTTTAACCCAATTTTATATACATCAGGAGCTTCTCTTTTACCTCATGGTAGTTACATCTGGGGAAGCCTTCTGAAATGCGTTCTTGAAGTGCAATATATGAAATGAGCTCAGTCTTCCACACCTACGTATTTTTTGCCTCTTTCAAATCTACTGAATTTCTGAGACATTTCCTTCTATAAAACTCTCATTTACTCTTCTCCACTGTAACATATTTTTCTGTGTATTCCCTAAACTGATTCTTCATTATTTCTGTCAGCTTGTCCAATACACAGTCTGTGACTTGCTGGAACCTTTTTGAAAATTTATATTCCTTTAGCTAACTCCCATTGTTCTGTAGAACAGCAATAATAAATGATTAGCAATTATAAACAAAATGTTTTGTTGTGAAATGCTGTCAATGATACTTGTTTGAGAAAAAGCATCCAAAGTGTTCCCTATTAAGAAAGATGCCAGTATGGGAGCCTTCCTAAGCTCTTCTATAATGAGTGTGGATATGAAAGATTTTCATAGTTTGTACTACAGCCTTTTCTCCTTTCAGTCTTTCTTTCAACCTCTGACCATTGATTGGCCCTTCAGATTTTCTGGCAGGCTTTCTAATTCTGATGTGTTAGAAAAAGGATTTATTATCAAGTTTTTTGCCTTTAGCAAACTTCTCCTCAAAATCTTTTCTGGCCTTCCTTAGGATGGTTTCATATGTAATTTGCTAGAAATTATATTCTTTCCTATTTTTCTCATTTGTACAAAAGTTTTTGGTTGTCTGTGTGTTTTGTTTGGGTTTTTTTGTTTTGCTAGTTGCTTTTTAAATGCCTTTTAACAACACCAAGCAACTTCATTATATTTGCCTCCTTAAAAATGCAACAATGCTTTTAGGTGCTTCTGTAACAGAAACAATAATTACAGACACCATTTTCCAATTTTCAGGCAATAATCTATTATATATAAATGCAGCTATGACAATGACTAATATATTCTTAAGATGAACTCTAAAGACTTTTTTTCTGATTTTGGATAATCATATTTTCATAACAAGAAAAAAGCTGTAGCAAGAATTTTAAAATAATTAAAAATAAATAATGTACTTTTAAGCTACAATTTAACTTAGGACTAAAGGAAGGCTGGACTCTTCACTTATGCTGCAATGGGCAGATACTCTATATTCAGTAAACTCTCTTGAAAAAAGGACAAGGTGGGGAAAAAAAAGAAACAGGAATATATTTAACAGTTTTCTTGGAACTGAATTCAATTACATTACCAGATATCTTCTAATTACAACTTTCTTTATACTTTGCTGATTTTTTACATATATGAGAAGATTTTACTTTCAGAAACTATTTTCTGTGTCAATAAGAGTTAATGAGAATTGGTTCATAGCAGGAAAAAAAATGACAATCTCTTCTACCAATGGTTCAAAACAGGATGACAAATTGTCTTTTAAATTACTTGTAAAGCTACAGCGAAGTATGCTGTTCAGTTTCTCTGAGATCCAGAAAGCATCAACTTATATTTTATAAAGGATGTAAATTTCATATAAAGCAACACTAAATACTGAATTGCAATGATAAAAAATGTTGCATGCCTAATTGTTAATTTAAGAAGTGGTAAAACTGAAAAAGAATTACAGTACTTTTGTCTGGTCTGCTGTTCATAACATCAGCGTAAACGTATTGTCAATCAAAATTTAAAAAAAGGCAATTTATTTTACTTATGTCTCATGAGATAGAATTCTTACCAGGAAAGAATGTAATCGCTTTTGAAATATACCAAAATTTTTGCCTCATTACCCCTTGTGTTATTTTTAGTTTGTCTCTACCAGTTTCATTTTTATTTCTGAATAGTATAAACTCAGAATATTTTTGATCCAAAGACTTCTAATCAGAAGAGGATTTTAAAATGTTCCAAAGCATCTTGAAGTCAATTTTTAACCATTAGAAAATATATTTTTCCAGAATTTATAACCATCTCTGACTCCCGATGACTGCAAAGACATTATGCATAGCTAAGTAGGCCCAATCTCACAAATCTGTCTCTCTCCCTCTCTATCCCACCTCTCCTATATACGTAAAGTGTTTTCCTTCACTGTAAGATCAGCTGGTTAAATTAATTTGACTTCCCTTTGTCTCTAAGACTTGCCTTCTTTTATTCCACTAACAGTTTTGTTCATAAAGTTAAGCACTGATCTGATACTTGAAAAAGTATTGCCGAATACTCAAAGACAACATCTAACTCTTCAGTTATAACTTGTGTTTCTTTTCATTAATTCAATCACCTCACTCAAAAAAGTAAAATAAACATTTAAAAAAATGTGTCAACTTATTTTTCCAGTTGTTTTTCTGCAGTTCCAATCTTCTCTTAAGCAACAGCAGGTAAATGACTGTTTCAAATAAAGGACTCATGCTCATCCAAGGCACAGCTACTCCCTTGCTGATGGCTCTATTCAACCTTTCTCATCCCAGCCTGTTTACTGTACACCAGACTGCAACTTCATCTGGGTCACTGAAATCATAAAAACTTTCTACACTACACATGGAAAATAATAAAAGATTGAAACTGAGACAATCTGTGGTTTTCAAGAACATATTTAATCTTGATGAAATGAAAACTCACTGATCAAGAATTAACCATATCCCCTGAATAAATTATTACAGTAGTCAGCCAATCTCTTCACAAAAAAATACTAGACATTATTTCCAATCTGAATTGTCCAGCCACACTCTTTTTGTCTACAAGCAGAATTTTTTCCCATACAGAAATAGCTATAAGATGTGGCTGGATCAGCTTTTTAAACTTGCTTCATTTTTAAATTGAATGACGTTCTTTAATCTCTTACTGTAAAGCAGATTTTTCTGGCCTTGAATCAGTGCAGTTCTTTCTGAGAATCCTTTCAGATTTATCAACATCCATTCTGTATGCCTGATAACAAAACTAGGCAGTGTGCTGCAGTCTGGCCATTGCTCTGCAAGGCAAAAATAACTTCTTGCTACTATTCAATAAGCCTCCACTTAGGTATAAATAAAGATCACACTTCGCTCTCTTAGGTTACTGCATTGCTCTGAAAACTCAGATCTAATTCTTTAGAATACTAAGTTTATAGAATAATAGAATAGTTTGGGTTGAAAGGAACCTTCAAAGGTCATCTAGTCCAACCCTCCTGCAATGAGCAGGAACATCTTCAACTAGATCAGGTTGCTCAGAGCCCCGTCCAGCCTGGCCTTGAATTTTTCCAGGGATGGGGCATCTGCCACCTCTCTGGGCAACCTGTGCCAGTGTTTCGCCACCTTCATCGAAAAAATTTAATCCTCTTTTTTATTCTAGCCTCAATGTCCCCTCCTTTAGTTTAAAACCATTATCCATCTTTGCTTTGGTCTTCACCCACACTCAAAGCCTAAAGGTCAGGAGTAACAACATGAGGAGACATGTCCTCATAAGACATTGAATCTGGAATAGGGAGATTAATTCTCTGAAGTGGACCTAAATTGTGAATTTGGGCAAGATTTTCTAGCACTCATAGGCTTAATTATCACAGTAGCCATCAATTCTGGTTCTGCTGACAACACTGGAAATGCCAAGAGACATGGAAAAACTTCTCAACCATGTTGCCTTTCCAGAGATGGTTTAGTTTTATCAACCTCAGTCCCAACTCTGCATGCAATCTCTAGTGTTGTCTCTTTCCTTACATTTAAATAAACCTGAACCTTTGCTCTGAAAAAAAATATTTTTGTGTTGAATATTTAGAGCTAGAACTTGGCTGTGCTTTTGTAGCCCTCACTTTCATATCGTTTGAATTGCCCAAATTTTATTTATTCATTTAATTTGTAGAGTGGTTGAAATAAATAAGGAATTTAAAATCCAGAAACTAACAGAACAACTACCATGAATCAATGAAATACCAAAAAGGTGATGAGGTCATTGATTAAAATGCTCCCTTCAGCAAACAGTAAATAAATGACAGCATGAACTCCCATTTGGCTCAGGAACTGAAGCCAGCACTGCTCACCTCGGTAGCTGCCAAAGAATCATTGATTATGAAGGGTCAAACTCTTTGCTTTAAGAGTTAACACTTTTCAAATATTTACTCATGTTTACATACACACGTCTTCATACAGAGCATCTCATGTTTACATACACACGTCTTCATACCGAGATTCTTAAAAAGCACCTTCACAACAAAAAAAATCTACACAGTATTAGCAGCTTGATTTCAAGATTAATGCTAGTGAAATAAAGGGAAAATACAAGACAGACTGCTGTTCTGCTCTCTTCTCTCAAATCCCCATTCCCCAATATGCTTCACAATAATGTAAATCTGCTTGAATTAAAATGTAAATAATGAAAGTCAGTGTATAAAAAATACTAAGAATTAGAAATTCATTAATTTTTCTGCAAGATTTTATAAAGAAAAGTGAAATATGGGAGCAAAATGCAATTCATACAATTGTATGCAAGTTGAAGGGTTTTTAGGATAATACTAAACATTCATCTGATTTACGTAAAAGAAAAACCACTGTCAAGGAAGATCTAGTTCATGGAATGAAACTTTTTTATTTATTGCAATTAATTCTGTAGAACTTTTTATGGTTTGAGTTCGCAATTTTCATTTGGTCCTTTTGATGACTGTTGCCTGATTGGTTTCAATAAATTAAAAATTAATTTTGTGTACCCACAGTATCCTTGTTCTTGAATTATACATATAAGCATATTAATTAATTCATATTTTAAGATTATAGTTCAATGAATACTTAAAAGCTGGTACTACCACGAAGTGAAGAGCTCTGCCATTTTTTCCCCTCTGGGTAGCCCTGCCTTAAAAGCATCCATTCATCAAGCCATGGCTGGAGGCAGCGAAGCCAATATTCAAAGGTAACTGCAGGAAACTTTGTTTCAGGCTTCCTTTTTCAAGTTGTCTTTCATCTTACTGGCTTGAGGCCTTAAGGGAAGGAGCACACGCTGTTATTTAAAACATTAAGCTGGATTCTTTACCTCCACATCCCTTCATTCCCTGTCATGCAATGAAGATTTGACTTCTCATCATATATGAATCTGTCCTTTCTGTTAATCTGTTTTCTTTTTCCATGTATGGTATGGTTCCATTCTTTTATGTAGTTATTTTATAGCCCTCCTTCAATGTATTATTGGGGAATGCCACAAGGACACCATAAATAAGCAAGGAAAAATCATGAGAGACCTACTTTGTTTTAGCATGCTGCAATGATAACAGAACATTATTACCTGGCAAGTAAAAATATTCATGCTCAATATAACTATTTTTTAAAAAAATAATTAAAAAATGATAAATATGTCTTCACAAGTTATCTAAGTTTTGGTTCTTATGACTAGAAAGTCATACATGCTTCTTATACAATTCCTACCTAAATTATTGATAAATAGTTTGGCCATAGATACCAAAGAAAAATTAACTACAACTATATTACAATTGCAGGCAAGGTATAATTTTAAAATTAAAAAGAACGTGCATAAAACCATCTCTTATTAAGTTTTTTTTTCCTCTAGAATGAGAGTATGAAAGTGAATGAAACAAAGGAAAAGGAAAAATTATGCCACAGATTAAAATAAGTCCTATATTTGCAAAAACCTGCAATAGAATTCTCATTCTTTCAACATATTTAAGCTAGAAAAACTGAACTTGACTTGTAGGAATGCCATGTCAAATGCAAAGAACGATTCCTGCCAGAGATGACAAGGCATGAGATGACCTCTAATTCTCGGCACAGGTGAGAACATGTCTTACTACTCTTGCCACCAGACTACCATCAGCTTGCTTACTGAAATTCACCCTACTTCCCAAATTCCAAAACCATGATAATTTCTTCTGAAACAGACAATATTAGCTTTTATGCCTACTTAGGAGAGGATGAGACCAATAATATTTTAAATATATTTATATTATCAGCTATATAAGCCTCTTAGTTCTTTGTAGAAGAGATTACTATCTAAATTGTTTCGCTGAAGAATGACTTCAGAAAACTCAAAACTTTATGTTGCTCATAAAACTAAAATAAAAGTGTCAAGCAGAGGCAATTTAATTAAAAAGAAATATAAATGTACAGATTTAAACAATTTTGTCATGAAGAACAATCTACTAAATTATTATCTATGCAGGTCTGCAAATGACATCAAAGTATTTCTTTAAGATGATGATACAGTTTTCTGACTTTTTGGCCTATTTCTGTATTTTCTGTAATTTACACTGTTATTTTGTTATAAGCATTCACTTGTACGAATATTTTTGATACATAAGACAACATTAAAACCAATATACAGAGCAAAATAAGTACACTATAGGAGAAAAATTTTGTTTACGAGAAATGGAAATGTATAAAAGTCAATGCATTTTTATACATATATTTTGAAAATCCAGAAAATCCTATGCTGATTTCAGAAGCTGTAGAGAAAAAAAATTAAAGTTGTTGTTTTGTGGGCAAACTGGTTTTAATTACAGTTAAGAATTTCAGTCTTATTTGTCCCTGTTAAGGTACAGGGATTTAAAAAAGAAAATAACTCAAAATCTCTATAAATTTAGAATGGCATTAAAAACATATATAGAAATCTTCAGCAAGACAGAATGTCTTTCAGATTTACTGGCAATTAAATATCCAGTGAGGATTCCTCCTGAAGCCAATTGAAGCTAGTCAAAGAGATCAATTGTCAG
Source organism: Streptopelia decaocto (assembly GCF_964273445.1). NCBI lineage: Eukaryota > Metazoa > Chordata > Aves > Columbiformes > Columbidae > Streptopelia > Streptopelia decaocto. The sequence continues at coordinate 43,284,649 of NC_138661.1, read as the reverse complement.
TGTCATTCTTCATCAGTGGTCATGCCATTGCAGAAGATGAAACTTTAATGCAGTTCATAGCGTGTGTGGCTGGCCAGCAGGCTGGCCACAGAAAGTTTGTCCTTCATAGCTGAATGAAAGTGCACAGGGAGGATTTCCAGAGTGGGGAAGCTGAGAGCTTCCAGGAGCCCACAGCTCACACAGCAGTGGCTGACAAGACCTCGGCAGGGTCAGGAGCAACAGCAGCTAATCCCCCACCCCCATGTATAAAAGGTGCCCTAAGGGAGCACCAGCAAGCAAGGCAGGCAAGCAGGGTGTGGTGCATCAGCAAGGGTGTGGTGTGGCAGTTTGCACGGAAGAGCATGCAGGAGGGCACTGAAGCTCTGCCAGCTCGACCAGGGAGCAATGGTATCCACTCAGCAGAAAGCCATGGCCTCTCCAAGCTCTGCATCCACCACAACTGACACCGCTTCCCAGAGCTGTGGTGGGAACATGCTGCCACCCCAGTGCCAGGCTGCAGAGTACCAGACCCCCGAAGATGGAGACTGCACAACCTCTCCAAGAAACTATGTTCATGATGAAAAAGCTCTGCTTTTAATCAGCATTGTTCTTGGTGTGGTATCTAAAATCAGGACTTGGAAACGTTCTTTAGTGCCAACAGAAAACAAAATATTAGCTTACTGAACTAGAGTTGTGTGCTTGCTTTGGAAAGGCAAGTACTGTTTCTACATTTTATCCTAAACTCCAGCTCCCTATAACATTTACGCTGCCCTGCCTTCCTCAGAATTCAGCAAGGTTATTGTACCTGAACCTTCTAAAAATACTACAAACAGCTGAGGAATACTTTGAAGTAGAAAAATATTTGTAAAACCTTTTCCACAGTGTGTTGTGGTTTAACCTGAGCAAGCAATACAACCAAGATAGCCACTCACTCATCCCCTTCCCCCAGCCTCCCGCCCCATAACAGGGGAGAGAATCAAAAGGGAGTGGGGGAAATTTGGATTGAGATAAACACAGTTGAATAACAAAATACTAATACACTCCTAGTAAATATATATATAAAAGAGAAATAAAAGATACTCAAGGCAATTCCTTACAAGCTCTGTCCACAACTGAGCAGCCAGTCCCAGCAAGCCACACGTGCTCCTAAAGCTGATCCCAGAGAGAGAAAAGAGGAAAAAGGCAGAAAAGCCCAGAGGCCTCTGAAAAATGGCAAAAGGCTGGGCTAAACGTCTCAATCGAACTTCCTGGCTACCCCAAGAGAGAGAGAGGGAAGAACCAGAGAGATCAGAAGAGCCAAAACCGGAAGCATGACGCTAACGGGATGTAATACTCTTATTGATGAGTCTGGATGTCAATCAAGCTCTGTCCCGTCTCTGCCCCACCTTCCTCGACAGCTGGAAGCATTGCACTCAGAATGCCCTTGGCTCTCTAACCAGAGCAATTAAAAACATTAGCTCTGTGCTTGGGTGTTACCTGCTTGTTCGCAAACTAAGTCCAAACAATGAGCATGCTAGCTATGAAAAAGAAAGGTTTCTAACTGCACAAAGAAAATTAACCCATTTCCAGTCAAACCAGCACACAGAGACAACAGTGGAAAGTACGAGATCTCATCGACACTTCGACATATACAATGTGTTAGATCAAGGAAACTTCTGTGAAGTTTAATTTTTTTTATGACTGGACTCAAATAGGCCTGGGGTTGAGTTGCCCACTGCATAGACAACTCCCCTTCCTCTACATATTCTCAAAGGCACACTTCCTCACTAAACTGCTAATGAGCCAGATAACAAAGACCTTCAAGAACTATTGGATCCAACATGAATAAAAAATGTTACTGATTCTCTAGAAAAAAAAATACACATGAAACAAACAAAATAACACACTGCTCTCAGAAAAACAACAAAATATAGCATATAATGCAACTCCCAATAATTTTTCAGTAGGAAGTAAAATAACTATAAAGCAATCATTCCAATTAGTACAATTGTTGAAGATACAGACAATTCCACTATATGTACCTAGAAATCCTTGAAAGGTATCAGTTCTGCCTATAATAGACTTGAGGACTCAAATAATTTTAGAAACTATGAGAGGCACAATCACTATGGAATGACAACTGAAACCTGAGACACTTGTCAGAACAGATAATTTTTCCCTGTCTGGAAGTGCCTATGACACCGGCCACATGTTCCAACATTTCAAAGACAGAAAGACAGATGAAGTGAAGGAAGGAAGGAAGGAAGGAAGGAAATCCTACTTTTTTTTTTTTTTTTCCATCTATCTCTGCATTGCTATTAATTTCCAAGCCCAGTGACTAGTTCAAAGTTCTCCTGAAACACAGGATAACCCTGTACCTGTCAGAAATGTGTGAAGGGGAATATTTCTTGTGGCTCTAGTGTACAATGTACAGCCTCTGATGACTTGGAGATCTGGCCATTCTTGCCTGCATCTAACTTTACACACCATTCAAAATCTGTGTATCAGGGATAGGCAACAGAAGAGAAAGAATGAAGATGGTGCAGAGGAAAATAGTTTCTGTCAACCCAGAACTGAAAAGCTCTGCTTGCTGTCCAAACAGACAAACTGTATATTGTCTCTATAGCACTGGAATAGTACTGGTCTGCAAAAGTCATGCTGTAGCTCTTGCAGTTCTAAAGAGAAAACTGTATGCTAAAATAACACCTCATCAGTGCACTATCTCTTACTGATGAGTGTAGTTTACACAATCATCTACTGAAAATCACTACAAAATTTTTAAATGTCCCAATGAAATCCAGGTCACAACTGTTGCTGCCAAATACATCCTGCAGGACATACTGGAGAGAAATTCTTGAGTCTATTCTTGAGTCCGTAGGCACATCTAACATAAATAATGAAAGTATAAGTCCTTTTTTATCTGTCCTTAAGCACAGAGCTACTGAGCCAAAATTCCTTTCTGGGATAAGATTAACATGCCACATGCTAACAATCAAAATTCACATCAGTGCTGATAAATAAAACAGATATAGCCTGAAAAGTGCTACAATATCTTCTTTAATGTTTCCCACTCTAAATTGTTTTTGCCCATAGCTTAGCACATTCTCCACCAACTGTTAGCTTATCTTCTAATCTAATAATTATATGTACTGTAATTGTCAATAACACAAAGTATTTTTAAAATTAAACTTCCATCTCTCTCTAATCCAACTGTTTAATTATGGGGTTTTTTACAAAAATCTCCTTTATCACTGAAGACATCTCACTAAATTTACCTAGTCATGGGTCAGTTGTAATCTTTTTGATCAACTGTGTCTTCCCTGCATTTCTTGTAACATTTATAAACTCCCACTGTTATACCAGTTACAGAAAAAATAAGTACGCCTAACAAAAGAGGAAGAGTCAATAAAATGTATGTTTTGAAAAGCTGACAACTGTTCACACAAAAATTGCCTGTGCAGAAACTCAATTTTAAAAAAATATTCCTAATATTTATCATCAATTGAGAGCAAAAAACTTAGCATACTGACAGCCATCTCCAGTGGTGCTGTATACCTACTCAATTTTGACAAATACCTGAAAAAAATTTAAATACATAGAAAAAAATATAAAACTGTGGACGTGTTAATAACGGTTTGAGATGTTTACTGTGAGAATTCCATTAAAATGAATGCTGTTTACTTTGAGACAAACAAAATTATCCAGTCCTCCAAACATGAATGCTTATCCAGTTATTCTAGCAAAATTGTTCAACCTAGTATAAGAATGCATCAACTTACTGGCCTATAACATTGCCACTGTTTTTACAACCTGCATTTTGAGTCAGTTCGTTTTACATTAAAAGTTATTTCATTATTTTGTTGGTGTGTGAATGACTATTGGATACCATTTGCTATGTATTTCTTTTGCTTTATATTTGAAACATGCTATATTATTTTAAAATTTACAACAGCCTCTATTTAATATTCTCTTCCTGTAAAAACCAGATTCATATCTGGCACATAAAAGAGTGGCAGACTGCTGCAGTATTATTATTTAAATCTGAAATACAAAAATTTTGTATTAAAAAATCTCTGTCAAAGCAGAGATATCTTAATGAGGATGATATTTTTTCAATACAATGCAAAAATAATATTTAAAAGATGCTTACGTATACAATTGCAGTCATAGTTATTACACTCCACATCACATTAAAGAAAGAGGTATCAAAATGGTTCTACATGAATGAATCAGAAAAAAACTAGGAGAAAATATTTGAGTTAATAAGTCTTACCTGACCAGTGCCCAGTGGTGGTACCTGATCTGTCAGTACATGTCTCGCTTACAGGCCTAAACACAGTTTCCCAGCCACCGGTAGCGTAGCGCCAATTCTGAGACTCTAAAATGAGGGTTCGCTGAGTGCCGTAAGCGATCATGAAGCAGTAAACTACATGATGAAGTTGACAACCATAGCCACAGCCTTTGTTGATATTACAGACGAGTTTCTTAGCTTTGCTACAATCCTTTGGGTTCTGTAAGTGTGGATGAAAAAGAGAAGCTGAAGAGAAGATATACACAAAGGCATACTTTTTTCTGAAAAACTGACAAATGTCATAAATCACACAAGGCATCTTGCTATAATACATTTCCTATTAAAATGGATGAGTAAGCTTCAGCTCCTTGAAAATTTTATGTGAATTCTTCACTGTGAACATGAACGGTTATTGAACACACTTCACGATCCTAATGTAAAATAGAATACCTTCAAGATTTTAAATTACTTTCTCATTTGTAAATCTGTCAGCATAAGCTAACATTTGGACTCAGAGTTCACATTTCATCAACATGATTTTCAATGTTGGAATGCATTTCCCCTTGGCATTTTTCCAAGTTTGTTAGTTCTCTTTCAATGAACACACATGTCATCCAACAAAAGAAAATGTCCACCTGTCTACAAGACACAGAATAAATCAAACACATATTAATGGACTGCTTCCCAGACTAACTGACCACATACCAAATACAGAATATAAAACACATACCTGAGCAGACTGATAAATGATAGTATTTTAAGCTGCATGCACTCTCAATAAAATAATATACTACACTTCCACAGTCCAAAAAAAATACAACAAAGGAGGCAAATGTCTAGATTATGTGAATTCTATGTTCAAAAGTGCAAACTAAAAAATATCTTTAGGTATGTTGACAATACAACAAAATAATCTACAGAAGGTTTTCTTTCTGTAAAATATAGTACTTTGCTGTACACATTCACGCTTGCATGTCTCTAGACATACTTCTGTATTCCAAAAAGGTTTTTTAAAAGTTAGTTTTCAGTTAAGCTGCAAGAAAACTGATATTTGAGCATCAATATAAATTCTGTTCCTCTCACATCTAAGCAGCTTTAAATAAAATCTTCTGTAAATTTGCAACAAATCAGATCTTTCCAAAACCCAACAGTCACTGGCTGGACAACTGAGATCTCTCCATCAAGTGATCTTAAAGATACTCTGAATATTCTGAGCCCTAAAATACTTAATAAAAAAAATAATTTGTGCATTCAGTTGTTCCTCAATTCTGTGGAAAAAAGAAAAAAAAGAAAAAATATTTTTAAAAAGTGTTACTGCAGTATTTGATTTTTTTTATTTAAGGTAAAAACATCTGACTCTAAGACTAACTAGCAATGAAAAACAATAAATTAAATAAAACTTCTATTCTTCATTTTTTTTCTTGACCAGTACTCTTGCTGTCACAAATCTAATGGATAACTTCAGAATAAACCTAACAGGTATATTTGAGACTATAAAAAATCTGGTTCCCACAGTCTTTTAGGAGAGAAAGAGGGTTTTTTCTAGTATTGTGTGAAAGTCCACAAATAAATAATTCCACAAGAAAATCTCCTCCCTAAATATACAGACATACTTATATCACACAATGAAGTGCAATGGTAGTAGGTGGAAGTAGAATTTTTTGCTGTTAACTGTTACTGTGTAAAAACTACCTATGCTCAAACAACAAAGACAGCAGTGTATATTTTTGTTGCTTTTTTTTAAGTGAAAAATTAGGCTAACAAACAAATACAAGAAGCTTCTTTCTGTCATTTAGAGAATTGTGAGAAGCAGACATAAGTGTTCAGTTGTAGAAGATGAAAATTTGTATTTTGCATTTCTTTATCTGTTTAACTTCTATTTTTGAAAGGTGTTTTAACTGCTAGTTAATAATAATTTATACTTTATATAAAGTATCTCACAAGAGTTTTAATACCATTGTGTAACATAGTATAACTACATTGTAAAAAGCACTATTATGGCCAAAGGTAAACCATTAGCAAAATGTATTTATCAAAAAGTAGGACACACAAGTCTCTCATAAGATATATTTTAGTTTAGACAGAATTTTATTTATTTTTAAAATGAATTAATAATTTTGCAAAATACTTTTGTTTAAACATTTAAAAAAATACTTATTTTAAAGAAAGCACACAAAAAGGAACAATACATACATTAGAGATGCCGACATGGTAAAGACTGGTAGCATGGTAAGACTGTCTTTAAATGTTTTTCCACATAGAAAAAAATTCTTATTGAAACTAACTCTTTTGAAACAATTCTGAAAGCAAAAATCTCTGAGAAATTTTAGAAAACACCAACAGATAATGTTTCTACATTTTCTATTACCTTCAAATACCTGTGCCCTCTTGAAAATGAAACCATTTAATTTATGACATATTTGAAGTTGTATAAACTTCAATAAGGTGTGCCCTCTAATTTTTTGCGTGCAAATGCAAGTTTCTTAAAATAGCTTATTAACAATATTATGGAAATCAAGTACGAATCACATAGGAAACAATTCGATACTATGACTGCTTACCAATGCTAATATAATGCACTTACTTGGGTTCTAACATCACTTGGAGACTTGACTAGAAAGACAATATACTAATACTAGTTTGTGACTTTAACAGAAAGCTAGTTAAAACAATTTATTTATGACTGTGTTTTTTTTCAAATTGTTTTAAGAAAAGGCACTATTTGAGGTTAAATTATTTCTTGAGAAATAATATTTATTGAGAAAAAAAAGCAGAGATACTTAGATACATTGCCGTTTCAACTGAGAATTCCTGAAAAAGGTGGAATTAATAACCATCAAAGAGGAAAAAAAAATACAATCACATTACATGCATCAGAATATGTTGTGCGTTCATAAGCCAAACCTGCCAACCAAAGCAACCCATAAAAGTATCGAGCTAATAGAGGATAGCAACAGTCAATTTCAAATCCAGTGAAGACTGATAAAAGGTTTTTCATCCTGGCATAAAGTCACAGAAAGAGATTATAAATCTCTGATTTGAATAAGCAGTACATACTCTGTTTTTATCCCTAACCACACTGCTCATCACAGACTCTTAGATCTAATTGAGTTGTCTACATAATCAAGAGAGGGATGGAATGGATCTATGGGATTGTCAAGTCCTGTAATGTAACAGCCATACAACTGCATTAAAAACAAACAAACAAACAAACAAACAAAAACCCGACACCAAATCCAACACCAAACCCAAAAAACAGATCAGGCTGCTTAGAGCCCCGTCCAGCCTGGCCTTGAATGTTTCCAGGGATGGGGCATCTACCACCTCTCTGGGCAACCCGTGCCAGTGTTTCACCCCCCTCATTTTAAAAAATTATTTCCTCATGTCTAGCATGAATCTTCCCTCTTTTAGTTTAAAACTATTATCCCCTGCCCTGTTGCAAAAGGCCCCACTAAAAAGTCTGTCCCCATCTTTCTTATAGGCCCCCTTTAAATACTGAAAGGCCACAATAAGGTCTCCCCAGAGCCTCCTCTTCTCCAGGCCGAACAACCGACTTCCATGAACAGTGCAACCGAAAATAGTAGCAAACTTCCAGAACTGTAAAAAGGTTAAAATCATGTATTTCTATGGACGAGAATGTTACATGTCACCTAAAATAGAAGTGGATTTTTATTACTGGGAAAATGGATTTGATGGTCTTTCATCATCAACAAGATGGGCATATGGGGTTGCTCTCACAAAATTCAAGGTTTCCACTAAATTGACACAGTTAAACTCTCAAACAAAGGCAATATGCCATTCCTTCCTGTTTCTAAGCACTGGCAGATTCCAGTTCCTTCTTCCTTTAAGAAGTTTTACCACCCTTTAGGCTCCAAATGACCCCTTCTGCCTAGGTTACAAGGAGAACAGTATATCCAGGTTTTCTCAGAAAGAAAAATATCTCCCGAATTCTTCTGTCATACTTGTCAACCTTTGTAATGAGGTACGCAGGCCATATGAGTGTAGCAGATTTACTGAAGTCTGTCTGACATTTCCTTTACTAATGGAACTGAGAAATCACCTTTTACATTGCAGACCTACAAAACTACATTAGTAATGAAATACTAGTGTTATATCTTGGATTTAACTAACATTCATCGGTCTGCCTGTTTGAAGGAATATCCTTAAATGGCTTCTTTTGAATAACTGACTTTGGTATCTACTTCATCTTCATAAGACTTATTTAAAATTGTTCTCCTGTGTCCATTTAAGAGCTATTTTATCTGAGCTGTAGCAAACAGGAACCATTAGTCTTTAAATAAAATTATTATTATTTTGGTTCAAAGGAATGCTGCCACTATAAATCTTTACAAGATTATTAACGAGATTGAAGCAGATTCTGTGCTATTATGACTGACTGCCCCAAATAAGTAATCCTTGTCAAATCCAACCTCAAATTTAATTCTGCAAAAGCAGCACAGTAGAAGTCTTGTACTGAAGTATATCTTCTTTAGAAAAGACTAGACTGTCATTGCCTACTCAAGTTCCCCAGGGTACTCAAGATTTTGTAGACCTCTATGTATCACGCCCCTTTCTCAGCTCTGTTTGTAGACTGAAATCTTCATCTATTTAGTCTTTACTCTCAGAGATACTAGGTTCATGTATTTGATGATCTACATTACTTTCCTCTTCAGGTTTTCTAGTTTTATTATATCCTTTTTGACACTAAGGGACTAGAACTGCACAGTCTATCCCTGAGGCAGATGCATTGTTTAAATACTGTTGAGCACTGAAATATTTTCACAGAAGTATTGGTGGTAACTCCAAGATCTTGGTGCTCAACAGTATTAGTCAACTGTACATGTGTATGTATATTAAATAGTATCTTCTTCCACATACATAATTCAAAATTCAGTGCAGATGACTGTAATCAACAAGTTTAATATCCAGTCAAAGATGACACAGCTGGAGAATGAGCTAATAGTGTAAAATTCTTCTGCAACTGCTAGTCTCAAGCTGTTTAGCATAAAGTTTGCAGAATACTGATTATTAAAGTATTAATACCAGATATTTTAAATATATTGTTTGAAATGCAACAACTTTTTGGCCTTAATTTTCTATCTCTAACTAAAACAAAACAAACCAAAAGAGAGACTGAAATCCTGAGAAGAATTAAAATAAATCAGTATTATCTTGTAAAAAACTTGAAAATCTGGAAAAAGTTTAGAGGGGAAATTATAGGTATAGTGTGAAATACCCATTACTGAGTGGGTATTTATTTTTCACTTAAACAAACAGCAATATGTTAAATGGAATCACCAGAAAGAGTGGTGAGAACAGACCACATCTCTGTTCGCATAATTCTACATATGAAACAAAAGAATCAAAAGGCCTAATGCTCTCTAGCGCATTATCTGTATCATGAGTTCATTTTTGTTTCCTGTTCCTATTGGGTGACTGAGTACTCTTGAGTAAAATGAAAACACACTCCACTAACTCCATAAACTGCTGAAAGATTAAGAAAATATTGTGATGTTTCATTACGTAATGTGTGGCTCCAAAATTACAGTTTGTGGTATTTTTAGGTTCAGCTTACTATCATACAACAAAAGCAACAAAAAACAAAGAAAATTAAAAGTGTTAGAAATACGATAATTTGAAACATATAAACATAGGCAAAATCAAACGTGCCTGAGACTTATTCTAGCTGGCACAGAAAGTACTACATCCATGATACCAAACTTCCTAAACCTCTTAAAAGGGAGTTACCACACACACAGCAGATTTGTGAAAAGTGTCTTGTGCTAAGTCTCAAACACAGAATGGTTGGGAGAAAGCCACTTGATACGAGTCAAAAGTACACTAGGAACTGTTCTAACAATTTAGTAGTATACAATATTGCTGTCTGCTATTTTCTCTTTAACTGATTTGTTTCACTTTTAAACCTATTTTACCCCAAAGATTAACTTTTTAAATGCTTTGACTAATTCATATGCCTAAACTTTATTTTCTTTTCTAGTATTACAAGGAAGGAATCAAATCATTCTTCCAGTGCCGTGCAATCAATACAACTACCTGGAAAAAAAACCTGCAAAATACAGATGAACTTATCAAACAATAAATATGGTTCAATATACAATGAGAGAATCTGTTCACAAAAAGCATGAGTAAGAGCCAGAGATGTGCAACTACAAAAAACAAAAAAACACAGCAATGCTCAGTCACTGGACAAAATGTCAAATTACAAATATAATCACACTTAAATTTCAATCTGCCAAAGACTTTCAGTTGGTAATTATTAAAATGTATACAGGTGAAATAAAAAGAAAAAGAGAGAAATTTCTATTAAACTACAAACATTCCTGAGAATCCATCAAAAGTAGAAATAAATCTCTCAATGGGTAGGTTTTGGGTTGCATGTGAAAACTGAAGCACTAGAAGGTCTGTGCATGAAATAAATCATCTCTTGTCCCAGAAGAGCAAGTGTCCTCCTTTCCCAGAAAAATAGTAATTGCTGATGGAGAATTTGCTGTGAGTTTTTTTCCACTGTGAAATTTACTTTTGCCTTTGTTTCAAATTAGTTTGGATTTATCAACATCAACAGCATGCTACAACTGCCAGAACATACCATAATTTCTCATGACTGAAGTGGAATAATTTGGAAGAGATAACGTATCAGATTTTAATCACTGAAGGATACAAGTTTACACTTTTCAAGACTTAGAGTTGTGAAGGGTACATCCCTTTTCACATACACAGAGTGCCTATTGCCTTTTTTGTTGTTGTTGTCAGTCTAGCATGAGTACTTTCATCGAAAATATATATCATTCATTTGAATGGAAGGGAAAGAGGGAGGATTTAGTACACTTTAAGACAGAAGAACTGAAGTGACATATCAAATCACCAAAAAAACTGGGAAATCCAGAAACCTCAGAATAAGTCCTATAAGCAACTTTCCCTTCTTTGCATACATACACAGCCCCAAATAAATAGTATGAAAATGGCAAACTATGACTATTATAATTGATGATGTTGTTGAGTACTTAGTAACCTTTATCACCTACTTATATTTTTAACTTTCAAAGTCAAACAAAGTGTTTTGATTTTTTTTTTTTTCTTTTTTTTTAATTGGAGACAAAAATATTCTGCTATTGGGAGACTGCATGCTGAATCACAAACTTCCTAAAATACACACAACAAAAATAAGCACAAAAGGAAAGGGGAAGAAAACAAACTGTTGCCTTCATAATCATTTACTCATTCTACCACTTTCCAAATATACAGTACTACAGGAGCCCTTGTCTGACTTCTCTTGTACATTCTCTTCAATAGTTTCATAATGAACATCTCTTAAAATAAGGTCTTTTGCTTAAATGTAAGTTCCTAGCTTTTTAGAGTGTTGCTCTAACTACAGGGAACTAGCTAAATGTAGACTCCTTAAAGCAAATTTATGGTAATGCCATCCAGATGAAGTAGCAGTCATCGCTATTCACAATCCTTCTGCTAAATTATTTCCCAGGGAGATGTCCCAAAATAATACAGCTGTCACTGTTCGACATGTACCAGCAAGAGAACTATATGGTGCTTCTACTCTTCACCAGGGGAAAAAAAAAAAGTTCCAGATAGTTCTTTTCGGCATGGAGCTGGCAGGCAAGGGTTGTTGAATACTTTATTTTATTTTATATTTTTATTGTAGTTATATTATGAATAGAGGTCTACATGTGTAATTTCAGACCATGGACTCCTTTATATTGCATACTCACAGTCAGCCCTACACACCTCAAAATCCTGAAAGTAACACTACAAAATAAGTCAACTTGGGTTTCCAAATGTGTAGACATGGACACACTCCAGGTTTGGATGATTACTTACAACAGTCATTCAAGACAGGAGATATTTTAATCTTTAGAAGGGCTCCAAAGTCTTATGTCTGGCTTACAGGCATGCAGGCAAGAGGCTGCATCCTCGTTTTTTGTTTGTTTTCAAACAGAAGAATGAGAATAAAAAGAAAAAGCGAGATGGTAGTAATGGTATAGGTGAATGACTCAACTCAAAGACTATAATTACTCATAAGAAAGAATATTTTCTGCCTTTGAGGAGTTGGCTTACTTCTACCCCAGCTTTGGGCAATGTTGCACATGCTGAGAATTTCCATGCCTTGGGGTTTGAATCTTCTGTATGAATGATGTTAACAGTATACACCTGGTGGTTAATGATCATCTATAAACATATGTAGACACTAAACTATCCTGTTCACAGTTTCCTGTCACAGTGTGATTTTTGAAAATTTTGTTTTGTCTTTTAGCGAACAACCTTCAAAGAAATACAGTAGTCATGGCATGAGGGACAGTGTGGTCAAAGATCAAAACCAGATTACAAAAAGGAGAGAGAAATGACAAATACACAGAGAAATGGCTCTAGTTATCTTAGCAGGACTCATACTTTCATGCACGAAACACAGAAGAACTGGTAAAAAGCAAAGCTGTTAAAGTAAATGCCTAAGAAATTTTCAATTAGTCGAGTCTAGAGAAGGGTGGCATGAATTCCAGAAGAAACTAACCGAAGGAGGCATGACCCAAGACCGGTGAAATTTTGTATTAATAACTAAATTTAAAGTAAGTATAGTAGAAAAAAAAAAATCATGTTTCAAAATTCAGCTGAATTAAAAATCTTGGGCATCACATTCAATAGCTCCATAGTTACATGAAATCAAGGGAGACCTATTATTAGCTAAATAATATCTTAGACTGCATAAAAAGCAGTATAAGAAAAAAACATAGCTTGGTGCTATTCAATAAATCAATAGTCTATTGTTCTTTTTCAAGTAGTGGATGCTCAGTTCTAATAGGCTGGTGAACAATTAATGTTAAGGGAAGATATCAGAAAGAAAAAAAATTATAGGTGTTATAAATTATAAATGTTTGAAAATTTAGGCAAATTTAGCCTGAAAAGAGATTAATAAAAAGAAACACAGTAAGCATATGAAAGAAAGAACAGTTTAGTGGGAAAAGGCTCATCACACATTTCTATTTCACTTTTTAGTACAACAAAAACTGAGCATCCAATACAGCTAAAATATTTCAACTAACCTAAAAGACATATAGAATAAACAGGGTAATATTTATTCATAAAATACCCACATAATTTTAATGTGCTGCTGCATATTTGCTAAACCCAAGAATTTAGTGCTATTTTTGATGACCTGCACAATTACAATGCTAAAAATATCAACATTTATCAAAGCTGGAATTACATTTTTTGGAAAATACATATCACCATTCTTCACCTTAAACCTCAAAGACAATTACAAGGGAAATGCATGTTCTTTCTGTATAGTTTCTAGATCCTTCCATGTGAAGAAGTCATATGTAATTTGATGTGCAGCAGTAATACATTTATATGTTTCTAATTTCTAGAATTTACCAATGATGAAAAACAAAAACCAATGTAATTTCCTCTAGAATACAGAAAATACTAAAAAAAAAAAAAAAAAAAAAAAAGATAAATAAATAGAAGAAAAAAAGGAGGGTAATACTCATTTTCTTACGTGATTCTCAGTGTTACGGGATTAAACCATAGTGATTAATAATATTTTAAATGCATAAATATGACAAAATGCTCTGCTCTTCCCATGACAGAAATTTTATAATTGGCTGCTTTTTAACGAATCTATAAATAAAAAAGAAACAAAAGTGGTCTGTTTGATGAAAACTGAGCCATGTATGTTAGACCTAATTCTAATTCTGAACCTAATGCCACAACTTTCTGTAAATCACCTGCTCATGCTCATCATGTTTCCTTCTCAAGATAATGAGGATAAACAAAGTGCCTGAGGATACAATACACTTTCTGAAAGGCTTTAATTAGTTGTGCTACATATATGAAATATTAGGATTCTATGTGTGTTGTGACTTGGCACTGGTTTCATTCTTAATATTTTTTCTACAATTTTTTTAAATGAGAATAAATTATCTCTATAGAGAAGAAAGCCCTTTGTCATAGACTATAGTCATACAAATGAAATTTAGGAGAAGCTAATTGATCTCCCAGCTCTTCACTCAGTAAGGAATTTTTTTTCAAATTCACTAGAAAACAATGTAAGCATTTATTTTTATGCTTCAATTTTGACATTTTGTTCTCCTAAACTCCTTCTGCTTTTGTTATTCATTGTACATATTTGGATGTCTTAGTCTTGAACTATAGCCCTGACCACTGTAAAACATACAATAGGAAGACAATCACTTTCCAGAAACATATAGATTCTTAGGTAAGACAACAAATGGATACAGTGAAAGAAGAGAAACAGGCAGAGAAAGGCCAGATTAATCATCATGAAAAGTAGTTACAGTACACCTCTGCCAAACAGTGACATCAAAAATGGAAGAATGAGGAAGAGATCTCAAGAAGGAGTTGAAGAAAGGCAATAAAGTGATGTCTCCTGCATCATTTACAGGGATATTTTTCCACAGAAGGGTGTCTTTTTTTGTTTGACAAGCAACAAATAGATAGTTCGGTCACAGAAGAGAAGTTTCCAATAGCTGAACTGTGAGATGTGAAATAATGAAAATCTGAGAACCAAATTCAGCTGTTTATGTAGAGGAAAGATCAGATGTTAGGGGTGACCAAATGAAAAAAGAGGGTGAGGGCACACATGCAAGGAAAAACAAACCAAGTACAAATAAAACAGACTACATCAAATATCTTTCTGATCACCATACATGAATAAAAGTTCCAAAACCTTCAGATTAAGTTTTGTTTAAATGTTATAGACACACACAAGGACATATATTAAAAAGGCTTTATGCACTCACAAATATGAGCATCTATAAGCAGCCTCACACATCTGTTGAAACAGTCTATTGCTGGACAATATACTATATAAGCACTTGAATTGTGCATACTCATTTTTTAAAATAGGCTCCTTATTCAGAAGTTTCACGCAAGGACTTTCATAATTTTATTTTTAGCACTGTGCAGATACATGTATATATTCTGATACTCTAAAGAATCAAAAACAGGAAACAGAGACTTATCTTTTCTAATAAAACAAAGAATCCAAACAGTTAAATACAGCCCTGTGAAAACCACAGATCCAAAAGACCACAAACAAACAAACCAAAACAACCAACTACAAAAACCCATAATGCAAATATTTGTTCAAAATGCTATCATTCCATATACATATAAAATGATATTTGAAACTAATATTCTAATTTATTTTTTATGTCATTCATTTGTAGACAATCATTCACTTAAAAATGCCATGTAATTATTCTATTACAAGGGTATAACTAAGGGATATATATACACACATACATAAATAAATGTTTACATTGATCTAAAAGCTCTACCCTCCTACCTGTAGATAAGTTATTCTCCTCTGTACCAATTCTGTTAGATCTTTGGCCTCTTTTTCTCGCCAGTCTCCTGCTCCATCTGTTTGACTGAGGTAGTACAAGTCGGTCATTATCGACCTGCAGACAACAATGGGAAACAATCTTTAAAAAATGGAAAACAATCTTAACATTACTAAACTGGAAGATTAGATTAAATCAAAGACAAATTAAACAGATAATTCAATTACAGCCTCAAAAACTGTTTCTTCATGCCAACTCCTACCCCACAATTCAAACAGCAGCCAAGACAGACTGATTGTGTCCTCCATTTAACATATGTTCCATATCCATAAGTCATTATAGTATTAAATAGGAAATGGGTTACAAAAACCCTTAGACCTGCTACAAAGCATTTGTTTCTCGTATGTGTTAAAGGAAACTAAAAAGAAAGAATAGTTCCATGCTAGATATATTATCCAGTGGAACGAAATGGAAGTACAATAATGATTCCTACAGTACCTTCTATTATAATGCATTGTTACTTTTCCTTCAACAATCATCTTACTATACTTATATAGAATGTAACATTACAAATACCTTGAGCACAGGTACAGCAGTAATCCTTCTCTTTTTTACTAGAGAAAACTAACTACACAATATTATTACAAGCTTTAGGAAGCAGTGTTTTCTGTGGCATGAGCTCCTCCTGACCCTAGAAGAAGGTAAGTATTCTGTCTGCTAAGAATGCCTGCATGCTACTAATATTCAAATGGGGAAAAAATGAAAATTTAAAAATTCAAAACAGATTCAAGGACATATTACAAGTTTAGACTATAAAACATGAATTTCGAGAAACTATCGAATATTAAATTGAGGTTATCTGATACACTAGAGACCCTCTTCTTAGGGTTATCACATTTCCATAGCCAAATAAAAGGATAAAGAACTCCTTGTCATTAGAAACAAAATGTTATATGACATTTATTTGCTAAGATTAACCAGAATTTTTCTGAAAAATAGCCCAAACACTACCACTCAAGAAAAATTTTTTTATATCTATGGCTTTTGGGAGAAAATGCAAAACTAGAGACAAACCATTAAAAATACTTGTAAAAACATTAATGGCTATTCTACAAGCAACAGTTAGCCCAATTCAAAACCAATAATTTCAGAGTTGGCTTTATAGACTGAGAATACTTAAATTTGCTAAACATTTTGCCATAACAATATGAAAGTTTTCATTTTGAACCACTTTTCTGAATTCTTTCAGCTGAAATTCATATGTTGCAATTTACTGCCTGAAATTCTTGATCAGCACAAATTTGATCACTAGGAAGAGATGCAACAGAAGGCAGAGAAATTTGGGAGGTGACAAAAAAGAATGTGATGGGAAGACAAGCATATGTCCTAACAAACTTTCAAGTGGTCTTGTCAGTAAAGTAATACAAGACACTGTTGTTGGCAGCACTTGTTAGTACTGGAGCCACAAACCTTGTCAGCTAAGGCTATCCCTTGTATAATATAGATATTTTTATATATACATATATATCATAATACAGTACAATACAGTACAATACAGTACAATACAGTACAATACAGTACAATACAGTACAATACAGTACAATACAGTACAATACAATACAATACAATATAATACAATATAATACAATATAATACAATATAATATAATATAATATAATATAATATAATATAATATAATATAATATAATATAATATAATATAATATAATATAATATAATATAATATAAGCTTGGCAAGTGAGAGAGGAGCACATGATGTATCTCTATTAGGTAACTATCTCAAATGACACAATATTTAAGCATTAAATATTGTGATAAATCCAATTGGGACAGAGTTAACATTATCAGCAGAGTTATCAGACAACCTTCTCCTGCTAATAACTGGATTTATGGACCTGAATCTTTCAATTTTCATACACTCATTCTGGTTTTTATACCCATACTTCTACACAGGATAAGTGATGCTGACTTACTATATCATCTACTGTTGCTGTACAAAACATTATATCCAAATTGTTCAGCAGCAGTTATGTTCACCTTCTGTCAATCAATTGAAAGTACCGTATTTATATTCCAATCTCAATCCATATAAATTGGATTTTCTTTTACAATGTAACCAAGTTTGAAACACCCTACTACTCTGGTTTTGGACAAAAAATGAAGTATCATCAGTTAACTAGTTCTGAATCACTAACTATTAAAGATATACTCAAAGAAACATACAAAAACAGTTTAGGGACAGTTGGAACAGAATTAATGATTCAGTAGATTTCATACAATGGATTACACACACATAACTGAACAGATGAAGAGTCTGCTCCTCTTAAGGCCGTGTCTTCGAATTTACAGAAAGCACTACAGGCTAGTAGGCAAATTAAAAAAGGAAATACATGCACTTTATTGGGAGTTTAAATATATTTTTCTTCCTAATCAGGATGCAACCATGTTGGATGTTTAAAGAAAAACCATAATTTCAGGTCTAAACATTAAAAAAAAAAATCCTTACTACCATGAAAAGCAGCTGCGCAACCACAGCCACATTTTAAACAATTTTCAAATGTTGTCTGTCCCTGGCCTTAAAATAGTCTCTTCCATACTCGTCACATAAGTAGTCAGTATACTCTCCTTCCGCTTTCTAGAAATACATTTCTGTTAAATATTTGCATAAGATAACTGAAAATACAAAGCCTACAAATTTAAGAAAAAAGGAAAAAAGAAAAAGAGGAAAAAAGGAAAAATTCTCTCACAGCAGTTAGGTAATTTTTCCTATTTTTGAGTGAAAATAAAAGTATTGGCCAAATTTTATTTTCTATCTTACTGGTCACAGTAACCATGATAAAGCAAAGGCAGTAGGTAAGATTAAATAATCAGCCTTACAGATGAAATAGAATTATATTCCATCATTTTTGAGGTTAAAAGGAATTATGAAAGTCCTTACAGAGCCTCAGTGACTCAGCGCTTTAGGGAAAGGCAGCTTTGCTCAGTACAAATTATAAACAATGTCAAATAATTTGTGGGAAATTTTATGAATTCATGCAAGAGCTTTAGACAGTTTCCACAATCTTCTTTTAAAAAAAAATTACTCTTATGAAACTCTGTAGTAAACCAGGAACTGAAAAATTTACAGGTGTTATCATACGGAAATGATTATAGGGTAGTGCCATTTCAACACACTTTCAGTCACAGAGACCTTCTTTCTTTGATTGCTACTGCTGAGAAATGTGCATTTTTTTAGATTTACACCTGCTAGGTTCTTCTGAGTGTGACAGACCATCATGATGGCTTATTAATAGAGATTTAGAAGAGGCATGAACTAATATCAAAGACCAGAGGCAGGCTCCATGTGGAGAGCTAAAAAGTAGATGAACTGATGATCCATGACTAAATGCAGACAAAAGATGAGCCTGCACAGGATTACTAGAGGCTGTTGGGGTGATAAAATGGCAGAAAGAATTTCAGACAGTGGTATTGTAGATATTCAGTAAGTCAAACTTGGTCTTTCATTGTGTTACTAATCAACAATATAAACTTCTTGCTATTTTTGCTTCTTATCATAAAGTAAATCTTAGAGCTGCTCTTGAAAGCATTTTGAATGGAGTAAAGATTCTGGCCGTATATTTCATCTGCAATTGATTGTCATAAAGTGGGGTGGGCAGGCACTTTTAACACATTTTTCAAGATCAGTCTGCACATTTATTCCAGCCATATGACAAAATTAGATTTAAACATTGTAGAAACTTTACATCAACAAATAAAACCTCAAAGAAAAAAGCTGTGATATGTTCCACCAAATTCAAAGGAAATAATGTGAAAATATGCCCAAACACTACGTATCAAACCTTGGCCAGCTACCACAAAAGCCGACAGCTGTTCCCCAGAAGGAATGAAACTAACTCAGTAATAGCCACTTTGCAAAAAACATAATGCCAGTGTAGGAAATAACAATGACAACTAGAGGATTGATTTGTTCTTTTTTGTTAACTCTATATCAAATAGTCTCTCCATGGCTAAGATGAAGTCACTCTCAACAACCCCCTTCCCTATGGCGAGACATCCAACAAGAGACGTGCTATCCTGTTAGTAGTAGACTATTCAGATAACAGCGCAAAGTTTAACAAAAAACTCTAATACTACTGTGACCAGAGTCATAGAAACTGTCTTTATCATCTCCTAAAAAGCAAGTCTTCTCTATGACACAATAGGCTTTCCTCACAAACAAACAAAAATAAATATTAGCCATTTTACTTACCTAGCTATGTCATCATCTGATCAAAACCCACCCCTTTACTTGCTTTCGCACATAAGGAGGGATTAAAACTGTGCTAAGTACTCATAATTAACACTAATATTAACATCTTTATCATCCAAATATTGTAATATATATTAAAATACTTATGTATATACTATAATATTATCATACATATTGAAATAGATATATGTCTATAAATAAGTTATACCAGCTTCACACGCAATGTTCCATTTACACAGGTTACATAGGTAACAATTTTTTAGGATATCACCATCAACAAAAGGGCATTCGGTGACTTGTTAAAACCCTTAAAAAAAAAACAAGTACACAGGTACTTAAAAAAAAAAAAAACAACCCAGCAATAAAAAAAAACCCAACACCAAAAAGCTGCCATTCTCAGAGTGAATAAGAGCATCTGATTTGTTCATTCTAAACTTATGTTCCTTTCAGAGGAGACCAGATGGACTGTGTGGAGGGAAAAAGATCCCACTCCTTTCCTGGGAGCTACTGTGCCTCCTAAGGGCACAGAACAGCCCCAATTCAGCAGCCCATCACAGGCCAGAGGACGTGCACTCACGGGGCTGAGAGTTCTCCTGCAATTCACACAGCGAGACTGAAAGATTAAAGTGAAAGAAGCAGACAGCCCGACCTCAAAGGCAAAAGAATGAACTTCCTCAGGACTAGAGGCAACCAAGTAGAGCATTCTGCAACACAAGATACTCTTATTGCCCGAAGCCAATGTTGTAAATACACCAATACACCAAGGCTGAATATTGTAGAAATATTTTTGTATCTGTTTTCTCTTATGCAATTGCTTTGAATTTTCATATTGTAAAAAATATCATTTACATTTTATTTTGATAAAACCTACTTTTTGGCTGTTTGGTTTTAGCTTAAATTACTTCAGTCTTCTTTGGGGACCTCACCACACAGGAAGGACTACACTGATCTACTACTAAGACTGAACAGACTCCAAGATGTTCTGCTTTTGATAACCACTGTGTCAGTCTAAAGAATACTTTTATTAAACAAGAAAGGTCTTAAGTAAAGAAAAAAAAAAAAAAGAACAACTGTGACTGCTTGCATTATATGCAAACTTCTTCCAGTACCACAGTGGTTTCAGACTTCCATAGTGGGATTCATCTCATAACTTCCAGAGGTCTACAAGGCAGACTTCTATCACCCAATGCAAAGGAGTATGCATTCCTAGTATGGGTCTCACCTCATCCTGAAGTACAGAGAGATGAGAAGATAAGGCTATCAGAAGTACAGGAACTTGCAAGTTTGGCTTCATGAATTAATAGTCATTGGTGTAGGATGGAAAGGAATAAGAAAAGGATTCATCCTGGGAGGCAGGGACATAAAAACCTCCCAGCATCAAACACACAACATTATTCAAGGTTCCACTGAGGCAACTGGCTGATGTGATCCTGGCTCGATCACAACCAGAGCGGTAATGCGTACACAAGGGATTTTGTTCCCATGACAGACATCAGTAAGTCTCGTATTAGACTACTTGCTCCAGTTTCGGCACAGGTAGTTTAAAAGGTACATCAAGAATAAATGACCTGAAGCCCAAGAAACCCAAACAGAAATAACTTCTCTAGAGACAAATACTTCTGAGTGGAGGTAACTATTGAAACAAACTGTCCAGGGAAGTGGCGGTTTCTCTCTCAGTAGACTGTTTAACTGAAGATCTCAAGTCTTTTGGATAATTCTGCTTCAGTCAAGCACCACTTTTATTTCAGTCAAACATATATCATTGCACCCAGTGGAGAAGTAATTGAATGAAATGTAGGGCTTATTTTATATAAATAATAACTCCCGATAATTGAATAGTCCCTTTTCACTTTAAACTCCATCAATCTGTGACAAACTGGGTTTTGGAATTGTGGAAGATTAAATTACAAAATTTAATGGACTATATTATTTGCTCACATTGTCAAATTTGTCTTATTTTTAAACTATGTTTTAAAGAGTGCTTACATTATTTCCAAATAATTTAAAATTATTTGTATTTTTTAATTTTAAAGCAATATTTTCAAAGCTTATCACAGTATCACAGTTTGTTTGGGATTGGAAGGGACCTCAAAAGATCATCTAGTCCAATCCCCCTGCTGGAGCAGGAACACCTAGGTGAGGTCGCACAGGAACATGTCCAGGCGGGTTTTGAATGTCTCCAGAGAAGGAGACTCCACAACTTCCCTGGGCAGCCTGTTCCAGTGCTCTGTCACCCTCACTGAGAAGAAGTTTCTTCTCAAATTTAAGTGGAACCTCTTGTGTTCCAGCTTGATCCCATTACCCCTTGTCCTATCATTGTTTGCCACCGAGAAGAGCCTGGCTCCATCCCCATGGCACTCACCCTTTATATATTTATAAACATTAATAAGGTCCCCCCTTAGTCTCCTCTTCTCCAAACTAAAGAGACCCAGCTCCCTCAGCCTTTCTTCATAAGGGAGGTGCTCCACTCCCTTAATCATCTTCGTTGCCCTACGCTGGACCCTCTCCAGCAGTTCCCTGTCCTTCTTGAACTGAGAGGCCCAGAACTGGACACAATATTCCAGATGTGGTCTCACCAGGGTGGAGTAGAGGGGAAGGAGGACCTCTCTTGATCTACTAACCACCCCCCTTCTAATACACCCCAGGATGCCATTGGCCTTCCTGGCCACAAGGGCACAGTGCTGGCTCATGGTCATCCTGTTGTCCACCAGGACCCCCACGTCCCTTTCCCCTACACTGCTCTCTAATATGTAACCTCCCAACCTATACTGGAACCTGGGGTTGTTCCTGCCCAGATGCAGGACTCTACACTTGCCCTTGTTAAATTTCATTAGGTTATTCCCCGCCCAACTCTCCAGCCTGTCCAGGTCCCGCTGGATGGCAGCACAGCCCTCCGGCGTGTCAGCCACTCCTCCCAGCTTAGTGTCATCAGCAAACTTGCTGATAGTACACTCAATTCCATCGTCCAAGTCGTTAATGAATATATTGAATAATATTGGCCCCAGCACTGACCCCTGGGGCACTCCACTAGATACTGGCCTCCAACTAGACTCCGCACCATTGACTACCACTCTCTGGCTTCTCTCCCTACGCCAGTTTGCAACCCACCTCACTACTCTATTGTCTAGACCACACCTCCTCAACTTAGCAACTAGGATGCTGTGGGAGACTGTGTCAAAGGCTTTACTGAAGTCAAGGTAGACCACATCCACCGCTCTGCCATCATCCATCCACCTTGTTACATTCTCATAAAAGGCTATGAGGTTGGTCAAGCATGACCTACCCTTGGTAAAGCCATGCTGACTGCCCCTAATAACCCTCTTATCCTTGATACGCCTTGAGATGGCACCAAGGACAAGCTGTTCCATTACTTTCCCAGGGACAGAGGTGAGGCTGACCGGTCTATAATTACCCGGGTCCTCCTTCTTGCCCTTTTTGAAGACTGGAGTGACATTTGCTTTCCTCCAATCCTCGGGCACCTCTCCCGTTTCCCAAGACTTGGCAAAGATGATGGAGAGCGGTCCAGCAATGACTTATGCTTTACTACTGATGTTCATACCTGCGGATCTCAGCTTTTTTGGGAGATACTTGTGTAAGGTGGCATATTTAGTTAATACAACTATTTTCTTATGACCATTTACTAATGAGACAAAATTTGTCATTGCAATCCTGTTGGAAATAGAGTTATAAATATAACAAACTTACAGACAGATTTTACTGAATTTTTAACACCTCCTCAATTAATTTTGTTCAGCATGAACAAAACTCATACAGAATGTTTTAGTATAATACAAAGGTACTTCAACAATGGGGAAGCCAGAAGAGCAACAACAACTGAAAACATAATTCCAACATGTTTGAACAACATAATAATGATAGTGTAATTAAAGGTTATTTCTAACTGAAATTTTCTGTTAAATTCTAATTACAAAAAGAAGTGACTTTTCAGAATGACAGTCCTGAAATTAAGATAATACTCAATTTAAAAGTAATTCCAATTATATAATAAGCCAATAATCAATGTAACTTATATTCTAGCATTTATGAAAGGCACAATCAGATACCTAAAATAAAGACTTTTAAGGTTTTTGAATGGTTTTGTTATATGTACAAATATGCATATATGCACATATATAGACATATACAACTGAAAAGTAACAACTGGCATCCAGGACCTGGGTCTTCTGGAAAATATACAAGTCAAAGGGTCATACTCTAAACTGCAGAGACATAAGCTGGATGTACACTTTATGTCCCATTAAATACAAGCAATAATTGTATGTTCATGCTTCAGACACGATATTCTAGCCCATACACCAGTAACTTATCCTAAGAGATTTTTAAGTAAGAAAAAAAAAAAAAGAACAACTGTGACTGCTTGCATTATATGCAAACTTCTTCCAGTACCACAGTGGTTTCAGACTTCCATAGTGGGATTCATCTCATAACTTCCAGAGGTCTACAAGGCAGACTATCAGTAGTTTATTTAAATCAATCCATAATCCTTACAAGATATATGCAGAATCAACTAGTACAAATACCTTTCCTGATGACCCAAATCAGACAGAAATTCATCAATGCGTCTTTGCAGTTCACTTCCTTCTAGATTTTTCAGCTTCTTCAATTCACTCTGGAGGAAAAACCAAAGTTCCTTAGCCCCATTTTCAATCCTCCTCCTCAATATTTCATGGTCTTTTCCAAGGCCTCCTATAAACAAACAAACAAAACAAAAAACAAAACAAAACAAAACACAAAACAACAAAAGAGCATAAAAGCATCAGCAGTTGTAGCTCAATTATTTGTTAAGAAACCAATTTATTTGTGATATGAATACCAAAACTTGTTTTAGAAGTAAAAGAAAACTTATCTACCAACCATCTCCTGTCCGCTTCTTAAAGTTTTCTATCTGTTCTTTGGCCTTTAAAAGTTGCTCCTCTAAAGTATGTACCTTTCCTGCAGCTGGTCCCTGATCAATGGGACCATCTGGTATCCTAGGATATAGAAAATAAAGAAATTATATGATTTATAAATATTATTGTTATTTGATAAGTTATTTGCATTAACAGTTCAGGTCTCCTCTCATTTTTGCTCCACATTGTTTTGCTGATAAGTCTTCTTGGCAAAACCAGAAGAAATTAAACGTATTAACATAAAGATTTTAAAACCTCAATCCCATAGGAGAAAAACAGTGTATAACACAGCTGCAGCACACAGATTCAACATGGTGTTAAACTGTGCTGTTTACAAGAGTCCCACTCACTGACAAGACCAATCCTAGGCTCTACTTGTGAAAACAATATTTGCAGCAGCTTAACTCAGATCATTTGTTGGACTGACAGGCACACAAGTAAAGCCTAATTGAGGGATGTGCCTCCACAAGACTCGAGTTCTCGCTACTTTTTATATTCACACATGAAACACATTCTGGTCTTGAATGCTGGCCATATATTCCTAGAGGAGCAGACCTCCGGTACAGGAACTCCACTTTTAAGTTAAGTCTTCCTACGCATTGGCACAAGATGATTCCAATGTATTTTGTGCACTCAGAACAAGATGCCAACTTCTTAAATGTACCATCACACTAATTTTTTATGACAACTCTGGTACTCTAAACTGCTGGTCACCTAAAATAACACCAGTAACTGTAAAATCCATTTGTGAAATCTCTGGTATGTAAGCACAGGAGCATAGGAATACGTATCCTGAAATCTGAGCCATAAATCAGCCCTGGGGGTACTACTGAGGTTTTCTCTACATCTCAACTTGAATCTACATAACAATTAACTGAAATTATTAAAGGATAGATATTAGATGCTATCTTCTATGTGCCTCGCAAATTAGAAATTACTGCAGGGAAAATACAAATCCTTTTCATTGCTAGAGAAATGACACTTCTGGTGGAGCTGAGGGTTAAAAATTATTCCACCTTTTATAAGACTTTCACAGGAGCTGACCCTGAAAAGGAAAGGAGGAAGATGTATAATGAAAAGTCATGAGAACTGTAAAAAATACAGAATTCTTGCAGAACATGAAGATGATTCTCCATTTGTAATGGAATATGAACATAAAAAGAAAGGGATAGTCTCACAACACACACATACAGAGTTCCATGGCATTGTAAGGGGAGACCCCCCCACCAGATGAAAGATTCCTCTAGTATGGAGAAAACAGTGGTTAGAGGGAGTATCTTCACCCTAAACCAGAAATGACAGCATTCTAAAGGTCCTACTGAGATGCCATTAATTTCAATGTCTCTCAGATCTCGATAATTAAATACCAATAAAAATTTAGGAACTGATGAAAAGACCATTTTCACCGGAACACTTGAAGGGAATAAATACCTAATGTGAGCATCAGAAAGGTATATCATACAAAGCATAGCATTTAAGCCCCCTTTTTCAGAGAGTGGTGGGAGAGGTGGAAGAGGAAGCTATACAGCCTGACAGAATTTTAATAAAAAATTCTGTACTCTTAAAGTTCCCTATTGAAAGAAGATTAAGGATACCTAAACTGCTGCAAAATACTTATTTGTGTTTTAAAGCTACCAAGGTATATGTGCTGGTTTGGGCTGCACTAGAGTTAATTTTCTTCAGAGTAGCTACTATGGGGCTATGTTTTGGACTTGTGCTGGAAAAAGTGTTGATAACGCAGGGATGTTTTAGCTATTGCTGAGCAGTGCTTGCACAGTGTCAAGGTCTTTCTGCTTCCTACACCGCCCCACCAGCAAGTGGCTGGGGATACACAAGAAGTTTGGAGGGAGCTGGGAGAGCTGACCCCAACTGACCAAAGGGATATTCCATACCATATGAAATCATGCTCAGTATATAAAGCTGGGGAAAGAAGGAGGAAGGGGGCAACATTCAGAGTTATGGTGTTTGTCTTCCCAAGTCACTGTTACACATGATGGGGCCCAACTGTCCTGGCGATGGCTGAACACCTGCCGGCCCATGGGAAGTGGTGAATGAATCCCTTGTTTTGCTTGTGTGCGTGGTTTTTGCTTTACTTATTAAACTGCCTTTATCTCAACCCACGAGCTTTCTCATTTTTATTCTTCTGATTCTCTGCCCTATACCACCAGGGAAGAGTGAGTGAATGGCTGTGTGGTGCCTAGTTGCTGGCTGGGGTTAAACTATGACAGTAAATAAAAAGGAATGATCAATAACTGCTCATATATTGGCACTTTTATGCACTGAGGGAACATGCATGACAAAACTGAGGAAAATATTTTAATCTTTAATATGTGCACTCCATAAATATATTCCCTTTGTATGAACAATACATTTGTGAATTTGTTTGTGCAACAAATGTAAAATATGATACCATACTGGACAATATAAATAGATTTTTAAAAGCATACTGAAACGCATTTAAACTCTTGCACTATTTTAAAAGCACAAGGTTGAAATAGATTTCTGATCTGCCAGGTTGGTATCACAATTTGTATTTTGACAGAACAACTAGTCACAAAATTAGCAGAAAGTGGAATGGCTTATCTTGTATAAGTCACATTCCCTAAAGGTAGAATTTGTGAAGAACAATAATGTAAAATGATACAAAATCATTACCACAAAAAAATTTCAGACAGCACACACATCCTCTGAATATAAGGAAAGTCTGTTAGTGTAGCCATTACAGAATCCTGCAGAAGGATGGTTGTGGATGATACAAAAGAACCCAAATAATTCTGACCATTTGATATAATTAACATATTTAAAAAGAAAAGTACATGCCTTTTAACATCCAACTTGCTTTGGCATGCTGCAATAAAAACATTTAGGACACTTACATTGTTAGATAAAAGGAGCTAGCATGGGGGTGGGGGAATTCTCCTCAGCTAGTTGTTTGGACTTTCAAAAATTCAGTATAAAACTATAATAACTTATTCTTTTTGCAATTTTGTCTCTACATCTGTTACCTCATCAGACTTGGAACTGCTGTCTTCCTCACTTTAATCCAGTCTCAAAATTAAGGAAAAGGTTCTTCTCTGCAACCAGCACAGCTTGCTTGTTACGGCCCTCTACAAGTACATCAACTGAGTTGGAGATAAGGCAACATTTGAGGGAAAATTGTTTGAATTAAAATCCTTATCTAGATTCACGGCATCATTGATGTAGAAAATCCTAGGAACAACACCTACTTATGACTAAGAATTCCTGTTGAAAAAGATATACATAAGTTTTCATATCAAAATAAGTCCTCACTTGCTCCTTAAAGTTTGAGGAGTTTAAAGTAAGTTTATCTAAACTATGATGATTCTAATCAACAATAAAGGAACAAGTCAGAAAGAATTTAGAACAGACTATACTTCACTTATTGCTATGACAACATTGTGAATTAAGTTATAAACACAAAATAAACAAAATTATAATCCACTTACATGAGAAGCCATGATAATAAACGGAACAGTGGTTTTGTTTGAATTATTTTTCTCAGTACTTACAAGGTGCAATTTTTGCATGCTGTTTCCTACCACTTTGTAGAATACAGAAATTATCTTTTGCATAATGAACTCATATTAAATAAAGATGTTACTGTATAACTTTAAACATCAAAAATACTCTGTATTGTAGAGATAATCCATTTCTATTTTGTCCTTTGTTTAGTAATCCAGCTACACTTAAAGATAGAAAAAAGAATTCATCCATATCACTGAGGCCACTTTCTCATCACCTTCAGGTAACATAGCCAATGGCAAAGTAGCGCTCTCTCTCATGAATCTCTGAAGGGAGAAAGACCCACTCAAAAAATAATTGTAGTGACATTCAGTTTAGGTGCAAGAACTGCCATAATACGTAAAATAATTGTTAAAAAAAATTAAAACAAAAAATAAATTCTAAAAACCATTGTAACCTTTTCCTATTTCCAAGCTATTCAAAAGGTTACATTAATTTATCAACAAAAGGAAAAATGTAAGATTTCACAAATTCACACTCAAATATTTTCTCATTCTTTTACTTATATCTTTTTGAGTTCTTCATATGGAGCTGGAAGGTCTACAACTAACTAAGGCAACATTATGAATGGCTTTTCTTCTTTCTCTTTTTTTTTTTCCCCAGGAAGAAAATCATGTTTAATTATTAATGACCACTAACACACACAATCAAATAAAAATAAGTTGTCACTTCACCTTCCTAAAATATAACCTCCTCAGTAAATAAAACTGAAATCACTCAATGTTACCTGCAAATAAAGAGTGAGCAACATCTCTTAGCAATTTAAATCAGTACAGCCCTGGTCAGTGCTTATTTATATCCACTGAAGATGTGTCTTTTCCCTTAACTCTGAATTGCACAAAAAAACAGGAAAAAGAGCAGAGATGCACACCATATAGTCCAATGATTTTCCTCCCTCGCATACTGGCCTTTGCAATACCATCAGCTTCAGACATGAGACACTTTGAGTACATGTAGTAGAAAACAGTATTTAAAAATCCTCTTTAAATTTTTATCAACCCAAAGCCATTCTTGCATTCAAGTACCTTTCAATGCTTACTACAGGCTTACTGGGCCCAACAACTGCCTAGAGTTGGAAGATGGAAGTACTTTAAGAGATTTGCTTATGACTAATTGATCCCAAGTTTGGATTCTATACCAGCCTCAATGCCAACTACAGTAAAGCAACTATGATGCTCTTTTAAAATTAAAATCCTACCTCTTCTTTCCAAAGCTGCACTCAGAACTATGAGAACTATTTCTAGAAATACTGGTGTTTGGTTTTATTTGTTTGATTACATTTTGCCCTTTCTGATTCCTGTTATACTTTATAACACAATCTCATTCAGATGAAGAAACAGGTTATTGTGCATATTAAAAGAATTGCAGGTTATACAAAATGTAATATTGAACAGACTCTAGTATGTAAATATATACCAAAAGTGATGTATTAGTAATATGAACACGGTATGAATCCAGTTTCCCTGAAAAAAACTCTGAAATTACTGGTACTCATACTGCCAGGCTTATCTTCCAGGAGAGGAAACCACTAATATACCATAAAAGATAAAAATTATATTATCACCCAGCCAGACACAAAGACGTACATGAATACTATGAATCCCTCATGTATTGCAAAAAAATGGAAGCCTAGGACACAGATTAAGGTATACACACAATGTTTCCAGTTTCTGTTTAAGAAAATCAGACCTTACAGAAGTAGTAATTTTAAGCTCTCCTCCTCCTAAAAGCCTTATATCATTGTGATACAACAGTAACGGACTTTAGCAGTCATATCATAATTGTACTAGTAAATAAAATTTTCAGGTAAAACTACATTACAGGCAAACAATGAAACAGTATGTAATACTTTGATTTGATTATTACACCCTACCAAGTTTCCTTTAAATAACTGATTTTTGCTTTGAAACCTACAACATCTGTAATAAGTGTTCTTGAAAGAGCTCTTCCAGATTTGCTCACAAATTATTCTCACAAATAAACATGTAACGACTATGGTAACTCTCCAGATCTTATTAAACCACAATATTCATGCACGTACTTTCTATAACTCAGGCAACACAAAACAACTTTAATTACATTTATCTTCTGCATCACTAATATACATCTGTGCCTCTTTATAGCCCACAAGTAAGGTTTTTACAAAGTATCATATTGGCAAAAGAAGAACTACAGTAACTTCTCACCTAAGTTTTTACAGTGCATGTGTAAAGCCTAAGCAGTGCCTAAGTAATTTCAAGTCATCAGAAGTGCACTACAGAAGTGTATTCATTTCCTATTCGTATTTTTACTTCAGGCAATTTTCAAAATGATGTGACTGTTCCAACCAGCACTATTTTGAATGTACATATTAAAAAAAAATGTAGCTCAAAATAACTTCACCAAAAATCCTTACAAAAATATGAACTATTCTTAATCAATAATGGGAATTAATTACAAATATTAAAAAAACCAAAACAAAACAGAAGAAAATGATGTCGTTTGTGAAATCAAACATACAAGTGTTGGGGAAAACAAAACAAAACAAACAAACAGTCCTCTTACTGCCCTAAAACCTTAATTCTACTCCTCACATATCCTGTGTGACAAGAAGCAAACAGGGGAAATATTACAAGATCAAATATGCAAAAGAGGGCTTAGCAAGATTTTATACAATATTTCTCAACTTTTGAATGGTTGATTTTGCATGCACATAAGGTGTGTTCCATAAGGCATGTTTTGTTGTTGCTGTCTTTGGGGATGAGGAGATGATACATAAATTGACAGCAAAAGAGCATTCGAATCTCGGAGTGGAAAGATCACTTCTTGTCATATGTCATTCCTGGATGCCTAGATGAAACCAAGCACAACCCAGCTCCTGTTTTCAACCATGCCAGAGGACTGACACTTTTATCAGGTGAGATGGAAGCCACTGAAATCACAAGAGCCCATTACAATGGGAAATGCTAAGCAATTCAAATGTACGTTATTGAAATGTATTTTACCATATAACTAAGGTCCCGATGTACTTAAAGATGAAATACCAGTTTTTGCTAACTTCAAAATGGGAATTGTTACAACTTATACTTTCATTAAAGCACTGAATTCTTGTAACCATACCTGCTTTCTGTCACTTCACCCCCACACTAACTAGCTATTATAAATGGCACAGTTACATATTAATGCTAATTTTCTACCATTGACTCCTTTGTCCAATAAGATAAATTTTGCTAACCTAGAGCTTTTTACCATCCAAAAGTTTTATCTCATTATGTCAAAGTACTTTAATCAGTGTAGATAATCAGATGCCTGTTTATCAATACAATTTTCCTGAAGTTAGACTTATTGAAATTTACTTAAATTCCTGTGTTAGCTTAACCCTGTTGCATGCCATAATATATTCTAGATCTTCAATGCAAAAAGAGTGCTTATTTTCTGTTGGAATTTAAAAAAAAAAAAAAAAAAAAAAACCACAAAACAAACAAACAAACAAAAACCCCTAGTTCTCTAGATATAAAATCTTAGTGTAGAAAGGCATCAAAACCAAGTTTTTACGTCAGAGCAACAAAATCCAACTTGGCAACAGGCTTTACCTTTATAAGCTACAATGATGTAAAGACTGTCATCTTAACCACTCAGATTTTATAGCCAGTATCAGTAACTAGAGTTTTCAGTAAAAAAAAAAAAAAAAAAAAAAAAATAAAATCTAGCAACTAAATAATATTCAAATACTAGTTCTAGTATTTCTGCCTTTGACCAGTAAAACCTAAAACAAGTTACGTCTTCACTTTAAGATGTTAACTGGAACAGAAGTCATCTTTTCTGTCTAATTCAATTTCTGAAGTTAAGAGGTGTTCTGTTACTTTAGATATGTTCATAGCAGGAGTGATCTCTTCCAGGACATAGATACTGAATCCATGGACTGTTGGCTAATGCCTCACTTTCAATAGCCATTTTCCCACAAAACTGTAAATGGGACAATCTGAAAGCTAACAGTTATTTTTAAAACCACTTGTTCTATTTGGCAAAGACATGAGATACTGAAATTCTATATCACACTTATGATTTAATATGTTAATGATGGAGATCAGCCATGATCTCTCTCAAACCTATTTGTGAAGTTTCTATCAAAACCATTTCATGGATTTTGCTCAATAAAAGTAACTAAATATGGGGGCTGAAAACATAGAGGGTGGTAATCTTTACATTCAGGACCAAATACTTCCCTCTCTGAGGCAAGAAACCCTAAGGTTGACTATTATTGTCTAATATTAAAGGAATTTAAAGATATTGTATTTACTCAAATCTAGGATCTTGCTTAAGTTTCTTCATAGCAGCATACTCTACATTACACCATTCTGTCAACAAAAGTATATTAAACTTTTTGACAATGCAGATTTTACCATATATTAGTGCACTGAAAAGAAATTTCAGCCAGGCAGGGGAGTCTTCCCAGCCTATCAGATAAAATAGCCACAGCTATGCATGAAAGAGAGAGAATGCACCAGAAGAAACATTGGAATAGTGTTAAGAGGAAAGATATTGATTTCACTGCTATGATGTCCATATGTGTGATTTCATTCAAATGAAGGGAAGAAACAGACTAGAAAACAGGACTAGAACCATAAAACACTCTAGTAAGGAAAAGGAAGAGATTTTTGCAATTGTTATTTTTTCCTGTGGTTTATGAAGCAAAATAGCAAGGTAGAAGATCCAAAATGGCATCTTCTCCTAAAGTGTATTAAAAGGCAAGTCCTAAATCAGTTTCTCATTGCCAAGCAAGAACCACCCACGAGCCATGATGAAGACTCAACAGCAAGTGCCCCTTGCTCTCCATGTTCTATGCAGGTTATCCTGGCCAGACCACTGCTACGCACATGCCCTGGTGCTTGTAATATGCAGTTGTGAGACAGTAAGTGAATTCAGGTCACTCAAGAGATTTTTAAAATAAACATCACCCTTCCATTCTGTAAAATCTTGTATTGAGCTTTGCTCCTCTCTGTCCCCACGATCCATAAGGACTTTTAGGTTGCATGTGGTGATGTTCACATACTTAGGTCCAATCTGACTCTGGCACACATCCTGCCTAAGAAACTCTCCCTTGCAAGTTCTCAGGAAAGGTGATACCAGGTGTCTATGTTAAAAGCTGTCTGTCTGAAAAGATGAAAGAAAACACTTTAAATTGTAATTGTACCCATCCATAACATAACAAATAATTTTAAAAAGGGATATGATCCTACTATTTTACAAGTATTGCTACAAGTTTAGCAGCAAGACAAAGAAAAAAAAAAAGAATTCGTATAATGCAGCAGTCTAATGAAGCTCCTCTTCAGCAAATCCAAGTTTATGTTCAACAAACTGTACAAATGTTTTCAACACTTTTAAAACGAGTTCTTCCAGTTACTGCATGCATTAGTGTAGAAAAGTCACTAGCTGTTCCAACTGGTTTGAACATCATAATAATTGCACGTGTTTGAAATGGGCATTGAGAAATTAACCACCCACAGAATTCTGTTATTGTGACAGTAACATTTGTCACCATTAAATAATGACTGTTAAATAATGAATATAGTAGACCAAAACTAAATGTACATTTCTTGTTCAAAGGCTTTGCAACATATTTTCAGTTAGTTGTAGCACTGATTAAAACACTTATCTATATTTTTAAATGTTAAACATGATTGAAAAAAAAAAACACAAACAACTCTTTAAATTTAATTTCTGGTATTTCATATTTCAACCATTTCCTGAAAAGTTTTAGTTTTAGATCCTACCTGAGAGATTCTGCCATTCGCCTTAAGTCTTCATTTTGCTGCTTTAAACGTTCAAGTTTAGCAAGTATCTTGGATAATTCCCGACTAGAGTGATCTGGGTGCTCACTGTCTCGTACCAGGTGTCCACCAATATAAAAAAGTAAAGTTCCCCAAGCAAAGAGGATGAGCATAATCCAACGCCAGGAACCAGTCCATGGCCGCATTTTCAGAAGTTCAATTCACTCCAGAACTGCTTTTGCTCACAAAATAACAAACATTTTAAGTCTTT
The DNA here is from genome assembly GCF_964273445.1 of Streptopelia decaocto. Lineage (NCBI taxonomy): Eukaryota > Metazoa > Chordata > Aves > Columbiformes > Columbidae > Streptopelia > Streptopelia decaocto. The sequence continues at coordinate 43,250,321 of NC_138661.1, read as the reverse complement.
AGCTTGTACAAAAGTGGACAATTTCAGTTCCTCTGCTTCACCACATTGTACCACAGGAAGAATATTTTCAGTGTTTATCTTAATGCAGCTCCTCAAAGAAGATCATTATCGGGCTGTACACAGAAAGCATTAATAACACATCATTCTTCATCTATAGTCTGTGAAAAGAATAAAAAAATCTGAAATTATAATTCTGACATATAAAATTATATTGGAGTGCAGTTAAGCTCAATGTACTGTCATTAACATTCAGAAACAATGATAAACAATGTTACTGCGTTCTACCAAGAAGAAAAAAAAAACTTTTAACTTTCCACAAAAACTATACTGAGTTCAAGAATGAACCACTTAAAGAATATGCAATTAATTTTAGTTTTGAAATGGCCATAATAAATGCTACTTTTTGTAAGAGAAATGTTTACCCATTCGTGTGTCATTTCATGAATTAAAACAGTTCAAAATCATCTGTGGTAAACTCAATAGTCTCTTATACTATCAACAAAGAGCTTATATTCAATTACAAATTTATCTTCTTTTTTCACTTTTATGAACTCTCTTCTCCATTTCTATCATGATGCCCACCCTGTAACAGAAGAGTTATAGCCATTCTAACAGTATATTCTACTACTTGCAAGTAGATTGGCCTAGTAGCTGTAATACCAATCAAGCAACTTGTAAGCAGTAATTTCTAAACAATCAATCCATTGTATATCTTACTCTTAAATTTCTAGTGGCCCCTGAAATGTTCACCTACAATGAAACCCAAAAATTTCATTTCTTGCTTAAAATTGGAAGACAACACAACTTCTCTCTTTACCCTTCCGCTGTACTTGCTAAAACAGATACAAACACTGAACATTTAAGGGGTAGAAAAAAGGGGGATTGAAAGTAGAACCTATGTGGCAGTGCTATAATCACACATTTAAAAATCAGATATGACTTTAGAAATCTAATTTTTAGAAACACTTTTCTTCTGCTTTAAAACTATCAAACGCATTTTGACAAGTCCTATTAATACTATAAAAATGTTAAAAAATGCTCTAAAGGTAATACTTTCCATCATCTAAAACACTGCATCATTAAACAAAAAATGCAAAATCACCTCAACTCATTTTCTACTTGGCAAAACATCACTAAATGAGTGTAAGAATCTGCTCACTCTATGTAGAACAGATTTTAAGATTTAAGCAACCAGCATGGTCAAAATCTTAAGTTCTTCTCACCTCTTTTCTTCTTTCTCTGCAATGTGATATTTTTACCTTTTGTAAAAGCCATATGTATGCTGTTTATACTCAATTTCCAAAATAATCTATATTTCCTTTTCTCAAATCTGTAAATCCACCACGTTTCCTCTGAGATGCTACCCATGCCCAACTTCTTTCACCTTAACTTCTTTTTTCCTTTCATTTAGGATTTTTTTAATTCAATTCCGACTATTTTCAAGTTCAGAGAAAAGACTTCCCAATTTGCAGTAACTTCCAAACTCACCCAGTCATGCAGATGTGCCTGGAGCACGCACTTCCAGATACAAAAATTCTAACACGGTATTAAAAAAGCTGAAAAATTTCTCTAGTTATCTTGCAGAAGAGTTTTTGTTTGTATATTTTTGAAAGAGGGAAAAAAATCCCACTGAAGACTGGTAAGATGGAACATAAGAAAAACTATTTGAAAACTGAATACTGCCAATTAAATGGAAAACATTTGTAGTACCTTTGTCAGGCTTTTCCTTCTAAAGTATCTGTGGCAAGGTGATTTATAAGCAGATTGGTTTTCTTTGAACGTGATGTCAGAATCCCACAGTAGGAGTGTCTCATTTTCTACAGGTCTCTGAGAAAGCTTTACATAGCTTCTGCTTTAGCTTGGCAAAAGCATAGGACTGCCTTCAGGAAGACAGTGATTTCTTCAACAGTTTTTACAGATCACAGCACAAGTAAAAAGATCCTACATTATATGAAACAGGCCATGCCCAACCCATAGAGGATTGCTGCTATAAGTGAAGCAAGCCTATTTACTTGCAGGAATTATTAACATAAACCCCCAATGGACTGACTTTGAAAGTTGAAGTGGGAGAGTGTATTCTTACGTCCATACTACCAATCACCCTGAAAATGGCTGACTATGGCTGCAGCTAACTAGGTGAAATCACAAAGTCTGTGAAGGCAGAGAAAAGAAAAAATACTAGGAGATTTCAAATATTCCTCTACCGATTGGGTAACTATTATTCTGGGAATTGTGATGAGAATAAACAGATGCTACAGACATAATAAAATTACTGCTTGAGAAGCAACTATGAAAAACTCTTGACTTAATCATAAGCAGTTTGCAAAACTTAGATCAAGAAGTTTCTGCTGGAAGACAACTTTATAAGTCTCCATAACATCCTCAGATATGATCTCATTCTAAGAGCAACAAAGTAAAAAAAATTAACTACAGCTGTGATTAATTTCAAGATTAACTATTTTAGAAGACAAGTGGACTCCATGCCACCTGGAAAGATATCATGGTCTTGATTAAAACAGCAGGTAAATGTGACTATTATAATTCGTAAAGCAAGTACCCTTTTGAAAAGTTACAAGCATGATCAAATTATTAGATAGATAAAACTGTAAATTCTGGTACACTAAAGACATAAAAATTAATACTAAAACTTTTATCCTAAGCACATAGCTTACTACAGACTCCAAGTCAACAAATTCCGAGAGCATAGAAGAAATTTTTAGAGTACTTTGCAAGGAAAATACCGACTTTCTTTTTTTCAAACTGTTTTTTGTTAACACAGGAGCTTAAGTAGACTCACAAATCAGGTAGCTTCTTTATAAGAGGGAGCACTGATCTGTCTCAAACAACAGTGTCAGTGGAACAGGCTATCAAACAATCCACAAAACAAATTTAACAAGTCAACAGGAACAGATGGTATTCTTCAACAGTTCTAAAGCAATTAAAGAACGCAATGGTTTAATTATTAACAGTAGTATGTAACCTCTCACTTATAATCACCTGTAGCAAAGGAATGGAAAATGAAGAAAGTAAACTGAATTCTTTGTAAGGGCTACAGCAGGGATCTCTGCAACTACAGGCCAGAAAAAAAAAATTATGTTGATGTCAGGCAAACTGGCAGAAATAATAATAAGATGAAATAAAACTGCAGACACAGGGATGAATGTCATCAAAGTAAAAAAGTACTAACATGGCTTTTGGAAGGAGAAATTGTGCCTCATAAATTTATTAACGTTCTTTTGAAGATGTGAACAAACACAAAGGCAAGATAGAAGCAGTTCTAATTGTTACACAGTTGATCTATTCAATATGTCACATGGCATTCAACAAGGTCCTCAAATTGTTTCAAAGAAACTAAGCTGCATGGAAAAAGACAGTTCATCATGTGAGCCACCACCCCATTAAAAGAGAAGAAACTTACAGTAAGACTAGGTCATCAGTTTAAGAGAAACAAATGACCAGGGACCAACCTCATTGGACTCATGGTAGAGTTCATACAGTTTAATATATTCATAATTGATTTGGAAAACAAGATGAAAAGTGAGGTAAGAATATCTGCACATATAGTACAAAAGCTGACAGCAACGAACTCAAGGACATCAAGACACTATCTAACAAAGAAATAAAATTGCAGATAAATCAGTCTAGATCAGTGTGTAGAGTTGTGTATAGATGACCTTTGATCACTATCCATCAGGAAAGGACTTTAGTTGTGACAGGTAATTCTATAAAATATCAGCTCAGCATTGGTCAAAAAGCAACCAAGTCTTCACAGGCTATAAATAAATAAATAAAAACACCAAACAACAACAACAAAACACAAACCAAAGAATCCCCAAAATAAACCCCAACAGAAATGATTACCATTATACCATTGCATAAAAACACAGTATTAGAACTTTGATTACTTCATATCATTCTGATTGAACCAACACAAAAAAGAAAGATATGGTAGAAATAGAAACGATACAGAAAAGGGTTACAAAAATTAGCCAAGAGAAAGAGAATAATCTTCAGTAAGTACGAGTGGCTATACAGACTAGTAGAGAGGACAACTCAGGAATTAATTAACCAAATCAATAAAAATCATTAACAGTATAAGAAAGTAAACAGGGCATAATTGTTTGTTGTTACTTCTAGTACAAGGCAATAATGACTAAAACTTTCTGATTTGACTAAATTCAAAACAAAAAAAAAGGTATTTCTCAAAGTTTGAAATTCCAGCATGAAACTAATTTTGATGAAACACTGCAAGTGTTAAAAGTTTACATTTCAAAGGCCATTAGACCATTTTAAGTAAGATTAAAATTCATCAAAGGCTACCCGCAAAGACACCATCCAATATTCTCAGAATCCCAAGTCACAAACTGTTGGAAACTGGAGAATATACCAGGCCAATATATATCACCACGGTATCCTGGTTCATGTAGTTTTCCCTAGACATCCACTATAAGCCAGTCTTGGAGATACATCAGGCTAGATAAGCCTTTGAACTGAAATGGTGTGAGTACTTTTACAATAATGTTTAAAACGTTAAACCAGCAATATTTTAAATGTTATTAAAGGTTTTGTGTTATCAAACACAAAAAGACTACATTTTAAAGGGCTAACTATCCTACATTACGTTACAAAAAACCATTTCGAACTCACTAATAAAAAAAGGTAACTTCTTGAGTGTTTGGTTTAAAAAAAAATATAGTCATTCAGACAGGAGATATATCAAACAATCTTTTTTGAGGAAGAAAATGGAATGATAGTGTACTTATCAGGTACCTGTCTGTGGTTCTGAGGATAAGCTTGTTCAGTTACTCCTAACTCTCAAGAGCTTATAATATCTTCAAGCGTATATAGGGGGAAAAATAGCTAATATCATTTTTATTTACATCACTGTACATCTTGAGCAATCAACAGCATACATTAATTACTTTCATTGTTCTTGTAGCACCTTCACATTGTTTTTATACAAATGAGTTTAATGTACTGACACTTTAAATTTAAATTTCTTTAATAGTAAGCCAGTTTTTACCTCCTGAAAATAAATAAAATTACGTCTAAAACAATTAGTGGAGTTTATGTTTTAAAGAACACAGAGTTCTCAAACTATTCAAACATTTTATATAATATGTAAAAGACAGCATGTTTTTTCTGGTTCCTATGAATCTCTAATGATGTCATTGTTCTTTTTATAACTTAGGTCACAGTACAGTTAAATATAAAATAACGATTCCAAACTATCTGAATAAATAGGAAGAACATTCTGAACTAACATTAAACCGTCAGCCAGTACCTCAAAAAGTGGTGCTTCTAATTATACATGAGTTCTAACCACTCTTAACCATTGGCTTTGTACTGTAATATGCCTTTTACTTTTTTCTTCCATTTCATATTGTTCTGGGAATAAAAAATGTCAAAGTATTTCAGTATTTCAAAGTCCACACAAGACCTTTAAATAAATTAAATTATAATAAATAAAAGACTAGCAGAAATAAAAGAACCAATAGGGAAATAAAAAGGAAAAACTATAACATTTTAAAAACTGTTCAATTTCTACAGCTTATTATCAGGTTTCTGAAAGACCTCCACATGCAGACGTATACCACAATTACCTGCCTGACAGAAAGTCAAGATGTAATGTCAATATTTATCGTACTTTTATTTTATTTAGTATGAGTTTTCATACTGTAAACTAAGCTGCCGAGACTGAAAGTATGAGCCTAAAGTTAGAGAAAAGTCAGCAGCAGCCCACAAACCCAATAATTCAAACCTGAGACACATCATAACATACATAGTCATTTACATCGTCTGATACTGAATATCAAAATAAGAGCCCACTAAACTTAAAAGGTGTGGGAAAGCAGTATTAATAAAGATATTTTATGAAGCAGGAAACAGGAAAATATCTAAATAATAATTACAAGTTTTATTATTAAAATGTTATTATATAGTGAAGATCCTTTATCTAAGAATACAAGAATTACATTTCTTTTGCCAGAGGAAGCCATGCATTTTAATTTACTAGGCTTCCCTGAGATTTTTCATGATTTCTCATCTTACGTTAGATTGGATCTGCCCATACTCTTGTATTTTCCAGTCCATAAGCATGTCATAACACAGTATATCGACAATTAGCTAATTTGCATTTTCTTACCTGCAATTTTAGATTAGTTCTTGTCTTCCTTCTAGGGAATTCTGAGAATAGTTGACTACATTCTTATAACATCACCTTCTAAAATAATATCATAAGATATCTCTTTTTTTCTCTTTCAAAGGACTTAACTTAGGTGTTTGGGATGAAAAAATAATGTCTTGCTCTATTCTCCCCAACAGCTCTTGGAATTATCTCTACAGCAATTTTTCAAACTAATTTTCATATTAAATGTCATCACTAAACCCAGTTAAGAGGGTTTCAATCCAATCTCTCCGGCAAATCATCTCCCCTTCATAAGAACCAGCCACCATCCACAGACATCGCAGTCACAGCACCGGTGTAGGTGCTGGGTGTGCACTGAAAGATGAATCTCAGCAGAAGCAGCAGCACACAACAGTACAGTTGCAAAAGAAGTGTTAATGCCAGTATCAGTGTGGGGCTGGAGATGCCCCAGTGAAACTGGTAACCTTCAGGGATTCTTGAATGTAGGCTTGTGAAGACACAGCTTTTAGCCGTTGGGAAATAAAGCTGTCTGGACTTACATAAATGGTGGAAAAATCTTTCACGTATGAAAGCAAAGAGTCTCCCGGTTCCATAGAAGACCGAAGATGAAGAGACTACAGCCAGCTATGAAATCTTCTCAAGAAAAATGAGAAACAAATAGATATTGGTAGTAATCAACATCAAGGCTTTTTGTATTTAAATGTAGGAGTTTTTTGTCACTCATAAATTGATTTGTTATTTCAAACTCCTGTTTCAGCTACTAAAGAAATCAATCCAATATTAGGAAAAAGTTCTGTAGAATAAGAACAAAGCAATGTTAAAAGCAAATACTAAGTTGAAAGCAAAGTATCACCTACAGTAAGCTATTGTTCAGGTTTAATTTAATCCTGTAGCTCTATTATAAACAGTCAAATACAAAACATGCAGGATTATTTAATGAAGCAAAAAAGTTTGGATAAGTACTTCCTGTTATAAACCACTAGGACTACACAACTTTTAATGCATCAGTTGAATGGAAAACAACATTGTGAGAAAGGAAGACAAATTAAAATTTATTTACTGCTAAATGCATAGCACAGAAAATGTGGTTAGTGTCACAAATTTATTTAGACTCCATTAAAGAGAATGTAGAATATTTACATAAAAATAAGGGTCTGCTTCAATGCTTTAATCAGGAAATCAAATTGTGCATACTACACATGTAAGGCACAATTCATTATAAGCATATAAAAATGTTTTGTTGTAAAATTAACAGCGAAGGTTTGGTTAAAAACCATTGCTTCAATTCAATGTAATGCAATGTCTACAAAATGACTAAAAGAAACACTAAAGAGAACACTAACTTAATTAAAATAACAAAAAAAAAAAAAAAAGAGGCTGAAGTGTAGCTCCAACATCAGCAAAAATAATGTTCTTCCATGACAAACTTCTTTTGCTATAGTAAAAATGATTAATCAATAAAAAAATAAATATATACTAACTTTACTCATCTTGCTCTCATAATGCCTTCTGGTTATTTTAAAGCTTTAAAAGCTACTTACAAATCAGAAACTTGAATAGCCCCAGACCCTCATTTCACATGAAAGGACATCTTCCATGACTTAATAAGGTCCTTTTAACTTCCTATTCCCAACATGCTTTCAATAACAAATTCAGTGATTGAGTGATTTTCTCCTTGTGTATTTTTGCTTGCTGTTCAGAATTATGGCCCAGAATAGCACTACGCTTTTTCTTGGCAATGTACAGTTTCAAGATATTTTAGGTTCAGTTCAAAGCAAGCTAAGCAAGTCTACTTTTGGCTCAACCACCTACTGACCCAAATTCACTCAAACAAAAGTGTATCTTATGCAAGTGGAAAAGAAGAAAAATTACTCATGAAGCAAAACTCAAACATCACTATAGCTAAAGTAGACAGCATTATATTTAATGGCATGTACATTACCTACAATTCTTTTTTCACCGTATGAAACATGAAATTCACCTCACTGTTAAGGGCTATCACAATGACTTATCACTAAGTGTGAAACACTCAAAAAGCATGTTACACTGTACATGCAACTTAGATTGAACCTTCACATCATTGTTAGTTTCACTCTAAAAGTAAACTTCAATACATTACATTAGGATTTTTAAGATTTCACTAACAAAAATTAACTTCTGAGGAAAGCGTGTGACCCTAAATAATGTTAACCTGTTGTGTTCTAGTAAAAATCAAATAAACCAAACAAACAAACAAACAAAAACTTTTGTATTCCAGTTCCTATGTAACAATGTTGTGATGGCACAGCCTCTGACAAAGGATTAGAGCCTAAAGAAATAACCCTTTTAGGACATTAAAATAAAACTAAGGATCAAAGGACAACAATAACAATTAAATGACTCTCACAGTGTCTGACACAAATAAGAAACGTTGCAAATATTATCCATGGTGTATGCAATGCATTCTTTAGGAGTGATTAATGAAACACCATCTTCATAATCTGAACTAGGTCATATGGGCAAGACTTCTTCAGTCAAATCCTGCGTCCCAGTACTCAAGTAATCATATCATAGAAACCTCTTTAAGTTCCACCTAAAAGAAAAAATATGGATTTCCTTTCCTAATTATTGAAAGGTGGTTTAAAAACCTCATTCTTCCAATGCTTAAAAGCCTTCCTTAATTTCCACACTAAATTTATATTTCAGCAGTTTATCCTTGTGCTTTCTTGACCTAGTATACTCAGTTTAGAGAGTTCAGCTACTGCCTTATTCTGTACGCAGTGGTCTATCCACAGAAAGCAACCACTTCCCTTCTCAGACTTCTGCACTAGTCTGAGTCTTATACACTGGCTTACAAGCTCTCCTCTGCCAAAGTCTTACAAATTCTCCAGATCCTGCACCAGCTGCCGTTCCAATTAAGTCTTTTCAGAACATCAGGAGTCAGAATTGTATACATAACACACAAGATGTTGCCTCTATCTTGTATGAAACAAATACTTGCATTTCTCCCTTGGACCTGCTTTCTGTGATATGTCCCACAACTGGATGTGTCTATTCAATGGCCACATTACTCTGTCAGTAAACAATCATTTTGCAAGGATATAATATCTCGAAATCTTTTTGCATTTATATCTGTTCAAATTGATAAGCGCCCATTTTCTATACAGAAATTCTTATTTTTAATCCTTTTAACTTTGTGTTATTACACTTTCTCTCATTCTACCACTCCAGTATCCCAAGTAAAAAATTATTCTTGCCCATTTTTGACCCCCTTTGTAACACTCCTCTGCTTTGTGACCTAAATTTCATTATGATCTATTATCTTTTTTGTGACATTCTCTCACTGAAGATAACAGATGTAATCCACTGCATTAATAGTGTCTCTCTCCAGTCTAATACTCTTCCTTGCAGCACAAGTCACTTCATCCTTTCAGCTACTTCCTTTTCCAATGACTGATTGTATTTTTCATCTACATGTTCTCTAACTCGACATCTTATTTTTTATGTGCCAAGAAATTACTGAAAGGAAGTCCAGATACACATTTTCTCTCAAATTAAGCTTCATTAAGAAATTTACTTTCCCTTATTGAAACAGTTAGTAAGTAAATCTAGAATAATCCAGACCAAACTGTCTTTGGCAAACCTGTGTTGCATTTATCTCATTTTCATCTAGCTCTACTTTGTTAATTATCATTTCTTTCAAAATTTGTCCCCATGCTTTGCATACTACTTGGGATTAAGCCAGGGCTGGTAATTATTTCTAATTCTAGCATTCAAATATACTAATCCCAAGACACTTAATCCAATTTACTTCCAAACTTTTCTGAATATTAACTGGAAACAATTTAGAAACTATTTCATTCATCCATAACTTTTTAATTACCTTTATTAATATACAATTTTTTATATTATTTTCTTCAACCAGAGAACAGAAAACCATGCACAGAACATGTATTAATGTTTACATTCTAAAAATATACAAAATTAAGTTCCTTTAGTTTTCTATCCAAGTTCATTGTTTCAGTTATATCATTTTATTTTTCAGTCCATAAAAACTATCCATTCCCTGCTTTTTCCTGAAGCAAGGACAAATATTTTGTAGTATTCCAGACATATACTTAATTATTGTGGAAATTTACTTCCTTTTTCTTCTTAACTTCTGCTCACATGTATCATAAGTATACATAACCAGGAGACTTGTTTACTATTTGCTCCTACATCCATGCCTTCATCTTTACTACTGTTTCTGTAAAAGCATAATTTTGTATCTGTATGGACTGCTCTGAGCAATTTTCTCTTCATATACTCCCTTATAATTTTACACAAATAAATATGACCTGCTCATCTGATACAATCAGTAGATTATTCTCGTATTAAACATTGTCTCAATAGAATTCACTACTCTTTTTAATGTCATTGTAAGTGGAGATTTATTCACTACTGAAACCTTCGAATACTATGATTTTGCATCTTCACCACAGAAAACTCCCTGGCAGGGAGAGATGGTGCTGAGGGGCTTCCTTAACTCTGTGAAAGCTACAGGCCCACTCATTTCATTTGGTTAGAAAAGAAAATCATAACCTACAAGAACAAACTTAGGAGAAAGATGCAATGTGATTTATCCTTCCTGAAATTTGCTTAGAGAGGCTACCACTGAGTGTGGAAGCTTGATGACTTTTCTGAGTTACAGAGCTTTTGAAGAAGGTAAATTACCAGGAGCTGAGGAATTAAAGCTAGGCCTAAAAACAAGATTATCAACTTGAGAAAAGTCATCTTAAGATTCATTTATAAGCATTAGCAGAATAAATATTATACTACAGACAAGTAATTCAAAGCAGAGGAAATATGAACCTTAAAGGATCCTGGTTTTATTTCTGAGTTTCTAGTGTGTATTCTAAAATACTGAGCTGACCAACACAGAGACTTTTTCCAATTTAACTGCATAACATTTTATAGTTGAAAACCACTTTGCAGTATTTTGAAATGAAAACACCTTCAGAAAGGAGGGCAGAGGAAGAAATGGGCAAATATTCAGAATGTTCAGTAAGCAATCTTGTTGTGCCAAATTTCTTCTCCTTTTGAGAAGTCAGTACTTACAGTTTGTTTGCATTTCAAACAAAGGCAGCTGATCTGTATAACTAATTTTATCCTTCAATCATAGGTAGTGATTACTGATCCAATCAAAATAAAGTCAACAAGAAAACTAAACACATTTAGATTACAAACTGAGAGCTGATTGACAGCTCCAGAGTTGCTGTATTTGCAAGCCAAGAAGCAGCAATACATTTCCTAAACTGACTGATAATCAGTGAAGATATACCAGAAGTTGCCAAACCAATATTGCAACTGCTTTTTTTCAAGTTCTTAAGAAGGTGTATAGCAGACAAGCTGAAGCTGACAGAACAGTAAGTGTAATTTCCCATCTTTCTTACAATAAGTTCAATCAGAATGCTGTAGGAAATCAACTAAGGAATGTATGCACACCTTTTATTTCTTATAAGCCTCCTCCTCCATCAGTGAACTCTAATTCCCACAAATACCTGAGTTGTTATCCAGAATAATAATCTTGATACCATTACTGATCAAGGTCTTATTTCTTCCACTCCAACAGAATTTCTAATACTACTTTATACTTTACTATATTCCCTTCCATTATCTCCTTGCTGTTCAAAACAGCAAACGTTATCTAGGTCAACCATCCAGATGAATATATTTTTCTCTTAGTTAATGATAGCTGCTCATGCATTCCTCATTTATATCAGATGGAAACCAATAAATACATACTCCTGGTTTCATATTATATCTTTATAACCTCAGCTCCTTGAACACCTCTGTAGACTCCCTGTGAGGTTCCAGCTCCCCATGTCACAAGCAGGAGAGGGTGGTCAAACACTGGAACAGGCTTCCTAGAGAGGTGGTCAATGCCCCAAGCCTGTCAGTGTTTAAGAGGCATTTAGTCATGCCCTTAATACCATGCTTTAGCTTTTGGTCAGCCCTGAGTTGCTTATGCAGTTGGAGTAGACAATCATTGTAGGTTCATTCCAACTGAAATTAGACTATTCTATTCAATGGGCACAAAATAAACCACAAAATTCTATTTAAGCCTAAGAATATACTTTTTACTGTGAGGGTGGTCAAACACTGGAACAGGTTAGGCAGGTTAATAAAGTCTCAATCCCTGAAGACTGGACATAGACCTGAGCAACCTGCTCCAATTGACAACACTTTGAGCGGTAGGGTTGGAATAGAAGATGTCCAGAAACACTTTCCAAAGTCAGCTATTCTGTGATTCCATGAAATAACAGAACTTCTCGGGAATTCAATTTAATCAGCATTTTTTACAGCTTTTGGTGTGAAAAAAAATCTAAAATGCATAACATGCAAACATACAATGTATATTATCTTTCACATAAATAACAGTAAATTTTTAAATATCATAACTGCATAACACATCTGAAGAACAGCTTACCCGTTCCATGATAGCAGGAAATAAACGCAAGCGCATCATGGGCTTGGAGGTTAACAAGTAATTCCACTAGTCCAGCAGCCAGTGAAATGAGTAACTGTTTAAAAGAAAAGAGAAGGTCCCTTTAGTTTCACTTTCAAACAAAAACATTTCACATTTGACAAGAACATCTTCCTTTTGACTTGCACTTTTATCATAACATTGAAAAAGAACCTAATTCACCTTAAAATATCACATTTTCTACTTTTTAACTAATTATCGATTTTCCACAAAGATCAATTATTTATTTAATCATAACATTTTAACTACCATCTCTCATTATACTAAGACTAAATACAATGTGATCTAGCAATCAAAGAATTAAAGAATATTTTAGAGTCCGTATTGATTTAGTGAATAACTTGTACAAGCCAGTCTCACCAGATCTGTTTCCCTTGTTAATATTTACCAAGCCCAAAACGATGTTTGAAGTTGAATTCACTAATATTTACAGATAGTATCAAATTTGCAGCTGAAAGATGTCATAAATTTTGAATGCAAGATATAAATCTACATAATCAATTAAAGTAATTCATCCATTTAGCAGTTTTGTTGAATAATTGTTTCCCCATCTCTAAACATTACTCTCTGTTCAAAATACCAGTGAAAACTTTGAAATTGAAAAAAAAAAAACCAAACCACAACCCACACAAAACAACAACTACCACCACCATTAAAGATGGAATTTTTTTTAACCCTATTTTTCATAAAATGGATAGAAGAGTATTCATGTATATTCTTTCATGTACATTATGGTTTATAGAAAGTATAAATAAGGAAACCCTGCAAAAAAATTTAATTTTCTTTCAGTCAAAATATTAAAAGCCACTAGAATAATCACTTAATGCAACTGTTACGAATCTGGAGATATGGAGAAAGCACATTACAAATAAACTGAACAGCCCATTCAAATAATTCCATAGCAGAAGAATACGACTCCCAAACTGTCAAGAAAATTTCTGCTGTCTTGCAAAATACATAAGCTCTCTTTGTAACTTCTTAACCTAAAAAAATAATTCAGCTCTTATAAATACTAAAATGAACTCAGAAGAATTTTGTTATGAGAGATACATGCTGTTACAAGCCCTGTCTTTTGTGAATTCTAGTAACACTTTTGATGTATATCGCTTCACACCTTTTAAAAATGCCCTCTAATCTTTTTGACAGACAATATTAGGGGGGCAGGAAGCATTGTGCTTACTTGTTCACAACTATTTTAATTCTTTTTTTTAAGATGGCTGGGTCAGGTAAGGCCTCCCACAGAGAGAGACAGTCGTCTTTTCTTGGAGATATCCTGACTATACTCAGGTCTGGGAGGCTCAAGAAACTGTGCAGTATGGCAGTCAAGAAAATTCCAGTAGAAGACCTTGCAGCCCCAGCAAAGAAAGTGCAGTAAGGAGCAGGGAGCAGGCACCTGACCTTGCACACCATAGGAAAAGCTTCCAGCAGATCGCAGTTCACAGCTGAATGTCGCTGAATTAACTGTAGCCAAGTGGAACCAACAATATAAACACAGTGACAATGTGGGTAGGGAAAAAGTTGTTAAAAAAAAATTACTTTTCTTCTGTTTTCCCTATTCACTGAGTTTGCAATACTTAAAATGATAATTATCCTGTTGTTCTAATAAAAATTGTCATTTTTTAAAGTAAAAAACATTTGGTCTCCTTTGAGGAACCCATTACAATGAGAAAGCATAGGTAGAAAAACATCAAAACTCTGGCTAATTCAGGCTCCCACCCCCTGTAGTTACTAAATACATTTTGGGGGGTAGAGGGGGGAAGAAAAAAAGAGAGAGAGAAGAAAGTTAAGTATTACTACTAATCTTACTTCAACTATATAGCTTCTGGTGAGAGAACAGGGGAAAAAAAAAAAAAAGTAGTTTTATTATCACAGGACCAAACATTCCCAAAACTAGATAAAGGCTTAAATCAACAATAAAAACAAATACTGTTTGCAAATATTAAGCATGCGTTTGTTTTAGATACAGCAATAAATAATTGCTTACAATTTTGGTAACATATTACATTTGAAAGCTTGCAAAAAGATACAGCAATTTCTAAATTTTTGACAACTGATATAATTTTAAACAAAAGAGGGAATTGCACCTTCAAAGGAAAAGAGCAGGTTACTTGTCAAATATATGTGAGATTCTCTGTGAAACACTTCAACAAAAAGTAACTGGTGATTTTGCTTTTATAAGGTAAAAGAGTCAACTGCAGAAACAATACACTCCTCCATGGAAATTATATATATGGACTCATTTTAATAAGCAATGGATAAAGCAGTCTTCAGTTTTATAGTCACTTTTAACTATTAAGATAATACATTAACCAGAACCACAGCAAAGATGTTGCCTCTTGTCTCATTTGAACTAACCAAATGTCTTTGTAAGATAAAAATTACCTTAGCAAATGAACAGGATTATAATATAAGAGCAAAGGTTTATGTATTCTTGTTTACTTTCTGTATTGACTCTATTCAACCCTAATCTAATATCATCACAGTCAAGAATGAATAATAAAAATTCAAACATCAACTCTAACGTCAAGCACGATTCTCCTCCAGAGTAATAAGTTAATAATACTGATAGCCCTTGCAGAAACCTCATTCCAAAAGAAAATAAGAGTGAGAATCTCTGGAAGCAGTACAGCAGGAACAGACTGTGGAAGTTAGCAGGACATAACTTATGTTAAAAAAGAAATGATTTCTGACATTGACTGGCTTCTTACATTTGCAAATGAAGGCATAACAAAATCTGAGGATTAGGAGTTTAACCTAGATAAATTCAGCTCACAAGGAAGGGGAAAGGAGTTCCTAAACCTATAAGTAAAAACGGCTAAAGGAATCTGCCGTTGAAACAGATGATTTAATGAGGTAATGGATTCTCAGTCACTCATTCCCTTTAAATTGAAGCAGCAAAAATGCTTACAAAAATACACAGTATTTCAATCAAGGGGTTGAAAAGAACTGGGTATTCTGCCCTGTGTTAGTCAGATGAGAGTTGATGAACAATGGCACATTTCTTTCTTAATAGAACTTAGAACTTATGTTCTTAATGGAGCAGAGAACTTAACACCCCTAATTCCGTGAAATACTTCTGGAGATCTGTAAATGTCTAGAATAAAGAAAGCCAATCTTCTTAGCCCATTAGGCTGCATACCAAAATCTTAACGTGGTTAATAGCCACATAGCAGGGCACATACACTGAAAAGATAAAGTGCTCAGAAGCCTCCCTGAACAATACTTGGTGGAACATCCTGCTGAACTTCACTGCTGCTGGATGACTCCTTGCAGTAGCTGGGGATTTCTATTAACCAACAGCCCCTGTGTCAGCATGACCCCACTACTGGTCACATGATGTAATTCTAAAATGCGAGTTGCATTTAAACTGCATGTAAGCTACAGATTTGCCATCACTTGTCTAAAAGAATGGACCCTGAGGCACTCTAGCATGAACTAGTTAAAATGTATTCAAACATGCTTACTGATCTTGCTAATCTTTCATACAAACTTTTAGCCACAATATCCAAACTTTTTTTTTTTTTCTCCAAAAGCCACAAAAAGCCTGATTTTAAAAATAAGCTAATGCTCTCCAAATTTTATCATTTATAGAAGCATAGAAGCTCCTAAAATCAGGCTGAACTCATTAGAAGCTTAAAGAAACCAACTAATTTTCTAACATCACTTAGAATACACAACTGCAAGATAACATCTTTCATACTGCATGTGGTTTCACAGCCACGAAATACACAAAGTAATAAGCTGTTCCCCCCTCACCAGCCCCAAGATTGTACTTTGTTCCATAGTTTTGCATTAGAATCCAAATTTACCAAAATCAGACATAAAAACATTTTGCTTTCTGTTTCAGTGTTTTTTCCGGGACCAAAGTGTAACTGCTGCTTCTGCTTGGGGCAAGTGCAGCTTCTTACTGGTAACATAATCTAGATACCTTGGGGAAAGAACAGAGCAGGACAAAAAAGATGGACAACTTCTAGCTAATATTTGGTCCTTCCATTCTTGTTGATGCTGAAGCATTACATTAAATCTTCTTTTCCACCAGTTTCCCCATCTCATTTCTTAATGGCTCCAAACATCAGAAGCAAGATCAGAAGTAAGATCCTTCTTCTTTTGCCTGGCATCAAAGCAACATGCAAAACCTAATAACCAGAAACTTAACATGAACCAGTTCACAACTCAGGTGGATGCTTATAAATCAAGATGAAAAACAGTCAGATGAAAGAGATGCTGAGTTTGTAATAGTTATGCAAAAATGCATGACACTTGGCAGCCATAAGTAAACTGAAGTGCTACTTGCAACCAGGAGGTTTTGCAAACTCAAAACATAGTGAAGACTATATGGTATTCAGAAACGGGGGAAAACAAAACAAAAACAAAACAAAACACAGAATGAGCTAAAAGCCTTCCTTCTTGCACATGGAAGGCTTGGAGACTGGATGATTTGACAACCCATTAAAGAAATGCCAGAATACAATTTTGAGTGGGCCACATCAGGGAAAGAATGTCTGAAGTGATCATTATCTAAATAATCACACTTGCTTTGTATCACCATTTTCTAACTTAAATTGAACTGTTTTCTGCAGTGTTTTTATTAGAATAAGACAAATTTTATTGAAGATTGTAAACATTAATATTGCCATATGATGAAGAGGTATTTGTCTTAAGTTTAATTCCACTGTACACCATATGTGTATCTTAAACTGTAAAAATTCCCCTTGGCGCTCCAATTTTCTTTTAAACACTATTCTGTTTTCATAGATAGAAACCCTTTACTTCAGGACACAACTGTATACACTACAAAGCACAATAAAGAGATCTAATGAGCTAATTCAAGTATGGGAAGCAATTTATAACCATTAGCATATAGGTTCATGCTGCCTAATTTACACTGGTTTACAGCTTTCATAGAGCTCCATGCCACCAAAACTTGATTGCTTCCTGTATCTGATCTTCACCATCACCATAGCTCAAGTGCACTGCTGATCTAAGATCTATTCTTTTATTCAAAAGTGAAGGAACTGAAAAACTCAAAGTACTTTCTATAATTGTAAGGCTATGAATAAAACAGGACTGTGAATGTTGTAAGTCAAAACCTCACATAAAGCTGCCAACAGCTTTTCCTCTCAAAATTGGTGTCATATATTAAGGGAAAAAGACAAATGAGTTTAAAACTTACTGAGCTTAAAACAGCTTTGAAGGTATAAGCTTTTTGTTCAATTCCTTTTACGTCAAGTATTAAGATAACACTGATAATGAGCATTCCAATTTTTATTCATAACTATTACTAATTCATAAATTTGCTGTCAAATCGTGGTGTTAGAAACTATCAGCCTTAAGTAGTGACCTATTTTCTTTAATATGCAATATGGGGTTTTTCTGTGTGTCTATGTGTGTAGATATATAAAACTTTATCAATATAAACAAAATAAAGTTGTTGATTTTTTAAAAAAGAATATTTTTGCTTATAAAATAAAACAATTTTTTCATATAAAGTCTGTAATTATTAAAACAATATGAATATTGTATTGTAAAATAAGTCTTAAAAGCTACATTTGTATATTTTCTCACATGAAATTCTACTGAAATGCTATTCAAGTATTTCAGACTGGTAACAAGCAACATAATACAGAGTTTGAAACATTCTTTTTTTATAAGGTCAAGCACTAGGAAAAACTTACAACCATGTGCTTTTCTTACTGTTTCCTAGGCAAGCTCTACAATACTATCCACAAAGAAAGCCATTAAATTCATAGAATCATTGCATATAAACTCATTATTTGGGAGAAATGTGGTATTTTCCTTTGTAATAAGGATTTGACTATGCCACAGCCAGCTGTTCCTATGTTTAGCAGTCCTCCAATGACAACTCCCTGAACTTGCAAGTTAGGCTTTTTTCATCTACTCTTTTTTACCAGATATTATCTTCTTGTTCCCACTTTCAGTGTACATTTTCTTTAGCCCTTCCTTTCAACTTCCCTTGTTTCTAAATAGTTAACCTAGTTTTAGCAACGAGTCTAGGACAAAGATGCCTGTTATTCCCCACGCTGGCCTGTGAATGAGCTCTCCATGGTGCTGAGCAACCTCCTGCGGGACTTGCCTGCTCCAGAAACTCTTTGCTGAAGGGTCTGGTTAAGGCCCCGCCACAGATAATAAATACATCCCGTGCCAGTCTGACAGATTCTTCTTTCAGCAATGTGAGTCTTAAGACAGAACAACCTGGAAAGGTAAAGGGGATTGTGGATGGCATAAGAGTTCATAAGGAGGAGGATAAAGAACCTACATCTCTTTTCCTTAAATTATTCACCAAAAAAAAAAAAAAAAAAAAAAGCAACAATGAATCAACAAACCAATAACATCCATCCACCACCCTCATTTAAAAATTACAAACATACAATTAAAAAAAAAAAAAGCAGCAGAAGCTAAGTGCAGGAGAGGGGCTTCTCTACAGTGTCCCAAACATGCAGGAGTAGCCACATCCCTACTGTCCTGAAATTAGATTTGGCCCCTTGAAGGCAACTGCGAGGCTGACGTGGCCACCGGTGAAAAAGAGTTTGACACGCCTGTCATACAGCCTTTCTACAGAAGAAATGTTATGAAAGTCATTTGGATGGTAAAATAAAATACAAAACATAACTTTTAATCTATAGTTTATAAAATGATTTATTTATAAGTATCAGGGCTTGCAGGAAACAAACTATTACAGGACACATTTTGTCTGATAACTTCATTCTAATCAGAGAGCTAGTCATCCCTCATAGCAAACTGAGTGAAAAAAATCCCAGTAATTAGTTTTGTAAGTGCAGTAATTACTATGATCTTCTATGAATAACATGGCATTATTAGGACAATCACAGTTAAGGGCTCTGAAAAACAGGCTATTCAGAAAACAAGATCAAAGAAAATTTGTAATTGTTTGTTTCCAACCAGTATAGTTTCCCAAAAAATTATATCCTTTGAAACACAGAAGCAATTTGAGAACATTAAGTACTACAGAAAAAATACTGGCATTATAATATATACCGAATGCTTAAAACATTACTGTTTCTTCCTAAACAGTTCCTATGTTCAGCTTTAAAATGTCCTTTCTGTAGGCATGCAGTCCCTTGCAGATGAATCTAATGCTTCTGTTCATCTAAGATAAGCATACATAAGAATTGATGCCATATTTAAGACAGAAGGATGTATTAGTTGGCCTCCTGACTTACAAGAGGTAAATTTATTTTTCTGTGATTTTTATATCCTAATGAAATCTGTGCACGTGAACACTAGTGTTCACGTTTTAATTTGCAAATCACAACATTCCATGTGTATATATAAGATTTGAAGCATAGGCAGACTGCACTTTTCAGAATGGTGTGATAAATAAAACATGCTTACATGGTGTCTGTATTCAAAGGACTTATTGTTCCTGCTTTGCACCCCTAATTCAGATCCTGCTTCTGCCACTGGCATTCACAGAAGCACCCACACATTCCCAAAGTGTCAGCTGCAATCAATACACAAGAATGCTCAGAAATAAACAAAACTGAACCCCTGACTACCTATGTGATTTTAAACATTTTTATTTTCCAAAACTGGCCTGAGTTATTTCTCATCTTTTCAGAATGATATTCAGTCATCAATTTGGAGAATAACTATTCATTTTTCCTTTTATATTTACATGCATTTGTGTAAGTGATGTCAAAAAAATAAACTATTTACTAAATTCACTTATGGGGAGGTGGCACGGCAGTAGTGAACACAGAATACCGACACCGCATTCTCAGTGCAATAGTGTGTGGCCTATTTTCTAATCACATTATGTAGAGTAAAAGATTGAGATTGCCAAAACATCAAAATCAGAGGCTTCATTTAAAATTTAAGTAATCATAAAACATTACATCTCAAACCTGTCAGGGTAAAAAAAATGAAAAAAGTAGATTAAGATATACTAAAATTTGTCTTCAAAGTTCAGGGAACACTATAAGCTTTAGGTTCTAAAAATACATGTCTACTACTCAAATTTCCAAAAAGTGCAGTACATGAAGAAAAAGAAACTTAAAAAAATAACATTGATTAAGTGGTAACTGGTTTTCTCCCCACTCTCCATCTACCTCCACACTTTTAACACAATACTACCAACATAACAAGCATTGGAATTGTTTCTTTAGAAAGGTTTCTTTATGCTCGATTGAACTTTTCAGATGTACTAATTCTCCAACAGCTTTTGCCTTCTGCAGATACATATGTTTTTATAAAGACTGAATCAAACAAACACAAAAATTTGACTGAATTGTATTTTACAATCTTCTTATTCTAAACTTGCATAACTTGTAAACATCAGCTTCTAAAGACATCAGAATCAAAGTATTTAAGCATATCACTACAGTATCTCAGATGCAATCCTAACTGCCTCTTCTGCTAACAGTTTGTTCAAACTTGAATAAGCTTGGACCACATATATCTGCTGTTTCAAATTTTCCAAAGAGGCATTAACTTGAAATGAAATATAATACTAATTTAAACACATTTGTAGATTGGATCCAGTTTTTGAGACACTCAGCAATAAGAAACTCATCTGAGGTTGAAAACGCTACGATACCTAGTTCCTCTAAAAAAAGTTTTATGGTTTCTCAATCCAACCTTTCAGGTGTTCATTATTGCCACATAAATGACTTCAAGACTCTTAGCAGATGCCACTGCATTTATTTGGAATAGAATCTTAGCCCTCCCTTTACGTAGTTAAACATCCTGCATGGCAAAAGGAAGACTCAAACCAAATTTCTTTCTGAAAATGTGTCACGATTTCGTGATAACATTTCTTCTCTTTAATTTCCAGAGAAAAATTTAAATGTGTTAAGTTCCTTCATTACACTATAACAACTAGGTTAAATGAGAATTTCATGCTTTTTTATTTTTACCTGGAGTGGTAGTCACTTCTGTCATTTTTCTCTTAGCTTTCACTACCACAGTATCTGCTCATCTCAAGGGAATGTTTTAAGTCTTTTACTATAGTCAGTGTAATGCTTTAGCATACTTAAAATATTTACAGGACTGGTAGCAAGATGTTTTACTTCACACTATGATCATCAGCCTTCAGAAGCAGAAGTGGTGATGGACATCAGTGTCCATATATTAGGAGGTCAAAACTGATATAAGCTTTCTTAAATAAACAAAACCAAAAAGAAGCTATCTGAATATGACAGCGAGATAATTTTTTGATCTATTTAATAAATACTTTTCAAATCAATACTAAAGACAGCAACACTGAGGGAGAGTGAAGACAAATGTAACCAGGCACATACAAAAAAAAAATATCATGCAATATCACAACCTTCTACTACTATAGTAGCTCAGGGTATTTTTATTAGTTAATGATTTTCAAAAATTCATTTTCAAATACTAGATATTTGGCAGGGTATTTTTATTTTCCTTTGGAAAAAAGGAGTGATGGCCATATAATTTGTTATTACAAACTGTCAATGGTTATTTCACAGAAATACATATGAGATTCCAAAAGAGTTCTAAATTCACAAATATGAAAAACAGTACTTTATAGTTTTATACAGAATCATTTAAAAATGGTCTAAATATGTATTAATAGATTTAATAAGATTTCTGTAGTAAAAACTCTCTATGCAACAAGGGATTGAAGAGAAATCACGTACACTGAGTTTATGTCTCTGTGATTCGCATAGGTGGCTCCAGAGAGATATAAAACATTTCAGATACAGTTCTCATTAACCCAATAAAGCTTCAGTTTAGGGATCTTTATTAATTTATTTCAGTAATACATAAGAAGTTAAACTTTAAAAACACACATGCAATGGAATATGGATTTTATAATAAATATACCAGAATACCTTGCTTTTTATAGCAATGATGGTAGACAGAAACCTAAAATAGAGTTGGGTGGTCAAAAATTCAACCGTGGTATTTAAAAAAAAAAATTAAAAAATTAAAAAAAAAACACAAAACAAAAACAAAACAAAAAACCAAACAAACAAAAAAACCCCTCACTGTTCTGATTTGCTTTTAATGGATCTGTTAATATTTCCAAACTGCAAAAGGGATTCCTGATGCTAGCAAAAACAACGGTGTACTGACAACCAGATCTACAAATAATATTTTCATTTGATTCTGACTACTAAATAATCATAGGTTTTTAAAGAAACTTGGTCATACATAAGTATAAAACATTTATGTGTACTCAAAAGCTGGAATAGGCTTTAAAAAATATTATTAGAATATTTGTATTACAATACACAAAAAGAAATTACATGCACAATAAACAGCAACAACTGCCAAAATCATGTTTCACAGTTCTTTTTTTTGTAAGCAATGCATATAAAGATCATAACCAAGAAAACGGGAACATTCAAGGCCATTGTTTTGAGTTATACCTTTAATGTAGTGAGTTGAATTTAACTCCATTTAGAAGCTCACCCAAAAAATCTCTGTTTTCCTTGAACCAGAAATGAACTTAAAGCAGTACCTTGACATTTGTTAAACCTGAACCAGAACAAATGGATCTAAACTGAAAAAATTGCTGATTGTTATTTAACTGCACATAAAACAATATCAGTCAAACAAGAACAAGGTGGGGAAGGGTCGCAAAAACTTTACTGCAAAATTCAGCTTTATGTTTATAGAATGCAATTATTTTTTTGAGTCTTTCACATAGTGTTCAAAAACACTTTCACATACTGTACCAAGCAAAATACAAATAGCTATATCTTCATTAAATGTTACATTCACAGGTTCATTTAGTACTATTCAGATTTCTTTTATTCATTACCTGACTGCAGGAAGACCTCCTCCAAAATCTCAATATGTAGTCATTTCTAACTCTCTTCACTCCTAATCTATGTCAGAGAAGTGCACAAAAAAAAAAAAAAAAGACACTTAAAATATAAACATTAAATCAAGATTACTTAGAACCAAATATAAGGCTAAAGTTTCCTATACAGATTCTATTCAGAAAAACTCAAGAGACCGCTTTCCAGATAATTTATTCTTATGATGAACTACACAAGACCCAGAACAGTTCCTTGAGCAGGGTAAGATGAATCCTTGCATTACACTCTTCCTATTATGAAAAATAACCATATATTCCTGTTTTTCTATTCCCTTATCAAGTTACCAATTCACAGCCTATTTCTGTTTTCCCAGTAGACTCTCATTTTTCTACAAGTGATTGCTAAAGAGCCTTGCCAACAAGGTCAGCTCTACATTGGCTCTTCTTCGATCTACCAACACACACCCAATAACGCTTTTTTCACAGGTGCTCCAGATTTGCTTGGTACAGAAGCTAAACTTACAGATCTTTTGCCCCAAAGATCAGCTTTGGAATTCTTTCAGAATAAAGTTCTATTAAATATACTACCTTCTATTTTTCTGATTCAGAGACCAATATAAGCAATAGTTACACAACAAAGCCAGTTCTATATATACACATATGAATAGGATTTGGTCCTAGTATAGAACTACAGCCAACTAAGATAAAGCTATATCCTATGAAAGAAGCACTCACATGAAACCAAATAAATCAGTACAATCACACACCATCAAAATGTTCTTTACATATTCATAGTTCGGATTCTAGTAATGAAGGTAATTTTAAAATGTTCAGGAGACCATTATAATTAACAAAATGAAGTGGAGGAACAAAAAATAAATCAATTTATTCTGACAATAAAGCAAAACATTAGGTTCCCCCAAATACTTTGCACTGCAACGAGTTCTACCAAAACGATCTCAAAAGAATTCTCATATTTGATATTAAAAAAAAAAAAAAACAACAACATGGTTCTTAGCTTGTCTTCCCTGATTGCTCAGGAAAAATGTGGTTTTATAGCTCATTCCTTTATCTTGTACAATTACGTAACAGGTGGGGAAAGATACAACTGAAAAAAACACACACACACACACCAGAAACACCTAGAATCCTTTCTAGAATTTGACTGCATGAACTGTCCCAGAAGGATGGGGCAGGTAATAGCAAAATTCTTCTTGCCTTGAAGAATCCTGAACAAATAGTCACACTGAACAACTCACCTGCTGAAGAAAGGTAATCAATTCATAACCACAGCCTTTCTAGATTAAATAAAAACTTCATTACTCATCATAACAGGCCATGAATTAGACTGAAATCAAAAGAAGTTACAGAATTAAGTAGAGTAATAGAATAAATTGCTTTTCAGAAAAAATACTGTGTTTACAGAAAAGGAAACAGGAAATAGCATTTGTTTATGCTATGCCTGCTAAAGAGAACAGAGATTAAACATGGGGAAAAAAACCCATGTGTGTTCATATGGACACACATATACTTTAAAGGTCACTAAAGAAATGGCACAGATAAGTACCCTATTGAAAGACATTAACAAAAGCAGCTGGCAAGGACTTAGTGAGTGTCTACAGAGCATGCATGTATATAAATACTAAATTGCAATAAAGTTCTGATCTTTTTCTCTGTCAACTTATCAGTTAGTTAATTATTCAGATGGTTCTTTACAGCCTGTTTTGAGTCTCAGTACATACAGAGCTAGAGAAAATCCAGAGATTTTAGGAAATCATATAGAACCAACTGATTATATTTGACACGCATCAGAAAAAGATCTCAGGCTCTCTGCCATCAACTCCATCTCCAGGTGATATGTTCACAACCGTTACTAAATTACAAAAAAGTCAATGAAAAGGAACAAACAAAATCCAGGAAATAAGCAATCCTTCAATAGAACACAAATGGGGAAAAACCTCAAGTACTGCCAAACTTGGGGGATTTGTAGAGTTCAAGCCTGAAAGATCATTACTCCAAAAGACGTGGAAGAAATGAAAGCAGAGTGAGGGGTGGAGAGCATCTGTTTTTAAGATTTTCTCTGAAGCCACTTGAATGCATAAACTGCATTCCACTAATTCTCTGAAAAGAGATTGAGTTTTCCTTTTTCATGACTTTGCTTTTTGTTATGCTCCTTGCTCAAGTGAGACATCAAAATAAACCACTTTGAAACACATGTTGCTGTAAATGCTCCTAAACTCAGAGACTACTTTACATTGGCCACATCCTAGCAACATCCCCTGGAATACTGCTATTGTACTGAACAACCAAAACTAAACATTAGCTGCTAGCTAAAAAAATCTAGTGATCAGTTGCAGAGTTTTGATTTAGTGAACTGGTAGTATGTTCAGAGTACATGTACATGCCATTACTTCTGGCTTAAAGCATATGCTTCAGAACAGAAGCAGTTTTCATAGTGTCCTGTTTCAAATATGTTGTGAAGCACTGATGTAGTATGAATGTTCAATTTTCAGTTTTTGCAAAATACTTTCAGAAGTATCAGCATTAATTAACCTCTGCTCTCAAAAAAGGTGCACAATACGACTGACATTCCAAGCCTTCTTTATCACTGCCTAAGACAGGACTAATAGATTATTTTACAATGCTCTGTGGGATGCCAGTCAGAGCATTCAGAGAATTATGAAAAACTCGGAGTCCACTTGCCACAACTCCATTTCTTGATTTTTAGTGTGCCCTTTTTAAAATACCTGTGGCTCACCACACCAGTTTTCATTCTGCCACCCTCTAGAAGAAAATTCTTCTCAGATAAGTGTTACACACATACAACAATAGCATACATAATTTTTCCATATTTGTTTGACTTCAACAACTACCAAATCATGCTGAAATGAAGACAAGATAATCAAGGCAAAAGGATGTATGATACAGATGGTGCATAAAAATCACCAACTGCTGCAAGTATTCATTGGCCAGCTGCACAGTGCTGAGTGCTGCTTTTGAGCCTGTGAAAAAAAGCAATGAGTTGTAAGATTACTCACTGTTGCAGTTACAGGACAACCAGCAATCTCCTCCCACTCTTCAGACAGAGAAGATCACGTTTGTGCCAAATACAACTGCCATGTAACAACACTGACAACAACATCAAAGGCATGTGACAACTGGGCAAAATGGAATGATTGCCCTCTAGAAGTTTGCAGTTTCAGACTACTATCAGTCACAAGATCATTCGTTTGAAGGGAAATATAAACACCCATCATCACATATAAAGAGCCACTAAAAACATGACCTCCTGCTCAACATTGCAACTGTAACTTGCAAGAAAAAGGACACTTTAAGACAACAGATTTTCTAAAATGTAATCAATCAAGAGGAAAGAGACATATAGCAGTTCTACCTTCCTAAGCCAATCTTCAGCATAGAAGGGAAAGGAGTACATTTCTATGGTTAAAAAAATACCATCAATATTAACATGGCTGGGCAGAAAGGGGCAAAAAGGGCAATCTTTTTAAAATAGGGCTTTGTGAAAACATTAACATCTTCCTGGAACGGCACATATTCAGTGGCAGAATTGCAATGCCAATATTCATTCTGAAGGATTCTACCTTTAGCCTGATAGGTGAAATTCTACATGGTGTCTAAAGAGGAGAAAGGAGTGATATAATCACTGCATGAGAAGATGCAATGACCCTTGAATATGCATTTGATTGGCTGAAAAGGAGGTGGTAATTCCTTGAGACAAGGATGGATTTCACAGATTTTAATATTCCTGTTACTGTTACACATTGTATTTTACACAGTATTTGTGACAAAAATGTTATGAGTAATATGCTGACTTTGGCAAAGGTAGGCTGGATAACCCATTGGCAGAGGAGAGTATGATACTGAGAACTGAACTGGGATTGCTCTGTAATATTCTGTAATGTTCCTTGAGCAAGAAAATGAAGTCTCAGTTCTGTCTTTCAAAGCCAATAGCAATCCTTCCCTTCTTCTATCTAATGTGGACATTCTACTGTCTTGTTGCACTGCAGATAATACTTTATGCCTCATGTCTCTTCTTGCCAAGTAGCCTTTTTATGACCAGAGATCATCATTGCCTAAGCTATGTCTTCCCTTCTCCTAGTCAAAGTCAGTTTTTCAGGTATCTGATACCTCAACCAAAAGCCACTGATGGAAAGCACAGATTTACTTTGTTCACATCAAAGAAGGGGGAGCAGGGAGAACACAAATACCATTACAGTTTTCCAAGAGAATCTCTTTGAATTAGAAGAGTTTATTTCAGGAGTGGTTTGTCCCCACCCTCAAGAGAACCGTACACCATACAACATAGCTTACAGATACCAAAAGCCTGCTGGGTGAACTGAGTAGCTGAAGATCCAAATGTAGAAATAGTGAACTAAGAATTGCCAAAATTTTAGACACACTGGTGCTTATGGCTGCTCTTTGAATTTAAAGGAAATCATAGCAAGCATTGTAATCAGCATTTGTGAGGCTGCACCTCGAATACAGTGGTCAGTTTGGGGCCACTCACTACAAGAAAGACAGTAGTACAGAAGTACTGGAGCATGTCCGAGGAAGGGCAACAAAGCCGGTGAGGAGTCTGGAGCACAAGTCTTATGAGGAGCAGCTGAGGGAACTGGGGCTGTTTAGCCTGAAGAAAAGGAGGCTGAGGGGAGACCTTATCGCTCTCTACAACTACCTGAACGGAGGTTGTAGTGAGGTGGTTGTCCACCTCTTCTCTCAAGCAACAAGCAAAAGGACAGGAGAAAACAGTCCTCAAGTTGCACCAGAGAAGGTTTAGATAGGATATTAAGAAAAAATTCTTCACCAAAACGTTTATCAAGCACTAGAACAGGCTGCCCAGGAAAGTGGCTGAGTGACCATCCCTAGAGGTGTTTAAAAGACATGGCACTTAGGTATGTGGTTTAGTGGTGGATTTGGCAGTGGCAGGTTAACAGTCAGACTCTATGATCTTAAGGGTCTTTTCCAACCTATATGATTCTCTGTTTCCATGGCACTGAAAAGGCATCTGCTCAAAACTTTTCTGAAACAGTACAAGAAGGGTGTCCTGGTGACAAAGGAGAAAAAACAAACAAACAAACTCACTCAAGTAATACCTTCTGTATCATTCATATTTCCAGTTTTCCTCCCAAATCTGGCTTAAAAATCAGTTAGTTTGGCCAATTAACTACTATCTTGTTTTCAAAGAGTATTTCAGATCTCCAACGTATTTTATTTTTATGTCCTTGGTTGTAACATATTATTGTCTGAAACTAATCAATTTGGTAATACATAACCAGAAACTCTACCTTGTTGCCAGAAAACACTAGCTTATTTAATTTTATGGGCTATTTATGGGTTCCAAGGTGCTTTGAGAGTGAGTTCTTTTGTTTCCTTTTCTTATCACGTACTCAGAGTTACAACCAGAAGATGTTACCGGGGAGGGGAGGGAGAATGTCGGGCTTCCACGGGAACATAAAAAATATAAATACAAGCTACCTCCCTGAACTTACTTCACCCGTTCACCGAGCCTCATGCTGGTATCCAAAGCCTCCTTTCTTTCTTTAAGAGTCTGTCTCCTCCAGTACATCCCCTTTTGGTGAATTAATATTAACAGATGCTACTACGGTACCCTCTTCTGTGTCTTGAAAGACATCCACTTTTTGGTAATAATGTTCCTAAAGTATTCCAAACAAGGATAGCATGAAACTGCATCAGAAAGCCAAAGGCATGGACAGTAGCACAGGCATTTTAGTTATTCTTTTTTCCTCTTTTTGTAAAAGCCACCTTATCACTCAACTTTTCATCTTTTTCTACGTTCTCCTCTTGTACAACTATAATAAACACAGAGGTATTCCTGCAAGTACTCAGCAGATGGGTTTGCGCTTTTCTTTCTGCCCAGTGGAAGGACAAGATGCAACAGTCTCAGATGTTGTGGAACCTTCATTCTTGAAGATATACAAGACCAGACTTTAGCAAGATGCTCCAACCGGACCTGCTATTGAGGGGCTGGATTAAATGGAAATCCCTTCCAAACAGCATGATTCTATGTGCTGAAAAAGATCTGCACAGTTTACGTTACACAAACTGCAGCAGGGAAAAAGTTACCCAAAACACACTGGTTAATTCTAAAGACAACAGCCTGATACCAATCGCAATAACCATTAGGCACTTGAAATGGTAGCAAATTGGTGACAAATTGCACTGCAAGGAATACCAATGAAAGATTATTTCACAAGACAGAGAATGTGGCATCTACAGAGTGTAACAATGTTAGCAGCAGACTTTTTTTCATTTGCAAACCAATTTTGTTTGAATACTAGATTTGGCTTTATGAGCAAAAGCTGCATTTTGAAACCAAGACATGCAAAGCTACCATAAGCAAGTGTTACTCCTACAGCAAAATGTTGAATGATGGCCTTTGCTACAAATTTACATTCTTCCTATTTCAATAAATTGGTTTAAAAATCACGGCCATATTACAGGATGTTTTTAATAAAAAGCTTTTATAAGTTGAGCCACTTAAAAGCCTATTTTGATATAGTATGAATGAAGGCTGTTTTCTGTCACAATGTTTTCTGAAATTTTTGTTGAACTATGTATTGCTAGGGTTAATTCAAAAAGCCTGCTGAGTGCAGGGGGGGAAGGTGAATTTGTTTATACAGATCATATTAATACCATTTCAAACATGATCTGACATCTCACAAACTGATCACTGAAACCCAGTAATCATTGAAACTTTTTCCTATTTTTTGCATCAGAACCACACATTTTGTCCAGGTAATACATAGCTTTTACTAAAGCCATCCATAAGGTTTAAACATATTATATGAAAGAGAATGACAGATTCCCAAATAAATTGCTCAGCTAATTACCAAACATGTCTGTTTTCAGCTCCAAGCAATGTCCTTTCATACAAGATCAAAGTACGAATCTTCAAAACTTCTTGGGTAACACTTCGACAGAACAGGCTTCTTAAATCTCTAAAATGAGATACACTTTCCCAGAATCTGAATGATTCTTACACCTCTTTTCTAAGCCCTTTCCTACTTCCTAAGATTATTTCTGAAGACTAGACTTCCAACCTAGCCATAATGTACCCACCATTGTCCATTAATATTGTATAAAGTAGTAATACCACCTGCCCTACACTCCTCCTACTGTTATTTTAGACAACAATACTGTCTCTAACTCTTGAAGTGCAATATACAATATTAGTGTCTATACCTGGGATCACCCGTTTGGCTCTATCCAAACAGAAGTTCTTCAGGTTCAACCCGCCAAACAATTTAAGTTAGTGATCTCTTTCTATCATTAAAATTGCTATATCTTTAAAACCACAACTTTTAGAGATTTATTACGAGTAATATAGCGCCAGCAGAGACAATGATCAAGAACCCTCTGTCATGCAGCCTTAAGAGAACCTCCCTTAGGGTTTGAAAGTTCTCTATTTACGGACACTTTTTTGATTGCTTAACCAATTTTAATATAGTTAACATGAGCTACAACAAATATCCTTAGGAAAAAACAATCTGATTAAAAACAAGTATAATTGAGATCAATGCCAAGTGAATCACCCTATAATTAAGCCATGTCCTGATAGGGGTTTTTTTTCTACATCCTGTTGGGGCATCTAATTTTTCTCATTCTCTTCACCAAAAAAATCCCAAAAACGAAGTGCAAAAACAGCTAAAGGAAGATTTTCCTGCACTAACAGGTTCTACCAATTTCTGAAGTGTTTATTAGCTACCATTTAACATAATACAAACATAGACACAATGAAGAAGTACTGAATTATCAGTGTAGTATGATTACATTATTTGGAATGAAAAAAAATGCCAAAACAACTGCAGAATTTTTCTCTGTTAGTGATGTAGCCTTAGCATTTATCCCCATTCCATGTTTCTCTCCATGACAACTACAATTGCCTCTTACAAACAACAAAAAGTGGGCAAGACTAATACCCCTACTCTATAATTTTATCTAAAATTATAATATTAGATAAAAATTCTTAACTCACAGACACTTTCATCAAAATCGGCTGTACCAACTCTCTATTCTGTATTAAAAAAGACAAAAAATCGGTGACATAATTCCTCACCTATTTAACTTCAGGAACTTGTGAAGCAGGAAACATATTCCTGAAAAAAACAGACTTCTTGTCTGGCTATTTCCTCTGATCTTGTCTCCTTAAACAATTTGTCAACACTTAATTTTAGTTTAGTGTAACAGTCTAATCCCAGACATTTAAAATGGTATATATTATCAATTATATTTGAAATTTTATTTTTCAAGCACTATAAAAATACTATGAATTTACAGCTAAATAATGTCTACCACGTTATCATCTGTAATTCTGCCAAATTTACATTCAATGTTTTAGATTTGGAATATTTAAAATTAGATGCCTTCAAGATCAAAAGCTACTTGGTCCATTGGAAGAAAATATTTAAGCTAAACAAAATTTGAAAATAAAAACCACTTTAAAATACAGATCCTATGCTGCTTCTAGGTACTGTTTGCAAAAAGCTGTGTTCCTCATGCTCCACTCACAAAAGAGAAAGCTAATTAAGGAAAAAAAAACAACACACAAACACACCACATCTAGAAACTAGACATTAAATCATAAAGTGTAATAAGATTATTACAAGATTATTAGATGAGCCCTCTCCTCTAAGAGATCACACATGCTCATGTGTCTTACTACTTTTTATGAACTTCCAAAGACAGGCATATGGTCTTCCCAGCCTATGACAGTGCTTCAGAAGCTGCACTGCATTATTCTCCACTGGTCAAAATGTAAGCTTATTAGGTTTTGTGGTGTTCCAAAAGACTTAGAACAGCAACACTTACTCTCTGTGTTAAATCATACTCTGTTTTTTCAACCTCTCCTCATAGGTCAGGGATACAGTGTTCTGATCATCAGTCCTATTGTCTTCTGGACAATTTGGCAAGGAAATTTTGATTCGTTTTCATGTATTAAGTGCATGGCTCAAAACTGGACACAATGAGCTAGTTGACTCCATTTCTACTCTAAACTGAGCAGAGGGAGTTACACAGTGTTTCTGACAGTGCTTCCATTTATTTCTCCTGCTATGATGTCAAATTTTCAGAACTATTTTTTTGTGCTGCTCTTTTTTTGATACTGTTGACTTAAGGTCAGCTCTTAATCCTCAATCTTTTTTTCAGAAGTCACAGCCATTCCTTATTTTGTATTTGCCTATTTTATTTTTCTTTCATTTAAAAGCAGTATTTTAAGCTTGCCTTTAATGGCTTGTATCCCATTTTCCCCAGATAGTTCTAATTTGCTGGTTCATGTTAAATTTTAATCCAGTCTTCCAACTTCTCTGCAGTCTCTAAGCCTGGCATCATTTTTCACTGCAGTAAACATGCAAGTCAATGGATACGTTAGTAGCCTCTTTTCTTGAGAAAGAAAAGACATGAAATACTGTTGTTTGTGCTGCTGCATCAGAACTTATATAGAACACGCTTTTATTAAAGAATATATTCGGAGAGCCAGCCAAGCAATAAGTCATCTTTCAAACAAGAATCCAAGCTAAATGACTACCAGAATAAAACAGTGAACCAAGGCTGAACGTTAGAAGAAGCAGCAGACTGTTGATCCTCAGGCAACAGGGAAAGTAGTAAGCAAGAAAGGTAGTAGACACTTCAGAAACAGAGGGACGGACCAGCTTTGACCTTGATAAAAAGGGCAGAGATACATCAGCAACATACCCTTCTTTTCCTTTCCATCAGGTATCATATGTTGATCTACTTAGATATGTAGAAATAAAGAATATCTATCCAAGATTTCAGGTGCTCCTACAATAAACCCTAAAACTCAAAATATAAAGGCCTTTTGCAGAGATTAGTTTATCTTCAAAAGTCACAGATAGATCTAACTTAAAGTATGTCCAAGCAAGGATAAGAAAGTGGTTTAGAATGCAATAAAAATGCTCATTTGGTCTTTCTTTTTCAATAAACTACAAAAATGCAGTTCACAGATGGAATGGATTAGACCAAGTGTGAAATGCAATGTGAAAAAAAAAAAAAGGGAAAGACTACCACAGGAATGTTTTTACATGGGAGAAGCATCAAGAAAAAAATATTAAATAGGCCAATGGATTAAATCAGGTTTCTCCCGGTCAGACTCTGACAGCAGAAAATATTTCTGAATGCAGTTTGCCATGCAATCTGACAGGAAGCAGGAATCCAACATAATCCATAGATTGCATAAACAAGCAATACAGGAAAGGTATTGTCTTTGCTGTATTAATTAGTAACTTGCATCAACCTACCAGTACTACCTAGATCTCACCTAGATATTAAGATCAAATCAGCTTTTCTCCACTGCTCAATCTCCCTTAGTAGTTGAGCAATGCATACAGAATTACTGGCTTAACTAATGCTCCAGACACTGCAGTTTATAGACCTGCACAAATCCTCTTAATCATCTTCCCACACAAATTGAACAGAAAAATGCAAAAAGAGGTTTCATGCAGTTCTCAATCATTGTGCTTTGTCCTTGCTAAAGGAAGGACTGCATCTCTACATAAGACGCAACCATCACCACCATTTATAGACAAATCAAGGTAGTATGAAATGTAGTACAAAATGACGTACAGAAACTAAGTATAAACAAGCATATAAGTATGCATCTAGGTTCACATTTAAACAAAAAAAAAAATTACAAAACTGTAAACTAAGATCCAGATAAATTGCTGTATTACATAATATCATGTACAAGGGAGCAGCCAAGTCTGATAAGAAGTAAGGTTTGGACAAGTCATGCAAGTTCTTCACGTGTACTTTTCATTCATTTCCAGGTCCTGGAACACACAAAATTTTTAGTTTTCTACTAAGATTTTTTCCCTCTGAATCATTGTCTCTATTCAGCATCAACAGATCACTCCTACTAAGAGAAAGGGTTGGGAGAGATCTGGAGAGATTACCCAGTTCTAGTCTAAAGCTCTCACAGAAGCCACGTCTCTTCAGACTGACTATTTCCAGTCTATAAGCTTTAACACAGCCTTACCGCAAACTGCTGCACAGACCCACTGCCTTAAGGGACAGTTCATGCTCTCACTTTAACACTTTCTGAACTCTTACCTGAGCTGATCCAACACAAAAAACAAGAAACACAACTAGCTACCTTTTTGTTGGGTTTGTAAGATAAATTAGTTAACTGGTTTCAGCAGGACTCACATATGGAGGAGAGCAGGGTTCAAGAAATGGAAACAACCCCTTCCAGCAATAGTAAGCAGTTACAACAACTAACCCAGTTTCAGGCAACCTAACTGGAAACAGGATGCCTGGAAAGCTACCATCGTATTCTTTGTTCTGTCCTGGCCATGAGGCCTCAGAACTATTTTTATTCCATCATTTTAAGTCCCACATTTTCTTCTTTCTTGTAACGATTCATTAAATTCTTAGACTAACGAAGTACTTCAACAGTTATGACTGCATAAATAAATCATAATAACTGAGAGTACTATAAATGTCTTCAGCTTGACAACCATTACTGAAGTTGAGTGAACAGTAAAAGCATCTCATCTGCAACAAATTTGCCTTGACCTGTTAGTGTGATTTTTTTAATTCTGAAAGTTCAAGAAAATCTCACAACCTTCTTACCCTTATCATAGTTAACAATCATAGCAGTCTTTCCTACATTTGCATTAAAAAAGAATAACCACATGACATGCTTGGTTTCCAAATTCACACCTGAATTCACCTTTCAGCAAAGTTCATTCTTTAATCAACTTTTCAAAAAGAAGAGAGTTATTTTCTATAATCAGTTTATTTATTTAAATTATTATTATGGTACTTGCATAGACCTTCAAAAACATAAGGATCTGTAATATTAAGTTTTTAATACTTGCCACCCTTCGAGAAAATCTAGCACTGGATCTACGATATCCCAGAGCACACAACAGTTTTCAGCCACAGCAGCCTAGTTACTTAAAATTCTCAGACAAACCTCATGGAATAGGGCCTGTGGCAGCTGCTACGGAACTACTGCTGATCTGTGAGAAATACATGTAATATCTGCAATTCAGATATCGGTGAAAGGGCCTAAAAATACAGTCAAAGAATACAGAAGACATTTGTACATAAGACAGAGGATACATAATGTATCTATCAAAGAATTCATCTTTTTAGAGGTGAGAGGCAAAGCAGAAAAGGGAGAGAAATGGGTGTAAAGAGAACAGAAAGGTGAAATGGGTGTCTAATTGAAAAAATGTTGTCGGTGATCTGACAAAAAAGCAAAGGACCTGACCTTCTTTTGGAAAGTTTGCTTTTTCCAGCTGACAAGGATTCATCAACAGGAAGGAAGTTTTCAGTTGTTGTTTAGGTAGTGCAGGTCTTTATCTAGTTTCTTTACATCTAGTTTTTGTCTCAGTACAGGCAGCATCACAGAGGAAGGGAAGTACTTACTTATTAGCAATAATTACTGTTCAAATTAATACTTCTGGGGACACTTCTTCCTCACTTTCATTTTGAAGCCTAGGTAATTCCTGAAAGTAGAAGACAAAAAGAAGACAATTAGTTTTTATCCTTATTTATCCATGTTTTCATTCTTTATATGCAGCATTCAGTAGATGCATGCACTCTTATTAAAAATATTGCTTAGAATTTTATATGATTGTGATTAGATGATTTGCAGCGAAACTTTTATGAAAACAGAAATTAATACCCTTTAACAACCTCTATTTACACTGAGATATGAAAAAATAGAAACTGTTTGCTTCATTGTCAAAAATAACAATGAAGGTTAAGTATAGACCCTCAAGGAATCTATGAAAACAAATGAAGAAAGCAAGGGGAGAGAAGGCAGTGGATTCATTCGGGATATATATAGCCAGACTTTAGGAAAAGACCACTAAGAAAAATTATAGGATCAGTATCCTAAGACCAGATGCCAAAAATTAAAATAGTAAACTCCTCAAACTGAAATAGTTGCCACATGGAAAAGAACAGGCTATACCTTTAAAATAGGTGTAAGTAAATTAAGTTGGTCTGTACCACTTGTTTATTTATGTTTGTGCATAATATATATAGCAGACCATATATGATGTAGTAGACTGCTTTGAACAAAGTCTTACTTTGGGGTTATCAAGGCATGAACTTATTACGTCATTTTGTAATAGTGGTCTCGCTAATTCGGAATGGCTGTATACTACTGAACCAAGTGTTGATTGTTAGCCATTTAACAGAAAAGCAATCAAAAGCTGTACATATCAGACTCTGGAACAGCAATAAATTGGATGTTGAAAAAGCTAATTTGTGAACCTGACTTCAAGGAAAGGGATAAAACTGGGGAAGAAAAATAAATAGGAAACCAATTAAAATAACAATAGTACCAGGAATAGAAGTGAAGAGAAAATGATAAATGCTTCAGATAATTGCCTTTTACTGCAATGAGAATTCTGCTAAATTAGTCTTATTTTTGAATGAAAATTTATTTTATATCTTGAAGAGAAGCTTTAGCAGCTGTACTGTTAAATGAACACTGTGAACTAGCAACTCTAAAAATCTCAAAAGCAGCAACAGTGATAAAAAAGACTGAATTCTGTATTTTCTTTTTTATGTAATAAATTATTTAGAAATAATCAGCACCTACGAGGTCAGACCCCTTGAACTTTCAAAAATGGAGTGCCTGGAGAAAGAGTGAGAGAACCCATTTTCATTTCCATTTGAGGTTGATACTTTGGGTATACTTCAGCTAAGGATGTCCTCAATAAAAACGACAGAGCATTTCCTGGGATAAAGCATCTCAGAAATCAAAACAAAAGAATACAACACTGTTAACCCCTGCATAAAAAGTAACATCAGGATTTTAGCTTTCCACAAAAACTAAACTAGTTATTTTATTGTATTTCTCATCAAACAAGTTACACGACCTGTTTCATAAAATTTGAGAGGTGAAAATATCAACTGAAGGTGAGCCAGGAAGCCAAGCAAAACTACATATGGAGCCCACCTGTTCCAAGCCCTCCAGTGAACCCATTAGGGCACAGTCTAGAATGATGGTTACTTTTAATTTTATATGAAGCATTATGCTGTATTTTTCTTGTAAGTCCGTGTTTGCTACCCCAATAACAGGTAGAAGGTAGTATATTATGAGAGCTACATGTGTAGAAAAGTAGATTTAGACAGATTGGCTCAAAGTAAACAGGAAGTAGAAATGTTTACATTTCATGTAATGCAAATAACTACTAACAAATGTACAAGTTGGTTTATCTGTAAGCACCAGAACTATGGGCAATACCAATAGGCCAGAATCCTACCAGTCTTGGCAATTCACCATGCCCTACAAAAAAGCTCCCCAAAATTTTCAACTCTGTTGTCCTAAAATACGCAAAAAAACACAGGACAATAAAAAAGCATGAATATTTGGGTCTTTTTATTCCCACACTAACATACCATCAGAGTGAAGTAGCTATTTAACAGCTGTTGAAAAAGTAGAGGGGTTGAGGGGAAAAAAGTTCCAATGTTGTTTATACCTCTGATCTGGAAAATTTGTCCAGAACACAAATAATTAAAAAAAAAAAAAAGAAAAGAAAATAGAAATCAGTGAAATATGTTGAGCTGGTTTAACAGAAAACAGTCACGCTTAGCCTGGTCAAGTTATTCGTAGCTCCACTTAGCAGATGCTACCTGTATGACAATAAAATTTTAATCGGAGTTCTGAGTATTGCTTTGCAACCAGCTATGCACTGGTTTTAGAATATTTTCTTGTAGCCCATTGTCTGCTCAGAATAACTCACAAAGTAGTAACAAATGCTATATTGAAACAAAGATGCAGGAGACCAGCATTTTTTTTTTCATCCATAAATCTATTACTAAGAGGTATAAAATAAAGGTCTTTTATTTTAAGACAATCACGATTAATGTAAAGTAACTGTCTGTTTCAGGATCTTTTATGGAAATGTGGAAAAAAATAGCCAACTTACTCCAAGTCATTCAAAACTTTAAAACTACCGAAAGCTTACAACTTTCCAGCCTAATATTGCTAATGCATCCATGAAAACAGAATTCCCTTTATAATGTAAAAACTCCAACAATTTTTAAAAATCTTTGCATTTGCTCTTCAGTCACCTAAATAGTATTTACAAATATCACTAGATAAATTAGACAGTGGTGCCTTCCAGATACGTCTGCTCCACTTTCAGAGACCTTTTTTGGAGACAAAGGTCATGAAATGAATTTGCAGATAGTAAATCTTAGTTATACTCCCGATTCTGATTTTGAATTCCTCGGTAAACATAGACGAGTTGCTACCTTTTATTTTTAGAAAAAATAATATATTCATCAAAAAATATATCCTTATAAAGGGTTCAATACCACCTGGAGTGTTTAATCCAGTTTCTTGCATTACAAGAACACACTCAAAACCAAGTCCAAAACATTTCATCAGCACTTTTCATGTAATTTAAATTGAATTTTAAAAATATGCAAATCTTGAATACACAACAGCAAGAGAAGAGAATTCAAGGATGTCAGCAACGCTGTAAGTGCCTCCAACTACTACAGAAGCATTAGCTGAAAATACCTACATCACCTCAACAATACAAAAGAGTGAAGCAGGGGGGAAGAAAAAAGGAAGCACTTCTGTCCTCCCTTCCCCCTCTGACTGTGGCAAACTGATTGAACACAGACACTAGATCCATATATGTGGCCAGGAGTACTTTCCCAATATCACAGGAAGAATCAGACACCTCACTCAAAATCTCACCTTTAGTCAAAGGCGAATTGCCTCTGCTTCAGAAAAACAAATTATGCAGCAAAAAGATAAAAATAAATATTCCATTCTGATATCTACAGGACAGCAGTGGTAGCCCTGAAGAATCAAATTTGTAAAACTGGAAACTTTATGACAAATAGCAATCAAATACTTTCTTGGTCTCTTTCTCAGAGATTTCTATTACTCCAGTAACAAGAAATATCATATGTTCATTTTTAATTTCTGACTCCAGGATCAATCTTATCACCTTACACAGCCTTTTTACATAAATATATAAAGCATCATATTGAACCACTGAGTTTCTTTCTCCTTATTACCAATTTTGTAAGAGTAGACCTCACCCCCTGATTTTTACAAACAAGATTTATCATTAAGTTTTTCCTTCAGTTGTATTTATTTTGAGTTGTTTCTCTCATATACAACCTCACACCCAATAAAGACTATTCTTATTTCCTCCTAGCCTTTATTTGCCAAATTCATAGAATCATAGAAATGTTTAATATTGAAAAGACCTTTAAGATCGAGTCCAACTGTTAACCTAACACTGCCAAGTCCACCACTAAACCATATACAAAGCACCACAGCTACAAATCTTTTCAATACCTCCAAAGACGATGACTCAACTACTCCCCTGAGCAGCCTGTTCTAGTGCTTAACAACCCTTTCCATGAAGAAATTTTTCCAATCTCAGCCTGCCCTGGTGCAACTTGAGGCCATTTCCTCTTGTCCTATCACTTGCTACTTGGGAGATGAGACCAACACCTTCCATGCTACAACCTCCTTTCAGGTAGTTGTAGACAGCGATAAGGTCTCCTCTCAACCTCCTTTTCTCCAGGATAAACAGCTCGTTTTCTCAGTTGCTCCTCATAAGACTTGTGCTCCAGGCCCCTCCCCAGCTTCGTTGTACTTCCTTGGACACACTCCAATACCTCAATACCCTTCTTGTAGTGAGGGGACCAAAACTGAA
This sequence comes from Streptopelia decaocto, assembly GCF_964273445.1. NCBI lineage: Eukaryota > Metazoa > Chordata > Aves > Columbiformes > Columbidae > Streptopelia > Streptopelia decaocto. Next base: position 43,210,185 of record NC_138661.1, on the reverse strand, counting down.
CACAATATTCGAGGTGCTGTGTACAGGGCGACGACCACTTCCCTAGACCTGCTGGCCACACTGTTTCTGATACAAGCCAGGAACGCTGTTGGCCTTCTTGGCCACCCGGGCACACTGCTAGCTCATGTTCAGCCGGCTGTCAAGCAACACTCCCAGATCCTTTTCCACCAAGAAGCTCTTGAGCCACCCTTCCCCAAGCCTGTAGTGTTGCATGGGGTTGCTGTGACCCAAGCGCAGGACCCAGCACTTGGCCTCAGCCCATCAATCCAGCCATTCCAGATCCCTCTGTATGGCCTTCCTAACCTCCAGCAGATCAACACTCCCACCCAACTTGCTGTCATCTGCAAACTTACTGAGGGTACACTCCATCTCCTCATCCAGATCATTGATAAAGAGATTAAACAGAACTGGCCCCAGTACTGAGCCCTGTGGAACACCACTCATGACCAGCCACCAACTGGATTTAACTCCATTCACCACAACTCTTTGGGTCCAGCCATCCAGACGGTTCTTTACCTAGTGAAGAGTACTCCCATCCAGGCCATGAGCAGACACTTTCTCCAGGAGAATACTGTGGGAAACAGTGTCAAAGGCTTTACTAAAGTCTAGGTAGACAACATCCACAGCCTTTCCCTCATCCACTAAGCAGGTCACCTTGTCATAGAAGGAGAACAAGCTAGTCAAGTAGGACCCGCCTTTTGTAATCCCATGCTGACCTACCCTGATTGCTTGGTTGTCTTGTATGTGCCACGGGATGGCACTCAGGTTGATCTGCTCTATGACCTTCTCCAGCACCAACATCAGACTGACAGGCCTGTAATTCCCCAGATCCTCCTTCCAGCCCTTCTTGTACATGGGCGTCACATTTGCCAACTTCCAGTCAACTGGGACCTCCCTGGTTAGCCAGCACTGCAGATAAATGATTGAAAGTGACTTGGTGAGCACCTTCACCAGCTCCCTCAGTACCCTTTATTTCATTCTTCTTTATGAAGGCAAGTTCAACTTCAGCATAATCACACTAACAGTTCTTCCTGTTCCAAACGACTCGATCTTTTCTACGTGCAAATGTGATCAGAGCTATAAACCATCATAAGCGCAAATCAACCAACACTTTATTGGCTGGTCCTAATGATTTTTTTTTAAAGCTAGAAACCAGATGATGTGTCTTAGAATTGTTTTACTCTCACAAAGGCACATCACCTGAGAATGAAACAGATGAGGATCTAGGCCATACGACGACAACCTACCTCTGATTGCCAGCCCAGTTATACCAGGAGTTCTTGTCAGCGCTCAAGTATGTGAATTTGCAATTTATTTATTTTAATTAAATCACTTTCTATTACTCCAAACACATAGATAATCTCTATTACTAAGTATAATAATCCTGCCTTCTCTAATATTAGCAATTTCAGAAGCAAACAGACCAGCTTGTTAGTGAAGTCGCTTACTTCAGTGCCAGCTCTACAGTTACAAGTAGCTGGCAGAGAAGCAACTAAACCTATGTTAGGAAAAATATTATAAGAAAAGAAGCAGTTTAAACAACAAAACAGCTTAAAAATCAGCTAAGTTGTTACACTGACTGTTTTTTTTTCATGTTTGTTAAAGAAAAACAAATTATAAACTTTCTTTCTGTAAGCCAAGTGAAGCTCAAAATGTGCTTTTCAATTTTAAGACAAGAGACACACAGTTATTTAGCTGAAAAAACGAACTTGATTTCTCTTATACCCATCAATCGGCCTAGCATTATTGTTAGTTGCTGATGCTAAGCAAGTTTCCTTAAGCAAATATGGAAAGAGAATACATCCCAGGGGAAAAGAGGGAAAGATTAACATTTTTAATAAATATACTTGAAAAGGATAGATATAAGATTATCTATATATTTATTATGTATTATATTTTTTATTTTAAGATTTTTTACTGCTAAGAGCAAAAGAAAACGTGGAATATACTAAATTCATAATATGCAAGGATCAAAGCCAAATCATCTAATTTCTACTGCACACCCAAGAAAGGCTCTTAGGAATTAGCTGTTTTGCAATGAAGTGCACAGGATTTTTCTGCAGTTCAGTTTTCTAGAGATGGTTCCCCTTCAAACAAGTTTTGACTACTATAGGTCTGAGAAGGGCATAAAAACGTTCAATGAAATTCTACTTTAATCAAACAAGACACAGATTTGGAAGCATTATTCCTCAAAATTCCTTAAAACAAGGCCAAATGACAGATTTCCTCACACTTTGTTTTCCTTATCATAGAATCACAGAATAGTTTGGGTTGGAAGGGACCTTCAAAGTTCATCTAGTCCAACCACCCTGCAATGAGCAGGGACATCTACAACTACATCAGGTTGCTCAGAGCCCCGAGCCTGGAATGTTTCTGGGGATGGCACATTACCACCTCACTGGGCAAACTGCTAGTGTTTCACCACTCTCATTGTAAAAAAATTCTTCCATGTGTCCAGCCTGAGTCCCCACTCCTTTAGTTTAAAACCCCTATGCCTTGTCTTAATGTGACAGACCCTGCGAAAAAGTCTGTCCCCATCTTTCTTGTAGGCCCCTTTTAAGTACTGAAATGCTGGAATAATTAACGTCTCCCCAGAGACAACCCCAACTCTCTCAGCCTGTCCTCACAGCAGAGTTGTATCAGCCCTCTGTTTTTGTGGCCTCCTCTGGCCTCTCTCCAACAGGCCTATGTCTTTCCTGTACTGAGGGCTCCAGAGGTGGACGCAGTGCTCTAGGTCGGGTCTCACCAGAGCAGAGCAGAGAAGCAGAATCACCTCCCTCAACCTGCTGGCCTTTTGATGCAGCTCAAGATACAACTGGCCTTCTGGGCTGCAAGCACACGTTCCTGGCTCATGTCCAATCTTTCATCCACTAGTACCCCCAAGTCCTTCTCCACAGGGCTGCTCTCAATCCCTTCATCCCCCAACCTGTACTGACACCAGGGGTTGCAGGACCTTGCATTTGGCCTTGTTGAACCTCAAGATATTTGCATGGGGCCAATTCTCAGGCTTGTCCAGGTCCCTCTGGATGGTGTCCTGTCCCTCAGGCACGTACTCGGCTTGATGTCATCCACAAACTTGCTGAGGGTGCACTCAATCCCACTGTTGATGTCATTGATAAAGATATTAAACAGCACTGGTCCCAGTACGAACCTCTGAGGGACATCACTTGTCACCAGTGTCCATCCAGACATTGTGCCATTGACCACTACTCTCCGGGTGTGACCATCCAGCCAGTTCCTCATCCACTGAACAGTCCTCCAATCAAATCCATACCTCTCCAATTTAGAGAGAAGGAAGTTGTGGGAGACCATGTCAAAGGCTTTACAGAAGTCCAGATGGACAACATCCATAGCCTTTCCTCTGTCCACTGATGTAGTTACTCCATCGCAGAAGGCCACTAGGTTGGTCATGCAGGACTTGTCCTTCATGAAGCCATGCTGGCTCTCTCAAATCAACTCCCTGTCCTCCATGTGCCTTAGGATAGCTTCCAGAAGGATCTGTTCCATGATCTTCCCAGGCACAGAGGTAAGGCTGACAGATCAGTAGTTCCCAGGGTTCTCCTTTCTACCCTTTTTAAAAATGGTTGTGATGTTTCCCTTTTTCCAGTCACTGGGGGCTTCACCTGACTGTCATGACTTCTCAGATATCAAGGAGAGTGGCTTGGTAACCACATCAGCCAGTTCCCTCAGGACTCTGGAGTGTCTCTCATCAGATCCCATAGATTAATGTATGTTCAGGTTCTTCAAGTGGTCACGAACCTGATCCTCTCTGTGAGGGACTTCACTCCCCCACAGTCCCTGCCTTGCAGTTCATCCATTCAACAAGTGTGGGAAGACAGCTTGCCAGTGAGGACTGAGGTAAACAAGTTGTTCAGTATCTCAGCCTTCTCTGCATCTGTTGTTACCAGTTTACTAGTTTTGCTCATCATTGGGGCACACATCACATAGGTACATTGGATTTTGCCACTTTGACCTTGTTCTAAGAGTACAGCATTTTTAATGGCACAAATAACAATTAGGAGCAAAATTCAGAATCATAAAGTGCTTATCCTTACCAGAAGAAAATATAGAACAGTTGCTGTAAGGTACAAATTCCCTTTAAATTTTCACATATCATAGCTTCTCAAGGCATAAATCAAGAAGGGTCCACAAAAGTGATACAGTACACAGACAGTACGTAATCAACTGATTTATTTCATGGGAATATTAAAAGGCCAAGTTATTTAATAACATTCCAAATATAAACACATTTTTAATCTATTTGCTTGCTAGGGTAGGTCACACAGAATGTAATCCACAAATCACAGAATCACAGAATGGCTTGGGTTGGAAAGGACCTTAAGCATCATCTAGTTCCAACTCCCCCTGCCATGGGCAGGGACACCTTCCACCACCAGACCAGGTTGCTCAAAGCCCCATCAAATCTGGCCTTCAACACTTCCAGGGATGAAGCATCCACAACTTCTCTGGGTTACCCGTTCCAGTGCTTCATCACCCTTGTGGTAAAGAATTTCTTCCTTACATCTAATCTAAATCTACCCTCTTTCAGTTTAAAGACATTACCCCTTGTCCTGTCACTACCTGTCAAAAAGTCCCTCTCCAATTTTCTGGTAGTCCCTCTTTAAGTACTGACAGGCTGCTATAAGGTCTCCCTGGAGCCTTCTCTTCTCCAGGCTGAACAACCCCAACTCTCTCAGCCTGTCCTCACAGGAGAGGTGCTCCATCCCTCTGATCATCTTCGTGGCCTCCTCTGGACCCTCTCCAACAGGTTCATGTCCCTCTTAGGCTGGGGGCCCCAAAGCTGAACACAGTATTGCAGGTGGGGTCTCACCGGAGCAGAGGGGGAGAATCATTTACTTCAACTGGCTGATCATGCTTCTTTTGATGCAGCCCAGGATATCGTTGGCTTTCTGGGCTGCAAGCACACATTACCAGCTCATGTTGAGCTTTTCATCAACCAACACCTCCAAGACCTTCTCCACAGGGCTGCTCTCAATCTATTCTATGTCCAGCCTATGACTGTGCTTGGAATTGCCCCAACCAATGTGCAGGACCATGCACTTGGCCTTGCTGAACTTCATGAGGTTCACACAGGCCCATCTCTCACACCTGTTCCTCTGCATGACATCCCTTTCCTCCAGCATGTCGACCACACCACACATCTTGGTGTAATCTGCAAACCTGCTGAGGGTGCACTGAGTCCCACTGTCCACGTCAAAGAAAAAGACATTAAACAGCACCAGTCTGAATACCGTCCCTTGAGGAAAACCACTTGTCACTGTTCTCCACTGGGACAATGAGCCATCGACTGCAATTCTTTGAATGTGACCATCCAGCCAATCCCTTATCCATGGAGTGGTCCATCTGTCAAATGCATGTCTCTCCAATTTAGAGACAAGGATGTCATGCAGGACACTGTCATATGATTTGTACAAGTCCAGATCAGTGATGTCACTTGCTCTTTCCTTATCCACCAATGCTGTAACCCAGTTGTAGCAGATCACCACATTTGTCAGGCACAATTTGCCCCTAGTGAAGCTATGTTGGCTGTCATCAATCATCTCATTTTCTATGTGCCTTAGCATGGTTCCCACAAGGATCTGCTCCATGATCTTGCTGGACACAGAGATGACACTGACTGGCCTGTAGTTCTCCAGGTCTTCCTTTTTTCCCCTTTTAAAAATAGGGGTTATGTTTCCCCTTTTCCAGTCAGTGAGAACTGCACCGGACTGCTGTGACTTCTTAAATATGATGGACAGTGGTTTAGCAACTTCATCTGTCAGTTTTCTCAGGACCCACACATGCACCTCATCAGGTCCAATGGACTCGTGCACCTTCAGGTTCCTTAGATGGTCTCAAACCTGATGTTCTCCTACAGTGGGAGGTTCTTCATCCTCCCAGACCATGCCTTTGCCTTTTACAACTTGGGCAGTGTGGCTCTTGTCGGTGAAGACTGAGACAAAGAAGTCATTGAGTACTTCAGCCTTCTTCATAATCTGGGTAACCATTTCACAATGTGACACTGTGCAGTTCTCAACTTCTTTCCTGCTCCCCACCTTCAAGACACACTGGCCCAATGACTTGATTCATTTTTCCTTTTTATTAAAAAAAATACACATGACCCTAGCTGACATATCCAAATATTCCCAGAGGACACTCTTATTCGATGTCTGCAGCCCTACATTTTTCACTTTAGGAAGTTTCATGTATGCTACAGTGACATTGCTAATGCATTACAGACTAGCATGTGTAGTGCAAATTTGGGAAAAAATTAAGGAAAATGCTGCAAGCACTGGACATCAGCTCTCTTAAATCCAGGAGAACATACGTTACATTTCTTTTCCCCAGAGTCCCACTTCTTCTCAGCCATGTGAAGTGCCATCTGTGCTTCACATCCTGGCAAGCTAAAAATCTGCTGTTATTCATATCACCACTGAGCAAATTAAAGTCTGTCCTTTTTAATAAAATAACAAGAGTTACATATGGCAATCTAGATCACAACTCCAAAGTGATGAGTAGTGAGCATGGGGGGCATAGTGAGGAAAAGGTGGCAAACAGTAGACTATCTATCTTCAGAGCTTCCTTGATGTCTGTAAGTTAATACAAAAACTATCAGGAATAAAACAGGAGTAGCTGGATATCTCAGAAAGTAAACAAAAATATGACTCACCTGACAAAACACATTTAGTGAGATACTAAATAAAGTTGGAGGGCATAACTGGCTCAGGAATGAGAGATATAGATGGTGGAGCAGAAAATCTTACCTTGAATATCTAAGGTTTGCATACTTGTTCTGAGACCCAGAATGCAACAGAAGCCAAACACTCCACATAACATTAAAATGAGAAAGTAAGAAGGAAAGTATAGATCTCCTATAAATTACCAATGAAGAAAATTTAAGTGGATGAGGGTTTGGAGAGACTGTTAAGAAAGGTTGTTTGTGGCTTTTTTTGGTTCTTCTATTTTATTTGGGTATTTTTTTTTTCTAGACAGCTAGCAGAATCATTCAAAGCACAAGATTAATGATTCACAGGATAGACCTTTCAGGAAGCAGATCATAGATATAACTGAGTTAACCTCTAGCTGGTAACTGGCTTGACTATTGGCTTTACAGAAGTTACCCTAAAAGGTTACATCAAGATACTAAAGCTTGAAACTTTCACAGACACTGAAAAGCAAATAACCATATTAAAATAAGCCCTGAAATACTTTTGACTGATCAAGGCCAACCACACTCTTCCAACCTCTGGAAACATCCTTAAAGGTTATCAAACAGCCAGGACAACTTCCAAATGGCACTGTGCATGCAGCTACCTGTTTGAAGGCTGAGAGATAAAGAGAAAGGACAAATCTCAGTCCATGTCAGCTGTCCTCAATAGCAGATAATAGTCCACTTTATTAGTGTCAATGCAGCCAAAAAGGGATTTGAAATCAAACCAGCTTCAGGAAACAAAAATTAAATGCAGATAAAGTCTGGAGGAGTACACAAAACCAAGACAACAGCAAAGTAGTAACCATCTTTAGAAATTCAAGCAATAATATGGAAATGTGGAGGCAAGGAAATCACACAGAGAGAACACTCTCTCTAGACACAGGTTACTGAAAGAAAAGACTGAAAAGAGCTGTCAGGAAAGCCCAATTTAAAAAGTTGTTAGGTGAGAATACAGACAACATAAAGACATTAAGGCAAAACCTGTTCTCTCAGTAAGAAACAAACTTGTGTTTGAATTTGAGGAAGGAAACTTTTTGCAGTACAACCTCATGATTATTTGTTATGAGTACATTAATTAGTTCAAAAGAGAAAGCCTATCCTATCAGAAGAGAAAGCTATGAATACAATGTTTGACAATCACAGAAAAAGAAGAAAAAAAGGAAGATTTCAATCAACAAGCTTCACAAAAGAAAAAAGACAGTACCATGCATGTCACTGAAAAACTATTGTGCTATTGAAAACACAACAAAAAGTAAAGTGGCTGTAAGCCAAAAACAAAATCTATTTTTTTTCTATTTCTTATTTATATAAAAAGATCTAGAGGGTCTTTTTATTAATTATAAGGGATTATTTTAAAGTGTGGGATTTAATTCAGCTTATCAAACTTCAAATAAAAGAGATAAAGTTTTTAAAAAATTAAAAAACATACACGTTACCACCCACTACAAATACTAGTTACCCCTACAAATGCTATTATTCAGTCTTTTAGAGAGAAATTTATATTGAAAGAGAAGTGAACACACAAGAGAAATACCAATGCCAACAGAATTACTAAGAATCTTTTATATATGTACTGAAACAATTCATGTAGTAGCAGATTAAAAGAAAGAAACAGCATCTTCTATTGTGCTTTATATGTCTATCCTTTTCCTTCCTCTTTTTTTTCTTCTTTCTTAAAAAGGTAACTTCTTCAAACGTGCCCACAGTGAGCACACAGTCTGATATTGCTATGGAAATTACACTAGGAATTCATACATAATTTCTTCTTTCATTTTGAGTGTTTTCAACATGAATCAAATAAAAATCATAGCATTTTATTCCAAAGTCTATCGTCAAATAGCTTGAGTGACTCTGCTTTTATTAACTGATTGGTCAAATAGCAGTAGGGTGACAATAACAAGACTGTGGTCAACTTCACTGCTGTGATTCAGAACCATACCAGCAGCTGTGCAGATGTCAAAGATGGTATCAGTTGCATACTGCTGCCATTGCTGCTCCGTGGGAAGGCTATGACCAGATGCAAGTAGTGTTCAGCATCTAGGAAGCTGAGAAAAAAGGAAGACACAACACTGCTTCCCTTGAGGCGAGACCATGCCGCAGCTTCATTCTTAGCAGACACAGGCTAATCAAAAGTAGATCTTCAAACAAAGGTCAAGAAGACTATCAAAGCTGAGATTCTAGCAATTAAGATCAAAGAAGTGGTCAGGGATGTTCAGCAAGAAAAATCTGAAAGACCTTTTTGAAATTTGTCTGTTAGGTGGCTGATGGTGCCTGATAATGAATGAAGCTGAAAATTTGAGTTGAATATCATTCCATTAGCATGAATACTACACAAAAAATATGCAATTTATATATTTCAGTACACCAGAAAATGCCTTTGAAACTATTCCTAAATAGTACACACCAAGCTTTATAGAGCCTAAATGTTAGGGAAAAAAACATGTACTAATACACATTTCATTTCAGAGAGCTTTCAGTCTTTTAAGTTGCTTGTATTTTAATAATCTTTGATATGTCTTTTCCTTGAGCGCGCTTCACCACAAACAGACTAAAATAGTCTGATATTAAGAAGAGACTATTGCTAAATGCATGCACAAAGGTTCCTTGTGAAGTGGTTCTGTTATTTTTCTGTCTCCCACTTTTACTGTCCATTAGGCAATCTTGCATTCCTCTCTCATTCCTCTGATGCTTAATTTATTAAGGAAATTTTTAGAAAATTACACATATGTCTTCCCTACTTAGGGATAAAAAGCAAATATCATTTTTAAAGTTACATGTTGAGTTTAATCAAGTTGAATTTCATCTTTTTATCTCTTTCATTCTATAATGTATGCAGAAAAGCAAACGGACCCGCTGCAATGAATTTACTGTGGATTAAACGCTCCACAACTGAGAGATCTTCATTCATTCCCAAAACAAGTATATATTGGTAGTAATTCAGGTTTCCCTACGCTATGCAATGACCATGGCACAAGCTACCCTATGTGACCAGGATTAGATATAATCTGCTATAATTATAATAATTTTGTATATATGTATATCTATATGTGTATAATATGGAAGCATATAATCTATACCCTACGTATAAGCTAGTTTCCATACAGCAAAGGACTTCATAAATCATAACAAGCTTTGCTTCTGTTTTTCTTCATTACAACAGCTTCACTTAGCCAATAGATCACCCTTTCCCACAGCAGTCAAGAGGTGCTGACAGACACCATGCAAAAAGACAAGGCAGTACTCAAACACCAAGAGATATGGAATTGTGAAATTGGGTGTTCTGATAAATCCTGATCCCAGCAAGAGGACAGGAGGAAAGGAAAAGGCAATATACGGAAGAATTCAGGGAAGCATGAAAGAAAAAAACATTGAGACAATGTTAAAAAACATTAGATGTAATCTGAAGCCTGATGTAAAAGCACATTTTGTAGCAGCTTTCACTATATGCTTAGTTTTACAGAGATACAGTTTGAGATTCGTACTGTCCATCACTGAACTCATTAGAGAACCTACTGGATAAAGAAGGACAAAATTGTCACTACATTTCATGCATTTCCATTGGGAAACAGAAAATCTAGAGCTGAAAAAGAGCAAGATAAACCCAAAAAACCAAAATGTTTAGTTGAAGCTCAAACTGCATCCTCAAGAACTGATAACTCTTCTTTATAAGTATCTTTTCTCCGCACACTACATATGATGACTGAGTAACTGTCACCAATTATACACACATAGAAAGTGCAGTCAGGGAAGACAAGGCCCTGCAATAGTATAAATGACATTAGAAATCACAGTTCAAAAGACAATATTCCATTTTGGTTTACCACGTTCCAGCAGAAACTTTTCACACTGATGTGTTACTAACACACCACAAGAAGTATTTACACTGATTATTCTTAAATACTGTTCCAGTGTATTTTGGTTTGGTTTGTTTTTAATGTTATTTCATACCAGCTGTGCATACCTGGGACTATCCACCTTAAAAATAACAGTAGGTCTTCACAGAGCACATCCAAACACAGCTGAAGAATTTTCAGATGGAAATCCACAGTTCACAGCTTTTTTTTCTCTACAATCACATATGACCTAACATATAACTAAAAAAATGCCATAATCAAAGGGCTCTGAGCTCTAGATGCCCTTCAACACCAGGCAATGGCAGTTAATAAACACCACATTGATGCAACATTTTAAAGCATCAACCAAGACAATAATTGTCCAAAGGAGCATTCCATACACTTCCATTCCAAAGCACTTATGATTTCAAATAGCACAGTTAAAGCTACCATCTCTTTTGATAAGAGATACATCTAAGCCAGATAAGGAAATAATCAATCTCCTTGCAGTTGATTCTGCCAGGGAAGGTAAAAGTTTAAGCAACAACAATACTACCCATTCATAAGATTATTAATCTAACAAAGATTATTAATCTAAAGATTCCCTGTTCGTTTATGATTTTGAAAAGCACTTGAATTACAGAAATAGCATACAGTAGCATTAGGCACACAAGCTATTCTTTAGTGCCCTAGAAGTCAAATAAATTGAAAACCCCTCAACAAACAAAAACCGTACTGGCTAAATATGTTTGAGTTGCAGGTATCACTGAATTACGCCCACTATTTACAAACATCTCAGCAGGAAACTATAATGCACCTTTTCCTTCTAACACAGTGTGGGCATATTGCAACATTTCACATCAGTATCATGAGAAAATGTTTAAATAAACATTTAAAAGTTGTGAAAAGTGTTTCCAAATTTACATTAGCTATATAAACACGAAGAAAGTCAGAGGAAGACTGTTTAGAATCTATATCAACTTTTGTGACAGCACTCTGAAATTAACAAGATACAGTTCTGCTTCCTATTTTTCACAATTATTTTCAAAAATAACCATGTAATTGATATTTTAGTTGACACTTCTCATGCGACACTAAATCATACCTCCATGTACTAGCTCAGATTTTTAGAAACATTAAAAATTAGTCAAATAATCTATAAAAACAGAAAGCCATCAAGATTTATCATTTATTTTCCTAAACAATCTGTAGCAAAATACAAAGTATCATACAGGTGCCTTAACCAACATGGCATTTGCACAAATAGGAAGAGGACAGTTTCTGAAAGGATGTAAGACTAACATGCTATCTATATTCCTCTTCTTAGTCTGTCTTACTAAAACAGTCATCTTATTAAGCCATTTGTTGTCAGGCCTTTCTTACGGAGACCCAGAAAGTACACTGTACCATCCCTCAGCTTACCTTGACTCTAGTACTTCCCTTCAGGTATTTATATACATTGACAAGATTCCCATTAGCCTTCTCTCAGCTAAACAGTCCCTAACTCTCTCAGTCTTTTCTCACAGGACAGATTCTCCAGTTCCTTCATCATCTTCATGGCTCTTTGCAGGACCCTCTCCAGTATGTCCATGTCTTTCTTGTACTGAGGAGCCCATCACTGGGCACAGTACTGCCGGTGTAGACACACCAGTGCTGAGTAGAAGAGGGAAGGATCACCTCCCTGAAACTGCTGGCAACACTCCTTCCAATGCAGCCCAGGATCCCGTCAGCATTTTTTATTCAAGGGCACATTGATGGTTCATGTTCAACTTGGTACCTACCAGGAACCCCAGGTCCTTTTCTGCAAAACTGCCTTCCAACCAGTCAGCCCCCAGCAAATGGGATTGTTCCTCCCTAGGTTCACGACCTGGCATTTCCCCCTGTTGACCTCCATGAGGTTCCTGCTAGCCCATTTCTTCAGCCTTTTGAGGTCCCTCTGAATAGCAGCACAAACCCCTGGAATATTAGCCACTGCTCCCAGTTTTGTGTCCCCAGTTTTGTATCCCCATCATCCAAGTCATTAACAAATGTGTTATAAAGGAATGGACCCAGTATTGACCCCAGTATTGACTGTTAATTACTGGCCTCCGTGCCAGTAATCATCGCATTCTGGACACAGCCATCAAGCCACTTTTCAATCCACCTCACTGTCTGCTCATCCAGCCCATTCTTCATCAGCTGTTCTATGACAATCTTATGGGAGACGGTGTCAAAAGTCTTACTAAGGTCTAGGTAGACAATGTCCGCTGCTCTCTCCTTGTCTACCAAGCCAGTCATTTCATCCCAGAAAGTTACCAAAGTTGGTGAAGCATGACTTCCCCATGGTGAACCCATGCTGACCACTCCTGATTACTTTCTCATCCTTCACATGCCTGGAAATGCTTTCCCGGATTAGTTGTTCTATCACCCTTCCTGTGATCAAGGTGAGGTTGACCAGTCTGTAGTTCCCTGTGTCCTCCTTCTTGCCCTTCTTGAACAAAGGAGTGATATTTGTTTTCCTCCAATTCTTCAGTGCTTCTTCTAATTGCCATGAGCATTCAAAGATTATTGAGAGTAGCTTCACAATGGTAGATCCTCCCTCTACTGTCTAGATATAGCCAAAAAAACAACTTACCTCAGGAAAGAAAGAGAGTAGGATGCCAAAACAGAAAAAAATACCATTACAAAAGGGCAGTGGACTCGGGTATCCCTATAATATGAAATGTTTTCTAGGAAAGATGGCATGAGTGTTCCCTGCTTAAATAGCAGAACTGTAGAGTAAGAAAGCATAGATAAACCCTCAAAGTGAGACCATGGAGAAAAAAATTACACATAGCAAAGAAAAAAAAAAAGAGTTTGTTTCAGCAAGGAATCAATTGGAACAATGAACAGACTGACACTGGAGACATTCATCCAGCTAACTAATCCACTTAGGTAGGCATACAGATTAGATGGTTCCCCTTCTATGCTCCTGAAGAATAAGCAAGCCTGCCCTAAACAGCCATAGCATTCAGATAGCGAAGCTGAGGTTGACACAGTTGGAATAGCAGATGTACTCACAATCTACATATGAAAATGTGCCAGGAAAGGCAGAGTCCTGGAAGTCCCAACTGAATATATAGTTGGTCATAAAATTTTAACTGTTTTTGTAAGCAGGGACAGCCTGATCTTATGTCCTGTAGGACTTTAGAAAACAGTGGTCTTGGAAGTAAGCAAAAAAAGTTCTATAAAACTGTGTCCCAAACTCATTCTGTGGAGGGTCTAGGATCACAACATCTCTGGTTGAGAATACCAGAATATCTTGTTACGACTCAAGACCTGGTTTTACAACCCTGCTGTCAAATTTCAGTACTTGGGATATTTCCTATTCTTGACCCAATAGCTTGAAGCAACTAGGAGATGTGTGTTCAGCATGCCTGAGGATAAACTGCAAGCAAGTGATTTTGTGCACACATACAAAGATCTGAAGGGCAATCAACTGAAGAAAGACAATGTTCTCTCAGCACTTCTGTAGACACAGAAGCTACAGAATTATTATCTATCATTACCTATGCATGACACTGCAATACGTTGTACAGGAAAATCCAAGAAGCATTTTAAATCCTGCTGAAACCTCTGTATCTTACATGTATGTCTAACTGCTCAAGAGACCAACGTCTCTTTGCTCTAGGTTGTACTGAATCTCTCATCCTCTAAGAGTGCTATCCATTGTAATCAGGTGAAGAAGGATAAAAGGGCTTTATCACGTGCATTCCAAGGTCCTGCTGTCACTGAAGAAAAAAAATGACATCAGAAGAAACCATTAACAGCCTCCTAAGGGTCAACATCCCCTGCTCCCTAGGAAGTACACAAAGTCTATTCACATCTGCAGAGTTTGAAGATGTTGTTATAGGGTGTAATGTAAACTGTCATAATACCCAAATTGCCATCCATCTTTACAGCCTGGTAGGGCAAACTTAACATTATTGATACTTAATCCAGCACCACTTCACTGAAGCTAAAAGACAACAAAAGTGGCAGAGAGAACATCTAAGAGTTAAACACAAAATCCAGAGCACTGACTAGACATCTGCAATGAAGAACTTGAGGAAAGCATCTTCCAATGCCACTGTGTCCTAAACAGTGGGCTACATCAGAGGAAAGGTGTAATTCATACTGCCATAACTGCTATAACTTGAAAACACCCCAAGCAATGGACAGATCAAAAAGTAAGATGTTGTTCTACTAAAACAAAAAAAAAAAAAAAAAAAAAAAAAAAAAAAAAAAATCCCAGCAGAATTGTGAAACAGACTTAATAAACAGAAATGTGAAGACATGCACCCAGAAGATTGTGAACTGTGTCTAACTCTTTCCAAACCTTTTAAAAAGGTAAAAAAAACAGACCACATAAAAAGAAAGTGCAGAGGCTATCTAAGCATAGTAAGCCTTGGTACAACACCACAAAGGTGTCTCACTGAAATAAAACCATAAATAGGGGAAACAAAATAATGAATATTTTTTTTTAAAAAAGGATATTTTTCTTCTGTGAATTTAAACCTTGCCCTAAATAAGGAACAAACACTTGCAGCTGAGAAAAACTGAAGACTGAAGACATAAGACTAAAACCCAGCCTCATACAACTCAGGGTGAGAGAAGAAGAGGAGAGAGAAAAGAGACCATCAACATGCTACATATGCTGCAACAGCAAAAATTGTTCTGTCTCAAGCATACACTCATCTGCTGATTGTCAAACAGAGGAAGCTGCTTAGCCGACACCCAGAAAGAGACAAGATGTCAGCTAAGTACACCCTATCAGAAACCTCTATACTTGCTTCAGGTATATTACATGTTTTATCATCATAGAGGCATGGAGCTAAAGGCAAAGGCTACAGGCAATATGAAAGCTCACATTTTGGAAACAGAACAACAGAAATCTCCTTATAGGCAAAGACGTTCAAGAACTTTGAGCTGAAAAAAGCTTGACAACTGTACTTATACCCATACAAATCAGACTTACCATAAAAAGTTACCATGACATTGTGCAAGTTCTAACCAAATTATGGTGGAGTTCAACATAAGTAATTTAATAAACTAAAGATGAACATTGGGAGGTTGTTGGAAAAGAATTCTTACTGTTCTTATACAAAGCCTTTGGGAAGAGCAATGCTTTGAAGAAAGATTCTAACACACAGCAAGTCAGAATCAACTTCAGTAAGATACAGCAACGTACCAAAACCTTCTAAAAATAGGGTTTAGCTCGCAGAATTAATAATGTCATGGTGATACACATTGCTATTAACTGTCTCATAAAAGAAACTCTCTATTACTAGAGAAAATTATTCACCTTACCACTATAAAGTTATGAAGCAAACATATAATGAAAGCAGGCTCCTAAAAAGTATTTATGTTCAGAATTAATATTGCTATTATAAAGCAATTGTAGCAGTACAAACTTCACCAAAATCTAGAATTACTAATACCTGCAGTGTTTTATTAATATCTAATATTTGATGGAAATAAGTAAAATGGTTGACTTGCTGGAAACTATGCTTTGCTACAGAAATCACTACTTGTCTTAGGAAGGATCCCTAAAGACTACCGGTTAGCAAATACACATAAAGCAGCAAAATCTTCACAAAAAGGTCATTTAAAGACTTCCTCACACAGCATCTCATGCTTCAATAACAAAAATTAAAATTAAAACAAACAAACAAAAAACAAAACAAACAAAACAACAACAACAACAAAACACACTAACAAATCCCCAGCCTCCCCAGCCTGTCATTTAACAATAGCTCTTTGCTACAGTTAACTCTTTCGATTTGGAGACTTATAGCCAAAAGTCTTCCAATACAGTTACTCAGTTCCTTTTATCTTAGGACTGCTTCTCTTATTTTATTTGTCCCCCGTCCCCACTTTGAAAATGTGGAGGAAGAAGGAAAGGAGGAAGGGAGGGGGGAAAAGAACAGAAAGAAACAATAATTATGTGAGGGAACTAACTGGTGTTTCATGTATGGGGAGGAGGGGGACACACCTCAGAATTGACTGCAACTGATTCAACAGATAGAAAATCACCACCTTGAAATGACGCATTTTGAGCTACATAACATGAATTTATATACATATCATGACAAATTACCCAGAAATATCAGCTATTTTTAAGGCTGCCAGATATTTCCTTCTAGAAGATTCATTTTTCAGTTTCTTTTAAGTTGCCAAAGGCTTTCCAGTATGACCCATTCTGTGACATGTGTCCATCTCAAAGATGAGCTACTTGAGTGTAAGCAAAACACTTTGCAAGTAGAACATTTTTCCCCTTTCCAAGGAAAGCTATAGAAAAATACACTTTCACCACATTGCAAAAGTCAATTTTTACTTTAAAAAGTTTAATCACTTGCATGCTTTAAACTCCACATGTATCCTCCTAAGGGACAGCAAAATGCATATCCTGACACACAAATGATGTTTTTGTCAAGTTCACTGTAACGTTACTGTTATTGCTTTTCTTTTGATATGTTATAGCTGAGTCACCCACAGATTCTGTCTGTACTGACTGCATTCCAGTATAAGGCTTCCGAGAGCTAAGCATTCACAGTTGTAGACTTACAGGATAATACAGGTTGGAAGGGATCTCCAGATGTCCCTAGTCCAACCTCCTACTCAAAGTAAAGTCAACCATGAGATCAGAACAGGTTACTCATCTTTATCCAGTTGGGTCTTGAAAACCTCTAAGACAGAGGCTTCTCTGGGTAACCTCTTCCACATCTTAACTATGGTCATGGAGAGAAAGTTTCTCCTTATATCCAGTGTGATCCTTCTTTGTTTCAATTTACGACCACTGCCTCGTGTCCTCCCACCAGATGCCTCAGTGAAGGACCTGACAACATCTTCTCAAAGATCTCCTCAAAGACACCAGCAGGTTGTTGTTAGATCCCCCTGAAGCTACCTCTTCTCCAGCTGAACAAATCCAGCTCTCTCACACTCTTCTCAAAGTGCAAGTACTCCAGCTCCCTAACCATCTGGGTAGCCCTCCACCAAATTATTTTCTGTTGTCTTTCCTGTATTGAAGTGTATTGGGTGCTGTACTCTATGTGGCCTGATGAGCACCAAGCAGAGAGGGATAATCAATTCCTTCCATCTGCTGGAAGTTCCTGTTAATACAGCCCAGGATGTTGTTGCCCTTCTTTTCTGCAGGAGCATGCTGCTGCTAGACCTCGGCCACAGTGCTGTCCACCAGGACCCCAGGTTTCTCCAGCAGAGTTGCTTTCCAGCCAGTCAGTCCCGACCCTGTATCACTGCAAGGTGCTCTTCCTTCAGGGCTTTGCATTTGTCCTTGTTGAATTTCATCAGGGTCCAGATGTGTCTTGTGTTTACAGTGCCAAGGTCCTTCTGAATGGCAGGCCCTGTCCTCATGCATATCAATTATTCCTCTCAATTTGGTATCATCTGCAGCCACAACTGGACACTCCATCACCTTCATGGGATGAACCCCTGTAGAACCTCACTTGTTACCAACCTCCACATATGACACGTTAACCACTACTTTCTGAGTTTACCCATCTAATTCTCCATCCATTCAGACTGTAATGTCCAAATGTGAGTACAAGAATATTGTTGGAGACAGAGTTGAAAGCCTCACTTACGTCAAGGTAAATGAAATCCACTGTTCTTCCCTCATACAACAATTCAGCCATTTTACCATAGAAAGCAATCAGGCTAGTCATGAATGATTTACCTTCGATAAATCCATGCCAATTGTTCCAAATCATTTCCTTCTTGTGCCCAGAAACACGTTCCAAGAACACCCATGCCCTTATTTTCCCAAGGAGAAAAAGGAAGGCAGCCAGCTTTCTAGCTCCTTGGACCGAATTTTGGGCTTTTTTGAAGGCTGCAACATATGTCCTTTTCCAGTCATCGGAAAGCTCTCCTGATCTCCAAGATGTTTCAAGGATGCTAAGGAAGGACCTCACTGTGACTCTGGCCAGCTCTATCAGCATTGTCAGACACAGTCCATTTGGCCACACAGACCAGCTAGGCAGGTAGAATGGAATGAAATACAACACTAAAGCTGGAAAACTTTAGAAGACAGAGCAGGAGCCAGTGGAAACACAGAACACAGAGAAGACAGATCCTAGCCATGATAGAGAACTGGATGTGAAGCTGACAATAGTGGACAGAAGCCTGAGATCAGCAGGCAGGAGTTCAAATTGCTGGATAGGATTCAAACAGTGAAGGAACACTGGGATAAACAATTTATTAATTAGAAACTGCCTGCACAGCAGTTCTGGACCTCAGATAAGAAGTCCTTGAGCAAGAAACAAACTGTTTATGTAGGGAAAACAAGACTGTGATAAAAATTTCAGAATAAGGCAAAACAGATTGGGACAGAAATATATTTAAGTAGATACCACAGAAGGAATAAGCAGAAAAATCAGTATCCACTAGAACATGCTCATTCCCAGAGCTTGGAATAGAACCCAAGATTCCAGAGTTTTGTCACTACTTTGAAACACTTAAAAATCTCAGAAAACCATTCACAGACCATAGGATTTGGACCACAGATGCATTACAAATTACTAATGAAACATCCGCTGTTAGCTCAAGTTGCAGAAGTCTCATACACACATTACAGCCTTCCTAAAGACTTACATGCTGTAATACAGTCCCACATGATAGAAAGCTTCCTCCTGCCCATCAGGCTTCCTGCCTTTTTTTAATCTAGCACATTGAACACTTTGTTTAAATGCAAAGAATTATTTTTAACAGATGAGTACCCAAAACCTAACACTCAGTTAAAAAAAAATCTAGTCGCATCACAAAAATTGAAGATGATTTAACCTTATTCTCTGTGCCCTTGCGTGCAAGGTACTCTTGCTGTATTACTGAATAAGATGCTAAAAAAATTAAATAACGACACTGTATTATATGAAGGCTTTGCCATATGCACTAGAAATGTTGGCAAGTGTGCTATTAATAAGACAGGCATTGCAGGTAGACACTAGACTTAAGGTAATGAAACAGCAAAAGAGGAAATTAAGAAGGTACAGTACGAACAGCACATAACAAATAGTGAGGCCGCACGTTATTCGATACCAAGAAATAAGATTCAGTATTGCTCACTGAACACGATCTATGCCATTCTATGCTATATACTGAAAGAAACATTGTAGAGAAAAGTGTAACATTTAACCATATATTTACAGGCCAAATTACAGTTCTTACAAAAATCCCTAATTCTGGCATTTCATGATTTATGAGAGCTTAATCTTGCAACTTCAAAGTTCTTTGATTATAGTTTTTGTTGCATAATAGCAAAACATATGCACTGTTTCCCTAAAATACACACACATCACTTCACTTGCAGATTACATTCATCATATAAAATAGATGCATATTAATGTAATCATACATAGTACGCATCATGTGCATTTGTTTTTCTTATTGTATCAGAAGCATTTCTATGACCAAACAGCAAGCTTTTGAACGAGTCTAGAAAAAAATTGTCACTTTTTGCTTTGACACTAGCTCCCCCTCCAGACCAGCCTAAGATTATAGTAATTACATTTTATTTTAAATTCTGACTCTGCAATGGGATTTAAATACTCAAGTCCAAATCTTCTTCATCTTTATCCCCTTAAATGTCAATGAAGACACTGATCAGCTAATGTATATGTAAAATTATTATTATTTTTTACTGTACATAAATTCTAAGACTGGGAATATCATTGGTTTAGAATAGATCTGACAGACAAAGCAGTAATTATATACAGCTACAGAGAGACAAGAATGGACCAAAAATATAATTTTTCAGATTAATCCTATGAATGTTCTGCAATATTTATAATACATAAACATTCCATTATACAATCAAGCCTCTGTTTACCATCCAAATAAACTGATTATGAACCACAGATGTCAAAACAAAAGGAGGCCCCTATGTGGTTTAGTACTACCTTTACTAATTCACTTAAGGTAAGTTAGCTCTACTTCTACTCCAGCAAGCATAGCTAACCCTTTTTCTTGTTCTAATATTAGCTAGAACTAATATCTTTTCAGTTAGCTAATGAAACTGCCAAAATTTAAAGCAAAAGGGGAGAAGAGAGAGGGGGGAAGAGAGAGGGGGGAAGAGAGAGGGGGGAAGAGAGAGGGGGGAAGAGAGAGGGGGGAAGAGAGAGGGGGGAAGAGAGAGGGGGGAAGAGAGAGGGGGGAAGAGAGAGGGGGGAAGAGAGAGGGGGGAAGAGAGAGGGGGGAAGAGAGAGGGGGGAAGACAGAGGGGGGAAGAGAGAGGGGGGAAGAGAGAGGGGGGAAGACAGAGGGGGGAAGAGAGAGGGGGGAAGACAGAGGGGGGAAGACAGAGGGGGGAAGACAGAGGGGGGAAGACAGAGGGGGGAAGACAGAGGGGGGAAGACAGAGGGGGGAAGACAGAGGGGGGAAGACAGAGGGGGGAAGACAGAGGGGGGAAGACAGAGGGGGGAAGACAGAGGGGGGAAGACAGAGGGGGGAAGACAGAGGGGGGAAGAGAAGAACTTCATCTTCCAGCCTGATCCTCTGTATTTCCCAGTTGTCAAATGTCCTGGCAGCTACAACACTAAAAGGGTGAATTTGAATGATTCAACACACTAGGTTGATTCCTACCCTTCCCTCAATGAACTGCTTGCTCAGAAAATATGAATAATTAAATACACTTTCAACACTGAAAAAAGGTTTTCTCATTATGTGTTGCTGGGAAAATATGCAAACTTTGCAATACTCTAGTTTGTCAGTTTAAGGTACATGTATTTATGCATACAAGATCCTAGTAAGTATCAATGAAAATCTGGCAGTAAGGACACCTGTAATAACCAGAGAAACAGATGTTATTGAAAGTACATCAAAGCATAATCACCAACTCCTAATAGCAGCTTTCTTTAATAATGGAAAGAATTGTAGAAGAGCCTTCTGTAAAACCACCCCAAGCAGCAGCAGCAGCAGCAGCAGCACATGCAATGTTGCCATCTATTTGCTTTCTCAGTTCAGACTTTTCTGAAGTCTTTTAACAATTTACAGTGGAGGATGATTTAAAAAAAAAAAAAAAATCAAAAAACCTTTTCATACCTAAACCATCTTTGTTAAGTATTTACACCATTAGCTTTCAGTTAATGCCTAGACCTTAAACACTGCATTTTAGGGTAGAGGGAGGAAGTAAACATATATGTACAAATGTACATGTGTATACTGAAACATATATTTCAGCTGACATGTGATCACAAAGTGAAAATGTTCCAGACACATGGCTGTTTTCCACATCCATGTTCACACAGCATATGGATCACAGTGTGTTGACCACATTACAGTACTGCACACTAAACCATGCATGCACTGAAGACACTAGAACAGGTATTGCCCCAAAGAACTTGGAGTCTTTCAACAAGCAATTTGTCAGCAAATGTCTAGCTATGCCCATAGGATTTTTGGTACAACCTGGCCCATGTCATGATAGTCTCTACCTATTCTTGTACCCTCAATCATGAGCTTCTGAAAGCAGAGGGTCACAGCCTGGTCTTTGGAAAGCATCTATAACACAGTGGGTACCCTCTCCCACACACATATGAAAGACCTGAGGATACATTAAGCACAAACTTGACTAGTGAACAAAATCGCTGGAGCCTTATCAGTAACAGAATCCTAGACCAAAGCAGTTAAATGTGCTGAAATACGGTAAAGGTCGCAGTGGGAAGAGCCCCAAGGAGCAACCGATGGCTCTGCACCCTTCTAAGACAAGCACTTCCTCAAGCTACCAGGCAGCCCCAGACTGGAAGGTCCGTCTATAAAGCCCCCGTTTCCCGTGTACTTCTCTCTCTCAAAACAAGGCGTCCCGTCGTACGGCCGCAGTTCCTGGGACAAGGAAAGTTGGAGGCCGCCTGCGGCGGCGGCGCACGGAACGGCGGCAGCCGCGCTCCCCGGGGCAACGCCGCCGCCGCCCGGGCTCCCACGCACCCCCCTCTTTGGGCCCGGCTCGGCCCCGCTGCCGACGGTGATGCCCCAGCCGCCCGCCAAGCCCCGGCCTCCCCTTCCCCCACTGGGCGCAGCGCCCCCGCCGCGCTCTCCGGCGGCTCAGGCCCCGCCAGCGCCCCTCAGGTGAGGGAGCCCACGGGGACCCCGCACACGGCAGGGGACCGGCCCCCTCCCCGCCATACACACACACACCCCTCCCCGGCGGCGGCGGTTGCTGAGCAGCGCCGGAGTCGCAACAGCGGCGGTGCCAGGCCCGGAGAAGGGATGGGGAGCGCTGGCTGAGGAGCCCGGTCTCGGCTTGGTACCCGCTTCCCCGCCGCCGCGGCTCCCCCTCAGCCCCCGCATCCCCTTACCCGAGTGCCGGCGCCGGTGGCGGGGCCCGCGCTGCCGTCGCCGAGGGTGCTGGGCGCGGGCAGATGCCGGGGCGAGCAGAGCGGGGGAGGGCGGTGAGGAGACAGGAGCAGGAACCCGCCGCCGCGTAACGGAGCCGCGGGCGGACTGAGAAGACGGAGCGAGAGGCACGGGCAGCGCGCGCGCGCCAAGGGCGGGGAGCGCCGCGCGAGCAGCTGACAGCGAGCAGCGGCGTACGCCGGGCAGCGCGCGCCGAGAGCAACCGGCGGTGCCAGCGACGGCGCGCGCGTCCCCGCGAGCGCACTAGGAAGAGCTCCGCCGCGGGCGCGCGCCTGCCGGGAGCAGGCAGCCTATGGGAGCGCCAGCCGGGCTGCTGGTGATGCTGGAGCGCTCTCGTCATGCAGCGCTGGAGCGCGCGGCGCGCATGCGCGCCGGGGTCGTTTCCCCCCCTGCTCCGCTCTCTGCTGCGTCCCCTTGTCCCAGCGGCCGGGCCGGAGCGGCTGCCCTGGGCCTGCGAGACGGGGCCGGCATCCCCCCCTGCTCCGCACGGCAGAGGCTGCGGGCGCGGCGGGAGGGAGCCCGCTGCGCTTTCCCTGCAGGGCGGCGGCAAAGGCCGGGGTGGGGGGGTTCGCCCCGGCGACGGGCGAGTGCGCGGAGCAGCGCCCGGCTGAAGCGCCGCGGCGGCGATCCTTCCTGCCAGGGAGTTCCGAGGAGATGAGGCACTGGGAGGGGTTGCAGGGCATAGGCCCGCTGGGGAGACATCGCTCTGCCAGTGTCGGCTTTAGCTCCCGGGCAGCCGGTCCGCGCTGGCGGGCAGGGCCGGTCGGTGCTCGCCGGCGGCCGCAGGCGCTGCCCGCAGCCCCTGCCCGCGCTGCTGTGTGCACCAGGCAGCTCCCCGCCGCAACGCTGCTCTGTCTGCCCAGCGACGGAGCTCAGGATAGTTTGATTTTTTAATTCAGCGATGCCTGCAATGGACAGAAATCACACAAGATTTAATGATGAGTTACGTGCTCGGTGTCTGCTGGGTGAGCGTGGGACATGGGAGAGGCCTGCTCCGTGTAAGCACCCCTCACTTGTCTGACGGCTGCTTTAGCACATATGGCCTCTGTGGCTCATCAAAATGCTTCCTGAAAATGCACATAAACACAGGTGAACTCAGGTAGATGTGCAATTTCAGGGCAGTTAATGTAACTATTATTTCCTAAGCATTTGTATGGGAAACCTGTACACATTTTCGAAGTTTATATCGCACCGTGCACTTGGAATGTTTCAGTGTTCTTGGGAGATTAAATAGCAGAGATGGGAGGGTAACTTGTGGAGTGGGAATCGCACTAGAATTATGTTTCAGTATCCCAGGATTTGTGTGAAAATCAGTGCTGGTAGAGAAGGATGTTTTCTAACATTTTTCTTAGACCCATTCCCAGTCTCAGAAGAGCTGTCCTGCATATTGGCCTCTGTTCTGTATTTGTTCACACTTGTCTTCTCCAGTTTGTTCCACGAGCCCTCTTCTTTTTGTTTCCCAGAACTAGTAAACATTCATAAATGTGCTTATAAGGTCTATGGAAGTGTCTCTTCTTTTTTCTCTTTCTGACTGTAATGTGTTAGCTGCCTGCTAACACAGAGCTTGGGGCACAGCTACTGCAAACGTTGTCTGGAGGACAGAGAGGAGATTTATAATATTCTGTGCTCATAGCAACCTTCCAGAGAGATCTGAAAATGCAAAAATAATGAATATATCTGTTTTCCCTAAGGTTTTAATTTCTAACTGGTAAGACTAGAGATTAGTTTAGAAGTTGAAATCTTAAGGAGATCACCAGTGGCTGTCAAGTACCGAGTTGCTGCTGCGAGCCTCTCTTCCTGTGATAGTTGTTATAATTACTAACAAACTTGGTCAAGGATTTGGATTCCAGAAAACATTACGTTAGGTACAGTGTTTATACAGGTTGTTTCAAAAGAGCTTAGAGACTTTTTCCATTTGTTATATGAATCCACTAGTGATTTATTGCTGAGGCATGCATAAGAGGAAAGTAAGAAAAACTGAACTGCCGTTAATAACCCTAAGCTTGCTACCCTGCGATTTCTTAATGGAAAAGAAAAACAAAACCAAAAAACAGTGCTGCAAATGAAAAACATTTGAAAAGTCTGAGATAAGAAAAAAGACCAAAAGAGCATGCAGTGCAGGTTAGGAAAGAAAGCCCCCATTCCTGGAAACATTCAAGGCCAGGCTGGACAGGGCTCTGAGCAACATGATCTAGTTGAAGCTGGCCCTGCTCATTGCAGGGGGATTGGACTAGATGAGCTTTGAAGGTCCCTTCCAACCCAAACCATTCTATGATGCGTCAAGATGATCCAGAAACTAAGGCACATTTTTCCATATGACACATTTAACAGCATGTTATTTTGATCGGAAGTTCTCACCTAAAGAAAGATTCTGAAAGAAAATAAAATTGTCCAGGGCAACATCTGAAAACTGAAGAGCTGCCTCTGGGAAAATACTGTTTTATGGACATAGATCTGTTTATTAACCCACGAAATAGTATGGTATTTTCAATGCAAACAGTTCTGAGATACACTGTCCACAAACTGGATGAAAATCAGGCCTACAATAAATGGGCTATGTCATGAATATTATTTCAGTTGCACTTACTATAGTGTGAAATTAAGTGCATTTCAAGTGATACTACTGCTTGTTTATTTACTTTCAAGCCCATGACATTCTGTGCTATAGGCATATTATCTTAACCCAAAGAAAACTATATAGTACTAGGACTGATCCAATATCCACTGGAGCTAACAGTGGATGAGATGTGAACAATCTACACATGACTTGTGTAGTTATGAGTTATTTTTATTTGTATTCAAGTTCAAACTATCTGCTGCTATCAGCCTCATTTTTATTTTGAGGAACTGGTGACCTGAGTAGTGCTAAGCCATGGCATAATGGGAGAAAGAAACTTAAATGACCAGTGAGAGATATGAAAAGCTACTGAGAGAAGTGCTTTTACAGAGTGCTAACTTTTTACAAATGCTAAATGCAGCAGGTACGTACATTTAGAAGTACATTTCCCAAACAAGACAAAGAGGCCAATAGCTATTTTTTTTACCACAAAAAACTCATTAAGTGTAGAACCTTATGTGTGACTCCAGCAACAACTCCTTCAATAGGTGACCCAGGGTCAGAGTCTTGGTTTGTGGCTGCCCTGAAACTCTTCAGAAGGGAAATATACACTAAAACATGGGGCCCTTTTTCACTCCTATGAGTAGAAAACAAATTATGTCAGACAGTTCTTCAGTCTTAAGGTAGAGACTTCAATTAATAGTTGTAGTTGTCCAGTGTACATTTTCTAGTGCTTAATCTCACAACCCTAATAAATTGCCTTTAACTGATACAGACTCAAAATCTGCTAGAGTCAGGTAATTCTTTCAATTTGGCAAGAAGGTGTTAGCACTTTTACATAGCAGGTGGAATCTCAGCAGGGCAACTGTAGTTTCACTTTGATGAGACATCCTGCCACCTGCCTCAGAAGTTACTCTGAGTAGCAACTTGAGTTAAAAAGAAATGTAAAGATGTTTTAGCTTTGCCCCTGAAACACATGAAGACATGCTGGAGTCCACATTTAACCCTCAAAGGTTGCAAAATTCTATTTTTGTGAACTGTTTATTTCTCTGTACAATGTTAGGTGTCTCCTGCTCTCCACCAGCTCCAAACTCCAGTGTCATAAAGCAATGTTAATGGATACCATCAACCCCTATAAAAATACCCTACTTCTTAAGTCCTTGTCCCTTCGAGTTTTATGATTGCCTCAAAAACATCAAAAGCAAACTCAGTTTTTAGCTGTCATAGTCATAGAAATAAGTTTGAAAGAAAGAATGACCAGAGCTGGAAGCATTTAAAAATATTTCTGGAACTGGTTTGGCGATTTTTATTAAATGTCGGGTTTGGAGTTTGTTTACTTTAGGTTTTCTGAACAATTTTTTTTATTGCACTGTATCTGTACTTTGCAAATACTTTGCTTATAGAGATGTACAGTTCTACAGGTGACAGCAGAATTAAACCCCACACTCATCTGAATTGCTCCATATGCAGCTTGGGGTTGCAAGCTAGTTTACTTCCTGCCAGCTATTCTATATTACCTATTGCAGACCATTATAAAACAGGAGAACTTAAGTACCCAGTGTAACAAGCATTTTTTTCTGTGTTGGCTACAAAGAATAATAAAGTTTTTGCATAATTTATGCCAGCTTTATTTTATCATATAAAGTAGGAACAACCCTAGATCCAGTATATTTAAGAAACAAATGTGGAAATTACATTTTGAAAAATGGAACTGGGGTGGGAGGGTGTTACGCCTTTGTCCCTCTAAAAGACTGTACATATTGGGGAGGAGGATGAGCTGGGAAATACATAGACATCCAAATCAGTTCATTTATCCTGCATTTAGAAGTCAGCCTGTTATGAGTACCCAGACACTGTACCAGTCAGGAAAGCTGTATGCTTTTATCTGCAGAAATGCAATGTGAGAATTGAAGAAAACATGTTGCTAAGGTTAAAAGAAAATCAAGCCACAATCAACAGGGAAATTACAGAAACTGCCACAGTTGAATATAACTTTTTAAAAAATGCCTAAGAATATTATCAAATATGTAATATAAAACCAAATTTCTTACATTCTAAAGAATGTTTTTAAGGGTCCATCAGATGTTTCTTTTCTAGCCCTCAGAATTTTTCCTATTTCTTCCAGTGTTTTGAAATGCGATGTTGCACTTGTTAAGTCTCAGTGTCAGGTAAAACAGAATTTCAAATAATTGAAAATAACATAAGTTATTCATGTTATAAAAAGTTTAAAAAATATTTTAACTGAGACTTACATTGATGTCCATAAAGAATAACACCAAAATCTGGACTTTTCATTTTCCAGGAAGTACCAGCAGGTACAGCCAGTCATTGTAAGTGCAGTAGAAGTAATGGTTCCTCCTCCATGGAAAAAAAAGAACCGAAACAAAACAAGAAAAAAAATTTGAATTACTGAGACGAATTGCTGTTACAAGATGTAAGATAGCGCTTCAGCATAAGTACTTGCAGCTGTAGAGTAACTCAACAAACTTTTCTGTCCCATTAATCAAAACACTTTCAGTTTCCAGCTTGAAGCAGGTGAAACCATAACAAATATTGCATAAGGACTGTTTATCTGTATCCAAAGCATTTGAATAAAGTGTTTATATAAATCAGAGTAAACTTATTCTTTCTTGACGCTTCCACTTTTACAACACTTCACTTTGAGTTCTGACAGGGATTGATGTGGCATACCATTTTGTTTCTCTTCACACACTGGTTTTACAGCACACGAAAACATAAAGGTCAAAAGGAGCAAAGTGCAAACACTATTAAAATGAGCTGGGCAGGTCATGTAATCAAAAAATCACATTGTGGATGTTCAATAAACGTCAGAGATGCTTGTGATTATGTGGAAAATATTGCTGCACATTGGTATGACTTCTGGGTGAGTGAAGCAGGGACAGCTTCACTATCACAGCAGCAGCCTGTGCACCTCAGCAGAACAGAGATGAAACATTCATAATATTTGAAAGACAGTATTGTAAATGCAAAGACAAAAGGGGCAATGTCTATTTTTTAAAATTGAACCAGAAGTAGTACAGCTATGCAAACACAATCATTTGTCCCTTCATGTGAGTGAGTAAAATACAGATTATCCAAAAAGTGTGTTTTGGATCATCCAAAACAGTAGATCTGCTTCAAGATTAAAATCCTACAATGCAACTTGCATTACAAGCTGGGCTGACCGCAGTGTGGGCTCTGCCACCTGAAGTTGGCCCAGCACTTCCCACTTCGACATCCCATTTCAGGTGCTTATAACAGAAATACTTGACTTCATAAACTGTTGGCCATTTGGACAAGCATTTTCAAAGGTTTGTCCCTTTTCTTTGAGTGCCTTAAGTTTTGGAGTAAGAGTTTCATTTTTGTCAGGATTACGCTGGTGGTAGGAACGTGCCTTTAGGTTTTCATCTGAAAATCTACTTGTATTTAACCAGGCTTTTTGTAGAAGAAACAAAGGGAGACTATAACTTTAAAAATCAGATTTTTCACACACTCAGAACTGTCATATAAACAAATTGAGTTTTGCAACTATATTTTCCAAATAAATCTCCCAAAGTTGCTAAATCTATTGCATATGATCTACTATTTCAGTAGGACTTAATCTGAAATGAAATTTCTGGTCTAGGTGTATATGGAGACTACAAGAAGGAAGTCTTCTCTCTCATGTTTCAGATTGTCTCCATACATTTCTTACTCCTGGAAAAGCTAATACATCCACACAGACAGGCAAACTCATCATTTTTCTGCTGTAAAAGACTAGGAGAGGCAGCATTTCTAGAGCTGAGTAGTGATTACAAACATCTAAATATGTTAATGTGGTATTACTGAGATGTTAATTGCTACAGTATTTGAGGGTTTCCTCGCTCGGATTTATTTTACAATAACTGAATGCGTGATACTCAAAAGAGTTCTGGTGTCTACATTTTTTGCAGAGTACGTTAAAGCTGTATTAATTCTCTCTTCTAGACACTATTTCCCTCTATGAAGGAGACATGCTTGTTCATCATCAGTACATTTTTGCATTAAAATTTCCCAGCTTTACTCAGCTTCTATTTCTACCACTAGAGGGAAGGGGAAAGTGGTGATTATTATTGAGCACTTAACTATGCCACAATGTTTCTTCTGAGTAGATTTTTGCTTGTATACACCCACGGGCAAATAAATAAAGCTTCTGGATTGTCAGTATTTTTGTATACCAGGTCACTCTTTTCCTTTGAAAAGAACACGGACCTTGAATTTGGGATTATTGCAAATTTACAGTGATTTATTCCAGATTGATGATTTGTCTTTGCATTGGTCTGGACACCACAGTTCCTACTTGCTAGTTTTCTTCCTTGCTCAGATCAAGTTCCCTACCCCAATAAATTAATGTAAATAAAGGTATCACTGCTTGTAGGATTTTCAGTATTGGCACTTTAACAATAGCGTTATCAGATAATTTGAAGGTATTCATGTCTGTTGAAGAACAAGAACTTATCTGAGAGCCCCATCTGTGTGCGCACAGGGTGTGGTGGCTCCATTAGCTTTCCAAACAATGGATTTCCTGTGAAGGTAAACTTACATTCAAGAACAGCCTGGTCTGGTCTACAGCCTGAAATAGAAACATGGAACAGTTTATCTGTGATTATAGGGAAAATGCTATCACCTTTTCAAGTAATGAACCCAGCTGTCCTCTTTCTTAGCATTGTCTTTGCAAATGGTTTATGCACACACTTTCAAAGGATGATCAGCTAATAAAAGATCTGCCAGAGAAAGACAACCTGTAGCACCGGCCCAGCATGTCACATGAAACTGCTGAGTTCTGGACATAAATACTTCCGTAAACCAAAACCAGACAAGACAAACACATTTTATTCAATTAAGTTTTCATTAAGCTTAATTATTTTATTTTGCTTTTTACTAATTTCAGTGAACTTATTATTACATCAATAGCTACAATTTGAAATTTCCCGAGGGCATTTCATTGTTTTTGCATCTACCAGTATTTGGCACAAATGGAAAAACAGCTAATAAGCAAGCAAAATCAGTTGATCAGTACCATTTACTTATCAGCCCATTCTCAAATCACATGTCCCACGTGTAACTTGAATGACCAGTTTTTCCCTCCATTAGCAAGTACATTAAGAAAAAGGATCTGCCTACTAGCGAGTGCCAAATAAACCAGACACTGTATCCTACCTAGAAATTTAAAAGTTATATGCAGGGCCTTCGGCTGAATTTCATTCCTGTTTCTAGGAACCGTGGCACAAAGCAAAGACTGTGGCTAACAAACAAGTTTAAAGCATGACTTTGTATCTCATAAAAATACAATAACCTCCCCACAGTCATAAAGTATCTCCCAGAAAATAAATACAGCCTTCACTTCCACCAGCAGGAAATAAAACAAGCCCTTCAACTCTGTACTTGCAACTCTGGAAATGGGCTGTGCTATAGTGATAGATGTTTTCAGGACTCTCTTCCCTACAAAACTCCATTATCCCTGGAAAAAAACTCCAGCTGGTTCAAAACATACCAGGCTTTTTGCTGGGAACGAAGGGCTGTTGTGAGCACGCTACTCCAGTATGCCTGTCTGTGTTGGTTTTCCGCCAAACACCAAGGTTGTTCAAGGTTTTACTTCTAACATCCAGCATTCCTACTTGGTGGGAGCTCTGTTGGTGTCCCACTGTAACCAGGAAACTGCCAGCCAGTGGGGAGAAACAAAGCTATTGTCACTGAACTGTTGCCAGGTTTCAGCACTGGCTATCTCATTAATTTACTCTGGATTCTTTGGATAATCAATTACTTCTAACCTTCAAGAAGGAATATAAGATTCAATGTAGTTAGAAAAACCAAGTTACTCAGACTTCTCTAGTAATTTTGAAAAATGTTATGTTACTTAATATGAAGGATTGAAACTGACTTTCAGCAATAAGCTTTCATCTTTCTTGAATTAATATGCAAGTGATGACTTCATAGCATTTCTAACAATCAGCCCGATTTTTTTTTTTCAACATTGGTAATGAACAGTTACTGGGTTTGAAAAGTCTAATAGTTCTTAGATGAAGTATTTAACCAATGTTTAAAGCAACTTTCTCTTCTACCAGTTCTTCCAGATTAAGCTGACTTGGTGCAATGCCTTTTAGCAACACAAAAAGCACTGTTCACTTTCAGACGTTATAACTACCAAAGGCAATTACTGATTTGGCCATAGCTGAAAGAGGGCTAGAAGACCCACTTTTACTTTCTAAGCAAGTCTGTGTTTGACTGTTTTTATTTGTACTAATAATAGGCTATCTGCTGTATGCAAACTTTTTTCAATTCTGAAGCAAAATTCGGATGTGAAGCTGTTGCACATATGAGATTAAAATTCACCTTTTCTAAAATGGTAGTACAACATTTTCGTTTGCACATTGAATCTAGGGAGATGTGCTTTCATAATTTGAGTTACCCCCAAAAGCCTACAGTACTTAAGTGAAGACTCCTATCACATAAGGATTCAAAATGGGTGAACCTCTTTTTGTGCTCTTCTCTTCCCATGCATTCTGCAGCTGATATTATAGATAGACTGACCCAGAAACACAGATATATCTAGTCTGACATTAGCAAAAATAAATCAAACTTAATTACCAATTCCACCCAACTGTATTTACCCTTGCAGGATGGCCACAAAACATCTGGTAGGTGGCAAAATATTTTATCCCACCCACTATCATGGTTAGTGCAGCAAAACAATCTTACACAGTCTACATGGCACATATTTGTATCATGTTCAAATGAGACTTGCTCTTTGAGCTCTAAGAGGTGCCTCCTGGGAAGGGTTGAAGGCAGCTTAGCTACTTTGTCACTGGAGACATCAAGGATGAAAAGTTTACATAATCTTTAACAAACATATTTTAAAACAAATTGTTATTTCCATTTGATGTTTCTATTTCCTGTTAATCCTACAATCATGTTCATATGTGATAACAGAAATAGGGATGCCATGGGAGGGAACTGGTGAAAACTGACACGTAGATACAGCTTAACCACTGAGAAGCCAAAAGCATGTTAATGATAACACAGATCTTGGAGCAGCAGGATTTATAAAGCAGGTTTTAATCATTCCAGGGTTCTTCTATAGCCACTCCATAAAGGATAGTCATTATCCAGGATGGCTTCAAACCTGTAATAATTATTATAAGCTTTATTTTTTTAATCTCTCTCACACCTGAGTAACACAAAATTTAAAAGAGGTATAATAATGCAATTACAGAGTTAAATAATTAATTGTATTGTTATGAAGTACTTATACATGTATTTCTACATACCACAAACATATCGATAACACACAGTCAAAACCTGAGAAAGATTTGGAGGCATAAACAACTAAGGAGTGTTTCCTAGAAGCTGATGAACAGCACCTCTTAGAAAGAAATGCAGGTGCCTATTGGACTGACATTCTATTCTGCACTGCCAGGAGAAGCAAAGCAGCTTCTGTCCCCACCTCAACAAATAATTCAGGTCATGTCTCATCTGCCAATTGCTTTTTCTGAGTTCTCTATAGCAGCCAGCCATATCAACATCAGTATAGCCATAAAAGTACATACAAAACCTTTGACCATTTCACCTCTTGAAACAGTAGGGCTGTTGTCACAAGCAGACAACTTTCATGCAGTTCTAGATACTCTTAATCAGAACATGCATATGTAAAAGGACATTTCAAATCTCTACTGCAATATCTTTAAATGTTTAAAAATGTCCACTGACATGAACCAAATAGCTACTATTGCCAGAAATTAATATTGGTGGCTAGTGGAGAGAAACCTTCATGCCATTTTGTTACTATAAGTGTCAGTAGTCTCCTTCTTACAAGAAAGATAAATATATGAAGTGGCTTTTGCTAGTTTTGTGGGATAATCATGCAATCTGCCTTTCAGAGAGACCAGCTGCTGCCTTCGGCCGGAGTGCCTATCAGCTCCGCCAGCACTGTAATACTGATTTGCATTTCCTGTCCTGATACTTTTTTTCAATCCACTCTTCTCCAACTTATTCTGTCCAGATTTTCAATTCACTGATTGGCTACTGCTGAAATTTTTTACAAAGTAAATGGTAAAATTCAGCTTCATTACTCTGAAGAACAAGTGTGTAACCATGCTGGATAACCCACACCTCTGGCAGGGCAGCTGCACGAAACCTGACACTTTTGGTATGTGTTAACCTGGCAGGATAAACTTGGTGTTAGATATACCTTACAAATGTAGATGAATACAGCTGCAGTAGATGAACTGGAATGAAGATGTTTCTCCTATCAGCTCTGCTGTTGATTAGTTGTGTGAATTTTGATCAGCTTTATTAATCTGTTCATCATTGCCTTTTCCCATTCTGATCTGCAGAATTGTGAGATAACAACCATTGCAAAGGGAGCAAGCCAACATTTGCAAAAAAGCTAAGGTCGTTAGATGGTGGCTCTCAGAGGACAGCAATGAGATATAACAAGTACTGATGTTATATTTTCTTTTCAAATAATATTGGACATGATTTTTGTCAGAAATGGTTGCAAAGTTTTATTTCTCCCTAGGTATGACAAATGTTTTATTTTATTGGTATCTTAGGGGGAACAGTAATTCAACTGAAGTTTTTTATTCTAAAGTTCAAACCTTCAGTGAATACAGGTGAGCTGCTTTTTTATCATAAGATTTCATCACACACCCTATTCCTGGGGCTCTTTCTGGCTGTTAATAGACCTATCAAATTTCATTTCATTAGATTTTATATTCTCTGGTAATGCCAACTTTCGTCAACTCTTACTGAGACCCAGCCTGTGTAGGCTGTGACTTTAGGTTTTATTGAATGGGTGGAATATTTACTCAGCTGTAAGGTTCAGATGTTACTTATTTAATAAGTCTCTTACCATGCACAGTAAATGACACTTGTATATTATTTTGGAAAATGCTCTGGGATCCTGCAGGGCAAACAGTTGAAAATATTAGCTATTACACTGATGGCATTGTGTAATAGACCTCAGGTACTCCTGAGTCACTTTGGAAGTTGAAAGACAGTACGAGGCTACACTTACTAAAATGCTGCTGCATACACACCAAGGAAAAACTCCCTGGCTACCAGCTTTCTTAAGGAAAATGGCAGAAATGTGGATGCAGAACAGCATAAGTATAATCCAAGTGTTCATCAAGTGTGAATGGCGCTGAGCTCCACATAGCTCTTTTCACCTGGCACACCATAAGCGATCTAAAATAACGCCTCATAAATTAAAAGGTCAGGGCGGTTTGTTGCAGGAGGCTACCCAGCTTACTTCCAGCTAATGGTACGCTGTTGGCAGTAATTTCCTAAGTAATTGGTCCTATTCCTTGACATCAACAGGAAGATACGGCCCAGAATCCACACTGAAGGGTGTGAGTGGCAAATAGTCTATAAAAGCTTTGCACCCTCTGCCCATGCAGAATTGAGGGAAACTGGTAGAAAATAATGTTATTTGATGCATCAGTCTGAGTAGCTAGCAGATAGCAGCGTGGGCACCAGTGTCCAAAGCTGGCACTATGAAACAGCAGATAAGAAGTGCAACTGTTCTGGAAGCACATCATCCAGTGTACAGTGCTCTGCCTGTACCGTGACTTGCCGCAGCCTCTCAGCTTTACTTACGTCTGCTGAAAACAGTGCTGGAGGCCCCACGGTTCCCTGTAAGCTGAGACTCATAGAGCTATTGTAAAGAAACATACTTGTTCTGCTTCTGCAACACAGAAATATATTTCATATTTCTAAGGAGCACAGGAATTGTACACTTGATACTTTATAGAAAAGCCTAAGAAGGTTCCACAGCTAGCAGTTACCAAGTAACTTGCCTCTGACAGCAAGCGTCTCCATTCAATTTTCAGTAATTAAAGGCACTTAATTAGTGAAGTATGAGAGCCTATATCCCTGGTCAACCTTTAATTTCATTGCTTTAACAAAATCAGCTGGTTGAAACTGGACCTCTGGATCTCTGAAGGAGAGGAAACTACAGTATGCCGGCTGATTCTTCAGGCTGCCACCTTCTGCCCAAAGCTTACTAGGCCAGAAAGAAAATAAAATTCACTCATAAAGGCATAAAATTTGACTCAAGAGACAACCAGGAATGACAGAGTTGTTTAATATCTGAAATGTGAAATATAGTTTGTCATGTGGCGTGTTTGAATGTAAAAGTCAACTGTGTGACTTGCTTCCTGTTAAATACTATCTTGCTCAGAATTTGTAAACAAGCTCTTTATTGCATGATTGCCTCAGGTGACTCATCAAACTGCTGAAAAAGTGCACACATGTAGATCAGAGTTAATATTTACATACGGAAATGCAATAACCATAGTGTTGAGTATTGAATCACAGAATACCAGGTTGGAAGGAGCCTTAAGGATCATCTGATCCAACCTTTCTTCACAATAAGAGTGTGACCAGCTCTACAAAGCAAAGTAAGCCCAGCTACATGCCCCATGTGTTGTTCATTAGCTGGTGCTTGAGTTATTGTAATGTTGGCTGCAATGCTAATATTCCCTGAAGCTCTCACTGGCAGTTTTAAGGCATGATGTAACAAGTCTTGCCTGGGTGGAGTGCTGCCCAGCTCTGAGGTAGTTTGCTTGGTTTGGTTTTGACTCCTGTATAAACAATTTGCGTGTTGATTTTTAACACGGTGGTTAAAAAGACAGGCTGCGCCTACACCTATTCCTGTTGCTTCCACAGATTCCTTGTATAGAGCATTTAGTTAGCTTCACTTTGCTTATTTTACAATCTTTTTTTCAGTTCATAAAAGCTCACATTTGCTTTGAATGCTGCTGAATGTTCATCCTAAACATGCACAATTTAAAAGACTTTTCACTTATAGAGGTTACTTGTCCACCCCAGCCATCGCTGTCATATTTGCATTGAGGTATCCACTACTGAAATATTCAGTATTCTCATACTATCCACAGAATAAGCTATATAAGGCTCTTCTAGGGCATACACTGTTTTCATAATCCCAGTTTTTATCAAAGCAGTAATATCAGACCAAATTCAACTAGGAAGTAGATCTTAATTTGGAAAGAAAAAGCACAGCTCTATTTTGTTTTACAAACTTCTCTTTATAATTTAATTCTGTAGAGAGATTATTTTCAACATTTAAGCAATTGATTTTTTTTAAGGAGGGCTACAAAGGTTGTAAAAATATTCAGACACCTATTAAATTTGTATCACCAGCAATAAATAGAAGAAGAAATCCTGAATCACAGCTGAATTTGGTCTAAACAGGTAGAGCTCCTTTGAAATCAGCAAACTTAACAGATCTGCACCAATTTAGAATCTGACAGACAGGTATGCAGGAAGATACAGACGTTAAATATTTCCATGCAATAGAAGTTGTTGGGCTAACTGTTCAAATGCTACTAAATAATTTCTATTATCAAAGGGCAAAATGTCTAATTTACCATTAATGTTGAAAGGTGAAAAGAAAGATTTCTGTTCAGAGAATGATTTAAGTTAGCTAGGACTCTTTAGTCCAGAAAAGAGAAGAAGCTGGTGGCAGCCAGGTTCAAAGCCAACAAGAAAGGTGGTTCTTCATGTGACAGGTGATGGACCTGTGCAACTTCTTTCCACAAAGATGCTGTAGCTAATAAAGCTTGCTTGAGCTCAAGGAGAGGTCTCTAAGGGTTAATAAACACCTCAAAAACACATCCATCCCAAGGAATGCCAGACCTGAAAACAGTTGGAGCTTAGGAATGTATTAGGGGGAAGTATCATTCCTGCTTGCCTTGTTCTTCCCCAGGCATCTCTTGTATGGCCAGCACTGGACATGAAGCACTGGGCTAGCTGGGCCTTTTATCTGGCCCAGTACACCCAATACAGGTTCTCAGGTAAAAGAAAAGCATCAGTGATCCATTTCAGAGTAAGTGAAGCCTCCACTTCTCCACTCCATGCGGAGGAGTGGTTAAGCTTAACCATCTCTCCCTGCCTGTTCTAGAGCAACACACTACCAAATAAACCTGGTTTTCACTTGTTGCTAAATCAGGCCTCAAAATCACAGCACAGCAAAACTTGGAAATGCTAATTCTTTAATCAAATAGATTACCTTCAATTGCCAATTTTGAAATAACAGCAAATGCCTAGCCTAATTGTCTGACACCTTTACAGTCTGACTAACTGATTTCTATGTAACCCCAAAGACTTAATAATACTTTATGTGATACAAAGAATACATAACAGTTCAGTATTAAAAGATGTCATCACTTTGAGTTTATCTTGGTTACGTTATTAATGAGTGAATTGTGTAATTACGCAAACGTTGACAAAAACTTACTTGGTAGTGTGGTATAAAATCATTTTCATGTGTTGCCAGGAGAAAAGAGTGAGGTGGGCAAAATAATTATTTTAGGAAAGATTAATAGTTTTTTCTTCGGTTTGTTTTGGTTTGGGTTTTTGTTGTTGTTGTTTTTAATGCACTGGGACTGATTTTTCAAATTGGTTCACTTGTAAAGTCAGGTGACTGCATTGTCGCATGTCGCATGTCTTCTGGGGAAACCGTAAACATGCTGGTGGAGACTAATGGGCTTGTCCACAAGGAGTAATCAGTGCACAATAAAGCAGGAGATAAATTCGAAGCATACTAATGAGCTTGCAATAACTATTATACTCTATTTCCACATGGAGGAAAAAAACTAATGTCATGGTATCTTATACCTGACAACTTAGACTTTTCCAAAGTAAACGACAGACACTACGAGAAACATAGTGATCTCTTTTTTCCAGCTGCTAAAGGCCTTATATCTATCAGCTTAAAAATCACCTTCAGTCACATAAAGTCTTTCCATCTTCATGCACAGAAAAGACTGTGGTTGCCTATAAGAGGCAGAGGTGATTTTAAGAGGAAATTCTGGACATAAAGAAGCAGCATTTTGCTTTGAAATACATGTGAAACTATTAATTGTAAACTTTGGGGGCTGTGCTTGGGTTAACTGGAAGAACATACACATCTTTAAGAGTCATTGAGCTTCCATAGACCATTCTTCCACAATTAGCGCATCCACGGACAAAGACAGTGGTTCCTTGGTTAGTAATCTGTAGGAGAAGAATGACAAGAACATCTAGCAACAGCACCACGCTGAATTTGCATCACTAGGAACAGGTAGAATGACAAGATCCATGAAGTCTTTGTGGGTGAACTTGCCTCTACAGCTCTGGGTGAGTTTTCAGGGGAGCTGCAGACTCAGGATCTGCCTTCTGCCCATTTTATGAGGTGGAAAATTTCCATTCAGCATGTGTACTCAAACACATGCCCTCTGAATAAGCAGATCTCCCACAGACAGTGTCTCTTGCAGGTATCATCAAAATCAACTGATCAGCTCAAAATGGAGATTACATAAAAAAGATGTTATGATAATACTGAAGCAGATCCAGTAGCCTGCCTGGTCCCCATTCCATAATATATTCCTGAACAGCCTAGACACAAGGAAGAACAAAACAAACTGAATTCAAATCTTTGCTTTTCTTCCAGTACAAGCTGATATGGACCATAATGTCATTTGTAATTATATATATACTATAAAAACTAAAGCCCTTTGAGTCATTTTGCCTTCCAGTCTCTGTCCATTTGCAGTTTCACAGATCAGATTTTGATAAATGACTCTGCAAACCAGTATTATATCTTTACTATTTAAATGGGCTTGGGCAACCCTTCTTGCTCAGACTGTCAGGTAGAACAGGAGCTGACAGAGATGTTTGTTTGGGTTTTTTGTATCCTTTTGGCAATTTGTAGTCCTAAATTACATACAGACATTTTATCACGTTATGTCCCTTTGTAGGATTATGGCTTAGAGAACCCTTGTTGTGAAAGAAGTACATGGCATGCAAAGAGACAAGGACAAAATACTGTTAAGTGCCATTGAATTCACCACATTTGCAAACATCTGCCAACAACCTGGCTTACTCTGTACTTCATAGCAATAGTTATTAAACAGAGATAATGTTTCCTACAGTGTCTAAAAGTATTAAATTACATTAGTACATTAATGCGCATAAAGACAATGAGGAGCTCATTGCCACAAAAACATAAAGGTTCTAAGAAAGAGGAGAACATGGTCAGAAACTGCACGGTCACAAATAGAACAAAATAAGAGAAAAACCTACTGCAGGGAATAACTTAAAATCAGGCACCCAGACAGTGTTAGTCTGTGGAGTCCTAAGTCCTGGGAGAGAGACAGTATATCAAGTTTTTTTGTATGTACAATAAAATGAACCATAAGCAATTATATGTAAACAATTTCTGGCTTCCTCTAGCATGCACATTAATTATTGCAAGTGTTTTTAATTAATCAATCATTCAGAATTTTAAATCTGGAAAACAAGCTTTATGCAATAATTATGGAGTTCTACAGAAGCTTAAGCTTTCAACTACTCTAAGCTCAACATAAAAAGGTTGTGTTCCATTTTAATTTACTGTTCAGGGTTTTGCTATAATTTTGTGCAAACAGGCAATGAGGGACCACTAAAAAGCAACTAGTCTTGTTGGCACAACTCTGCAATGAATTTAACATAAAGGTCTGTTCTTCTAATGCTAATTTAGTGAAGTTATGAGCTGAAAGCAGAAACAGATTTTAATGAGATAATGGCCGACTTTTACACTGCTTTTATTTCTGCTACTGAAGATCTGGGGGAAAATATTCCACCTAAGTGATCACATTTCACTTGATTTCCTGGAGATCTTTCATTGGCTTAAATCCCACGTATTTAACAAGAAATTTTAGCAAATTGGAATCAACAACAAACAGATAATTGAAGAAAAACTAAATAAACCAAGTGAGGGAAGGTTTAGCAGTTAGTCCAGGGGCAAGGAAGGTTTTGAGGAGACCTAAGAAATTAAGGTAGTAGGGCAAGTGCGCTTTTAAAGTGTTTTCACTAAAATGATCAGGAGGAAAGAGTGAACATTGTGATAACTGAAGTAAAAAATCAATGCTATTGAGATGATATGAAGCAATTTACACTTTTCTACCAGTATTTGATTCAGTCTGTCTGCTGTGGCTGGTGGATTTCACTTGAGATGTTTGTTTTGGGGAGATTCTCATTGATAAAGTAGGCAGATTTGGTGTTTTTTTAAACCCTATGTAAAAAAAAAAAAGACAAACAAAAAAAAAGCCCCACACAACCAACTATGTACACGTAATTGCTTTCCCTTTCTCCTGCATGTTTCATACAGCAAATGTTTCTTGTAACTGAAGTAGGCACTTTTAAACTATTTGTCTGTATAGTCTCTAGAAAAATAGTGACCTAAGGAAGCTCTCTAGACTTCACTGCAAATATATAACCATTACTATTAGCCTCAACTTCAATCCACTTCCATAAGCTATTTCATCATAGGCTGATAATTTCATAGGTCTCTACAGGCAACACGTAAGAAGCAGATTGTACTTAACAGCAAATAACTATTTGACCAAAACACTAAAGTTTGATGGCAATTACATGAGCAGTAGTACACTACAAGCCAGCCAGCTATTACAAATTTAAAGCATAAACTGCTATCTGCACAGTAGGGTTTGACACATATGTTAAATAATATTTTTTAGAAGCTTTCTTGTTCTAGCTTAAGCATGACATAAAGACCAAATAATGAAAATGATATTTCAAAACTCAGAACTGAAGTTATTGCCTGTCATGTGAGATGTGCCCATTTATGTCATGTTAGTTTAAGACTCATGATCTGATGTGATAGTACACAAGTAAGCTGCAGTTCCCTTACTCCTATTTGCTTAATTTCTGTTTGCTCAATATAGGACTGAAAGTGGGAGCTGTACCTACTGTCGCTCAAAGCTGTTACTGGTTGTGGAGATGAAGCTGTCTGTTGTACTGCTATACCTGTAATACTTCGCAGGCTGAAAATTATTATACTAACAAAATTTTCTGCAGAAATTGCCCAGGGCAAAATCAAATTCTCACTTAGTACAAGATCTTAATTTCACTCCTATCCAGGCAGTTGTGTGTGGTCTCTGGAAATTATGAAATACAATGATTGAAAACTCTGCTGCAGAGATGCCTCTACATGTTCTTAAATTGAAAATGAGAAGCATCCCTCATAATCAGGCCCACTAGAGAGCACTTTTCTTCTCTGTTGCCTCTCATTATCTGTCACTGAATTATAGAAGACTTCTATATTTGATTTCTTGCATCGGTTGTATTTTTATTTAGGGATGTAAGAAATTCTCTCTGCAAGTATGTGATTTAGGATCTTCGGAAATGCTGATTTTAATTAATTGTTGGTATTTCTGAAACAATTCAGCTGAAAGTCTAGGGTGAAAGAACAATTTATCCTGCTTTTTTTCATTTCTGTTCTTGTTGGTTTTTACTAGAAGTATTTCCATGGCAAGTGTCGATATTCTTCTGTTCAGAAGGTCCCAACATCATTGTCCACTATTGTTTAAAGCATGAGCTACTAATGAAAAGTCACTGAGAATAAAATAAGCAAAATAAGATTTGTATGACTTGTAAGCCACACAGCCTTTTCATTGCATGAACTCTTGTGCAGAATAACTTTGCGTGGCTCAGGAACTAATTTTTGTTTCAACCTGTAACAAGGGAAAGATTTCTTGTGTATGTGACAAAATGAGAACATTTATACAAAAAGTTATCAAGGCTGATAAAAGGGCAGCTGAATTTTTACTGTGGCTACTAATTAGTTTTATGAAGTTTCAGAAAGATACTGTAGTCTTCCCTGGTAGAAAAACTAAGGTTTTTTTCTTTTTGTTTGTGTGTGTGTGTGCATGCGTGCGTGTGGGTTTTGGTGTTCTTGTTGTGGGTTTTTGTGTTTCGTTTTGGTTTTTAGTTCTGCATTTAAAAAGCTATTTTCTCAATTACAGAGCACCAGATTATAAGGAGAGTGCTCAGAGACAATGGCAGTCGCCAACAGCTACAAAACTAAAGAACTGACATCCATGAGAAGGGTGCTTAGATACAAAACAAGATAAAAAGAAGAAAGAAAATGAGAGAAAATGAAGAAGAAAGAAAACAGGGGAAAAGGAAGAAACATTAAGAGAGAAGATATTGTACAAAGGAGAATTTGGAGATATGAAGAGTGATATCTTGAAGAAGATGAAGTCAAGATGCAGAAAGAATGGGTTCATAAATGGAGGTCAAACCAGAGACCTGAGAGACTAAAAATTTGTATGAGACATTTTGATTAAGGAAGTCAACCAAGATAAAAGTAAATTTGAAATAAAAAAAGAAAGAAAACAAATTTAAATAATGAAACACTGAGTATTAGGTCACATGAAAGACTGAAAAATGAGCAGTTCTGTGAGCAACAGAATTTGTGATGTCTGGTTTCTTACAAATTTATGTCTTGTGATTTCATTTTCTGTTGTCCTGGGAAATATGAACTCTGACCAAAGGTTTTCCTGGTGTCGAGCATTAATAATAATTAATAATTGTGCATTCACTGGAGCGAGTACATGCTGCAGCCTTTCCAGCAGTAGAGGCAAGTGCAGATCCTCCTTCTTCACTCAGTCATCAATCTCCATGAAAACTGCAGGAAGTTGGTATTTTTAAGACCTTCACTCTGTTATCACTGAGGTTTCAGCTTACCAGTGGGTTTAAAAATGGGTCATTAGATATAGATGCTCATATAAACATACACATAGCTGGATCAAATAAGCCTTAAGAAATAAGAGAAACTGGGTGGAACAAATCCCATAGGAAGAAGAGCTGTGGTTATTGAGTGGAAAGGAGATGAATGAGGCAAGACAAAAAGGAAGCTGACTTTGTCATGGCTTCAGGACAATTGTTGAAAGAGGAGGTAAGATATATTGAGACAGCATTTAATAGAAAGAGAACTGGGAAGAAGGCAGAAGAGAGCAATTTATTGAAAAGGAGGAGAGGAAAGGATAGTGAAAATAGTGTGGCCAGCAGGTTCTGCAGAAGGAAAGAGAAGAGGAAGCTGTGGCTCCCCAGTGACAGGCAATAAGGAAAAAGAGGTTGGAGGGCAGGAGACAGCTCAGCAAACTGAAGGAGGAGATAATGAGACAAGAAGAAAAGTGAGCATATGCAGCAGTGTGAAATACAGTAGTACCATCTGACCGAAGAGACAGAAGGCAACAGGCACAGGTGGCCAAGTACAGAGATGCAGATATGGGGAAAGAATAAGC
This sequence comes from Streptopelia decaocto, assembly GCF_964273445.1. NCBI lineage: Eukaryota > Metazoa > Chordata > Aves > Columbiformes > Columbidae > Streptopelia > Streptopelia decaocto. The sequence goes on along the minus strand of NC_138661.1, from coordinate 43,166,613 downwards.
TGACATAAGGATGAACTGTGTGAAGAAAATTGAGTAATGGGCATTAGATCACTTCTGCCTTGCAACTGTGTGCCAGGGCTTGAGGAGGAAGGCTGGAAGGGGCTGGCAGGCCTGCCTAGCTATTCTGTGTTGTGGACGCTGCCAAAGGGGCAGGTGGAGCATAACTGGTAAATGCTTTGTTCATGAGAGAAATATTGAATTATGTCTGGTAATTATACAGCAAGGGAACTAAAAATAATGATGTGCCTGTGCATCAGTGTCTCTGGGAGTATCAATTAATCAGTGTCCCAGTCAAAGCTGATTGTGAGCTCTCCAACATGACATGGATTCATCAGAGCAGGCTGGCGTCAGCACCAGGATCAGCATCTTTGATGAATAATGGGGTGGGATTCCAGGAGATCGCCAGGAATTCAGACTCTGCAAGCAAGGGAGCCAGCTGGCTCAGAGGCCTAGAAACTCTGAAATCACAAGGCAACCCAAAGGACAGACCCATCCCAGTGATCCAGACCAGGGAAGGAAGCAGACACTGAGCAAAATTAGCATGATCGTGAAAGTCACAGCTGGTGCTCAGGAGGCGGGCAGCACTGAGCCCAATGAGCACCATACTGATTCCAGCCAGCAGCTGCCAGGGATCATACTGCATTTCAGAAATCCTATGTGTTGGTATTTGCAATGGAAATTCCAGCTTACACAAAACATCAGAAAATGTTGTCTTTCCCAGACTGAAAAAAATGCATCTGTATTTCTAATATTTGGCCAGCTTTGCTTGCCACATAATAATCTTTCTTTAGACACAGCTTCACTAAAAATGAAACTTTCTGAACGTGCAAAAGACAACACAAAATGAAGAAGAGTTACTTTTCTTCTGAAAGCTTTCTTCAGCTCATTTTTCCTTCTCTCTCCCTATTTATAGTATCCTGTTGCTCGACTTTTTCTGTCATATTTCCCTGCCCTGAGGTTACTGGAATGTCCTGTCCTTGACACAATCAGAGGTTAGCCACAGTGACGTTACAGCAGCCTGCACTGCAACGATAAAAAACAGATTTGCTTCTCTGTCAGCCACTGCAGAAACACAGATGTTGAAAACTGTTTAAGATCATAGAGCTTGTTTCTTATAGTGACAAGCTGGCAGGAGCTCCTCTCCTTGTTACTTACCAGAAAGAAGGTAGCTCCTTTTAACACAATCTTTCCTTGCTGTTGTCTTAACTGTTCTTTCAGTATCTTTCTGACATAGACCAAGTCTAAAATGTCATCTTATCATGTCACACATTGCAGTTGAGAAATAAATATTTCTATTATAAGAAAAAATTCTCCTCTTTATCTCTTTTTAGGATGTGAGCACAAAATGGAAAATATGGAAAAAATATTTAACCCTTAACTGTCAGTAGTATGTAGCCAGAAGCTTATCTTTACTACTACCATCTCATGCCTATCATGATTATCTCACATTTCAGGTATCTATAACATATAATCATCCTTCTAGATATATTTTTTCCCTATATTAATTATCTGTGTAATGTTATATATAGATGAGCTTTGGGACAAGGGTTTTATATCAAGTTTCTGCTCTATGACGAAACAGAAATAATGACCAAACATACCATCTCCTGATCAGAAAGGGCCATCTGAAAGATATGAGTTTGCTGAAATAACCACTTGTGCTTTCTCTCATGGGTTTCACAGTCAATTCTAGAGATCAGTCTGCAGTATCTTCACAGATACAGGACACAGGTGTTTAACATAGAAAAAAACCCAATATTTACCAGCAGCTAGATAGCTCAGAGAAACACACAATGCTGGATACAGTCTTGACAATCTTGTCCAGTACGCAGCCGTGGATGGGATAACTTTCTGAGGAAGCCATACTGGCAGGTCAGTCCAGAATGCTCTAAGAGAGAGGCGTGAGGAGTGTAACTGGACTCATGACAAAGACTTTTCAACTGTAATTGGACAAAATCATTCCACCTGCCACTGACTCTGCTGTTTTTCTTCCTGTTCCCAAGCAGTGTGAATCTAGTAATCAATAAATAACTAGGACTGTACAGATCTTTCATCTGCAAGAAGCACACACAGCTGTGCAGGAAACAGAGGTGGAACAATATAAAAACCCTAACTAAATACAGCTAGGACTATGGACATTTGGATAAACTAGGTTAAGCTCCCTGAAGAAAGTCACAAGGATGTATTAACAAGTCTGCAAAATTAAACAGGGAATAGATGACTGCACAAGCCAGTAGGAAAAAAGTGAGTAAATGTGTACAACCATGACATTTAATAAACAGCATGTTAGAAGAGGACATGATTGCTAAATATGTTAGTGTCACACCTGCTACTATCTACATTGCTTTTCTCTTTGTTTTTGAGATGACATTAACTACATTGTCTATAACTAGATTAAACTGTAGAAGTCCTTTACCTACAAAGAGCACACACAATTCTCCAAAAAGCACTGTGCTCATGCTGGTCTGAACAAAAGATGCATTGTGTAATGGTGGAGAGGATGGTGGTGACAGTTGGTGGTTGCTGAGGCTGAAATCTTCCACATAGCCACAGACCTGTGACAGCAACAGTACAACCTTCTCTTCAACTTGCCATTATTGTTCTTCTATGTTGATCTGCATGAGATAATTCTACAGGTGAGAGATATATGTATAAAACTTGCCGTCTTCTTCCAAATGTGATCTTGAGATTCTTTCTAGTTTTTAGCCACTAGAGAATGCATTGCATAATCATATACCAAGACAAATATATGCCCTCAAGTAATCTAACCTGCTGGAAGAGAACGAAGCACTTGAGAACATACTGAAATATTTTTCAGCAGGGATAGAGAGCCACTCCCAGAAGCTGGCAAAAACTGCTCAGAAAAAAAAAAGGCAGTATTTACTTTTAACCTTGCACATATCTTCTCTATCAGCACTTTCTGTGATTCTTCTGCTTAGTTGGGTCTCATATTCAGCTCCAGACAAGATGCCCTAATCATTATCTGATAGCCATCATTGTTGAAAGCCATGAACCTCTTTAAGGCTAAGTTTGTCCTTGGCAATATTATTCTCTTTCCCAGAATCATTCAAGTGGCTTAGTTGGCACTTCAGCTAGCTTGAAGAATGTCTTTCTTCTTTGTCAAAACAACAGTAACGTTTTACCTCAATTTGGGGCAGTTCAGAAATCCATACTCCCTTTCTCCTTCATACCCTGTTCAGCCCTCTTGATCTCTTTCCAGTTATTGCAGCAGGCTCCGTTCAGAGTTCAGCAGTATGGATCAAGCGGCTCTTGGCCTGCTGCACTCTGCGGCAGCCATAGAAGAAAGACCTTTTTACCCAACACAGTGGTCAGCCAGGTTGTGCGTGTTCATAAATGGAAGCAACTCCCACCCCTCCACAACCCAGCTGAGGAAAGCTGGGCAGTACAGACCAGGTCAGATGTGTAGCACACTTGGTCTCTCAGAACAGCAGGTAGATTGTCAAAGAACTGAATGCCTGGGCTTTGGTCCCATGCATCTGATCAGACAAAGACACTGGTGCTTCATCTCCCAGCTATCTGCCAGACACAGAAATGTTTGGATGAGCTGCGAATGCAACGTTTGTACCAGTGCAAAATGCTTCTTAACCTTTGTCTCGCTGACATTATGCTGTGCTAGAAGAATACAGTATTTATTTTACAGTTTAATGCTAAAGAAAGTCAGGAAAAGTTTCCTGAAGAAGCACAGACGCCTTCATTTTCAAAATCTATAAGAAGAGTAAGTTCTTACTCATTAGAACAAGTACTTTTTCTAGATCAAAGTGCTGTCTGTTTTTATTACTACTTTCATTATGATGCAAAGAGAAGATACTCTGATCTGGAAAACAGATAAAATATTTCAACCATTACAAAGTAGCAACCTCAATTCATTATTTTTGAAATAAATACAGCTCTTTTATCAGATTATGGCACATGGCAGTAGTAACAGAAAAAAATTCACTACTAGTTAAATTTTAGGAAACAATAAAAGAATTAAAGTAAAAACATCCTATGCTAAGTGAAATGTCAAAATTCTGAAATGAAATTATTCAAACCCAGTTTTCATTTTATTCAATTTTCCTGAGGAGTATTTACTGAAATTTGTAAGTTCACAAAGAATGTTCTTTTGAAACATTCTTCTTTCAAGCTGTTTTAATTACATTTTCTGGCCAATTCTATACTTCTATAGACTTCTCTGGTAGTTTACTTCACAGATCCTTATGTGAAGTGTCACATCCTGGATAGAAGTGGAGAAACCCCCATTCAGCTTTCTAGTTGCATTGAAATCAGCTGTTTCAAACTTAGAGGTTAGGCAAGTCACCAGAAGCTCAACAGCAGTTTTGCCTCTTAAAGGCATATAGTCAGCAGGAGCTCTTGCCTCAGGCCAAGTTAAGATCCAGATACTGTGGAGAATCTACTTCCTACAGACACTTCTCTAAAGATGGTGAAGCTCCAGCACGTGGTTCTGTAGCAGATCTTCTCTGTAACATTTGAAGTATGCTTCCATACTCCCATTAGCACCCATGTTAGAGGTAGATGGCCTGTACTGGAGGTAAACTGAGGCATGGAGTAGTTACCCTTCTGAGGGGATAAACAACATTCTGGAATCCCAGAAGTCTAACAATATTAGCATTCTCTTTGGAAGAATATTTCCAAATTTGGCATCCCTTACAGCTGGAACAGAGGTGCAGTCTTCAGATCTTCTCTAAAAGGTACACACAAGCTTACCAAACAGTAACTAAGGATCTAAATATCAGGACATGTGGCAGACAAGGTGGGATTCAGGACACCTACTCCTGCCTACCTGTATCTATCTTCCTGCCCCTTAATACCTGGTTGATGTGGGAGGTCAGGGAAGCAAATGAGCTCCAGACATATCCCAGCTCTAGGCACTGTCAGCATGTGACAGCTCAGGCTCCGAACACTGGCAGTCTGACTGATTGTCCCTTGAGCAGGGCAGAATTTTATTTACAACATTTAAAAAACAACATTTAAATTGAAAAATTATCATTCATTGATCCACAAATATTTGCTTGTAAACATTTTAGGCTCTACAGATGTGCACAAATCAATGTCTGAACTCCTGGAAGTCGTCAAGTGGCCTCAGTGCTCCCAGATTCGTAGGTGTGGAAGCAGCGAGCTGTGCCAGAGCTTGGCATAACCTGAAAAGCCTGAAGCCATGGGTTGGGGCCCTGGGTTTCAACAGCAATCTCACAGGGCAGACCAGAGAAACCCAGTCCTGCAGACCCGTGGTCTGTCTGAAGAGCCATATAAACCATATTAAGCCTTGGGATATTTTCAGGTAAGACAAACACAATCTCAGCAACCTTAGCAGCAGCTGAGTAGAAATGACATCCTTGTCCTTATGGAGAAATGTACCACTATGAAGGTTTTCAGTACTCCTGCTTCTTCAACTGGCATATGTCTTTCCGAATTTTCTACATTTTGAATAGCTATGCTGACAAAAAATAGTTTATGGCTTAAACCAAGCCTCATTCCAAGGCAAAAGTATACTGAAGTAATCCCAGGAGATCAAGGAACTCATTCTCTGGATGACAGAGTTACCAAAGGCTCTGTGTGTGGCTGCTCTTTTATCATTTTCAGGCAGGTTCTCTTGCCTTCGTAAAGATCACTGCAGCTTCTCTTCAGTGGAGTGACCTTTACAGAAAACAATGGTGGAATTGCTAGAAGTCACAGAGGCATTTGTGCCTTTAGCCATTTTAAGAGAATCTTGCAATAGACAAACTCAACAATCTGAAAAAATAAGAGTCAGAGGATGCAAAGTCAACATTCCCCATTCGGTGTCCTCAGAACTATTTTAATACACTAAGTAGTGTTTTCACCCACTCATGGTAGGCCAGGGAAAACATTATTGGAAGACAAGTCTAGAAAGAGAGTCACAAACATAGCTGAAAGGAACTTTTCCACAGATTTCTTGTGGAAAAAAAAATGGCTGGATGTCCTGAATGTCCTGAGGCTTCATTCTCTGCTAGCGCACTACTAGTTTGGGGCTTTACAACATCTAAAATACCACTCTATAATGTTCTATTATGATGTCACTTATTGATATGTGGTAGAATGCAAACTCGCCTTCTCTCCCCCTCCCTCCTTCAGTATGGAAGGATTAGGCACATCTCCCTCTCTCTCTGCTACTTGAGGCTAACAGCTTCTTTTGTTTGGCCCCAGAGCACCCTGGCCAGGGCCGTTAGGAGAAGGGAGTGCCGAGGCGCCAGTGAGCTGCTGGGCACCTGTGGCCAGTGTGGGGGATGTTTGGAGGCTTCAGGGGCACCCACAGCCAGTGTGGGGGTGCAGAGAAGCTTTTGGAATGCCTACAGTTAGATCTGATCAGCCAATATAAAAACGGGACTCTCGTCGAGACTCCGCCCATTGTCTCTGGTCTCTCGGAGCACGAGCAAGATGCTGCCGCTGAGAGCCCCCTCCCCGGGATGGAGACTCCACTTGCCGTGCCACCACGGGTGTGAGTAAAACTTCTCCTCACAGGATTGCGAGTATATTTATACTTTCTGTGCACATATGCACATGTAACTTTCCGTGCTCAATATGAGCACGTGTAAAATTCATCCTCGCGTAATCGCGGGTATATTTTCCTTCCGTGCACATTTGCACGCGTACTTTCCGTGCTTAATACAAGCACGTGTACTTTCCGTGCACATTTGCACGCGTAACTTTCCGTGCTCAATACGAGCACGTGTATAAATTATTTCCTCGCACAATCGCGAGTGTATTTTCCTCCCGTGCTTCCACATAAGCACGTGTGATATTCTGTGCACATTTGCACGTGTAAGTAAATTAACCCTCGCAGGATTGCGAGTGTATTATAAATTTACCCTCACACAATCGCAAGTGTACACTTTCCGTACTCACTACGAGTACGTGTATCTCTTTAAAATAATCCCACACCGTGTTCAGGCAAGCGTGTACTCCTCCGGGACTCAGGGACGGCTCCAGCATTGTTTTGGGTGAAGCCATGTGCATGCACTCTGTGGACCGCCTGTTGTATTAGTTGCTGCCCCTTAATAATTTTCCTCAACTGATATCCGAACCTGTATTTAAGTCACTTTTGGAGTGCTAAAACCCTGTTTCTCACCGATTTAATAAAAGTTGTTTTGGACCCTGTTGTCCCTTAAACTAACCTCGGGGTGCCTCTGTGACATGACATCAGTCAGGATTTGTGAAAGGCTCTGTATAAATGCAGCAGCATTAGACCAGCAATTCAAACGTCTGTCTCAGACCAATGAAATTTTCCTTTAGCTAATTTCTCATTCACAAGATAATTGTTTTCCATGCTCTTTCATGTAGGAGATCTTGAAGAGCAAATTCACAAACTTAAGACAATTATTCTTTATCTCATAATAACTGTACATCAGATTGGGAATCTATTACGCTGCTTCCATACAAACATAATTTATGATTTACTTATTTGGGCCAAGAATTCACTGACTTTCAGTTCATAACATCTCTATTATATGTACCAGGATACAGAGATGAAAACATTACTAAGACATACATGGACCAACAGTTCATTATATTTTGAGTCATTGCTGTGATAGAAACAGCAGTAATACAACTCCAGAGTCACCCTGATAGTATTCCAGTTTACTGAAGCCAAAATATGAGTCATACTTCCTTCTGTCAACAGTACCCTTGGTCATCGACAGGGTTTTGCCCTCACAGGAGTGAGAGGCTGCTTTGTTACCTGACTTTCTGCTGGGAGAGGACATTGCCTTCTGAACCAAAAGCCCACTGAAAAATGCTTGTTGTTGTTGTCCTGGCCCTGGTCAGGTCCCAGACACTGCGGCACTGGTCTTGGTTTTGTGCCCTGAAAGGTGGAGAGTTGATGTAATTCATGCTACGATTACTTCCACTCCTGGGTAAGGTTTTACTGTCTTGACCTTGCTGTACAGCTTATGTTGACGGAAGCTGATTTAAACAAGGATTAAATATAGTTGCACTTCAGTGTCACTATTCACACGTATAAGGAAGGTGATGAAAAATAAATGGAGACTGCATTATGGTTATTTGACTTTGTAATATATTTAAAAGCTGTCTCTCACTGCTGTTCCCATTTTCCAAATTTAACTGGAAGCTGGGACCTAATTCCCTGCTGCTTTGCATTGAACAGGGAAAAAATGCTACTATCATGATAAGGTAGGATTCTGCAACTCCCAGTTTTTAAACATGTAAATACAAGGGCATCTCTAATCAGACCTAAACAGCAAGATTTTTAACTGAAGTCAAGTAAGGTCTGCTGATTTACCCAAATCAATTACCCAGATTTTGTCTTTACTAGAAGCTTAATGTACTTCATATTTGAACTTTCCAAAGAAATTTGACGTTAACTGACTGACAAGCCCACAGCTGCATAACAAAACAGCTTGCCCTTTTCATTTGAAATCATATTTGGTTAAGAAAACCAAATTCTTCATTCATATGAGCTGTCCTAAAGAGGCATACACAAGCTAATGCAAAGACAATAATGGATTTTGCCACATATCCATTTAGCTGAAGACAGAATCATGTTTAATTACCACTACAGTGATTACTGATTAATGCTAAATATTTTCACTTCAGGGTTCTGGGTACTTTTGATGGTCTTTGTCAATTGTTATTAACCAGATATTTGTTCCAAAATACTAGATACCAATGAACCTGAGTGCTTCCTTTTCATAAACACTTTTTTCGCTGTGGGTGCTCACAAATTCTACTTAAATAAAGCCTCACTGCTATATCATACATAATGATTCACAGAAATTATTTCATTGTCTGTAGGCAAGAAAGCTCAGTAATTTCTCAGGTAAACAGTAAGGCCTAATTTTAACCTCACATATGCTAGTATTTTGTATTACTGTTCTTGATCTTGCCCCATTTTGCTTCTCTAGCTGGGGGAAGAGTAGTGTCTGAGGACCTCCAGTACCTCACTATGGGTTGCATAAAAATGCAAAATGATTACAGAACGAGACAAACTTATTCCAAGAAATTAAGAATGTGAAGATAGCATCAAGAACATGGGTATCAGGAAAATCCCAGACAGCTCACCTATTTGGCAAAGACAGACTCTGCAAGTGGGGAAGAAGTCACAGAGATTGTGAGTTTGAGTGATTTCAAACAAATATCTCCATCCAACAACACTCTACTTTAAAGACAAAAATGCCATATTAAGAAAGCAAGCCTATTAACATCTCTAGAGCATTTTAGGAAATAAACTCTTGCAAAGAAGCAAATCAATAAGTTTTTTATGCTGCAAGAGCCAGTATGAAACAGATATCAAAATGTCTTGATTCTAATATAATGAAAGAGGTACCAGGTGGCCTCAGCAAGACAATGAAATTGTTAAAAACAGAGACTCTTGAACAAATGGATGTGCTGGTAAATGCTACGAAATGTTTGAGATACCATCAGCTCCCAGATTGTAAAAACACTTCACTGGCGACAGACGGTTTGCCAATCATCAACTTGTCACAAAAATCCAATTTTAAAACTTAAACCAAATATGGATTTTTTAGAAATACAGAGTCCCATAGATCTCCTTTAATGTAAATGAGAGAGTCTAAAATGCTGCTATTGAGGATTGTACGTAATAATACTTCCACAAGTGAAACAGCCCTGGAAAGGCTTTGTAAAGAAAGAAGATCTTTGGTTAATGTAAAAGAGGATTTCTCCATATGGAATCACACACCTAGACCATGAAGAGGAAAACTGTAACTGTGTAGCTATCAATGCTAACTGCTTCATGTTTTGGAGAAACTACATTGGGAGACATTTTCAAGTGAGCATCAAAATTATCTATAAAAATCTTCTGACTTCTCCTGGAGGGGAAAAAAACTGACAACCTAAACAAAAATCATATTATGGGAGAACAAGATAAACATGACTCTTATCTTCATGGTTTCATTTGGTTACCAAACCATTATATTAAAATTCAAAGATACCAAATTATGAAATAAGTACAATGAGCACAGAAAAAAATCTTTAAAAGTTTTAAGTAATAGTTGAAAAAAAACCCTCAGCAGATGTATATTATAGTACTTTAATCTTTGGTCCATGAAACACCTAAAAAAAGAGTGAACACTTGTGGAATGTAGTTGATAATAAAATGAAATATTTAAGCAGCAGTTCACTGTTTATAGTGAAGAATAATTAAATTTAATATTAAGCCATTCATTAGAACCCTGTGCAGTAGAAGGTGGAACTCTCTGGTAAAAACCAGAAACTCTAAAATTAACTTCTTGTCCCTCTCTGATCAAAACAAACAAACCAAACCAAAAAGTAAAAAGAAATTTTTCAGAAATGTTCCAATGGCCAAGAATAAAACACAGCAATGAAGAACACGTAAAAGGAGAGGGGAGAGGACGGAAAACGCAGTGGTAGCATATTTCAAACAATATGTTAGGGTCATGTGTATCAGATCCTCTGAGGGATGAAGCATTAAGAGGCAATTATGACTGGATCATAAAATGGCAAACTAATTCTCATTATAGCAATTATAAGACTTTTCCTCCAATATTCTGGCACCCATGAAATATCACTTGGTAATTAAAACTGTATCTACTAATTGGTCACAGAAGAGACAAGTTATTGAGTAAAAATAATAATAATAATAAAAAAAAATCAGATCCCAGAAATGTAGTTTAATCAGAAGGAAAATAAAATACTTTCATATCTTCATTGAAAGAAACTGTAGTAAATAGAAGATTTCTTACCAGGAGGAAGGGAAAAGGCAATGGAAGGAGAAAGAGGGATGTACAATATAAATGTATACTATTTGCTTAGATTATTTATAATATTTCCAGACAAGCAACAAAGTAGGCTAGCTTCATTAGAAAGTATAATTCAAAGGCTGAAGTTTCCATGATCAAGATTATGTCTAGAATATATGATTCATAGCTGGTTTTAAAAGACAAACTGCATAAAAACTATTAAGTTATTTAGTCTAGGCTGTAAATATGAAATAACAGCGAAAGACTGAGATGAGATCATGCAGATGATAAATACTCGCTCCCAAACTAACCGTCACACAGGATTCAGTACTATCTAGTTTACAGAATGCATATTTCTCCATTGCTGTCTCACAAAATACATAATGTTGCCCCAGATGTCTATATGAAATGCAAAACAGTCTGTTTTTCCTTTGTACGTACAAAATGGGAATAGTAGGTGGTTAAAATATTTTGAAAATCCATGTTGAAAGCAGTAAAAAGTTGTTAGAGACAGAACTTCAACGGGGTTTATAGACGTGTGTATTGGGATTCGGTCCATTCAGAAGATTTAAGATGGGCAAGGGGAAGCTACTGTTGTTATTGCTCTTTGTAGGAAGAAAAGAGCAATCTTAAAACCATAGACCCAGGCAGCAGCTCCCACTATATATTGCTGGAAAAAACTATTAGTACAGTATCTAATATGGAAGGCTCGACATATTCTGTGAGAACAGTGCCAAGTAAACTCTCCAAAATGGACAAAAGTGGTGGCATACCTTGCAAAGAAAAGATGGCACAGCAGAAATACTAAGCTTATGGAGAAGCTTTGATACAGAGAGTATGATCTTGTGAAATGAAGCAAAGAACATTTCAAGGGGAAAATAATTGAATTGGATACTCCTACTTCTCTAATCTTCTATACTGCCTCTCTTCAAAAGCATTTTCGTCTCCTCCATGCTAGCAAATAGTCAGCTCCAAAAAAATGTCTCAGAAAGCTAATAGAAATGTTAAATATTCAGATCAAGTTATGGTAGTATTAATATATAATAATATGAAAGCAGAGGACAGTTACACTCAATATACGGTCATGTATTCTTAATCATGTAGCAAGTTGTCTTAAGGCCTGCCACAGTAATTACAATGGAAATGTTTTATTGCAAATAGCTAAAAATATTTACTTTTTATTCTGAAAATATTTTCTTTTAATTTCTTAACTAAAGCATTCTTTTCTTGGTTTCTCTTTTTCCTACTCAAGTGCTTCAGTTTCCAGAGAACCCATAGACAGTTAATATGTGAAAAGATGCAAAGAAAAATGAGTTTAGCCTGGCAAATCATAACCAATTTCCTTCCTTCAACACCTTAGCTACTCAGATTAATTTAGGACTATGTTTTCATATGGGTGAAACTGTTCAGAGGCACAACATCCTTATTTATTCTGACATTTGCAGGTGCAAATTTGCAGCTCTATATTTGCTTTCAAAGTAGTACAAGGCAAGTCAATAAAAGTTCTGTAATTATTTAAGAAATGGAGATGTAAGGTGAAAATAAGGAAGCAAACACAACCTGGCCAAAAAGCTAGACACCTGCCAGGAGAAAGAGGACTCTAATTTCTTTCATTAGAAAGCACATTGTGCTAAGTTTTGTTGAAATTCTCATGTTAGAACTAACCTTTCCCAGCTGTGATCTTGCCTTGTTTGAGCCAAGAGAGGCAGAAGTGGAGTCTTGGGTTGGAATGAGAGCAGAGATGAATGGAAGCCCTTTGTACCACGTCCAGCCTCTCTACCTGTGAATTTGCTTCCCAGGGGCATGAAGAGGAATTAAAACAGGTGAAGCACCTCTGCTCTGCAGCTCTGGTCCATGCAGGCTGAATGCTGTGCTGTTAGTATGACTGCAAAATCTTGTAATCAGTGAAATGTGGAGTTGGTCTCCTCTGCACACTTGGAGTTTAGTTTTCTATATGAGAATAGAAAATTCCTGCGCTAAGAATAACACAATCCCACACAATATTGATGTATTGTTCCAAATATCTCATGCTTTTACAGTCTACATATTAAGCATTGATACCAGCTTTTAAATGTGTCTTTTCACACTGAAAGAAACCGAGAGGAGAAGAACAGTGATGTAGCGTGGGACTAGACAGCAAAATATTTATCAATTTCAGACAGTTTCCATGTCCTGAAGTATTTTGTGTTTCAAAGCATCGCTGAAGGAGCGGCATTAATAGTAAGGCAAAATATTAACTTCTGTCCAATAAATAGTTCAAAATTAAATGAGAAATAGTTTGTGTTCTCTGTTCTACAATTTTTTTCTGTTCTGATGAGGCCAATGACCTTGACATTAAGACTCCAAACCATATTTGTGAGATTGGGTTTCTATTTCCAGCTTCTGCTGAAGAGCTGCTGTATCATCCTGAGGAAGTCACTCTCCCTCTTTGTGGCCTCAATTTCCGTCTGTACACAAGGGGTAATATGACAGTCATAGTCAACTTGGTACAATTTATTGCATTTTAAATTGTAAGGCAGAGCCTGAGTCTTGCTGCTTTTTCATGTAGATACAAAAACAATCCTATTTTTGTCTTGCTGCTATTCGAAGAATTTTGTTGTCTATTGTGCTGTATTTGCGCTTGGAGCCTGAACTGCAAGTGCCAATATACCAGGATGAAAGCTAATCTCTCAGCATTGCCAGCCTGTCTAGAACTAGGTGATACCTAAAATCATATTAAAACCTCTGTCCCTCTCTTTCTCCCTCTCACATGCATGCACCCTAAGCCACCTGTCCACACCAGTCTGACAGCCAAAAGAAGTTCCAAAAAAGCTTCCAAATTCTTCTGGGATTATCTGAACCATACTTTGTGAAAGCTTCGCTTCAACAGTTTTATTACAAGCACAAGGATTTATGAGTGCATAAACTGCAAGTCACGTACTGTACAGCCTATCAAAAATAAAAAAGGAATCAAAAAGGTTCATAAGATCACCATCCTGCAAGTGTAGTGCATTCCCCACCTAAGCACAGAACTGATCTGCTTCAACCCATGAGACACATGCTCTGACGTTATGGAAATTGCATACCTCCCAGGCAAGGGATTGCAACAAGTAAAATGGCTGTGGAAAATTGCTGCGAACAGCAATCCAGTGTCTTTTCCTCATATTACATGGCGTGGCACTGCAAACTGTGCTTTGTAAAACAACCCTGTGCTAACAGCTGGAATGTACCGGCATCTTTCCTGCCCAGCTCTACTGTTTTAATGATCAATGAAGGAATCTAGTGTCATTAACACTCTCCTACCATGCCCTCCTCAACTCTCGGACTAAAGACCATCAGTAGTCTTCGAGAAAGTGATCGGTAATCCTGTTCTACACACATTCTTGATATACAGAGTTGAAGCAAATTCATACATAGCTTAGAAATATCTAGAATAATCTCTAATATAATTAATTTGGCACAGACCTCCCAGCTATTCTTCACGGCAGACTTAAGAACAGAAGACCTTTTCACAGGACTGCTTCGAGACAGTATTTTGACAAGATGCTGTTTATAGGACTGCTATGGACCTAATAGTAAAGATGGGGAGGAAAAAAAATCCCTGCTATCCAATAAATGGTCAAAAATGAAACAGAAAACAGTTTATATTATTTTTACTACCGTTTCTTTCTGTTCAAGAAAGGCTGAATGACCTTGACAACAAGGCTCCAGACCACACTTGTGAGATCAGGTTTCCATTCCCAGCCTCTGCTGAAGAATTGTAAGATTTAAGAAGCCTCTGCTGTTGCACAAAGATTGAATTTCATTAACATGAAACAAACAACCCAGGGTTCAGAATGCTGCAAAGTAGATCAAAAGGTTAATTCTTCCTTTGATGGAACAAGAAAGAGCTTTTAATACTTCAGCATACCCACAATGCTGACAGTAATAAGGGATTGTGAGTTTGTCAGTCACAGACTGAAAGGTGATCGCATCAGCCACTTAGAGGAGATCTGGGCCTGAGTCCTGCCGGGTGACAAACAAATGATAAAGCACTTTCACTGACAAACAGCAGAACGCATAAAACACATGAAGATTTCATTGCTGGGGCACAATATTCTCAAACAGAAATAACAGCTCTCTGAAAGAAGCTTTGTTCCGAGAAATATAGCCCCACTGGGTTTGGGTTACTATGCTGGCACTCCATCAGTGCCTACAAGTTTTCATCCCATGCAGACAAAACCTGAATACAGGCATCCTTTTCCCTTTTACTTTTGTTTTTTTATTTTCTTTTCCTTCTTTCTTTTATTTTTTTTTTTGGAGGGACAGACGATGGGATGCAAAGTTGCCAGACTTTTTTCTAAGACATGCCTATTAGTTCCAAAGGTTCCCCCACAGTGCTTTTGTCCAAGTTGCAGAAACACTTTCTGAAGGTTGAAAGACCTTTAACTCATCTCTTACTCACTTGAACACTAGCTATGATAGCAGCCTCCTATTGGAATAAAGGCTGGACAGAATGTTGTTTCCTCTTTGGATAACCAAAGTGAAATCTTAGGTTCAAAACACAAAGCTGAAAGCAGAGTATTTTGCTTTGTCTCAGCACAATATCAAACCGCAGCTCTCTAAACTAGCACATACTTCATGCTCACACCTCCCCTGGAGGCTGAGCCCTCCACCAGCCTACACCTTCTGTGAGGCATGGTGACCTCCCTTCTTGCTCTTTTCTGTAGTGCAGGTACCATCAAGTTTGACAGACAAATCCAGGGACTTAAAATAACTTCTAATACATTTTCTTGCTTGAAAAAATGTTTAAAAAATGTTCAGTTGCTTTTTTTTTCTCCTCAATGAAACCTGTCTGCAAAAAGAAACTCTTAGCAAATTTGTTTGTCTGAAAACCTCCTTCCTTAAGACTTCATGTTGGAGTCCTTGATTTATTTTGTTATTTCTAGCAAAATTAAGTTTCTTATTTCTAGCTTGTATTATATAAACTCTATTTAGATATAGGCCTTAACTGCTAAGCTGTCAGAACAGCTGGGAGACAGGGCAGGACAGGACAGGACAGGGCAGGCCAGTACAGAGGGGAGTTCTGCTTTATCAGTACATCAAGATATTGGCACACTGAATATTTAGATCTCACATAGTAGTTTGGAAACTAACTTGTAAACTTCCATCAGGGTTGTTGGAAAAGTGCTTCTGTACTTAATGTGTGGTGCATGTGGCTGCTTCTGTTCAGCTATACTCTAAGGATTCTCCACTTGAACATGTATGTGATACCACAGACTGGGAACTGTAGTCTTTGCAAACTGCGCTTCATAAACACAGTGGATATTCCCATCTGCTTTATTTTTTAAAAGCCCTAATTCTTGCAAAATAAAATACTGGTGTATATGCTGTCCTCCAGTCTGTGAAAAGGTAGAGAAGAAGAAAGTTCTCAGACAATAGCTTCCCACACCATCATATTTTTGAAGTCTTTAAATGGCTGGTACAATCATGCAAAGAGTGATTATATCTGTATTCATCTTCATCTTCAATGATCTCCACCTCTAAAGTGAGACTAAGATTTCCATAGTCATTTAAACTGTATGTCAAGGCAAAACCAACTCCAGCATTTACTATAACAAAAAATCCAAATTCTTTTGCAGCTCCCTGATAGCAATGTAACAGATACACTGTTTATGAAAGTACTGTTCTCTTCAGGATGCTTTTCCCATTCATTGTTGAATGTGGTTTGTAGAAGACACTAGCACAACATTTCGAAAATAAATGCAGTCCTTTATGAGGAAAGACATATTCTATCTCCTTCATCTTTACCATCACCTTTGAGGGATTTTCCCTCTCTTTCAATATGATTTAGTCAGACACCTTCATCTCAGCTTTCAGTCCAGATCCAAACAAAGGAAAACAACTAGGAATTATCTCACTGCAGAAATGCTGTACACAAAAGAATACACTGGCTTTTTTTAGAGAGAAAGAGATCTGAAGAAGAAGTTTGTATGTTTGTTTCATTTAAAGCAGATGCCAGTTTTCATTCAACCTGAGGTTTTTAAGGAATATAAACCAACAAGCTATCCCGTATCAGAATAATTTTTTAAACAATCACTTCCACCCACTGGGCCCTTTAATCCCTGTAATAGGAAAATACCATTTGGGAAATAACCTGGTTCTAGCTGATGATGTATTTATAGCCAAATACAGGCAATGAGAGTGTTTGCCATTTTAGCTGAACTATTGACTCTGCAGGTGCTGTTCTGCGCAAAATAGGATCTGGTTCTGAAATTAAAAGCTGTGGCCGAGTGCATGAGCTTTCAGTTAGGCAGGGGAATCAAAGGCAGATGATGTCCTTTCTAACTTTTAACCCTGGAGCAAGCAGGGGTCAGCTCCTGTTTGAAAAGTTTCGGAGCACTCTGTCCACAGATTCCTTTCAAACCATTCTTCTAACCTTGGTTGCTAGACTGCATTGTGTCCCAGTTCCCACTACCACTATCTTCAATATATTCCTCAAGCCAAAGGCAGCAATCAGAAATTAAGGCTATTGTGCTTATTCAAGCAATGATGGCACAGGAACCACTGCTGGCTGTGAGGTAGGTGTGGAGAGCACTTCCATGTCAGTACTCTTGTTCAAAGGAATCTTGTTGGGGACTGAAAATCTGGCCCTTCATTTTCAGATGTAATTCATTTTTGAAATACGGTATTTCCCAGTGGACAGATTTCTTACCTAGATCAACCTTCACACTGCTGGGATCAAACAAACACGGATCAGAAGAAAAGCTTCTTATCTTAAGAAGGGCTTAGCTCAGGCACAGTATCTGATCATGCCCCAAACTGTGCTGCGTATCTCACAGTACTGAGCCTGTGCACCAGAGGCTTCAGCTGTACACCACTCCAGGTAGAGCAGAGGGGCGGGAAGCACTGGGGAGGAAACAAGACAGGAAACAAGAATACAACAGCAACGCATCAGACGGGATGTGGGCACGGCTAGGCTCGTTGTTCCTAATGAACCACAACAGAGTTCGGGTTGCCTCCCAGTTGTGACAGACTCTGTTCTCATGGAGAGATTTGAGCATGATGAGCAGCAAGAGGAAGGTATTCTCGCCACACTGGGTATATAGCCATCCCACTGACTACCGTATAGCACGGAGATATGTCCAGGTTTAAAATTAGCTACTCAGGGTATAGCATGCCATACTCATCTCACAGAGTGGAGATCAAAATGGGAATGAAACGCAGCTAAGGAGCTGAAGAAAATGAGCTTATGCTGGGCTCTGTGCTGCACTGGACCAATAACAAAATGAGGCAGTTTAAACCTAGCTAGGATGCACCTGTAACATGTCACTAGTTTGAGTGTAATATAGCCATACCCTGGCTGAGGTACACCCAATGGACAAAGAGGCTTCACTTCTTTCCCCATCACACACAGACGCACATGTGATTTGAGAAATTTCCGTCTTCCTTCCACAGCTCCTCCTGGATCACTCCACACCACTTGCCCCACAAAGCAGAGCTCTGGCACAAGAATGTCTGGAAAATTAAGTTTTCCTCATAAGTTTGCAGAGTTCTCTCTGGGACTGGAGAGCCTTGCACATTATTTTACCATAGCAGTATTTATTAGGCGTGGCACAGAGCTGTTCCAGGGTTAGTACAGTTGTTGTTATGAACTGAGGATCTCTGCATCACAGTCAGTTGAGGAGTATGTACAGCTTATTAAAGGAGACCTCACGCAGTACATGGGGTACTAATGTTCCTGGCGGATTGTTTATTCTTTCAAGAAGAGTCATCTGCAAGAGGGGAAGTCTCTAGTGCTTGGAAGCCCTAATGCCCTTGAGTTGTCTGAGCCAGGATAGCAGGTTATTTCTCCAACCCTACATCTGACCAAATGTCAATTGTTAATGTCATCATTAATCTGAGTGGACTGTGGGGAAAAAATGATAACAAAACGGAGATGTCAATTGTTGGTCTGTAAATCTATGTGAAGGGCTTCTACATAAAAGTAGCAAGATTTCCATGCAGCAGACTTCTCAAAATATGAATGTAGATTGCTTAAGGTGAGTTTCTGAGTTGAAAAATATTGACCTCAGATTGAAAACTCAGAGGCAGAATCAAAACCAAGAGTGCAATATTCACGTCTTGCTGATGAAGTATTCCCATCTGGACATTTTCTCCTGGCTACTGCATACCTTGTAAAAGTATTCTGTAAGGCTCCCAAGTAGTAGGACTACAGTCCTTTTACTGATTAATCCTACAGAGGTTTGAAGGCCACTGTCAAAGAATCATAAAAATTACAAGCCCTATTAATTAGAATCCTGCCTATATGTCTGCCAAAGAAGGGATTATTTTCTTCATTCCTTTTTCTGGGGTTTCACTCATCCAGTTTTAAAATGTATGAGGAGAACCCATTTTATTACAAAGGAGCACTAATTAATGTTCTTTTACGGCTCTGGAGAGTTAATTCCAATTCTGAACTCCATTTACAGCATTGCAGCCATGAACTCAAAACCAGCAAAAGACATTTGAGCTCAGGAGCAGCTGTGCCTCTTTCCATGATCCTCCCCTGTTTTACTTCTTGTCCTTCTTCCTTACTGATACAATTTATAGGAAAATAGGGTCTGTTTAGCAGTTCATCTGCTCCTGCTGCATAATCCTCTGCAACACGCTGATGGCAGTTGTGGGAATAATTATGTGACCAGGAAGGTTCTGGCAGTGGGTAATGCCCAGTGGCAGGAATGAACTTGAAAAGAATAGTTTATTTCCATGCACAATCCTTCTAGAAAGCCAGAGAAATGCTTAGAAATCAGCAGAAAGGAATGTCTTTTCAATAAAACCACAGAATTTGCAGGCAATATCCCAAATCTGTCTGCCCAGTGCTGTCACAGCACTTTGACCAAGCCATTTAGTTTCAACATATCTCAGGCTTCTCAGCTGCAAGGCAGGGACAAAGTACTCCTGACAAGGGTGTTCTGTTTCCACCTCAAGACAGGGTTTATAAGTTGGGCACTACTAAAGCATTTTCAGACTCCCAGAATTAGGGAGAAGACAGTTGAATACCCTAACAGAATGTGCTTCCAACAGGGCTCAGTGTTTTTTTAAAGGGTCTTTGTATGGTAATGTGACATTTTACAGCCTACATGTAGGCAATTATCTTTGAAAGAAAAATGACCAATTTTTTTTTTTCTTTTTGAGAAGAGGTTTTGATTAAAACACATTTCTGGGGGAGCTGATATGCAAGGATGGAATGTGGATACAAAGCTGATTCAAGAGCTGGATCTGTTATTAAAGGTACTAGAATTAAGGAGCTTGAGGAGGCCTTAGCTAGAGACATTCAAAGAGCATCAGACTCCGACAACTGGAACCAGTGTAGTCTGTCATGTCTGTAAAGTATTTTTCAGTATATCCTAGAAGGTTTTCTACAACTAGACTTCTGCATTCCAGCATGATTCTCAGTGAACATAATTCTCAGTGAATTACAGAAAATAATAATTAACAGCTTGTTGTTGCTGCTTAGCATCTAAAAAGTGTTTGGACTACTGTGTAAACAGAACATGCAATAATAAACATTAATATTGGTTGAATTAAAACTGGTTATATTGGTTTGAGTGCATATTAACTAGTATTTCTTATTGTCCTCAGAACTAAGCTGTTTCAGCAATGAGGTCACTGTAGTTTTTATCGCAATTATACTGAGGGCAGGAATAGGTCTTAGTGACAGAGACTTTGAAACTGCAGTCCAAAACACACATTTTGTCTCCATCCACATAGCACCTTTGCTGTTCGAGCAAAAATATTTTCTCTGGTTTAACTCACAACCAGCATCAGAAGTTATACCGCTTGTCATGCATACAGCATTTCCACATGCTGTGTGCATGGTGTCATTGTCTACTCAGGATACAGGTGATCAGTTGCATTCACATATCATAAAGACCTGACTAAACAAGACTTCAGCATGCTTGGTAATCTCCAAACCAGGAACATATAGCCTGTATTCACAACGATTCCTACCAAACCCATTTTTTTTTCCAGCTACGTTCATTCGGTTACAATTTGACTTTCATTGACCACTCCTACATTCCACAGTTACACCAACAAAAGAATAAATTTAGGTCCCTTCAAACACTTCCTTTAACCTCTCCTTGCTTCCTCGTTCTCTCTCTCCCATAACAGTCATACATTCAGGAGTCTCCAGTTGAGAGTGCTCACCATAGGAATAAGGAGGCAGGAAGACAGGTTGGGCAGCAAACTGAAAAGGCGCAAATGCAAATGTCTTCAGGATTCAACATTTCAGTGTCTGTGCTGGATGTCAGTGCTTTTCAGATAATGTTTTCTCCATCTGCTTTGCTTGGTATAAAGTCCGGGAAAACTGAAAAATAACAGGCTTCATTTAAAAGCACAAAAAATCACAACCAGCCTTTTTCTGGGATTTAATCTAGGACCACGTGAACATAAATTGCAGCCAGTCATTCGTAAATTAAAGGGAACTAAGAGAATATAAACCCCAAAATCAGGTTTTTTAAGGAGTTCTTTTTCATTCAGAATAAAAATGCAGCCAGCTTCTGGGCAGCTTCATTCATGAGCCTTTGCTTGTAAATGAAGTCCTGTGAATCTGAAGAGCAAACCAGGTTGACAGACCAAGGACTCCAGTGAGGAGCAGTAGGCTGCTTACACAATTTCCCATTACCAGAGAGTCTGTCAGAGCAGTGAGGTGTGTATTCTACTGGAAAGCAAACTGAATCTGGTTATGCTTAAGCCTTCCAGCTGAACCATCCCTAACATAAGAAATCTATTCCCCAGCAGCTTTGGTTTTTTGGCCTGTTTTTCAAAGGAAATGAGTCAATGTCTTCATACTATTACACATCTCTTCCAAAACACTGCTAGCCAGTTTTAACCCAATTCATCAGAGGATATAGTGTGCTTACTGGTGTTGTGAAACTAGGCAGCCAGGTGTAGAAATGCAGGAATGCCCCTACTGGGGAGAGGCAGCAAGTAGCCTCTTTTCAGACATCAAAGGGTCTACAGGAGAGTCCTACCCCAATACAAAAACCTATGGGAAACCAGGTTTCATCAGTTCTACTGCTGCTGAAAATACTCATTTGATCTTTTAATGTCAGCTGGGGGATAAAGAGTCTGTTAATGATTGCTATTATTGCAAGAATCATAGAATACAGCCTTCGCCTAAACAGCTTACAGTCCATTGTCAAATAATTTGTGTTCCTTGTCCTACAAGTCCATTTGAAAGGCTGTCTCAGAATGTCAGTGTTCTGATTGTCAGAAGTCTGGAAATTAGAAGGAACATCAGTTTTTCTTGACAAGTTTGTACGATCTGCTCTAAAGCCAAAATTGCCCTTTAGCTGGAAGACCTCTCCTTCTTTCGTTTCTGCCTTCCCCAGACTCTACTGTGGGTTTTCAGAACTTCTGCCCTCTCACCCTTGGCTTCCCAAGGCTAAACCAGGCAGACTCTGTTAATCCCCTTTGTATTGTAAACTCTCCATTCTCATCATCATCTGTCCTACTTTAATTCTTGTCTCTTGAACATGCTTGCTCTTAAGTCTACATAGTCATGCCTTGTACCTTACTACTAGTACTTTATTTCTTCCTTCACTTGCTTGATACAAGTCCTAAGACTGCACTTTCTTTATGATTCTGTTACACTGACAGCTCACAGATACCCTGTGTCTTTGTCTGCTTTTGTCATTTCCAACTCATGAACTCCAAGCATGTCACAAAATTTCTGTTTATTAATTTTATACATGATCTTAATATTTTGAAATATTAAAAAACAATGTGTTCCACAGGCTCAGATCCTTAAGATCTTTTGGTTCTTTCTGTAGCATATCCCAGTTTGTCATCTGATGGTATCTGCCTACTTTGGGCCACCAGTAAGTTTCATGACCATAATTTTGGTTTTGTGTCAGTATCATAAAGAAAACTGTAAATTGGACTGGTCTCAGAACTGATCCTTCAGAAGCTACATCACTAAGATCCCTCTAAGCTGGTTCTTCCATCATAATTATTTTTTATCCCAATTGATATTGGATATATCCCAATTGACTGGATATACAGTCCAGTTAATCAGTATTTCCCTCTTGCAGATTTTTGCATATTCACAGATTTGTGCCCTTTTTAGTATTTCCATTTCATACCATCATGAATTACTCCTATATATGAACACTTAGAATGGTTCCAGTCTGTACCTTAGAAATACATCAGTCACACTGGCCAGTTTTACATTATTAGGATCCAGCACAATCTCCTTGCCAGCCACAGATGATAATTAACATTTTTCACCTCTGCAGCTATTGATTGTGCAGCACAGGCTAAGAGGACCCTAAGGCTTGCATTCAATGGGAGTGATTGTTATTGGAGAAGAGCGTTTTCATCTGAGCACTTCTTCTCTGTAGCTTCATTACTGTCTTATCTAACTTCAGCCAGAGTCACCTGCTCATCTCTTCAGGGCAACTGAAAGCTGTGAGGTCATGATGATTTCAGCTAATATTAAGCAGCCTAGAATAGGGCATCATACACAGAACACTGGGACTTCAAACTCTCACCACCTCTTCTGATGTCCCCATACACATACTGTTAGAGAAGATGAGCTTTCAGACTACTTGTATGAAAATATATAAAAATTTGATTGATTATAAGTTTTATGCTCAGAATCAGTGTAATGTTGCTGCTGTAGCCCTGTTCCTATTGGATCTGAGAAAGAATGGGCAGGGAACAGAACACGAGAAATGTCTCTGCCTATTCAAAAACAAAAGGTGAAAGCGAACATACAGAAAGGACATGGATTATAAACCAACTAAATAGAACCAGAATTACTTTCAACATTCTTCAAAATAATTTGATTTTAAGAGTCCTAGGAGATGCCTACTAAGGATTGTTGATTCAGTCTCCTAAAAAAAGTAGTAATTTTTGAGGTTGTGATGCCTGCCACCCATAGGATCAGTTATCTTGCTGTGAAAGAGAATAAACAGGTGCCATTCTCAAAATTTCACAAGATAAGTGGAAGACAAAAGGTTGGTCAGACTTTTTTGATTGTAATATCTTTTAACTGAACACATACAAGCAATCTGCTTACCATAATTTTTCTTGGGAATTCATGCAAAAAGTGAATTCAGAAAGACAATCTATCTTTAATACTTTTGAACAAAACTAGACTGCTTAGGGGTTGGGATTGCAAGGCACTTTTTTCTGACAGCCGATATTCACTGATTTGTCCAAAAATGCTCTTAGCACCCAGTCTCTATTTCAAACCACTTAAGTTGACTACTATCTCTCTAAAAATTGGGAGCAGTTTGTGTATTGAAGAATTAAAGGTGGACATTCCAGTAAACTACCATTTGCACAGGTTTTCAATGATCCATTCATTTGGGATTACAATTAAAACATTTTTTTCCTGAATAAGAAAACACATTAAAATATGCCAAACTCCCCTACCAAAAATAGTTCTCTAAATAGAGCAAAGAATTTTTAAAATTTACTGCTATAAAACATTTATGCTGCTCAGCCACCTACTGCCTCCAAGCTCACTGGCCTTGTCTTTGGGCCCAAAGAGGACTTATTTGTGACCACTGTTGAAGACAAGATATTGAATTACATGGACTATTGGTCTGACCAGGTATGACTGGTTTTATGTTCTTATATTTACATTATTGGACTCAACAATTTATATTCAGACATGACAGGATCCATCCCAGTGGAGCAGGAGGAAAGTTAATACTGAAATGCTGTAATATACTCCATCAGCAAAAGGCCTCTTTGAGATGAAAGACAGCAGACTCACAAACCAGATTCGATCATGTTGACAGAGTTACGCTGATTGTCTGAGAAATTAACACACTTGCAACTTAAATAAAACCCTCCAACTTATGTTCTGTAGAAAGCCTGATTAATATTTTATGGTTTATTACCATTCTTTTGGTAAATTATTCAAAAGCATAGCTCGGCAAAGCACACGAGAAGTCCAGAGTGTCAGGTCAATTAGTTCTTGAAGCATTATGTAGAATTTCAAGTATTTGTTTCCAATTACAGAATATAAATGCTATGGCTGGGGAACAAGAGGAAGTGGGGAAGGTTAGATGTATGTCTTTAAAAAAAATCCACTTAAATATTTGGAGATTAATACCCCAAATGTTAGACTTTTCTTTGTCATTACAGTTCTTGTAGCAACAGTAGTTCTGAGGCGAAAACGTACGTTTCTGTGTGCTAGCTGAGAAAAATTAAGACGTATAACTGAGAATTTAATTTCTGCATGCCTCTATACTCACGAATAGGTGAGTAAACTGACTAGCTATAGAAGCAACTACTTTATTAGGGATCATTTAACAATCTGTTCCAAAATTTGTGGGCAGCTTGTTATTTCAGAAAATGAGAAAACCGTCATTTCCCGATGTGTTCTAACTTCCTGCTACTGTGGGATTGTTCTCTCTTGTACATTTCAAATTGATCCCTCCAGACCACTGAAGCTTTCAAAGTCCCATGTATAAGGAACAATGCTTCCTTTCGAAGGCTGCTTACAACACAGCAGAGCTCATCAGGAAAGACAGCCAGCCCAAGTATTACTCTTCTTAATTGAGTCTAGCTTCTCCTCTATGTCTTTCAGACTCTGGAAATTGTTCTAGTCTTTTGAGCAGTATATACATATCATTCTGGTATGTAAAAACCTTCAACATGCTTAGCTCTTAATTATTTCATCAGTTTCTCCCCTGGGTGCTACAGTTTACAGTCATGAAAGGTTTCAGCATTTCAATGGCAAGAAGATCTGTTATTATTCACAGTTTTCCTTAATGACTGTTGTGGTAGTCCCCTCATTTTTCCTCAGTCCTTGATTACTCCTTTGACAACATAGGCACACCTACCCACACTGCACTAAAAATTTAATAAATAATCCTAAAGCAAAAAAAGGCAGTGAGAAGGCTAAGATCCTCAGTGTCGTCCTTCAAAGCTATGATTAGGCTCCAACCCAGTCTTATAGACACCATTTAATGTTCTGCTGTGCAGCATGTGCCTTTGTCATTATTTTGTCCTAGAAGGTAGCAACTTTACCTTTCCAGCTGAAAATCTGAAGAAGCCTGTCAATGCACACAGGGTACATTAAATTATCATGTTTCAAAATGACTACTCACCCTCATACCATCACAATCATCCCAGCTGTGTCTAGGGATGCTCCTTTCAGGCTTGCCTTTGCAGTTTGACAAAAATCAGAGCTAAATCAATAAGTATATTCCACAGCATCCTGGAAACTCCTGGATCTCCCAGGTTTCAAAAGCAAGAACCTCTTGATTTCTGTCCCCAGTGACACCACTTCCTAGAGCTTCCTGCTTCTTCTATAGAGATCAGGGATGGAAAAGAATTAGTCCCCCAGCCATTCTGTCTGTGATTACACAGTCACATTAATGTAAGCTAAATCCATGACAATGGTGAATGGGATGGTTCTGCCCACCTCCATAACACTAAACACTCCCACTACGTACCTTGTCTAGGTATAAGAGCCCATTCAGGTACACGGTGAGCTAGGTCAGGTAACGGGTCTGGCAGAAAAAGAAAGGACAAAGAAAGTCATGGCAAAGAAAAATGAGGGAAGAGGGAAAATGAACAGAAGAGTGAGGGGAGGGTGGAAGAGGGTGAAGAGGGAAGATAATTTAACTGGATGACTTTCCTGATTTAGTTTATCTGGCCACACAAATGCTAGTGCCTTACCAGGGGGAACAGAGGAATACTTACAGAAGCAGAGAAGATGGGGGATTACCACTCTCTGTGATAAGCATGGGTCTGTGCTAGGTTGAACTGACTGCATAGCCACAGCTCTTAAGTCACAAAAATCCAGGCTTTCTGACCAAGTCAGCAAACCCACTACACCAGAGCATCTTGACTTCATAACTGAAACACCTCCCGTTCACCTCAGAGTCAGGAATGAATAGGCAAATGGACTGATATTTGAAGTAAGAAGCAGAAAATATATTTAAGACAGTGTTGATTATAGAAAAAACTGATGAAAGAGAGAAAGGAGTACTGAAAGTGAATGCTTTAAGGCACATCAGCATAAAGGCAAGCTGACAATACCATTCATCAACTCACTAAATAACTTCCAGTCATCTTTTGAGCAAGAGAATTGTGCAGTTCTCACATCATTCTCCATTCTCCTTTAACAGGGATCCCATGCAATGCTACAGGCTTGGAGAAGAGTGGCTGCAAAGATGCTTGGCAGAAAAGGACCTGGAGGTGTTGGTTGACAGCTGGCTGAACATGAGCCAGTGATGAATTCAGGTGGCCAAAAAGGCCAACGGCATCCTGGTGCACATCAAGAATAGTGTGACCAGCAGGACTAGGGAAGTTATCATCCCCTTGTACGCGGTGCTGGTGAGGCCTCACCTCGAATCCTGTATTCAGTTTTGGGCCCCTCATTACAGGAAAAACGTTGAGGTGCTGGAGAGAATTCAGAGAAGGGTGACGAAGCTGGTGAGGGGTCTGGAGCACAAGTCTGAGGAGGAGCGGTTGAGGGAATTGGAGCTGTTTAGCCTGGAGAAAAGGAGGCTGAGGGGAGACCTTATCACTCTCTACAACAACTTCAAAGGATGTTGTAGTGAGGTTGGTTTTGATCTCTTCTCCCATGTACCAAGAGATAGGATGAGAGGAAATGGCCTCAAGTTGCACCAGGGAAGGTTCAGATTGGATATTAGGAAAAAATCTGTGACAGAAAGGGTTGTCAGCATTGGAACAAGCTGCCCAGGGAAGTGGTCGAGTCACCATCCCTGGAGATGTTTAAAAGACATATGGATGAGGTTCTTAGGGATGTGGATTAATGCCACAGTTAGGTTATGGTTGGACTCGATAATCCTGAGGGTCTCTTCCAACAAAAATGATTCTATGATTATATCTTGTTCTCAAAAACATTAGGTATAGACCACAGCTAATGACCAAACTGGCAGTGCAATGGTGTGGTCGAGTAACTCACATAAGTACTTCTAATACTTGGTATTTCTTCAGTTGTTCCAAGAGATTCTCAAAGTTCTTCACACAGAGAATTCATTATAATACAGTTCACAACAAGCTGATAAAGTATAAAAGAGCCCGCTGCGCAGTTGGAAAACAGAGGTACAGTGCATTACTGTCTGTAACCACATAGTAAAAGAGTAGAATCATGTGGGTTATCTATCTGTCTATATCAAAATGTAAAATCTTCAACACCAGATTGAGCACCAGCAGTGGTCATAGTGGCAGTTACCACCACTGGGTCTTGCAGTTTTTGGCTGGACAGACCCTGTGCCACTCTGAAATGGCTCACTCCATCTGCCACCTCTGTCTAACTTGTCAAATACTGGCAAGGAAACACCATCTATGAAGTATACAAAGGAACTTTACTTCTCCCTAAGGAGATATTCGGTTAGGCACAGAAATGTCACTGAAACATGGAGCCTTCCAGGAAATTGCTGATTAGCTCAGGGAACAAGACAAAAAGAAATCTAATGTTCCTATGAGAATCTGTATATTTTTCCCTTACTATTTCCAGAACAATACAACCAGCCATGCATCCTTTGGCAGGCTGCTTTCTGCTTTGGACCATGGTGAAATACGTACATTATTATCTGCTCCTAGGTATCACCTTTTCAGACTGTGAACACCTCTTGCTGAGAGTACTTATGCTCAGCTCCACTAGTTTGTTTCCACCCACCAACGGGAGGCAAATTTACACTTCAAGAGATAGTGTAAATCTCCAGGAAAGAGACACTGCCCCTGTCAAATTTCAATTTTTCCTGACTACCTGATGTCTCGGATCAAGTGGGGTGTGGGTTGTCTGGTTTTGCAGAAAATTAAATCCTTTCAAATAATTTAATACTATTGTTTAGTACTTTGAAGGATTATTCATTCTCCTTCTTGGCACATGCAAGGGAATCAACCTTCCCAATATGCCAGTTCAGCAGCTTACTTGTTGTTAGATAACAATTCTTCACACTTCCTACTTTACTGCCTTTTGGTACACATGACAGCTTATCTAAGTTAAACTGTTCTTAAGCCACAGTGGAAGAGGAAACATCCCATTTGAATGCAAGGGGCAGAGAACCAACAGGTACAAATCTGAGCCCTTTCCTTGCTACATAACACAACTACTGCAATGTGCACGAGAGTGGCTGGACTGGGCCAAGCTGCAGAGCATTACATCGCTGCAGAAACCACCCTGTGCCAGAAATGCAGCATTCACTGCTGCATAATGTCCTCTGCAAACACTGCAGAAGATAATTTTACCTATCCCAGAATTCCTTCTAACTTCCCCAAAAGAAGGACACAACTTTAATGATGTGTTTTCTCACACTAACATTTTCAGTTCATCCTAATTTCTCTACCTTGTACAAAAATAGATGTCAAGTTTTCGGGAGACCTCTGCACAGTTTTTCTTGACAATGACTCACTGAAGCTCCACAGGGATGCACATCTTTCCCCACGGGGTCAGAGCATACTTCACACATAATTTAAAAGCAAAAGATCTTCAGAGTCAATAGGGACAGCAGAAGGAGACATATTCTAGAAGAAGAATGTGTTGATTTAATCTTACATTTTCAAATTCTAGATGCTTAGATTTGCAACTCTAAAATTATTTTGCATGGAAAATTGACGTTAAAACGAAGATTGCATATGCACAGATCTCCTCATGAAACTGTAGTAAAGCACAATGGCAGGGGAGAAACATAAATTAAAGGGACCAAACCCAAGTTGTAATTTTAAGATAGCCTACCAAAAATTTTCAGGACACTGATGCAAAGAACCTCAGCTCCAAATTTCTACATGGTTTTAATTTCACAAAAAAATAAAGCTGATTACAGTTCTGGAAAAGCTCAAACCACAATGTCTCTCTCTAACACAGTGTTTGGAATATTTATCAAGGCCCTTAAAGGGAGACTGTCATCCTGACCCCCTTGTACTTCATGTTGCAAGATCAGATACATGTCAGCTATTTCACTGGTTCTTCAGTCTCCTGTCTAACTTCTGTCTTTACTGTCATTTTTATCACTGCCTTTAAGAGGCTTATACAAATGAAAAAGCAATGGCTCTTTCAAGTCCTAAAGACAAAGGACTGTATAGTTCAAAAATTATATTTCAAGTGTTACCAAACTGGAAGAGGAAAGAATAGTGAGAGGAAGTACTTCTTAAGAAATAATCTCTTGGTCAGTTTGTGTGTTACTTTTAGCATCAGGTAAAAGCACTCAGGAAGAACTTTATAACCAAATGTTCTTGCAATGGGAAACCCCACACAACAGAGGAATAACTAATTGCCACTCAGCAGTTCTTCCAGTCTCATACCAGAAGTGTATGTGGGGAAATGCTGATACCATGTAGATGACCTCTTGGTAGTCTCCTTTCCAGTACGCACCGTCAGGATTGGCATCGTCAGCCTGTCACTGGGAAAGCATTCCACAGGGTCTTGCACTCAAGTTTCTTATTCTATCAATTCCGCCTGGAGTACTTGCCAGCATGTTCTCTGTGCTACCAAAACGTTACATATGGCTTTGAAACATCAGTTAAGGACTTTCCCTTACAGGTAGACTAGGCAGTTTGGTTTTTAGCTTCAGGCTACTACTAGTTGACCTTCCAAGTTCAGGTACTGTGCATCTGTTATTACACCTTATCATAGAGATGACACTTTAGGCAAATATAATAGTTTAGATGCAATCCTTTCTCCAGAGTCACAAAACACACACACAAAGTTCTCATTCAGGGATAAATTCTTGTATCACAAAGGAAGTGAAGGGAGCAATGGAGCTTTTGCCTTTGGGGTAAGATGTCAGTTATAAGGAACAGTTGAAAGGGAGATCACATTTTATATATGCATATGATAATACATAAATATATACAATATAACAGTATGTAATATATGTATATATACACACAGACATCACAGATGTTGGAAGCCCTGGGGCAGGGAGGAATCCCAGCACAAAGTCCTGTGTGAGAGAGACAAAAAAGGAGCAGTTGAGAGACAAGATTGGCAAAAACAGCAAGTGGACTTGTGGGCAGAAACGTGTGGGCAGAGTTGTTTACAGCCTTGAAGGCAAGGACAAGGGATATGAATTTGATGTGGATTTTCAATAAAATACACAAAAAATTTTTTACAATTACTTGGCTAGCATTTCTAGACTGTTCTGCCCTCTAATATCTTGTAGACTGCTCAGCTTTAGCATTTCTGAGTCCTTTAACTTGAAAAAGTTGGGGTAAGGGACTGCGATGAGGCAGACAGTACTACAACAGAGAGCCAAAATTCCTGATACATACACAGAAAACTCCATCAGCAGAGATTTCCCAGGCAATATATGTCAGTCCAGGCAATCTTCGATTTGTTCAGCATATTATTTTCTAGCACAAATGTCTGGATACATTTTTTTTAATTGTGCAAACAGGCACAAATTGGAAGGGTGAATGACAGCAAGTTATTCACCCTTAAGAAACACATTTGACAAAGTTCTGGAAATAACGATTCTGGGTTTTGTCAGAATGGCAAAAGATAGGCTGCTGATGTGGAGATGAGAATTAGTTAGGCACAGAACAATCATTACAATCCTATTGCCACATTCACCAAATAGAAAGCAAATATAGCAAAATTACACCCTATATCTCCAGTACACTAAATCACAGTGTCAGCAGGGTGCCAAGAGCCATCTTTTTGCTGTACATGCTAGTTCCCTGGCCACCAGGCGCCAGGGTCAGACGTAACGCACCCCTGAGTGACACCCTGAGCATGGGCAGGTGGGTGACACAGTGGTGCCCAGTGGAGGAATATGAATTTCCTCCTGCTGAGTGGGAATCACCAGGTGAATGTGTGCTCGTGTCTTACTTCAGCTGAGCATGTGGGGGCCTTCATACAAATTAGATAAGATATCATATATGCCTAAAAATACAAAAAGCAGGACAGAAATACAGATCTTTATCAGGCAGACATTCCATTATGCTAGTGCCAGCTTTTCAAGTGTTGTAAGAAAAGTATTTGACACATGGAGTAGGTTCAAAATCTCACAGACAGATTTTGCCCCAATTGGAAAACAAAGCTGGAAAATTAATCCATGTCTCTCAGACATCACTGTAAATCTAGGAGACCACACTGCTGCTCTAAACTTTTCCATGCTGAGACTTGGAACGGGTGGAAAGGGTTACTCTTACAGCTTTGGGACCTGCTGACAGCTGCAGCTCATCTTTGGTGGAACCACAATGATGGATGGAAAAGGAATGCACAACAATGTTTTCTGTGTAAAAGGTCTCCATAACCTGTGTAAGCCTGGCCTGCTAAATCTTCACCAGCAAAGTGAGTAAAGTAAGACAAGACAGTATTACAGCAATTCCCTGTTCCTGCAGGTCTGTGGAAACTCAGAGTGGGTGACAGCATCCCCAGAGCAGTGCTTATTTATATCTATGGACGTAAAGGCAACTGAAATCTTCCTGCACCCACACAGAGCACCCTCATAGCCATCAACAACACAGAAATAAAATAATTGAGATTGCAGGCTTCTAGACACAGCAGGAATTACAGGAGTCTAACTTTGCCCCCCAAAGAGAACCTCACCTGTCATTTGACATAACTAGCTTCAGAGGCAAGACAGCAATTCACTCTCCACAGTGCCTCAAAGATTTGGCATTTTTTGAGATCATTCCAAAAATCAGACTAAATCGTCGTATGTGTAAGACATGAATGTCCATCAGCTGAGGAGGCTCAAATTCAGTCATTATTCCTGTTCTTCAGAGGCACATCTTGTGCCCAAGGAGTGCAATAGTCGAGACACACTAGTTCTTACAGCCACCAGCACAGAAGGGGCCATTTTAGCTACCACCTTGTCCAGCCACCTTTGATTCCTCCTTTTCCCCCCACAAATAACTAAATACATGCCTGCAGTTGGGCTGCCAGGAGAGCTGAAACCCAAAACCAAATGTAAACTCACACTACACATCCAGACAGTGAAACAGAGAAATTACTAGCCTCTACCAATGAAAATCAATGCAAAGCTCTCCCATCACTGGCTAAAAGCCAGGCTGTCCGTGGCATGGACATATCCAGCAGACTAAACATAGTTCAGATATACCATATTCATATGACCAGCCTTCACATCCGTGTTCTTGTGTAGTTTTGCCAAGTGAGTGCACCTCTCTATAGCATAAAGTGGGGCATATGCCCACATCCAAAGGGTCTTCAGGGAGGAAATGTTCGGGATGAGGTTGCAAGCCAAATAAATTGTGCTGAGACACTGAATCTGGATTATAAATCATCAATTGCATGCTTTTTATCCAAACAGCACTGAGCATGTTTTTGCTTGTCTGTGCCAATCAGCTGCACAAAGCTTGCAATCAAACCTTCAGCTCAGTCTAGAAATGTTTTTTGCTTTGTGCCATACACTGCCATGTTTTCTTCTCTGTAGGAAAGCAACAAAAAACAGACAACAATTACTTTTTTTATAGAAACTCATTTAGTAAAAAGCAGCTACCTCTCCTAATCTGACATTATTTGGAACTACTCTCTTTCTGGGCCCGGTTTTATTTGCAGATTTGCAATAGATTAACCAAGGCCATTTCAAAATGTCTACCCACTCTTGGCCATTCAAAGCATTTCCTTTTTAGCACAAATTATTATAGCACGCTTCTGTAGTGTCTCTCAAAATATACTCCTGTTTTCCTCGTATCTGGGGAAAGGTGCCTGCCACTTGAAATTAACAGAGCTTCTTCAATGCTGGCCCAGTGCGCTCAGTAGCAGCCAGGAGAGGGTGACCTGTTTCAATCAGACGCCACTAGCCTGCTACCAGGGCAGCAGGAGCAGTGGCACTACTTCAGTCACGTTGTCACAGGGTTAGCAATGAAAAGACACATCCTCAGAATTTGTGAAATGAAAATCCTAGTGCCCAGAAGCAATCCGCAAGCCGCTTGGAAAGGCAGGAGGGCAGCCAGGCATATCTTGTTTCAGGCTTTCCTCAGAGAAACCCGCTCCAGGAGTGCTACGAAGTGGGGAGGGACAGCAATGAAACTTCACCTGTGGCTTTAATTACGTCTGTCCTTGTCTTTCTCTGTGATATTTATGAAGGAAAGGGTGGTTTCAGATCTGATGGGAAGTGAGACTCGGGATGCTCCAAACAGCTTTTTAGCTTTGTTATACAGGGTACATGATTAGCCTGCTCTAGTTGCTGATATTATAGAGTTGAATATCTCATGGCATTTCCCCTATAGATTTACCATTCTTTGCAAAAGAGGAGAGTGAGAAGTACCACCTGCACCACTTAATCAGTTTCCAATGCAGTTTGCATTCACTGTATATAATGTAAAGTAAGCTGTTTCTCATCCAATGGTGGCTGTCATCTTTACTTCTCTCTGAAGATGACACCAATGATTTACTAACACCTGTACAATTGCAATGTCAAATTCCAGCTCTTGAAATACAAAACTTAGCTCTGTGATACATGCCAAGACATCTGAAAGTACATATATCACCTCTACAAAATCTGCCTGGTACCAGTCCTGTATCAACTCAGGTATCAGGGTCCTTCATTAACACAAACTACTAGTAGCTGAAGTTTTAAATACAGGTTACTCTCTAATGTATAATGTTAATCAGTCATGAACTTCCTTCATGTTCACTGGTGACTCATCTGGTAAATCCTGAATATTTTTCTTTTCTGGGAATTCAGGACTAATATAAAAGACTTCTTCAGTTAAATGTTGTTAAAAGTGAGAAACTGAATCAGCTGTAAAAATTCACAAGTGCTGACCTATGGGCAGTAGAATAATAATTTATTAACATAGTATTTGACATTTGGAAAATTCATGTGAGTTGTAACTGTTCTCAATATAACTAGAAGGTAAGCAATATAAAAACTACTTACTGGAACAAGTTCTTGGTCAATCAAGCAACGTTATGAAAGGGTGATATGATGATGTATGCATCCCACTACAAAATTCTTTACATTTCTTTAGGAGTAACAGCCAAGGCATCGACTGACTATGTTAAACTCTTTCTTCCCTACTCTGCCTCTTCCTCTGAGCAGTAGCTGTAGGGCCTTAACATTCATAGTCAGCTTTCTCAGTAATGTCCTTGGAGTGAAAAATGATCTTTGGCAAGAATGCAAAAAGGCAAACAAAAACCGTTGCCACTTATTATAGCTTTTCATATAGTTATGCAGCTATATAGTAAGCATTTTCACTGCTGTTCCTAAATCTGTTCCAAGAATCTCAGGAATTTGCAAAGTAGGCTGCTGTTTCTTTTCCTACCATCAGGAATCTGAGGAATCAATTCTTATTCCTTGTGTTCCCACTAATCCTTGACATTTTCAATTAACAACTGGAACAACAGTTGATGTTATAGTATCTAGGATGATCCAAGGCTTTTTTCAACTCCTTCCCTAAGCTGTTTTTTTGCATTTTAACTCATCTCCTACCAATTATTATATAAGCTGGGACCCAGGTTTGATATCTAAATTCAAAAGAATAGTGGAAGTTTCAAGGATAATTAGGTTTCTACATGTCTTGTGCTAGGCAGGAGAAAATCGAGGGACATGCAGGAAGAACTGAACTGTTACACATTCTGTTTGTCAGCAAATGGCTTAAAGCCGGACAGTCTCTGGAGCTTGGGGGCAGCTAGGGTTGTTGCTGGGAGGAAGAGGTAGTACTTAGACATTCAAACTATATAGATCCATGAGAAGTCAGGCTGTATTTATTCTGCAGCTCCTGGAAAAAAACTTGTATTTGTTCTGTGTTTACTAAAAGGTTTAGTGTATCTGCCAGGATAAGATTTCAGTGTCTTCTTTTTCCTACATTTTCTTGTGCACATCTACAGGGAGTTTCAAAAAGATTGACCCAATTTGAAATTACTGTATCACTGCAATCACAAAC
The DNA here is from genome assembly GCF_964273445.1 of Streptopelia decaocto. Lineage (NCBI taxonomy): Eukaryota > Metazoa > Chordata > Aves > Columbiformes > Columbidae > Streptopelia > Streptopelia decaocto. The sequence continues at coordinate 43,131,097 of NC_138661.1, read as the reverse complement.
TGCCCATGAGTGAAAGTCTCACAGACCGTGCAGCAGGTGGAGGGAACACTGAGCAATTTTTAAAAGGTTACTAAAACTTGGTAAGTCGTTAAACTGTTTGCAAATTTTTGTGTAACTGTAACATGTTGGGTCCATCTTTTTGAAACACCCTGTAGTATTTGGAGGTCTCCTGCTAAGTTAAATCCGTATTTATCCTGCAGATCTACATAGTAGTAAATCTGAATTTTGTACTGCCATGCTGAGTTTTTTTAGTGAAGTTTCTCTCAGCTTCCTCATTATTCTGAGGACACCTTGACAAGGAAAGGCTGTGCTGGAACTGGCAGATCTTACTGGATGTCTGAAACTCTGCATGAGAGTTGGTGCTCCCTGTCAGTCCTCAGAACCTTACATTTGTCCTGCCTTGCAAACTCTGATTTTATCTCAGAAATCAGCATTCAATAGTTGCGTCAGTTCCATGATTTTAGAATATAATCCAATTAGCCATAAATACATTTCTCTGTCATACTCAAAATAAGCCCCACTATCCAGATTTTGCTACGATTGTGCAGGTATGCATTACTATAGATCAGTTTTTTGTTTATTATTTTCAGAAGCAATTATGGATATCATGTTGCATATCTTATCTGAATGCTCCTTCCAAGTGGAATGAAGTACTACTTCTCATTTGATTACATTTTTATTTTCCCAGATGGCTAGTTTGTATGTCAGCAGTTACTTATTTTCTCTGTGCTACTAGGATAAGCCCTCACTCTTCTGTTAGTGAAATGTCCAGCTTAATAATTTCTCCCTTGAAGTGATGGTATCATACCAGTTTGTGCTTTAAATCTCTGCTTTCTTCTGACCATCCTTGTAAAATTTCAGTTTATTCTAAATAAAATCTCTCTATGTAAGTTACAGTGTGAAATTCTGTTAATTTCAAAATTATAAAAGGAGCATGCTTCACTACATAAATTTCATACCCATCGATATCTCTTTCATGTAGTATTGATCTGTTTATCACCCTACTAAAGAAATCCATATTTCCTCCCTTATTTGTATTCTACAGAAAAATCATGTCACTGTAGCTTCAGCATCATATGTACAACTTTAGCTGGTTGTAAACAGGAAAGTTTCTTCAATGTGAGCAAATTTGGAATTCTTGCGGTCTTGGTAGGTGTGCTTCAAACAACCAACTGGAACCAGTTCTTACTAATTCCTTTTCAAACTTGAAATAGTTTCTTCCACAGCAAAATAGATATCAGGGAATATAAAACTGACTGTTCTTGAGAACACTCAGATCTGTATTTCTGGAAGATGCCTTTGCTGAAAGTACACCAAACAGGGGCAGATCCTTTGCATTGCTGTTTGCTGGTGTGTTAAGTATCTCTTTGGTCTGCTTTCATGATGTCAACAAAGCTCCTAAAATGACATGTGATGCCTCCATTCTATGCAAGGTTATTAAGAACTAATTTATTAAATATGCTTATGAACATATAGTTCATAAGATGCATAAATGAAACTTACAATTCTGGTAGCCTTATATGGAAAGGCAAATATACTTTTTTTTAAAAAAAAAAAAAAGCGTTCAGGCACTTCCACCCCTGGTTTGCAGGCCCTGCAAGATTGTCAATCTTGCTAAGAATTAAGACCGCTCATGCATAGACGAATCTGTTTCAGTATTACTCTTCTTTGTTATTTTTATATGCCCAAGCTAAAGTTTCAAAGCACCAGAGGGTTTAGTTTTTCGACTACAAAGAAGCTTCTAAAGCTAGTTTGACTCCTTGGATTCCAAGGGCAGGGTGGCTATCATTGAATGGAGATGGTTCAATATAGGCCAGCTGCAGGACAGGCAGGGGAAAATGTGAGATGATGTAGTAAATTAACAAATCACAGGAAAATACTTCAAGAGTAGTCACCCCCACTTACCTGCAGATCTCTATTATTTTCCCTTCACAGCATACAGAGAGCAGCCAGCAGACCTAAGAGATGCTGCTCCAGGAGGCCCTTACATAGTTAGTTTTAGATCAAATCTGTATCTGCAACACCAGCCTACGTCCCATCTTTTTCTTAAGGTCAAAAATGCATTTCAACACAAACAGATTTGATGAACCATTTGCAATAGCCCAAAATTTGCAGCCATTTTTGCCATTTTGGTTTACTTGGCTGGATAAGTCCCTATTACACAGTCAAGTGTGGTGGGTTGACCCTGCTGGATGCCAGGTACGCACCACAACCACTCTATTTCTCCTCCTCTGAAGCTGGACAGGGGAGAGAAAATATAATGAAAGGCTCGTGGGTCAAGATAAGGACAAAGAGAAATCACTTCACCACTTCCCGTCAGAGGCAAAACAGACTTGACTTGGGGAAAATTAATTTAATTTATTACCAATCAAATCAGAGTAGCATAATGAGAAAATAAAAACTAAATCTTAAGACACGTTCCCCCACCCCTTCCTTCTTCCCAGGCTTAACTTTACTCCTGAATTCTCTACCTCGTCCCCTGCAGCAGCACAGGGGGAATGGAACAGAGGTTGTGGTCAGTTCATCACACACTGTCTCTGCTGCTCCTTAGTCCTCAGGGGAGAACTCCTCACACTCCTCCCCTGCTCCAAGGTTGAGTCCCTCCCACAGGAGACAGTTCTCCATGAACTTCTCCAGCATGACTCTTTCCCACAGGGTGCAGTTCTTCACGAACTGTTCCAGTGTGGGTCCTTTCTACGGGGTGAAGTCCTTCAGGAAGACACTGTTCCAGCATGGGTCACAAGTCCTGCCAGCAAACCTGCTTTACCCTGGGCTCCTCTCTCCAGGAGTCCACAGGTCCTGCCTGGTGCAGGCTCTAGCATGGGGTCTCCATGGGGTCACAGCCTCCATCGGGCATCCACCTGCTGCGGTGTGGGGTCCTCCATGGGCTGCAGGTGGATCTCTGCTCCACCATGGACCCCCATGGGCTGCAGGCAAACAGCAGCCTCACCGGGGTCTGCATCACAGAGGAATCTCTGCTCTGGTACCTGGAGCAGCTGCTCCCCTTCCTTCTGCACTGACATTGCTGCCTGCAGAGTTGTTTCGCTCACATCTTCTCATTCCTCTCTTCTGAATACTACCATGTTGAGCAGTATTTTTATTCCTTTTCTTAAATATGTTATCACAGAGGCATTACCACCATTGCTGATGACCTTGGCCTTGGCCAGCAGTGGGTCTGTCTTGGAGCCAGCTGCTGTTGTCTCTATCGGACACAGGGTAAGCTTCTAGCAGCTTCCCACAGAAGCCACCCCTGTAGCATCCCTGCTACCAAAACTCACCATGCAAACGCAATACACTAAGGTTTAGCATTTGCAAGCCAAATTGAAGATATAATTAATAGCAACCTGGACTGAAGCATAGATTATTCTGAATGAGATTCAAGCTTGTAGTCAGTAGCATCCAAAGGTAGTAGAACTTCTCATGTTGTCACTCAATCTCACAACACAGACACATACCAGAAGTCAGAGAGAATTTTAAAATATATTTCACTTTACCTTTGTTTTCCTTCCTCTGGTACAATGAAATAAAATAGCTACAGGCAGCCGGCCATGCCTTTTGGATGATGGTTTAAAACTCTGTGTTCTGATAGAATACCAAGTCTTTGGTTTTGTAAAACTCAAAATATACAGAACAGTCTTTCAGAACCAGCTCTTACTCCATAATTCCATAGTAAATATACTGCAAATATAATTTCTGTGTTTGCAGCCTATTCAAAGTGGCCTTGTTCTAGTGCAAAAGAATAAAAAAGTCTTAAGCAGAAGTGAAACTTACTGGTCTATTTTCAGCATGCATACCCCAAGATGAGTGAAAAACAAAACACCGCTAATGATGAGATATAAATAATTTTAATTCTTTCAATACTAGCTGGCAACTTTAACATTTTAGTATGATTTTTATAGTGATGGCATCCTCTTAAAATAAAATAATAGCTAATTAAGAAAGTATATGTTTCCATAAATATATGCATAAAAAATAAATGGCCCCATATTTCTGTGTGAGTAGGAAGCAGGGAGAAAAAAATATACAGCAAGAGGTTGGTCTGTACCATTTTGATAAGTTGCTATAAGGTGGAGGCAGCAGAAAGAGGAGAGGATCTATTGTAGTGCATTTATATCAAAACCATTTAATATAAAAATGCTAGTAAAAGGGTTTGTTGAACCAGATCCTCATATAGCTGGGGCTTTCATCTTTAATGGAAACAAATTAACTCATCTGATGTGAGAGGAATGTTTGATGAGGGTGGAAAGAATGCAGGGGCTTTTTGAGTAATCAGGGTTTAAACTTACAGGAAACAAATGTCAACTTACTAGAGGTCACTTCACCTCCATATGTCAGGCACTCATTGTGGAGGAGTCCCAGTCTAAGCTGTGGACAGTGAATGCTGCAAAGGAATGGAGGGTTCCATCCATTAACTGGAACCCCAAGAATAATCTAAGTGATAATGGATGGCTTTGAATCAGCAATCAAACAGAGGTGGTTTGCATATAACTAGGCAGCTAAAAGGTTTTGTGTGAGATTGGTTAGGGCTTGGAATTGGAAATAAAACATAAATGAAAGTAAACCTGCACCATAAATTAATCATACCACAACTGGAGATGAGCTCTGAAAAGGTCTTTTGACAACGGTGAGTTCGGCTACAGAAATGACCTGTCTAATGGGAGAACAGAGAAAGAGACTTACATGAGAAGAAATCCTGGGAAGCAAGTAGGTGGGGCAGTTTCAGAGTTGGAGGGAAGATAACCTAACAACACAGGGAACAAGCCTTTTGAGCACTAGCTAAGCAGTCTTTCTTACACTCACCAAAAAAAAAAAAACAAACCAAAAAAAAAACCAACAACAACAAAAACACAACACCGTAAAACTACCAGCAAACACAGAGTTAGAAAACATCATGAGCTCATGGATCCAAACTGGGCCACAGCTGAGTCCAGAATCAGGAGTCTCTGTTCAAACTCAGGTCCAGAGGTCATGTTCTCATTCATGTTAAACTTTTAAAAATAATTCCCAATGATTTCAAGACTATCTCACTTAGAATTAAGTTGGTGCAGCTAGAAAGCCTTTTGTGCACAGACACAAAACATCCCTTTGCTGATCTGAAAGCTCTCAAATGCACTGTGGCATTCTTTTGCCCTAATATACATGTATCTCTGGTCTCTGGTGCACTTTCCTGCCTTCATACAGCTATGACAGCAAGTTGCAGAACAGTACCCTCCTGCAACTATTCATATTCTGCTGCTCTCCTGTGTTCATCTGCCATGGACGAAGATGGAAGTGTTTCAAGTCTTTGAAAAGGACAGAAGAGGGACTGGCATCTGCAGGATGCCCCACCAGGAAAGTCCCAGGCTTTCCCTGCCACAGAAATAGAGAATATGATTTTTGAGCTGCTGCTTCCCTGCCATATTCCTGTGATGTAGGGAGGACTTATTATTAACTTCTGAAGGGCAGAGAAGCAACCAGGAGTTTTCTGTCTCATGTATCAAGACAACACCTATGATTCTTGTAGGAAGGAGTACTGATGTCTTCTGGACCCTCCCTGCCACCTCGGATTTGAGAAGGGTGTCTAATGTCTTCTGAGATAATGGCATGAGGAACATTTAAGCAAATACCTGCTGGTTCCTTACGAGTATTCTGGCTCCTCCTCCAGCTGCTCCCAAGGAAGCTAGATTGAATCTCAGATTGGTGCATGTAGTTTCACTGAATATGTCCGCCCAGCTCTCCCCCAGGTTATTCTGTTGGCCCTTGGAATGGCAGGGCCCCACATGCTGTCTTCTTCAGCCTTTGCACTGATCTGGAGAGATCACCTTTAAGAGCATGAAAGAAGTTTGTTCTCCAAGACCTGTTAAGCTTCTGGCCTCTGCTAGGGGCTTGTATATGACTAATTAGCACCAATTCAATGATAGATTTCAATTTAGAAATTGGGCAGTGACCTGTCAGAGCACTGAGGTATGAAAATTTAACATAAATTTATCAGTCCTTTCTCTCTTGCATTTGTCTGTAAATATGGCCTTTCCGGTCCCCTCAGAGAAAGTGAGCTCATTTACCACAGTCTGTAATTATTACTGGAGGAAGAGCAGAAAGCTCTTTGAAACCTTGAAAAGTTAAGGGAATAATTTAAATCACTAACAGATTCAGTTACACTCAGGCATGTGAAGCTGAAAACACAAAAACCTTCTGTAATGTGCAATCATTATCCTCCTCTGATGGTGGTGTTAAATTGTGCACAATGGCAAGAAAAGCAAAGATCCCAAGCCTACCGACTGCTGTGATAAGAGAGAAAATCCTGAAGTGAGCAGGACTGCAGTGGGATTGTGACATTTTAATGATAGTTTAGAAATACAAAAATATCTAAAGTGAAGATAGTCAGTCTTCTATTCCTCCTCTTTCTCTGTGAATAGCAGTCCACTAGCCTTTCAGTTTTGTAGACATAGATTTAAGGAACTGTTTTAAATCAGCAATAATTTTTATCTGAAAATAATGTAGTGAGTTTTAGTTTCACTTCTGAAAAATCTGTCTATAACCAGTGATACAAATACATTGCACATGGCCCTTCTTTCTTCTGTTTTCTTCCCCCAAGTTCACACAATCTGAGCCCTACCTAATGATTCATAAACCCCCAAAATAATGTCTTCCTAAATTGTTAAGATTGTCTTGTAGATCTCACAATGTAAGGTTAGAAATGCTGTCAGTCTGACACAATGCTGTTACTATAGGTTGTTCAATTAAAAAATGCAGCTATCTGGCTAAATTAGTAAGTATTGTTTTGCAATTGAAATTGATGTAACTATGTAGGTAGATCAAAGTGGAGAGATGGAGAGAGCCTGAGTATAGGTGAGGAAGGTCCAGGGTGGAGAGAGAGATCACAGCTCGACTAAGGATGTAAGTTCAGTTAAAAATGTGGTGTTTGGGTCAGTGCAGCCTCTAGGCTGCCTTTAGGATTCATTAAAAAATTCTCACCACTTCCACTAGAGCTTTATGAAGCTAAGTGCTTTGAAAAAGCTTTTTAAAAATACATCTTGTATCCAGACAAGCTGTAATTTTGAGAAAGCAGTGGCAGAAGAAACTGTGGAGTAGAGGGTATTTCACAGAGTGCCAAAGGAAGGAAATTAAATTTGTGTGTAAGTGTTTTGGGGAGGATATGTAGCATGAAGGTCTATTTGTGAGACATATTATTTTTGTCTCACACCCAGTCATGCCACAAGACTGCTTCATTTAGCTCAGGAAACAAAAGATTTTGTAATATCTGGTTGCTTGATATAGTTGCATAAAAATTGTAAAACTGAGATAATGGTTCCAAGTCTGCAATTATTAGAAGGAAACAAGTAACTGGCACCAAGTCTGCAAATAGGTAACATCCATCTGGTCGGGCCAAAATGAGCTGGCTTACACCTATAAGAAGAAGAAGAAGTAATTCTTTGGACCACACTCATCCTGGTTTGTGCTGAAAGGCCTACAAACAGCAGTGATACACCAGGGGCTAGAGGTCAGGACAAGATGTGCACTTCATTTCCAGCCTTCTTCATCAAAAGGCTCTGAATCCAGGTGATCTTAATCTTGGAAAATATGAACCAAGACAGTGCCCTCCAAGCCAAAATGGCATCAGATTCACAGTATTGTATTCTGAAGATCTATCCAATAGGTTTGGTAAGTGCTTGAACTTTAGTTGTTAACAAAAAGCCTAGTTGGTGCTTTGAGTCTTCATGGTGTCTCAGTCTCACAGGTGGTCCCATCATAACGGCCCAATTCCACGTTTACAGTTGCAACAGATCCATTGTGAGGAATCGTGAGGTTTGGGGGGACATGGCCCCCCCGTGTTTGAACAGACTGCAAGGGAATCTGCATACAGTTGCTTGATTTTGAGGGACAAGCTTTGGAGTACTATGGCCAGAGACCTGTACAGCTTCATTAGAACAGAGGAGCTGCAGAGCTGAGAAAAGTATATTTTAAGCAGTGCAATGCCTGCCTGTATGACTCAGTGTACCAGGCAGTGGCCAGTGGCTTCCTGAGCTTATACGTCATTCAAAAATGAATAGAAATTCAGCAGTATAATAAATGTGACTGTCACTGATTACACATCCCGGAAGAAATACCATCGCTATGTATCTGAGGTTTTTGAGGTCTGCCTCCGTTCTACTCCACTGTATCATGTTGTTATCAACTGTTCCATAAATCATTCTCTCCTCTTTCAAAAACTTCTACATTCTCTTGCTAAAGCTATTAATGCTAATAATACATTGCAGCTCTATTAAGTTTATAATATGGGGTTTAAACAAAATGCGTCTTTCCTCCCTCCCCCAGATAAAGATAGAGGAGGAGTAAACATTCATCTTTTGATGAGGTATATTATAACTTCTTTATAGCACGTGAATGCAAACAGGTGTCTTCTTTGACCAGAGAGGATGTAAATGAAATACATTTCTGCCTTCAGCAGTTGACCAGCAAAATAACAAAACCAGTACTGGGATCCTGTTGAGAAAACAGTGCAGTCCAGGGTTACTCAGTTTATCATGGAGATTTAGCAGACCCAGTCTAAGATAAGCACTTCTAGCAGCTTAATTGCTGAAACTATGTCAGTTTTAGATATAAGAAACTACCCTTTCAGTAATTAGAATTATATTTGCATTTCACTGTCTCACTAGGAAAGACCCTCAAGTGAATCTGGCTCGGGAAGGTACATGGCCAGGCTACACAGCAACAACATGGCTCAGGCCAGGACTGAGGAAGGGCCTGAGCCTAAGCAGATGCCCCCAGTGAGGCTCCTCGCAGCTCTGCCTCACAGAGCTCCTGCACAGCAGCCTCAGCCCAGGCTGCAGCTGCACGGGTCAGCGCTGGCCACGGGCACAGGCAAAGTCTCTGTCCGAGTCCCTGACAGCCAAAGCCCAGGAAGGCTGATGGAGTGGTCTTGCTTATCTACAAGGGTACAAGTACATTTAACAGAAAGTATGTTTTAAAATGCTGTACTTTGAAGTGGAAATTGTTTCTTTATAACTCCTCCTTCATGTTAAACTAGATTTATCAGTTAAGCTTACATTGACAAATATACAGTAACAGTCAATCCCCAGGTAATCCACATCAATGAGAACATTTGTTTATTCACTGAAAAAGGGCTGGTGGTAGCTCTTCCTTTTAGCCAGATGTTTACGTGAGTCACACCTGAGATAACTGATAATCCAGACAGTGATAGCTGGAAATAATGGCATTACGGGACTTTCAGGTTCAGTTAAAGTAACACTAATTTTAATTGCTGCCTGGTTCCACACTTGCACAATGAACCACCCATTCTCTGATATCTTAAGGCAACACAGTTCAGTTCTTCCAGCAGCACAGGACAGATGGCGGCTTCACAGGCCACACATGGGTTGCAGGCGCAGCATTGTGCTCCTGTGTGAGAGGAGGCAGGCAGGGCTGCAGCCTCGCTCTCTTCTCCCATGAAAATTCAGTCTTAAAGCCCCCAACCTGTGCAAGCACAAGCCAATACATTCGGCTGGTTGGGCAAAGAGCACACTCTATCAAACACACACTTGTCTCCTCCCAGGAAGCTGGGATGGGCTCAGTGTATCACACAGTCCCTGGGCCGCCAGCTGGACCAGGCCAAATTCAAAGAAGAAATTCTCATAATCATTGTTTATGTTTCTCTGTTGGATCCCTTTGAATTGCAAGATGTAATAATTCTGAGAATCGACCGTTACACTCCCCATAGTTACAAGTTTGCTCATCACTTAAAAAAAAAAAATAAAGTATTTCCTTAGCAATCTGGATTGATAGTCAGAAAGCAAAACAGTTCCTTTTTTATTAAGGTTGGAGGGGTTAATTTAAGGGGGTTTATCCTTTGCAACTGAATATTTGGACCTATGATCTCTATAATTCTGAGATGTTCTTTGTTTTTAATGCCTTAAGCATGTTTCTCTTCTGTTGTTTGCAGAATGACTAATGCAATCAAATACAAATAACATGGAAGTAAATATTTCACATGTCTTAGAACCAGAACCTTAAGTGTAGTTTAAGTTAAGAAATTTATGAAACTTGTCTAGTAAATCTCAGAGCTCATTAAAAAATCTGAAATATCAACACAATTTTGGAAGACTAATCTTTTAATAATACAAGTGACATTAAAAAAGAAATAAACCTTACAACTGGAGAAATATTATCCACATTAAGAATATCCAAAACCAGAAAAAGGCTGCTGTAAAATTATTTTAAATTAAACATGAGAATCTAACACAGGTAAGTCTGATCAACTTATTTCCTCCTACAAAAATTACAGTAAAATTATTTGATTGGCTCCTGCCATCTACTGCATGTTGTAGGAAATACATCACAGAAATGGGAAAAACCATGCAAAGTGTATTTGCTGACAGTTCTGCATAACAGAAATAGTCCCTATTTTCTTACACTTTCAAAGCTTAAATACCCTGTATGGCATGCTTCCCCCACCTCTGTGGATTCAGAAAATAGTTTTCCAGTGTCTCGTCCATTCAGTGCATCAGAGTCACTCTGGAACTGTGATACAACCTGCAGCTCAGTGAAACCATGTGAAGGCTGAGGAAGAGTGAGAAATTATCCGCAGTCTCTAAGGCTGCACAAGTCCTGTGGAGAACAGCAGTATTCTCAGATTATGCCTGTGGCTCAAAGCTTGTCAGACTGACCATACCTGATCTGCTTCCCACTGTGAATTAGCAGTGTAGCCTGGACAAAGCTGTCTTGAAGGCAGAATGTAGAGAGCCTTCGGTGTATTGAGGCCACTTAGAGCCACATCTCTTCTTTTTGGCATTGGAGACAGAGCATGTAGGGAAGAAAGAGTCCACTTCTGTCCAGCAAGCTGTTCAGCTGTTCAGCAAGCTGATGAAGTCAGAAATCTTGCTCTAAGCAAGCTCTCATGCTGCTGTCTCAGAAACGCGGCAACTATTAAAGGAAGCACCTGTAAGATCAGTTAATGTTTTTTTGTTCAGGAAATCATTGCCCCAGTGAATTCTGGTTTTAGGGAAGAAGGCAACGTCTGCGTGCTGTTTACACCCACACTATCAAAACAAAAGGTGTTTGATTTAGGCATCCAGGATTCACTGTAATCATTTTTTTGTGATCTAGTTAATGGTGATCCAGCCTAATATCATATCCCTCAGCAGATTTTCATATTCTTGAGAGCAGCCTTTCCATAACTGTCCTTACATAACGTCCATTCACCTTCAACCAGCTTTAACTGATAGTCATTGTGAAAGACAGAAGATAGTTTCCAGGGTCGGTAGACTGAAAATCACCAGGCAAACACTCAGAAGAATGCAACAGAACCTCTGTTGCCTGTATGTGAAGTGCTGATAAAAGGACATCTGTTTCCAGGGAAATACACTATATGAATCAAGTGTCTGTTGTGTTGACGATGTTAGTTTTGGTCTGTCAGGGTCAATGCTCTATTATGCCTGCTGCACTAATAGACAGTTCACGTATTTAATCAGACTACAAACCTTGTAAATCCTGTGACTGCTTAAAATTAATAGCAATTCAAGAAGCATTGTTGGAGTTTGTCTTAAGACCTGTTGACTAACTTTATATCATGAGGAACTGGTCACTAGTAGGAAAATCAGTTTAAAACCCATCGTCATGATAAAAAAATGTAATATAACTCAGAAGTTAACTACTGCTTTGATTTGGTATATGAAATTCAAACAAGAACAAATTCAAAACAATATGTATGTATTAGTTCTGCAAGAGTGCAGATCTGCCTGCATTTATGTATTGCTGTTCTCTAATGATAGGAGCATTTTGGATCAGGTCAAGTCTCATATATTTGCAACCTATTTACCCAAGGAACTAGAAGACTGAAAGGAACAAAACACACGTTGCAATGTCAAAGGTAGTTGACAGTAATTGTCCTGCAGTTCAAGAGGTAATCTGGTTGCTTTGGGATTTCTGCATGTTTTTGGATGTCAGTAAGGGCCATCCGTTAAGCACAGAACATGCTTTGCATTTCTACTCACTCCTCTGCAACAAAGAACTCTAAAATGTGAGAGGAGCATCAAGAAAAGCCCTTGGCTTTCTATCTTTTTAACAAAGAAGTTGTTTTATCAGTAGCAGAAAGAATGAGACCTAGTGACCTACAAACTTTGTCCTCACATTTTCCTCCTTTCTTCCACTCCCTCAGTACCAGCGGATAGATTACCCCACCAGTTTCTACTTGCTTAGCTGGACAAAGGGCAGAGCAGTTCACTGGGTTAGTAGTTTGCAATTATATTTGAGCCAATGCTCTGTTCAGGATTTCCAGGCTGTCTCCCTAGCCAGCTAATGCCTCTTAAGTGGATGTCTCTCTCCTCACAATCACATGATCTTTGTTGTATAAGAAAACTAGACTGAAAAAAACAAGAGCAGTCCCTAATTCAGACACCTCTCTCTGGATTACCCCTCCCTGGAATTTGGCCCCGTTGGGTCAAATGGAGAAACCTTACTGGTTCTCTATTTCCTCCCTTTCCAGTAACTTGCAGGGAAAGTCACCACACAGTTTTAGATTTGAGGTGTATTGGGGAGAATTCCAGTAAGGCAAAGCATCTTTTCTGTCCTTCATAAAATTCACAATGTGTGACCTGAGAAATGTTATTACACTGACAAGGATTTGCATAAACAAGATTTCCCCTGCAAAGTCACCACAATTCTAAAAGACAAAGGAGGAGCGCCAATCTATTGGCTTAATAATTCTCTTGGAAACCCTCCTTTTCTTTTACAACACATTGTGTGTCATCTGGCTACATAGTTTGACAAGAAATATTAATTGAAGGAATCAAAACGTGGGAGGGATTACAACAATTTTATGTGGCTGCACAGAGCAAGAAGGCGGCCCAGGCTATCAAAATTTTTGACAACCTTAGCCTTTCACTTCTAATACACTTTAAAATATTAGCATCTGACATGTTTCTCCAATTTCCTTATACGTTTCATCATAAAAACATGGCCGTGACTTGACATTTAACCCCAGGATCCCTTCCTGGGAGTCCTGGACAGATCTTGCATCGTGTTCTGTAAGCCTGGGAGGGATTGGGGGATTTTTTTATTTTGCCTGACAGCTCATCATCCTGCAGCATTAATGGATGCTTACTGTGCAGGGGAGTTGGAAAGATTAATTTAAATGCAAGATGACTTTTTCCTCACCTTTTAGGAATTTGAATCCAATACTTATTTTAGATTTTGGTGTTAAAGAGACATTTCTCAGACTTTATTCCTAGGTAACAGCATGTGGGTAGGCACTGGAACAATAAGCTGTTGTGTATCAGCTGCTCAAAGATAACTGACCTTTCTTTGAGAGCAGATGTAGAGGAAATTTGAGATAGTTTACCCCAAACTGACTTGTGTAAATATGATTAGAGAGAGATTTGTAAATATAAAATATATGAAATATTTTTCCTAGCCCAATCCTAGAAATTAATTTAGTGATTCAGAGCTGACCTACTTGTGGGTGTATACCATAATTTTCCTCTGAAAGAGCTCACATTTGAATATGCTTCTTGCTTACAAATTTTGAGATCTTTTTTAAAACTTTTCAGTGTTTTATGAATTTTTGTAACCTATTCGAGAACTTTGTCAGTCTCTGATCACACTCCTACTCTCCATAGTTTTTCTTAGCCTATAGCTGTCTGTAGCTGGTATGATGGTGATGCCAAATTCCCTCACCAAAAGAAGCACTTGTATAGACAATCTTTCAAAGGACACTATGCATATATTTTGTACAGCTGCTCTTTTCCTGTTTTATTGCATGCTCTTTGATTCCTACCAGGTCCTCCCTGATACTCATTTCTGGTACATGTTTGTGTGTTTGTTTAGTAAGAAGAAAACACATCTTCACTTTCAGAGAACTTACTGACTTCCTCTTTACCATATAGAAGGAGGGAGCAGTAACAAAAGGAAATTAGTGATCTGTTTTGTAGATGAAACACAGTAGTTTATGATTTAACCATAGGCTCTTCAAAAGCATGATGTAGCAGCAAGAATTATATTTGTATTACCCAAGATAAGTTTATGTAGATGACTGAGTCATATTTTAAGAGGTTAAGAGCTTTGACTCCGAAAGCTGTTTGTACCAGAGGCACTGCCTTCAGCTCTATTTTTAACTTGTTATTTTTTTCTCTCAAAGCAATGGAGATTACATATCCATTGTACATCCTTTTTGCATTTCTGTATGTGCTGATGGCAAGCATGAAAGTTTCTTTATGCATCTGATGTCTCATAAAGTTGCTTCTTTGACTGGTCAGCCTATGGCTTGAGGTGCTCGAGAATCAAGCCAAATAGTAACTTCCTGGTTTTACACCCAGGTTTTTTTTCCCTCATATCTAACCGTCTGGTATTTCAATTGTCACAAAAGTTCTCCCCTGAATTTTTTTTCTTGCATTGTGCATTACAAAGCAGGCATCAACACCAAACTTAACTCACAAAGTTTTCCCAACTTTTTTGGTCAGATCATTTTCTCTTGTGCCACTATACATTACCTATGCTAGTTTTCTGATTTTTCCACAAGATAAGAGAAAAAATAGGGGACCAGTTATACATACCTGGAGGTATGTATAACTCAAAGCACACATGAAATGCTGCTCTACAATGTCTGAGAAAGAAGCTGTCACCAAGTCCATTGGTTGAGTCCCCTTCTTTAAATTATAGTTCCTACCTTTCTCAGATTGGGGATTGTTATCAGGGTTGGAAGCTATTAGTTTTTGAAAAATAGTGAAGGACAAAGAGGTAAAGTCTCTTTTCATGTTCCCTCTCATGCTATTTTTTGCTTTCTTGTTTTGTGGTATAGGGTTCTGTGTTACTGATGAGCTAGACTTTTCTAATAGATGAAATAAGAAAAACAACGAAAGAAAGTCATACCTTGTTTTCCAATAGAGGGTTACATTTCCCTGAACTGGAAATCAAGAGTCAGAAACTTAACAGATTGTGCAAATCCTACTATAAGTCCATTTTTGCCTTTGGCAAAAGATGCCTTTGAAAACTCTTCCCTAAAGGACTTATCTCTTAGAAAGGGGAATAAAAAGGGGAGGTGGCAAAAAAAGAAATAGAAAGAGGCAATGTGAGTTCTCAGAGTTAGTCTTTATTAAACTTCATGTTGAAACCAAACTGAAAATTGGCAAAGCTTCCAGGAAAATTTAGCAAAGAAACAGCTTGCAGTAATCTAGCAACTAGGGTTACTATGGCAATAGCAGTACACTGTGAAATTTAGTAGATATAATTTTCCATGATTCACTGTATATTTTTAGCTATTTTTCTTTTTGTTCTCTCATACTAATTGCCTTTCTGAAGAAAAGGAAGGACTGAATGGCTAGGTCATGCCCTTAGAAAAGACAGAGAGGTGTCAGTTGATGCTTAAGGGGACCTTTTGTGTTCTAGCCTCAAATGATCAACCATCCTAAGGAAATCTTAGGGTCTCAACTCCTACCCTATTCATCTTGTCTTGAGCCTTTAAGACCACTGTTCCCTGCTTCTTGAAATCCTTCCATCCCTTGTTCACCTTAATTTCCTTCTCTTATGCTTCTCCCTGCTAGTTCACAGTCTGAACCATATGAATAAATTTTTTCCTTTCTTTTCCAGCTATTATCCAATGTGATTCTTTTCCGTGACGCTATCTCTTTGTGACATGGTTTCAACTCAGGGACTCAAAAATCTAGCTCACATCTCCTTGCCCCCCTCCCTCTGCGCAGTCCTCTCTTTGGCATCTCTGTAGCTTGCTCATAACCTGAACTGATCACAGAATCACAGAATGTTAGAGATTGGAAGGGAACTCAAAAGATCATCTAGTCCCATCCCCCTGCCAGAGCAGGAACACCTAGATGGGGTTACACAGGAATGTGTCCAGGCAGGTTTTAAATGTCTCTTTAAAAGAGTAGGAGACTCCACAACCTCCCTGTTCCCATGTTCTGACACCCTCACTGAGAAGAAGTTACCCCTTGTCTTAACATCAGTTGTCACTGAGAAGAGCCTGGCTCCATCCTCATGACACTCACCCTTTATATATTTATAAACATTAACGAGGTCACCCCTCAGTCTCCTCCAAGCTAAAAAGCCCCAGTTCTCTCAGCCTTTCCTCATAAGGAAGATGCTCCACTCCGTTCATCATCTCTGTGGCTCTGCACTGGACTCTCTCCAGCAGTTCCCTGTCCTTCTTGAACTGAGGGGCCCAGAACTGGACACAACACTCCAGGTGTGTCTCACCAGGGCAGAGTAGAGGGGAAGGAGAACCTCTCTCGACCTACTAACCACCTCCCTTCTAATGCACCCCAGGATGCCATTGGCCACAAGGGCACAGCGCTGGCTCATGGTCATCCTGCTGTCCATCAGGACCCCACAGTGCACTCTGTTCCCTCATCCAAGTTGTTGATGAATATATTGAATAGTACTGGTCCCAGTACTGACCCTTGAGGCACTCCACTAGATACAGGCCTCCAACTGGACTCTGCCCTATTGACCATGACTCTCTGGCTTCTTTTCTTCAGCCAGTTCACTCAAATGTTCCTTTGTTGTCAGTCACACTGATTCAGTCACTTTTCTAGCCATTTAGATATACAGTAATGATTTTATATATAAGCCATGATTTTTATATTGCTCCGATATGCAAGCTGTCACTCTCTGTTTACCCTCATAGTATCTCTGAGACCTGGCCTCCTATTCTTTGACCAAATCTCAAAACTTGTCATACGAGTTGTCCTGTTCTTGGGCCACACATGCTCAGAGTCATTTAAAATGTTGATGGCCTCATGATCTTCCCTGTTTGCTTCTTCAACCACTAAACTCCTTTGTGCTGTTTTTCCTCTGCTATGCCAGTTTATTCCTCTGTTCCTCAGCTGCATGAACTCATAACTAAGTGCCCTTCTCTATAATGGTGCTTTTATCACACACCATCACTGATGAAACCCCTTCACTTTACTGTTGTGTGCAACTTCTATCATTTTATTCCACAGCTTGTACTGATATCTCAGTGCTGTGTTACATTGAGCTTGATACGTGATGGATGGGTCACGGAAAAAGTAAAGAATATCTCCTTTAGCTCCCTTTTTGCAGTCCATCTCTGCCACCTTATATGAAACAGCACCATCTAAGTATGTTTAGGCAACTGGAAAACTACATGGGATTACAGGCAGTCACCAGAACATGCTCATGCTATTAATTCTGGACCTTCCTTACTCTTCACCTCTAACCATTTGTTTGCTGAGTTCACTTCTGTATTGTCAATAGGGCTCTATGTATTTTAAGGCTGGGACTGTTTGCCTGCTATATTGCTGTATATAAACAGCTCAAAAGAAATGAGGCTCTGTGAAGCTTCTATGAACTTTGGAAAAAAGGCATAAATGGAACAAGTAGGAAAAACGCTGAAAAAGACCAATTATTCAAGCCAGTCAAGGCTGGGAAGGCTTATAGGGATCTCTGGGGGACTCAATAAAGGAACAGAACTTGGATACCCACCATTCTCAACTCCTACAGATTTTAGTCTTAGCTGTTAATACCA
This sequence comes from Streptopelia decaocto, assembly GCF_964273445.1. Lineage (NCBI taxonomy): Eukaryota > Metazoa > Chordata > Aves > Columbiformes > Columbidae > Streptopelia > Streptopelia decaocto. The sequence goes on along the minus strand of NC_138661.1, from coordinate 43,113,627 downwards.
GCATACATAAACACAAATAAACAAATAAGAAATAAGAAAACATTCCTAGAAATTAAAAGTTTAAAACATACAGAAAAATCATTTTATTAAAGCATAATACATTTATATAGTCAAACCTCCTGCTGCAAGGTACACAAAAAGGCTATGTATTTGTTTATGTATATTCATGAGCATTTAAAAGGACTACAGTGCTTCATCTCAGACATGGCTGATCAGTAGCTGGGGCTGTGGTGCAGTGTTATATAATGCAAGTTTATGACTTTATGAGATGTCATTTTCTTTTCCAGCATTTATGGGTTTGTTTTTTTCTGTGTTTGGAAAATAAAGTACTTCAAACTAATACTCAGTTTATGTTTATTTTACACCATGTAGGACATACTAGATTCAATCACAGTATAAAATATAACAATACTCATTGTCTTCTGTCACAGAGGATAGTAAAATAAAGACGTCCTCATCTGTTCTGTGGTAACATCCCTATGTTCCTGAAATTACATTTTTCTTCTCTCTGAACCCCCACGAGCTCTGGCAATAGGGGCATAGGGAAAGTCAAAGGAAAAGCTTCCCTGTTCTGAGTGACTCTTTGTGCCTGAGGATGAAGAAAATGCCCCATCCCTCAGAATTACCCAATTTTAGACAGATGATTAATGCAAAACTCAAAGAAGGAGAGTTCCTTTCACAAGAACCAGCAGTACTGGGGCTCCCCTGGCTCCCCTATAGTACCAGAAGGCCCTCATGTTGCAACAGGCTGAGGCTCTGAAGGGTCTGCAGTGCTCTGGTGTGGCAGGCGGCACCGCAGGCTGGCCATTTCAGTTCACAGCTCCACTGCCCTTCTGCGAGGTGCGGGGCCTTCTGCTGAAAACGCAGCAGTGTCCTTGCAAAAAAACACATCCAGTAATAAAATGGTAACTGATCTGCGTCTATTGTAGCTGTTCATGATTCTCAACACCTGTTCAGTTTGGGGGAGATTTAGAACATTCCCTGTAGAGTTCTACTGATGTTTTAAACAGTCTTTTCCATTCACATGAAGTGCATCCCTCTTTCAATCTGCCAAATTAATGTCTGACATCCCTTACAGCCAAGACAGTCAAGACTAACATTTCCTACCGCTCTTTATGTTTTTTCTGGCACAACCCAATTTCCTGCTTCCTCTCTAAGGTGTGACTGTGAATTATTTTTCTGTGTTTCTTTGTAAAGATGCTCAAGTTGTTCTACAGCTAAAGTAATTAAGCCCCTTTTAGTAAAGGTTACATTTGTAATTAAATGCCTATATCATAATTTCAAAATGTCACTCTTCCTACAGTTATCACACAGCACTTTCTGCTACTTGAAGCTAGGCAGAAAAAACATATTTAATCCCCGTGTTTTACCAGAGAAAAAGTTCCAGAAAGAAAAGCAAATGTGAGATGTTACCAAAAAAGGAGTTTGAGCTGTTCTGCCTATTCTGGATGACTTGCCAAATACAATAATGCAATATATCATATTTAGTATTACTGTTTCCAAACTGTATTCCCTGTACTATCCAGCAGATGATGCTAATGTATTACAAACTATTCTCTGTTCAGTTTTAATCAAAGTACCTACCTACCAATCTTTCATAACCCTCTGAAATTCCTGTGAGTTCGACATATAAGTTTGACTATTTTCAGAAGTTTCTTGGCTATATTTAGCACCTACTTACTTGTATTTTGGGACATCCAGCATTAGGTTTTATGCTGTGTCAAACATTTGTTGCTGTTGCCAGTCTGCAGTAAATACGTGCAGTGATATCCTTGCACTAAAAACAAAAAAGCTAGAAGGGGAAATGAAACACACTATTCATGTACACAAAGAAAAGGCAGAACTGAGTTTGCATGAATCTTCCAGAATCCTTAGATTCCTAATCCTTTCTCTAGTGTAAGCATACCTTAATTATAGACTATGAAAGGAAACTTTATAATCACATCTACTTTGCAATGGCTTCTGATTTTCTTACTCAGGGAGACTTGCTCCTAATTTCACAAGAAGCCACTACACAGGTCTTTGGATTTACTCGCAGAATGAGCATGGTGCTAATCATATATATCAGAGTCTAGGATTTTTCAAAATGAGTGACAGTGCCTGCATGGCTTTTATAGGTGTGATTTATATTTTGCTGGTGAAAGGAAAATAGGGTATGAAGAACAGGTTTTCCAAGATGGATGCAGAAAAAAACTTCGAGTTTTCTCTGATTGCCTCTGCCTTGATCTCATTCTCTGATGCGGTGGGATCGTAGCCAGCCCTCTCCAGAAGCTAGGCAGCTAGGGACTATTTCTCCTGTGCTAGCAGTCTAGCGCTTGCAGTCCTTCTAGCCATAGGATCCTGTTGCAGCTGTTACCTGCTTGCTGAATTGCTGCACCACCAGAAGAAGACAAGCCAAGAGGAACGAATCCCAGCTTCTGAGGAAAGAAAAAGTACAGAACAGGGAATTGAGCTGCCTTTCTTTGTCCTTTATTTCTTTCTCTGTCTCTTTTTTTTTAAACTCTGCTCCCTTGGGAAATGTACGGGCCTCTGAGGAGATGTAGAAAGAACGTTCTTGTTACTGGCAGCAAGCAGGTCAGATGTCTATCTTTTCCAGATCGTGAGGCTGAGGCTAATTAGACCATTTAGCTTTTCTGATACATTATTTTCCCCCAGGAGGGCTGAGTTATATGAGAAATCCGAAGCTTCTCATGTCACTGTGCAGCAGGCTCAAGGACAGGCTAACCCCATTACTGGTAATTGCATTGCAAGAGTTGGCACTGTAAAGGAGATCTAAGAATAGGCTGCCCAAGTGGCAGCTGGGACATGAAGTAGGCAGGACATGCAAGATTCAAGGTGTAGGCCTTGGGGTTTCTGTGCTTGAAGCTAATAGCTGGGGAAAAAGTTCCAGATTTTACAAGTAAATCAGCACAAAACACTTCAGCAGAAGCACATTTTGTCATGTAAGTCATGCAGGCACAGCTGTGTGGTTAGTTGTTGTGTAGTCATTAAAGCAAAGAAAAACAAGAAGTCAGTGGGTGGGCAAATTGTTTTAACAGAGAACACAGAGGAGTCACCTGATCCTTTTCTGTTTCCTTGGCATCAGTCACCAACAAACACACCGTTGTCACCATGTGCAAGGAAGAGAGAGTAAGGCAGGGAAAGAGAAAACATAACACTTCAACCAACAACACATGTTCTTTCTCTTGAACAGGAACCGTTTGCCTGACCAGAAGTCTGCCTCGGATCTGGTTCTGTGATGTGTGAGTCCCTTTGGACGTGAACTTCATGCAAGTGCATCAGAAGACACTATATTAATGGCAGAGATAAAACACTGAAGTACTGAATAGTTTGTATCAATAAGTGTTGAACACTTACTGCTAACAATCCAATTAAGGTTCTACTGCATGAAATACCTGCTTTTCTCCACAATGTCCTGTTACATAGAGAGCTGGAGGGCATCACAGAAGTGCCTGGATTCCTCCCTTCGGCGATTGTCTCTGTGAAGCAAGAGAGGGAAAAACATTTCACAGAAGTCTAAAAGAAAGGGAAATAATTGAGAGAACACAGACCTTAGAGAGGTTGCTTTCAGCCCTGGCAAGAAAAGAGCTGGACAGACAAATACTGAAGAAAGGGATGTGTTTTATTTTGAACTTTGATACACTCTGGAGAGGGGCAGACTTTTAATGTAATTGACAGGAATTTTAACACAGAAATACAGCTGGATGATGAGAAAGAAGCTGCTGGTTGCTGTAGCTTAACTTGATAGAATTCATCAAGAATGACCTTGCTTCCTGCAATGAGTGGGCACAGGAGATGTTTGGTTGCTGCTGTGCAGGCTGTTTTTAATTTGTTGGAGACATTTAGGATGGGAGGCTCAGTTTATGGTCCATTGTATTTAAGTAATTTGGAAAAATAGTTTGGAGTATTATAATGGAAGCTATGTTTAGAGGATGTTGATAATCAGAAATAAATACTGAAGTCAGCCTATGTGAGGCTTTTGTTTGAGTGGTATGCATATTAGCATGTGAGCTTCCTTGTATACAGTGAGGTGGGTAGTTTTTAGTTTATCAGAACAGATGTGTCTTAAAATGATTTTGCCTTCGGGTATATAACATAAAATTGCGGGTTGAAAGCTCAGGTTTGGAGAAAACTTTATGTATAAGAAAGATCGATCCAAAGAAGGCAGATTGTGGAAAATGAAATTAATTTCCAAACAGTAAACAGGAGTGCAGATGTCTAAGAGATGTCATCTTCAATGGCCATAATGGCAAAGACATTCTGTCAAGGTATTAGTTATTTCTTTAAGAGAAAGTGAATTTTTACTGAGAAAAATGTTTACAATAAATACCCAGTTCATGCAATATTAAGCACTCAGCATTCTGAAGGAATACCAGGTATTTGTCTTTTTAAGCAGTGCACCGTAAAAGTACACACACTGTAATTTCTATCACTTCTTTTATGCAATTTCTGCATGTCTAAATTGCTTAGAAAATTGTAGAGCTAGCAATCTGAGATTGCATGATTCACATGTGAGATTTCAGGGGAATTGGAGCATACTGGGTAAGGAATTAAACCTCTGATTGTTAAGGTTTGGAATTTTTAGAAGAACTGTAAAGGTTCTAAACAGCTTAATGCAAGAAATATTATGTACAGCATTAGAAACTATCAAATAGAAGAAATTTGATCAAGCTTCCTTTTCAAATCAAAAACATTGTAGTCTTTTGGGAGGGGCAGGGACAGAATTGCAAAGTAAGTAGAGCATGAACACAGTTTTTGTCCAGTTATGTAGAGTATTTAGAAGAAAATGGAATAAAACTTGTACTTCAATATTTTTGCTTCAATGAGTAACAAGAAAATAAAATTATTCATAATTATAATAAATGGAATGTGTGTTAAGTTCATCCTACGATTTCAAGTATATATCTGAATATCAGGAAAATATTTTTATTCAAATAGTGAAGCTCTTTTGCCTCTTGAGTTAAATACATATAACTTACCACAGATACCAGTTATGTGGGAAATTTTTGGAAGGAAAACTATTTTTTGAATGATAAAACTGACTTGGATCCATCTTCTGTAGCACCAAAGTCTCAAGAATGACAGAAAAGGTGGTTTCCAAATGTAGGAGATGTCTTCAAAAAAAACACTGTTCATTTTAAAAAATGGTGCTGCCCTCTGATTGCCAATTATTTTTAGAAGCATACATGTAGTGAATGCCTTGGACTTTGTTATGGAGATCTGGGGTTCAATCAAAGTTAGCTTTAACAGGGATGGGAAAGAGGAGTCTCCTATTTCACAGCACTGTTTGAAATAAAAAATAGTGAAGAAATCATCACTCAAGAAATGAGATTTTATGGCTGTCTTCTGTTGAGTGGGCAGAGTAGCATAGAGGGGTGATTTCTTGCAGACACTTCTGTTGTGTCATTATTCACTCAAAATAATGTGACTTATAACACATGCAGACTGGTGGCTTTTTTCAACAGACACAGTTAAGTGCTAAATTGAGAACTGGGGAAGCGAAAACGGCTGTCTTAAAGAGCTGGAGCACATGCACAATCTGATCATTGACCTGGGATCAGATGTAGAGAAAGGGAAGATTTACAACTATGTTAAGACAGTTGAAGGAACTACCTAAGCACATCCAGAAGGTTTACAGAAGCCTTACAAAGAGACATAACATGGTATTTGCAGGAGGCTGTGTTTGTGTTTGAGGATGCCAGTTGCCAAACATTTCTGCTATTGGCAATGGTGCCTGAGGGTGTCCTTGCCCCTGACTGATTTCTGACAGATGCCAGGACAACAGTTTATGGAAATGCATAATGAACAGGACCAGGGAACTCATCCAGGTGATGAATTGTATTTTTTTTTTCCTTGGACTATTTTCCAGACAAATCTGTTTCCTAATGTGGGTTACCACATGACAGCTTAAATACTCCTCCTGAAACATTTAAGAACACATTTGAGGGACAAGAAAAATTGCAAAAAGTTAGAGGTTACTGCTTAGACCAGTGCTGCTCACCTTTGTTCCGAAATTACCGAGTGCATTATTATCAGTAAAAACAGCTTGGCGGGGTGTTAGTTTTACAATAAGGAGAGATCTTGAATCCCAGGGATGTCTAAAGGAGAATTTATAGTAATAAAGATTTGTTGATTTACAGAATTTAATAAATGTGAAGAATCAAATCTTAAACCCACATAGGCATGAAGAATATGGTGAGGTTCTGCTAATATGCAGATTGTCAAACTGAAAGTTTGAAGAACTTAGTTACTGAAAAGGGTGATCGATCCTGTAAAGACTTTTCTAAGCTTCTTTAACTCTTCTGTTCTGGTTAGTCTCTTGGAGTGAGGATGAAGAGTTTAACATTCAGACTTTTGAGAAAACAGCTCAGAGTTGAAAAGTAATTTTAATTGTTGTGGGTAAACACCCACATACTTCAGCATTTAATTCAAGAGAGATGTAGGAAAACCAAAGGTACATATATATAGGTACACACTGAAGACAGGATGACTTCAATATAGTTTTATTATGTGCCTAAAAACTAGAATTATATTATCTTCGCTTGGGTATAAAAGATCATTTTGTAAAAAGATCCATAAGATCTTAATAACTTCAGGCAAATTTTATTAATATAGAAAAACTCTGAACTTAGCGGTCAGTGGATACCATTTTAGTTAAGATATTTATGCATTAAGGAAATAATTGCCTCTGCATTTATATAGTTACCATCTACAAATTGGGAGGGGTTGTTTGGACTTCTGAATGGGTACAAGTACAATGGTATTGTTAATGTCTCCTGCCTGCATATGCAAACTGATCTTCATCTTTAGAAGCTGATATTGGGACAATACTACAGAATATAACCAGACTTAGTTATGATATTTACTTGTATCCTATTGATATGTGAAAGGATTAAATTTTCCAGAATATTTGTCCAGAAAAGAGACAAAGACTGAAAGAGAAAGGGGAAAGCCGATACCTGGAAAGGTGTTGTTTTCTTCTTTGGTAGATGCATAAGAATGAGGTGTTAGGCAAACTCTTTTAAAGCAATTGTTGGTTTTTTTGCTGGCTCGCTTTTTTCTCCTGTGTTAGAGAGATTTGTCTGTGGTGTCAGTTAATCTGTTGTTGACTATATGCAAGACCTGTGTACTTGTCTGTGGGTATCCCAGTGAGATTCAGAGCTGTACACCTTTCTAACATAAGATAACCTCTTCAAATATAAGGGAAAATACTTAGTTTCTTTCAGGAGGATTTTTGACCTTCTTTTCCTGTTTGGTCATAGTGAAATGCTTGGCAGAACTTTTGTGGAATTATTCCACACCTTCCCTTCCTACACAGTCAACACTTCAGTCATGAGAATTGTTCTGATATTTCAGTGTTGTCAGTTTTATCAAATTTCTTTTGTCATCAGGAATTGCCATTTTTTTTTCATCCTTGTTTCTCAGACTCTAGCTTTAGGAGAGAAACGGGTGAAATATTTATTTTCTTTAAATTATTTGCCACCTTATGTGTGCCATACACTGACTTCAAACAATGTTTTTTCTACCTTCTTCTTCTTCTGTTGTCAATTTTATCTTCTTGGCTGTTTCTCCAATGAAAAAGATCAGCATTTGTGTCTATCAAGTACAGCAAAATTGCAGCGTGCTGCCCTGCTATCACTATGCTGTTGGCTTCATCTGCCTTTTCTGTCATGGAGTCACTAGCAGCTATTGCTCACCTCCTAACAAGAGCTCCCATCAGATATCTCCTGCAATTTTCTGTTACATTTTGCCAGACAAATTCCTCAGTAGGTGACTTGCTGAGAGTCTAACACCTGTTTGATAAGCTGAGTGTTTTCCAGGTGCTTTTTCATCTCATGTCACAAGTTGCCAGTCAGCTACATGAGTTTCTGCTTTTCTGTGGTTTCCTGCTGATGACCATTTTCTCTATGACCTCTGTCAATGATTCCCAATCTAGTCATTCAAGGAATATTAATTTTGTCCTGCTGTGCCCAGGACTACACTTCAGTCACATGAACATAGCTTATGCTGCATTTCTGCTGCTTGCACTACATGCACCCAAAATCTCTTTGAACTAGCAAAGAAGGAAAACAAAATACATCCAACACTGTTCACAACCGTTGTTCCCTCCTCATTCATGCACATGGCCTAGAGCTACTCCTCTACAGAAAGAATCATAATTGCCCTCTGACCTACCTTTCTAGATGGACCTACTCCAGACTTCAACAAATTCTGAGTATCTCCCCTCTTGGCTTTCTGCTATTACAACACACTCCAGTTTCTTGATATGACTGATGACCCCGAGGCTCAGGCTTTGAATTCTTCTAAAGGAAATATGAATATCTCTCTTAAGTAGTCTATTTAGAATCACAGAGCCCCAGACCATGAAAAGAAACAAACCAAACAGAAGCTCACCAAATCCCTTCATTTCCAAGAACAGGATTCATAGGTGAGCTCTCAAAAAATCCAGTTAATTAATCACCCATGACAGTCATTAATGATATCCTCGCTGTTGAGATTTCATTGTAAGCCAAGTGATGCCATCTGCTAACAGCTGTTCATTACATTTCCAGGTTAGTAATAAATATAAAAACCAGCATCAGTCTCATACAGAATTTTGAGGTACCTTGCTGTTAACTGTTACCACACCAAAAATGGACTGCATAGGTTTATTTCTTTTAGCCTTACAGTGTCCCACTATAAGCTGCTTCATCTGTTAGTGAGTCTCTATATATTCTTGAGGCATTCTTTTTAATCCTTAGGCTTGTTGGAATTACTTCTTATTTTGACATTTCTCATTTTTATAGTAATACAATAAGATCAAGGATTAAAAATATGACACATATTGATTACTAAGGGTACAATCAGCAACAATAAAACTGGTAATAAGGAATGTGCATACATCAAGACCAGGAGATCTGCATTTCAGTAAGGTCACATGAAAGATGACTTAGCAGCAGAAAGCTTTGGGTCTGATAACAGGAGAATGGGAACAAGGTTTCAATAAGTCACATGGACCATTCCTGTTCTCTCAACAGGAAGGCAGCTGCAAAGATACCCAGAATGAGAAAACAAAGATGATGGGTGGCAGCCTTGCCTAAGAATTAGGGAGGATGAAGAATGCAAAACCAAAGCCATAATCATGTCATAATGACTGCTTGACTCCCAGAGAATATAAAGAACTTGTCCAAATTACAGTTTGATATGACTGTTCAAGACAAACCTAAGAGACATATCAAGGACTCAATAGTTATTGTCCCCTGTCCTTTGTGTCACACACACACACATATGGTCCTGAGCAGACCACTTAGACATACCTCTTGGTGTGAGTGCATGAGTGAATGAAATAGGAGTCAATGTGTACAAGTGACTGAAATCAGTCTTATTTAAAATAAATATGAGCATCACCTTCCACGGAGTCTTGAACTGAGTTTTGTGGCACTGAATCTTACACTTCTAAGGCTGCCATTTATTAATAAGTTATGCCATGAGAGTTTTCATGATACTAACGCCAAAACAGCTTTCCAATACACCCATGGGGCATCAAGGGATACATCCTTGTGGGGAAGACTCTCACCTGCAGTCAAGGTGACAGTATGAGATGGCACCAGGAGGTCTAGCACTTTTCCTTCTCCATTTTGGGGGACTGTATTCCTTTCTCTTCACAAAACCTCTGCCTTCTCCTACCTACTTCCTAGGGACACACAGGTAAGGCAGCTCTACTCTGTTCCAATACCTTTCCAGGAAAGAAGAATAAATCCACTGGCTGCTACTGGGTAGAAGTACAGTCCATTTCTCAGCCCTCTGCCTCCCCTCAGCAGGGGCTGAGAAGGCACGTAGCAGTATTGCCTCAGTGAGAAAGAAAAACTGCTGGAGGTGTAGGCACCATTTGCAGAGGCAGAACAGGGTACAGCTCATCTGGATTACAAAGGACGATGCAAAATATATGCCCAGTTTATAACACTGTAGTATCTTTGTAGTCAATCACTTTGACCCCAGTGGCAACATACATACTGAGAAGGGCTGTTCTGTCATACTCGTGATAAATTACTCATCTCTAGTGTTGTTGCTAGATGATTAAAAGGAATGCATTTGTCTGGGCTATGCTCAAGATGAACATTCTCATCTCCTGGGAGTCAGTGGTTCATTCATTCTTCCAGGAGCAGTAAATTGGGTCTTGACTAATCTGTCTTTTGCAATGTGTAAAGATGCTGTTAAGAGAGCACAAAATATGTTTAGCCAGCAGTACCAGCTGGACATGAGCCCATCAGGATACTCTGTTCAGTTGACAGCTGTTACCAGAACCACATGAGGGTTAGTCTCTCTCTTGTGTCTCATTCTGCTTGTCATTGTGCTCTTTGTTTTGCTCTGTAGGAGAGGAGGAGAAAGATATAACACAGGGACAGATGCAGCTGCTGGTGGATAGAAAGGTAGGGATGATTTGTACGGTGGCAGTTATTCAATATGACATGCACACCATGCTAGACATGATATTGAGGGAAAGAGTGGAAGAGAGTTCTTGTTATGCCATAAACTGTGTCCTCGCACTAAAAAGGAAATTACTTACTGATTATTCCATCTGTCAATCTTCTTTGAGGAAAGCTATTCCTTTTTTTTTTTTTTTCCCTTGCTGTCTTTTGTGGGGATCGGCCTCATGACTGGTACATGGGTGTACCTGAGCTCTGACACCTTGTGAGGAAGGGAGGAGAGTGGAAAGGAGTGTTGTGAGAACTGATTCAAATGCATTGGTGCACAAGTCCAGATGGGAAAGTCCTGGTGCCTGCCACAAGAGGGGTAATAGGAGATAGAGATGATGATTTAGATGAGGGGACTGAGACCATCATCAGCAAATTTGCTGGTGACACCAAGCTGGGAGGGAGTGTCGACCTGCTGGAAGGCAGGAGGGCTCTGCAAAGGGATCTGTATAGACTGGAAAAATGGGTTGATTCCAATGGGATGAAGTTCAACAAGGCCAAGTGCCGGGTCCTGCACTTTGGCCACAACAACCCCCTGCAGCGCTCCAGGCTGGGCACAGAGTGGCTGGAGAGCAGTCAGGCAGAAAGGGACATGGGGGTACTAATTGACAGGAAGCTCAACATGAGCCAACAGTGTGCCCAGGTGGCCAAGAAGGCCAATGGTATCCTGTCCTGTATCAAAAATAGCGTGGTCAGCAGGACAAGGGAAGTGATCCTTCCCCTGTACTCTGCATTGGTGAGGCCACACCTGGAGTATTGTGTTCAGTTCTGGGCCCCTCAGTTCAGGAAAGACATTGAAGTACTGGAGCGGGTCCAGAGAAGAGCAACAAGACTGGTGAAGGGGCTTGAGCACAAGACCTATGGGGAGAGGCTGAGGGAGCTGGGGTTGTTTAGTCTGGAGGAGGCTTAGAGGTGACCTCATCACTCTCTATAACTACCTGAAGGGAAGTTATGGCCAGGTGGGGACTGGTCTCTTCTCCCAGGCAGTTAGCAACAGGACAAAGGGGCATGGGCTTAAACTCTGCCAGGGGAAATTTAGGCTGGATATTAGAAAGAAATTCTTTACAGAGAGAGTGATCAGGCATTGGAATGGCCTGCCCAGGGAGGTGGTGGACTCACTGTCCCCGGAGGTTTTTAAACTGAGATTGGACATGGCACTTAGTGCCATGATCTAGTCAATGGACTGAAGTTGGACCAAGGGTTGGACTTTATGATCTCTGAGGTCTTTTCCAACCCAGTTGATTCTGTGATTCTGTAGAGGCTGGAGAGCATAGCGTGCCAACACAGGGCCACAAAGGCTGGACCATCCTCTAGCAAAAGTATTACTAGCTGCTCCATCTGTACTCTGAGATGAGTACACTAGCATCTAAATTTCTCCCATAGCAGATGGCCATGGGAGAATAAAAGACCTATGGTATTGGAGAGCTAGGACTTTTTTTAAACATTCAGATCTTTACATCTTCTTTCTGGAAGTCAACATTGGATTTTACAGTGCTAACAATAAACATACTTTACAAAATCCCAAATTTGCTCTTCAACATTGAACAGTAATGTGAAAAGCCTGCTATTTTGCTGTCAGCAAAAATCAATGCCGACCTTCAAAGGAACAAGTAGTAGCTTTGTTATTTAGGTGATGATCTAAAGCAATCCAAGCTTTCTAGAGAGAGATAGGAGATTTCGTTGGACCAAATAAAACAGCTTTTAGACTCACGAATCTCCAGAGCAGGAGAAGGTCAGACACGAACATGGTCTTAGGTAGCCAAAAGCAAGTCGTTTTCGCCAGTTACATGGTTTATCTGACTGACGCTATTACCGCTCCTTCACCAACCCGCCCGGGAACGCCGGCGTGGCAGCACTGCCCGCGGGTCGCTTCGCTCGGGACCGGAGGGCGCTGCCCTCTCTCCCCACCACCCCACCGCGGCACGGCCGGTCCCACAGCGTTGCCGCCGCCCCCTCACCGCCCGGTAACCCCGCCGGTGCTCCCGCCGGCCGCCTGCGCCGGGAGAGGAGCGGCGCAGGGCGCTCCCCCCGCCTCCCTCTGCCGCCGCAGACGCTGCCGTGGTGAATGGCTGCTGCATAATCCCACGGTGCCGGTTGCCAGCACCCTCTCCTCCCTGGAAGGCAGCGGGGCGCCGAGCCCGGCTTTCTCACACCGCCGCATCTCCCCACGGCCCCCTCCCGTGCCGGCGCTCACACTCCTCCCCCGCCCGCAGCGCCCGCGGGCATCGTCGCCTCCCGGAGGCCGACCCGCTGCTGGCTGTGACAGGGGCTCCGAGCCCCTTCGCCCCGCCGCCCCCTCCCCTTCCCCTCTCCCGCCCGCCCCCGGGCCCTCCTCCTGTCACTGATTCGGCGCCGGGGCCCCGGGTGCCTGAGCCCCCCTCCCCAGCCCTGGCCCCCACCGCCGCCGCGGCCCCCGAGCTGTCAGTGCGCAGGCAGCGCTGCGGCCCCGCGCACAGCCCCGCGCACAGCCCGAGCCGCCAACCGCCGCACCGGCCGCCAACCGCCGCCAACCGCCGCCGCGGAGCCGCCACCGCGGGGCGGCAGCAGGTACCGTGCCGGGGGAGCCGCTGCTGGCGGGGCCGGGCTGCACCTGGAGGGGAAGGTGTGGGAATTGGGATCCGTGTCCGGACAGCGGCTGTAGGAGGGGGGCGAGGGCCGGCCTGCCCCGCGGCGGCGCCTGTGAGGAGGCAGTCGGTACGGAGCGGTGCCCGGGCGGCTGCAGAGAGGCCGTCGGGGCTCCCACCGCTCATGCGAAGGCGGGCGCTCGGGACACGCTGCGGAGCTGGAGCCCGTGGCCCTCGGGGCGGCGGGCAGGGCGCGGGCGGGAGCCTGGGCTGGCTGCGCACCTTCGCCGGCCCCGCTGAGAGTCTGGACAATAGCGGGAAATGCCCGAGTTATCCAGACACACACACCCTTTTATTTCCAGTATTAAATGGGTAGAGTTTATGTGGGAAAGGATATGAAATTTTGGCCCCGCTTAGCATGGAGCCGAGGTTGGAGAACCACCCAGGGGCCGACCATGGAAAAGGGCATCCTGGAAAATTCCTACAGGAGCAGTTTCTCAGGTGGGAAATAGCATTAAGCGTGGACCAGTACTTTAGTTTCCTCGGGGAACTGACTCCCAAGGGTTTTCCTGAGACTGGCATACACGACTGATTGTCATGTACAATTTTCTGTCAAATAATCTGTCTTAATTCTTCCCTGTGTACTTGGCAATCCCATTGTCATCTCCTCAGCCCACTCCCTAAAAGCTCCCAGGGAAGTGGGTCAGCATTTCCAGATGATGGTTCTGTCAGACACTCGGTGAGTCTCTGCACTGCTGGCTGACTAGAAGGCAGCATTTTGACCCTTCAGCTTATGCACATACTGAATGAAGTGTGCTTCAATTATTCATTCTGATGCTATTGCAACCTTCTGCAGTTTCTCTTCTCCAGGGACATGATGTGTAACAAGACTTTGAAATACTTTGCCAATGAGGCTGCAATCCTATCTAGGCATATGGCAGCTGTTTGCTTGTCTAGCCATTCTTAAGGGTTAATTTAGGGCAGTAAAAGGTAAGTAAGTCAAGGAAGAATAAGGATTCCCAATAGGGCAACATTACGCTCTTCAGTTCCTCTGTTCCCCTCTAAAAAGCTGAGACCAGAGTACTGAATGGTTACTGGACTAGGCTCTATCAATGAGTTTTGTATTTTCCACCTGGAAGAAAGAAAGCCTTCTAAAGTACATTTGATCTCCGTAATGGAGAACCTATGGCTTTGACATGGAATGGATTTACATCTCATAATTTGTCAGTGTGGTAGACATTTGCTGTTTTGTAGACGAAGAAACAGGTGCAGAAATGAAATACAATAGAACCAGAGATTTGTCGGCAAAACTTGGAATCCCGTTTGTTGTTGTTTTTGTTTTACTAGTGTGATCATCTGTCATTGTGCTGTGCTCTGTAGAGAATGTTCATTGATAAACTGAGAACCATTAATATTTTCCAGGTACAGAAGGCTGAGTGGACCTACAATGGCAGCAGCTGTACTTATGGAAATATAAGATAACTATACTGTCACATGTAGTCAAGTGGGTGTATGATAGCTTTTAAATTCTCCATTTAAATAATAGATATACTTCCAAACAGCAGCAAGGCTCCCAAGTTCTTGGAATACTCACTCTTGTCTAAAATAGTAATCAAGCTGAACACAGCCACACAGAAAAATACTGTGTGTCTAAGGTGTATAGATCCAAGATAGTTTGGACCTTTTGTGCACAGCACCCAATATAAAGACCAAAGAAAGAGACCAGTGCTAGTGCAAAGTGAACATGCAACAATCCTCCAAGTGATCACTGTCATTCTGCCAAAATTTCCACTTTCTTACGGTTAGTTGTAGGCAGAGAGCATTGAAATGAACTAATCTGATAGTGACAGTAGATTTCCAAGGTGAAGAGTACCTCTGAGAATATTATAGTCTCAGCTGAGAAATGTCGTCCTCCAAGATGTGCTCATCTCTACATTGACTCTAGGACATGAGAATAGCACAAAAATAGAGCTTAAAATGCTAGAGTCTTAAAAATGCTGATGTCTAAAGCTTTATTACCAGCATCTGAGGTCAGATGTTAGGATTTGGTGGGATTTGCTCCTGAATTATTCCATTTACCTGTGCTGTTAACTGCCCAAACTATGAAGCATACCTACTAATCCAAGGTGCACAGTTAAGAAAAATAATGATCCACCTGCCATAGAATTACATCTTACTGACTGGTCTGTAAGGGTGAGAGTCTTTGTACTGTCTTGCAAGACACATTAAGGCTGGGCAACTTGATACTTTGTCACACATTATTTCAAAGAATCTACCTGACTCTGATTTTCAACCAGTAAAGGTTAAAAGCTTCAGCTCTTACTTCTTGATTGACACCTGGAAATTTAATATAGATCCCATTGCCCATCAGATCCAAGCTGAAGTAAATCCAGGACTTCATTTTTCCTTTCAGTTTGGGTGCTAGTGAGGCTCTTCAGTCTGCCATCTCAGCAGAGGTAGGGGATGGAGAGCCATGCAGTAGCAAAGACACAAGGGTTATAGATGTGTTAGAAACCACAGAAGTGCCTGAGAGTGGTCACAAAGGAATTAAGGCTTCTCTCCCCAGAAAGGTGGCAGGATCAGTAGCCCAGCTGAAGTCGATCTGCACCAATGCACACAACATGGGCATTAAACAGGAGGAGCTGGAAGCCATTGTGCAGCAGAAAAGCTATGATGTAGTTACCATCACAGAAACATGGTGGGATGACTCCCACAACTGGAGTGGTGCATTGGATGGCTATAAACTCTTCAGAAGGGATAGGCAAGGAAGGAGAGGAGGTGGGGTAGCCCTGTATGTTAGGGAGAGTTTTGATTCTCTAGAGCTTGATGAGGATGACAATAGGGTTGAGTGTTTATGGGTAAGAATCAAGGGAAGATCAACAATCCAGATAACCTGATGGGAGTCTGTTAAAGACCACCCAACCAGGATGAGTGTTGTTGATGTTGTTTGTGAACAGAAAAGGACTCATGGGTGATGTGATGGTCAGAGCTCGCCTTGGGCACAGCAGTCATGAAATGATCCATTTTTCTGTTCTTGGAGAAGTAAGGAGGGCAGTCTGCAGAACTGCTGCCTTGGACTTCCGAAGGGCAGACTTTGATCTGTTTAGGAAGTTGGTTGACAGAGTTCCTTGGGAGGCAGTCCTGAAGGGCAAAGGAGCCCAGGAAGGCTGGTTGCTCTTCAGGAAGGAAATCTTAGAGGCGCACGAGCAGGCTGTCCCCATGTGCCAAAGACAAGCCGGTAGAGAGAAGACCTGACTGAACAGAGAGCTGCAGCTGGAACTTAGGAATAAAAGGAGAATTTATAACTTTTGGAAGAAGGGGCAGGCTACTCAAGAGGACTACAAGGATGTTGTGAAGTTATGCAGGGAGAAAATGAGAAGGGTCAAGCCCAGCTGGAGCTGAGCCTGTCTACTGCTGTAAAAGGCAACAAAAAATGCCTCTATAAATACATTAACAATAAAAGGAGGGCTGAGGAGAATCTCCAGCCTCTAGTGGATGCAGGAGGAAACATAGCAACAAAGGACAAGGAAAAGGCTGAGATACTAAACGCCTTTTTTGCCTCAGTCTTTAACAGTAAGATCAGTTGCACTCCAGTTACACAGACCTCTGAGCTGGAAGACAGGGATGGAGAGAAAAATGAAGCCCAAATAATCCAAGAGGAAATGATTAGTGACCTGCTATACCACTTAGAAATGTACAAGTCTATAAGGCCAGATGGGATGCACCCAAGGGAACTGAGAGAGCTGGCAGAGGTGCTCACCAAGCCACTTTTAATTATTTATCAGCAGTCCTGGCTAACTAGGGAGGTCCCAGTTGATTGGAAGTTTGCAAATGTGATGCTCATCTCCAAGAAGGACTGGAAGGAGAGTCCAGGCAATTGCAGGTGTGTCAGTCTGACCTCAGTGCCAGAGAAGGTCGTAGAACAGATCATCCTGAGTGCCATCACGTGGCACATACAAGACAACCAAGCGATCAGGACCAGTCAACATGGGTTTATGAAAGGCAGGTCCTGCTTGACCAACCTGATCTCCTTCTATGGCAAGGTGACCTGCTTAGTGGATGAGGGAAAGGCTGTGGCTGTTGTGTGCTTAAACTTCAGTAAAGCTTTTGACACTGTTTCCCACAGTATTCTCCTGGAGAAGCTGGCAGCTCATGGCCTGGGTGACCATACGCTTCACTGGGTAAAGAACTGGCTGGATGGCCGGGTCCAAATTGTTGTAGTGAATGGAGTTAAATGTAGTTGGTGGCTGGTCATGAGTGGTGTTCCCCAGGGCTCAGTGCTGGGCCCAGTTCTCTTTAATCTCTTTGTCATTTATATGGACAAGTGGATTGAGTGCACCCTCAGTAAGTCTGCAGATGACACCAAGTTGGGTGGAAGTGTTGAACTGCTGGAGGTTAGGAAGGCCATACAGAGGGATCTGAAATGGCTGGATCAAAGGGCTGAGGCCAGTTGTGTGAGGTTCAACAAGGCCAAGTGCCGGGTCCTGGACTTGGGTCACAACAACCCCAGGCAGCGCTGCAGGCTCAGGAAAGAGTGGCTGGAAAGCTGCCTAGAAGAAAAGGATCTGGGGATACTGGTCAACAACTGGCTGAACATGAGCCAGCAATGTGCCCAGGTGGCCAATAATATCCTGGGTTGTATCAGAAATAGTGTGGCCAGAAGGTCTAGGGAAGTGATCATCTCCCTGTACTCAGTGTTGCTAAGGCCCCACCCTAAATACTGTGTTCGGTTTTGGGCCCCTCACTACAAGACATTGAGGTGCTGGCGAGAGTTCAGAGAAGGGCAACGAAGCTGGTGAGGGAACTGGAGAACAAGTCCTGTGAGGAGCGGCTGAGGGAACTGGGGCTGTTTAGCCTGGAAAAAAGGAGGCTGAGGAGAGACCTTATTGCTGTCTTCAACTACCTGAAGGGAGGTTGTAGCATGGAGGGTGTTGAGAGGAAACAGCCTCAAGTTGCACCAGGGGAGGTTTAGATGGGATATTAGGAAAAATTTGTTCACAGAAAGGGTTGTCAAGCAGTAGAACAGGCTGCCCAGGGAAGTGTTTGAGTCAACATCCCTGGACACGTATAAAAAACGTGTAAATGAGGTTCTTAGGGACATGTTTTAGTGCGTGAGTGAGGTTAATGGTTGGACTCCATAATGTTGAAGGTCTCTTCCAACTAAAATAATTCATGATTCTCTAATTCTATAAGGAAATTTGCTGATGCTCAAATGAAGGAAGACCATGATACACAACTGCTGTGCTGCTGGCTCTCTTGTCAATCCGTTGCCTTCTCGAGTGCTTTCTTGTCTCTGAAAAGCCTCTTTCTAGTCACATACTTCCTCCAGACAGGTTAGAGAGCAAAGGAAGAATTCCTGCTGCCTCTAATCAAAGGTCTGAGGTTTCCTGCAGAGGTAACACAGACAGAATCAGGAGATGATCACAGAGCAAGCAGTAAGTGGCTACTCCAGAGGCTAATAATTGTTTACTAGGGTCCCACTGGAAAACAGTACAAATTCATAAAGTCCTATTTCTCCCTCTTCACCCTCCAGCTGGCTAATTTGTCGCATGCATGTTTTCTGCTGTGCTAGTGCCTCAGTCACAGTGCCAGGAAAACAGTCTATTTTGGGCTAAGGAATCTGGGGGACTATGGAAGTAGTTACTAGAATGAGAGCCAGAGCCAAATGAGAGAGACAAGTTGCTGTTGTCAGGAGGAATACCAGATCATCTTTATTCATATGTACACAAAGGCTTAGTGTCTGTTAGTGCCTGGTTGTGACCACCACAGCTGGCACATGAGCCCTGAGGAAAGGAACCTGCAGTCCTTTGGTCAAGGGCAGATGCAAAAAAATGTTTAGTCCATTGAAATCAACTAGCTGCCTCAGTGCATCCCTTCTAGTATGTGCTGCTGGTGTAACTACTGTGAATGTAATAAATGTTCACATTTCTAATATATCCCTAAATCTGTGAAATGAGCTGGTCACGTCTTTCTCATCCATTGTTTCGGTATTCCAGTAGATTCTAACAGAATTGGCTTTTGTTAATTTTACATATTGAAAGATTTTTTGTGGCATAAGGGTCAGAGATTTGAGGGGATTTTTAAGTAAAAGTTGAGATTCTTGATCATGGTTGTACATTAATTGTATATATTTGCTTTGGTGAGGCACAGGGCATAGCAGGTGAAGGAGACTATAAACTGGGTAAACATGATTTTCTAAACAGGAAAATCTTCTTTAAATAGTACCAGAAGATTTGGAGCTCATAATCTGTATGCTTTTAGTCTGTGCCAGTCCTTCAGAGAGGCCACAAGCTGCTTAAAACTGATATGATAGCTGTGCTGGTGTGTCCTGGATCTGCTTTTGTTCAGTGTTTTCTTAGATGACCTGGGTGGTAATATAAAGACTGAGTTTATCATATTTGCCAGAGACATAAAACTGTGAGACTTGAAATACGCTGGAGGAAAATATTAGAATTAAAAATTATTCCAGCAAATTTGAAGAACTGCGAGGAAAAAAAATGGATTAAATGTGGTAGGGATAAATGCAAGGTACCACAATAAGGCAAGAATAATCAACTGCATAAGCACAAGAGAAGCAAATGAGTAGGTTGCAACTCTGCAGAGAAGAATCTGACTGTTATGATAGATCACAAGCTGAACATGAGTCAATGTCATGCTGTTGCAAATGAAGGCAAACATCTTGCTAGGATATATAAAAGACATATAGCCTGAAAGACGTGAAGCAGTCTTCCTGCTCTGTTCAGCGTCAGTTTGGATGCTGTGTGGAATTTTGATTATTACACTTTCAGACAGGTGCAATTCAATTGGAGGGTGTTCAGAGAAGGGCAGCAGAACTGTTGTGGTTTTACCCCAGACAGCAACTGAGACCATGCAGCCACTCGCTCTGCCCCCTGCAAGTGAAATGGGGGAGATAATTGGAAAGGTAAAAATACCTCATGGGTTGAGATAAGTACAGTTTAATAGGGTGGCAAAGGAAGAGATAATAATGAAAATAATAATAGAATGTACAAAACAAGGGGTGCATGATGCAGTTGCTCACCACTCATGACCCAGTGGCCCATTCGGTCCTGAGCAGCAGTATTTGCCCTGCAGCCAGCTCCACTTTGTATACTGAGCATGACATCATATGGTAAGGAACACCCCTTTGGCCAGTTTGGGTCAGTTGTCCTGGTTTTGCTCCCTCCCAACCTTTTGTGAACCTGGCAGAGCATGAGAAGTTGAAAAATTATTGACTACCTGGCAACAACCAAAACATCAATGTATTATCAGCATTTTTCTCATACTAAATCCAAAACACAGCACTATAGAAGCTACTAGAAAGAAAATTATCCCAGCTGAAACTAGGACAAGGACTTATCAGAGGTCTGAAAAACGTGACCCACAAGATAATTTGAAAGAACTAAAATTATTTAGCCCAAAGACAAGGAGGCACTCAGGGTAATATTACAGTCTTCAGACAAAATTGAGGAGGGAACGTCTTTTTGGGGGACTCATGGTGGAAGGAGCAGAAAGGAAGATTTTTTTTTTTTTAGACTACAAGAATAATTTTCTAAGACCTAGGATAATAAAAATTGCTGAATATTTGATCTGGGGAAGTTGTGAAGACTCTTATTTTAAGAACAAGATAGACAATTGTCTGTGAAGAATGAAACTAGGCTACTCATCCTATTATGGGAATGCACCTTGGACTATTTGACACCTTAAGTTCTCTTCTAGACCATTCTTCTATCAGTTTATTAAGGCAACGTGCTTATTTCATGTAAATGAAAAAAGCTGTCTGCTGGCCCTATCCTGATGTTTGTCTGATATCCAAGGGTAAGCACAGCATCAAGAACACAGTGCAGCTCTTTCTAAAAAGACCCCAAAAGAAAAGTAGGAGCTTACTAGAAAATGGTTAAAAGAGGTCTTTCTTTTTGGGGAAGACATAGCTAATGGGACATTCTGATTTCTCTGAAACAGATGTTTGACTGAGTCTATGAATGCTGAAAACAGTGATATGGAAGAAGAAAAAATGAATAAGGATTAGCAGTAAGTAAAATTATCTGAACTGAAAGGACAAACTCTTCTAGTATTTTACTCCTTGAGTTAAAGACCATCCTACAAAAAAAACTTTTGTAGAGATAAGATGAAATAAAATAATGGAATTCAGAATAGAAATAAAATAAAGCATAGTTCTACAACTGATATGTTTAGGAATTTCTCCAGGGAGAAAAAATCTAGGACCTATAGTATTCATAGTTTAACATATATTGTTTAATATAAGTAGAACAGATGGTCCCCTGTGCATGATGAAAAACTGCTGGATCTCTGTGAGGAGGCAGGTAGAGAGAAATAAGAGAGCAATGATCATTTCTTTTGGATGCTGTAGTGGTGAGCTGCATATAAGATCCTAAATAGAACACATTGAGTCCAACCAAACATTTTTTTAATCCCCTAAAGGGAGAAGGATTTTTCTTTCTCCCCAGGCTTTAGACCTCTCCACTCAGACAAAAAGAAAAGCTCTTAGATAAAGACATACTAGGAGGAGTGCAAGTCTTTTTTAGACCAACCAGGCAATAGAGATTTTTTTCTAAGAAAACAGGTACTCTCTGGGACTGAAAGGCTGCAAAGCAACTGCTGGAAAGAGTCTGTGTTGAATGAACAAGACAAGCAGAAAATGAAGAATTAGGCTGTGCTTTTTACAAGGCTGTTTTCACGGAGCTGTTGCTCAGTGAACTGGAGCATATTAGCATTATAATCTGCTGTCATTCAAACACTATTAGACTGGAATTATCCATACATTGATGGAAATCCTCATATTTTTATTTACTCTGGACACGTGCGAACAAACTGTGACACTATATAAGTTCGATTGCTTTTTCCCCTGCCCTCATCTTCCCTTGCTGCTTGGACACTTTTGGGAAAAATAATGATGTGTTTAGAAAGCCGGTCACTTGATGCCCCAGATATTTCAAAGTAAATTCACGTTCCTTCCACCCAAGGACTGATCATTGCTTCACATTAGCTTGTATTGCTTTTCCTGAGTTTATTTCATCACTCCTTCTCCCATCCTTCCCTTTGCTTTCTTTACTCCTATGAGTATGTGAAACACAGTCTTTATTTGGGAGAGAGAAAAGGTGTCCAAAAGCAGGCTTGCCGTGACCCAAAGGAAGTTCAGCTTTGGAAAAAGGTGGCTCTGGAAAGTGATAAAGCAAAGCATAGCTAAAGTAAGAAGTCTCCTTTTTACTAGTAGGTGGAGGGGTTGCTCTCTGTGAAACTTGTGAGGAAATCTGAGACACGCTGGGCAGAAAACTACTGAGCATGCTGGAGGGCATTCCTCAAATGGTGATCTCCTGTTGGAGGAGTTAGACAGAAGTACCTAGAAGGAAGGTAGGGGACTGAAAGAATTTGAGAAGAGGGAGCACTGGTTTGAAATATGAACTGAATATGAATATTTGGGTTTCGGGTGCATGCTTGAAATTTCTCAGTGTGGTTGTGAGGAAAGTGTGTAGGCTATTGCAAATGGCACTTCTGTCAGTATGAGCTGCATATTTAATGCAATGTAACAATATCCAAGCCTGCTTTAAATAAAGCATCTGCAATAACAGTGTTCAGAACAGCTATATCCTTCTTGTTATTTTTTTTTCTTTTATGTTATGCCTAGTTAAGGACTAAAAGTTACATAAAACCTGCCAGTGGGTTACTGCAGTCTTTATTTCCATATTTTAGCAAAATTCTTTTCCTATAAGCAAAAATCAGAGGCAGCAGCTTCAAGCTGTCAAAAGCGATTTTGCCTAGGAGGAAACTGACTGGTCACGCTGATGAGCCTGGAATCTGTGAACACTTGACAGGCTCTGAACACTTTCTCACTGTGAATGAGGAACTGATGAGTGAACAGCAGTGTCCAGCAGCGCTTTTTGATGGTAATGCCAAAGCCTTTTACCAGCAGCTTCCCAGTGCAGATGGTAGATTTACAGAAATAGTCACACAAAGATTTCTACTGCCATTATGAGGATACTGGCATTTCTTAAATAATGGACACAACATAAAGCCAGAAAGGAGATATGGGAAAACTTTGTAAAACCTTATGTGTACTGAGGAGATTGTTCAACAAATGCTTCTCTCTGTCCCTCCAGCCAGGGTAGTAGACTCTGCCTTGTGGGCAGCAGCACCCCTGTGTCAGATTGTCACAGAAAAATACAAGTTTCAAAGCACAACTGTGAAAACTTGACATGTACAGGGTTTAAGGGAGGAACTTCACAGCTCCCTGTTGAAGAAGATGACAAGCTGATTAAATCCATGGACCAAAATATACTCAGAGTTTTAAAAGTGGAAACAGAAACTGGGGTTTTCCTGAAGAGTTCAGTTATGAATTCACAGCTTTGGGATGTGTCATTTGCACCAGCTATAGCCTTCTGAGAAACTGTTGTTAGTAAAATGGCTGAAAAACTGAAAAGGCCTAAGTTCCAGCTATCTATAGGCATTCCTCAGAGAGGTCTCATGACAAGAGATTAGACAGGAAAAGTCACTGGAAATGGGGAACTGCACATTGCTGATTGTGAAGGGTCAGTACCAATAAATGTGACAATGACTAACTTTGCTAACTTATTTTACTACTTTTAACTGTGTAACTGTAGACATAAAGGAAAGAATGCTACTGGGCCTGTAACTTGATAAACCTGATTCATTAAAAGAAATAGATACTAAAGAACACTTTGTAGAATTTCATTGTTAGTCAAGAACTTCTGTACCACTCGGGACGAGTCTTGGTGACAAAAATGGGTGTAGTCACCTGCAATGATTAGTCTTTGAATGGTTGCTTCTTGATCTGTCTACCAATTCACTGGAAATTAAAGCAACAGGATTGTCATGTCAGACAATTAGAGAACAGGACCAGAAAACAGAACTCCTTAGTGTATGTGAACTTTGACTGACACCTCCCTTTCCCCAGAGTCTGACAGAGCAGAGTTTTCATTCTGAAATAATATTGGCCTCTGCTTTGGTGCTAAGCACGTGGTGGTTGTTTCTTCTCAGGTCTCCAGCTCCAGGTCTGAAAGGAGACCAGGAGCAGAAAGGAAGATGACAGAGCAGAGATGGAAGATACACAGATCTTAATGCCTTTGATCACTTTCTTCATTTAACTGGAGCTCAGTGAATTTCCAAATTGAGATGTTGCAGCATGTTGGCAGTGAAAAGCAGCACTGCAGTGCAATTAACAGTGTTCTCTGAGTACCTTCACAGTAATGAAACAGCAGGGCATGAAAAGAAATGAAGGTGATCCTTAGCTGAGTGTGATGGCAGATGTTAAAAGACCGCATGCTTTCCTGCCTTACCTGTCAAAACAAGAAAAAAAGTCCCAAGGAAAGCAGCATTCCTGTAGGCAAATGACCCAGTACAGTCAGAGTTTTTTCAGATAAATTTGCAAAGCCTACTGTCAGAAAATACCAGTCAATAGCATGTGACATTTTCTCAATGTGCAGCATTTGATGGATAAAAAGATCAGAGCAATTATGTTTCCCTTTATGAAACAGTGTTACAAGTTGATATATCATGCAAAGGGAACTGAATCTCATCCCTTCTGAAAGTTTCCTGTTAACTGCAGGTAATCGAGACGGGGGCCAGAGCTACCCAATTTGTGAACATCTTTGGTTGCATTACTAAGTCAGCTCTTTGCAGTTAGTGAGCTCAGACGTGACTAAGAAACAAAAATGCTTTTTGTTTTTGTTGCATGTAATCCCAGCTGGCACTCAGCAATCCATTAATTCCCTTAGGGTCCGATTACTGGGCTCCACAGGCTCATCCTAACTTGCAATTTGGTGATCAACCAGCAAGAATCAGCATATTCCCTCTAGCTTTCACCCAGGTGGGTGATGTGGCAGGTCTTGGAGCAATGACTGGAGGGCAGCATTCCAGTGAGTGGGGGAATGAGTTGGAAGCGACTATTGCAGGCACAGAGTTCCAGGAAAAGTTAAAATTACATGCCCACTCAAGGGAGAGAAAGAAAGAGAAGGTGTGGCTATGCAGCTAGAGAAGGAAACACACAAGAAAAATCTAGAACATGTTCCTTTTTCTTGATTAGGACCTTACATAGCAGTTAAGTGAAAATCATGTATTGGCTGATGAAAGTGCAGGAGCACAGAATCACAGAAAGGAAATTGAGGACATAAAACCATTACAGCGAGGACAATGAACACACCTTGAGAATACACCATAGGTTCCAGTATCTCTTATAAGACCTCCACAATCACGTGTACAACAACCTTCAACAGGAAGGTGTAACACAGAAGTTGTGATTCCTGTAATGTATAGACAGTCAAAATGTCTTTTCTGTTTAGTTCACCTTCATGGGTGCAGGTTCCACAGGTTCCTATTAGCTCCTGGACAAATAAACCTGCTATTAACAGTTGTTTTCATTCTTAATGAGGGCACAAGAGGAAAACATGAAATGATCACTTCAAGATTTTTCCCAAATTATTCTATGATTAAATGACTCTATGACTTTGTCACTCACGGTTCAGTTTACCCTATTGATGATAATGTAGAGATGTTTTTTTTTTTAAAAAGTATCCCTAAGGATGTTAGCTACACCACCACTTCAGGAAAACTTAAGAACCAGCTTGTGTTCAGCACGGCTGTCTGAAAAGCTTTTTCATTCTTTATCAACCCTCTAAGGTCCCCATGCTTCTTTAGTTCTTGGAAGAACTGTTCGTATTCTTCCTGCTCAAACTATTACTAAAAGAAATATTAAAAGAGTAGACTGTGATGTTGAACCCATCTGTGCCTTCCTTATGTTACCGTTTTTTGTCACCAACCCAGAAATATCTTCTGCAAACACTTCTAAACTTTCTCCCTCACTGCTTCATGAGCACCTTTCATGGTTTATGTAGCTTTTACCTTCTTCACATTCTCCTTTAGCACTGCTATGGTACTAACTGGATCTTGCCTGTTGATTCCAGCTGGTTGTATGATAAAATGGAACCAAAATGTTTTCTGATTCTTTCATTTTTAGCACCTTTAATCTGGCAGGGTTTGGTTTTAGGTTTGGGGGTGGGGGGGAGGGGTGCTGTTGTTTCCTCAGAGTTTATCATAAGATAGCAAAAGTAAGAAATCCTATGATACATTTGCTTGTTATTAGCCATGTCCCCTATCCTATGACTTCTAGACTGTCAGCATCTTTTAAAAGCTCTTCTGCAGAATCCAGCAATGGGCTGTTCAGCAGGCTACCAGTTTCTTTGCAAAGTACCGTAACTGATTATCTTAAGCCAGGTCAGAAGTTTAAAATAAAACTATTCCTGTAACTGAGTCTTGTTCATTTTTAAATAAAAAGTAGGTCTGTTGCCAGGGCAGTCTGTCTGGCAGTGTCCTTGTGCTTCATATGGTTTTACTTCCTCAGCCAAAGCAAAAAAAAAAAGGACTCGGGTGAAAGGTCCTCTCACTACATAACTTCCAGCCCAGCCACCTGGAGCAATGAAATTGCCCTCTACTCCATTCTCTGAGGTCTCTGTGCCTTTCTGTCTCTTTAGAGGTAGCTTTTGCACTGGCCACTCTGTCTTTGGGAGCCTTCCTGTCTTTCTGTCTTAACTGAGATCTTTATGGAATATGATGCCAAAGTGTCAGTTACTTTATTTTGTCTATTGAAATAATACCTGGTATTTCAGGCCAGACTGTCTCTGTTAATCCTTTATGCCAGTGTGATCTGCCTTCTGGCACAGCAATCAGTTCCTCCTGGAGAGATGGGATGCTTCAATAAAGCCTTGTTCCACAGGCTCAGCATCTCTTGGGCACACCAGGAGAAAGAAATGCACACATAAAACAGGAAAAAAACCAAAGGTTTGGGGGTGGGAAAAGAGATGGTTTTACTTTGGCATTACTGTAACTGTGACCAGATCCATGTAAAAATTCCTGCTGTTGAAATGGTCTTGGTGGTTTTTGTCTAGGTGTCGCAATGTTAAGTAAACACTGTATAGCAACAGACTTTTGGCTTTCTTAAGCTGTGGTTTCCAATCTTCTCTAGCCTGTGCTTTCACAGAAAACATTTATCACTGAACTCATTCCCTCCATGGCTAGATTTTTCACTGCTTACTGCTGGTGTCATTTCAATGATGGCTTATCAACAGTTTATTTAGCTGCACGTGCAGAACAACTTTAAGGTATTCAAGACATTTTATGAACTACAGTTTAAACTCAAATGTTCTAACAATGTTTTCTGTTCTTTCACTTCTGATCAGTGTTAGTGTATGTTTCTTTGCTTTACAGTTTTTATTGTTTGTTTGAGGAGTGTGCATGTGGTATAGAGTTGGATTTGTGCAATTTGTTCATTTAGAAAAGGATGTAAAAAAAATAATTATATTACACTTTAAAGCATTAGTCTGTTAGAATAACTCCTTGCTCCCACCTAGGATTTATTCAGCTATCCTCTCTACTAAAATATCACTTTATCTAAATGAATATATTTTAAAATATACATAGTAGCCAAACCAGAAGACACGGTGTGTCACTCTGGCACTTCAAATGTGTGTAACAAATTTATCTGAATGCCATTATAGGAAGAAAAATCTTAATATCAGAACTATTTTATTTCCATTTTCATCCATGAACATCTACCATCTTACATATCATCATTATAGCTTAAATAGAGTTGTTAGGGCTTTGGTTGAAATATAGCAGGTTTAATTAATATTGGGAAGTGCAGCATAACATTAGAGTCTTCTGCCAAAACACAGTCTCTTCATTTCCTTTTCCTGAGTATGGCTAGAGTGGAAGCACTTCAAAAGAATTTTTGTCTCTCCACAGCTTTGTGTACACGGAAGCTGGTTTATTATGTTAAAGGTCTCCGTTGAATCAAAGAGACATTTAAAATGAAGTACTTTCTATAGTAATACCATACAGATCTGTCTTTCAAAGTGTGGCTCATAGCTTCCAAAAAACCATCTTGAATGCTTCAGGCAATGTTTCACCTCTCAGGATTGTCCAAAAGTTAAAAAAACACATTAATCAAAAGCAGAGAAAGGCTAAAGCCATAAGTGATTCCCTGGTTCTGTTGTACAGTACTCTTTATGCAGATTTTGCTTTTGAGGATCTGCTACAATTAATTTCTCCCTGACATTGGAAGAAGTGATACATTTGCATTATTATCTGATGCTCTTAATCTGTATCCAATGAGTGGAACAGACAGTATGTGGTATCTGGGGAAAAAAAAAATCTTGCTAACCATAGTCCAAGAAGGCTGTTCATTACACAGGCTTTCAGTGATTCAGATAATTGAAACATTTGCAGCTGTCCTTAAATATGAGAGTGAGATCTAGGAAGAACAGGGCTTTGCTCTTGCAGCTTACAGGATTTTAAGAAATTTTACTAACAGTTAATCCAACTGCACTACTTCACTTTTGGTTTACATCTCATTCTTCAGTAATCTTATGGGTAAAACACCCTCTGAAATTCAAGAACTCTTGCCTAAGATACAACTAGGGAAGCTCGCTCAATATTTTAGAATAAAAATAAAAGCCTTGTGAGTTTTACAAGAATATCTGGCCTACAAATCTAGAAATGGGTGACCTTTCTATTATTGAAAGTCCTTTCCTAAATCCATGGATTTCAGTCAAAGAGTGAAGCTAATTGTCTTTCCACTGGTGGATTGATTCTGTTCCAGGACAGAAAAATCACCTCCAGCAAGAACAAAGCTATTAAAATTTCCGGGTCATGCAAATGGTGAATTCTGTCTCTTTCTTTTCAAAAAAAGATTTGCAACTCCTGTTCTGCTATGTGAGTCACTACCATTTTAGCCTCTTCTTTTCAGGTCATTAATTTAATGTCAGTGCCTTTGAGAACTGTTTAGCTCCATCACATTTTGTGCTTCCTACTCCAAAATTAGTTTCTCGACTTCCCTGTGGGCTGATGTCCCTGTTGGTACTACCTAATGTAAAAGCAGTATTATACCCTGCTTATCCTTTGAGTCTGCTTAGGTTCATTGCATACTTCTGTAGTGTTACCATAATAAGGAATGGTAGAGTAGGGGACAAAGGGCCCTGATTTGTATGTAAACGTAATGAGAATAAAACAGCTGCTATATTTGACACGTGCATGACCCATGCTGAAGACCCACTTTGCACCTCTGGCCTGGGTCTTTCACCTCACTCTGCAGTTTTAAAACTGATGCCATAGCATGAACATAAGGCCGATACCACAGTGTTCATAGTCTTTTCCATGCTGGAAGAAAGCTATCCTAGTAAAAGACTTGGGGACCAGACACATTTGCTGAGGGAGCAACAGAGCATTTTGGAAGCTTTATCTTTCAGAGTTACTATGCTAATACTCGAGTCCAAGAGTTGCTGTGAGTTGCCTCTGTTTATGGCAGCTCTGTAGTTAGCTGAGTCTTCTTAATGACTGGCAAATTATTCTTAGACTAGATTAATGTGAGAGGCAGTTATTAGATACTTTCTAAATAATTTTAAATAGATGAAGAACCTGAATAGTCCTGAGAGTGGTGAGTGGGAGCTGTCAAGGAAGCAACTTGCTAATGGAAACACGGCATAATTAACTGCCTTATTTAAATGACACACCAGTAAGCTATTGGGTAGAGATGATAAGGGACTGCAGCAGCAGAGAGTCTTTGCAACTGGGTGATCCAACCTTTTTCAAAGTGACCTTATTACAGAGAAATTAGCTTGGGGACAGAAACAAGGATAGTGGTCATTTGAAGGAACATAGGGTCAGATTTGCTACAGAGTTTATTAAACTGTTTTGTCTTTTTGTGGGTTTTTTTGGTTTGTTGGTTGTTTTTTTTTTGGTCAGCAGTGACGTGGTTGCAGTATATTCCCTAACTCCTCTATACGCTCAGCAAGCTCTGGAGAACAGGCAGTGCTGTAGAACCAGACTGGTTAGTGTAGCTAAAAATGCAAATGCCAAATCCTTTCCTGTAATTTCTTCTCTCAAGAGTGTGCAGCCGTATCACAGTCATCCTGGTTCTCCATGTGACCATACCATGGTGATCATTGGGGTAGCAATGGATGGGTATGAATCAGGAATATCTAATAGCCCTTATAAGTTTGCCTTCGGGGTATGGCTTTCTAAGCTGGAAGATGAAGTGAGGCTGCCATGCTAGATGTAGCACTCTGCACTCTGCAAAAATAATACTGCTGAACCAGAGGATGAGCTCGCAGTAGGACTGTTTGGGATTTAGTTCTCGGTGGGATGTTAGGGCTTATTAGTATTGTTTAAATGGCAGCAATGGCCAAATGCTGTACAGACATGGGAACAGAAGAGTCTTTGCCCTGAGGAGCTCACAAACTAAATGGCAAAGTGAGGAAAAATAAAGACAGCATGGAAGCAGATGCATGGCAATTAGCCATGGCTAACAGTTCCATTGAACATGCTTTCTTAAATTCATTTACTGGAGGAAAGATTGTCTGTCAGCCGTGCCATTAGCTGGTTAGTTCCATGTAAGTGTCATGGCTTGTGTTAGTAGCAAGTGAATTTTCACTTGTTTACTGTTGTCTCAGTAACCTCTTCATAAGTACTAGAAGGCTACTCTTAGTTCTCCCCAAAGCTTTCTCTTCTCCAGGCTAAACAAGCCCAGTTCCCTCAGCTTCTCCTCACAGGGCAAGAGCTCCAGACCCCAATTGTCTTGGCTGCCCTCTTCTGGAGTCACTGAAGTACCAACTAACAGGCAATAATGACTACCTGTGGTTACTGGCTACATTTTGTTGATGCACCCCAGTAGGCTGTTAGCCTTCATTACTTGCAGGGCACAGCACTGACTCAGGTATAAGCTGTTGTTCTCCGGGACTCGATCATTTTCAGTAGCATTGCTTCCCAGCCAGTTCATCACCAGCCTGCACCAATACACAGGGTTTGTCCATCTCGCATACTGGAATTTGCATTCATTCTTGCTGAATTTCCTTTCTAGTCCATTTCTGCAGCCCATCCAGGTGCCTCTGAATAGCAGCTGTGGCTCCAAGTGTATTGACAAAGCCCCTGTTTTGGTGTCATCTGCAACATTGATGTATGGGCATTCTGTCTCCTTCTCCACGTCATTGACAAAAAATATTAAAGAGGACATTTGAAATTAAATATTGAACACTAGCCCTTGAGCCTAGCAACCCAGACAGTTTTTCACCTATATAGTAGTCCACTTATCTAGACTGTAACATCACAACTTGGGTACAGGAATGCTCTTGCTAAAAGATAGCTGACATCCACTGGTGTCTTCTCACAAGAAAGCAATCAGTTTGGTTAGATGTGATCTACCCTTAGTTGATCAACACATGCTAAACATCATGTCCTTTTGCTAGAAAAGTGTTCCAAGAAGGACACTCCATGAGTTTCCCAGGGACCAAAGTAATGGACTAATGGGTCGACTGGCCTGTAGTTCATCAGGTTGTCTCAGTTGTCCTTTCTGAAGACAGGTGCAACATTTGCCTTTCTCCAGTCACCAGGGACCTCCTTTGATCTCCATGACCTTTAAAAGATAATAGAGAGTGGCCTCAATATTACATCAGTCAGCTCTCTCAACACTCTTCAGTGCAGCCCATGGGGTCTCATCTATATATTCAGGAAAAGCAGGCTGAGTCAAAAAAACATTCTGAATTCAGGGGCATAGAGGAAAATACTGAGATGTTTGTGAGAGAAGTGATCTAATGCAAAATTAGGACATGGATGGAGATTTCTTTTTGTCTTTTCTAGTGTGTCACTTTCATGTAATTAAGAATCTAATTCATTCTTGGGTTCATATATATTAGAGCTGCATTTCAGATTTCAGTTTTATTCTCAAGTGTGAAAGAGCATGGACTGTATGTCACGCTAAATTCCTGATGGTGAGTAATTCAGGTATCACATCTTGCCAAAACAGGATCCCATTGCCGCTTCACAGTCTATGTGCATTCCATTTGCTTTACTTGTATTTTTTGCTTTACTTCTATTACTAGGCCATCCCAGTTGATTCAAACATTTACCTCTTTATGCTTTTTAATTCAGGATTTGTCTTCACTCCTCCCCGCAATGAGTAGCATGTTTTGCTCCTGTTCTGCTGGTCTGTGAATTCATTGTTTGCAGGCTGGCAAGAGACCAGTTCTGAGGTGACAGATGGGGGAGACTGCAAACCAGGCAGTTGCCTCCCAGCCTGAATGATATTTTAATAAGCACAGAGAGGTGACAGAGAGAGAAGCTTCTCACTGCAATGACTGGCAGTTTTGTTTTCAGCCTGAAAGCCCTAATAGATGATTTTTGGCCTTAGTCCAAAAAAAAATTCAGAGAAACTCGAAGCAGAAAATCTCATTAGCTCCTAACTTACCTCACTTTTTTTATTAGCACAAGAAGCTTTTTCTCTCTGGTCTTCTATCCAGATAGGGAATTGTTTCCTTGTTTTTTGCATTTCAGTTCTCTCTCAGGGATTCTAGACTTTGGGAGACTCGCATTTTATTTATCTTTTGTTTTCCTTTTTTTTTCTCATTTCTTTCATTTTCTCGATTGTCTTTCTTCCTTCTCTAAGCAATCCCTCCTCTTTTGGTTTCTTTACACTCTTCACAGTTCGATGGTGAAATTTGTCTGAATAATGGGGTCTACCCACTCACTTGGCTTCAGCTTCCGTATCATCCTGTGAGACAGCTCGTGCAGTGCAGAGGAATGGCGTCTGCATGGCAATCTCTAGAGCATATGTCCTCTTCTCCCTGCCCCTCTGTATCTCAGTTGTATAATACAGGGTCTGTGTAGGGCTTTGTTTCATCCTTGGTCTTATAAATAAAAGCACTACAAAAGGGAGCTCTGGCAAAGCCTCAGCAAGCTCTGAGATCCTTCTGCAGTGTGAGCAGCACAATGTTTTGCAGACAAACTGTAGGACAGCCAGGCTTTCAAGGGAGAAGATCTTTTTTCTTCCTACAAGTAGAGGGAAAAGAGGTCCAGTTCATGCTAGGAAAACATAAAAATTATGCTGGCATCTGAATTAGGGTATGGTGCCTAACACTGATCAGAGAATGCACTAGAAACTTCTCAATATTTGGACATAGACCTTCATGTCTATTTAGCAAGATCTGGGTCTGAGTTTCAACTGGAGCATGAGCTGGAAATTAATAGGAATCCTGCTAAAATATGCTTATTTTTCCTTTCAGATACAATGATGACACTGAAGGTTCAGATCCTGTTTGGCTTCCTTTGCTGCATGATTTTTCTGCCTATAAATGGCTTTCCAGCAGACACTAGTACTGAATTTCGCTCCGCTTTCTCTGTGGCCAGAACCAGCAGCATGGAAGGGAGCTCTGAGATGGTCATTACCTTTGACAAAGTGTATGTGAACATTGGCAATGACTTTGATCCCAAGACTGGATTGTTCCGCTGTCGAATCCCTGGAGCCTACTACTTCTCCTTCACTGTTGGGAAATATCCAAAGAAAAATTTGTCAGTCATGCTGATGAGAAACAAGAATGAGGTGCAAGTGATTGTGTATGATGAACATCACCGCAAGGAACGGAAAGTAGCCAGCCAAAGTGCCATGCTGCAGCTTGACTATGGTGACACAGTGTGGCTGCGTTTACATGGAGACCCCAAGTACGCTCTTTACAGCAACGTGGGCCCCTACACAACTTTCAACGGCTACCTAATCTATCCAGACACTTCTGCCTTCTTCCAGAATGCTCTTAGCTCTCAAGAGCTGAGGCCACACCATAACACTATTCAGCAACTTCCCAGAGAGCAGAATGAAGCTTCACAGCAACATGTGTTATCTGATCAACCAAGCAGGGAACAAGACCCTCGGTCTGCATTTTCTGTTGCCCGCTCACAAAGTGTCCTGGGGACAGATGACAAGCAAACTCAGCATGAGCCAATCACATTTGACACAGAGTTTGTGAACATTGGAAAAGATTTCAATTCCTCCACTGGCATCTTCACATGCCGTATACCAGGTGCATACTATTTCTCCTTCACCATTGGCAAAATGCCCTTTAAGACTATGTCAGTGAAACTTATGAAGAATCACAATGAGGTGCAGGCTATGATCTATGATGACAACCACTCCAAGAGGCGGGAGATGCAGAGCCAGAGTATCATGCTGCCTCTGCAATATGGGGACACTGTCTGGCTCTACAGCCATCAGCACGATGGCTACGGTGCCTACAGCAACCATGGCAAGTACATCACTTTCACGGGCTTCCTGATCTATTCAGAGGCTCAGCCAAAGTGGCTTCCAGGTGCCGGCTCACCCTAAGGGTCAAATAATGAAGTGCAATGTGAAAGGAGCACAAGAAAAGCCAAGGTGTCACGAACTTGGGTGTAGCTCCTCTTTAGAATCATCCTCTACTTTGAGCATGCTATCATCTGTCCAGTGCTTTCCTTATGCTGCACGCTTGTGCCGTCTGCAGGGCCACTGCTATGTCTGCCATTCATCCGTAGAAAGGTCTCTACAGGTTGTATGTGTGTTTCCTGTGTTGGTGTTTGATTTAAGCATAAAGCATGAGGTAGTTTTGGGGCAGGGTTGGGGCAGTGTAGTGAGATGCTGAGGATCAGAGAACCACTGCAGTAATGTTACTGCAGAACCCCAGCATCCAGAAGTCAAGGGATGTGGTGACTTTCCTTGCACATCTGGGGAGGGAATAAATGTAATGAAAATGAGTGTAATAAAATACAAAATATGTAACATTTTCTCAGACTGGAATTTGTTATTACTTTTAAGACTGATGTGCTTGTCACTGCCCGAGGTACCAGTTCAGGAGAGAAAGAAGCATGGTGATCATATGAGCTGCATTATGTGTCACTGAGCCACTCTGCATCGGTGTACACTTTCTTTATCATTCATGTGTGTGAAGTGTTTTTACCTCTTACGATTTTATTGCAAGTTTCATGAAATTTGGTGCTTTTCTTAACCTGAAGTTGCTGAAATCAAGAACCTGTGTTTAGAGAATCTCAACTTCCATTTAATGCAAAATAATACATTTAGAAACAAACAAAAAAGCGGGCATCTAGGTCTTGTAATAAAGGATGAGGGCTCAAATCTATGAACAGACCATCCTCTTAAAGCTCAGAAGTAAGGTACATAAGAATAAAAAATGTATTTTTAAATCTCTTAATGTTTGGGTAGGAGCAGGCTCATCATGTGTGTCAGTAGGTTCATGCCATGCAATGGCATTGTTGACTTCAGGGGCATTACATTCTCCAGAAATTAGCTCCTTGAATACAAGGATATGGTTAACCTGCCATATGCTATATTGGTAACATAGTGAAAAATGGGGAAAAAGGTACCATTAAGTGATATATTCAGCATCTGTGTTCCAGTGGTTTCTCATACACTGTGTTCCACCAAGCCGTAGTGCTGCTGTAGAGAGATTGGTATGGCTGTCAAGGGCACTGGTGTGTTCCTACAGGGCAGTCACGACGGACAGCAGGATTCACCGAGGTGAGTAGTAAGAAACCAGGAGGCTGGAGGCTTCATTGTAGTGTGATTGGTGCTGTTCCAGTTGAGTTAAACTCTGGTTTGTCTCATAAACTGCAAATGTGCATCATCCTGAGCATGCACAAAACTTTGTGACATCACTTGAGTCTAATTTGTAATCTGCTCAACAGATAGCAATGCTTTTAAACAAAATCCTGGATTCAAAACAGTGTATTTGCATCTGAATCACCAAGCCAACCCCCTCAACCTTTAGCGAGACATTCATATAGCTTCGACAATATATTCTCCAGCAAGACGATAACTTCATGCACTAGTGCCATCCCAGCTCAGTCTTTTGATGAAGTCCTCTGCTCAAATTGGGCTTGTCTGCAGCCACTCCCCACCTCCATCACTCCGTACATATCCAAAACATTAAAGACTGCGGGCATACTTGGGAAAAGGATGAATGGTAGAGGTTGGAGGTGTGTGAAAAAAGAGTGTAAGAATAGAAAAACATTGGGTGGGACACTAGTTTACTAGAAGTTATACTTCAAATAAAATGCTAATCTTAATTCCTACATCCTTTGGAAAAACAAAACAAAACAAAACAAACAAACAAACAAAAAACCACACACACCCCCCAGAAAAGAAAACCACCAAGCAACAAACAACCTGCTTTATGAACTGCATAAATCTGTCTTATCCTGTCACAGCCCTAACCTGACCTCTAAAACCATTCTCTGTAGCATCTTGCTTCCAGGATTCTTATTCCTGCCTCACCACTTCTCCTTTCCATCTGTTGGGGAACAACAGCTTGGAAAAAATTAACTAGGTCAGAAGCTAGCAATTCCGACTTTGAATGTCACACATGCCTCCTTTGCTGAACGTGGAAAATTAAGATAGAAAGGGAATTATGGATCCCATCATCTAAACACATGAAACGAATGTTCAGAATTAATGTACCTGTAATGGCAGCAGGAAAGCTAGTAGAAATAAACAACAACAACAATAAAATCAAAACCCTACCGAAGTAGGTAATTTGTTTAATTCCACACTGCAATATGTAAGACAGAGAAAAGTTAATAATCTCTTTCCATAAAACAGTTGTATTTCTGATTTTGAGGATAGAGATTGTACATTTATTATATTTGTCTTGTAAAGTGTCATAGCTGTACAGAAAACTTCATAGAGGAGGTAAAATCTGCTGAAGAAATAACTAGGTCACAATCCTTAGGAGTTTAAATGAGATTTAAGGAAGTATATTCCAAACTGATAACCGACACAAAGCAACGTATGTGTGTAAATATGATAGGCAAATACTAGAAAGCTTCATGGAATACATACATTTTCAGGTTGCTTTTTAAAGAAAAATGAATACATCAGATGGGAAATTACTGTGGACACATAAAATTTGATGCCACATGAGCAGAAAGCTGAAATATGTGACCTATATCATGAAACACAACAGCATATGCTTAGCTGGTTACTGAAGAGGAAAAAAGATACTGTATTCAGCTGAAACCACACAGGGAATATGAGGACGCTGAACTTAATTATTTGAACTGAAGTCAGCTGGGACACCAGTGTAACATCTTGGAAAAAAATTGCCAGGGCATCTCCTCAGTAAGCATCAGTGATCAAGATATATATTAATCAAACATCTAAATAGCACTGCCTCCTTCAGCACAGCCCACTAAAAACAAAAATAAACAAACAAAACAAAACAAAACAAAAACAGGAAAGGTTGACATGCACTTTATAGTTTTGTCCTATTTGATTTAAAAATAAAATACTGTGTATAAAACCTTAGAAGCTTGCCAGTGCAACGCCAAAAGCAGGACAAAAAGGTGTGGCATATTTGTACAAGGTCCTGAACAATGTGGAAAGCATTCAAAATACTGAAGTCAGGTGTGTCCTTTCCTATGGCAGTTTCTCTATTAAGTGTCTCTCTTGGCCCTTCCCAAGTTAGAATGATAGAAATGTTTCAGGGATGCTAAGTGCAAAGGCTTCTCTTTCCAGGGCCAGGAGGCCAGGAGGAGGGTGGTATTTGCAGGGCAGAGCCCCTTGCACAGGTCACGAAATATTTCATCAACCAGCTGAGAGAAAAAGCTAATCCAGAGATTTTTATCCAAACCCTGTACGGAGCGAACCTGATAGGCACAGTAAAGGCTGGTGAAAAGGAGACGATCAAACTCTGTTAGAGGCAAGGGGCTATCAGTCAGTGAGTAATATCTCAGATAATGCTCAATCTCTGATGGTGTTTTGGGAACTTCATCCTCTAAAATCTGCATGAAGCGCCGTACCGGACGCAGGGACGCCAGCTCTTCATCCTGCAGCCGAATTGTCCCATTGGCCTGAATATCCAGCCCTCCCCAGAGCATCTGAAAGAGAAGATCAACATGTGCACAGGAAGCCCAGCGCAAACCCTTCTCCAGTTATAACTGAGCTGTAAAGCCACCTGCAATGCTGCCAAATCTCTGGCTGGACCGAGAAGCAGCCCCTCCCTGACTCACTGCCCACAGCCCGCCCAGTCCCACTCCATGTCCTCCTCTGTCAGCCCCACACCCCTTCTCTGACCAGCCCCACGCCTTGGTTCCCCTGTGGGAGCCATCCAGCTCTCGCCTCCCGCCCTGCACGTCCCACTGCAGTCCCGCCCACAGCAGCTCCCTGGCGCAGCCGCCTTGGGTGGGGGAGTCCCTTGTCCCACCCCAGAGCTGTGAGATGCTGTGGAGAGGGTCAGAGCCCCCCATGATGGGAGAGAGTACAAATACAATTAGGGCATTGACAATGCATTTTCCAGGCACTCCCAAAAACCAGCGGGGATGAGAACAAGCAGAACATGTGAGTTTTACATGCAGGGCAGTGGGAGCATGGGCACTAACAGTGACTCAGCCCACGGGCCCCCAGTGCCCAGGAGACCTCTAACATGACGTTGGCGTCCTCTGGGCTACGATGGGGTGTGTTGGCACCAGTAACGTCCCTGCTGTGAAGATGTTCATCTGGAAGATATCAGGCAGATTTTGATAGAGAAAGACCATGGCCCTTCCTGTTTATTTTTGTCATTTGGTTGTCAATAACATCTTTAACATTTCTGAGCTGTCACTCAAGGCTTGCCAAGCATAACAAATGCTGAGCACGGCATTTTGATGAGCAAAACAAGCTTTTTAAGAAAAGCAGAAGTGGTTAAGGGAGACAAGTGTAAGTTCTGGATGTGATGGCCCTTAGTCCTGCCAACAAAGCTAAAGCGTACAGCAGCAAAGGCACTTGCTTTGACAGGCAGCACGAAAGCCCAAGGGTGGGTTTTGAACTGATGGGGTTTGGTTGCTTGGCAGTTTTTGCTGAAGAAAGTAATGCTGCCCAACGGAAGGAGCGTACTGGGATGCTCCTCAGCCTGCTGGTGGAAACATAACCTGATGCTTCTCCTGCTTTCATACTTCTCCCCTGAGCATCTGCTGCTGGCAGGGGCAGAGTGTGAGGCCAAAATAACCTGGCTGGATCCATTATGGCTGGGACACCTGACATTATTTAAACTGGGAAAAGTGGATATGAAGCCAGAGGGATGCGAGTTTATTAATACCAAGGGTCACATTAATCCTAAAAAATCTTCCATGTTCACTTACTAATTTTTCTAATGTTTCAACTTTCTGTATTTGTTTTGCCTTTATTACTTCTTTCTTCATGAAAAAA
Organism: Streptopelia decaocto; assembly: GCF_964273445.1. Taxonomy (NCBI): domain Eukaryota; kingdom Metazoa; phylum Chordata; class Aves; order Columbiformes; family Columbidae; genus Streptopelia; species Streptopelia decaocto. The sequence continues at coordinate 43,074,586 of NC_138661.1, read as the reverse complement.
AGGAGAAAAAGTAGCCTCAGTCCAGGACTGTGAGAGGCAGGCTGCATTCCCTCCCTTCTCTGTGTTGATCAAGACCCTCTTCTACTTCTTACATACGCATTCTGCAGGTCAAGAAAGATGAGACGGAAAAAGCTTGTATAAAATAGTAAGATCTCTGACACTTTTTTTTTTTTATTTTTATATGGATGAAGGCTTTTTTACATAAAAAAGAGAGAATTTATGTTGAGTACTCCAGAGTTAAGGTCAGCACGTGCTTGTAAAAAGCATAATAAAGATTTAATACTCTCTGTGCGTGATGAGTACTACCAAACCACCCCTCCAACTTTCCATTCTTGGTGAAAGCTTTTCAGGGAGATGAACGAGTTGCCTGAAGAAGTGCCCTGCCACCTCCCAGGCTGCGGAGGTTTGTTTCTCTGCACAGCTGCAGGCTTCCTGATCCAAGCCAGCTGTGGCTTTGGAATGTGAGCAGGGATGTAGTTACCCTTTCCTACTCCTCCATGGATGTGCCAGCAAAGCTTTTAGCTCAGGTGAAGATACTACATCATCTGAAAATTTCTTTGCTTCTCTCTGCTAACTGATCTGCTAATTCCGCAGATCTCTCTACTGAGAGATGTCTGATCGGCTGCAAAGTCAGTGAATCTGTTGAATAGCCACCAAATTGCTGCTATTAGTAACTGTCTGTCCTGTCTTATAAATATATGCAATGTTAGATTTTTGAGTAGAGTAAAACAAAAAAAAAACAAAAAAAAAAAACAAAAAAACCACAAAAATTAAAACATAACAAATAATGTATTGAAATAATAACATAAATATCCTTTGGAGATGGGAAAATATCCCTTGCTTATTTTATCATTCAACAGCTGTTGTTTTTTTTCTGAAAAGCATCTGGAAAATCCACAAACATTATTGCAGGAACAAACCAAGAAAACTCCTCCTACCACCAAAAATAGCAACAGGTCTTCATCCTGCAAGTAAGTACAAATGTCTCCCACAGTGAACAGCCCAGCTGGGACCTGAGCTACCACCCTCTCTCCCATGTCAGCACAGGTAGCTGAAGCATATGGCCGTCTCTGAAGCAGCAGGCAAAGTGCCACTGGCATTGCACACATGTTTGCCAAGCCAAGAAGCCACATCGCTAGCAGGTGCCCTTCCTACCTGTCAGCCTCTGGGATCCAGCAAAGACGCAGAGGATCAGCCAGGTGTTGAACGGCACCTGGGCCATAGCAGCCCTGCTCGGGAGCGGCTGCCGCCCTCCCCGCAGACAGTGCCGTGCCTGAAGCGAGAGCAGTTTGCTGTGGCCTCTTCCCTTGCTGCTTCTGGTCCCAGCAGCCTCTGTTGGAATGGCTCCATCTCTCTGTGTTTCTGTTTGCAGTCCTGGGAAGGGCTTGCAGTTCAGCTTGCTGACCCCAAAGGATATTTTCCATCATATTTTGGAAACTTGCAAGACTTTGTTGTGAAGTTTTTGGCAGAATTTTTTAAGATTGTTTTCCAAGGGCTGATTTTCCACTGTAATTTATTATAGGAAGCTAATAGCTGAAAGAAATATTACTACATGTGATTGCCTCTGAATAAAGGGGGACCTTCTGGTCCCTTCTGCCTTGGCACAGTGCCTCTGTCACATCCCCGTGACACTTCTGCTTAGCTCCTTGGCTTCGTTTTCAGCTTTCCATTTTTTTCTGAGTTTAAAAATCTGCCAACAATCCTGAAATGTTACAAAGAGATAAGGCCAGCAGTCTGTGCAGATTCATGGAAGGGCAATAGAAGCCAAAATATACAAGCAGGAAGAAGAAATATCACGTGTTCACTTCTGTATCTGTATCAAACCTCCCAGAGGGAGAACTCAATATACTCACTTAACAAACAGCAAGGGTCAGAGCCTGCCAGCCTTTAGCATCTCATCGTCCTCTCCTGTGACAAGCCTTTCGGATTATGATGAGCATGGTCTGCTTTAGATGTTGTGAATTACATAGACGAAACTTCATCTGATTTTGTTTGCAGCAGATATCTGTTCTCTACACATTTTTGCACCTCTATTAGTGCCCAATCCCCAGTCAAGATGTTCTGTATTTCTACTCTCTGTGGCAGAGTATGGTCCCCAGTTCTCTGACAGGTTCTGAGATGCTAGGGTTATGCAAACATATAATAGTGTGTATAAATAAGTAATAGTACTGTCTCCCTCAGATTAAAGGGGAAAGAAGTCTGACCAGAAAAGAGGTAGAGCTGAAACACATCCCTTTCTCAGCAAGTTACAGGATATCAGTTTGTAGTGACTACTGTCACCAGATAGTTTACTGAGAGTAGGGATGACGTTCCAGTTGGCAAGTTGTCAATGTGCAAAGTAGCATGTCTCCTGAAACTTCCTGGATCTGTAGCTGTACCTTGCAATATTTGGACTCACACCAGCTGTGAAGAAAAGCTGAACATAATGGAGGAGTCCCAGATTTGTCCCAGGAGGAAGGGCCCTCAATATCTGGAGGCATTCTTACCCTCAGCTGGGATCAAAATAACAACGGTGTTTCTGTCATAGCCTTGGCTAACTTCAAATCAGGCTACTCTTATTTCAGTTTTCATTATTTTCTGCTGCTTCTGCTTCTTCTGGCATGAGATATCTTTTATTAAACTGTGAATCACATGCTACCCAAGAGGCAGACACTGATGACCCATCTGTGCAGTGAGATTGATGTGCCTTCTGTTTTGTGCCAGAGTCCCTTACCGTCCACAATGTATGCATGAGTTTGTCTAGAAGTCGCTATGCAAAAAAGCACTGCATCTCCTGGGCCATGAAACAACCTCCCTCTAGCATGCAGCATGTGACACAAGGAGGAGTCCAGGATTTTGGCCAGCAAAGGCCATATATGACTTTGTCAACAGGAGAATCTCCTAGGCACAGCTTGCAGCTGAAGTCCCTACAGGAGGATACCATTTTGGTGGGAGGGAGAAGAGAGGAGGCCCAGAGGCTGTGCTTAGGTGACTGATACAGTGGCAGGCGGCAGATGAGCATCAGTGGTAGATGCTGCTTTGACCTGAGGGAATCTTGTAGAATTGTCTCACAATTCCACACTGAAAAGTAATTGCAGAATAATAAATATATGCCTCAGTTGTTTGTAAAGCAGCAGCAGTTGTATGGTGCGCAGAAAGAAGCCTGAGTTTCTGACAGCTCCACATAGTCCCCGCAAGTACAGTTGCAATGTTAGGCAGCGCATCTGCTTCTCCCAAGGGGTTTTGTCCTTGCCAGGTATTCACAGCTGGGTATGCACAGCCCTGCCCCTCCACACTCCCCCAGTCACACCGTCTGTTGTAGCAGCAGTTTCAAAGCGTCACATCAAGCCAGGCTTTCTGCAGCGTCACCTTGACTGGTTTCATGCTTTCCACCATGACCTGCTGAAGGTGACCTGCAAGAAGATGGGAAAGGGGAACAAGACATGAGGGATCAAAAACTGCAGGAACTGTTTGGATGCTGATGCAAAATTTGTTCCAGGTGGCTGAAGCTTTGCCTGTCACAGAGGAGCTGGGCAATGGAGTGAGAAATTATTAAGGGAAGAGAGTAGTGAGTAACCTCAGTTTGCCACAGTCACAAGTGGCATCGTCTGCTGGGAAGACTTCCTCTGGTTCTCACATCACAGACTCCTGCAGGCCCTAAATCCTAGTGTCTATTGGTTTATTTAGTGCCTTCATCCACCATTACATATTTTGTACAGACCTTTATTTTGCCGCCTTGTTTGGGTCTTAGATTTTTCAATTGTAAACATACACATAGCTGAGTTTGTACAGCTGGAGCTACCTGTCCTCTTGACACAGTACATTTGTGCTGCTTCTTTGTCCCATTGCAGATTATATCTGTACGCTGCGACAGGCATCTTGGCACAGGGACACACACAGACTGTGCTCAGAGACACTTGTGGTCCAGGGCAGTGGTAGAAGGCACAAGGTGTGGTTAACACAACACCAAAAGAGCTTTGCGAGGGAGGTTTCTTTAAGATGGGACTGAAGGGAGTTTGGTAGCATCTTCATGAAAGGGAAATTCTGCTTAAAGAATTGGAAAAATATCTTGCTTCAAACATCTCACCAAGAATTTGGGGAGACCACAGTCCCCAGCCTGGGCCTGTCTGGCAGGTGCTCAGGGGAGGAGGATAAGGAGAAGAGGAAGGTTAAGGAAAGAGGGGAAGGAGGGAAGAAAGGAAGGAAGGAAAGAGGGAAGGAAGGAGGGAAGAAAGGAAGGAAGGAAAGAGGGAAGGAAGGAAGGAAGGAGGGAAGGAAGGAGGGAAGGAAGGAGGGAAGGAAGGAGGGAAGGAAGGAGGGAAGGAGGGAAGGAAGGAGGGAAGGAAGGAGGGAAGGAAAGAGGGAAGGAGGGAAGGAGGGAAGGAGGGAAGGAAGGAGGGAAGGAAGGAGGGAAGGAGGGAGGGAAGGAGGGAGGGAAGGAGGGAGGGAAGGAAGGAAGGAAGGAAGGAAGGAAGGAAGGAAGGAAGGAAGGAAGGAAGGAAGGAAGGAAGGAAGGAAGGAAGGAAGGAAGGAGGGAAGGAGGGAAGGAGGGAAGGAGGGAAGGAGGGAAGGAGGGAAGGAAGGAAGGAAGGAAGGAAGGAAGGAAGGAAGGAAGGAAGGAAGGAAGGAAGGAAGGAAGGAAGGAAGGAAGGAAGGAAGGAAGGAAGGAAGGAAGGAAGGAAGGAAGGAAGGAAGGAAGGAAGGAAGGAAGGAAGGAAGGAAGGAAGGAAGGAAGGAAGGAAGGAAGGAGGGAAGGAGGGAAGGAAGGAGGGAAGGAGGGAAGGAAGGAGGGAAGGAAGGAAGGAGGGAAGGAGGGAAGGAAGGAGGGAAGGAAGGAAGGAGGGAAGGAAGGAAGGAAGGAAGGAAGGAAGGAAGGAAGGAAGGAAGGAAGGAAGGAAGGAAGGAAGGAAGGAAGGAAGGAAGGAAGGAAGGAAGGAAGGAAGGAAGGAAGGAAGGAAGGAAGGAAGGAAGGAAGGAAGGAAGGAAGGAAGGAAGGAGGAGGGAGGGAAGGAGGGAAGGAGGGAAGGAGGGAAGGAGGGAAGGAAGGAGGGAAGGAAGGAAGGAGGGAAGGAAGGAAGGAAGGAGGGAAGGAAGGAAGGAGGGAAGGAAGGAGGGAAGGAAGGAAGGAAGGAAGGAAGGAAGGAAGGAAGGAAGGAAGGAAGGAAGGAAGGAAGGAAGGAAGGAAGGAAGGAAGGAAGGAAGGAAGGAAGGAAGGAAGGAAGGAAGGAAGGAAGGAAGGAAGGAAGGAAGGAAGGAAGGAAGGAAGGAAGGAAGGAAGGAAGGAAGGAAGGAAGGAAGGAAGGAAGGAAGGAAGGAAGGAAGGAAGGAAGGAAGGAAGGAAGGAAGGAAGGAAGGAAGGAAGGAAGGAAGGAAGGAAGGAAGGAAGGAAGGAAGGAAGGAAGGAAGGAAGGAAGGAAGGAAGGAAGGAAGGAAGGAAGGAAGGAAGGAAGGAAGGAAGGAAGGAAGGAAGGAAGGAAGGAAGGAAGGATATTTTCCAGGTACGGTGCTGCTGATCCTCATGCAAATGTTTCCTTGTCTTGTCCCAGTTTGTGAGCTGCATCCCCTGCTTGAAGGAGTAAGGGACTGTGTAAGAAGTGACAGGGACAGACTCATCCCACTGCACCTACTGCGCAAAAGGACCCCCATGAGGCCTCACACAACTTGGAGATTTAACGGGATACACTGGATGTGTGATATGGGGCATGCTGTCATCCAGCCTATCCCTCGATACCCCATAATCTCTGTTTTGCAGGAGTGCCAAGCCCAGCAGAAATCCCTATCTGGATTTTGGCTGGAGATCAATCATAAGGGCCTGTACAGATGGTGTGGCTGTGATGCAGGTGGACACCCTGACACCATCAATAGCCACATCCTCAGGGAGTCTGGTCACCAGGCTGTAGGAAGAAATGCCAGATTTCTGGAAAACACCAGCAAAACTTACTCAGCTGGGGAAGCTCAACATGGTGACTGTGAGTCACCACCTAAAGTCTATTTGTCCCTGCACTACCAGAAAATCTCTCCTCTGAGTAGCGCGTCTGTAAGTCAGCTACATCTGACTTACATCTCATCCAACGTCCTCCTACGGCTGGGAAAACCAGCCCAGGAAACGAGCCTCATGGAGGCTGGCAGTATGGACCAGGCAGGAACAGAGGATTTGGTGGGCAGCTGTGTTCTTGGCCAAGCTGACCATAGCCTCACCCAGCACAAAGCAAGTGCCCACCAGCCACATGGAACCCAGATCAAGCAGTTCTGAGGGCAAGGATGGCCTCAGGAGCAGTGCAAGAGGCAGTGTGCCAACACCAGCAGTACTTTGTGAGGCTGTGTAACCTCTTGTGCCCTGGGATAATGCATCTGGGTGAGTAAATTGCACTCTCTAATGAGATTTGGGTCCATTAGCACCTATCCCACATATTAAAGACCTGCTGGAGCTAGTGCCTGTCCCCACAGGGCTGGCTACTTTGAGTCCAGTACACACATTCTCCAGCAAACCTCACATTTTGTCTAACTTGACAGAGCATTGTGTCTAACATTTCTTGATGTTATGTCAATCAAATTCTCCCTCTGCACAAACATTATGTTTAAATAGCAGTTTTCCTTCTGTTCCTGCTACCATCAGTCTTCCGACTTACTGTACTGGGAAATATGTATTTTTTATGATACGAAGACCATGAGTCTTGGCATGGTGCTTCAACCAACCTGAGATGGGGGAGGGAGAACGTGGCAGGGAAATGTACTTTATAAAGACTTTTCTCAGTAACAGAAGTGGTGCCAGGAACTTTTCTGTCTTTTGCAATAGGCGTCAGCACGCAAAAAGAGCCACTGCAACAGAAAACAGAACCAGCTGTGGAACATGTTGTAAGAAGGACTAAAAGTACATTTCCTATTTAATCCACTCAATTGATGGCAGACCCAAAGCGGAGCTAAGAATTGTATAAATCCCTAAACTTCTGCTGCTTTGTGTTCCCTTCTCTTTCCCATAAAGAGCTGTAACTTTTAAGGTGAGTGGCAAATGCTATTAATTTTAACTAGAGAACACTCTTCTGAGTCACACCTCAAACACTGCCAGCCACAGCAGCCTGTAACAGATTTAAATAAATAAATAAATAAGCCCATGATTACAAGGCTGGGGTAAAACCAAACGTGAAACCTGATTCTTACTGTAGAGTTAAGCTCTTGATTCTTGCAAGCAGATCAAATTCTAGTCACAATGAGTGCTTGTCCCTTTTATTTCTGAATTGAATTTATTATTGTCCTATCCCATCCTCCATTCTATACAGTAACCTCACCCAACTCCCCTTTTTAGTAAGTCCTCTTACAATTTAAAGGCTTAAGCAGTGATTCAGGGGATCTCTACAAACAGTTTATGAACTATTTTATGAAATCTCTTACACAATAGTTTTCAGATCTTAATGAGGTCAGTCAGCTTTCTGCTGCAGAACTGCATTACGCATTTTCTGGACCAAGGACAAGGGATATTAATTGATGACTGCTGTAATGTCATCACATTCAAACAGGTGGTGGGTGGACTGAAACTACAGTATTTTTCCAGCTTTTGGGAGAGAGATGAAATTTTCCACAAGAGCACGCAGATAGTGGTAATGCTATTATATCATACAACTCAAAATAATTGGAATAGTGACAAAAAGGCATAGACTCTATGACAAGGGAAGGGAGGTATTTTTGACTGCAGGAAAAAGTACAATCTGAAGATGCTGGAGAAAGTAAAGACTGCTTGATTGTGAAGAAAAAGCCAGCATGAGGCACTGGCTCCTGAGAGGTTACCTGCAACTTCTACCAGAAGAGGCACTGACCTAATTCCCAAAGAAACAATGCACATTTCCACAGTTGTTTTGGCCTGGAACCAGGTATATCTTGTGTTGTCCTGATAACCGTATTACAACCATCTACAACCACTTTGCCTGTTCACTGTATTTTTATGGTCTTCCCAACACCCGTCTTGGAGCTGAGACACTGTTGTCCCATTGCTTAAGCTATGCAACTGCTTCAGCAGAGTCTCCTGGGGAGTGCCAAGGGTGTGATTTATGCCTGCAGGGACAGCGAGCAGAAGCGGTGCATATGAAGCATCTTAGCTGCAGGGAATGCCAGTACTCCATTCAATTTGCAAAGCAAAAAGACAAAATCCAGTGTCTTACAACTCAAAGCAGCAGATAAGCATCTATCAGTTGGATTATCAGGATTGTAAATTAGCATCCCTCACCGTGTGCTTTTCATCCAGTTTGAAAACAGTATTATTCACATGACCACAACAGGCAAGAATATTGTATCAATTTTTAATATTATAAATACTATGTCAGAACAGAAATGACGGTGCCGTGCATCTGCTCCATTCTGATGTTATTTTGCCTCTTCTTTCTTGGCTCCTGCTTCTATTTTTAGGGGTTCTGGAGCTGCACGATATGCAGGAAATGCCTCCCAAGGACTATTCAGATCAAACTTGCGAAATTCCTGAGATAGCTCCACAGGCTCTGCCACTACCCGTTTCACTTCATCGTCATACCGCACCTAGAACAGAGCAAAGGACACAGGCCAGTCATTTTCAAACAGTCCCCATAGCATCTCTGCTATTGGCTGCACATGGTAATGACCCAGACCACCCCCTGGTGCAGGCAATCCTGCTGCTTATGCCATGGATAGGCCACAGCTTCAGTTCTTCTCATTACTAAACAAGAGCCCTCCAGATGCCACCAAGAACTCTGGACTCTCCAAGAAAAACCTCTTCTTTGCTGCCACTTACCTCAGGTGTCCTGACTAACTGCCCTGAATTAGGAGTGACAGCCTACAATCCATATGAAGTCCACGTGGAATAACACATTTAGTTTGTCATATGGCAATGGAATTTCTCCTGGAATTTCTCGCTGAAATAAGGTGGCCCATCCAGCTGGCATAGCTGGGGACTAGTCTCATGAATCATTGTAATATGGAAGTTTCTTTGGTTTTCATTGTGTTTCTTAGCATTAACACTCAGATCATGGCACAAAAAGACAACCAGGGTGAAATGCAGGTGACTGGCTTCTGACTGGCTTGATTTACCCTCACTGTGCCAGTCCAGATCTCCAAACCACAGCTCAGGGGAACCTGCCCGGTCCTCACTCACAGGATTTGCTGTTACTTCTGTTTTTCTTAAAACAGAACTTCACTGCCTGCAGAACCTCACTGTTTTCTCCTGAGACTCAGCTCAGTCTTAGAACTGTAGCAAATATGACTGCTTCTGCAAGGCAGTCATTTGAAAGTAGACAGATACCAAGCACACTCATTTCACTTGTGGTTTGACATAAAGAGGTAAATATTTGATAAATGCCAAGAGTCAGTTCAACTACAGTTTTATAATCTGCATCTACAAAAACTCAACAAAGTGGAGTTCCAACTGCATTAAGATCAGTTCAGTCCTTTATTCCTTTGGGAATCTCCAGTATTGCAGTGGAAAATTTAATCTTCCAGAAGACATGCCAAAAGCAGAAGCACTTCCTCTGCCTGACAAATTTCTTTGATACACAGCACATGGAATTTGCTCAGTGTCTCTGGCCTTCGGCTGCCTTATTACAGATAATACTTTGCGATGACTTCAAATTTCCATGCAGGAGATCTATACAGTTCCTCTGGAATACAGACACATGAAAGATCCTTAGCGCCTTTCAGACAAAGGACTATAAAGCAGTCACACTTCTGTACCAAAACTCAGATCATAGAATCATAGAATAGTTCGGGTTGGAAGGGACCTTGAAAGGTCACCTAGTCCAACTCCCTGCAATGAACAGGGACATCTTCAACTAGACCAGGTTGCTCAGAGCCCCACCCAGACTGGCCTTGGATGTTTCCAGGGATGGGGCATCTACCACCTCTCTGGGCAACCATTCCAGAGTTTTACTACCCTCACTGTAAAAACTTTCATTTCTTGTCTCAATCTCCCCTTTTACTTTAAAATCATTACCCCTAGTCCTATGGCAACAAGCCCCACTAAAAAGTCTGTCCCCATCCTTCTTACAAGCTCCTCTTAAGTACTGAAAAGCCACAATAAGGTCTCCCCAATGCCTTCTGTTCTCCAGGCTGAACAACCCCAACTCTCTCAGCCTGTCCTCACAGTAGTGCTGTTCCAGCCCTCTGATTGTTTTTGTGGACTCCTCTGGCCCCTCTCCAACAGGTTCATGTCTTTCCTGTACTGAGGGCTCCAGAGCTGGATGCAGTACTCCAGGTGGGGTCTCACCAGAGCAGAGGGGCAGAATCACCTCCCTCGACCTGCTGGCGATGCTCCTTTTGATGCAGCCCAAGATACTATTTGCCTTCTGGGCTGCAAGTTCACATTGTCGGCTTATGTCCAATCTTTCATACACCAGTACCCCCAAGTCCTTCTCCACAGGGCTGCTCTCAATCCCTTCATCCCCCAGGCTTTATTGATTCCAGGGATTGCCCCAACTCAGGTGCAGGACCTTGCACCTGGCCTTGTTGACCCTCATGAGGTTCGCATGGGCCCACTTCTCGAGCTTGTCCAAGTCCCTCTGAATGGTGTCCTGTCCTTCAGGTGTGTCAACTGCACCACTCAGCTTGGTGTCATCCACAAACTTGCTGAGGGTGCACTTGATCCCACCACCTATATCACTGATAAAGAAGTTAAACAGTACTGGTCCCCATATGGACCCCGGAGGGACACCACTTGTCACTGGTCTCCATCTGGACACTGAGTCATTACGACATAAGATATTGGAGAGATTTGATAACTTTTGACATAAGCGTATCTCCTACCTCCACATAACCAGAGAGTGGAAAGTCCTTCCGGAAGGGATGGCCCTCAAACCCATAGTCTGTGAGGATTCGCCTTAGATCAGGGTGGTTGGCAAAGAAAACACCGTACATGTCCCAAACCTAAATGAAAGGGAGCCAAGTAAGTTGAATTTGATTTTAAAAAAAGCCAACTCTTCATATATTATGTCCATAAAATTTCAGTTCCATGCCTGGCTGTGTGCAGTGCCAGTGAAACTGATGCAGGAACCCATTCAAAAGCAATCAAACAACCTTTTACCTCCTATTCTGAAATGGCAGCCAGGGCTGCCATTCTTCTTCCTCAGGGCCCTGGGAATCAGTTTCATCAGGAAAACTCAGTCTCTCTCCAAAAAGACTCTGCTCCCAAGTACACTGGCACTCACCTCTCTTTCATACCAGTTTGCTGCCTTGTGCACAGACACTGCTGAGTCAACAGGCGTCAGCTCATCAGTGTACGTCTTCACACGGATCCGACTGTTGAACCGCAGAGACAGGAGATTGTACACAATCTGAAGCAGAATAAAAGCTGCATTGGTCTTGTATAACATTTGTGGATCTCTCTGCAGTACAGTACTGACTAAGCGAAGGCACAGGAAGATTATTGCAAATATTCTTTATCAGCAGAATCACATTCAGCACTTAAGAGCTGGGCACGAAAAGACACTATTACAACTGAGGTTCCAATAGCTTAGCACTTTGATCCTTACAAATGTAAAAAAACCCAATGTGAGATGCAGAAACCATGACTGATGAAGCAGAACTGAAGTAAAGAGGGATACTAAGTCTTAAAAATGAGAATACTGAAGGGATGGAGTCACTTGACAATATTATTTCAACAGTCTGTCACAAAGAAAATGGCTACCAATTGCTCTCAGAATCCAGTGGGAGAAAGCTAAGAAGAATTTTTCTGCAGCTGAAAAGCTATACAGTGAGATTTTCAAAAGCATCTGCAGGGACCAAATCTCAAATAGCCACTGGAAGTCAGTGGAAGTTCAGTGCCCCAGATCTTCTGAGAGCTTTCTGAAAATCTGTGTCATCTCCTATTTGGTCCTGACTTTCAGGGAATGTTTTTAAAACAACTAAACAGGTTTTTTGTTTTGTTTTTAAAAATAGGAAAATTATTAAGAAAGTTGATGGGATTTAAAGAAAAACATGATCAGTTGTGTCAACAGTAGCTGATGGGCGTAAGTCTAAGAAGGAAAAGCACCAGTTCACATCAGGCCAGAAAGTAGTCTCGAGACACCTTTGTAAAACCCAAAACAAAACAAACAACCCCCCGCAAAAAAAAAAAAAAATAGACTTTCAGCAGCATGTAAAAGAAAAGCCAGGCTAGGAACACATGCAGTATTAGTTCTGCTAGTGCTTCCATGATCAACTGATTAAAAATCTCAGTATTTCAGAGCAGATTTTCTTTTCACTGTCAGAAAGCAAAACAGAAAAAAAAAAAAAAAAAGCTGCAACAGCATCCACAGCCATCAGCACTTCTGAAACTCTCCAAGTCCTGCACCTACGAGCAGTTCTTACCTCAAAGCGGTACTGCCGAGATGGGACATCAACAGCAGTCAAGTCAGCCAAGGATTTGAACTGGGCATTAGTGTGATCCCGTAGGAAGGTCAGAACTGGAATGATCCCATCTGGGTGGATCAAAAGTTCCAGCTCATTGAAACAGGTCACCTGATGGAAATAGCAGAAAGAGCATGAGTACAAACACCAACAGGACTGAACATTACACTAAATCCAGCAGGACACCTAAACAAAGAGCATATATCGTCCAGCAGACACATAATGACATGACATGAAAGGGCTTAATAATAGCAGTGACTTTCATGTATTTCTGACAATATTTCTTACCGAGCACAACTTCTGAAAACATCTAATGAACAAGGAGTGTGTTCACTGAGTCCTGTCCCTCCCTCAAGAACGATTTCTTGAATACCACCTACCTGTACTTGCTGGATATACTTGGGCAGAATTTCAGCCACATATTCCCCAAAGGCACACAGCTGCTTCTGTTCTACTTCATTTTTTGGTCTGACAGTAGCTAAAGAGAAAAATAAAGTTCCTAAGATTATGGCAGGGAATACAGAAAGTTACAGAAAGAAGGGTAGTAAATCCCATCCCTGACTTAAATATCCCTTTAACCAGTCTAGATGACTCTCAGTAGCTCTGGCAGAAGCCAAGCAGGTTCAGGTGACCTGCAAAGTTTATGGTAAATGCGAAGCTAAATGTAACTTATATGTTAAATAGAACACATAGGATGCCGTAATAGAGACTAAACTATAGCAACATACATGTGGTACACAACACAGAACTAGAGACTTTGATAAGGAAAGAAGTTTGTGACAGTGTTTGACAGCATTTTTTTTTGTGCATTGTAAATACAGCATAGAATCATAGAATCATTTCAGTTGGAAAAGACCCCCAGGATCATCGAGTCCAAGCATAAAAGCTATAACTTTTTGACAAGGATGGGATTCAAACCCACATGTGCACAGCACAATGGATTAGAAGTCCATTGCCTTAACCACTTGGCTACTTTGTCACAAGGAGGAACAGCCCAACAAGATGATGGAGAAGCAAATAACAAGAGAGAGCCAGAGATGACAGAACAATCTGAACACAGATGCTGCTCCTCACATTTAGCCTCCACCTAAAAGGATCCTTTTTTCTAGACAAAATAATCCTGCTTTTGTTTCATGTACCAGCATCTAAGCAACTCCCTCATAATCAAAACATCCTAGGATCTTATGTTGCCTTTTTATTTGTTTGTTATGATGACTAACACTCCTCGAGATCCAGGGCAATGAGGGGCTATGGAGCTGCTGCCCAGAACATCAGGCAGGTCCCTGGGGAAGGATGCAGATGTGACCACAGTGCAAGTACCGTTATCAAAAGAACCGCTTTTCTGGACAAAATGCAGGTTTATGTGCGACAGGCGTCAACCATTTTCTAATGCACCCACCACAACGGTTCTACGGCACAGAACCTCCCCAAGGGCCCCAAGGCCGGGCCGGGACCGGACAGGGACACAAGGGCTCGCCCCGGTCTCTGACGCTGCCCCCTCCCCCAAACCAAACCAACGCCCCAGCCCTGAGACGCCGCCGGGCCCCCGCCCCGCTGCCGGTCCCGCTCACTTACGGCGAGTCTCCCCCGCGGAGCTCCCCGCCAGCCGGGCCTGCGCCGCCGCCGGGCCTGCGCCAGCTGCGGAGAGAAACGGACATGTCACAAGTCCCAACCACCGCCAGCCGCCCGGCCCGGCCCGGCCCCGCTGCCGCCGCCCCTCGGCCCGGGGCGCTCACCTCGCAGCGCGGCCCGCAACAGCCCCCGCGCCGCCGCCAACATCCCCGCCGCGACACGGACGGGCAAGGGCACGGACCGGAAGCGGAAAGCGACGCCGCCGTCGCGCTTCCCCCGGGGGGCGGAAACGCGCGTGGCTTCCCGAGGACGCTTCCGGGTGGGTGTCCGGAAGCGGCGGGTGCCCGGCGGAGCCTGGCGCAGGGTGAGGGGCGCGGAGCCGCTGCTGGGGCACCCCGGGGCGGCGGGAGGCTCCGGGGCGGCGGCATGAAGGGAGGTGCCGCAGGTGGGTGCCGTGCTGCGGCGGGGCGGAGCCCGGGGACGGGGCTGGAGGAGCCACTGCTGCCCCGGGGCGGGCTGGGAGCTCGGGGGGCGGCAAGAGGCCGCGGCTCCTGCCGGGGCCGGGCAGGAGCAGCCCGGGCGCGGGGGCAGCGAGCTCTGCGGAGACGCGGCCGCTGTCGGGTGCGGGCGGAGGCAGCGCGGTGCGGCGGGAACTGGCGGTTTTCGCCGCGTTAGTGCGGGCCTGATGGCGGCCTGTAGCTTTCCTTCGCTTCCCCCCCGAGTGTGAAGCCACTCAGCTGTGTGCGTGGGATCCCAGGCACTGTCACGGCACCCGCGACCGTGTCAGGAGCAAGTGAGGTGCGGGGTGTGCCAGGTGCTGGTTACCGCCTCACTATCTAAAGCCCAGCATATGGGGCCATTGCTTTGGTAATGGAAACAATGTGTGAAATATAAAATTTTGCTTCATAGGACTCTTCAGTCTTCCTGCACTTTTCTTTCTTTATAGTGGCGATGCCGTGGATGAAAGGAGAACTTTGTGTTTACAAGAAGGATGTGTGGTTTACAGCAATCTTTAGCTGCTGTTACAACTTCTTTCATGACTTGGCACCAGTCCTCTGGAAATTGTGCAGGACAGTGGGGGCAGCTGGTTCTGCTATGCCAGGAGGGCAGAGTAGTTGATCCGTCCATGTCTTGGTGTTCACTTTGGCGTTCTGGGCTGCAGCTTTGTGCATCTTGACTGTAAGGATCAAGAGCTTTCACTGAAGTGGGAGCCAGTTTGCAGGATAGGCTTGTGCTTGGTAAAGCTGGAGAAACAGTACTGATGTGTTCTGTGCTGATTACAGTCCCTCAGTCTCTTACAGACTAATGTATAGGTAGTTTTTAGACAGACCAGAACTATTGTAAAATCACAGTAAAGGTATAATTAAGGCAGGCCATCATCAGGAATGGGATGGACTTGCCCAGCTGATTAGGGATGTAGACTCTACTTCACGTGACAGAACTTGAGCAAAGAACTTAGGAGCCCTCTTGTATCAAGCAGAGCTATTGTAAGAAAATGCATGTTTGACAAAATAAAGCACGGAAGAGTAACTATGAATCTACTGGAGAAAAATCCTGTCGTTGGAAAACATTGTACTGGAAATAATGTTTGGTATTAACTGAAGAAATTTGTGATATCAGTTACCATGGCTGATAGATGAGGTGTAAAAATAAATTTAAAGTGAATTCAGGTGGGCATCTGTTTACTACTAGTGCTGTCAAGGACCATGTTAAAAAAAGGCCTCTTTTCTGCAGCACTCCTCTGGTTCAGAAGCTTTCTGACCCACTAACTGCTTGGAGCTCTTCAATCTCTGGTAGCTACTAAGAGGTATTATCTTTTACACCAGATTCTCTTTGCCACTTGGGAAACAGTGGCTAACAACATCTAATAGGTTATTTTGCATGTTGAATGTGTCTGGTGCATTAACAAACTGAGCATAACCATCAGTTATCTCATTTGTTTAACTTGAAGGACTGGTGGTTATATTTGGCAGACTTCTCATGCATCTTTTTGGAAAAAATTAACTTCACTTTACTTGATACCACTGCACAGATTCATCATGTTGGTTTTGGATGGTAATTAACTTCTCCTGATGATACGAACTGCTGTCTGTGCTCTTTGTTAGTATGATACTGTAATCCTTTTTCCATCTAGCCCAGCTATGGTGCTGCCACATTCTTTTGGCTTTGCAAGTTTCCTAGGGCGGTTGCTGGACTTTCCACTTGAATAACTGTTCCTGCATTTCTTTGTGTTGGTGAAATGAGCGGTGAAGAGATTTGCACGTCTCCCAGTTCTGCTGGGATGTGATGCTCACTGTACTGGAAGTTTGGTATATATTATAATTTTAATTATGCCAACTTCTCATTTGTTGTTTGAGATTCTGAAGCTCAAGCAGAAGTTTCTGGCTGTGCTATTTTATATTCAGTCTAAAATATGCTGGCCCCTTACCAAGATGTTTGATGTTTTTCCCTGTGCCCTGAAGTACTGCATAATCTTGGTAGTGGAGAGAGAAAGCCATATAATTATTGTGATTTTTACAGATTGCTGGAGGTCTGATCTGTGCAGCACCATGGATGCATCAGAAGAGACTGGGGGCTCCTCTGCAGAAGAAAACTACTTTGTGAACTACACCTTCACCGACCGCTCCCACTCAGGCCGCGTGGCCCAGGGCATTATGAAATTATGCTTGGAGGACGAGCTCTTTGCTGATGTTACAATATCAGTGGAAGGCAAAGAATTCCAGCTACACCGTTTGGTCCTTTCGGCTCAGAGCTGCTTTTTTCGTTCTATGTTCACTTCCAACCTAAAGGAGGCCCACAACCGGGTGATTGAGCTGCAGGACGTTAGCGAGAGTGTCTTTCAGCTCCTTGTGGACTATATTTACCATGGGACTGTAAAGCTGAGGGCAGAGGAGTTGCAGGAAACGTATGAAGTGGCAGACATGTACCAGCTGACTGCCCTTTTTGAAGAGTGCTCCCGTTTTCTGGCCCGTACGGTGCAGGTTAGGAACTGTCTGCAGGTCATGTGGTTGGCAGATCAACACAGTGACATGGAGCTCTACACAGCTGCCAAACACTGTGCAAAGTCACATTTGTCTCAACTGCAAGACACAGAGGAGTTCCTACACCTGCCTGTCCGCCTGCTGACAGACATCCTGACAGGTAAGGAGTTCCTGAGACCAGCCAGGATGTGGATGCAGAAAGAGACTTTCAGAGAGTTTATCAGGGGTTGAACAAAATAGGTGGAAAGATGCAAGCTTTCGTAATCACTGTTTATTCAGAGGCTTAGCTAAGCAAAGCAAAACATTCTAGATAATCAGAAAAAAACTATTAATTTTTACCAGACGTGCAACATCTAAGCTATAGAAAAGGGACAGAGTATGTTGGTAATTCCCAGCAGTTCCTGAGTCAACAGGTCAGAAGTATTACAGATTTTTTTATAAATGTAATTTTAACTTTCAGCAACTTGTTGTATTTTGTTTGCATTAAAAGTAAAACAAAGAAGCCTTACCATAAATGAATGCCTTATGAAACTTTTTCTTTAGTTCATCATTTAATATAGTAATGCAACAGCTGAACATTTTTAAGAATGCTTGAGCACAAGCCTTATTTGTACTATGTCAGTGTTATCAACAATTACATATAATTGTTAGGATTATTTAGGCTAGGCACTCAGCTGACTGAAATAGAGGCATTGTAACACCTTAGGTAATAATTGCCCTTCTTGTGAAGGTAATAGCCTTCCACTGTAATGGATGCAATGACTCAGGGTTCTGAAGGATGACAACACTTCAAATACCTAGTCCAACTGCCACTGATCCTTAAAGATTCTCCTCTGCCCTAGTTAGTACAGGCAGTACATGAAAACCTCTCAATGATGCTGCAGTCACAACTCCATTTTTGTCCATTTATGTACATTATTTTTTGGCCCTTGCTAGAGGAAGCAAGGATGGAGAAGCAGCTCATACATTCAGATGTACTGGACTTGGGACCAGAGAGTACCACTTTCTTGCTTTAATTAAATAACTTTGTAAATGAGTAAATAACTATACTTTATGTGTTGTGTGTTTTAAATGCTGTTAAAACTACCATGACTGGCTTCTTAGGAATACTGGCAAATCTGTCTCTAAGACTTAAAATAGCCTTTAAAGTTGATGCTATGCATACGAGAGTCTTTACAGATATTGCATTGTATTACCTCTTTTTCATCTAAAGAAATTTACAGTCAAAAACCTATTGAGAGTATGTACTGATAGCTCAAAAAAACTCTATGATAAAATTAGAGTAATTTTTATAATTATCTAGCTAAAGTTTTTAATTTAAGTTGTGACTTCATTTTAAAAAATCCTTAAATAATGAAATAAAGCTATAGAGGGCAATCACCCTTAACTTCCTAGGGATTCCATGTAGTGACCATAGTTTTAGGACTACGATCTTTAGTGTTTGTGTTCTTAAAGTAAATTACTTGCTTAATTTTTTTTCCATGCTTCATGTATTTCCATATATAGAATCACATTACTCAGTATTTATGCCAAAACCTAGTTCATAAAATGGATTAGAATCTGAAATATACTCCTAGTGCTGGCAGGGAAAACGTTTTTCTTTTGCAATTCCTGCATCTTTGTTTAGTTCATGGAGATTTAAATAGAGGAAGCTATTAGTGTCAAGGATAAAAATTAATTTCATGAAATAGTAATTTATTAAGCTTACTTTTTGTTGCACTCTAGGGCCCATTTCAAAATCAAAGTATTTCCATTTAACCACTACATGTGTGGATAGCTTATGGAAATCTCTTTTACTAATAAACAGAGTTGAAATACTTGTTCTACACTTTTCCTCCTTCCTCCCTTCCATTGAGAACAGTGTTGGAATTTGTCTAATGCCTTCAGCGGAATTAAATTCAGGGTTTTTCATGAGAGCAAACTACAAAATCAGAGGGCCTTCACCAGGAAATCTCTCAATGAATACGGGCATAATTGCTGGCTTTCTCACTAGAAGTAAATATCCAAAATCTTCTAGGTAATGTACTGATGACAGTGATGCAACCAATAGTTTGTGGCAGAACCAAAACTTCTAATCATCCAAAGTGCTTAAGACGTGGCAGCTCTGTCTTCTGTTTATCCAAACTAATTTAATGTAGATTCCTGGCTGGCAGTGCTCATCGTGCCTGACAAAATGTATAAATCTCTATGTCTTTTTTTCCTCTCTAGAAAGTAAGGTTTGTGGTGGGAGTGGGGGGAGGGAGTCACAGGAAAAGGATGTTCTTGAGTACACACATCTTTGTCTAGGTATCATAAATGCCTTTCTGTCCCCAAACCATAGATGGCGTTCCATGTTCTCAGAATCCAACAGTTGCTATAGAAACCTGGATCAACTTCAACAAGGAGGAGCGAGCAGGCTTTTCAGAGACACTGCGATCAAGTCTGAAGGTATAAAAAGACCTTCTGTTCTGGGGTTGGTGTAGCACTTGCTGGTTTTGCACTTCCCAGGGCAGAGTATTGTGCTCACAGGTGTGACTTGAAAGTCATAAAATACAAATATCATTGAAATTCACTGTGCTTGTGTGAGGAATACTTTTATTGTCATAAATAGCAACCCCACTGACAGCTTTTCTAATATAACCTGAAGCTGCTTTCAGTAGTGATTTGAGCAATGCCACAAATAACTTTTTTCACCAGGTGCTCAGTTACCAGAGAGACCGTTCAGAAATCTGAGTTTGGCATTCCCCTTATAAAAAGTCTACTCCATCAGTGATGTCACCAGCCGTTACCTAAAACACAGTCACTGGTGTTCCAGTGAAGTCTGTTGCTATACTGCTATGTCAGATATGACTGGTATCTTGAAAAGGCTTTGAGGCTCCAAATCCTGAATGCTGTAGGGTGGCAGGACTTGGGAAGCAGGTCACACACTTTTGGATCACAGGTGGGTCCTAAAATGCTGAATAATTTGGCCTTAGGCATCGCTGGTGTTTGTGTAAACAGGCCTAATTCTGCTGACATGCTCTCTTTTCTCTCAGGTGATTGGAGAAAATGTTCACATCTACCTGATTGGAAAGGAGTCATCACGTACACATTCACTCGCTGTCTCTCTGCATTGTGCTGATGATGACTCCATAAGTGTGAGTGGCCAGAACAGCCTGTGTCACCAGATCACTGCAGCCTGCAAGCATGGTAGCGACCTATATGTCGTTGGTGGCTCCATTCCACGACGCATGTGGAAATGCAACAACGCGACTATAGACTGGGAATGGTGTGCCCCTCTGCCCCGTGACCGGCTCCAACACACCCTTGTCTCTGTGCCAAGCAAGGATGCAATATATTCACTGGGGGGCAAAACTCTACAGGACACTCTCTCTAATGCCGTCATATATTACAGAGTACGAGACAATGTCTGGACAGAGACCAGCCAGTTGGAAGTGGCAGTCTCTGGAGCTGCAGGTGTAAACCTTAATGGTGTCATTTACCTGCTGGGTGGGGAGGAAAATGACTTGGACTTCTTCACCAAGCCCTCTCGGCTAATTCAATGCTATGATACCAACACGGAGAAATGCCACGTGAAGCCATACGTACTGCCTTTCGCAGGGCGCATGCATGCTGCTGTACACAAGGATGTGGTGTTCATTGTAGCTGAGGGGGATTCACTGCTATGCTATAACCCCCTTCTGGATAGCTTCACCCGGCTGTGCCTGCCAGATGCCTGGAGCTCAGTACCATCCCCCTGGAAAATTGCTAGCTGCAACGGCAGTATCTATGTATTTCGTGATCGCTATAAAAAGGGTGATGCGAATACTTTTAAACTTAACCCAGCCACCTCTGTTGTAACAGTCACAAGTGGCATCAAAGTGCTGCTCACTAACCTGCAGTTTGTCCTGGCCTAAGCGGGTAAAGAAGGCCTAGTGATAGAAAAGGCAGCACCGGTGTTCTGCTGTGCAGCTCAGAGTCTCCCACGACCCTCAGCACCAGTCCCAATTACTGCGAGCTCACAACATCCAGTAAAGACCCCATCCTCTATACCTGTGCAGAGGAAGTACAGACTTGCTGGCTGTGGGCCTATTTTATATAGCACTATTAAAGTTGAACTGCTGCATCTTAGATTTCAGATGGACTAAATGCTATTACTTTCATCCCTTGATCATAAGCTGCTTGCATTGGAGGCCCAAACTGCAGCAAATGTTTTTTTTTAGCCTGGAACCAATCCACCAATAACAAATCCTATAACGTATGGACAATGTCCTCTTTGGCTTCAATTGCTAGTTTTAACTTCATAGAACACTGTGAGTTGCTGCCATGTCAGTCACAGAGTTAGATGTGCACTGTGTCCTTCAGGGATGTCCCCATTTAAACATTCCTGTGTTCCTATTGCAGAAGGAGGGACTGGCAGAAATATTTACAGCAAACAGATTCCAGAGCTGACCCCAGGACCTTTAGTAAGTTGCATTATTCAGCACTTCTCCCAGAGAAGTGGTAACAGACTGGGAACTTGCATACTGCTCTGTCATCACTTACCATAAAGGGAGATTGTTTTTATGGGCATTGGCTTCCTTTACTGTACAGGGAATCCCCACCTGTAATCATAACGTAATGTTGGTGAAAGATGGAATTAAGACCACTTCCTCCTACCCCTCTCTGTTGGCACTGTAACCCTTTGGGTAAGAATCTGAATAAAGTCTCTGCTGAGACAAAGTTTTCTTTTCCTTTCCTGCAAATACTATAGAACTTCCTGTGGATTGCAGTTTGGCTCAGCACTGATACTGTGTGGGAGAGAAGAACTATGGGGCTCCAGGAGAAGTAAGATATTAGCCATAAGGCAAGAAAGCTTTAAAGAAACAGCCATTTACTGTAATTTATGTAAAAAGTTATTTATTTATGGTCAAAAAGTACAACAGTTATGCCTTCATTAAAACATAAGGCTTTTTTAAAGCAGCCAACACAGATTTTTATAATTCTTACTGACACTCTGCAGTTGTCCCAGTGATTATGTTCCTGTGAAATGTCTCCAGGACCTGGACTTGTTTGTGCCGAATGAGGATGTGGGGACGGATCTTGGCAATAGCCTCTATTGCTTCTTGAGGGCTCCAGTGATGCAGCTGAAAATGCAGAAACCCTGTGAGTTAAAATCCATTCCATCCCTGCACCAGTTAATGAAGACTTCCTGGAGGCTACAGACAACATTAGAGCTGTTAGAAAACTTGCAGCTTTGCCCCTTCATGTTCCTCTCAGAAGGGCCTGAATGTCAATGCAAGTTCATTAAATGAGTCCCTCAGTTAAAGAGGGATGGCAGCTGCCTCAGACCTCCATTTTGTGTCTCACTCATGCTTCCAGCATGTTGTGAATAGTTTCCTGTCCTAGTCACACCTCACACTAGACCAGAGCAAAAGGGCAGCTTGCTTGTTTTGTTTTGTTTTTCTTTTAACTTGACTACTCCCACTGCACTTCAGCACTAAGGGAAAACTTTGCAGGGACCACCTAATGGCACCAACATAACAAGCCACAGGTGGGATTTTGCTCTTAGTGCTGTTTTACCCAGTTGGGTCTGTAGAGGAACTCAGAAAACCGAAGTCACTTCTCTTGATCCTAAATTGTATTTATTGAAAACCTTAGAAAGGCTCACCATTTCAGTTAACCAAGGAGAAAATCTGAACAACAAAAATGGATGTTTGTCTGCTTGGTGACCTACCCTCACAAGTGACATGTTATTCCCATCTCAATCTGTTCCTCCATGGAGACAATTCAGAATGGCAGAGGAATTCAAAACCTTTTGAGAACTTAGCAATATTAATGGCCCAGAAAACTGAGCAGCTTCCTGAAGTCTGACTGATCTGCCAGAACCAGCAACAGATACTGTCAGACCATGTGTTTCAAAGCCTTGTTGCAACAACAGTTTCCCATAAGATCAGAACATCTTTGCCAGTGCCTGTGCTAATAACTGAGCTGGCAGAGGCAGACTACAGATGAATGAAAACACTACTTATGATGGCAGCTTGTTGCAGCTTCATCACTCTCATTGCCAGGAAGCATTATCTTGACAGTATCACAAGCACAGATCAACAATGTGTGCAAAGATAAACTATATTATCAAAGCTTAGACCACAGTTCAGCAAACACTAAGTTTCACTTGTTCGTTACCTTGCATTTGCCAAGTTCTACAAAACAGCAATGTAAATTTGGGGCCTAGCTATCTACCTCTCTTGAAATGGGTCTCCCATCCAAACTCTGTAAAATCATGGAATATTAATGCACCTGTACATTCTCAGGCCTCTTGAGCAAAAGGAAATTGTAACGGTTGGCTGTACTTGCCCAGACTGTATGAAAATAAACCCCATTTAGTACAGAACCCTTCTTACTTGAATCAAATACGCTGCCACCATGGTGGCACTGCGGGAGCGTCCTGCCTTGCAGTGCACATATACACTGTTCCCACGTGCTCGGTGTTTCAGTATGAATTCAACACCCTCATGGAGGTTTCCCAGGGTTGGGACTCCGGTAAGATCCACAGTGCTGAGACGCAGTTGTTCCACACCCATGGCCTCCCATTCCTGAAATGGGCATAACAGATTCCATCATTTAACTTTTTCTGTTTTGGTTTGTTTGTTTGTTTGTTTGTCTTTCCAGAAAGAAAACCCATAACTGTTGAGGCAGTTGGGGAATTCAGTGAGGTTGTAATCAGACTTTGAATGTAAATCCTTTAGATCAAACGTATGAAAACTTTAGCACTAGTTAAAGAAGTGGAAAGATGTGGTTCAGCTAAAGGAAAGGAGGGGAGCTGAGATGTCCTGAAACAAAAGGCATTCTTCTATTGGCATACGCGGATTTAACACTCCCCGTCACCATCTGCCACTGGGGCTGTAACACTTTACTCGTGTCCTCACGTTTTACTGCTTTGACGCGTAGTTTTAAGAGATACGAAGAAGCCGCGTCCTTGCTGTCAGATCCCAGCAGGAGGCGGCCGAAGCCCCACGCGAGCCGGGACAAGCGGCCCCTCCCGCGGGCACCGGCCAGCGCGCCGGGCTCACCTGTGCGGAGCAGCAGAGAAACCGGGTCTCGTACTCCTCGTTCAGGGTCACCACGGCGCGCACGTTCTCCTCGGCCACGAGCTGCGGGCACAGGTACCGTCAGGCACCGGCTGCCCGCCCGGCCCGGCCCGCCCCGCCGCGCCTGCCTTACCCTACGGCTGCGGCCCCGCAGCGGCAGCGCCCCCAGCAGCACGGCACCGTCAATGCGGTGGAACCAGGGCCGGCGGGACCCGGGCAGCTGCGCCCGCACCGCCGTGTAGAGCAGCGTCGGATAGAAGAGCAGCCGCGCCGCCCCGGCGCCCAGCGCCGCCGCCACCCCCATCGCGGGCCGGCCGAGAGGCGGGGGAGCGCCGCGGACGAGCGCACTGAACGTGAGCAGATGGGGGAGCCTGCGGGGGAGCTCGTGGCGGGAGCGGGGATGCCGGACTGGCCCACCACCGCCTGGGCGGCCGGAGCGGGGCAGTGTCGGGCGGTGCGCGGAGGGGCCGGGGCCACACTCCCGCCCTCCTCGGCCGGCCCCTCCACCTCGGGCCCGCCTTGGTCTTTCCCGGAAGCGCCGCCATCTTGCGGAGCCGGCCTGAGGCGGCGCAGGGAGCCGAGCGGGGCGCGGGTGGATCCCCGGGGGCAGGTGAGGGCGGCGGCCGCCAGGAGGAGCTCGGGCCGGGCAGAGACGGTCGCGGATCCGAGCCCGCGGAGAACGCGATCCGCCTCACGCAGGTAACGGCTCCTCTCTTTCTCCTCTTGTTCCCCGGGGCTCCCGCCGTAAGGCCACTCGTGCCGGGCCGCGGCGGCAGCCTCTGCGGCGGGCGCCTTACTCGCTCCCGCCCGCTTCTCCCCCGCGCGGCGCGGAGGGGCAGGGGCCCGCGGAGCGGCCGCTCCGCCGCCGCCCTGTGTGCGCCACGCTGGGGGCGGCGGCCGCCCCTCCGGGGCCCGGAACCGGAGGCCGCCGGTTGTCGTATCTGATCGAGTGCTGACAGCGCCTCGAGCGGCGCTGGGCCGTGGGGCGGCGGCGGGGGGCGCTGCAGGTGCGAGCGCGGCCCGTGGTGGCGTCGCCATTTGGCGGCAGGGGGGCTGCGGCGGGCCCGGGGCGGCCCTTGCGACGGAGGAGCGGCGGCCCCAGGCTGTGGCCGCAGTCAGCCTCCTGGGGCGGGCTGGTCTGCCGGATCGCCGTGGAGTGGCCCGAGGGCTTATCCTGTGGACCTGGGGTGCGGCTGCATGTCGTCAGGAGCACGGTAGGGGCGTTTGGACTAGTGAAACGTGTGCTGGTATGGGAGGAGGTAGAGGCAAGTCGAGTGTACAAGAAGCACAGGCAGGGGAATTGGAGTTCAACACAGCGTGGGGATGTGCAGTCTCAAGTGTAAAAAGGCATGATGGACACTACTGGAATGAAGTAGGAATAGAAATACAAAAACTAGGACAGACCAAATGTAAAATGAATGATAAATACACGAAAAAGCAATAAAGGTTGGTAACAGCATGAGACTTTTATAAGATTGTTTACGAGTAGGAAGTTGAGAGGCAGCATTATAATAAAGTGTGGAAGCTTCACTCCTTTAAATTCTTGAGGAATCGTGACCCAGATGTTTTCACCTTTAAGGCACAGGTATTCTCTTCTGCCAGAAGTTGTTGAGGAGGGTTTTTCAAATGTTGCAGCGTTTTTGTATGCAGTGTGTGAGTGTGATCATTGGGTGTGTTTCTCTGGGAGCTCACTTGATTTAGATAAATATTTGGTGAGGATTTACATCTTGAAGCATGCTTTGCTTCTGGTTTACAAGAGCTTGGACTTTCTGAGTATCTTGCACCTCTTTTTTTTTTTTTTTTTTGGTGCATCTGTCTGTCCTTCCAGTCTTATTCTTTGTACTACTGATAACAATAATTGCTAAATTATTTCCTGCTGCCTTTTGCATTCTTTCTATAGATTAATTCATCAGATAGAAAACATATACACTGCACTGACTTGGCATTGCACATCTGTAATAAACCCATCACATGTTTTTCTTCCCCTCAGCTATATTCTTGGGAGCTCTGCATAATGTGAGATATTGAGCTTCCTGGAGTTGTGTCTGGATCTAAGCCTTTAAGAGGCAGTTTTGTTGGAAATAAACATCTGCCACAGCAGTAGTAAAAATACTACCTACATCTTTACACTGAGATAGGAAATGCCAAGGTGGGTGCAGCTTGCATCCTGCAATTTAATATGTTCAGTTGCATTCCTGCTGATGGAAGAGTCCCCGGGGCAGGAGCACAATTTTTGTCTGCTCAGAGACACGGGTGCAGATGTATATACCAGTAAAATCCCTAAATAGGGATTTTAAAATATGATAATATAAAAGGTTTGTGTTTTGTGGTTTTTTTAAGTGCTTACAGTTCTCTTTCAGCCTGTGGTCACTTTCAAATTATTGCTGATATTTATTCTGAGAAAGTCTATGCTGTTTTGTGGAGTGGATTCAACCTTTCTGATTGATCGTTCTTGGATGGCTGTGTTTTTCCTTTCCCTGTCAAAGTTTCTAGTGTTACATTAGAGAAAAATCAGTCTCAGATCCTACCTCCTTAGTTATGTGCTTGCTGTTATGTATCTGCTTGGTTTTTATATATGAAACAAAGTAATAGGTGCAGGCTTAGGAAATTGTGTTTACACGCAAAAACAAAACAGGAGCACAGAACCTGTAGAAAAGTAGACATTTGAAAAGTGACTGCCCTAAAATAATGATCACTAAAACACAAAGTTTTTCACGGTAGTTAGTTTTGTTTTGAAAGTATATGGTTTATCTGTCTTTCACAGTGCGAGATATGGTGAAGAACCCCACAGTAGTACTGTGTGCTTATTAGTGTATCCACCTTTCTGTTAGTCCTTCAAAACTAGATGCATTTGTAAGACTATTGTTACATGGTTTGGGGAAGGTGTCTTTAACTTCTATTTCTTCTGTTATGAGTAGGGATTCTGAAGACATGCTGCATGGAGCTACTCCTCTAAAGGGAAAAGCAAGAAAGGTGACTGTATCACAGATATGCAATAATTGTATATCTCATCAATAATAAATCCATAATTTGCAAGGTTCCTTGCAAGTAACTTTTACATCAATTGAAGAATCGTTAGATGAAACAAATTATGGTGCTCTGACATAAGATAAATATTTATAATGTTGCGTAGCTTTCTTTTGAAATTACTGCAAACAATGTTATGCTGAACTAGTTGAATTTCATAAAAGATAGATGTTTGTGTGGGTCTTAAATATTTGGATTCTCATTGAGTTAAGTAAAATACTGTCTCTAATCCATTTCTTAACTGAACTTAGTAAGAAGCTTTATTATAAGCAGGTTGTTCCTTAACTATTTCTTGCAGCTTTTTCTGAGATGTGGTTATTGATTATCAGTTACTATGTTTCTTCGTTTCATGTCTTTGCCTTCTGGGTCTTCTGCTGCAAATCTATTCAGAGGGCCTGCTCTTATGTTTTATTTAGTGCTTTCTTTGGGCTAGGTGGGAAGTGATACAAATTCTCCTTGTTTTGAGATTTCCTGATTTATTAGTCTCCAGCTCTGGTATCCAAGAAGAGCCCACTCTTCCGGATGTTAAAATAGAGATTGTTTTTCAGCAGTATGTCCATGAGACAGTCCAGTTTTCCAAGTCATAATGTGAGTTTTGCTACTGAAACAGCAGCAATAGTCAAACAGGCTCAGATTTATATTTCTGAATTCTTATTTGTCAGTCTTGCCATGAATGTCTTAAATGTTGTATTTCAATCTAGGCATGTTCACTATTGTTTCTTGTCCTTTAGTTTACCATTCCCCAAGACAATGTGCAGAGTTATTCACTGCCTGGGTAACGGCCTTCAGGCAAGAAGAGCATCATTTTTATCCATTGATCAGTTATTTGGCAGGGTGGAAAAACAGTATAAATCAAAGCAGAGTAAAATACTTCAGGGTTTATTAGAATGGGAGTTGTAAATTGAGAAAAGTTATCTAGGCCCTCAATGAGTATTTCTTTTAAAGTATTACAACACAGTATCTTGCGTTGTGATCCTGTTGCAAGATTTCTTGAGGCAAGAGAGGTTAGCTTGATTGGAAAAGAGTAACCAGTAGTTTTATTGCCCTTCCTCCTGTCATTAGAGATGCTTGTGTTATACAAAAAAAAAAAAAGGCAAGATAACACTTTTCTGCTGTTATTGTCTACACCTATTTTAGATTGTCATGCCAAGATACCATATTTGGGGCACAACAGTGAAAAGAGAAAGCTTTGGCATTCACATTTTGAAGAGGAGATTTCCCAAACATCAGCTGAACATCATCTTGTTTGCACCTGATACAAGATTCAAGTGTGCAAAGCCAAAATATACATTAGGTTAAAACAGGAAATTTGGATAGAACAAGGGAGAAAACATAAACTGCTTTAAAGCTCCCATGCAAATTAGTCTGTGGATGATTTGCTGTAGGGATTAATAGCTCATGAATCTGAACTGCGTTTGACAGAGCAGGCTTGTTTGACAGCAGTATAGTAGAGCACAGTTGTGTTCCCAGGTAAAGGAAGTATTCAGCCATCTTAGCCCTGTACATTTTAAAATAAAAGGCATTGTTGCTAACTGAATTCAGGATGAACAGTGAGCAACTAGATAGCTGAATAGAAGTCTTCAGTAGTTTTCAACTCTTAGTGAAGAGTTTTAATTTAAGGGACCTGGGGGTCCTGGTGGACAGCAGAATGACCGTGAGCCAGCATTGTTCCCTTGTGGCCAGGAAGGCCAATGGCATCCTGGGGTGTATTAGAAGGGGGGTGGTTAGTAGGTCAAGAGAAGTTCTCCTTCCCCTCTACTCTGCCCTGGTGAGACCACACCTGGAATATTGTGTCCAGTTCTGGGCCCCTCAGTTCAGTAAGGACAGGGAACTGCTGGAGAGAGTCCAGCGCAGGGCAACGAAGATGATTAAGGGAGTGGAGCATCTCCCTTATGAGGAAAGGCTGAGGGAGCCGAGTCTCTTTAGCTTGGAGGAGACTGAGGGGAGACCTCATTAATTGTTTGTAAATATGTAAAGGGTGAGTGTCATGAGGATGGAGCCAGGCTCTTCTCAGTGACAACCAATGATAGGACAAGGGGCAGTGGGTTCAAACTGGAACACAGGAGGTTCCATTTAAATTTGAGAAGAAACTTCTTCACAGTGAGGGTGACAGAGCACTGGAACAGACTGCCCAGGGAGGTTGTGGAGTCTTCTTCTCTGGAGACATTCAAAACCCACCTGGACATCTTCCTGTGTAACCTCATGTGGGTGTTCCTCCTCCAGCAGGGAGATTGGACTAGATGATCTTTCAAGGTCCCTTCCAGTCCCTAATAATCTGTAATTCTGTGATACACTTTGTGGCACAGGTATGTGTATGTGAAAGCTTTTTGCCAGAAGTGGAATCATCATCCATAAGCTGTCTTCTCTGTACCATGTATCCACGTTATCTGTCTGTCTTCAGTATTCTCAGTATATCATAGTCTGGGGTTTTTTTTGTTTGTTTTTATAAAAAATGTGTTGGTTTACTGGCTACTCTATTAGAAGCAGAGCACTAGTGGCAAACTCACCAACTGCAAGTTCTGGTAATGAGTCTGAACTGATTTAAGAGTAGATTTAGAACTGATTTAATGGCTTGGCTTGCAGTGGTCAACTTCCAGATAGACAAAGATTATATAAACTGGGCTTAAAATCATATCTCTCAGGGATTTTCACATTGAACTTGGAATAACTGGTTTAGATATTGCTGAAATTCATGCAAATGAACAGGCACATCCAGTTCCTTGGCCTTTTCAGCTGCACACCTCTTAAATGCGCATGTGGATAAGAGGATGAGTCTTTGTTGAGTATTCAGTGTCATGCTGGTATGATATTCTAGCAGGCTTTCCTTTGCAGACAAATGTTTTGGGGTTTTTTTATGTTTGTATGTTATGTGTTCTCTTAGAACCAAATTCCCTTTGAGTTCTTGGGTGAAGTTCTGTGATGTCTTACAATGTTTTTACTTGAAATTACTTTGAGCTTTTCAGGACCTTGTCTTTTTTTCAACTCGTTACCTTTTACTTCTCTCTGCAGGCTGTTTTATACTGCACCTTTCACAAAAAATAATGTAGTTCTTATCCACTAGATTTCAGTATTTCACTTGTCAAAGTAAAACTATCGTTCTTCAAATGTATTATCATTTAAAATTCAGGTGTTCACTGAATCGATGAGTATTCTGTGCTATTTTTGCCTTGAACTATGCAGTTCAAAAGATATTCCAACATGTGTATGCTGTCCACAAATCCTTCAGTATTTGTTGGAAAGGGAACGTTTGTATCTTTTTTTCCAAGGCAGAGGAGATGGTTACTTATGAAGTCTTTAAATCAAAGGAAGTATTTAGCAGGCAACGTCCAAGTCCACATACAAAAATGATAGCATTTTCTTTAATTTACTATATGTAGAGATTTGCAGGATTGATACTATGCATCTTAATATCAGCACAATTTTACAAAATAGAGTTTTGACAAATGATTCTTCAGAAGGCAGTGAAATATTGCTCTTCCAGGAAGATAGAATATATTTTGAATATCATGTCTAGTTATTGCATTTCCTGCAACACAGTGTAAAAGTAGTTCTTCTCTCATTTATAGGATGAGATTGCTAAGCAGAGCACTGTCTCAAAATCTTTTTGCTAATTCACCTCTGCCTCCTTGCGATTTCCCTTCCAAAAATTCCTGTTTTCCTTTTAAACTTCCAAATTAAAAAACATACACCTTGATGACTGGTCAACTTCTGGGTTTTTTGTCTTGCCTGTCATTGTGTTATGACTGTACAGCATGTCACACAATTCACGAGTGAAGCAGTGTCCTTGCACAGTTGTAAGTGATATTGGAATTTACCATTGAAAATTACTGATATGCAAAATCTTTGGAGGGAAAAAAGGTGTTGTATATTCTCTAAAGCATAGTTTTGACTGCTCAGAAACCTGTGATCATATGCTTGGTGACTTAGGAAAAGATAAGTGAGAATATTTTTATATTTATGGAGTAAGGCCACCCATATTACATTTTGGATTGTACATTCAGTGCCAGAATTTGATCACTATCAAAGACTAGCAGTAGGTGGTACTATCTGTATTTCACAGTGTGGCACTAATTCTCTGCTGCAGAATTTGCTTTAGAGTTTCTTTGGATTTTAAGGTATTTTTCACTTCATTCAAGACTAAGTTTAATAGACATTTCATGACCGCTTTCAGGGGAGCGGTATTAGGACACATATTCTTGATCACTTTTGTGAGGAAGATAATTCAGGATATTCTTAGGCATAGAACTAATTCTGGGTAAACCAATGTCTTCCAGAATTTTCAGGGAACCTAAACCGTTATATCAGTCACAAGAAATTTGAAAAATATTGAGATTGTTGGTTTGAACACTAGTACTTTTATATGTACTTACAAGTCGTATTAACAGAACTATGCGACTAGTGCACCTCTTCTAATTCTGAACTGGTTACTGCTTTCCTGGTATAGCTGAAAGTTGCAACTTACCCTTATTTTTGTGACAGAACATTTCTGATAACTTCTGTAAGATAGGTACGTATCACCACATAAATGTGGGCTACACTAAGTATAAGAAATAGGCAGCAGCATAGGATAATAAATCTGTCTTATGATAGATTTGTATATAAATGAAACTGTTTTCAAGTTTGCAGACTGTCATACTTGTGTACTAAAAAATCAGGGACCATACCACTTTTTTTTTTGCTTTGAATACCTAGGGATTCAGGTTTTCAGTTACACTGATTTTACTCTCTTTCTATGCCCGTACATGAGAAGAGGGGCAGGGGGAAGTGGGGAGGAGATGCTGCATGGGATGTGTATTTCTTCTGTTTTTAAGAAGAATGCATAGAAAAAAGTTAAGTTGTGTTTGGTGTTAAAGGACTGCTGGGAAAGCAGACATAGTATGGCAGGTCACCATAGTAGTTTGTATCAACCAATGGGAAAGGTCACACTTGCTGATTTAGGGAAATACTTAAAAAGGGAGAGAGGTTTTAAAATATTGTTATAATTTAATTTGGGGTGTGGAGGGAAGGTTAAACTAAGAGTTTAGTGTGTGGATGTGTGTGTCCAGAACAACAAGGATGACCTGGCCAGTTCAGTAGTTCTTGAAATGCTGGTGGATGTGGGCATTCCCTGAAAGGTAGACTTTTTTGTCTTGTGTCTGAGTTGCTTCCCAGATCCTGTTGGATGAATTGTGGTGGATGTTTCTGCATTATTAAGGTGGGCTCAATCAAAATGGACTTGGAACTCATTTCAAAACAGTAACTCCTTTAAGTTTGTTCACTTTAATTCTTTTCTTCCTCTGCACAGTGTGTCAGTGAGGGAGGGGGTGTGTGTGTGTGTAAAGGAACTTGTCTTAGCAATGGTCTCTTTCAAGAGACCATGTATGGGTAAAGAAGTTCGGCTGGTTCAGCTCCCTGCTCCTCCCTCTTGGGTAGCTGAGCAGAATCTCTTCTGCTGAAACGGTTGTTCCACTTTCTGCTTTCTATATTTGTACAGCAGCAGCATGCAAGCTCACTAGGCGGTGTGGCCGGCCCTGTGTGCATTCAGCATTTGCTGAACAGAATTGAGAGCCAGGGCTTACAGTCTCTGTTGTTCCGTCCGTCTGTCTGTCTGTCTCTGCGTTTCTGGGGAAGACTGGCATTCCAAGTGAAAGGTGATCTGTTTGTGGATCTTTTATTTTTCTGTAAAATGCAGTTCATCCAAGTTGGGAATCAAGGGAGCAGGAGTGGAGAAGGAAAGGCAGTTATCTTGCAGGGACAGTATGTAGTGGGCAGCAGCAGCATCAGAAAGATGCAGTTTTAACCTGCGAAAGAGCTGCTGTCTTCTGGGATGAGGATTTTAATGTCCGTGCCTGCTTTCGGGAGTGATTAGCCAGGGCCTATATCTTTCCTTAAAAAGTCGGTTGTCGCTGTCTGCTGTGAAGATTAATGAAAGCTAGATCCTGTCCTGGGAGAACTGAGTGCTGTCTTTACTTGTTATGGGCAACAGGGATTAATGAGGAGCTAGACCCTGGCCAGCCTTGTTTGGAATAAGCAGTTGGTGATGAAGGATGGGGTTGTAGGAAATACCTTGTTAGGAAGAACTGGAAACTTGTAATGAGGACTTCCCTGGCTGTGTGTTTGCACAGACTTTTTTAAGGCCCTGCACACATTGGGATGACTATTCACAATTGCTTTTCTTTAGTAGTAGGTCAGGCGAACAAATAGTGCAGGAAGTCTGGCTTCTGAGGCTGTAGTGAACTGTTACAATTTCCTTTGAATAGCAAAAAGATGCTTAAAATAGTCACAGCAACTGGATCCACTGTTAACATTGGCAATAATTTTTTTGAGAGAGAAGGAAATAGGTTGTAGGGTATTTTTTCTGTCTTTTAGGGGATGCTGTCCACTTACAAATTTTGCTGCCTTTTTAATATCTA
The DNA here is from genome assembly GCF_964273445.1 of Streptopelia decaocto. Taxonomy (NCBI): domain Eukaryota; kingdom Metazoa; phylum Chordata; class Aves; order Columbiformes; family Columbidae; genus Streptopelia; species Streptopelia decaocto. The sequence continues at coordinate 43,041,268 of NC_138661.1, read as the reverse complement.
TGCAAATAGGGTCCAGATCTTTGGTTTCTTGAATTTGAGCAAGGGAAACTGTTTTACTTGTGAAACAGAAGGCAGCATGTTGCTACAATCATTCTTGAGGACCATGTTCCATAAACTCAGCATGAATTATTTTTCTTTCTTGCCACTGCAATGTCTTCAATGTATTTCCTCCAGAGAAGGCTATGTGTATCTTGAATTTGGAAGAAGTGAATTGTGGAGGCAAATTGGGGGATCTCAGCTGCCTGGCAATTTCTGAGTCACACTGTGTCTGCAGTCAGGGAACTGTGATTGATGTGTGACAGAAGGTCATTTCATTCTTGAACTACTTGAACTCAGCTTTGTTGTCTAACTGTTTTCTGATCATTCTTTGTTTAATGAGCACACACTGCAGTAGTTGTTCCATCTTCATGTGGAAAACCTATGGAATTAATTGTAAATATGCAGCTTCTGGGACATCAGTCTTGTTGTCTGAAGTGCCCTCATACATTTCCCAGTTCTCACATCCTCTTAAAGCCCTCTGCCTTTCTTTCTTCCTTCCCAGTTTTCCACTTCCTGATTCCCCAGTTGAAATCCTTTCATTTATACTAGCCAGAGCAAACTGGCAAAAACATAATCTAAATTGTTTCTGAGTTTACAATGCCAATTAAAAGCAAAGCTTGGTATCGCTTAATGCCAGTGACCAGGGTTGTACAATTCCGCTACTTTAAAGTGTTTTCTGGTCGCATACTTAAATTTTGCTTGTAGTCTTATAGCAGGAATATGGTTAGACAGTTTCAAAGGCCTCTTGAAAGTGAACTATTGCATGTTTAAAAAATATTGTTTGTCTGTTCTGTGAAAGATGTAATGATGAATCAGTAGAACACTGAAGAAATATTTGTTCACCAAGGGCATTGAGCAGATGAAAGATAAAGCCAAGTTATAGAATGGCACGAGGAGCTTTAAGTCTTTTATTTTATAAGAATCTTCTTAAAAGCAATATGTAAGAGGTAAGATTGTTCAGACCTAAGCTAAGCTGTCAGTTTTGTTTCTTGGAAGGCAGATGCTTTGAGCTATGTAGGTAGTAAATTTGTCTTGCCCTATTGCCCACTAGTGCAAAAAGAGTAACTTAGTGTTCTGCCTCTTTCCAGGAGTTTAAGTAATTCATGGAGCAAAATATAATGTTTTAGATGCATAAGGACAGGAAGTCATATTTACCATATATACTTTAAGGGAGAACACCCAGCAATCCATTCTGGATTGACTGCATTAGTATCCTGTTAGCAGAAAAGCTTTCATCAAGGTTGGAGGCAAGTGAGAAATTAACTTTTGTCTGACATCCTTTGAAGGTCCTGAAATTCCACAGGAAAGTGTATTTTTAAAAAATTTCTTCCTACTTTATTGCTTTTATTCTCTAAGAAAACAATTCCTCTTCTTTTTTAAAGTCATAGTCATGCAGTTGAATAATACAGTTAGGTTAAGGATGGGTATGTGGGAAGATTACAGGAATTTGAAATCAAGTCCAGTTGTTCATCTGAAGTTAGTTAAACTTAAAACTGCTTTTGAAAAACAATTACAGGTATTAAACTCCAGGAAGAGTAAGTGAAAAGTGAAAGTTGAAAAGAATTTACTTACTGTTTTAAAAAGCTGAATCATATAATTTGATCAAGGATAGGGAGTGACACGTCTTTAAATATTGGAGGCAGTCCATTGACAAAAAAATCGGTACAATGAAAGTGAATGTATGGAAGAAAATGCACACAATTCTTAGAAGTACAGTGTTTTTATAACAGAAGTAGTGGATGTATCGCCAGGGACCTCTAAAAAAGAAGTAATCAGTAGAGAATTATGTGAAATTCAGCATCTAAATCTGATGATGTAGTTTCACGATTAATTTGAATGAGCATATGCCAGTATTGCTCTGAAAGAGGCTTGTTCCATCTTTCATGCATTTCCCCTTTCATTTGTGCTGCCAAGAGCATCTGTGTCGTTATACAGTGAGTTGAATCAGGGAACATTTCTGAGTTAAAACTATTGTTTTCCTGTTGTTGGTAGGCTAGATCACACCTGGATCATTTCCTTCCTCAGGCTTGTTATACAGAGATACGAATGAATAGCTGGTGAGGAAAGAGTTGTGCTCTATTTTTTTGGCAAGAGCATTGGCTTAAACTAGATCTACAATAGGAGTATCTTGATCTATGCCTATGTATTTCTGCCCCGTTTCTATCTAATCTTTATGGAGAGCTTATATCCAGTCATCTCTAGTAATGTAACCCAAGAAAGTGAAGTAAGAATTGTTTGCTTGTGTTAGATGCTGTGGCACATACCATTTGGTTCTAGACTGAGATATACTAAATGTTGTCATACCATATTTCTTTATGAATGGAATATTTTATATCATCGAGTCCTAGAATGTCCTGAGTTGGAAGGGACACACAAGGATCTTTGAGTCCAGCTCCTGTCCCTGCATATGACAACCCCACAGTTCACTCCGTGTGTCTGAGGGTGTTGTCCAGTCTCTTCTTGAACACTGTCAGGTTTGGGGCCGTGACTGCCTCCCTGCAGAGCCTGTTCCAGTGCTCCACCACCCTCTGGGTGAAGAACCTTTTCCTAATACCCAACTTGAACCTCCCCTGGCACGTCTTCCTGCCATTCCCTTAGGGTTCTGTCATTGGTCACTAAAGAGAAGAGTTCAGCGCCTGCCCCTCCTGCTCCCTCTCTGAGGAAACTGTAGACTGTGATGAGGTCTCCCCTCAGTCTCCTCTTCTTGAGGCTGAACAAACCATATATGCAGCATTTGCTGCTGTGCAGAGAAGCCTGCTGTTTCTTTGTGAAGAAACTGGTGAGCTTTCCTGATGTGAGAACAGAGAGAAGATAATGTGCCATGTAGACTGTTACATGCGAGGTTTTGATTCAGGAAGTATAAGGTACCTCCAGAATCTAGGTCTGAGGTATTGAAACCCCGAGAATGCAGCAAGATGTATAGAAGGATTTTATGTCTGAATCCTCATGCAGCCAAAACTGTATTTATAGCACTTGTTTTTGTCATGAAGTTTCTGGAGTCTCCTCCAGCTAGCAGTGGAAACCAGCTGATGTCGTACTGTGCCTTCCAGGAAAAGTGAATGTGAAGAATGGATGGAGAAGTGTGTAAGTGAAGAGTGACTGAAAATACGTGCGTAAAACTACAAGCAAGTACTGAGTCTCTAGTTCTTGGCAAAGTGCGTTGACACTCTTGATCCTTCCCACTCCTTTCTCCCCCCACCCAGCTAAAGTCTAAGATCAGGTGACGGATCCAGCCTTATTTCGGAGGCCTTGGAAAGAGAGAGGAGCAAGCGAAGCTGTGCTGGCACGAGAGGCAGTGAGCATGAATCACCACAGGCAAGCAGCTTGGAGGGGGTGTTTCAGGGTCACAAAATGAGCCATGAGAGTAGTTTGTGGAGTAAAAGGCTGCTGATATCAGTAGGAAAGACATTCTGTTAGTCATCCTTAGATATTTGTAACTAAGAATGGAAGTTAAGCTTCTTCAGATGGAGAAAAGTTCATCTTAACTGTGGCATTACATTTCTAAATGGTATTCAGACAAAAATAATGCTTCAAAGTGCTGCATGCGTTTATGTGTTGGTGTGTTTTCAGTAGGTATTAAGTCGTAAATTTACAGGGGGTTGTATGCTTCAGATACTATATAAAGATATTGAAGAGGGGGGTAAATGTTGAAAAAAAAATGCTGCAAATGATGACAAATGAGAAACCTTCAGCGAGCTCGAGCAGAAGCTTAGGAAGAACTGCGTGCAGTGAAATTGTTAGATTTCAGTTGTGTTTTTGATCAAAAGTCAGGACATTCCTAAGTTAATGTTCCTACAGTAACGCCAGTGTTTGCCTCTGGTGAATAAAAAGAAGTAGTACAAAATATTTTTTTAAAGCTTCAGCTCTACACACCCAATATTAAATCTCTTGAAGTGTTAATGAAAATTATTTGCTGTTGAAAGTTATTTGAATCAATATTCATTTCTTTAAAAGAGTATTGACTCCAGTTCTTTGCAAATGTAAACTAGTGTAATTTGAGGCTTGTATCCATTTACTTCTGCAAAGGATTTGACCATCTGCATATTACCAGAGGAAAACCAAAACAAAAACAACAAAAGGAAATAAAAAGTGTGCATATTTTTACTCTTTGGTTTGCACGTGTGGCAAAGGCAGATTCTGTACAGTAGAGTTCATGGCAACTATTTGTCTAACATAAGCCAAGCAAGAGACACATACAAGCTTAAGGTAAATCAGTCTGTCTTAGTTGTGCTTCTTTGAAATAAAATATAAATGTTTATACTTAAACATTTGCAGATGCAGAATTTCACACGTCTTCAGAATTTTCTATCCAGTTTGATTCTAACATTTCAAAATTGGGACACCTCAGAATTATTTTCCCTCTGAAGCTGGCAGTAAATGCTGGTAATGGTCATATGCACTCTGTCGTCTTTTAGTAATTTAGGTGTAATAGCACAGAACAGTGATTGCATTTGAGAATCTGTGTGGGAAGACCTGCAATACATCTTCCTTGTTTGGATTTGAACTATTTCCTTTTGTGCAATGAAAAGAAAGAAGTGTGTAAGTACCTTGATACCATTATAAAAGACTTACTTTAATGCAGAGCTATGCAAGCGGGGTCTGTCTAAACACTGCACAGGGTTGATTTTCCCACTGAGATTTTTTTATCTTGCCTTTAATGATAGGTGACAGTGGTAGTATTTGAATCTTTTGGCTGAGATGGGTGAGATGATTAAAGTTCAGCTGGTGGTGTTCCTGCTAGAAGTAGTCTTAATGGTTAAACTGGGAATATTGAGGGTATAGGAAACAAAAACAATCTTTTACCCAAAAGACATAAAACTCTGTGCTACATTTGGTAAGTCTTCCTCTGGCATGTACTGTAACCATAAAGCAAAACGTGAATTTGTGTTTTCTGAATATTTTGTGTCCTCATTCAGAAAGTAAATAAAAGCTTACATTGCTGCGTTCCATCTATATTTGCAACTCTGAAGATATTTTGAGAGTTCCTTAATGCCATAATCTGGAAGGATATAGCAAGCTTAAATCTTTTGTTGGTGAGATTCTTTTTTTATTAGCAGACAAATGTTTTGTGGAAACTTCTTTTATAAAGTTGTTTACTAGGTTTTCAGCTGAGGTGCAGTTGTAACAATGTGATGGTACTGTCTGACTCCTATGTAATACATTCTGTCACCAGTTCCTAAAATATCTTTTCACGAAGAAAACAAATAAGGTGATAATACTGTACAAATGGAAACTCTGAGGACCATAAAGTGACTTGTCCAATGCTGTTCAATCCCATAATTAGTAAAAAGAACTCATGTCTTCTAGGCCCCAGTCCCAATAGACCATAGAATTGTTTTGCATTCTCAAAGTGTCTCTTGACACTTTCGTTATGGGTTGTAAGGCTAATAGTTGATCTTGGGAATGTTTAAGCTGTAATTGCTGACTGGGCATGGAACAGACATTGTAGATTGGTCTACATCCCAAATCTTAAATACTTTATGATGTTCTGGTTACAGTAACTTGAAGCATGGCATTTAAAATGTTTTATCTTTTTTTATCTTAATCTGCAGTGGTCCTAAAATGCGTACCTCTTCTGTTTTTCATTCTGTTCTTCCTATTATATCTTCAACTGAACAAACATTCTGATAGTCAAACATACTGTCGTCAGTAATTAAACTGGTCTGCTTACTGTACAGATTGTCTGCTAACCTGTATGTGTGTTAGTACTTGACGTGACAACACTGAGGAAAACGGTGTTTGATGACATCTGCAAAAATGAAGTGAGCAGGCACGGTGACTTGGAGCTGCTGCCTTACATTGAGCAAGTAGCTTCTGATGCTGAGAGGTTTGGGTGGTGTAAAGATTGCAGTAGAAGATGGGCATTTCTCAGATAAGAAATTATGGCAGCTTCCTTGGTAAGGTTTTGGCACTATAGGAGTTTCTGGTCGCTATCTCTGTCTTGCTGTCTTGTAAGTAACATTTACTAGAAAGTGACACACTTTCTGTGGGTTGTGGCCTAAGCTGTACGGTAATTCAAACTTCATCTGATTTGTATAGGCCTCTCTATTTGTAATCTGATTTATCTAGTGCACTTGCTCCTTCACTCTCTGCATCATTATCTCCCTCCTGCACTACCTCCAGAGAAGTAGTTATTTTTGTATCTCCAAGTTTTTATTATTGGCCATATTGGTACATAAAAGTATGTAAATCAACAGTGAATCCAGACTGAACGTTGATTTATGTGACAGACTGTTGACGCCAGGATATATCTGAGGTTGAGCTACGTGGTATGTTTTATCTCTTAGCCTCTTTAATTGTCAATAGTAGTCTTGATATCCCACAAACATTAATTCCTGGAAACTGCAATGAGAAATCAGAACTAACTGGTCTAGGCAAGTGCTGACTGTGACAGTAATTGCATTGATCAGGATCCATTAAATGATCCAGTATTTCTTACAGATGGTCCTGGGTGCTGGTGAGACTGAAGTTTTGCCATTAAGTATGAAGGCAATATCACTAGATTTATTTGGCTCATATCCGTTGCCTAGTACTTAGTGGCTGGAGCCACTTGTTTTCATTACCAGCTGCAGGTCTATTTATATTATATTGCATACCAGAAGTTACAACTGTTTGTTCATCAGTGAGAGTGTATTTTGTCACTCTTAGATCTGGCAGGGTTAAGTGTTAAATCTACGTGTTAAACCTTCATTTTTCTACATGGAATTGTCAGGTGGTGTCATAGTTCTTCCCAGCTTTGTACAGGGGTTGGAAGTGACATCTGCACTTGGATGCAGCACTTCAGTCATGGGGACAATTTCAGGAAAAATCTTCTTTGCAAAAGCTGTGATGAGATATTCCAGTTTACACTGGTGAATTATTTTGCTGTCCCCACTAAGAACCTACACTCATGCAACTATGTAAAACAGTCCACTATCAGTATGTAATGCTGGGCTGGGGTGAATCTGCGGTTTGCACAGGATCTCTCTGCCATGTCAGTTAGTTACAGAAATTGCTATGCTACACAGATTGCTGGCAGAATGCTGGCTGTATATAACTTGGTCTGAAGTATCCAAGTCCTGATTTCTTCTTAGAAGAAATACAGTTGTCAGATTCCTTAGCCTTCAGGCTAGGTTTGTCTGATGTAAAAACTTGGATAAAGTATTTGGTGTATTTATGTTCTGCATGCAATTAAATGAACCATACTAAACCAATTTTGTTTTGAGAAACATTTGTGATTTAAGAGCATTCTCCCAGGCTTTCTACAGGTGGTTGTCAGATTTGCTGCTTGCTTTTCAAAGTGTTTATAGTTTTGGATTTTGCCTTTGATTCCTTGAGGTGTATTTTTTTCCCAAAGGTATCTAAGAGTTATGGGTTCCTCTGGCTATGTTAGATGTACTTTCGGTTCCTTTGAAGTTTTTAAATTAATTCTTTAGAGTGTTACATAGTTACATGTGGGAAGGGAAGACTTTCTTTTTAACATTAAAAAGTTGTTTACAAGTATATTCTTAAGCATTTACAAGATCAATGAGCTGTGTATTTCAGTTTTTTCAGAAAGCTTATTATGACAAAAATATAACTTGGCATTTATGACAACTTCCATAGGGCTTAAATATCTGGCAAAGATTGGGTTTAAAAGGAAGAAAACAAAAATTTTGAAGCCAGACATGTTAGCAGTAATCTGAGACCATATTTTGGCCATAAACAAATATTCTTTAATTAAACTTCAAAAAGGGAAAGGAATGTAGGTGAGGTAGAAGAAAGTGTCCTCAGGTAATATATTTGCCTGAATCACCAGTAGGAGCTTCATAATCCAGAATGTTATTGTGAAACGGAACAAAATCAGTATGTAAAGCATTCCCTGACTGATAGTCAAGTTTTAGTAATATTCTAGAAAATATAAATTCGTAATTTTGAAAAACGCAATTTAAAAATTACGTTTCAGATAACTGAGTTATGTTTCTCAGGATTTATGGATTGATTTTTGCTGTTCTTAGCTAGTATTATAAGAAAAGGGGTTTTTTATGTTTAGGATTTTGTGTTCCTTTAGAGGGTATAATTTATTAATTGAACAAATTAGGAAGAAATTAGAACAATTGAAAATTGCTATAAAATAGGGATAAAAAATTCTCAAGAGATTTTCCTCTGGAAAAGAGGACATAAGTACAGGTGATAAATATACAAGTATATTACAAGACAAGTTAGAAGAGGATATGGGTCACTTATCCACACTTCTCAAGGAATATAGAACAAAGGTTATGAAGGAGCCTTCAGAGCACTGAAAATGTGGGAACTCCAATAGCTTTGTGTAACTCTTCTTGCAGATGGACACAGTTTTTAGTTTGTTACCTACAGATAAGTAAATGGATTTGGATTTTCTGTAAAATGCTGCTGGACAACCATGATTGTAGTTCTGAAAAATAGCCTAGGAGGAAGCAGAGAAGAAATTATAAAAAAATAAAATAAATAAAAAATCCAGTGTTTGTATTTAAATATATGCTAGCTTCTGTCATGGGTCGGTTACTGAATCTGCAGAAAGAGAACCCTGAATCACAGCGTTGCGGCCCCTACTTATGAACTGATAGTACAGAAAGTCTGGATGGTTCCTGGTTGATTTGTGTATTATCATGCAAATGCAAAATAACATTTTTCCTTGTGTTGTTCTTTGCATTCCCTAATTCAGAGCCTTTTCATACATTTCCATCTGTGCTATTGTATGTCAGAGTTCCCATCTGCAGGTTCATTGTCATCTGTTGGTGATGCAGCTGTCAAAATAAAGTAATATAGGAGCTAGGATTGTGGGTACTGCTGTTGGTAACTCTGCTTCTGTCATGAGAGCCAAAAAGCCAGACAGGTAGGATAAGTCCACTGAATGTTATTAGGAAGCCACAAGACTTCTGTTGCCAGCCACGTTGTGTTTGCAGTCCTTTCTTTTGCACCTTTCATTTATTCTCTGTATTTTTGAAATGTGCATCTTCATTTTTGAGTCTGATGAGGATTGTTACCACCTCATTATGACGTCTGTCATTAGAAATATGCTTCACTTTCACAGTCCTCAGTGTTTTACAAGATGGAGTTCATGTTGTAATGATTGTTATTATCTGATTTTATCTCTGGGATACTCAATGTCTGTTTTTTTTTTTTTTTTCTCCTTTTAGAGTGAAGACTGGAACGACTAGAGGAAGTTGCATAGCTGCAGGTATGAACCAGCTACAGTTGGTATCCCTCAGTTGCCTATTGGAGATTTCTTTCAAAGGTTTAGAGAGAAGGTGGTTTTACTTTCAATTATGAAGGTAGTCATTTTCCACTGCAGTGAGCACTGTTCCTTGAACCTTAAATTCTTCCTGCCTTTTTACTGCTAAAGGGGGTTGGGAGCATTAACAATTTAGGACTGTGAGTTCTTTAGCTCCATCTGTGGTTTAATGATTTTAGAAACATGACAAACTACAAAGTAGAAATGCGTGTCTTCATGGTAATTTCTTGACCAGAACAAATCTCAAGTATTCTGTAGTACATGAAACCCTAAAGGTGGAACAACTCTCTGTGGGCTGAGATAAATTTGCTTATGTGCAGCAGAATGGGAACAGTCTAGTACGAAAATGCTTGGTGCAAGGATTTTACATTGCAGTTTTTTTAATGCCTCTGAAGTCCAGGAAGGGGGTAGTTTCATGAGGCAGCTGAGACAATTCCCCCTTATTCAGACTCCAATTGAGTAGTCCTGTGTCCTTTGGTTATGCTTGCTTCTCGTGATGGTTTGACTGCATGGTATGCAAAGTCAGCTTGACAACCCAACAAAGCAGCTCTTTTGTGATCAATTAGTTCTTTCCCCGATTTAGCAAGTTGGAGTGATTTGGTGTGTGGTCAGAGGAGGACAAAACTAATAGATCGGACTTTCTGGAACTGTGTGTCTTAAGAGTTTCAGTTCACTTGTGAGGACAGTTGACCTGTAACTGCTGTGTTAAGCAACACTATCATGCTCAAAGTGTGGCAATTGTTGCTGTTCTGATGAATCACCTTTGCTATGGCAGAAATAGTTAAGGTGTGCTTTAGGCTGTAGGCAACAAGGGAGAGATGAGTTTTGATATTGTCTAGAGAAAATGCTTTTTTTCTGCTGTGGTCAGACATTTGCTACAGTTTTCATAGATATATTGGAAAGGATTTACTTATGTCTGTATCAGAAAGAAAATCAAATTTGTCTTTGAAGTGCAGGATATCCTGTCTCTCCATATGTCACTCATCAGGACACAAAGAGCTAAAGTTGGATTAAGAAATCCAGGAACATTTTCAAGTTATTTTTAGAGAACTGGGGATTGACTTCTGTGTATGGAAGTACCAGTTAGAGGGCATTGGTCTCCAGGCATTGTGGGTGTTGTAAAACACACAACTTATTTCCTAAATTACTGGTGCTCTGTACTTTGCTCTTCCTAGCCATTTGTTTCTCCATTGGGACCACACAGAAGATAAAAAAGAGATAATACCGGTCATTATATAATACTTGTAGTTTAGTCTGAAGAGTTTGTGTCTTTTGAGACAGACTAATCTGTGCTTAGACCTAGTTTTTCAAACTCATGGGATTTTACCAATTACAAAGCACAGGTCCAGAATCAGTAGTTTGGGATTATTTAAATAACAAAATAATCAGATTATTTAAATAATAATGAAATAATCATCAAGTTTATGGTTGCTGAAAGTAACTCACAAAACTGAACACATCCATTTGGTGTGAGGTCCGTGGTTTCTCATCTTAAGAGCAACATAAAGTTGAATCATCTGTCCTAATACGGATGTAGAAAGGTGTCCAAATGAAAGAGAATCAAGTCTTTTCTTGAATATCTGATGATGGTATATAATATTGTCTGTACGCATTCCAGTATGAAATGCCTCTTATGATGATTAACTCCATAAATTGACTCCAGAGAGACATATCAGAATAAAACTGATGGCATTGCGCTTCGAGTCTGGTACCTCTGAGCAGGAGTCAGCTTTGCTTTGAGTTAAGGAATCAACCAGCCTTTGAAATAGCACTTGGTTTTGTTAGGCATTTTTCTGGTAGCTGCTGTCTATAACCAGACAGGTTTTTGAATAAAGAGTTTACTCTGAGGCTTGCAATTGTAGTGCTTGTATTGTTCTTACTGCCCTGCCCCTCCTTTAGGGTGATCCTGTTGTTCTGAAAATAAGCTCTCATGAAAGCTCCATTGGGACAGATCTGTAGGCATGGTGTGTGATGAAGAACAGCAGTTTATCTGGTTTTACCTGAAACATGTCTGTGTTCAAATAGAATTTCTGCAGAACTGAGCCTCTTCCAAAATGGAAGTCTTTGGTGTAGAGATGAAAAGAAGCATTAAGAGATTGTAGATTTGTCTACTTAGAAGGAGCTTTGGTTCTTTTACCATAACAGAATTTAATTCTTCCTCAATACTTCTAAAGCTATTTATAGTGTAGGAAAGTACATGTAAATTTTGTTTGGTGATAAATTTGTTTGTTTGGAGGTAGGGTGTGTTCTGGATCAGAGTATTCTTTTTCATTCTTTCTGGGCTTAGCTCTTCCTGAAGTTGAAGCCTACTATAGCATCTAAAGATTATTTAGACCTTGATAATAAGGAAATTCTAGATGGTCATGGCTGTATTTTCTTAGCTGATTAGGAAGACTATGGCACATATATATCATACTGTTTCTCCTTTGGCCTTTCCAAGAGGCTTGGAAAGTTTAGATATTTTTCAGAACTACACTCTCTGACATTTTTGTTATGGTCCTGCATGTGTAGCTTAATAGTTAGTGAAGTTTTGTAGGTGGCTGCTTGTCCAAATATGCAGCAGGAGTCTCAACTTTGATTAGGAGACAAGATAACAAAATAATAACTTCCTAAATTGATTGCATTTCTTCTGTGCCAGGAGTGATGCTGGAGCTTCCCTTGTTTCATCTGTTAGTATTTTCTACCCACAATGTATGTGGGAGCTTGAATTGTTTGCCTTTCCGGGAATACCACATCCCATCCCCATCTCCACTCTGCTCACAGACGGTACTGGAGCTGCACTGCTGCGTTTGCAGCCTTGTGCCAAGAGCCAGGGGATATCATGCCTTATTGTGTTCTCAGTTAATGCACTATGTAGACATTATTATTACAGCAATTACTATTTTAACTGCTTAGTGTGATCTTCTGGAGCTGCCTGGACTGCATTTGAACTCTCTTCAGGTAACATGCAACAAAAAGCTTTCATTTGAATAAAATGAAATGAGAAATAGTGATTGATTTTTTTGGTGTTGTATAATGTTAACTGGTTCACATTTGTGTCTGCTACTATTAGTAGAAAAAATTTGATTTTAAAGAACTCCTCAAAATGGCTTGCATTGCTGATGTGGTGACTGCAAAGAACAATGAGACTTGAGAGTTGTTCCTTTGTGTAGTCCAAAAGGTCTCCTGAAACTGGGAATGAAAAGGGAAGTAAAAAGAAAGCCTCTGTCATACTTCTCAAAGATTTTTAAACAGTACTGACTGCTGTTCTAAGACATTTCAGAAAGGAGACGTTTAAAAATAATCGAATAATATGAAGTTGGTTCCTTTGAATTAAGATTACACATTATGTTTCTTAAGTAAAAATGTAACTGACCCGTTCTTACCTTGTGCATGTGTAAAGTAAAATATTAAAGTATGTTGCTTGCAATAAATGTTGGTTAAAGGCATTTTTGATTCTCATGTAGGGCAATATGTGGCATTGTCCTGAAACTATATAGCTGGTTCTGTAGTCTCCCCTGGGTCCAGTATGCAACCACACAGCAATTGTCTGTGCAGATGTAGTTGCTTTGCCCATTGTAGTGTTTTGTGGCATGTTTGGCTTGAAGACAAGCACCATGATCAGAGCTTTCCAGGACCCAGTGGATTTCGAGTTTCTTTGCAGAATATCAACTTCTGGCTTTGTTTCAGTGGCAGAAAACTAACCTAAAATGTGTATTTAGTTGTTGAAAAAAATGTCTCTAGCAAATATTGCAGAGATTATGTTTGTTTCCAGTGCATCTTTTTGACTAAGTACAGAGATGCAGAATTGTATAATATAGGAGAAGACAGCAAAACACAGGCCTATTTGAAAACAGATTTCTAGGTCTTATGTTTGTATTTGCAAAGTAAGAAAAGTTGAAAGAGATATTAAATATTCTGTTCCATAGAACTGCTTGCAGTGTTGATTCTTACACAAAAACTGAAATACCTGGAGTTAAACTTCTGACCAGTCTTTTAAAAAAAATCATTTTTGTAAGCTCAGAGATAACATTCAGGGAGAGAAAGAGGGGAAAGTCAGTGTGAGTGGATCTGTACTAATGCTTGCAAGCTATCATGCCATGAAAGCAGAGGTATTCTTCTCTTCTACTGAAGTTCTAAGCATTGAAGTGCAAGCGTGATTTGTCTTCCATACTTTCTGTGTCTCATGATCTGAATAAACAAAAAGAAAGGGGGATAGGAACCCCTTCAAACCTTGCTGCTGCCTTAAATATTACATCCTGTCTTCTTTTAATAGTTCTCTGTCCTTTCACAGGATAGAAATGTGTGTCCTCGCTTCTTATACTCTCATTTCCTGCCTTGTCTCCTGGTCTGTGTCATTCTGCTTCCTTTATTTCCTCTTACTATTGTTGTGACCAAGCCACTTTTCCTACTTTCTCAAGAATTTTTTTCTGTCTACAGTGCCAAAGTGTCTACAGGTCTTTCAGATCTCTCTTAAGTACTTAAGATTTCCATAGTTTGTCTCTTGCAAAATATCAGCACTAATATTGTGTTCTAGCACTGTGATGCTAAAAACCACAAAATGCTTTCCACACCATCTATGAAATGTTGGCAGACATTTAAAAAAATAATTTTTAACTGAAATTTTGTTTTGCATACCTTCTTATAGAGCTAAGCTAAGCTGAAATACACGTTTCACATCTATTTTAAAAAAAAATGTTGTTTTTAACATGTATATGATATGCCTTCATTTAATGCGAGGAAGAAAACTATACACTTCTGCTTTAAAAGCAATTGCCCTGAGAATCATAGATCAATGCTTCTTCCTCATATCAATTATTAATTGGAAAATGTCTTGCAAAGAGGGATAAACGTGTGATGATTACTTCTTGTCTATGATTTGCCAAAATTCATTATCCTAGAGAGCCTGCATTAATGCTTGTTGTTATCTGTTCTACAACTACAGATCCTCTAATAGGTTGTCATGCATTAACTGCTCCAAATTCATTATTTGGTCTTTTGGCACATTGTTCATCTGCTCATTTGATTGTATATAGTATCTTTCACACCGTGTTTTCTCAGCCAGGCCTTTGCTGTCTTCTTTGCATCACAGTAAGTTTTACTGTATTATAGTTTTCTGGGTTTTATTTTTTAAAAATCACTACTACTACCAAGAACTAGCTGATAATGCTGGTTTTGGTCTCCATTTCTGTTCCCTTAGTCTGAAAAAAATGAGGAAATATGCAAGATGAAGAAACAAAATTTAGCTGGGAAGGACACAAGTTGAATATATACTTCAGATCACTACTCTGAAGGTCACAATTGCTAACTTTAATTACAAAATAGAAGCTTAAAGCTAGTAAAAGAAAATGCCTTACTCTGTAAAGACAACACAACAATTCAGGTATCTCTTGTTATGTTTTTATGAAGATTAATGGACATGTTTAATGTATCCTTGGGGAACAGGCATAAGAAGAAGATAATTAAATCGTCAAGAGAAGGTACAGTTTCTAGGAGAATATTTTAATTTAAACATTATACTTACATGGACATCTTTTTTATTTCTCTGGTAAGTTAATAGACTCTTACCCTAATGCTGCACAGGTACTCTCATTGAAAACAGGGTGGGTAGGTACTGGCTACCTTTGGGAAAGAGCATAAATACTAACTGAAGTTGACTATCAGTCTGTAAATGGCACTATTGCAAACTGTGATATTTGAAGTTTTTTGGAATTTCTGCCTTTGTGTAAAAAAAAAATAACTAAATAGATACAGATTCTGGAAATGACAGCTGTGATATTCCTCAAAATAATGCAAGCTTATTTGTGTAGCCTCAAACCAGGGAGCTTTGGAGAGGCTATTGGTTTGCTTAGGCCTGGTTGCCATAGGGGAGTAAGAAATGTTATGGTCAAAGATGGGTGTTTGAGGTCATTGTCAGGAGGCAGTTTCATGGCTGGTCAATTCCATATTTTTTCTCTTTTGGTATTGCCTATGTAGACCTTCGTAGTGTCATCACTGAAGCAGCCGACACAGCTGCAGCAGGTCACGCACTGACTTGGTGGCCTCATGCTGCTGTGTTAGCTGACAGCTGTATGCTGAGAAAGTAAAACTCAGGGAAGCATCGTGCAGCTGTTCTGCCCTAGAGAAGCAGATCATTGTCTGCAGAGCTGTGGGTTGCTCACATTTAAGAATTCTGATACCCACAGCCGTGACAGTGTATTCACAGCATGCTCATGTGTCCCCTCTCAGACGAGCAGATAAAGAGGCTATGTGTCAGAGAGAGGTGAGAGGAAAATTGTCAAAGTTTGGAGGCTCCCATTCTTTTTTAATTTTAGCAGAACAACTATTACTTTTTTCTATAGTGCTTTTTGTCTTGTCCCAACACAAATGCATAGGCATACTCCTGCTCTTTGGCATGTTCCAGACCCGTCTTAACCATTCACAAAGGCTAATAATCTGTAGTGTTTGTTTTCACCACAAAACTGACTTAGTGGTCTCTCGGCCTCTCTGTTTCTAGCTCAGGAAAACCTACTGTGGTTTGTATGGTAGCTTCTGATAGCTCTCTTCCAAGTACTTGTCCAGTCTGTTCTTGCACTCACATAAGTTTGTTGCATCTGCACTACCTTTCAACAAGGAGTTCCAAAAATTGCATGAAGTATCATCTCCTTTTTGTATCAGTTATTAAGATTTTGTGTTCTTAGCTGTCACTTGAAAATTTAGTTTACAGATACCAGCTGCTTAAGAAGGTAATAGCCACACATGACCTATTACAATTGATATATGCATTCACTTCATTGCTTGTTGTTTGAAATAAAAGAAAGAGGGCATCTAGACTGGTCAGGCAAGTAAATGTGTGGCAGTCAAAGCAGAACTGTTTAGAATCACATTGGTATATGGATAATA
This sequence comes from Streptopelia decaocto, assembly GCF_964273445.1. NCBI lineage: Eukaryota > Metazoa > Chordata > Aves > Columbiformes > Columbidae > Streptopelia > Streptopelia decaocto. The sequence continues at coordinate 43,025,136 of NC_138661.1, read as the reverse complement.
CTGTGGATACAAGTCTTGCTTACTTGTTTTTGCTGTTACATGAAGGTCAAAGATTTTTCTATTGGATCATAAGTTGATTCCTGGACTTTATTGTACTTCTAGCAAAATGATGGCTTAATGTCACTGCCGTGTCTGAAGACCTGGTGTTCTAGGCTACTTTGCCGGTGTCCTTTAAAGTGCTTTTGCGCTAATGCATGCAGAATGGGGAACAAACAGGAGGAACTGAATGTCTATGCAGTCTGTGCTCTAATCTAGAAGTACTTTGATTAATAGATACCTGCTACAGAGACCTCAGTTGGATTTTTATTGGCTTGTTTTTAAAGGAAACAATGCACAAGCCATACACTGTGATTCCTTCTTGGAAACTTTTGAAGCCACTGTTCATATTCAAATAAATTTGTCAGAGCAGTAAATGTCTCAAGGCATTAAGTTCCTAATGATATAGCATTAAGTGAGAGGCAGATCAAAACAGAACATTCAGCTCTTGCCCTTTGCCCATCAGTGTGCAAGTAGCTCTGAACTAGTCTGGCTCTTGGCTATGGTCTGCACAACTAAACAGGTAGAAGTTACTGAAAGATCTCAGGACTCAATGGGGTTATTATAAGGAGGTAAGACACTTCTGTAGGAACAGCTTTTTTAGATCTGCTTTTGGTATGTATTGGCATACTTGTGTAAAGGGTTAGCTCTCCAGCATATTGGTTTATTGTATAGCAAACAGTATTCTCAGTTGTATCCCAAGAAAGCATCGCTGCATCCTGGTTTGCCTGTGTGACATATGGAAATTGAGGAGCTAAGGGAAGTTGTTTGGATTTTTGGATCAAGTTGGTACAGAGCTGGGAATAGAGCTGCCTTTTCTTCTGCAGCTTGTAATCCCTTGGTGCCTCTCTGAAAAAGCATGTTCAACCAATAGGTCTTTTCTGACCAATTTAATTCAAAACCACTTTGTACAACAGACTTACACAGGTATAGGACTTTATATACTGTTTTGCCACCTCGTAATTGTCATCTCAGTTACCGCAGAGAAGCAGTGACTTCTGTGGATTTAAGCCAGTGTCTTCTGTACCTATTTTCATGTGAAGATTTTGCACTTTATTTAGAAAGGTAAAAAGTTGTGACTAAGGAACTTAAGAACTGCCACACTGGACACATTCTAGTTTGTGTTTTCCTTCTGATAATGACTAGGACTATGTGCATTAGACAAAGGGGTCTAAAATCTTAATAATTATTGATCAGTCTGTATTTAAAAATGAGGTTACTTAGTTGTTCATTCCTAATGGTAGTTCTTACGTGCAGTATTTTGCTGCACATAGCCCATGGGTTACCTGTTAAAAAAATTTTAGAAAAAAGAAATTAGAAAATAGGTTTTGTGTAATTTATTTTGTATCATTTGTCTTTACTGTCAAATAAAAGGGTAACTTTAGCTACCATTTTATTTTTCCCTTTCTAAGAGCATTAGGCAGAGAAAACATCCTGTAATCCAGAGGGATAGGTGACTTGCTAATTCGTCTGCTGGAAGAAAGCTGGGAGTCCTGGGGATTCTTCAGTTAGACAGAAGTTCAGAATTAATTCCTTTTGAGCTTGCACAGAATTAATTGGAGCAGAAGCTACAGGTAAACAGGGCTTCATTCACAAGCCAGAGAAGTAGGTCAAGAATGTATTGATTTACCTCAATTTTTTCCCCAAAAATATTTTGAGGAAGGGGAGAAAAAAAAAAAACACATTAAATTATTTTTAGAATTAAATATACTTGCCTAATTTGTGAAAATCATCTAGATTTGGAGAGTATGGAGGAACTAAGTGCTCTCAGATAAATGCATGAGAGAGCACTGTGAAACTTTGCTGTTTCTGAGATAAAACCAGTTGTCATCCTTCCCCTACTGTCCTTTTTCTCCACCTGGAAACTTCTACAGAAATTTCATTTAAATAAAAATGTTTTTCAGATAATCTGAATTGTAGGCAGCCCTAAACTTCATGTATTCTGATGGTAAATTCAACTTGCTGATTGTGTCCAATTCCTATACTCACGGTGCGTGACTGCCATAGAGCTTGGCAGAGGAAGAAACTGCAGTTCCGGCAACTAGGTAAGGGGCTCTTTGTACCCAGTGAGGCATGGGGAGAGCGTTTGGATTTCAACATAGGCAAAAAACATTCTCACCACATGCTTACATGATCAACAATGAAACAACAAAATATTGACAAGTAGTTACTGTATTTTGATGCACATAACCTAGGGGTTATCTGTTTAAAAACCTGCAATTCAGCAACACTGCAGGGATCTGGATATGCACAGATAATACAAGGGGAAGTTTATTCTAGGATCTGTCTCCTTCAAAGCTTCATAGCATCTGATTTCCCCGTTGCCTGCATCCTTTCCCATAGTTTGCTCTCATCATCCCAGTAGTGCCTCAGTCTCAGATTTGTATGTGTTGTCTGAGATTCAGCCTATAAAATGAAAGATGGTATTATCTTTAGCTTTCAGAGTTAATTGCTCATTTAAATGAACAAAGCTTTCATAGGAAAGAAAACACCACACAGTTTTTTAGTTTTGTTATGTTTTGTTGTTGTTGGTTTAGGTTTTGTGCCCCAGGATGTGATGTAATTCTGTAAACTCAAAAATAAAAGAAAAACTTTTAGCATTTATACTCTGCAATCTCTGAGGAGCATATATAGTGAAATATTCTGCAGCATCATCTAGGGCTTCAGAAGTGTAAAAACCAAAAAACAAAAACAACTTTTGTCTGTAGTATGTAGAAGTTTTTAATGTTCATATTGTCCTATTAGCACCACAATTAAATGTGTAGCTACAGTCCATAGGGCTTGGAATTTCAGACATTGTTTCTATTCTCCTTTGAATAGAAACAGTCAAAGAATGGATCTGGAAGCCAGCAGGGATTTGACATCTGAGCAAAAAATAAGTGTGTTTAGCTCTCCTGTTTTTCTTTCTTTGTGAGCAGTGGCTAGGATGACTTTTATGGGGTTTTTTTGTTATTCCACAGAAACACTGCTTCCTCATTCAATTCTTATTTCTGTGCAGTAGTGAAATACCATTTTTTTTCGACTCTTTCTGATATTTTCACAAGTGCAGTCCATAAATCTTTTCATTTCACTATGTACTACAAATCTGTGTGTACCCTAGTGTTTTGTCACTGAAATTAATTTTTCTTTCTTTCTTTCTTTCTTTCTTTCTTTCTTTCTTTGCATGTGAAATATTTTTGGCACACTTCATTAAATGAAGTGAGCACATCACAGGAGAAATTAGAGCAAATATAACAAGAACTAAAAATTAATATGTACCAGGATAGTTGCACAAAACTAATGTTTTAACTATCGAAGCAAGTAGGCTGAATTTGACATGGAGTGTAGCAGTGCGACAATGCCTGTAATTTGTTGCAGTTTTGTCTTAAGGGAACAAGCAGGTATGACTTCCATTTTGGGGAGCAGAGAGATGAGGGGAAGGGTGTCTGTAGGATACAATCATGATGACTTAGTGATTTTCTTCAGTAAACTAATAAATCTCAGTAACCTTCTTTAAGACCCATTTTCTAGAGTGTCTGTAGCCAGTATAATCTTTGATCAAACCTACAGTGAATGTGGCTGTTGGGGTATTTTACTGGCTGCTTAAAAAATCTCAAGACTACTGGAAGATCAGAAGGAATGAATTCTGATCTTCATAGGTAAGAGCAGAACTTACAGTGTTGTCTGTATGTTTATGTGAACAGTGGCAAGAACCCCACTGTCTCTTGTGCTGTTCTAATCATCTAAATCTGAAGTGTTTCTGTGGGCTTATTTTAGAGAAATACATAAAGTGGGCTCCAGGCTCAACTTAACATTTCGATATGATGTGTTTTACACAACATGGTGTTTTTCAGTGTTGATGAGTCTGAAGGGTAGATATGAATAATTTACTGAAAGCTAATAAGTTGACCTGTGCTCCCTAGTGCCTATTTTTATGCTCTTAACAGTGGTGTTAGAAGATACCTTACACCTTTTTGATTAAAGAATAAGCTTTCTTGCATTTACCACATAGTAAGAGCATGCATGAAGTAGTTACTGTTAAATATCTGATGTCTGCTAAATTCACGTCCTCTCTTATTTTGCAGTAACACACATATCTCTTTGTATTACGAGGCCTAACTCTTTTTAATAACCTTTTAATTAACCTTGCTGTAGGTGCAAGATGGGAAATGTTCTTTTTTTCAGAGGCTGGAATGGTTATTTATGAAAAAAATAATTGGCATTCTGTAACTGTGCAAGTGTGAAGAAAGCTGTATATACTGGCCAGTCTAAATAAGTGCAAGTACATGTTTCAGTCATTGACAGACAAGAAAGAAGCAATCGCAGCTGCCCAAGCATGTATTCCTTGATGCTCTAAGAGTTTATTTTGCAGTTATATTGACTGTATATGTAAGGCTTATCTGGATTCATGTTTGGCTTTTAATTAAGTCATCCCTCCTGGAGTGCTTGGACACACCTGGCTACTTCTGCCGCACTTACTCTCTGCTATCTCATATTTTTGCATCTGTCAGTGCATCCAGTATTACCCAGATTATCTCCCCATTAGTTTGGGTTTTGGAGATTTATCAAGAGGTCTGTATTGTGTGTATAAATATAAATACCGTATAAAACCCTTGAGCAAGATGTTATTCCTGCTTTAATGATGAAGCAGCTGAGGTGTTCTGATCAGTCTTTTCAAAGATTATAAACAGTTTTCAACATATCACTGTGGTTTTCCCTTTCTTTATCATCTATAGGCTCTGCATATCTCTGGATTTATAGATGCATGGTGAGCAAAGTATGTTTTTCTTCTATAAAAGAAGTATGTTTTGATGTTCTGTGGTAGTTAAGGAATTTTTGAGTAATCAAATCTGCTTAGCTTTGATTTCGTTGGCAGGTTCAGAGAAACAATTTAGTTGGCATTTTTCTCCCTAGAAGTTAGGAAAATGTCAAAAATAGTGCACAAGGTAAAAAGAGTGAGATCAGCCACTGAAAACGTTTATGGTGAAGGAACCTCTTGACTTCACACCTTAGTATTGGTGATATGGGAAGTGTCTGTCTGAACCTCAAGGCCTTGAACTGCCATTTTGAAAAGCAAGGAGTTGGGGATGGAAAGACTGGAGTTGGTATTCTTTCTGCTCTGTTACCCATTGCTATCTTCATGGATCTGACAGTCTGTTTATCTGACAGAGCACTCAGTACTGCTTCGCCAGGGAAAATTGCACAAAACAAGCCCAGTGCATCAGCATTTTCATTGTGTATTAAGCTGAGCCTCCCTTCACATGGTCACATCCCCTTTTTAATCTGGGATTCCATGTCCCTTTCCCAGTCCAGCCTGTTTCTGTGGTGTCTATTGCTGGTCTCCCTGAGCTTCTGTTTCTGTGGTTTGAGTGGTTTTTTTGTGTGGCTGAGTGTTAAGACCTGCAGGACTTTTGGAAGTGGCGTTGTTTGGGGGTTAGGCAATACACTGATTTAGTGTTAGTAGTTTGTCACAGACTGAGGTGATGGCTGCGTTCAAGTTGGATTTCCTCCCAGAGATGATGGTGGATCACTGCTCCTTGAATGCTAGCACTGTGTAAGTATTTTGTCTTCATGTCTAAGTTTATGACTAAAGTGATCATTGGAGTTGCTGTCTCTGAAGCCTCTGCTGTCTGATGAACTCCCTTTGGGACGGAGGAAAGGAGAGAGAGCAGAGACTGCAGTTTGTTTTCCTGAAGAAATCCTAGTGGACATTGACAATTGATGTTGGATTCTGGTTAGGGCAGAAAAATAATCTGATAATTTGGGGATGAGGGCTAAGGAGGAATACAGCTGTTTAGCAGTGTTGTTTATAGTGTGCTACAGGTGCTGATTATTATAAAAGCAGTTATTTAAATCAGTTGTTGGGAGAGCAGTTTCTATTCTTCCCTATTAATTACTTGAGGCTAAACATTTTAATTAGGAATGAAAAATTCCTTGAATACTGTGGAGGTCATGTTAAGAGTTGCCCAAGTAACAGGAAAAATGCCTGTGGCATAAAAGGCAACACTGAAAATTATTATTGGAAGGGAGTAAATGACTTCTCAACTGGAATTAAAAGGTGTTGAGTTAAGAGAGGTAGTTTACCTCTTTGTAAAATGCATTGTTTGCCTTGGATATTTGGAGAGGTGCTGATGCTTTCTGCGTGGAAAGGTAGAGAGGAGTGAAAGAATTTATGATGATTCCTTCCCTCCTAGTAAGAAGCTTTGTTTCTGAGGTCTGTTCATACAGTTGTAAATTTAGAAGCTTTCCCAGCATCAGTTTTTCCTTAGGCTCTGAACAGCACCCTATTAAGGGGAAAAAAAATAACTAAATGTTATCTGGTTTGGAATTTTTTTTAATATGCTGTTTGGGGGAAATATGATTGCAGATGGACAGAGTTACTGTAATGTGCAGTTACTAAGCCATTCAAAAACTGTCTTTAAAGGAAAAACGCAGAGATGAAGAGAGCTGACTCCTCTGGAAGAAGGCCACCTGTATTCTTCAACAAAGAGTTTGGGGGCAGGGGGAATCATTGTATAGTTGCTATTTCACTCCCCATGTCCTTTCTAGATTATGCAGGGGTTGGTCAGCAATTTTAGCCTACTGATCACTATAGCTACAATAGGGTGTCGTTACAGTCAGTCTTCCACAGAGATCAGTCCTGTGATATATATAGATATATATATATATAGCAGGTTGTGACCTCACATTGCACTTTGCAGACTATGAGGAGTGAATACAGAAAGTAGTATATGACTGTCAATTAGCTGGGTGGAGTATAACATGGTTGTATTAATAGGCTATAAACTGTTCGTCTGGCTAGATGTAATGCCTTGAAGCCTAGTGAAGATTCCCATACTCGTAACTTCTGTGTTGTTGTAGTCTAGGAAGTGACTTTTTTCCTATATTAACACCCTATCATTATTTAACTTGATTCAGCCTGTGACTGACTAGATTGTCCAATCCCAACCTCTTCATGTGCAACCTAAGCCTGTTTTATTTCTTCCAGATATTGTTGGAAGCTCCCCAGTTTTACTAAGAGCTCTTGCCTTGCAAAATTTTAATTAAAGTTCTTATCTCTTTTACCTGTTTCTGTTTTAAGATGGATCTTCACCCTGGGAAACAGTTACAGATAGTCACATTTAAAAACAATGAAAAAAATGTTATCCTTTCATTTTCACTGGTTACTGGTAGCTTCAGTAGTTTGTGGGTAGACTGAGTTTTGGTTCCTTCCTATTCTGGTTTCTTTTTCTGTAAAATTGTACATGGTTGAACTAGTAATATTTTTCAGTTATCTCAACAGATTTATCTCATGAAACCCAAGTGTTGACTACATTTATAGGAACAGATGTTATTATAAGAGAAGTTCTAAGCAGCTGTGTAGAGTGTTTGGTTTCCAAATACACAACTTGTCAATGAATGTGGATGATGTGTTTGAATATTCTCAGGACTAGGAATGTGCAAGAGTCTCTCTTTAGATGTGTATTTTAATCATATACGTTTATGTGTGTAGAAATATATTTTTTTAATCTTACTGGAAGCATGCTGCTTCTAGCTGCAATAGCACCTGGAATCTGTGAAAAGATATAAACCAGAAATTCCTTCTTGTTTTTCGTAGCTCAAAGAAAATGAATGGAACACTGGATCACCCAGACCAACCTGATCTAGATGCCATCAAGATGTTTGTGGGTCAGGTCCCACGGAGCTGGTGTGAGAAGGATCTAAGAGAACTTTTTGAACAGTATGGTGCTGTCTATGAAATCAATGTCTTGAGGGACAGGAGCCAAAACCCTCCTCAGAGCAAAGGTGAGAACTTTTGTACTTCTAATGTGAGACTTCAGGTGCTTTCACGTAGTTACAGTCTTAGTTGTTTGCTTATTCAGACTTACGTGTGTGTTGGAGCTCTGTGTGGCCAAGTGTACATGCACACCCAGGATGTATAGTCTTTGTGTGTCAGATTATACTTGGACTGTGATCCAGTCATTAGCTGAGCTGAGGAAAATCGAAAGGTTTTTAGAGCTCAGAAGTAATGGAGATGCTTGAAGAGTATGGATTATAATTGTAAAGCAGAACATCAAGCTGATACTGTGTTGCTCCAGAGCATCATTGTGATGCTACAGTGTGACTGAAATGTTGCTGAAAGTGTCACAGTTTCATATAAAATGTAAAATTGAGGTCTTAGCCATTTGTGTATATCAAGTACTTGTGTATGTCAGATCTTAGCTAAATGCCTTACCTGGATTTGCACTTGAGTTATATGCAATATCTTCCTGTGAAACTAGGTAAGCTTTTGGTACTAGTAAATAATTGTTGAGTTTGAAAATGGAAGTAGCCAACAATTATTTGGCAGATGTATCTAAATGTTTGTTAACGGTGTTTTGGTGATGTGGGGTCGGTTCTGAATATATCCTATTTTAACACCCATAGAAGTCTTTCCTAAGCTGACGCAATCAGTAGTACCTACCTATTTACATGTCTAACCTCTTCTGTTTGTCATATGTTTTACTTTGGAAGGTTAGAAGCAGGACTTGCAGTTTCTGTAGGGCACATCAAGATTCGTATTGTTCTTTCTTGGCTAGAATTGTGTTTTAATTGCAGGGTGCTGTTTTGTTACATTTTATACCCGTAAAGCTGCACTAGAAGCACAGAATGCTCTTCACAACATGAAGATCCTCCCAGGGGTAAGAGAAGAGCCATGCTTTCTTTGCAACTCTGTCTTGTTTTTCTGAGCCCTGCTACCACTGGTGTACAAATGTATGTTTTCTTGCCCTCAAATCATGTTGTAAAAGAATTATTCAAAAGAGCAGTGTCATGAGATTTCTATAACAGATCTTAAGGGAATTTTGGAGCATTTGGGGGAATAATATGGTGGTGAAGTGGGTGGACATGGCTTCTATAATGCACTCTGAGGAAGAATGATGGCATATCATTAGGAAAGCTGTTTTTAATTCGAGAAATTTAGGTATTGTTACCTATGTATTTCTGTGGAGGATATTTAGGCTACCATTTTTTTCTTGCACAATTCCTATGGGATATATTTAATATAGTATAAATTGAATGTGTCTAGGATTAAATAATCTTTTTACATTTCAGATGCACCATCCTATCCAGATGAAACCAGCTGACAGTGAAAAGAGTAATGGTAAGCCGTACTAAGGCCTGAGTTTGGCATCACACTAATAGGGAAGCTTAAAGAGCTTCCTTTTGTTGAACAGCTTCTGATGCAGTAATCTTGAATTGGAAACCTGATTTTTTTTTTAAAAAAAAAAAAAAAGTGTATTTTCAGTATAGTGAGTGGTGTTCCATGACTCAGTATCCCCCACTGCTGCTGCTTGTGGTAGAACCATGTTAACAGTTAGGGAAACATCCAGTGAGTTCTTCTTTGTACTAAGATGGTTTAAATCTTTGTTGAGGACATGGACAGTGGGATTGAGTGCTCCCTCAGCAACTTTGTGGATGACACCAAGCTGAGTGCTGTGGTTGATGATCTAGAGGGAAGGGATGCCATCCAGAGGGACCTGGACTGGCTAGAGAGGTGGGCCCATGTGAACCTCATGAAGTTCAACAAGGCCAAGTGCAAGGTCTGGCACCTGAGTCGGGACAATCCTAAACATGGATACAGGCTGAGCAATGAGTGGGTTGAGAGCAGCCCTGTGGAGAAGGACATGGGGGTATTAATGGATGAAAAGCCAAATATAAGCTGTCAACGTGCACTTGCAGCCCAGAAAGCCAGTCATATCCTGGGCTGCATCATAGGAAAGGCTAGCAGGTCAAGGGGAGTGATTTGCCTCCTCTACTCCACTCTGGTGAGACCCTACCTGGGGTACTGTGTTCAGCTCTGGGGCCCCCAGCATAAGAGGGATATGGACATGTGCGAGCGAGTCCAAAGCAGGGCCATGAAGCTGATGAGAGGGCTGGAGCACCTCTTCTGTGAGGTCAGGCTGAGAGAGTTGAGGGTCTTTAGCCTAGAGAAAAGAAGGCTCCAGGGAAACCTTATAGCAGCCTGCCAGTACCTAAAGGGGACCTACAGGAAAGATGGGGAGGGATTCTTCATGAGGGAGTGCAGTGACAGGATGAGGGGTAATGGTTTCAAACCAGCAGAAGATAGATTTAGATTAGCTATTTAGAATAAATTGTTTTTGTACAGTATGGTGAGGGTGGTAAGACACAGGGGTTTCCCAGAGAGGTTGTGAATGTCCCCTCCCTGGAAGTGTTCAAGACCAGATTGGATGAGGCTTTGAGCAACCTGATGTGGTGGAAGGTGTCCTTGCCCATGGCAGGGGGGTTGGAACTAGATGGATGATCTTTAAGGTCCTTTCCAATCCAAACCTTCTACGATTCCGTGAAATCTGGAAATGCTTTTTCAAGTGCTTGACCAATTTGAAATAAAGCTTGTTGCAGCTAGGGTGGGAGTCAAAGCTTCTCCTAATATACAAGGGAGACTGAGAATTCACAACAGCTCAGTAGAGAAAAAACTGTTGCTATTTCTGCACATTGGCCATTTTGGATGGATTAAGACATTTAGCATCTACCATTGGGTTAATGATTATTTATCCATGTATTTCCACAACAAGGTTATATACATACATACCTACATGCTTAAATATGTGTATGTCCTTATATATATTGCTGCAAGGTAAGCAAAGACAGTGTTTAGCATCATGTAGTTTCAGCCTTTCTAGGCTTGGCTGAATTTTATTTTCTTCATTTTCCATAGTTACTATTAGTGTTGCTACATGAAGATGACAGTCCTGGTTCCAGAAAGCGTATGTTGAATTAATTGGAAACAGAAGATGAGATATATGGGTAACATAGTAGGAGTAATTCCATCTGCAAACTCCTCTATATGTATACAGGATATCTTTCTGTGTCAATATATCTAGAAACGAGTAATTCTTCTGAAGTATTGTTGAGACAACATAGTATGTTCTCTAAACAAAAATTGATCTTGCATTATACACACATGAATATCCTGGAAAAATAATGGAAAGAGGAAAAAAAGTATTTAATGGGATTTTAGGGTGACTCTTCAGAGGCTATTACATAATTATATGAGTTTTAGTAAAAGATGCAGGTGAAAATGTAAATAATAAAGTATCAGTTAAAAAAGAACTTTAATTTGCTATAAATAAAAGGGATTCTGGATCTCTTGATCTAAAATGGACTGCAAAAAGCATTTGAAGGAGCTTGGAAGTGAACTGGCTACAACATTAAGATTTAATAGTCAATCAAAATCATGTCAGATGGAATAGTTTGGAATATTCCTCTTCAACACCATAGACTCAGCAGATAAGTTGATTTCCCCTCATCATGGCACTAAATAAGAAATTACTTTCTCTGTTGAAGCCTTAAACTGTGCTACAGCCTTCGTCGTAATACATCTTATATTGCGCTGAATGCTGTATTTGCAAACTGGTATATATTTTGAAATGGTATTCTGCATAATTTGATTCACCCTTTTAAAACAATATTTCAGACATGACTAGCATCCTTAAATAAACAAAATGAGAGATACAGAGTTCTACTCTGGATTCAGATTCACCCCACTCACGTGATGTTAAACTGACATTAGTAATCAGTAACTGAAAAGCTTAAAAAAAAGTCTTTCTGGACCATTTTTTTTTAAATAGTCTGCACACTGTAACGTATTCTACAACTCTAATGTATCTGGTAACATCAGCATTTAGAGGCAAGATACAGTAGCACACAGTCCATTGTTCTGATTTGAAGTGTTATTTTCATGCTTTTGGTACAGATCAGAACGGATGAATCTGAAACAGAAGTAAAACTGTTCTGTTTTAGCAACAGCTTTTGCTTCCAGTGTTGAGACAGAAGCATGAGGAAATTGGCAGATCTAAATTTAAGTGATTGGCATGACAAAGAGGCTAGAAAGAAGCTTCCAGCAGCTCACTTCCTTGTTTAGATACAGCTAGGTATGTTGGTAATCTAAAGATAGAAGAGACAGAGGAGAGAGGATTAAAATAGTCCAATAAAATACATACAAGTCTTCTCTCATTCACCGGGAACTGAATGTAGGAGATAAAAGTGCTGAATCTGACATATTTTTTCCTTTTCTTGCATTCTTGCAGTTCACAGGCTTGCAAGGGATAAATAGTCAGCAAGTGTAAACACAAAACATTGTAAAATAGGCATCCTTCAGGTCCATTGAGGTATCTCATATACATCCTCTTAAATCAAAGATATTCCATTATTGGGAATCTGATTTTAACAAGCCTGTCCTCTAAATAAAAGGGAAGTAACTGCAGTCGCTGGAGAAGACTTAACAAAATAATACCTAGTAAACACATATTTGCTGGTAATACTGTTATCCTTTGATTTCTTAGCAGTAGAAGATAGGAAGTTGTTTATTGGAATGATATCCAAGAAGTGCAATGAAAATGATATCCGAGTGATGTTCTCCCCCTTTGGGCAGATTGAAGAATGCAGGATATTACGGGGCCCAGATGGCCTGAGCCGAGGTAAGCAGGAAGCTTTGCCGACAGTTCAAGATTCTTTGCTGGATGGGGCCTTTTGCAGCTTAAGGTGGCATTTCAGCTCTTTCCGTGATTCCCTCTGCCCCTCTAGGCATTTTCATTTCTTTATTCATCACAGTAATTGTGGATGTACTGAATGACTTGGTTCCTTTTTTTTCTTTCCCCAGGTTGTGCATTTGTGACTTTTACAACAAGAGCCATGGCACAAACAGCAATCAAAGCAATGCACCAAGCACAAACCATGGAGGTAAAACAAGTTAGTGGGTGTCAGGAGAAGATTTAATTTGTCAGGCAGTAACTGTGGAAAGCAGAGAGAAGGATAAGTGCAGTGTGTGTTTCTTTGCAAATACTATCCCTGGACCTTTGTGTTTATTCTGCTCCTGCTCTCTGCAGAGAAAATAGCAAAATACACATTTGAATTAAAAACAAATTAGATTTTGAACCTTTAATGAAATGTGCCATTTGGAGGGAAAAAAAAAAAAAAGTGTGCTTCCGGTGACCGAGTAGTATATTTGTGACTGCTGGGGATAGCAAGTATGTAATTGTTTGAATTGCTCTTTGCAGGGTTGCTCTTCTCCCATTGTGGTAAAATTTGCAGACACGCAGAAGGACAAAGAGCAGAAACGAATTGCTCAGCAACTCCAGCAACAAATGCAACAGATCAGTGCTGCCTCAGTATGGGGAAACCTGGCTGGTCTCAACACACTTGGACCCCAATACTTAGCAGTGAGTTTCTGATTTGGGTTCATCTCTTCAGGAATTACAGTGGCTATCTTGTAGTGTTTAATGTGTTCATTTTTAGAAGGCTCTTGGTAGATAGGAGCAGAGTTCTTAATCCCATTTTTGGGGTGAGGAGGCTGAAATTAAGTTATGTGGTAGCAGTTAGGATACATTTAAGTGAGGATTTCAACCCCAGTCACTGTAGCCCTAACTACTGAAACTTTTTTTCCATCTTCTGTAGAATGGCTTTCTGCTGTCCAAGTAGAAAAGATGATCAGGTTAGAAGCACCAAGCAGCTGACAGTGCACAGTAAAAAAAAAAAAAAACAAAAAAACCCACAAAACAGACAAGCTACAGAATATAGAAGCTACTCTCTAGCAAAAAATGACACAACAGAGGGTAGTCTGCTGTTCATCACTGATTTTTAGTTGATTTTGCTGGGCTTCTAAAGGGTGAACTTTTCATGAACTGATGTGCTGTGGCTCACAAGGGTTGCCAGAGTAGCTATGAGAAGTATATTCATGCAATATAATGTCTTGGGAACAGAAGAGGAAAATTTCATCTCATTCTTGGTATGGTGCACTGCTGAAGTGGGGACATTATGTCTTTTACTACTGCTCTAGGTTTGGTAGATTAGGATTTCTTATGACAACACCTAGTTAATGCAGAAAGGAATAAGAGATCACTTTAAATAACTTCTGAGCTGAGGCTTGAAATTTCTCTCATGGCTGCAGTGGCTCATTGGTTTTGGTATGGCATTTGCCATTTGTCCTATGCTGGCGGTGTCAGCTGTAAAGTCTGGCTTGAGGTAGTATATCATATGGGGTGGCAGTGCTGCCTGAGGTGATTTGAATAGGATTCTCTCTTGCTGCTGATTCTACTGGTTTTGTCTTGGTGTGTTAGGTATAAATTTCATTCAGCATTGGTTATGTTGAGTGGGGAAAGCATCGTGTTCTTGCTTTGGCTGCAACGAGGTGCATGAGCAATGTGGATTTTCACTACGGTGCTCTGGCTGTATTGTGTGAGCGGAATTCTCTTCACGCTTTGCTACGATGTGGTGCATGGGCAGTGGGAATTCCCTTTGTGACGGCGCTCTGGCTGTGGTGTGGTGCAGTTTCTCCCAGAAGCAGAGCCAGCCCTCACTCTCACTCTTGTTTTGTTTTTTGGTGTAATGTCTAGCTTTATTTGCAGCTCCTTCAGCAGACAGCAGCTGCGTCATCTGGGAACCTGAACACATTGAGCAGCCTCCACCCGATGGGAGGTGAGTTTTTCCATCAGAAGACAAGTTCAGTGCCAAAGAAAAGAGAAGAAGGGTAGACAAAGTAGCCAAAAGGCCATAGACACATTAACACCATTTAAAATAAGTAGTCCTAAGTTAACCACTCCTTTGAAATGACTGGAGTGCTCTGCTACAAGTGTGGATGTTCCTTCTTAATCTTAGTTAACCATTGTCACCCAGGTAAGTCGTGGTATGCTGGTAATCCGCCATACCTCTGGCATTTAAAATTATCTCATGGGTACAAAAAGATGGCTCTGTATGTTTATTTTCATGCAAACAGGTGCCTATTTGAAGCATTGTGTTTTGAAATAAGTGCTAGTGCATGTGTTTCAGCAATAATGGATTCTTTGTTAAGTTTCCCATTTAAAATTTTTTGTTCTTAAATACATCAAAGTTGAAAATGCAATGTTAATAGGAATGTGAACTAGTTCTTCATTCAGGTTCTTTAGTTCCTTCATTTGAATTACGACTGATTACAGCATTGCCATTAGGGAAATATCAGCTTAACAGGTATGAGCCAATTTCTTGCTGCAGAATGCTACTCAGAATATTCACTAAGTAGAGCAGTACTGGGGCTGCAAACTGATTATTCCCTCTGCCTTCACAGTGTGGAGAATAACAAAGCACATGTTAGTAACTCTATTCACCACATTCTCTAAATTATTTTGCTAGCAGAAAAACTAGGTTTGGTTTAATACTGAACATTTTAAGCTTTTAAAATTGCCTCCTAGAGTTGTATGGTAGCCCATAATATTACATGTCCTGTCTGCGCAGAGGTTGATCTAAAAGTGTTATGAGATTAAAGTGTCTTTGTATATCTGACTTGTGTTGGTACACCCATCAGTAACAATTAGAAGCTTTTGCGAAGTATTTTCGATTGTAAAAACTTTGATTTATGCTTGAGGTTGATTCTAACCTTAGCTTCTTATGTTTACTTTTTCATGATAGACCTCTTCCAAGCTCTTAGATCTAAGACTCTTGGCAAAACCAATTTAAAAAAAATCAGTTTCACTAGTAGCCTGTGTGGTGGTGGTCTATAATAGATTTTGTTATGTGCATAATATTGTTTCCCCCCTTGCCGTATGTCTGTTTAAAAGCAAGTTGTAATAAAGCAGAAAAACAGCACCCCAGCTCATGTTAATTGTTACTACAGTAAGGATTGGGGCAGGGGGAAGAGGCTAACTAGCTGATGCTGCCTATGAAGTTTCCAGGGTAATTATGTCTTTACTATTTAAATAAACACCTTAAAATTGAGAACTCAGGCATATAAATAGCATATTGCATGGTGTTTTGAAAGAATTATTTCACGTCTGCAATTCTTCACAGAAAGTTTTTGTTTCAAAATCCTGTTAGTATCTCAGCTGATCTCCTTTCTTGACATTTATAGAAAGAAAAAGTAAGTAGGTGATTAGATCCCAAACTATATCAGTCTTTGTAGACAAAATTTAATCTTGACCCTGTTTGAAAGCAGATGGGGAAACAATGTGATGACAAGAGGACAGGTGCAGTGTGCCCATGCCAGACTGCTTCAGAAAGGAAGCAAGCTGCTTTGTTCTTCACAACCTCTAACACTTGCACTTTAACCCTCTGTAGCACCTTAAAAAATAGTTTAAAAAATTAGTATAACTTCATGCTTTTATGTTAAAATGACACCTTCAGAATCTAAATAAAGGCAGAATCCTCTTGTTTGAGACACTAAATGTAGTTAGGGAAACAGACAGTCACAAAGAGAAAACAATTGAAAATATTAACAAAAAAACCCACAAGCTATGCTAAAGGTAGTAGAATTTTTTTAGAAAATAAATAGTTTATACTGACACATTCTTATGTTGTCTGTTTACATACATAAACTACAAAACAAAGATTTTAATTATTTGAGATGTGTTTGCCACCAAGTATTTACTAAGCATCCGAAAGATGAGGTGCCACATCTGCCTAGGATGTTTTGTTAGTGTTATATGAATGGTGATTAATTTAATTTTGGTTTTAACTTTGTAGGGAAAAATTACTAGGGATTGTCTGAATTCAGATGAAAAGGGGAGAAATTGTTAGAGTAAGCAAAAGTGTAAACAAGAAGGGGAAATAGGGGAAAAGGGAAGAGAGGCAGAATTGGAAGAATGGAGCTAGCCTAACCCAAAGAATGGCTAAAATACAGAATTCAGAAGATCAATATCAGTGATAATCCCATGACAGGAAAAGAGGGCAAACTACAGGGTCAATACTGACTGAATGGTTTCATTCAACACTTATGACTCAAAATTAAGTCAAGTCAGATGAGGAAATTGACTAGTAAAAGTCCATCAGCACAAGGATACCTTCCTCACCCTCCAGTGTTCCTGGCTGCTTATTCACATCATGCCTGTTGTTTCCCATTTTCCTTACCATGTTTGTTTGACCAGCTGACTGGCCTACACACACATTGTCTGATCTTGTGGTCAGGAGTTGCCGGTTAACATTGTCTCACAACTGGCTGTTGCTTCTTGGCTGCCAAGGGGACCAAACGAAACCTGCTAATACTCAACTGATCGTGGGTTAAAGGTGTGACTTTGTAAACACTGTGATGTATAGGCCTTCTTGAAATAATTCTGCAGTTATTGCTGTTCTCTTACAGAGAGTGGAGGGACATAAGATGAGGTTATTAGTCTGGTGTCTAGACAAGATCTCCAGTTTGCAGAGGAGCTGTCAGACCTGACTTAACTCTCAGTTAAAGCTGTTATGCTTTTGTGACTGGAGAGAATACTGCTTGAAACATTCTATACTGTGGAGTCTACCTCTGGGATCATGACTACTTGTTCTTTTACAGAAACTCTTCTTTTTTTAGTTATAAGAAGGAATTGCAATGTAGAAAAGATCAGTAACTAGTATTAAACCTGTTGTTTTTAAGCTCCTTCCTGTTACTCGCTTGTGATGTGCTGAGGTTGCTGGATCTGTTAAGCTGGGATGATGATGACTATTGTAGGAGAAACTGTGCATTCTTCAATGTGTTGCAGGACTGAATGCGATGCAACTACAGAACCTGGCTGCATTAGCAGCTGCGGCCACTGCAGCTCAGAATACACCGAGCGGTACTGCTGCACTTACCTCCTCCAGCAGTCCCCTGAGTGTGCTCACCAGCTCAGGTAAGAGACTGCCCGTGCTGCAGTGTGTTATGACACGGCTTGCATTAGGAGTCATTTCAGGATAGATGTCCTATCAGTTTAAAGTAAAAAGAGTTTTTGAGGTCATCATGAAGCAGAAAGGTAAGTGACCTTTTTCCAGTCACATTATTACAGTCTCATCACATACTCATTTTATCTGTGATTTTAAGCAGGTACTGTGGCAGATGTACACTGTTCCTCTGGACGTGGAGATAGAAGATGCCTTAAGCATGAAATAATGAACTTTGTGCCCTGGAACAGTATGGTTTATATTTTTCTGGCATTAATTAAGACAAGGATACTATAACTGCCTCACAGAAGTAGAATAAACAGACCCCTAGCACATTTGCGGGAAAGCATTGTCTATAACTGAGTGTATAAGTTGCACATAAAACTCAGTATCTTGCTCTACTGTTTTTTTTTTGTAGTTTGGGGTTTTTTGGGGGTTCGGTATTTTTGTGGGGTTTTGGTTTGTGGTGGTTGTTTTTTGTTTTTTTTTTTTCCTGCTTCAGGTTATGTACACTATCCAGAGAGGTTAGAATATCCAAGTAGTGTTCTTTTGCTGCCTTATTGTTAAATGCGATCATTAAATGCAACAAACAAGAAAACAAAAAATAAATTGTGCTTACATCAGACATGGACAGTTTTCACCACAAATGAGGATCAGTATCCTACTCAAGCTATTTCTATACTATTTTCAGTTATTTCTAAATCTGGACATGGAAAAGGAGACCCTGTATTTTCAGGGTGACAGTTTCCCAGCATCTATGGCATGGTATGTGGGTTTGGTTTTGGTTAGTTTGTTTGTTTATTTTTCATAAAAAGCCAAATTGTTCATCCAGTTTTGAAATCCAGCCTACAGAGCTGATATCCTTGCCTGTGATTGTGAGAGACAAAAGGAGGTTGAGAGGTGTTTTAAATTTCCACAGGGAGCTTTTTGTATTGCATGGGACCAAGGAGCCAGACCAAAAGATTATAAAGAGATTACAAGAAAAAGCTGTTCAGAAAACCTTACATCACACGATCAGGAGTTAAACCGTGGGGGCTTTGTACAATTTTCTACTTAAGGAAATCCCCAAGAAAGAATTCAATTCTACGTGTGTTCTGTTGCTGGACAGGTTTGGGGTTTTTTTTAAACAAAAACTTTGTAGACTGCAATCCTTACTGAAATTTCAAAATTCATCTTTACTCCCAGCTATAATACCCCATAATTTTTAAAAAAGGAATTGAGGCTATAGAACAGCTGCATTTATAACCCACTAATGCTGCTTTATCATAGAGAAAGCTTAAAGGTGAAGATATCTGATAATTTCTCTCATGTTTTCTCGTGCTGTACCAGAGCTGGCATTGTCAGGTTACAATTTGCTGTGACTGGCATTTAGAACTAAGATTTCCTTATTAGCTCTCTCACCTACTGACTGGAGCAAGTTTGTGCTCTTGATTTGTTGAGGGTGGGGAGTGGCGCTGGCAGGTTGTGAAGTTCAAATGCCAGATGTGCTAGAAAAGGCAGAGACAGCCTCTACTCAAAAGTGTACAGTGAAAGGACAAGGGCAATGGACACAAGTTGCAACAGAGAAAATTCTTTCTGGAAATAAAAGAAAAAAAATGAATGGTGAGAGTGATTAAGCCCAGGAACCAGCTATAGCAGAGGGGCTGTAGAATCTTCATCATTTCAGAGATTCAGAATGCAATTGGAAAGGACTCTGACCAGGCTAACCTAACCCAGAGGTTAGACCAGCTCTGAGCAGACTGTTAGACTAGATGACCTGCAAAGGTTTCTTTCAACTGAAGTTATGCCAGTGTTCTGTGATTCTTTGGGATTGATTTCCCGTCTGTGAATTTTGGCTGTTCCACAGCATTCTGAAGGTTTCTTATCCCTTGATGAGAGACATACCTCAGGACTCCATTCCACTTCCCATCGTGCTGCTGGAAGGCCTAGGGCTGGGGAGCAGTCTGCTTTTAGGCACCTCCTGTGCTGAATCCAGACAACTTTCTGATCACCAGTCATAGCAATAAATTATTGTATGTCAACAATCAAGTATAATAATCATGATAGGTTATTTGAATTAATATCCTATACAGATGTATCAGTCAGTTCACTCTTCACAGGCTTGTAACATGAAACAGTCACTATTATGACTTAATTTCAAGTATAATTTTAAAGAGTAGAGCTTAGCTTTGTTCAAAATAAATAAAAAGTTCTGGAGGATATGTGGTCTGTATGTAGTCACAGACATCAAACTCTGAAGCAGTTTCAGTGCTTTTCATTAGAATTATGAATATACTTCACCTTTTAAAACTGTACTTAAGTTGGGGGAAGAGGAAACCTCAGTGTACACAGACAGCAATAAATCTCATAATACTTCCTGTAATTATACAGTTTTTCAGCTCTTTACTCTGACCTGGATATTATCTCTTATAAAAGCAATTTCGACATTTTCTTTTAATTAATGTTTATATGTGCATTCACACTGTATGTATTAACCTAGAAGGCTGTTAGGCTCCACACATTCAGAACATCCCTCCTCAACCATATCTAGACCTTGAAAAAACTGTGTGTAGCTGTTCAGTACAATGTTTTAGTAAATGCCTTCCTTGTCTGTGGGACATATGGCGACTTCTACTGTTATAACCCCTTAAACCGAACTGCACATGATGACTACCGGCTTGACTTCTGTCCATCTGTCGTCCAAATGTTCACCTGATGCTTATTTGGACATCTATCACAGAATGTCCTCAAATTGCATAACTGGTGGAAAAAGCCAGACAATCATTATGTGTAGCTACCTTTTTGATTGTCTTTCACGTGCACTGATACCTTCTGTGTTTGGGGAACTTGGAAGTCTAAGCAGTGTAGAGTCTGTGGACTATGCATGGTTACATGTCAGAATGGTTGAACTTGAAGGCCTTAAGTATTGTTGTTGTGGTGTCATCCTACTCATTTCAGGTGATTTTGTTTAGATATTTTCAAGCAGTGTTGTATATTTTGATGTAGAATAGGATGGAGCAAAACCTTCAACCTTGCAATAAAGCATCTACTCTCTGAACTGAACAGACCACTGCTGCATCCACCTATTAAGTAATCCATGTCACAGAGACTGTGGCCTTAGATAAATTCATTTAAACTGCTAGCTTGTGGACATTCAAGAAAGTATTGTAGATGCATTTCAGGATTTGACTTTCTTGTCTACCATCTTTTTGACTCAAATGTCAATAAGAATTGTCTATTCCAGAGCAAAATAGAATGTTTGCAAAAGCTGATCTGTGTTTCCATTTGGCCTCCTTTCAAAGGCAACCATCAAAGGTCCAGCAAAGACTAGATCACTTTGCTGGCCTTAGTGTGTCTCCAGCAAAATTGTTTACAGAGACATCATAGCCTTTCTGCTTTTACTGGAACTAATTCTGGTACAGTTCAGTCAGATTCATTACCTGAATTTTGATGCTCTTCAGCACATTGCTAGATGAGTTAGAACAGACTTACTGTTCCCTCAGTTTACCTATCTCCATAAGTTGGTAGTCGATGCCCTTGTCCAAGTTGCATTATCTTTTCTAGCTATTCTTTACTACATATTCAAATTTTTTGAAAAAGTTTTCAAGTATTTTCAGCTAGTTCTGTAAGAGTTAGCCTTTTTGACTCAGTAGATAGATCTAAGAAAACATGACCCGAGTAGCAAGCAAGAAAACCCAATGACCCACCAAAAGCTGCACAGAAACAATGTTAAGTGTTAGGGATGGAGTAAAGAACATGTATAAAGCTGTATTGGTTTTCCATTCCCATTACTGTGTGCTGTTTTCCAATCTAAAATAATACACAAAAACCAGAAGAATTAAAAAGGTGGCTTGAACTGTGGAACACTTCCCTATTAGGAGCAACAAGGGAGCCTGAAAAACAGAAGACTGACGTGAGGACAATATGATTGAAGCCTACAAGTATATTAGTGGTGTGATGAAGACAAATAGGGAAAAACCAGTTAGATATTTCAAGACAAGAATTACAGGATATCAGGTGAAGTTGTCAGCAGGCAGTTCAGAAACTAAAAGAGCTGTTTCTTTGCATAGGGCACGGTTAAATTGCAGGAGTCGTGCCTTAGAACCTTAGAGGGTCAAACAGTTTGGTGTTCCAAACACACTGAAATAATAACTTTAATATAAAGACATTGCACTTGGTGGAAAGAAGTGCTAGATTAGCAGGTTGCTGCATTGGTATCTAGACTATACCTGTGTAGTATTCCTTTGTAATTGCCCTGTATTTCTGCTCTACTGTTATTTGTCTGCCTCTAGTCATCATCAGAAGTAGGGTACTGACTCAGTACAGCAATTCCTATGTACATATGATGAAGAAAATAAAACTGTTGAATTTTCTTGGCATTTTCAATACTAAAGCATTTCTTGTTTTGCTTAAAGAGATTTCTGATAAAGTCAGCTAAACTAAGGTAACTATGTGTTCAGCTTTTTATACTGGTTTAAATGAATTTATTAAAAATCACAACCTTTTCAATGTAGGGAAGACATCTGTTCTCTCTTTTGCTCTTTAGCCTTGGCTTCATTCTTTTTTTTCCCCCCCATACCACTAACTATTTGATTGTAGTTCTACTTTTTTTTTTTTTTTTTTACAATGGCGTTCTTATCTGTCAAATGTAGTGTCTTTTTGAATTATGCAGATTAGCAATGAAGTGTCACAGAAACAAGCAATATTCTAAAATTAAGGCAGCTATATCATTTCTGAACACTGTCTTTTATTCAGCCAAGTGTGCTATTTTTTTCTACCAGCTGGAGGCTTATATTGCAACTTGTTCTCTCTGTTTTTCAACATGTAATATGCTACTAATAGTAAGATGGGAGTTATCTCCTTTTCTTCCAAGTAAGCACCTTAAAATATAGTTTGAGACATTGTCTTTCAACTTCTGACTTAAGAGAGTTTGTCTAGAACTTTTTCCAGAGGAGGTTTGTCATTTCCTCTGTCAGTACAAAAACTAATCAGTCATATGAAGTGCAGCTCCCTGGGTTCTCATGCAGTTTTTGTTAGGTACAGCTACTTCTGTTGGGTACAGCCTCTGCTCGGGCTTGTTAAGCAAGTTTGCTGTATTCCATTTTAATAGTTACCATATTCCACTCCAGGAGAGACTTTGTGCCACATATTTGAAGTGGTGAAGATGTAGTGTGTGTCAATCTGCTCAAAAGATGCTAACAATTCTTTTGAAAGTTTTACTGGATGTACACAGCGTAACTGAGAAACACAAAAACATCAGGGAAACTGAAAATGCCCGAACTCCAGTTCTAATGTTACACATTTGATCTGACACATAAATTCCTCTTAAAAGCAGACAAGAAGATGCCTCTACAGCACCAGTCTTCAGTATCTTTTGATTTGTAGAAGCCATAAATATTTTCCAGTGCATCTTGAGCAGTAAATTTAGGCTTCTGGGTCAACAGCAATATGCATAGCTTTTCTTATTTACCTTCTTCAGATTTCTGAGTAGTCCACAAACCTGTTAGGAAAACCACTGCTGAATAATCATTAAAAATGCTAATTTTTTTCTTAATTTTTCATGTCCATAATCTTTGTAGATGACCTAAATTTGGACTTCTGTTTCTTTTGATATACCAGCTTGGTAAACTTTTTTCCTATCATTTTGATGTATGTTTCTGTAGAACTCCACCTGTTATAGACTTTGGCAGCTGCATGAGCTGTTAGTCTGCTAGGAACTGTATCTGCAGACTTCTCTTACTGAGCAAACATGGTTGAAGATGTTAGTGGCACAGTCAACAGAGGATAGACTACATATTCTGGATGTACATTCCAGCACTTTTCTTGGCCCACGCCCCAGCTGCTGCAGTGGGATTTTTAATGGAAAATTATTTCATGTGTCAGAATAATCTGGGCATCTGCTGTTCCTCTTCTGGCAGTATAGGAAAACCAGATGTTCAGCTTGACTGGAGCTTTCTTGGATGTTGCTAGTGTCTGTGTTTCAGGTCTCTCACTTTGTGTGATGTTTCAAGGGTAGATATTAATATGAAGCAATTCTTACTCACTTTAGTCAGCAGGAAACAGGCATCACTGCTGGTCACCTCATGCTGAGTTACAAATTTTAGCGAACATTCGTATATTGCCCGAGTCTTAGGTATCTTACACTTAATGAAAATTTTATTGCTACAAAGAGTAGACGTTACGATGAACTAGAAAATTCTCAAAAATGTAGGAGGGGATTAGAAGGTAGAAGCAGTATGAGCAATCAAGTTGTGTGGGTTTGGAATTTTTTATTTTTAACATTAAGTAGACTGTGTTGTCTTGATCTGTTCCTTACTAGCCTTTTCTACAGAAATAACTTAATGAAGAAGTTGAATTATCAGGACCAAAAAAAATATTGCTTGAAGTTAATTATCTTATTTTAATAGCAGGTTCCTCACCTAGCTCCAGTAGCAGCTCCTCTGTTAATCCAATGGCTTCTCTTGGAGCACTGCAGACACTGGCAGGGGCTACAGCAGGCCTCAACGTTAGCTCTTTAGCAGGTAAGTGATGTGGTCTGGTGGGTTGGGGAGTAGCTGATCATCATTCCTCAGGCTGTGCGAGTTTGTGACAAGTGGTGGGGCAGCCTGCTCCCTGCTTTTTGTAACAGTGCCGAGTATTTGAAAGGTAATTGATGTAGCTCAGTGGAAGTACTCACTCATGTTTATTTCCTCTTTCTTACACAGGAATGGCAGCCTTAAATGGAGGACTTGGCAGTGGTGGTCTCTCAAATGGGACAGGTAGCACAATGGAAGCCCTCACACAGGCTTATTCTGGAATCCAGCAATATGCTGCTGCTGCATTGCCCACACTCTATAACCAGAGTCTCTTAACACAGCAGAGCATTGGTGCAGCGGGAAGTCAAAAAGAAGGTAGGCAGAAAGTTGTAGAAAGAACTTGAGAAAGGGGTTTTCAAAATGGCAACCTCAGCCTTTGCAGCTGCCTTATCTGCAGAACTTTTCTTTGGCAGCATTTTTTAGAATCCTAAATCTACTGAAGATAAGGAGAAAACTGTGAGGTGTCCCTCTTAAGGGCTGTCCAAAGTAGTTTTTATACAGGAGGTTGCTCTCAGGATTTGTCTAGTCTTAAATGCTTAGTAATCACACTCCTCTATTTTCTCAGAGGACAGGGAGTATGAGTCTGCAGCCCAATACATCCGACAGCTGGAGAATCAGTTGTGGTTTTGTTAATTTTGTTTTCTTGGTCCTTCACCTGTTCCCACAGATACTTAATGCCAATCTCTTCACTCAGATTCAGAATCAATTTAATGTGCGGTATGAAGAATGTAGGAGTAAATTTTCAGCAGAATGTAGGAAGATACTTAGCAAAGAATCTGTCAGATTACAAGTTATGCAATTGCTTCTATTTTGTTTTGAGATTTACTTAGTTTCTTTGGGCTGCAAGCTTTACATAGCCATTTTTGTTTTGGTGAGCATCTGGGGCTCAAACTCACTGTTCAGCTTTCATTGCAGCAAGCAAAAACTGGTGAGAAAGAGCTAGAATTACTTGAATGATCAGTCCCAGCAAACAGTCATGCTGATTTTTTTCTGGAATCAAGTACTCTGCAGAAGTGCAAACAGCAGTTTCATTGTTTTATCTAGAAAATTAGGCTTGAATGGCTCTTTCATGTTTTTTTGTGAAGTGTGGGCCTATGTTATCCATGCTCTTTCTGAATTTATATTCCTACTTGTTGTTTGAAGGTCCAGAGGGAGCCAATCTGTTTATCTACCATCTCCCCCAGGAGTTTGGGGATCAGGATCTGCTGCAGATGTTCATGCCATTTGGAAATGTTGTCTCTGCTAAGGTTTTCATTGACAAGCAGACCAATCTAAGCAAGTGTTTTGGTACGTTGGATCTAATCATTAACTGTAGAAAGGTGGCTTCTTTATGGTAATCTCTTTTCCAGCATATTGTCTGGTCTAGCATTTAAGTCAAGCAGTGACTCTTTCTCTGTGTCCCTAAAAATTAATAAATATATGCTAGTGACTCCTTCTTTATATATCCCTAAAAATAAATAAATAAATGGAAACTCTTCCAGCAATGAACTCTGTTTTCCTAATTTTCATTGTGACTTTTTGCCTTTCCTGATTTTGTACTATTATGCCTAATTTTACTGTTTCAGCCCTGGATAATTCACTGTGGTTTGTATTTGTAGACTGTACTCATGGTATAGTTCCTTCTCTTCCCCCTTTCTGTCTTTTCACTAATTGTTTGCATTGCTGTATATACTACTTACTACATTGTCATTATCATTTCTATGAATATTTTCATAATTATTATGGCTACCGTATAGTACAGGGGCATTTGACTCTGATGTTCTGTAAATGCTGTAAAGGCAGTTTTAAAGCTTCATCGTAATTCTTGAAAACTCTGTAATAGTAAAACCATTTCAGCTGTTATTTACTACTTAACTTTGGTTGCATTTGTTATGCTAATTTTGTTCTGCTTATTGTGTGTTTAGATGGGAGGCATATCAGACTGGGAACTGTATCCTAAAACTGTAAATCAGCCTGTCACGCTACTGTTGCTATGCTATCAGATTATTTTCAGTTAACTGCTATAGTCTGTGAGGCAAAAATAGCAAAGAACGTATTCTTCCTTAGCTTGTGTAGTAGGAGACTGTGCATGTGGACTGCAAGATTAGTGGTTTTATTTTCCTCACTTTGAAACCCCAGTGCAAGCAGTTGTAGCGTTTTTGTAGTGCTGTAAGCTCTCGTGACTGTTTTGATAGATGAGGATTTCTGGTGATGGAGTACGAGAGGCGAGCCTTTCTCTGTGCCTGTGATAGCTTTGTGCCTATATGATACCCTGTATTTTTTAGTCTTTTAGCCAAAAGATATGAACAATCTGATGCTTTGTGTGAACATAAAAATATGCTCAGCATCAGGCTGTAACATCTGCACATGGAATGATCTCCCCAGGTAGTGATAGCGGTCGTTGACTGGAGGTATTTAAAATAGGTTCCATCAAAACCTTGGAGAAGTTTATTTTGAGGATGCTCTTTCTCTGGAATGATATACAACTTTTAATCAGAGAGAAACCTAAAGTGGTACAAGTGCCACGCTGCCTTGACAGCTACTTCTCCTCAAACAAATCTGCTCCCATAATGCCAAGAGGGTGATTCCAGTCTTGTGTGTTTCATGAGTTTTCATATAGCAATTAACACCTTCCAGGTTTTGTTTTCTCCCAGGTATGAGTTATTATAAAACAAACAGCAGTAGTCATTTTTGTTGGAATAATAGAAAATGTTATTTTAATTTCCTGAGCTTTGTGTGTCGGTTGGCCAGAATTCCATATGTCAGAAAGCAATGCTTTTGTCTGAGGGCTATTAGTAAGAAGTTTTAGTGAAGCATCTAAAAGAGTTGTGAGCTTCTGAAAATGGCATTTCATGCAAGGCTCTCTTACCTTGTGAGCACCTGCATTTCCAGTTGCGGGTAGCCGTTCTGGATGGCTTTGGCATGGCGTAATTATGTATTTTCCTTTTCTTCAGGTTTTGTAAGTTACGACAATCCTGTCTCTGCACAGGCTGCCATTCAGTCAATGAACGGCTTTCAGATTGGCATGAAGCGTCTGAAAGTACAGCTCAAGCGCTCTAAGAATGACAGCAAGCCATACTGAGCGCCCCTCCCCTCCGGGACTGGAGTGAGAAGGATCTTCTGGTAAGTTGGAGAGGAGCGCACTTAGTGATTCGAAGCCCTAAGGCTGTGTTTTTACAGTCCTGGAAGCTGATCCATGCCTTCTATCTGGCACATCTTCCCCTGAAGATTTGGCTGCAGCCTCTGCTGAGAATCCCGCTTTGGATGGAGGACAAGTTTGTGCTTTTGTTTCCAGTGTTTTACTTTGGAATTTAGGTGCCATATCGCTGAGGTTCTCTTTTTTTTTTTCCCTTATTTGAAGTTTGCTGTGTTTGTAACCAGTGTGTGTTGAGAAGGACCAATGCCAGCTCCTTGGGGGTGGGGAGGGAAGGTTAAAGGGAGCAGCAGGAACTGACACCACACTGCCTTCGGGTAGAGAGGAGAAGGGGAAGCAGAACTGACACCACACCGCCATGGGGGAGAGGAGAAAGGAAAGCAGAAATAACACAGAACAACTGATGAAAACAGAGATGGGGAATGAGAACTGAGTCCATCCAAGTTTGGGCGAGCAAAGAACCAACTCCATGTAGCCTTTGTCATGCCCTATCCGCTCTTTGAAATTTATTTAGCTGTATGCCATGGTGGGGATTTAGTAAATCATCTCTAAAGCAGGAGACAGGCTAGAAGGGTGAACACATTAACAAGCCAAAGGAAAACTGCAGTGATTTTTTTTGCTGTATATAAAGTGGTGTTTATATAGCACTGTGAATGTACACAGCACTTTATGAAATTATTAAACAATGTCCCTGCCCAGAAAATTTCACTGTCCATTTACAGTTGAATATTAATGAGATGCAGTGAGTTTCTCCATATTTAAGAAGACTTATCCCATGTATTTTTTCTAGGTTTTGTAGAAGGGTATAGAGCAAGACAGCTTAGTCTAATGAATGCATCTGGGGCTGGAAACAAGAAACTTTTCATGCCTGCAGAATTTTTTGACTATTTTTCTTAACAGTTCATCACATTCCCCATTTCTGTGGAATAATGTCCTTTTTGCAGAGTATTAATTTGAATTCATTCTGATAAGCATAATGTAAACACTGTTTGTTTCTCTATTAAAATGACTGTTAAACTGAGATACAAAGCCCAGAGTTACTCTAACACAGCTCTTGGGGCTCCTGTTTCATACATGTTCTCATAGGATTTGATTTCTCAGTCTTAACTCTGTTGCAATAACTTCCTGGGGGGGGTTAAAGAAAAAACAAAACACAATTTGTGTAGTGATTCGATTAGGTATTCCTTTATACTGCAGTTTTCCTTTAGGGAGGTGTGTACCAGTGCAAAACAGGCTAACACAGGAGCTGTGGAACCAGAGCAGAACATTGAGCCATTCAGTCTTATTCTGCCTTTTGGTACTAGCTGTTATCTTCTATATTGAAGGAAAATGGAACACACCCCTTCAATGAACACACGCTTTTTCTGCACACTTGTGAAATTGCTAGTGCGTTGCTAAGGGCCTTTGTTATACACTGGTTTTAGGGGGCTCAAGGGATTTTTGACACTCTGGCCTGAGTTGTTTTAAGAAATCAGAGTCCCATTTTTAATAACCACCAAAATCCACCTCTGTCACAAGAGGAAGTTTACAATTTCTGTGCATCTTTAACAGAAGTTCCATTTACCTCATATTTTCTCCTTGTTTGTTTTTGTTTTTCTTTTGTATTCCTGGTTTGTGATGCTGTTTTCCAAGGCACCAGCTGACACGGCAATTTGGGTCCCAGCTGCTAAATAATGGGTGTGTGGGTCAGACATAGGGTTGGGACTTTCTGTTCTGCTCCAGCAGGAGGAGCACTGAACCCATTGCATCGAACTGAGATCATGTTCAGAGTATGGGTGCAGTGATCTGTTGGGAATGTCGGGCATTCCCAGGGACTGGGTCCCCTGGGATCTCAAACCTCAGAAGTGCAAGACCTGACCTGTAGCATCCAAGAGCCCTTTCCATTCTTAAATTGAAAATCAAACCGTTTATGCCAGTATGTCTATATTAATGGCAGACAGGTAAATCTATCAGTATTATTCAAACAATTCTGTGGTGGCAAAGGTTCAAAGGCCAGATTGCCAAACTTCCCAGTTATGCCGGCATGTGGTACCCTTCTGTGTTAATTATTTCAATCTCTCTAGAAACTTAAACATACACTTAAGTGAACCATGTACACTTGAATTCTGCACGATGGGAAAGATGTGTCCTGGTTTTCTGAGAAAAAGAGTATTGGAGTGTGAAGGCCTCCAGGGTGATAATGGGATTTTTTATATATATATAAATATTATACTTTTCAAAAAAATTTTAAAAAAAGAAAAAAGAAAAAAAAAGAAAATCACACAGGAGCAACTGCTCCAAGTGCAACCTGCTGTAACCAAGAATGTTGTTTCTATTTTTATAGAAGTTTTATACCGCTCCAGGGTGGAGAATATTTATTACCTAAATTATTTCACTGGAAAAAAAGGCCAGGGTTTTGTAGAATCCTGAATGTGATTGTTTTACACACATAATGATGTGCATGATTGAAACTACTGATTTTCAGTGGCCTGTTTGCAGCCCAACAACTGCTAAATAGGGAAGACGAATGCTGTGAACCAGTGGAGGGGAGCACTGTGCTCTGGGGTCTCTACAGTCACTCTTACCTTCTTTGCACCCTACCCACTGTACTATCTGAGACCTTTGTCCTGTTTTTCTTGTAACCTGATGCTCTGACCTCTCTATTAGTCATTTCAGTTGCCCCAAATTAGATATTTTAGCTTCTGCATCCCGTAGTGTGTTCTCGGTTCTGTAACTTAAGGATCAAGCTTGCCATTGTTGCAAATAGGTGCAACTCCTCTATTGACTTTAGGAGGGAGATTCACCAGCTTACACTGTGGCTTAGTTTGATCAGTGACTCCTGCCAGACATAATCACCTGAAGACACCTAACTTGGGCTAGCTCTTGTGCCTTACTGGCATAACTATAAGTATTGCCAAAAAAAAAAAAAAAAAAGAAATTTAAAAATCTATGCAGGTTAAATTTTAAAAGATGTGATCCTCAGGTGGTTTGAATCAATGCAGTTCTGCTCTCTTCAGTAGAGCTGCATCAATTTTCACCAGCTGAAGATGTTGCCCTTTTTGTGTATTTGTTTCACATTACCCTTTCTTGGTGTATCAATGTATATGTTGCCAAAGTTAATAAATGTATCAGGTTTGTGACTTGGGCAGATTTTTTTTCTGATAACAGAACTGATCAGATAAAGTCAACATTTCTGTGTCTGGTGGCTGCTGTGGACTCTAAAGATTTAGGCTCCTCTTGCCTTCCAGTCTGAAGTCAATTTTCTTCCTTACTGGTAGGAAAGTCTGGGGTTTTGGGGACTTGGGGCTTTTGAAATTCATTTTTAATTCCTGTCATGCTCCTATTCAAGCAAATCAAATCAGTGTCAAATGCTTTATTTCCTGGATATTAGGATAAGAGATGTGTGAGTTCAAATAAACAGCAGAAAGATTAGATTAAGTAGCCACATGGATAAAATATTCTGTATCCTCATAAACCAAAGAATCTACATTTTCTACAACACAAGTTAGTACGATTTCCAATGAAATGGAATTCCATGTTACATGTGCCACCAGGAATTACTTACCTATTTTTAGAACCAAGATGGAAGTGGTCTACTTGATAGATTTTTTTTTTTTTTTTTTCTCAGATGATGTTTGGTTTTTCCTAGATGTGCCATAATATGAAAGTATTATGAACAGTTGAAGGCTTAGTATGATGCTGCTTATTATTAAGTACAGTGGTAAATGAAATAATGGATTCTTCAGTCCCCTAGACAATCAACAGTCCAAAAGAGGATATCTCCTCATAGTTTATATTTTTTCTTGCAGTACTACAAAGCTTGCATTATTAGAAAATGCCTTTGATGTATAGCAATTAAATTATTACCCTAAACAGAATGAGAATTGGAATTTTTCAAAATTATCTGAGACAATGATGGTGAATATCTGTTTATACTTTAATGGTGAGGCAGTTTACTTGCTGTGGGCACTACTGTCTGGAAAATAGGCACCTCAGAAAATTCCTCACCGGCAAATGCATCTATGAGGAAAAAGCTTTTCATCTGAGTACTGAAGTTAACATAGCACAATAGATTCTGCTTGCATGATAGAATTAGCTGAAGTGTTTCTTCTTGTTAATGGTTGTGAGTTAGGGAAGAACAGCCAAGCAGAATGAAATTGTACCTATTTCATTTGGAAATGTCTAGAAGCAACTTGGATAAAGCAAATTGCAAATGAAGCATGCAACTATGAACATGTAAAATGCTTTGAGAGCTTCTGGTTGCAGACATTTAAACGTAAGGATGTTATATGTCCCTGAGCATACCTCCCACAAAATATAAAACACAAAAGACAGCATTATCACAGTTGTGAGAATAAAACAAGGATAAACTGGAATAACTTTCCCCCAGTCATTAAGTTCTTGTCCAGCATCTCATGGCTCTGCTTTTGTAGGCCAGTCATTCCTCAGGGCTTTAATGAAACGGAGTCTTTCCCCTCAAAATTTCTGAGTGAAATATTTGAAAAATTTCTAAAGAAAAAAAAAATCACACAGAGAATTCTGTGGTGCATACTTAGATGTCACTTCATTTTATGCCTCTTGTTTCTCATGCCTTAGTTCATGATGAATTTGCCTTTCTGGTTTAGGACTGAAACCGTACAGCTATCCACAAACTATCTAGAGTATTTCTAGAACTACAGAAATAACTGCAAGAGTTCCATTGTACTCTGTTTGCTGGAGTTGGTTTAAACTCCGTACTGGGTCCTTTCCCTGAATTTGGAAAGTATGAAGAGCAAATTCATCTCAGCAGTTTTAGTAAGTGGAGTGTTGCAGGTTTAGTGAACAACATGCTGCTTGTTGCTTTGGAACTAGAATGCAACACTTGCTATTCTCAGATGTGCTATAAATGCTGTGAGATAATATGCAAGTCTCACCTTGCTCTATTCTCTAACCAGCAGCTTTGAGATGTGCTGAAGAATAAGGCCACAAACAGGAGATAAACGGGAGTTGGGGGTGGGGAGACAGGGAGGGAGGAAGAAAAAGAAAAAACTTGTTTCCTCTCTCCCCTACCTCCCATGTTCCTCCCAAAATGTTGTCTCTTGCAGCTTACAAGCTGAGGGAAGGAAACAAAGGTATTCATATCACTTAATATAAGAATTATTTTATTTATAAACTCTTCTAAGAAAGCTTCTGGAAATGTATTTTTTCTACTCATCAAACTGGCAACAGTGACTGTAGAGCTTCTCAGAGCCCAGAATCCCCTCCTCATGAAGTCAGGGAGCTGGGGGTTGTTTATTTAGAAGGCTGGGAGAGTCCCTGTGCAGGTCTAATGGTATGAAAAGTGCTCAGCTAGGACAAGTCTTAACTTGCAGTCAGGTCTTAAGGAATTCTTCTCTAATGTGTGGAGTTTTTGGTTCTACTTATTTGTCTTGTATAATCTTTTTTTTTTCCCCTGTTCCAAATCACCCACCCACAGTTTCATGGGCTCCTAGGGAATGAGAAGGGACTGTAGCTGAAGGAAAGAACATGGATTTCCTGGGCTACCAGTGCCTAAGAACTTCCCATGTTAGAATGCAAGAAAAGTCTCAGCCGTCAAACCACCTGTGAATCACTTGTGCCCTCTGTCTTGTCTCATGGTCTCAGTCTCTGTGGGCGAGTGTCCGCCTGGGAGCCCTATTGTTTGGAGTTGGTCTCCTGGGGAGGGAGCTTGCTCTGTTCTTCTCCTCAACAGAGCCAGTGAAGACACGGGCACAGGGTGAGGTGAATGCATGCTAACCAATGTGTCACTGGCCTGTGAAGTGTTCCACAGACTGGGTGGTGAGAGGAAAATCCAGGCCTCTGCTTCCATTTGGTTTCTGGCAGTCTGATGTTTACTTGGTGTCCTTCATGTACTTTGACTTTTACTTGTCCATCGTTGGCATGTGCTGCCCTTCCCTGTCAACTCCCTTCCCCAGGAGATCTCATTGTACAGTGCCCATTCTTGTTCTCTCTCTCCGTGTTTGGATGTACTGCTCTGTGTAACTCAGTGGGTCTCCCTCTTTCTGGTTTGTTTTTTTTTCTAGATTCCTGCCGTTTGTTCATCGTTGTGCCTAAAGCATGTCGATGTGGCGTTCAAGTACATCGTCCAAATCCTTGTCTCTTCAGCTTCTCTGATGCTTGAACTCTCACCTTTGACCTTGTGTTGACCTTTGATGCTGATGTGTATTTTTATTACGTTTGTTTCTTTCTTTTTTTTTTTTTTTTTTTCTGTGCTGCCAAATTGGTTTTGCTAGAAAGACTGCTGAAGGGGAATATTTAAACTTGCATTTGAATATAAAAGAATTTCTATTTTTCTAGACCTTCGTAAGATAACCACTTGATTTTGTGAATCTGGTTCTTTGTAATTGTCTTCAGAGCAGCCTTGCTAGCATACCTTGTGGAGTATTTGTATTTCTGTGAACATACAGCCAATCACTTTCTAGGCTTAGTTTTTTCTGTGTGCTTAGTTTCAAAAACACAGTTTTGAAGAAAAAGTCAATTATGTGGTGTGACTCAATCTTTCAGGAGACTTCCTAGTCACATTTTGCTGATCTGGTTTCTATGCTTGAGGAGACAGCATATGTTTTTATGAGTTCAAACTTGTGACTTGAGTGGCATCAGCAGAAAACACTTGAACTACATTTTCTTCTGATTGTAGCTACATTTTTTGCCCTGGCATTTATTGATTTTTTTTTTTTTTAATTATTATTATTTTTATTTTTTCCCCTGCTTCCCTGTGTGATTATCAGTCTGCAGTGAAAATTTGATCATAGTTGATGTTGTATTTTGTTAAGCCCTAGCATGTTTGGTTTTTTTGTAACTACAATCTCCTCAGCAAAATGTGATGTTTTTGTTTTAATCTTTCAGACTAAGATAGTGCCCAGAAATGTTTTGCATGTTCCCTGCTGTTTTCTTCACACCCTCGTATATATCACCTTCACCTCTCTGTTTTCTATAGTTTGTGCAAAAACTGAGCAATTTAATGGGTTTCAAAGGTATCTTTTAAATTGGTGGTTTTGGTGTGACAAATATCTGATCAGAAGCCACCTGAGGGCATCTACCTGTGCACTTAGACTGTCTGCCTGACAGAGCACCTGGACCTTGTTCCATCTCCAGTGCTGTCAGGGGCTCCCAGGGGGCTCGGTTGCACTGTTCCTGTACTGGAAGTTTCGGTGGAAGGGGATAGCTGGGGAGCAGGAAGGTGGGGGAACTTCACAGTTATTTCTCTTTCCAAAGTTAAGTGAAGCTAGGGCTCCTTTGAAACGCTCTTTATGAGCATTTTGTGTAATTCAGGGTAAATGTTTGTGAAGTCCAGCCCCAGTTTAATACCATCAGTCAGACCTTGGTGGCAGGATCCTGAAGGATCGAGGTTAGCTCTTGAAATAAAGTGTTTGAAATATCCCAGAGAAAGCATTTGTAACCCTGATCCTACAACTGCTGGCTCTTTTCCCAAGTGACAAGCACAATACAACAGCCTCTGAAGCTGTTACCTGAACAGGGTACCATCCCCAGCTCTCTTCTCAAGGGCCTTAGCTGGGGAATCTCTACGGAGATTTTTTAGTTTTTGTTTAGTTTTTAATTGGGTAATGAGCTAAGCAGTTTTTCTAGTTTGCAGAATGAACTCGAACAGGTTACGGCTTTCTGGGTGGCAGGCTTCCCCCTACCCTATGTACCATCTGCACAGGTAGAAACTGGGATGTAGCTTCTAGATCAGGGATGTCAAACTCATTTTCACTGGAAGCTGCATCAGCCTGGCGGTTGCCTGGAAAGGGCTGAAGGTAATTTTAGGACCGTATAAATATAACTCCTCCTACATTTATACAGTCCTAAAATTACATTCGTCCCTTTGAAGGCAACCACCAGGCTGATGTGGCCCCTGGTGAAAATGAGTTTGACAACCCTGCTCTAGATGAAGGCACCTGAAGAGTGTGTGCTGTGATGAAGTTTCAGTCAGAAGGAAAAGCAAGCTAGTGTAGGTATCTTAACAGTAACAAATAATGTGGAATTAAATCCCAGAAGGGGTTTTGCTGAGAAAGCAAATCGTGTTTGATCCAGAAATCTTACTTTTCTCCACTGTTTGGGGTAATGCAAAGATGCAAAAGGATTTTTTTTCTATCCTACTTTGGAGTTGGCTGAGGATACTATATTCTCGATAAATATTGGTAGACTCGTGTAGACAGTCCTTAATCTGCGTATAAGACAGACCATGTTTGGAAATGGTACATATACCTGGGAGTGAAGCGTGAGGCTGGATGAAAGGAGGACAGAGACGGGTTTTTTGGGAGATAGGGTTGTGGGCTGGCTGCTGTTAGTCCCACAGTCTGAATGCACAGGGCTGTGTGTCAGTGGGAGCACCGATACCCTGCAGTGTATTGAGTAACTGCCAATACATTTCTGTACATGTGCATTTGGTTCCATATGGAACTTTGGGGAAACCTGTGGACAAATATCTGAAGAAAACCAAAATGCCAAACGTTGGATGTTTCTTTCCTTTCTTCTTTCCTTTTCTTCCTTTGGTTGTTTTAATTGTTCTGTGGTGGTTTTAATGGATTTGAGACAGTGGAGCAGCAGCTGCCTTTCTGATTTTTGGCTGCTTTTTGTGAATAATTTAAAAAGAAAATTTACATTTTGGAGACAAACCTGTGGGCTTTTTTATTGGTACAAACATTGTATTTAACACTAGGGGTTTTGTACAGTTTTTTGCCTTTTCTACTAGAAAACAATGTAAAGTGATTCACAATGTGATGAGAAAACAAATTGCCACTATGACCAAATGTAGAGTCTGTTCTGCAGTAATGGGATTTAATCAACTCGAAGTTGTGGTTCAGTCGTAGAAATGCTTTTCTTTACCTTGTTTGAGCTGTTCCTTTTTTTCTTGTTTTGATTTGCAAAACAAAATGTCTTTTTGTGTGAAATTGTGTTGTACTCTGTAGAGAATTACGGATTTTACTTTAATGGTTTAAAAAGCAGAGAAGCACGTGTTGCTTTTCTGATCTGATCGCAGAGTTTGTGTAGTGGATTGAAAAATGAAAAGATTCGTTACAAGTTTGGAACAAGCGAGTATGTGTTAAAGGAATTTTCTTCCTTTTGTGTGTGTGTTTTTTTCTTTTTGTCCCAAAGGGCAACTTAAAGCTGTTTTAATTGCACAGACACACCAACAACAAGTCATTTTGTATATGCCAAGTGTGGTACCTTCCTTTGTTTATTTGCTATTAAACTGTTTGAGAAGAGTCCTTGTGTGTTGTATTTGTGTCTTAAACTTCAGGTTCGTTTGGCGTCCAAGTGTGGGGAGATGAGAGCACAGTTTCTTAGCTGTGAGCCACAAAAGTTTCCATGGCCCAATACCACTTGTTCTGGATGTACACTATAGCCCTGGATTTTTACCTCTCTGTAGATGAGCTACTTCGAGTAGAAATGGAAAAGGTTTTTTGGTTGTTTAGCCTCCAGTTTGCATCACTGAGCAGTCAAGTCCTCTTTAGACATTAGATACAGAAAAACTGAGAATTCTAGATTATGCAAGTATGAGATACGCTGCGGGGCGGGGGGAGGTGTTGGCACGTCCAGCCTCACAGAACTGGTGCTGTGTAGCCACTTGCCTGTCCATGCACTGCACTTCGTGGTGTTTCAAGGCATAAGACCAGAGTTGAGGTACGCAGGAACAGCACGTCTGCCTGGTGGTGTGTAGGATTAGTTAAGCCCCAGCTCATACTGCTCCTAGGAGCCCCATACCCACCACTGCCTCCTTCCCCCATCTGGGAACACGGCCAAGCTTGCTGAGCCTGCCCTGGATCTGCAACTTGAAGGTATCTGCAGCCCCCAGTACTCCTGGTCCTGGAAATACTGCACAGGAAAACCCCAAATGGGTTGGGATTACTTACTAGCTCAGGTTTTGTGACAAGTGAAAGTTACCTGCTTTGCTTTTAGAACTAAGAGATGTTAATCATTTGAAATAAAATGAGTTGTAAAAAAATATACACATTGGGTAAAGGCAAAGTATCATTCATTTAGAAACTTGCCACAAGTCTGACTGCCTCTCTCAGAAGGAAAGTACCACAATGGCCATGACTTTGCTATGTTTCTGAAAGCTCCTAAAATTCAGTAATGTTACTCCTTCCTTCTGCTGTCTTGCATCTCAGAGACTGCAAGGATTTTCAGAGCAGCTGTGTTTCTCCTCCTTGTCCTTTTCCTCTGTTATCTGGCATACTCTGTTTCACCCCATTGCTTCCTACATGACTGTGAATCTGAGAGCACTCACAAGCGTGAGGATTCAGGGCTGCATTCCTTGCCCTGCAGCGCACCAATGGCCAAGGGAGGCGCTGAGCCACCTGTTGCAGAGTGTGGTGGGATCTCTGCAGTTAATTTGCAGCTGTTGAGAAGGGAACTGGAGAGATTTCAGTTCAGATATGTCTGAGGTGAAGGATGGAGAGAAACAACACCAAAAAAGGGGTTGTTTAGGTGCGGTGGAAGGTTCCTGCTTGTGCACGAAGTTCACTAGCCTTATCTTAGGCAATTAAAGCTTATGTCATTTGTTTCTTACAGAACTAGATCCTGCTGGATAGGTGGCTTTTTTATTTTTTGAAGGTTTTTTTCTTTAATTGAAAAGGCCACCACCCATTAGTAGACAATTAAACTACAAATAAGAGCCAGTCTATTAATCTCTGAAAATAATCTGCATCTCACGTGAGTTGTTACATTTATCAACATCAACAGGAAATACACAAACCTGTAGATTAAGTCCTGATGTTGAATGTGTTAGGAGAAATTTTTTTCCTATCACATCCGCCTCCGCCTTTCACTACTTGTTTTGACTGCAGTCTCCCATCTTCGTGACTTCACAAGCCGTGTTCTGCTGTCTTCATATGGCCAGGAATCACAGGGGATGCATTATGAAGAGCGATGGGGAGGAGGACAAGCAGCTCAGAGTGGTCACTCTGAAGAAGTGACTGCGTGATTAGCTACACTACGTGTATAGCTCCACGGCATGACAGGTGAGAGTCCCTGATTTGGAGTTCCCATGCACCTTGCAGGCTTACTTATTTGCAGTTCCGAGAAGAAACTGTGGATCAGGGACTGTAGAAGCCATACCTGAATCTTGTATAAACTAGAGCCATCCTGAGCCCCAGGCTGATGATGACTGTCAATACTTTCTCGAAGCAGCACAGGTAGTCAGTGTCTTGGTGATCCTACCCATTTACCCTGCTTTATTTAGGCAGCCATGTTGGGCTCAGAGTGGTATGTTCCATATCAGAGTATGTTTCTGTGTTTTGAAAATTACCAATTTGAGTTTGATTGGTCTAGCCCTTATTTTACTAGGATAAGTTTTAATCTCAGTAGGTGAGTTGTGAGTTGATTCTTAAGAGGCTAATGAGCATTGTTTAATAGGAGAACTCAAAAGCAAGGAAGTACGGTGTGATCAACAAAATGCAGGCTACATCATTTCCCTCCTGTTATGTGGGTGTTGTCAGACTGCAGAGCATCCTCTTCTCACTTTGCCTATTCTTTTGGGATATGAGAGTAAATATTGAGAGGAGCAGTGGTCCAAAAACATGAGGATGAGTTACAGGCAGGTTACTTGTAGAAAGTTAATTTTGCAAAATAGCCTCCTCCAGCAAAGAACTAGGTGATTTTTGCTTTCACCCTTCTTGGGTCCTGGCTTGATTCTTTTATGTAGCAGACTCCAATGATTGCTGTCCCTGGCCTCTCCTCCAAGTCCAGAAATCCAGTGGCCTCACCATTATCAGTGTTTTCCATGGGGATCCGTCTCCTGTACCTTTTATCCATCCCACCACCCACCTCCAGAGAGACACGTAAGAATTACTGCAGGGAGGGACTTTTTAAATTCCGAACCAGACTTTCATGGAAACCCTAAAATCTATAGATAATAATTTTAACAGTGCTGCTGAAGTGATTTTTGCACATTACCAACTGCGTATAAGCTTTACTTTTTTTCAGCCTTCTGTAGACTTTTCTACAGTTTCTACTTCCAGAGTTTGAGAGGACACAGAGTCTATGCTGATACATCACCTGTCACATTACCACTCTGGAAAACAATGCTAAATTAAATATTATAGACCACATAAACTCCCAAAAGAAAATCTGTCTGGTTGTAGCAAGACTTTTCTACCATTTAAAATGCTTTTCTTTTAAGAATACTTTTCTGAGGAAATTTTAGATAAAGGTATGGTTGGAATATCTCTTAAGATTCATCACTGCTATGATATAAAGCCTCTGGGTAGACTGTGGGTCATTATTCTTTTGTATCCTGCTTTCCTCAGAGATACTATGTCAGGAAGGCTCCCTTGGGTTTGTGTTACCTTATGCAGCCATGACCCAGGCTGGGATGGTCCCGCTGGTGGCCTATGAGATGATTCTGTTGGTATTTTCCTTGCCTCAGAGAAGAGCTGCCACCAAGTTCACACAGAAGTAGGGAGGCAGCTGGAGACATGCCGGCTTCTGGGTGCGGGTCTGATGTTAAAACTGAATCACCATTTATTCTCTTTGTCCTGTAAAAGGATCCCAAAACAGATGTCTGGGGCTTCTGTATCTGAAAAGCAATAGACTTCCCTGAGGCATTCCCCACCTCCCAACTTTGGTATCTCTTTTTGTGAAGGACAGACTAAATGTATAGATAACCAAGACTAGGACAATTAAAAATGCAGCACATCAATGGGGGTATGAAACTTGTGTCCTAAAGGAACCAGTCTAACTTTTTCAAAGGTGTGTAGGAGAGTTCAAGCTATCTTGTAATTGGGCTAAGAACCCTCTTACGCAACCAGAAGGTGCAGAAATCTGTTGCTTTGGATCATTATTATAATTTGTCGTAAAAGATCAAGTTCTGGATGCAGCAGTGCCTTTGACAATCTCTGTTGAAAACTCTTGGAGGACTTTCACAGGTATCTGATGGCAGTGAGCAATAGTCAGTTGTGAACAAAGCTTTTCAGGATGATAAGCTTTTTGTCCCTGAAATTAAGAAGTTGGTGCCATATTTGCAGCAAATGTGTGACAGAGCTGACCTTTTGTCCACAGAAACAGTCCATATCGCCAGCTGAGGTCCTCAAAAGAGAGACAACACTGGAAAGAGTGGCCACCTTTATATTTTCCTGTCTTCTGCTGTCTTTTCATAAGATTTTCCACTCAAATCCTACATTTTTTACTAAGTGGAGTGTGTGCAACCACTACTGAAATTTAATT
The DNA here is from genome assembly GCF_964273445.1 of Streptopelia decaocto. Taxonomy (NCBI): domain Eukaryota; kingdom Metazoa; phylum Chordata; class Aves; order Columbiformes; family Columbidae; genus Streptopelia; species Streptopelia decaocto. The sequence continues at coordinate 42,984,648 of NC_138661.1, read as the reverse complement.
AGGTAGTTTAAGAAATTATACAAAGTCACTGATATTATAGTAGCTACTTTGAAGTAGTTCTGGGGTGAGAAAGACACAAGTTGGAAAATGGAAGTGGGGGTACGGTCCTCTTAAAATCTTTTCTTTGCAGAAACAGCGTGATCCAGGAGGTGCTGCAAACTCTGTGAAAATGGATGCTGAATTTTGTGCCTGGCGAAGTATCAGGCACGTTGTTGCAAGTATCATACTGCACATGTGTACATGTTTTAAGGCATGCTATTGTTCCTAAAGCTACTATCGTAGCTGAGGCTGCCACCTCCCAGGCTAGCACACCACCCCCCGTACTTGTAGAAGGGGATGGTCAGAAAGAGGAAAGAGACAACCGAGACATCCCTGTGACTGCAGCCATTGTCTCTCCCTGGGGTATTTCTAAGCTGCTGGCGGTCAGGGGTGCCAGTTGGCTCGCCGTGACCTTGGGAGCTGGGGAGCCTGATGAGCATTCCTGGGGCCACGTGAGCCAGACTGGCAGGCGCAGCTGCAGCCAATGGGGAGACCAGCACTGGCTGCTCAGATTGAGTTTCACTCCTGTCGCTTGAGATTTTTCTCTTTCTCTCCCTGTTGTGCTTTTCCTCTTTGTTTATGGGATTGGACAAGCAAATGCACGGATGGAGTCCTAGCGAGCAAGACGTTTGCCTAGCGGATTTTGGGATTCTACCTTCAGTGCTGAGCAACCCCTTCTTGCCACTGCCACAACTCCAGCCCCCTGACACAGCTGGGCTTGTATGGCTCCAAGCTTTCTGAGCACACAACCCGCCTTCCTCTATTAATGGGCATTTTATGCTGTGTTCTCTTCGGTGCACTTCCTTTTTGCTGCCCTTAGAGGTTAGTGTATGAGGCTTTTTAATGCATGGGAGATGGGTCAGGACCAGACAAAGCAACAGATAGAGAAAGGACTCCATCTTTACCAGTCTAATCAGACCGAAAAGGCGCTGCGAGTCTGGATGAGGGTTTTGGAGAAGTCTGCGGATCCTGCTGGCAGGTTTCGGGTTTTGGGTTGCCTCATCACTGCTCATGCAGAGATGGGCAGATACAAAGATATGCTGAAGGTAAGGTGAACTGGAGATGAATGCATGCCATTGTTTCGCACCCACTATGGAGAGTGGCTGGAGATTAGAATGGGAAATGGGGGTTATATTTTGTATATAGTAGAACGTACCAGCTATTGAGTGCATATTGTGGACTGCCGTAATCACTGTGGTGACCAATAGCTCCATCCCACAAGATACACAGAATACTACTTTTCCTTCGGTCTGGTCCCTTGGGATTCCCAGGTTGAGATTTTCCAGTTAATCATGGGAACCTTTTCTGATTTATTGCCCACATACAGGCACACCATGTTATCAGGCTCAGAAAAAGATATGAAAACAGAACGTTTGCTCCACTTAAAGCTGTGTACAGCGTGTATGTCATTGTAAAAAGAAATCTCCAAATGGATTCTGTAGAATAAGCAGCAGTCTTGTGGAGATGTGTGTTATCTTGTTCAACTGCTGTTTGATATTTAATATAGATCTTACAGTGTTTTTTGTTACAATAATGTGTTTGCAAGGGGGCTGGTTAAGAAGGGAACAAGGGAAAAAGGATGCTTTTTTTGGCCAGGGGATTGAGACAGGTTCCAGAAAGGGTCTGACAGTTGAAGTCAAAGAGGGGCTCTCAGTTGTCAGGACAGCACAGAAGAAAGAAGGATATGTGGCTTGATGGAAGAGTGGTAAAAAGAAGCTGAAGTTACATTTCAAGAGCATGTTTGATTAAATGAAAAAAAAAAAAAAAGAAAAGCTGATGTGTAGATCTGAGAAGTAACAGGATGTATATAGAGAGCAGCAGGCAGCATTTGGGAGGGTGACTCAGGAATCTGGAAGACAAGGCAAGAGGATGTTGTAATAGTCTTAAGAAACTATCTCAGCCTGAAATAGGGTCTTGCTAAAGGGCCTTTATATTCTTGTCCTGATGTTTTTGGTTGCCTTATACCAGACTGGTAATCATTCAGCATTTAGCACAAAATGTGAAGGGGGAGCACCCACATCTCACTGGAAAACTTGGTTGCTCTGATTAGAATGGGGGGGGAGCTGCATCTCACTAGTAAACCCGTGCACGTGTATGTCAAAGCCCCGTCTTAAAACCAAGTACTTAGGATGAAGAGGAAAAGAGGGATACTGATACACTTGGAAATCATTTGAAGAAAAACAATTCTGCTAAGTGGTGTGGAATTGGGTGGTGGCAGAAACAACCAACTAATTAGGGAAGAAATAAGCAAAAAAGGTAAGATGTGGCTACCTGAAGAAATGCTGAAGGCTTCACAGAAAACAAGAAACAGGCAAAGGAGTGGGCTTAATATACCTTAACCTTAATTTGTTACCTGAGAAGACAATAGAAAGCAGGAGTAGGAGGATTTTAGTCCTTCCCAATATTAGGAAGGAAAAATTGCTTCAGTCAAATGAGATTTTACACCACAAGTGATCAAAGATAGCAGAAGGAGAACTTCGGCAATAGACCATTGAGAGAGGAAATAACAGGAGAAAAGGGGTCAGAATTAAGGGCATGTAATTAACTGTGATTTAAGAAGGGTTATGATGCTCATCCTCTTTCGGAGAGAAAAATAACTTCACACCAAGGAAAGAGGCTGTGGCAATCAGGAAATAATGAAGAACTTGTACAAAGATAAGGGAATATGGGGAAGCATGAGCTAATGCACATTACTGGGCCCACACAGCAGCTTTCCTGAAGTGCTAAGGAAACTGAGAATATATATACCCAAACATACACAATTTATGGTTGTGGGTTTGTTGGTTTTGGTTTTTTTTTTTTTTATTATTTTGTGGAGAACATAAAATGTTATAGTAGCTTAAATTATTATGTGTTGCCATTATACAAAAAGAAGCAATTGGTGCCCTTGGGAACTGTTATCCATAAACCTAACTGCTAATTGCTAATGAAAACACATTCTGAGAAAATTGCTAAATATATATTTATCATCACAAAACACAGAAGAGAGTCCCTGCTCCTAAGAGTTTGCAGTCTAAAAGAAAAAGACTTCAAATAATTTAAGAGAACTGTATGCAATGAACCCTGAAGGTTATAGAACAAAAACTATCAAGACTGCAATTTGTTAGTATAAAATTGATGAACAAAGCACCTTGCTTACTTTCTTTTATTAATAGACTACTTTAATATCATAAGAGTTCCAGAGAAAGTGCAGTAAATTAAACTGAGTGAAAGAAAACTGAGCTGCATTGTCAGATGTCTTCTTCTTCACCTGCTTCCCTTTAGGGCCATTTAACAGCTTTTTCCCACTAACTGCCAGCCTGGTTCGTCTTCCTTGCCCCAGAGACTGTGGAGAAAGGGAGAGGTTTCTTCAGACTGCTCATAGGCCTTTTAAACCACCAGATAACTGCTTAGTGTATACAATGCTTCTCAGTCTGCGCTGATAGCTGCTCAACGTATATGATGCTTCTCAGTCTGCGCTGCTGGTCTTCTCTGCCCTGCTCAGAGATGAGCCACTTCTCCAGTACAGGGTGCTACACTGTGGGTGTTTGAGCTGTATTTAAACAAACTACACACTTTATAAACACTGTCTTTTTTGCTTAAAGTTTGCAGTAGTACAGATTGACACAGCACGGGAGCTGGAAGACCCAGATTACCTTACAGAGAGCTACCTAAACCTGGCTCGCAGCAATGAGAAACTTTGTGAATTCCAGAAAACAATCTCGTACTGTAAGACGTGCCTGAACATGCAGGGTACGACTGTGAGCCTGCAGCTGAACGGCCAGGTGAGCCTCAGCATGGGCAATGCCTTCCTGGGCCTCAGCATTTTCCAGAAGGCTTTGGAGTGCTTTGAGAAAGCTTTACGCTATGCACACAACAACGATGACAAGATGCTGGAGTGTCGAGTCTGCTGCAGCCTCGGGAACTTCTACACCCAGATAAAGGTGCGGTAACCTGAGGGACAGAAGGGTGATTGTTTCATCATGGATTTAGGAAAGAATTGGAAGTGGTGTGAATTTCAGCCTATTTCTTTACTATGGGAAGCACAGTACTGAGAGAACATTGTAAACTAAAATCTCTTCTCTGTAAGATCATCGTTGAGCACTCTTTTCACAGTAAGGATGGGAGGATTTAGTGTAACGTTTGCGTAGCACAGCAGAAACAGCTGTGAATATTCCTATGTGTTGAAAAGATCAAACTTAGCTTCAAAGATCACATCAGAGGAGGTTCTGTTAGCACCCAGGGCTGGCAGCCAGAACTCCTGGATGCTCTATCTGTTACTGCCACTATCTCAGGCAAATAGCTATTTATATAAGCAAAACCAGGCAGGAACTGAGGAGGGGGTGATCTGCCAGTTTAAACTTCTATTGCAGACAGCAACAAATACTTTTTCCTCTCCAAGTCTTGATTTTTGTCAATAATGGAAGACTCGCCAACTGGAGTGTTGAAAACCCTCAGTAAATTTCCCTCATAGTACCAAAAATAAAGAACAGAACGTTGTGTTGGATACCTCTGATGTATGAAATAAGAATGGAGAAAGGAAATTTTTAAAAATTGTTGTTTTCTTCATGCATCTTGGAGAACTAAAAAATATGAGGACTCTTTCATTTCTGTAGTCTCATGTAACTTACTTGTGAATAGGTTTAGATATTTAGATAAAAGTTTTATGTACTTGTTGTAAAATAAGATTTCTTTCTAAAATGCTTTTAATGCAGAAAGATGCTTAAAAATGAAAATATATTGTATGATTACTTATTGTGGATTTGGTGAGGCCATGATTTTTTTGTTTCTGTTTCCTGCAACGATGGATAACCAGGCTCTCAGAGATCCTGACTCACTATGTGGAGAACATGAGGGCTCCATGTGGATGTTGAAAGCAGAGATTATGTAAGAGCAGCAAAAGTTTTCAGCTTTTGATTTAGAGGAGGGTAAATCACTCCTGCAGCATAAAGCTGCCGATGTCATTGCCCTAGTGTCCTGAGCCCAGAGATTAATATGAATTCAGCGTATGGCAATTCCACCTTCCGCAGTTTGATATCCAGTGAAAATATCTAGTGAAATAGGCCATGTGGAAAATGAGCAGCAGGGGTTGAAGGGTGTACAGAAATCTGCTAGCTGCTGCAGTGTTAGTAAATAAAAAATAGTTGGGCTTTATCTTTTCTTTTTGCTTTATTTTTGCTGTAAGTGCTGTCTGTCTGCTTGTTTGCCTTACAGGACTACGAGAAAGCCTTATTCTTCCCATGTAAAGCAGCTGAGCTGGTGAATGATTACGGAAAGGGCTGGAGCTTGAAGTACCGTGCAATGAGCCAGTATCATATGGCAGTGGCCTATCGGAAGCTGGGGCGCTTGGCAGATGCCATGGACTGCTGTGAGGTATGGATGCAGGCAGATGCAGAGCTCTCAGAGATCTCTGCAAGGGGATCTTACCTGCAGAAATGAGAGGAAGAGAGATACCAGGGCACTCACCCTTGACTCCAGATGTCCCTGCTGCCTCCCACTCTTAGGGCTGTGGTCTCAGTAGCCCATGGGCCCTCAAAAGTTTGGGTCTATGAATGGCCCTTGATTGGGAACATGTGAACAAGACTTCACTTGCCTTAAAAAGACTCTGATCTTTCTTTGGAGCTCACCCTTCAGTGGCTGGAGTGCACAGTCCCAGCCCTGCTGTTCTGAACCAGAACAAGCTCTTTTACTGACCAAAGACGATTTCTTTCAGGAGTCCATGAAGATTGCACTGCAGCACGGGGACCGGCCTCTGCAAGCGCTGTGTTTGCTGTGCTTTGCAGATATCCATCGGAGTCGCAAAGACGTGCAGGTACAGCTCTTTCCTGCCAGGAGGGACAAAGGGGATAGCCAGAGGGTGTGAAAAGCAGGCCATAGCAAAACATGTGTTTTCTTCCCTGCCCCTGCAGACAGCCTTTCCTCGGTATGATTCCTCCATGAGCATCATGACAGAGATTGGAAACCGCCTGGGCCTGATCCAGGTGCTGCTAGGAATGACTAAGTGCTGGATGATGCGGAAGGAGCTGGACAAGGTCAGTTACAAACTTGTTTCTACAGAAGTTTCTTAGACAAGATTAGACCATACAGTCTTTTTCTGAACCACAGGCACATCAAAGTGCAGTAGAGACTTGTACCCTTTGGTCCTACCAACAGGATCTGTTAAATTTCTCTGAATGGTCCACTCACTCAGAAATTTGTTACTAACCGTCAGACTGCTAACTTACAGAATTGTCTCATTAGTCACTCCTGGTGACTTTAAACACTACACTGAGAGAAGGAAGCCTAAATTCTGCCATTGGAGGCAATCAGCTTATGCTCTGAAATAGATTCCACTGCCTACTACTTAGCTATATGACTAAGCTTGTTGTGATGCTGATCATGTTTAGACAGCTCTACAGCTCCACCATGTGCTTTGCAGACAAACATGGCATCAGTTTCCTAGAGAAGTTTTGAAGGTGTATAAACTGTGATGTGAAACAGAGAAATGAGAGCAGAAGATCATTTGGGAATAGCCAACTGGTCAATATAGTACAAGGAGGTGAAGTTACTTACTTTGAAAATGTTTAGGCAGTGTATGTGTGTTAAAATCCAGATAGCACTAGACACAGCAGATTGCACTGCAGGAACATTACTGGGCTGCAGAATGAGATGCTCAAAGGACAGCCTTGAACTAGTGCTGAACAACCTGGAAGGCCTGCATGTTGTCACATCAGGATGCTGTAGATACAATGAAGATTCACTCTTAATCACTCATATGAGACACAAAGAATTTTAACTCAAACATAGCATCCCAGATATTAGGAAATCAAGTACCTGTCTGTCAGATAGGCAAATTCAAGCTCCTGTCAGCATCTGAGTTGCCTACAGCAGGGAACTGGTTGAGCGAGATACACCTTGCAATCTCAGTAAGTAAATGCTACTTTTGCAATGGAAGAAGAAACTGTGGACTTAAAAACTTTGCTGAGGGCAATTCCTTCCCAGCCTCATATCTCATATTCAAAAGAATGAGACGCGACACAGCAGGTAGGCCTCTACAGAAGAGAATATTCAGGGCGGTCATCAAACCTCTACGTCCGCTGGCCCTCCCTCCAGCCATTGCCACCCTCTGATATCACAAGCAGTTCTCACCTGTGAGAACCTGGTGAGGGCTTTGCACAGTGTCCTAATCTCACCAAAACCCACGAAATAAGAGAATTAATAGATGTATCTTGTATTCTGTTCTAGGCATTAGAGGGAAGTCTGCCCTGGTGGTCAGGGACCTTATGCCCATTGCCCCAAAACTGACGTCCTCAAATGTCACAGCCCTGGATACTCACCCAAGCCCTCTCCTCAACTTACCAGGCCCAGTTGCCATTTCTCATGCTGCTAATCCCAATATCAATTACCTAATGAAGCAATTTGCTAACTTTCCACTTGCAGATTCCCTATTCTTGTCCTAGCTTCCTGCATCTTTCCGGTCTCCTTGGCCAGTTAGTCCATTTCCTTTCATTTGCATGTAGTCAATGCTATTGGAGACCCTCCCAGGCAGCTGCCACAGCCTACTTGCCCAAACTCTTGTGGAGTCCCATATTCCTTTCCAAAAGAAACTGTCCTCTGGACTTCTCAGCATTCCTTCTCCCACCTCACATGCTTCACTTTGAAATTAATGACCAGATTAAGAATCAGGGGTTTTCAGTACACAGTCACTCTTCCTAGGCACAGCTCAGTTGTGTTCTACGTGCTAGCCTTCAGTTCCTGCTTCCCTCTTCTCCAAGTTCCTTATCCTTGGCTGTTGCTGCCACCACAGGTCTAATACCATCTGCATTCAAAGTGCATTATTTTGTCTCATCTAGTCCTCTTCTAGAATAGCAATAATGCCAAATTATAGGGTAGAAATTTTACAATGGTTCTCCTGAAAAATACTGCATCACAAGGGAGACCTCTTCTTCCCTTTGGACAAACCTGAAGCAGATCTCAATAGTTCTGGAAAACAGAAACTGATGATCAGAACCATGAGGAGCTCTGTGGCATCTAGGGTAAAGCAGGGACTCACTTGGTATAACAGCTGCTATGCAAAATACTTTCCTTCAGATTGAAAAAGATGGATAGCAGTACACTCCCACATCACACCATGTGTAAGTAGGACAAAGTGGATATATGAACAGTAGGGAAAAAATGGAAGAGCATGGTGTGTTGGTGGTGCTAATCTCTTTCCTCCCCTCTTGCACAAGTGAAATTGGAGTTAGGGTAGGATGGAGAAAAGGGTTGGTTTGCGTGTGCTTCATACCAACCTGATGACCATGTGTGACTGAGTTTAAATAAGCCTGTATTCTCTACGCTTGGGAACACAAGCCTCTGCCATCATCATACCTCTGCTTTGCACGGTGTGGCTGGAACAGAAATGTAGCTCTTGGATTGTTTGTAGCCTTTCAGAAACCAAGCTTTTCTTATGGATGAACTTTTGGGAGGGAAGTCTGCCAGACAGCTGTCTTGCATCTCCAGAATCACAGGGATGCTTGTTTATCCAGATTCTACTCTGCACCTCTTTATGTCTAATAATTCCCGTAGAACATTCATACAAGTCTGGTTTTGATATATCAGGCTGAGAACTGATGATACATTCTCTCTGTTCACAGGCTCTGGAAAGCATTGAAAAGGCACAGGAGCTGGCAGAGGGACTAGGGAACAAGGTAGGATCTTACAGCTTCTCTTCAGCACTGTCCGTAGTCTTCTGTCAAGCAACTTAAGAAGCCAAGCATTAAAGTGTCCAGACTTGTTATTGCTTATTAACCAGTCAAATGCTTGGGAGCTGCTTTGTTATGAAGAGTTTAGTTGTCGGCAGTTGCACAGATGATCATCAGTGTGCAAGTCTGAAAAGTGAGGGAAGAGTCACAGAGGGATAAACAAATGGGAACGGGAAGCAGTAAAAATGGGATATAAAACAAGTGGAGAGCTGGAGGATTAGGGGTCTCATCTTGAAAAATATTACTGCCCTGAGCAGCAGCTGAACTGTGTGCTGTTTGGAGGCAAAGGGCAGTGAAATGCAGCATATGTCATGGATAGCTCAGGAAAACCATCATGATGAAAGAGCTGCAGAGTGCCTCAAATCTGCATGTGTCCTCTTTTGTGATACAGAGAAGCAGGTTAATGGCAGGAAGGGCTGAAAGACCCAATGTCCTTTCGACTGATCCTGTCCCTCGGGCAGCTTTCTGTGCTGATGTTTCTCTAGCTGGCTGATGGGGCTGTAGTGATTTCCACTCCTTCTGTTACGGGTCTTTCTTCACCTTGTTATTACTTTTTCTTATCTTTCTTCCCCTCACATGCAGCTTGGCCTGCTGAAGCTCCACTGCCTGTGTGAAAGGATCTATCGCACAAAGGGGCAGCAGCAAGAATTGCGTGACCATGTTGTGAAGTTCCATGAATGCGTGGAGGAGATGGAGCTGTACTGTGGCATGTGTGGAGAGTCCATCGGGGAGAAGAACAACCAGCTCCAGGCGCTGCCTTGCTCCCACTTCTTCCACTTAAAGTAATGAGCTGGAAGTACTAAGATCCTTGTCATTACATTAGTCATAGGAAAGAGCTGTTGATGGCCAGAGCAGGACTGTCCTATGCATGCTGTTCCCCAGGTCTTCATCCTACTTACCTGTGCCCTGCAGGATCCCATTGCAGTGCTGAGAATCTCACGACCTTGAAGGGTGAGACATAGCCATCATATCCATTCCACTCCCATCCTCTTACGTGATTGTTCGCCGCTGCCCTCACTTCATGCTTAGCCTAGTTTACAGATTCTCACTTAATGCCTCTTGGGGAATCAGTTCTTCACTCCCAGGGGCAGTTTGGATTTTTCCCATGACTCCCCCCACTTTCTCTCTTGTCTAGAGCTGCACTGAGGTGAAGAGGTGGTGTCAGTTATTGGGCTACTGCTGTGAACTAAGTTAGCTGTACCATCATTTTATTTCTAGAAGAAACATGAGTGTGACCAAACACTTAGTTCTGCAAATTAAGCATTAAAAACACAACCTCACAACGACACCAAAATTAGGATCAAAGCGCTGTGCCTTTGTGTCCAGCAGGACAGGAACCTCCTTTTGCAGAGGCACTTGCTGAAGTGCCTCTAGGGGAGCGGTGGGAAAGGGATCACACCTTAGCCCGGGGCGGGAGGGAGCGTTCTGCGGAGCAACGCGGTTAATACACCGAACAGCGCTGTAAGCTGCCCTGGGGGAGCCTCCGGCCGCAGACACGGAGCGCCCCCCGAAACCACCTTCTCCTGTTGCAGGTGCCTCCAGACCAACGGGACCCGGGGCTGCCCCAACTGCCGCCGTTTGTCGGTGAAGCCCGGCTACGTCTGACCGCCCGCGGGGCTCGGCTGGGGCCGCGGGGCCCCCGCGCCTCCCCGGGCCCTTCAGGCTGGGCCTGGCAGCCCCCGGTGGGCGGCGGGACGTCCTCGGCCTCCCCCCGCGCGGTGGGGTCGGGCTCGGATCGGCCCGGCCCCGCTCCGCTCCCTTTTCCCCCCGGCTCGTCTGTACGGGATGCACTGTAATAAATGATTCCGCTGGAGCGCGCCGACTTCCGCGCCCCGTCCTCGCGGCGCCTCGCGGGCGGGGCTCTGGGGGCAGCAGCGCTCGGCCCCGCCCCTGCCCCGCACCAAGATGGCGGCGGGGCCATCACTCAGCAGATTTGGCCGGTGGCACGTGACCTGTGCGACGGTTCCCCTTCCCCACCCCCGCCAGCAGATTCGGCACATTCTTTGGGCCGCTGTCCGGCCGGCGGGGCCGGAGGGAACGTGCCCGCGGCGGGGCGCCGTGGAAAAAGAGCGGGTTCGGGGCCCCCGAGCCGCCTGTCCCGCTGTCTGTCGTGCTGCTGCGGGGCGAGCAGTGCGGAATCTGCCGCCCGGAATCCGCCGCGCTGTGCGCTCGCTCGCTGGCTGGGGGAAAGATGGCGTCGGTGTGGGACGAGTCCGAGGTGAGGGGCAGCGGCGGCGGGGCTCGGGGCGGCGGGGCTGGGGCGCGGGCCGGGCCGGGGCTGACGCTGCCGTTGTGCCCCCGCAGGATGGCGTCGGCGAGGAGGTGCTGAAGATGTCCACGGAGGAGATCGTACAGCGCACCCGCCTCCTCGACAGCGAGATCAAGGTAGCGGCGGGGGCCGCCGGCCGGGCCGGGCCGGGAAGCGCTGGGGCCGCCCTCGGGAGCCCGGGGCTGCTGGTGCTCGGGGAGGGCTCGGGGACAGCCGAGAGCAATGAAAAATACGATGCAGTTGACTAGATCGGGACTGAGTAGGCTAAGGAACAGTAAGCCTGGAAGGCAGGGAAGAAATGCAAAGTAAAAGAGCTGGGACCCGGGAAGCTGAGGGGATGGCTGTTCCACGGAGCCTCTGAAGCCTCGATGCTTCCGCTAAAGGCGCCCCAGGCCTTCCAGCTCTCGTAGGCACAGGGGAGAGGGAGCCTGTTCCTTGGCCTGGGTAAGGTGGGATCATCAGGTGATTCAGGTTGGAAGGGACTCGAGAAGATCTCTGTTCCGACCCCCTGCTCAAAGCAGGGTCAGCCATAACCCAGGCTGCTGAGGGCTTTGTCCAGTTGGATGGTGAAAGCCATCTGGTGACAGAGATTGCACCACTTCGCAGGGTATTCTGGCTCACTGCTTGGCTGCCCTCGTGGGGTTAAAGATTTGCTTTGTGTACAGTATGAACCTTTCTCGTTTCAGTCTTTGTGTGTTGTCGCATCCACCCACTGTGCAGGGTTGTGAAGTGTCTGGTTCTGTCTTCTTGACACCTTGCCCAGTAGTTCTCTTCTTCAGCTGAACAATCCCAGTTCTCTCAGCTACTTCTCACAGGGCCTGTGCTCCAGTCCCCTGGCCATTTTGGTGGCCCTTTACTGACCTCAGTCTGGTTTATCAATGTCTTTGCTGTATGGGGGGCCCAAACCAGACAGACTGCTCTAGATAGGATCTAATAAGTGTTGAGCAGAGAAGGATGATCACTTTTCTTCGTCTACCAGCTACATTTCTGTTAGCACAGTGCAGGATGCTGTTTGCCACCCTTGCAGTCAGGGCACATTGCTGGTCTGTGTGCAGCTCATTGTCCACAGAGAACCCCAGGTCCCTTTCCACAGAGCTGCTCCCCATCCAGCCTGTCGCCAGCCTGTGTAAGGATGAGGTGCTCTTCTGCCTCAGATGTGGGGCTTTGCCTTTGTCTTTTATTATTGTAAGGGTTCTCTGTGCCTGTTCTTCTAGTCTCTTAAGGTCCCTCAGAGTGGCAGCCTTGCTCTTGAGCGCAGAGACTGTGACCCCCAATTTGGTGTTGCCTGCAAACACAATGAGAGTGCACTCCATCCACTTGTCTAGGTCGTTCATGAAGATGTTAAGTAGGACAGACCTGGGTAGACCTGGTTCACATAAAAGCTCACTTACAGCTTTAGAATAAGTTTGTCTCTACTGCCTGGTGTTAGCAATATGGAGACAAATTATTTTGTTAAATTCTGCAGAGTAACTTCATCCTAATGCTTCAGGCTCCACAAGTAGTTCTGACTTGTTTACTTACTTTCTTATTCTTTGAAAACAGCAAAGATAAATGTGTGTCTTATTTTTTAATTGCAGAATACAGTAAGGAATAAAACCTGCTTTCTCTCTTTTTTAGTAAAAACATCATAACTGAGGTGGCAAAAATATTTATTGGCATCCTCCTTTCATGCTGTTTCCGTGACTATTTCCCAGACCATGTTTATTAAATCAAATTTCTAAATTTTTTGCATTTTTATGCAACAAATTCTATATTGTCTCCTGTAATAGTTCTGTCCTGTAAATAAGTGTGTGTTACAGCACAGTATTATGATTAGGCATCAAGAGTTTTAAAAAGTTGTAGTAAAAGCTTCAGAAAAGTTAAAATTATAATGAAGATGTAGGAATTTGAGCTTTCTATTATGCTACTAATATATGCTTTGTTTCTTTTTTTCTTATAGGAAGGTTTTGTATCTTATTGAAGCATAGGCCAAGGTTAATTCAAAACATAAATTACTGGTCATAAATTGAAAAAATAGGAGTTTTCACAGGGGTATGAAGACCTCATCACTCTGAGGACAGTCAGGCAGTGGAACAGGTTGTTCCAGAGAAGTTGTTTAGTCTCTGTCCTTGGAAATTTTCAAGATTCAGTTGGGCCAAGCCCTGAGCAACCTAGTGAGAGCCCATGGCTGCCCCTGCTTTGAGTAGGGGATTGAAGTGGAGAACCCCAGAGGTGCCTCTCAGCCTGGCTTGTCCTATATCCAAAACGTTCCACTGTTTTGTAAAGGACCTGGCTTTGTGAGGAGCAAGTACTGGATATTACTCTGGTGTTGAATGTTTTAAGGAGAATAAAAAGTATTTTTGCCCTGCAGAGGCAGCTGATCTGTTAGTTTCTCATATGTATGGTCTTGCAGAACAGAACAGCTTTATAAAAACGGCTTTTCTGTTTGTCTATGTGCTACTAGAAGCAGTGATGGTACATCTCTTTGCAGAGGTGCTGCAAGTCCCCCTGCTCTCAGTGGACATGAGCCTCAGTTCTGCCATTCCCTGTTCATACTTTCAGTTTACTTTGATTCTGTACTGTGATATTTTCAGCTTAAGGTCTTTCTGGGTGTTTGTTCCTACGCTATTGCGTGTCATCACTTCAGAGTTCCAGCATGCGATTTTTCTTTAAACGCAGCAAAAACCAGCTTTAAAATGGGTCTGTGTATATGGATGCATATAGATACATCTGTGTTTGTATATCTAGTTACCTGCATACCCATATATATTAAAAAGGAAAACCACAAAGTTGCCTTATCTAGATCATATCCTTACCTAGGTCATATTGCAACCCTGTAAGCTGATGTGTTGATCAAGCTAAGGTTATCCAGTGATATTGGGAAGAAATTACTTAGGGATATTGATTAGTTGGAGGCCAGAATGGGCTGAACTAACCAATTTCAGCTAATTTGCTGGCTTTTCCTCCTTTTATATTGTGTTTCCGTTTATACCTAATGTTTCCCCAGGCTTATTTTTTTTTTATAACTGTTTTACTTTTAGACTAAGGTATGAATTTTATCTTGCCTTAGTCTTCTAATACTATTCCTATCTTTTCTGCATCCTGATTCCAGATCATGAAGAGTGAAGTACTGAGAGTGACCCATGAGCTTCAGGCCATGAAAGACAAGATCAAAGAGAACAGTGAGAAAATCAAAGTGAACAAAACCCTGCCATACCTTGTCTCTAACGTTATTGAGGTGAGCGGTGTGCTCTTCTGCAGCAACACGGGAAGCACGCACAATATATATCAGGAGGGAGGAAGGTAGGGGAACTCATCAGTAATTTGAGATGTGGCATATTCTGAAACCGCTGATGTTCCTGCAGCCACGACTTTGAGGTTTTTTAGCTGGTTTTATTTGTGACCCAGAAGTGCGCATCACTTGCACACTTCTTGTCCGCATTGTTCCTTAGGTGTTGGCTGCTGTTCGTCTGTACGTGACACAGCCATCAGGGGGTGACACAGCCTCGTGTAGTGTAGACTTGGAAATGTGCAACTTGGTGCATGCTTCCTCACACTTGTGAGACAGTGGATGAAAAGTGGTGGCTCTGTGACTACCTCATCTTCTTTTTGTAATTCAGTAATTTTGATAATCTGCTAAAAAATACAGACAGTTTTCTATTTTTAAAAAAGGGGTTCATTTGTTCTAGTGTTTTAGAAGGAGAAATCAGTGTCATTAGCTACTGCTTTGTTCTGGACTTTATAGCATCTATGTGCTATTGTGTGCTGCTTTATGAGGACAGGAAGAAATGAAATGCGTTTTTACAGGAGGGCTTTAATGCTTTCAGATTCTACTGCTGATGGGTGACAGGAAGTTTTATTTCTCCTACTGTATATAATTTAGAAGCATTAATTCTGGGGTCATCTTGCTAGCCTGGTTACATTATCGTGAAATCTCTCACATTGTTTTTCAGCTGCTGGATGTTGACCCCAACGACCAGGAGGAGGATGGAGCAAACATTGACCTGGATTCCCAGAGAAAGGGCAAGTGTGCTGTGATCAAGACCTCTACACGCCAGGTAAGACCCATGTACCCAGCCACATGTGAGAAGTGCTGAAAAGGACCTTGTCTCAGTACAGCTGTTTTGCTTACTTTGAGTGCTTTCCTACAGACATATTTCCTGCCTGTTATTGGGTTGGTTGATGCTGAGAAGTTGAAGCCTGGAGACCTAGTGGTGAGTGATGCTGTTGTGACTGTTAGATACAATGTTGGCCAGAAAATTGCATATGGCTTGCCCTTTAGAAAGGAGACAAATCTGTCAAGATTTCTCCAAGACCATTTCTATACTAAAATTTTAATAAAAAGATACTATGGATTCAGTCATATTTGTAGTATAGAAAAGTAGTTGGATGGGGGTCCTTATACATACAGGTAGATGCTGAAAATTTAGATACAGAATCACAGAATGTTGGGGATTGGAAGGGACCTCGAAAGATCATCCAGTCCAATCCCCCTGCCAGAGCAGGAACACCTAGATGAGGTTACACAGGAAGGTGTCCAGGCGGGTTTTGAATGTCTCCAGAGAAGGAGACTCCACAACCTCCCTGGGCAGCCTGTTCCAGTGCTCTGTCACCCTCAGTGCGAAGAAGTTTCTTCTCATATTTAAGTGGAACCTCCTGTGTTCCAGTTTCAACCCATTACCCCTTGTCCTATCATTGGTTGTCACTGAGAAGAGCCTGGCTCCATCCTCGTGACACTCAGCCTTTATATATTTATAAACATTAATGAGGTCACTCCTCAGTCTCCTCTTCTCCAAGCTAAAGAGACCCAGTTCCCTCAGCCTTTCCTCATAAGGGAGGTGCTCCACTCCCTTAATCATCTTTGTTGCCCTGCGCTGGACTCTCTCCAGCAGTTCCCTGTCCTTCTTGAACTGAGGGGCCCAGAACTGGACACAATATTCCAGGTGTGGTCTCACCAGGGCAGAGTAGAAGGGGAGGAGAACCTTTCTTGACCTACGAACCACCCCCTTTCTAATACACCCCAGGATGCCATTGGCCTTCTTGGCCACAAGGGCACAGTGCTGGCTTGTGGTCATCCTGCTGTCCACCAGGACCCCCAGGTCCCTTTCCCCTTTGCTGCTCTCTAACAGGTTGTTCCCCAACTTATACTGGAACCTGGGGTTGTTCCTGCCCAGATGCAGGACTCTACATTTGCCCTTGTTTTATTTAGTTGAATTTTTCCCCACCCAACTCTCCAGCCTGTCCAGGTCTCACTGGATGGCAGCACAGCCTTCTGGCATGTCAGCCACTCCTCCCAGCTTGGTGTCATCTGCAAACTTGCTGATAGTGCACCCTATTCCCTTATCCAAGTCGTTGATGAATATATTGAATAATATAGGCCCCAGTACTGACCCCTGAGGCACTCTACTAGATACAGGCCTCCAACTAGACTCCGCCCCAAAATAAGCTTACCACATAGTAAGTTTTCTAAAAACAATCTCTTGTATCGCAAGTAAATTGGGCCCATTCTTTTTAAAACATGCTAGGTTAGCTGTGGCATTGTGCACTGTGCCACGCTGTGGTGATTTGAGGAGTGCCATTGTCAAAGCTGGTTATTTCTGCATCCTTGAGGTCTAGTAATCATCTTTGCTTGTTTAATAATTGCTATCTGAAGGGCTTGTTAAAAACAAAGGACTTGTGTTTACAGGGAGTGAACAAAGACTCTTACTTGATCCTGGAGACTCTACCTACTGAATATGATTCACGAGTGAAAGCCATGGAGGTGGATGAGAGACCCACAGAGCAGTACAGTGACATCGGGGGGCTGGATAAGCAAATCCAAGAGGTGATACTTCATGTTTAGGTTCTGGTGGGATTGAGGTCAACAGTCTTTGAACCTCAGCTCAGAACTTCAGCTCAAAGCAGGCAGACTGGGTCTGTGGAGGAGAATGTGTTTATGTATTAGTATTTTTCTTTTGCTGTAGCTCGTGGAAGCCATTGTCCTGCCAATGAATCATAAGGAGAAATTTGAAAATTTGGGTATACAGCCGCCCAAAGGAGTCCTTATGTATGGGCCTCCAGGAACAGGGAAGACACTTTTAGCTCGAGCATGTGCTGCCCAGACCAAGGTAAAAGGAACCTTTGAAAGTGTGTGCTGCTGTAGAATAGTACTGAAAAAGAATAAGAACATCTCCAAGGGGAGAGGGGACATACATATAAACTGGTGTTACAGAAACTGGGATTTTCTTGTCTGCTTGCTTGCTTGCTTGTTCTAATTAAGGGCTTCTTGTAGTTCTCAGAACTGACCCTATTGAGAAACAAGGCATAGGATTGATTCTCTTTCTCTCCCCAGGCTACATTCCTGAAGCTTGCGGGTCCACAGCTTGTGCAGATGTTCATTGGTGATGGAGCAAAGCTGGTACGCGATGCTTTCGCTCTAGCCAAGGAGAAGGCTCCTTCCATCATCTTTATTGACGAACTGGATGCCATTGGTACAAAAAGGTGAGGTGTAGGCCATGTTGTAAAGCTCTTGAGAGCTCTCTAGCAGCCCTCTTTGCCTGTGTATGTGAGGGAATCCTAGCTTTAAAGCATGGCTTTTTCAGAAAAAGAGTGGAGAATCCATCACAGACAGCACTTGCCACAATCATTTGCCTTATGAGTGAAGTACATGAGACTCAGGATCTATCTGATGGTCTCCTGCTGTACAGAACTGTTTTCTCGTAACTGCCTCGGGTGCGAGGAGACGTTTACCCTGATTTACTACTTGGGCCTGGACAACATTTGTCTTGTTCAGCTCTACGGGCATAATAAGGCTTAGATGCTGCTGACAGTTACTGTAGTCATCATCGTCATCAAGGTAGGACTTCCTGTATCTTCAAGGAGGAATTTGGAAGACCTTAGCTAAAGAGTGTGAACTGTGGTCATTCTGTCTTTTTATGTGATTAAAAACATAGGGGCAGAGTGGTGAGGTTCATGCTGATAGTTTTCCCCTTGTTTTCTCCTCAGGTTTGATAGTGAGAAGGCTGGTGATCGGGAGGTGCAGAGGACCATGCTGGAGCTGCTTAATCAACTTGATGGTTTCCAGCCAAACACACAAGTCAAGGTTGGGATCTAGCGGGGCGTGCTGCTGAGGTCCAGGGCTCTCTAGTAGGGGATGGAAAACAGTGTACGGGGAAGAAGGTTGGTGGAGCCTTGGAGAGGAGAGGCCTGTCCTCCAGGTTCCTCAGACTGATGACCCTACTTCTACTTAGGTGATTGCTGCAACCAACCGGGTTGATATATTGGACCCAGCTTTGCTCCGCTCTGGACGATTAGATCGTAAGATTGAGTTCCCCATGCCTAATGAGGAGGCCAGAGCCAGAATTATGCAGATCCATTCACGCAAAATGAATGTCAGGTATGGAAGAGGCATGACCTTCTGGGGCTGTGGTTGTCACTCATGGGCTGTGGAGCGGTTGGCACTCTCTTCTGTTGAATGCTCACTGTTGGGTTTTAGGGAAGCTCCACACCTTGTTTTTTCTATTTGATACATGTTCTCAGACTATTTTTTTCCCCCCTCCTGCTCATGTCAGCCCTGATGTGAACTATGAGGAACTGGCTCGCTGCACAGATGATTTCAATGGAGCCCAATGCAAGGCTGTGTGCGTTGAAGCGGTAAGTATCCCTCTACGGCAGCCAGCACTGATAGGAGAGAGGTGTGAAAGCTAGCAGGGAGTAATTACTTTGAACTGATGGGGTGCTCACATGCTGTTTCTAAATCCTGTCTCATTGGGCAGGGTATGATTGCCCTCCGCCGTGGAGCTACGGAGCTCACCCATGAGGACTACATGGAAGGAATCCTGGAGGTTCAAGCAAAGAAAAAAGCCAATCTGCAGTACTACGCCTGATCTCTGCCCAGGCAAGGTTGTGGCCTTGGCAGAGGACAGGACTAGACTGGACTGTTACCACTTTATGTCTGGAAAAAATAAAGCTTTTTTTTTCCCTCTAAAAACAAATCCATGATGTGTTGGGGCTGTTGCCCTTCCTCAGGGGTTCTACATGTGCAAAAGGGAAGGTGAGAACCTCCTGTCCACGGTGCCCATCATGCTGCCTTTGGAGCCTACTCCTGCTGGAACTGGATTAAATCTTGCTCTGCTACTTCTGGATGAGGACCAGCAGATTATACCGCGGAAAGTGTACTTTGAAATTGATGATCTGCAGCTCAGACAGGATCCCCTGTTTTTACCTGTGCAGCCAGTGAACAGACTGTACAGCTTTGTTAGAGTATTTGAAACTTTTGAACTAACACTCATTTGGCAAGAGAGAAGTGAACATGATTCACACGTGAATGATTTTTTAACTTTGTCATTTAAACTTAACTCTGGAAGTTTTAGTACCATTGCTGTTATGTATTTGAGCTGTGTGGTGAATCAGTCTGGTAATCAGTCAGAAAGAATTCAAGGTTTAATCCACTGAGCAAGTCTTTCAGTACTTTTAATGCCAGTTGAGAATTACAATTTCCATTTAAAAATTACACTTTTCATAAATACACTGACTTTAGCATTAAGTATCTTACATGCCACTGTATTGTATTTTAAATACAATGTAAACATCTCCAAATGCTGGCCATCTCATCTTTACCTGTGCAGTTTTTGGACACTTGGGAGAGGGGCAGGGATGTGAGGGAGAAAAGATGTAAGAAAGAAAAATGTACCCCAGAGTACTTTGGCTGATGTTCCTGAGTTAGCCCTAGTACCTGCACTGGTTCCAAGGTCCTTACTGCTCATTTTGGAGAGGGAGCTTGTTCCAGCAGAGCATGCATGTTCTTGACATGCTATGCTCAGGGGCACTGGACATTAGAAAGGGGTGAGTGGTGAAGTGAGCAGAAGCCACGCGTTCCTGAGGAAAATACATTGTGGTTCCTTTGGAGATTAGTATTAGAGGGGGCTGTACATCTTCTGCTATTTTAGCAGTGCTGCTATTTGAATTTTGAGAGAATTACTCATCTCCTTTCACAGAACAAGAGTTACACCCACAAGTTAGTTGGAAGGTAGAAGTTGATCCCAGCATCTCAAACTGACATACTTCAGGAACAGACCCTGGCCTCTAGTGGAATAGTTCCAAGCTGCATGTTGCAGACATCTCCCCATTAAAACAAGGGTGTGTTGTTAGCCAAATGAGTAACCTCACCTGTGGTTTTTGTTTGGTTTTGTTTTTTTGGTTTGTTTTTTTTTTTTTAGAGTCTTGCTGCTCAGCCAGCTCCTTTTGGAAACAGCTTTAGTCGTGAGTAAATAGCTGATACTGCAGCATGGCATAGCACAGATTTCTGATTTAAATAAATAAATACTAAGAATGGGCTATTTCTTTGGCCTAAACCTCGGCTTAGATCAAGGTTATTTTGGGAAAGGATGGCCTGAGCCAACACTAGACACGCCTGTTGCAAAAGTGTTCAAGCCAACTTCACATAGTTCCTTGCCCTAATTTGGGTCTGAATTACTCAGACCTGCAGCAATAGAGTTGGTGCGTAAACATCCCTTACAACTGGACAATAACAGGACCATGGAGGTACAGTTCAAAAAACAGCACAAAAAAAGACACAGCCTTTGACTTAATCTCTTGTAAACAGAAGAAAAACAAAAGAACTGTCCCCCTTAAACCATCAATGAGCAAATCAGCAATAATTCAAACCTGGAGTTACTTGCAATGTCTGTGTCCGCGACTGGAGGCTGTAGCAGCATCCCCCGGGCTGCTGCTTCCACAGCTATGGCACTGCTCTCCACACACTGACATGCCACCTCTTCTGGTGTTAACCCACAGCTCCGCCCAGGCTGCGCTTTCCAGAGTCTCTCCGCGCTCCCTCCGAGGTCACACGGCCCCATTTTCCTGTCTGGGTTTTTGTACGGATGCCCGTGAAGTGTTGAGTGACGGGGCCAATGTGCAGAGGAACCCAGCCAGCAGGGTGAGGCCCAGGCCTCCCCAGGCACAGAACATGGACCAGCCATAGCCATGACTGATGTCCTCTGGCAGCCCATAGACGTAGCGAGGATAGCGCGATAACTCAAAATTGATCCCAGCTACACATGTGCAGAGTGAGATGATACAGCACGTACCTGCAGGAGAAAAGCAAGAGGGTTCTATGCTGCCCTCAGACAGGTTAATTATCCTGTGTTGGTTTTTTCCCTAAGTATTTTCAAAATAAAGTTTTACCTTTTTTTTTTTTTTTAATTTCCTGTAGTCCTACCAGTCACTCTTCTTACAGGGCAGGGGAAAAAAAAAAAGGCAAGATATGTAAGACTAGAGGCTACCTCACTTCCCAAAGAACCAATATTGCCTTGCCTCTGTTTCTGTTTTGAACTCAGTCACAATTCTCCTGAGACTAAAGTCATCAGGTTCCAGACAGGACTTTGGCAGTATCTCCTGTGCAAGGTAAATAAATTAAGGCCAGGGCTGCCAAGTGCAGTACTGCTTGGTTTTTACTAGGAACATTCAGACTTCTGCCAGCTGTAGCCTAGGCCCATGGAAAGCGCCCAGGTTTTTGTCATCTGCTACATATTCACTAAGCACCTAGATAGAGGAGCAAATAAGCCAAATAAATTTGTAGTGGAAGGCACTTTACTGTGTCTAATATACACTAGTACACTAGATTCAGGGGCAAGGTGAACATTTCATTCTTTCCAGCTCTGGCTCTGTGTCTAAATACTAATGAAGGGGACCCAGTCTACCTGTTCCACTTAAAATACTTAATTCTCTCAATGCTGTGCACTAAAGAAATGCAGATGTTCTGTAAGGAAACTGCAGTTAAGCAGCACATAAGATGACCAAGGATGGCACAAGCCTACTTCCAGGCCTTCTAGCATCATGCTGTGTCAGCACGGTGGTTTTCTGTGCAGGTCCCCAAAAACTTCTCCTTAAGAAGACTCGCTGATGGCAAGGGAAGATCTGTAACACCCCGCCCCCCACCAAAAGAAAAAGAAAAAAATAGGCACCAAAGCAGTGTCACACCTACTTGTTTAATTTATATGGATGCTGTTTTATCACCAAGTTCCTTGCTTGCAGCCACTACAGATGCTGACAATGGGCCTCTAGGATAGCAGCCCTGGCTCTAAGGTAGAGCCCCATTTTTTCCTACTTGAAAGTTGCCTGTTTACTGCTTGCAATTTAAGAGTCCCCATCCTTGCAGCATCTCAGGAGCTCACCCTTTTGCTGCATATGTTGCTACTATGCCTCTTTCAAATAAAGACACTCCCTGGTTTTGAGCTGAACAATCAAAGCTCAGAAAAACCATTGGTCATGCAGAAAGTCTGCTCCCAGCCAAGAGGAACAGGTGTAACACCCCAGGCAAGCACTATTTTTACTTTTAAGAGCACCTCCCCAGCCAGCAATGCTGACTGTGCTGACTTCAGGGGTAGAAGCGAAAGGCTCTCACCTCCCATTAGGAAGAGCAGCCCAGCAACATACTGCATGAGCTCCTGCTGTTTGCAGCAGCCCAGCACACCAATGATCCACCCAAACAGGATGATGGAGACTGCCATGCCAATGAAGCCAGCGGTCATCCTCCGCAGATCTGAGAAAAGAGAAAGGAGAAAGGCAAGAAAGAAGACATGAACATGGCATGGCACCCAGAGAGGACAACCAGGGGAGAGTCCAGACAGACTTAGATTTGCTGGTTCTAAAGCTTATACTTGACCTATGGAGTCCTCATGTAGCTTCTTTGAGGTAGCTACTTTGGCCATCACACTGAAACTAAAAGAATCCGGCTAACATAATTCCCTTTTGCTGGGCTCTGTACAACTAGAGAGCATTTCTGTCCTGATCAAGAGGAATGTTAGTACTACAAAGGCTTTTTTTCTTTTTTTTTTTTCTTTTGTGTGTGTGTGTGTGTGTGTGTGTGTGTGTGTGTGTGTGTGTGTGTGTGGTGTGTTTCTTTGGGATGGAGTTTGTTGGGTGAGTGTCTGCTGAAAACAGAAATAAAAGAAGGGAGAGGGGATACTGAAGAAAAGGACCAGCACATGGAAGGCAGATAAAGTGAACTGAAAAGAGGAATAGTGGGAGGACAGAAACAGACAGCAGATCAATACAGTATGATGGGAGCAACTCCAGTAACAAGCTCTAAAAAAATGCATGGGCACCAGTGATATGAACAGCACTCTGTCATCCTTAATACAAGTGCTATTCTTGTCTCTTCCTAGTTCAGTCTCTAGCTGCTTTTCCTCAGCACTGAGGCTCCCATGACAGGGGCTAGGCAGAACTATGGGAGGCAACAGAACCAAAAAACAAACCTCAAGAGATGCAGGAGCAGAAAAAAAACAATTAAATCATTCTTAGTGACAGGCTAAAGGTCAGTAATTTGTGTGGAAAGGACTTGGGCATGAGGCAGATTGTGGGCCAGGAGCTGGTAACGGCAGGTTGCAAAGACAAACGGAGATATTCCCTATAAGAGCTGGTTGCCAGGGAGCTGCACCAGGTCACTGGTGCGCACACAGAAAAATGCAACAAGCTCTATCCGGACTGTACAGTGATGCAGCACCTTTGCTGTAAGCCATCTAGGAATTGTCTGTCCCCAGATCCAGAATATGATTACACCTTATAACACACTACTCACATGCCTGAATTCCTGAATTTGATGCTTAAGCCCCTCCAAATCTCATGTCCCCTTGACAACTGCTTGCCCTTCATCACTATCTAATACATATTTATGCTTAAAACCCAGCGACAGTTGATTCAGAGCCCTCATTTAGCATTGCACTCAGGCATTAAGGAATCCAAACAGTCTCGTATGCTGCTTTGGGTTACTTACGGAGCGCATGCCACTCATCCTGCCGGATGGTGTTGGTGATGTTGATGGGTAAGTTGCGAGGCAGAGAGCTGGAGGTGTAGTGGTACTTCACAGCAGTGCAGCGCTGAATAACCCCTGTGAAAGAGACAGTGTGTGAAATGGCATGAAACCCCTGTGTCTTGCACTTGCTCCTGCATTGGCTGCCCTAGTAGAGCTCACACAGGGGAAACCTTAGTTCAGTAACAGAGCAAATGAAACCAAAACAAGAGCTATTTACTTCAAAGCCTATGGGGATTAGGAGGAGAGTCTTGCTACAAAGAAACGCTAGCAAAGAGGGAGCAAGGTGCTGACCCAGGCAGGATCAAGGAAGGCACTGCTGAAAGCAGACAGTAAAGACAGTCACCAAAACCAGCTCCGGAACCTTCCTAGACGAACTGGTACAATCTCTTGTGAACGGCTGAGACAAGAACATGGCCAAGTACCAACAGCACTGCTTTGTCTCTAAGAACATAGAATCACTGTGAAAATTTTGAGTGAATGCTGGGAAGTGAACTGCATAGAAGAAAAGTTTTAATTCATTCCAGTAGTCACTGGTTCTTTACTTTTGATGAACAATAGTAGTCAGGTAGGCTTGTTTCCATTATAGCTTAAAGAAAAGTGTACCCTACATGCAAATGTGAACCTACATGCTTGCTCTTCTTGAAAGGCATTTTTAGTTTAGAAAACAACCAATAACAACAAAGATACTAGGGGCAGAGGAATCATAGAATTGTAGAATGCCCTGAGTTGGAAGGGACCCACAAGGATCATTGAGTCCAACTCCTGTCCCTGCAGGTGACAACCCCACAGTTCACACCATGTGTCTGAGGGTGTTGTCCAGTCTCCTCTTGAACACTGTCAGGCTTGGGGACATGACACCTCCCTGGGGAGCCTGTTCCTGTGCTCCACCACCCTCTGGGTGAAGAACCTTTTCCTAATGTCCAACCTCAACCTCCCTTGGCACATCTTCCTGCCATTCCATCGGGTTCTGTCGTTGGTCACTAAAGAGAAGTGTTCAGCACCTGCCCCTTCTCCTCCCCTTGTGAGGAAGCTGTAGACCACGCTGAGGTCTCCTCCAGGCTGAACAAACCAAGTGGCTTTAGCTGCTCCTCATACAGCTTCCCCTCCAAACCCTTCACCAACTTTGTAGCCCTCTTATGGATACTCTCCAGTGGCTTTATATCCTTTTTATCCTGTGGTGCCCTGAACTGCACACAGTGCTCCAGATGAGGCTGCACCAGTGCAGAGCAGAGCAGGACAATCCCCTCCCTGCCCGGTTGGCAATGCTGTGCTGGATGCACCCCAGGACACGTTTGGTCCTCTTGGGTGCCAGGGCACACTGTTGGCTCGTGTTCAACTTGCTGCTGACCAGGACCCCCAGATGCCTCTCTGCAGAGCTGCTCTCCAGCATCTCGTCCCCCAGTCTGTATGTACAGCCAGAGTTGCCTTGTCCCAGGTGCAAAATCCGGCACTTGCTCTTGTTGAACTTCATGCGGTTGGCGATTGTCCGGTTCTGCAATTTGTCCAGATCCCTCTGCAGGGCCTCTCTGCCCTCAAGAATGTCAACAGCTACTTCCAATTTAGTGTCACCGGCGAACTTGTTTAGTATTCCCTCAACCCCTAAGTCTAAGTCATTCAGGAAGATATAAAGAGGGAGAGGAAGCTGCCTTGCCCTCCCTGTTATAAATATAGCCAGGGCAGGGTGGAGGATAAATGTGAATGGTGGGTGGAAGAGAACAGCCAGAAAAGGTAAAAGAGCTAAACAGTACGAAAAGTTCCTCTTAAACAATGGCTGTGGGGTCATTACTGCTATTTGAATGCTGGGGCAGAAGAACTCTTCAGAAACAATCTATTGGCCAGCGAGCTAATTAAGAACAATCACTAGTAGGGGACTGCAGACTCAGTCATCAGCTTTGCAAAAGACACTAGAAAACCCAGGAGAAGAAATGGGCTTTGTGCTGCTCCTGCGGTAATGGGAAGCAGGATTTTGTTCTCTAACAACATTCACTGGGGCTGTACTGATCTGGTTCCTGCAAGGACCTGCAAAGAGGAAGCCACTGCTCCACAAGATCAGGAGTTGCACACAAGAGGCCCAGCCAGTTCCAGACATCAGGCCAGGGAGGGAAAGGTGATCTGAATTCCCCCACATTAATGAAACAGCAACATTTATTACTAAAGTGGAACATGCCAACATGTAAAGAACATGCCCTAAAAGGGGAAAACTCAAAGCTAGAGTTCCAAAAGCCTCTGAGCAGCAGAGTATTTCAAGGTGATCCCTGTCCTTAGCTGTGCTTCCCACCACCCTTTACCCTGCTGCGATCCCCCACCACCTCCCCGGACACCAGCGGCACTGGCAGCGATACACCCAGACACCCACACACCGAGTCGCTGCCCTTGACCTTCAGCTGTTCGCCTCCCCCTGTGGAGCGGTGCACTCCCCTCGGGGTTATTTCAGAACAAGTCTAGTGCTGCCAGACCAAATGGATCAGCAAGACAACCCAGTAATGGAGGATGCCAGTTCATCTGCAAAAGCTCTGTAAACATCTGGATTGAGAACTTAGGCCATAAAGAGCAGGTCACAATATCTAATTAAATTTCACCTATAACTGTTGACTAAATTCAATCTCAATATTGACATGATTTACATGTGTTGTTGAGAAATAAGTCTATGGTACAAACTAATGACATCGGATTTTAGATTACAGTGCATTGGATTAATTAAAAGTAAGATCTATGCACTTATATAGTCTGATTATAAAGGTACTATATATGAAGCAGCATTTTATATAAGGGCAAGGATTAGTACCTTTATAGCTCATTAAAGAAAAATCAAAGACTAAGCATGTACATGCCTTATGATCAAAGCTATGGACTCCTCAGCTAAAATGTCACTGGGAAAATCTTTGCTCTGTATTATTACAAGAGTTTACATGTATAGACTAGAAGTAAAACCTCTCCACCTTCTTATACAAATCTGGTTATTCAGAAGTTTTCAAACATCAACTCATTCTGCTTCTGGTTTAAAAACTTTACTCCTAATCCTTTTTTCCCCAGAAATCAAAGTTCTAATTTTATGTAGGTAGCACATACAATTATATTAAAACAGTAAGTTTACAAAACTAAGAGCTCAGGAGTTAGCGAATTTTAGGGTTTATGCTCAGCTCTGACCTCTAATCCATGGGCTGGGTGACAGCCTTTGATTAGACCATCACAAGCCAGTTTCCAGTAAGACTCCTACTTCTCTGAGAGCACAGGCTGGACCTGCTCTGGTGTGAGCCACCAAAGACACAACAAGGGCAGCCTCTCCCTGTGCATCTGCTAGAAAAGCTGAAACAGGTAGGCAAGACAGTCAGAGGATCAGGGAAGCAGCGAGGGTGATCTCTCAGCAGGGTATCTACCCACCTTCTACCAGAAAATTATAACATGCACCCACGCAAATCTCAGTAGTCAGATTTTGCATCTGGCAGTCACTAGTTCACGCTTCCTATTTTCTGAGTGAATCTCTTAAGTCTAATTTGCGGAGACATTACACACTCAAATATAGCCAGGTATTCCACAAGGCTGCATTTAGAGTGATACAACACCTTGTTCACCGAGTACTCAAGAAAAAAGAAAAAAAAAAAAAAGGTTTGCAGCCTCAAAGTTATAATGAAGTCAAAAGTATTGCAAAGGTCCTCCAGTAAGTTCTTTGGCCTAAGCCTTTTACACATCTTAAATCCCAGCCTATAAAACAGGGGCAGCATCTTGCCCTCCATTTCAGAAACCTGCTAGCAAAGTGATTTCATTTTTGCTTATAACACACTCAGATGAGCACCATAAGAAAGTCTGCCAAAATTAAAAACTTGGCCTTCAGGAAAGGGCTTGAATAGGTTGGAGTCATGTGGTGAAAACCAAGTCTTTTTTGGCACATGAGTAAGTTGAGAACACAGTACAGAAGGGAGCAAGTGCTCATGTCATTAGCTCACCATAAAACACATGTGCATTTCTTAGGGGCATTAAAAGAACACTGTGGGAGTTGCACTGCATGTACAATTTTCTTGATTAAAAAGTAAACATAAGAAGCAATGAACTGCATCCAGCAGTGTCACACTGACACTTTCATAGCCAAGCCACATGCCTGTGCCGTCCCACAGCCAACATTGTTTCTCACACCTTGTCCTGAATGTGTTTTGTTTGTTTGTTTTGTTGGTTTATTTGTTTTTCATTCAGGATTGTAACTGCAGACAGGTTCCCCTCCTGTATTCTCTCACAACCCTTGTCAGTGTGTCTAGACAAGTCCTTTCTCCTGACTCAACACAAAGGCCTGGAAAGACCAGAGGATGCTGGCTAGAAAGAATTTCAGGGCCTTCAGATACCCAGGCAGAGCACAGGCCCCTTGTCCCTAGGCTGCCAGACACCTGGAAACCCAGATCCAGGCCCGCTGTAACACATTCCATTTGCGACCCTGGGCTCAGCAGACCCCGATTATTTTCTCGGTTTAGTTTTCGTCTCCTCTGACTTTGAAACATGCAGGTTTTCTTCTCTACACTGCCTCTGTGCCACTGCTATGAGGAGGAAGCAGAGAGGTTCTTGTTTTCTGTTCTGCTACATGGCCCAGTCCTACCTTGCAGGAGCTTGGCTCTCACACTGATGGAAGAAGTCCTCTCCTTCCCACCATGAGCAAGGCCAGGCAGCAGCCATGGGCAGGCAACACTGAGCTACCATGGGAGGTCTGGCCCTCCTCTCCCTCCTGCCCCAGGACCAAGTGGCCACTGAAGCTCCATGGCCTGTTGCTACCATCTCTGCCCAGAACTGTGGAGAGCATCACAGCTATGGAGTCACTCTGTCCACATCATCACCGAAAAGCCACTAGATCTGGTAAATCAACTGTCCTTTAAAACACTATGATAACTCTCAGAGATCATATTTACTGAGACATCATACTTACAATGGCCTGACCAAACAGATTGAGTTTATTAAATATGTCACTATAATAGATGCTCTACAGACTTCATAGTTACTCCTGTAACTCTTCCAGTTTATCATCAGTTGGAGAGGATGGGAAGTACAGGCACCAGGACCAAGCAGTTTGTCCTCACGGGCCTCATTACTGCCACAAACTGTTGTGTTCCTCTGATAAAGCATCCAGTGGTTCTTCTTGCTTCCTCAGCTACACTGTAATACTAAGAAGTCACTTCTGCCCAGTATATGTGAGACCTACCAGTCCCACCCCAGAGCCTTCTCAGAGCAAGCTTGAAAAGCAAAAAAACTTTTGAATTCCTTCAATGTACTGGTGTTAAAATGCTTGTTGTTCAAATGAACTCACCAAGCTATCCAAAGCAGTCTATTATAACAGATCTTTCCAATTTCATCATTTTCTACTGTCACCACTTTGTTAGCAACTCTTTTTTCATATTAATAGGGAAGACCACTAAACAGCAGGTCCCTGCAGGACCTCACTGCTTAAGAATTCTACATCCAAAATGTCTTTTTTTGTTGCAGCATCAGTTATCCAGTGTGTAACCCACTTAGCACAGGCTCTGTAAGATGATATATAGTGCTCAAGTTCTTACACTCACAGAGTCCCTCTCTACACATGGAGGTCCTTTTAGTTTCCCCAAGAAGCCCTTCAGTTCTTCAGCTGCTATCTTTTACCAATTGCTAATCTCCATTTTCCACATTAGGTTTGCACATTATTTTTTATTTTGCCTTCTTCATTGTATTTTTAAATGAAACTATCTATTTTTTTCACAGTTCCAAAATAGTGATTTTGCATTTTAAGAAAAATCTCACACATCATTCCCCTCTTACATTTAAACATTTCCCACCTCTCAGTTTTGCTCTACATTTTTTTACTCCAATTTTTACCTTTTAAATACATAAAGCAAATATATTTTACATATTTTTTAAAAATACATATTATATAGAAATGTGTGCATGTATACACATCATTGGCTAAAATGCTCAAGTATGAAAGTTTCCACAGCACTTGCTAGATAAATACTGGATTAGAAATCCATGGAATTATCTAAATGGATACAGGCACTTATAGACTTAGGAATTCATACAGAACTCAGAAGAGACCCAGAAAGGAAAGAAACCTTATTCCTGAGGTACCAGAAAATGAATAAATGAATAGGTATAAACCCTAATCAAAATTACTACTGGACGTTCACAAAAAAAAAACAACAAACCACACACCAAACAACACACACACCCAAAGAGAAAAACACACTATTTACTCCTCTGTCACTAAAAACCTATAAAAATCTCAAGTTTCAGGAATATTAGGAACATAAGAAGGCATCGCACTTCACCAAAGAGCTAGCTGAAAATTACTGCAAATCGAGGAGAAAGCAGGACTTTCAGAGGTGCACAGTAATGATCTCCAGCTCACACTAGGAAAGAAAACATTTTTTTTTTTTTCTCTTTGCAAGCCCCAGATCTAGTATTGTGCTTGAGAGAAAAGCTCAGCAACAGCCACACCTGCCCATCAGCTGGAAAAGGCTGCTTAATTACCATTGGCAGAGAAAAGAGAGACACAGTGGGAACAAGAAAGGGTTGCTAGTAAAGCAGGTCAGGGGAAGGGATAAGAAGAGAATTGTATCTATTTAAAGAACTGACTCTAGAAGAACTATTATTAATAATTTCCCTCTATAACGTGTAAATCATTACATTAGCAACTGCAGACCTAACTGGCAAAGAATACGAGGCAAGCAAGGCTTGTAGGTAAAGACAAGGTTTGTTGTTAGAACATCTGATGAAAAAAAATAAAATAGAAGGAAAACCTTTTGGATTCAGAGTCCCTCCAGTTTTACACGTCAGACCCTGAGGAAGATCATTCACCACCCTGAAACGCCCTCGTGCATGCAGAATGCAGACTCTGGCCCCCCTGTTTGACTGTTGTAGTGCTGGGAAAATACCCCCAAAACAGAAGTCCTTATTAAGGACTAAACTAGTATTCTTGCCATTCCTTCCCCCACACTTTGCTGATCTCAATGGGAGCTGAAAGTCTTTGTCTTGATGTGAAGAAAAAAAATAGATAAATATTTTACATGACAGGCACAATTAATAGAAATAAATTAATGAGCTGCCTTTTAGTGAAATGAAATCGACATGGAAGTAAAAATGAAAATGCATAAAATGGATCCTAGGAGATTAAATAGAGAAAGAAGCTAATCACATGCCACTAGAGTTTCTAAAAGTCACTGCTGAGCGTTGGGAAGAACAGACAAAGATGAGCTGAGCTTCACAGAAGCAGTCTATCCATCCTCTGCTGTGCAGGACTGGCGTCACGGTTGGAAGCCACACTGAAGAACTGCTCCCACTTTCTTAAGATAGCATTTCCATTTTGTGCCTCAGTGGAAGCACTTCTCCCAACTCCTACTCTCCCTGTGCTAATATGTACCTGCTGGAACAGTAAGTCCTGTTATTTATCACTAACCATACATGGCATTTCTTATCTTAAGCTTGTTTTGTATGTCATTTATTTTGACTTAGTGGGTCAGCCCACTACATTATTTCTACCATCCAGTCCAGGAATTGCATTCATACTTTGTGAACTCCTTGGCTTTGTACCAGCACCACAATAGCAGAAGATCCACAGCTTTCTCTGCTGTCACACCTGGAGCCCTGAGTGACATCTGCCACCATGAAGGCCTAGCAATCCACTGCAGCAATGAGAACTCTCCCATGCTAGAACACGAACAACAGGTCCCCTTCTCCTTTCTGCAAACACCACAGAGCTATAAACACTACCATACATTTCTCAGGGTTCAATAAAGCAATGTCAGGGTCAGGGGAATGCCCACCGAGCCCTTCTCCGAGCGCCAGGCCCTGCTCTGGCCACAGAAGGGGCTCTCCGCGGACGCGGTCCCACCCAGCACTGCAGCATTTTAAGCATGCAGGGAGGCACACGAGACCCCGCTATCGGGTCAGAGCCACGCTCGCCGCTTCCCGCACGCCAGGGACAGCCGGAGCCACGGAGCCCGTGCGGGGCTGCACACGCGCCCGCCCGCCGCCCTGGTCACGCCGCAGCAGCGGGAGCCGGGGCCCCGCCCGCAGACCCGGGGCCCGGCCGGGCCGCGCCGGCAGCCGCGGTCAGCACCACGGACAGCGGCAGGGCTCCAGCGCCTCCCCGCCGAGCCGGGCCTGGACCGGGGCCGCCCGCCCCTCCGCGGGCACCGCACCTTTCCGGATGAGCTCCTCGCTGTCCGGCTCGTAGCCCGCGCGGTGGCAGCGCCTCCAGAGCCCCGAGACGGTGGAGTTGAAGCGGCGGCCGCAGTGCGAGTCTAGAGCGGCGGCGGCAGCGGCCGGGGCGGGGGCCGGGGGCCGTCCGGGCAGCAGAGCCCGCGGGGGACGGGCGCGGAGCGGCAGGTGCGAGCTGGGCGCCGACATGGAGCCGGGCGGGTCGCTGCGCTTGTGACCGAAGCCGCGGCAGCGCTCACGGTGCCGCCGCGCGTCCGTCTCGTACCAGGAGTCGGTGCCGATGGCCACGGCCAGGAGGGCGAGGGCGGCGGCGGCCAGGAGCAGCCCAGAGCCGCTCAGCGCCTGAGCCGCGGCCGCCATCTTACCGCGCCGGGGGCGGCAGGGGCGGGCGCTTCCCCTGCAGCCCGGCTGGGGGCCTCCGCCCGCCGCCGCGCCGCCCCCGGAAGGGAAACGGGGCCAGCGTCCCCCGCCCCCCGACACCGGGTTCGCGGCAGGCGCCGCCCGGCCCCCGGTGCGGACTCGGTCCCGCACCTGTGCAGCCCGCAGGGCGCTCCAGGCCCGGCCTCAAAGGGGTCCCGGGGCCGCTCGCCCCCCCGCACGACACGGGGACTCGGCCCAGGCTCCTGCTCCGCGGCACGAGGACCCTCATGGCCCGCACGCAGCAGCGGCCACGCTAACGGCCCCGCGCAGCGGAGCGGCCTGGGGAGGGTCCCTCGCTCGCCCCGGGGCCATGCGGCTGGAACCGCGGGCCGGCTGGCGGGAGCGGCAGCTACACGGGATGAGCTGGGGGTCCCCGACCGCTTCCGCGGCTTCCTCTCGCCCTGCGCCCCCTCCCAACGCCGGAGCCGCTGCCCGGGCTGGGCTGGCCGGAGGGCAGAGATCGGTCCTGCCAACGCCGAGACCTCGGGGGAGCGCTTTTTAAAACGTGGATGAAATATAAACACCACTAGCAGCAGCACTTGTTGGCATTTTGATTACGATTTCTCCTCAACCCTTCATTATCAGTTAATGGAAAATAAGGCCGGAAGAGCTGAAAAATGTCAATCTATTTTATGCAATGAGAAGCTGGCTAAATCCAAGCCATTAGTTAAATGCAGCATTTCCCAGGGCACAAAATCCCTTTTGATCCTGTTTGTTCCGTGGGACTTGTTCCTCCAGCTGCAGCTCTATCAGTCCACAAAGCCAGTTGTTAGGACAGAGTGTTTTCAATTCTGGCCTCCAGATAAAATGATCTAGTGGTAAGTCTAAATTATAAATTTAATGTCCAGTTTTTAAATCCTTAGTCTGGTTTGTTAAAAGTGCTTTAAATTGTCTCCCATGATGTTCAACTGTAGGAGATTCAGATCCTTCCCCCACCCCTACTTGTCACTTCATGCACCCTTGGCTACAAACACAACCCAAATGCCTTCCCCAGGACTGCTCCCAGGGCCCCTGCCCAGAACACAGTGCTGCTTCTCTCCCCACAGCACTATGCCTGGTGGAAACACGCAGCAAACACAGATAAAGCTTGTTTTAACCACATTTCAGCATGATCCTCTTCAGCAGTTCATACTGGACAGATGGGATTATCATCCATGCAACTGCACATTAGTGCCTTCAAGGCAGACAAATTGAAAGGGCTGCTGTCAAAAGAATTTTCATACACATAACAGCTAAATTAAGTCTTCCACATCAAGAACGATAAAATTTCAAATACAGTCACTGCTCTAGATAACATGGAAATATCCTTCAATTTTAGCACCTCTCTCTTGGAAAGAGCCAATTTTTCATGTTTCTTCAATCTGCAATCCTGTTATGTCACCCTACTCGCTACATCAGTTCCTCAGGCTATAGTTTCAGAACACAGAGGCTTTGGCAAGACCACCACCTTAGAAAGTTGACATGTATGAGAATCCTTCCAATTATTTTCCCCTCTGTGCTGCAGCAATTGTGCCAGAGCCACTCTGTGGAACCTGTGAACTAGGCAGCTGATTAATCCTTGTTATTGTTGATTGCTTTTGAGAAAGAAAAAGGGATGGGGGAGAGAGCCTCACAGTGCAGCTCCAAGGGCAGGGGGACCAGCACAGCCAAAGAGAAATCCAGGGACAGAGATTCCAAAATGTACATTGCTGGCAAAGCCCCCAGACCTTTAAGTCATGCCCTTGATCACCTACCCACCTTCATCTTCTTCCAGCTCCTGGGTTACAGTTTTCCTCCTTCTTAAAGAAAACTCTTGGTAAGAACTGAAGGCCATGTACTACCATCCAGCATTTACAGGTTGAAAATCTTTAAAATGAGGAGGGGGATAACACATGCTCCAAAACCATGTTTTTGAAGGGTAGAGAAAATCCCCTTAGTCCTTCCTGTGCAATTCCTACATACAGTGTTTGATGACTGTGCCTTTGTCCCACATGGCAGGTACCAGTGTAGGCCTTGAGGTTTTTAGATAAAAAATTTAAAAAAAAAAAAAGGCATGCCAAAAACCCCACACTGATCACAACAAAATATGGTTGCAAAACTCTCTGGATAGTCAGTTAACCATGCGAGCTCTCCCCTCACTCACTTGGTGATACTTTTCAGGGAACCCAGAGCAGCAGCCAAGAACTGTGATCAGACCACACCAGCCCTGGCCCACAGTCCCATGGCAGCAGGAACGGGAAACAGAATTAGAACCTTTTCTTTCAATTGTCAAAGTCTGAGGGCAAGATAGAGCCCAGACTTCTCTCGACTAACTCAGAGATATTGCTATGCAATGCAAATGAAATGTGAATTGAATTTTTAATTCAATGAAAAGTAGCAGTTTCAACAAAAAAGCGCACACGCACACACACAGAGAAAACCATTTATTTCATCTCTATTGTCTCCATGCAGAGCAGACCAATACAGATGAAGGGGGAAAATGCATAAGAGCAGCTGAAAAAATAGAGCTAGAAAATACAATTCTCTCTGCATTTCCAAAAGTGACAAATGTGGTTGAGTGATGCTCCAATCCCTCCCAAGGCTCTGCATCCTCAGCCCCAGGGCTGATGTAGTGGAAAACTAACAAGCCCCTCCCTCCCGCAAGGCCTGTGCTACCTTCTACCAGGGTACCTTCCCGAGAACCGCAGACTGTCCAGGCCTGTGGTAGCAGCCAAGAGAAACAACTTAGAAATCCTTTCTTCAGTGTCATCCACTTTGCATTCCTGAATGCTGAGCACAAAATCCTGACTGTGGTTTTCAGTCTTGGCAAGGCTCAGTCCTGATGCAACAACACCAACTCATGGGCACTCCCCTGGCAATGCCTCAGCTTAAATATCAGCCTCATTTTGAGAAAGACATCTTGGGAAACAGCAGGCATATCTTTCTGTGCAAACCTGCTTCCTCCAGAGCCCTACTACAGGGTCTGCTTAGCCTCAGTTTCTAAGGAAGGGTGGAGGATGAGGAGAAAAAACACCCCAAAGCTAGAACTAGAGGGTTTGCATATGCCACCAGTCCTCGCAGGCTTATCAGATTAATCCTCCTTCCAGGAAGGCAGGAAGCACATGCTACCTTCAGACTTTGCAGAAATTGCATGATAGAGGAAGCAGTTGGAAAGGGAAGGCAACTGTATAAAGAGGAATCAAAAAATTGCACCAAGCCTCCCTCATTGTTGCAGTGAAACTAGTTACTGATGTTAGCCTGGGGTAAGGAAAGCTGAAAAAATTTGAGACAGCAGTTCCTGGGCAGAGAAAACTGCAAGCATGAGCTCTCCAGTGCTCCCTGAAAAGTAGGACAGGAGCTGTCATAAAAAAAGAACTGTGTCAACAGTTCAGGAATCTCTTAGGGAAGTAAATGCCTCCGCTGTGGGCAGTGTACCTGCCTTGCTGCTTTGACCCAAATCGCCCTTCTCAAGGGATGAGCCCTCTTGATAAAGCCCTGTGCAGACCAGAGATACACTGATTTACAAAAGCTGTTTAGAGACAGAACTGAGTTGGTGCAATTCTCATTGTGGCACCTGTTTTGTATTCAATTACTCCACTAGCTCAATTAGACCTCTTTTTAAATTGATTTAAGCAAAGTGAGGATAAAGCTCTACAGAACAGATGATCTAGTAACTCTGCACACGTCTGTGACAACAAAATATCTCTTTGGAACGATGGCCTGGTCAGCCCCATTGGGATGTGGGAAAGCACTGAAAATGTCATTTATTTTTATTGGTCTCAAATTGTGAAAAATTTTATCCTAAGCATCACATAATGGAAAACTCTTAAACCATACTTATTGTCACCTTTTCATATCCCTTTTTCTTCTTACTTAGCACACCGCTTTTCCAGACCCACTTAAAAAAAAATCTTTTCACCAGCAGTTTCACCCTTCCCATTTCCCCCTCCCTCCAGTATTCTTGGCTGCTGTGCCCCTTCCTTTGAGAGCTGTCAGTATTATTTCTTACCCATTCATCCCCAACAGACTAACTCTATTGTGAAGTAACAAGCCCAGAAACAGGCTGCTATCTATATTTTTGGTTGTAGCATGCTCTGTTCAGTCTCCACTGAACAGAAGAACAGAGGGAAGGCTCACCAGGGGTTACCGGCTGCTGACCAGGCTGTAGCATTCAACCATTGCCCAACCTGCCCAGACCTCTGCCTTGACAGCCTAAGGCTGCTGTTGCACACCAGGCAGGACTAACTGCTACACCTCCAGAGAGCTCTAAACATGGTATAAGGCAGATGGTGGGTTAGTCAGGTCTTGAGAGCAGGCTCAGAGCCATGTTCAGCTAATGGTTACATAGCAAGGGAGGTCAGTAGCAGCAACTGCATGGCTTTCCTTCCAGATTTACATGAGCTGATAGCACAGCAACACAAGACATATTTACTGACCATTTTTCAAATAAACAGGCTGTGCTGGCTATTGGAGTGGTTAGGGCTGAGGTGAGTAATCTCCAGGCTGAGCCATTTAATTGTAGTGACCTACTGTAAAGCGCCTCAAGCTCTGGGCTTGATTTCAACATAAACAGACACAAAACAGACCAAACAGGTGGACTGCTGAGGCTAACGCTACTTTTAGGAACAGGTGATGTCAATGAAAAGTCAGAGATCAAGTTGGAAAGCTGCCCTTCCCCTCTACCTCATAGCACCGTAACTCCTCGTGGGTAGAGAGTTCTGGCTAAAGCTGTTAGTTTGTTCTTGCTTTGCCATCTACCTTCTGCCTCCAGCCCTTAGAGTGGTAGGACAAGTCCCTCCTCTTCATCAGCTGCAGGAATTGCCTCTGTTGTTTTCACGCAAGAGCTTGGGAGTTGTAGTTCCATCAGAATGAACCAAATGAAATGTTGTCCATTAGCTGTGGAGCAGTTGTTCAGTTCATTTCTGCTCACTGTATCTTTTGCTCCATTAAAACAAAACAAAAAACAAAAGCCCTGATGTGTGGATTTTAGCAGAACAGGAACAGGAGAGCCAGGGAATGAAGTCCTGCACAGCCAGACCTCTTTCTCACCTGCTTCTCATACTAGCAGCCAGATCTGCACGCACACACATAGAAAGTAACATTAGTGTTCCTTATTGCTTTGTAATAGCTCAGAGTCACTGTGGTGGCTCTGGGAGGCATCATGAGGTCTGCGCAGAGGTCACTCAGTTGTGAGCGAGAGTAGCACCATGACTGTAATGCCTGTACACAGGAGCAGAATTTGCTGCAGGGAGTTCCTGGGAAAGAAACAACAGGATTAGGAGGAGCCACAGACCAGTCCCAATAGACAGCAGTGTAGAGGTTCACAAATGTTTTGTTCTTTGCCCTTCCAAATCTAGTACAAGGAGAACATAACAGCTATAAGACTCTTTCTCAGCACCCAAGCAAAGAAGTTGTCTATAAACTGACAAGTATTTGTTCCACTCAGCTGCAAGGTCCAACTTCAGGTTTCAAAATCTATTTAAGCTGATTCAGTCATGCAGCTACCCAGGTATACATTCCTGTCCTTTCACAAGAGAACCAGCAGTTCGGCAGCATGCTCACAGATGCATTAGGGACCTCATCCAGCTAACAAGTACAGGTAAGGAAAAAAAAAAGCTAATGAATTTTGCCATTCTTTCAGCATCATCTCAGGTTTATGCTGGATGTACCTACCACCTCTGCATACCCTGCCAACAGCTCTGCCAGCACAAGAGGTTACCAACCCAAAAGCAAGCTCCCAACTGGTCACTAACAGTTCTCTAGCAGAAGTTCCTGCCTCCTCAGATATAACTGTGGAGCTGTTTTTTGAGCACTTCCTTAACTGTCTCAGTCAAAATGAACCAGGTGAGCCAGGGCGTCTTATTGCAACTACTGAAGTTAGCTGTCTCGTTACATCTGAAATAGGAGGGAGCATTCAGGGGCAGCTCTGCTAGTGGATCTGGGAGGGCCTTTACTGTGGTACAGCTGGGTTTGAACCTGCTACAGCCTTAATCAGACTGCAAGAAACTAGAATAATACAGATGAGAGGAGGCCAAATATACCAGAATATATATACACCAGTGCAGAAGAGAGAGAATTGAGGTGGGATACGATAACAAACTATGAAATGCTGAATGATAAAGAGAAGAAACTATTATTTTTCACTCACACAACAGTGACATCTAATAAAAATCAATAATCAAGAGGCTAAAAACCAAATAATAAACATCATTTAACACAGTACTGTCAAACTACGCAAACTGGCTGCCAAAGGGATATCGCAGAAGCCCAAAGTAATGGATAGCATCAAAAAGGGACGAGAGAAACACGTGAAAGATAGGTTCACATGTGGTTATCACACACACACACCCCTCTATGGGCCCCGGGTTCAGACAGTCCCTAAACCAGATCATGCCAGAAGTTAGGAAGATAGACTGGGTGTGATGATTTTGCTGGGACCGAGTTAATTTTCTTCACAGTAGTTAGAATATTTTCTTTTTAGTAGTTATCACAGTCTTTCGTTCTGGATTTAGCATGTGAATGATGTGGTAACACACTGAACTTCCCATGCCTTTTCCCAGGACAGAGTTAATGTTTCCTTTCCAGTGGGCAGGCTGTGTTTTAGAGTTGGTATGAAAAGAATGTGAGGAATCAATGATGTTTTGGATGTTGCCAAGGAGACCAAGGACTTTTTCAACTTTCCAGTTGCAGGTGCAAATAGAAGCTGGGAGGGAACACAACAGGACAGCACCTAGACTGACATCCAGGACGGCCAATGAGATATTTCCTACCATTAGTATTATGATCCCACTTGGGGGATGAGTGGGGAGGGGGGAATGGAATGAGCAGCTGCAGGGTCCTGATTGCTGGCTGGGGTTAACCCACAATACTGAGAAAAGTCACCTTACTGGACCTGTTTCTGAGCAACCTGCTCTAGCTGGTCATGCTACATACAGCACTAGCATGATCTTTGGGACTGACCCAGTTGAAGGTTCTTATGTTTTATTTGGTCTTTGTGGTCTCATAAATGCAATAGTTAGCACAGCAATCTATCTAGATTCCAGCCTTGCCCATGAGATTTGGAAAGCTGG
Source organism: Streptopelia decaocto (assembly GCF_964273445.1). Taxonomy (NCBI): domain Eukaryota; kingdom Metazoa; phylum Chordata; class Aves; order Columbiformes; family Columbidae; genus Streptopelia; species Streptopelia decaocto. Next base: position 42,945,252 of record NC_138661.1, on the reverse strand, counting down.
CATTCATGTGCTCCCAGAATAGGCATGGGGAAGGGTTGTATCCCTGCTCCCTGGCAGAAACAATTGCTGTGACAGAACAGGAGGGAACACTTACCAAGGATTCTTTTCCTCTAGGAGATCAGGCACAACATTTACCAAGGCAATATACAGAAATCCTCCAGCAGTGAAAGGGAGGATCCAGGCTACTGTATCCCCTGCAGAAATAGAGAAAGCTTTCTTATTACTGAAACAAAGCCATGGGAGAGAACAGGGAAGGGAAAGAAAATACACACATGAGAATGAGAGGCTTCCTCTCCTATTCCTACAGAGGTCCCAGGGAGCCTTACCTGCTCCTTTTGGTGACTGAGCACATATTGCAAAGGAGGCTCCCAGAATTCCCCCCAGAGCTGTGGAAAGCTGCATCTTGGCTGCACTCCAGCGGTCAAAACCAGCCCGAAGTAGGATTGCAAAGTCTCCAACCTAAGAAAAACACAAGATGATAGTTAATGAATACGAACATTCTCAGTCACAAAGGCCATCCATAACAAGACTGGTGTTTCAAGACTGTTTCTAGTTTTCCATGTTACAGTCTCCCAGAGGGAGCAGCTTTCAAAGGGACAAGAAAATGTTTACCAGACCCAGCGCTCCTCTTAGTAGATGGAGCACCCTTGTGATCCCTCATGATGGCAGGATACAAAGCTCACTCACCTCATGGGGGATTTCATGCAGGAGAATGGCCATTGTGGTTAGGAACCCAACCTGTAGCAGAGGAGAGGTGATTGGGAAACCATTCTGCAGCTCTGAGAGATGACACTTTCATCAGCATGTCAAGACCCCTTTCTCCAAGTTAAGACTTGTTACTCAGAGTTTAGAACTATTCAACATAAGGGTAGATGAGCTAACCCTCCTCCTAATGTCTAACATGTCCCAGGTTTGAAGAAGCTCTGCATCAGAAGGTCAGGATAGGGTTACTTTTTACTCTAGTCTCTGTTTCCTCAGAATCTTCCAGAAAACAGGAAGGAACTCCTCTCATATTTGTGTTGTTTTGTTTGTTGGGTTGTTGGTTTTTTTTTTTTTGCATGTTGCATCACACTTGAGAAGAGGCCTTTCCAGTTCAGTACCCAGCTGGTGGCAGAAACCTTACCTTTCTGCTAACTAGGAAGCTGGCTGCTACTGCCAGGCCGTGTGTGAAGTTATCAATGGTGTTGGCCAGCAGATTGAGGTATCCACTAATCTGCAAAGAGAAGGAAGAGCCCCTGATAAAGGGAGAGACATAACAAGACAGAAGAAAGCACATGGCTTAGATACAGGTTATACAGAGTCATGATCAGATGGGAAAGATCAGGACGCAGCACTTCTGGCGAAGATCATAAACTATGTCAATGCTCAAGTACAAATTAAATGTTACATTCAGCTTTAGAGTAAATGAAGTTTTAAGGTAGGCAAGTATTGTCCAAGATCATGATAATCATCTTATGCAAATGACAAAGAGCTCTAGAAACAGAAAAAGAGAAAGGAAAAAGAAGAAAGCCAAAATGCAAGAATATACCTGACTCTAAATCAAACCAATTTTAGGTAACACTAATTTACGCAGGTGACTGGCTTCAAGTATGACCTGACCTTGTTTTCTAGGCATGTACTTTAATATCTAACAGTAAAGTATCTCTTCTTCAAAAGCTGGCAAGAACAATGCAACAGAGCAAATGCTGCTGAAAGTGCTTTTTATATCTAAACAAGCATTGTACTAAAAAAGATTGTGCTCGTGGGTTTGCTTTCCCTTAACAAAGGATAAAAAGAGAAGATAGCGATGACAGTCACCCATAAGCCACCTGCTAGAAGGATCGGTAGCATGTATACACATTTGCATATAAACACATTTCTTAAAACTATAAGCACAAAGCAGCTTCCTTCCTCCCAAGTCCTTCTCCATGTTAGACCTCCCTATCATGCTAATTATGGTCATCTGCAGACAAATTCTGAGTATTTGACCTAAAGGGACTTATGAGGGTACAACCCCAGCTCTCTTACTCACAAGTTTGACTTTGTTTGTTTGTTTGTTTTCCCCATTAGATTTAAGAAAAACTACTGCGTGTTGGTCCTGAGATACTGTAGTTCACTACATGGCACTGCAGTTTAAATTATTATCAAACCAGGGGTTAGCCAATACATCAGGATGTCTCTAGACTGCAAGAACAAAGCTGGCATACATTAACTTTACACACAGGGCAGCATCCAGCTAAGTCAAGCAACTGTCTAGACTAGTCTGGGTTTCATGGGCTCTTTTTAGTCTTCTGCTCTTCCCTGTTTCTATCAAACTCTGCTTGGGGCATCTTTTCTTCCTGCCGTCTGGATGCCACAGTTCAGGTGGGGATTTCTGTCAAGCGTCTCTCCAAAGTGCCACCTTTCTGCAAGGCACTTTTACGGCAAAATCTCCGTACATCTTTATAGGCTCTAAATTTTTAAAAGTTTATTGATGATTAAATATGAAAATTAAGAATTAAGCAAAGCCTAACAACAGGTCACATTTAAGTAACAATCTAAGCAATATCTCCACAATAGATGCAGAAGTTCCCTGCATCTTTTGGTGAGAAGCCGAACACAAACGGATGCATGTAGGCAGACCCATGAATATAGCAGTTTTACTTCTCATTCCTCATTTTCAGTCAAATATGACTGTCTAAAATTTCTCCTTTTCATGTTGGGATTTTATGTGATTGTGTTTTCTCCACAGGCTAATAAGAATTATTCACATCAATTTTACACAAAAATGCTTTCCCATATCACTGCATATGGAAAAAATAGAATTCATGATTAAAACATTATGACTTTTTCTTGTCAGTGGCTTGGCCAAAAGCTGTCACTGAAAGAAGCAAAGCCTTGGAGTGCTCAGAAATAAATTGGGTTGATTTGACAGTTATGAGCCTCTGACATTTACATTCTGTGAATTCCTAATAGGATGTTCTCGTTGCTCATAAAGAGCACAGCCAGATGAAGTGTTTATGTTCACGCTTCAGAATTAACTTCACTGTAAAATAAAACATACTTCTACAAATCAGCAAGGACCCCATGTGCCGCAGGAAAAAAGAGAGAATAACCAAGGTAGAAGTACTCTACAAAGTTTTTGCTTGTTGAGGGAATTAAGGCTGCAATACAGGACAGAACTGATCTATGCTTGGGCGCCAAGGTAGCCTCCCACCTGCAGTTTTCAAACTAGGACAAATTATTACAGCAGCAGCTCAAGAGCAGAAGTTCTGAAATATACGGACAAAGGACGACTGATTACAGCTTACTAATCATTAAGCCCGGAAAGGTCACCTCATTTGTTTAAATAGCATCTTTCCCTTTGTTTTCTGAAAAAAAAAGGAGGTTACTAAGTGAACAGTAGAACCAAAGAAGTCTGGCTTGCTACAGCTTTCTCTCTTTTCTTTGCAAGCACCTACTTTGCTCACTTCCAGCAACGCCGTTTCCCTGCATGTTCATTCCCCGCTCTGCACTGCATGACAGCCGCTTCACACCAGGCAGGCGCAGTGGGACCTACCTGCTGACCTGCCAGCCAGGCGGACCTGCCACGCAGCAGGCAACATCTAAGTTCTGCCAGGGTTTGCATTCCTCCCCTACCGCCATGCTGATTTTTATGGAACTTGAAGAAATTTGATTACCCTCAAGACTTCTATCCTCTTTTGAACTCAAGTAAAATTAATTATGGGTTCAAAAGTTATTGAAAATGAAGGGCAGAACAGATGGACAGACAGATGGAATGAATGCTTATGTTGTTGCCTAAGGAAACAGGCTAAAAGCACAGGAATATCTTGATAGTTTTGGTAATTTTCCCCCTAACAGAAAGATAGTTAAAACATTCAGATTATATGCTCAGAAGGTAGAAACTTAAAACTACACACATTAACTCATTAGTTTCTATTTCATGCATACTGACAACAGTCTGTAAGACTGAACAGACGTGTTAGGATTTTAAACCTAGAAGGGCCCTCCACGTTTGTCTAGACCTTTTACATAACACAACTGAAAGAATCTTATTCAATTTCTGCACGAAGCCCATTGTTTCTTAAGCTATAGTGTACTTTGTAGAAAGCAGCTTAGATCACAGCTTAAAGTCCACAAGTGATAAAGAACCTACTATGTCTCTAAGGTAACGTGGTCCATTGGCAAGTTACCTTCAGTTACAGTTGTCTTTGATTTCTAGTCTGCTACTGTTTGGTATAGCTTTAACTATTTGAATTTAGTCATGCCTCTTACACAGGTGTTTGTATACTTTGAGTCGCCCCTGATCTGTCACGTCTGCACAGCTAAAGGCTAAAGAAAAGAACCTCTTATTACATACTGCAAACCTAAAAGAGTTTCACCTCTCTTTCAATACCTTTACAAATTATCAGTAGTATTTTGGTTATTGTGAATAACACAACTGGAAAAAGTCAGATAGTTGTTTCATGACTGCTATACAGAAAGAGGAACACTTGCCTCTTATATACTATTTCCTACTCACTCATCCTCCCGGCTGTAGAATCATAATGGAAGAACGTGTTCAAACAATTTCCTACTGTGATTCTCATACCTTTTTCCAAGGCATTGACTTCCTAGAAACTGTCCTTAACTTGTAAATGTGATCTGCATTCTCTCTTAATCTATTCATTAATATTTGCATGTATCAAAACATGTTAAAAATTCAGCTCTTTTGATGAAGTCACTCAGTTTAGCTGATATCACTCACCTCATGCAGTCACAATGTGCCACTTAAGTAATATAGTAGCATCTGCAAAGGTGAAGATATATTGGTTTTATAAATAATCACTTACAAAAATCATAAGCCACCAGTGAACAGATTTGAGAGAGGCTGCATTAATCCAGTCACTGTTGGTAATATATAATAACTGATTTTTAATACAGTTAATATTAGCAAAGTTGATTTCTTGCAGTACTAGTTTTATTCAAACGTGGGAGAAAGTTGCTTTACATACTTTTACCAATGTCATTACCTTTATCGAACTATCTTATGACTGAATAAAGGGCAGGGGAAAAGTGTCTGATTGACAATTATTTATCTTTCATAACATCATAGCAATTAGCATTAATTACATTAATTACATTATTATTATTATTTTAGGACCAGGCCCTGAACAGTTGTGTCCCGTCAGTGTTTCATTTGTACTTGCAATCAGTGGTAGACTAGCCATCCTCTAAGTCCCTAGTTCCTTATATAAACCTTTCTAAAATAATGCCACAATGTTTCATAACCCAGTAATATTGGTTTCTTCATCACTATCACCTCTAGAAATGCCAATGCAGCACCTTGCAGTTTGTGCAGTGTTCTGTATAGGTTACATGAACGTGATAGATATAGAAAGTACACAGGGCCTCAGTGTATCTTTCACATTGTGTAGTAAGAGCTACAAAATTACAGCAAACCATATCTGAAATAGAAAGACTGAAGAGTCTCTGACTGACCACATAATCCAGGTGTGGGTTACTTCCTACAACCGCACTTCCTGTTCATAGTTACTCTCCTACAGTCTTGCACATTTTTATGAGCCTTCAAACTCAAATTACAGGCTCTCCTTCACAAAGTGATGATTTACTCTCTTGCTTGTAATGTTCACCCACACAGGGGTTTCCGCAGCGCAAAGATAGTAACGTAAAACTGAGAGCAAAGCCAATCTAAAGGTTTGCTGCTGCCCGGTGGTACAGTACTCCTTTTCCTTCTCCACTGCCAGTCCCTATGAGCTTCCTGATCTCTCTTATCCCAGCACTACAGGCTGCCTGTCTACATGTCAAGCTGATTCAAGAAGGCAGGAGAGAACTAAACCTACGGGGAAAAAAAAAAAGATCTAATTCTTTGCCTGTTTAGCTCCCTGAAAAGGTTCACTGTGGGCTCAGATGAAGTCCAATGCAAAGGAACTGACAGGAAATACAGGTTTGGAGGCAGAAGTGGACAAGAAGCCCTTTTTGGCAGCAAATAAACTGCTAACCTGAGAAAGTGAACTTCTAAGTTTTACAGTAGGTAGCTTCAACTACGAAAAGGTTCCCAAAAGGTGCCTTAAAAGGAAATGTGCAGCTCACAATTGGTACACTGCAGGCACTAGAGAACAGAGAAATCAAGGTACAAAAATTTAAGCAGATAAAGATATAATGGCTACAAGATATAGAGTAATAAAACGTGAAAGTACTGTACTTTGGTCTCAGGATTCAGTCAAAATGCACATCATCACGCTTATGCCTTCACAATGGTGGCTTTGCCTCTTTTGCATAAGCCGCAGAGTGGATTTTCTCTAAATCTTCTATTTCCTCCCTGTTGTGTCTTTAACAGACACTTTGACAGAGTAAAATCAAGCACAACTCACTCAAACACTGAATTTTTCACTCAGACATGGTTCTTTCTACAGACAACTCATCCTCCTAACTGAATTTTAAAATACGCGTCCTGAAAACATAAGATACAAAGGTCAGTTTGTGGGTCTCTTACCTTGATTCTGTTGTCTTTTGGACAAGACTGGAGAGAGGAGCCATTACACCGAGTTGAACCTGTTCCTGCTCTTTGGGATTGGCCTGCCACCTTCAGCAGCGGGTAGCCACTTCCATTGGGAATCTTTCCAGCTGGTGCTTTGGAATCACAGCCCTAAAGTAGGGGAAAACAACTTATCACTGCTTTTTTGTCAGTGATGAATGAGCATGAATCAAGGTCAGAAATCCAATCTTCATCTTGATCTTTTTGTCCTTACAATGCAAATCAGCACTTTGGTACCCGAGTTTAATAACAACTGCCAGAAATGAGACAGATTTCAGAGAGCATTATGAGACAAGAACAAAGACCTCCTCAATCACCAAGAGAAGGAAAGTAGAAAGAGAGAGGAGGAATTGTAGTCACACACCCTTGGCATGAACCACATTCCACCGGAATTACAATGGACTGAGCCTGCCGCTCCTGCTGGCAGCTGCGGCCCAGAGAAATACAACTCCATCTGGGAAGGGAATGGGGGAAAGAAAAAGTCTTTCTCTCCCCAATGCATCAGAATAACTAAGTCTAGAGAATTATTCTATAGCTGGCATTGTCAGTGTTCAAACAACAAAATGTTTATCTCAGACTTCAGTTTCTCTGTAAATGCAAAGATTAAGTTCCTTTCAGAGCTGCTGCTAGGAGCTGTGCAGATGTCTGACGACTAGCTCCTCTCCTCTATCTTGGAATTACCTTCTGGTACCTCTGTCTACATTGCTCCTTTGCAGTTGGGTGACCGTCCTCTGAACTTAGTATTACCTGGCGAATCATAAACCCCTTCTACCACATAAAGTTAACTGAACAAATGCCTGGTGCAGGCCCTACCCAAGAAGAGGGGGCAGTGAGAAACACCTTCCAGAAAAGGCTGGTCTTTGTCCTGAGTGAGGATCCAGAAGTGGAGTGAGCCACGACAGCTCAGTGGAACGTGCATCAGCAAGCTGTCATTCCTCAAAGCTGACTCGAGCAAGAGTCTCATCTGCAGAGTACTCCAGCTCCCAGTTCCCATGAAAGGGGAGCTCTGTTTTACACAGACCACATCAAGAACCAAACCAGCCCAGAGATGAGAAATCTAAGTTAAAACCACAAAACCAAAGCCTGGAGATGAAACACCTTTCTTCTGGAGTTTGGTGGCAAAAAGCTCCAAAAGGCATAGATAAGCTTCAGGATCATCTGCTGAGCCTGTCAGATAAGGTGTTTACTACAGTGCTCCAAACAGAGCAGCACTCCCTCCCCTCTGGCTGCTAACTTACCACACCAGGGCACTCCTTCTCTTCGTTCTCTAGGAAGATCTTCTCTAGCACCAGGAAAGTCAGGAAACCAGTGATCACCCAGAGACCCAGAAGCTTCTGCTGCTGAAAGCTCTGCCCTTCTCCTGAGGGACAAGAGAGAAATCTTCATGTCACTACAAAGTACAGTGTTTCCCACATGTGAACCCACCTTAGCTCGGTTTAACAACAGTTCCAAGACAAAAAACAATAAATGACAATGGAAACATCTCCTGTGAGGAATAAGGAGCAAACATATCTCACAGCAAATTAGTTTAACTTAACAACTCAGAGTGAGAGACCCCATCCCTTTTCCTTCAATAGTGCAATCCAGAATATTTGTTGACAACACTGGGAATTTCCCTGAGCTCCAGAGGCAAGGGAAGATAACATCAACACAAATCCTGCAGCTGTATCTATTGAGCAGCAAGCCCTAACATGAAATCTGCCATTAGTGGAGATGCAGATTCACCTTCCCCTTTCTGCCACACCTGGGTAAGTTATTAAGCCCAAAGCTACAAACGTTCTTTTCAATTACAGCCACGCTTGTGAGAAAATCAACCATTCAGCCTGGCAGCAGAAAAGGAGATTGCATTGCAGTGGAAGAACAGAATGACTCTGTAATGGGGTTTACATGGGTCAAAGAAACACTTATGCTTCAGGACAGTCTGGCAGAAGCAAATGAGCTAGAGCAGGAACACAGAGTCATCTGGGAACCACTGTGGAAAGGAGAGAAAAAGGACAGCAGGTTCTGCTGGCAGCACCAGAGCTGTGAGGAAGAAGAGGACCAAAGGCCCAGCAGATTTGAAATCCCCAGACACAGGTGCAATGCAGTCTGTGATACTCAAGGCTTCCTCTTCTCTCTCTCACATTTCCAGCAGGGAAATGATTTCTTGAATTCTCAATGGGTGGGATGCAGCAGCACTTGCCTTCTAAGCTATGCATTTGCTGAAGCAGAGAGATACAATCACTACAGGTTTCAAGAACTCTGGTGAAGGAGATACACTGGGTACCACAAGCTCTATCCCAACCCAAACAGAGCTAAGTTCACTGGTGAACACAGGTTTCTGTCATGTGCATTTCCTTTTTGTCTCCCTGTCCCCTGGCCCCATCTTTGTCATGGCTCTATGGACAATTTGCCATGACTTCTTGAACAAAGATTGAGAGGGTAACACATTCGGGCTCCTGGAGGTCAAAGTACCCAGCAGAGGGTCCCCAGTTAGTCCCAAGAAACAGGCTCTAGAAGTAACATTGTGACAAGGTGACCTGCTTAGCAGATGAGGTAAAGGCTGTGGATATTGTCTCCCTAGGCTTCAGTAAAGCCTTTGACACTGTCTCCCATGGTATTCTCCTGAAAAAACTGGCTGCTCATAGCCTGGATGGGTGTACTCTTTGCTGGGTAAAAAACTGGCTGGATGGCCAGGCCCAAATGGTTGCAGTGAATGGAATTAAATCCAGTTGGCGGCCGGTCACGAGTGGTGTTGCCCAGGGTTCAGTATTGGGGCCAGTTCTCTTTAATCTCTTTGTCAATGATCTGGATGAGGTGATCAAGTGCACCCTCAGTAAATTTGCAGACAACACCAAGTTGTGTGGGAGTGTTGATCTGCTGGAGGGTAGGAAGGCCATATAGAGGGATCTGGACCACCTGGACTGTTGGGCTGAGGTCAATTGTATGAGGTTCAACAAGGCCAAGTGCCAGGTCCTGCACTTGGGTCACAACAACCCCAGGCAGCGCTACAGGCTCAGGGAAGAGTGGCTGGAAAGCTGCCTGGCAGAAAAGGATCTGGGGGTATTGATCGACAACTGGCTGAACACAAGCCAGCAGTGCGTCCAGGTGGCTAAAAAGGCGAACAGCATCCTGGCTTGTATCAGAAATACTGTAGCCAGCAGGACTAGGAAATTGATCGTCCCCCTGTACTCAGCACCTCAAATACTGTGTTCAGTTTTGGGCGCCTAACTACAAGAAAGACATTGAGGTGCTGGAGCACGTCCAAGAAAGGGTCTGTGAAGGGTCTAGAGCACATGACTTATGAGGAGCAGCTGAAGGAACTGAGGTGCGTGCCAGTCTCTTTCCCCAGGTAACAAGTGACAGGATGAGAGGAAACGGCCTCAAGTTATGCCAGGGGAGGTTTAGATTAGATATTAGGAAAAATTTCTTCATGGAAAGGGTTGTCAAGCAGTGGAACAGGCTGCCCAGGGAAGTGGTGGAGTCACCATCCCTGGAAGCATTTAAAAGACATGTAGCTGTGGCATTTAGGGACATGTTTTAGTGGTGGACTTGCAAGTGCTAGATTAACAGTTGGATTCTACGATCTTAAAGGTCTTCCAACCAAAACAATTCTATGATTCTACAGGGACAGATTTATTGACAAGATGCATCTGATGGGGCAGAATCCCCACCTATGATGGTGCACATGTTCCATGTACCAGACAACACACACATTCACACCTTCCCACCAGGTTAAAGATTTGTTCCCTTTCCTTACAGAAAGGACAAAGGAAAATCAACAGATATTTACAGGAGTTCAAGGCAAGATAGGAAAAGTTGATAGACAAGAAATCTATTGCAAGTTACTAAACATAAAGAAACCATGGCCAACTCAGGAAGCCTCCAATTTCAAAATCTTTGGAGGACTGCAGAGTACAAACATGAAGTATTACATGTGTTTTTATTGTTCTTATATCCTTCCCGAGAAATGTGCTTGTAGACATTGTTTGAAAGAAAATACCAGCGTAGACCAGTTTTGGGGCTGACAGAACAGACTCAAAAAATGTAGCAGTACACATAGCACAGGCTGCTTCTAGGCACATAAGGCTTTCATACCTGTCGTTGCACTGCATGTGTAGGCCCAGGCTTCAGGTAGAAGGTGCAGAAACACATTCCCCAGTAGTCCACCAATTGCAAAACTCAACAACTGCTTCAAACGGTGTGATCCAGCTAAAAAAAAAAAAAAAGAAACAAAAACCAATCACAACTCAGCCAGGAGCCAAAACATCTCCAGCTGAGATTTTGCACAAGGAGATCTCAATTGGAAGCATCTGCAAAGCAAGGTTTCAAAGGAGAGAGCACAAAACAAATAGCTAGAGTGCAAGAAAAAGCCCCTGCATCACTTGGCTGGGTGTGAGAGGGTCCTGGACTAAGCAGGGTGAAAAACAAACAATACTCTTTGCACAAGCTCCGTCCAGGTCTTGCATTTGTCTGAGGATTCCCTATCAAATTGCCAGGTATGGACTAAAGCACTGGAATGGATAGCCTATTGTAAAGGACAGTATTTCTGTGACAAGGTCCTGTTCATCACTGTGCTGTTCAGTCACAACCCAAGACTTTGGCTTCAGAAAGGCTAATGCAGGTAGCAGGCTTACCTTCTGACCGCAGAGCAGCTCCTGTCTCAAACGGGATCACCAGCAAGGGGAAGACCCCACTCAGCCCCACCATGAATGAACCAATGAGGGAACAGATCCATGCGTCCAGGCGCTCGCTGCTGAAAAGGTTTCCCCAGGATTCTGCCTCCTTCTCGCACAGAGGACCAGAACTAGCGGCAACATGACCCCTTGGGAGCTGCTGAGCTTCACAGGCCACGATCAGAAACAATGACAGCATCCAATCAAGCAGAAGTTTTTGTTTTGTCATCGCTAAGGACTTTCAGCCAGGCTGGCCAATTTCTGAAAAGAGCAAGGGAAAGCAGTTCTGAAAGCATGCCCTCCCACCATCCTGGAGGAAAGGCCTCACACCACCCCCTCCCTCAGCATCTTAGCATATGTACATATCCCCCAAAGATACATATGTACATAAGGAACATCTGAAACTCTTCCTGATTTCAAAACAGTACGAAAGCACAGAGAGGCTGTTTATTGTTGGGTGCACGAAACTGCACGAGACACCTTGTAAAATCTGGCTTTCAGCATCTCCCCTGAGGTGGACTGGACAAGGACTCCCCGTACCCTTGTCCTCGCCCTTCAGTGCCCTAAGGCTTCAGAGAAAGGTATTGACCAGAGATGCTGCCCAGGTAAGTCTTCTCTTTGCCATGGAACAGCATCCATGTAACAAATTAAGATGCAAGACAGGCAACACAACAGAGATCTGTAAAATCATGAGTGGTGTAAAGACGGAGCAGGGGTAGATGATTCACCATCTCTTCAGACATAAGTGCTAACAGCCATCATATGAAGCCAGTGAGTGTCAGCTTCACAACACAACAAACAAAGGTGACTCTTCACCAGCATGTAACTTGTGTAGTAGTACTTCTCCAAAAATGACGGAAAATTTTACATGGATTCAACAAAAGACACAGAAGTACTAGAAAGACATATCCATTAATTGTTTATGGTTAGACAGCTCACACTGGACTCAGGAAATCCCCTTATCTGAAAGGAGCTGGGGGCTGGAAGAATAGTTGGAAAATATCATATATACTTGTCCTATTTTTATTCTTTCCTAGAAGTATATTGGTCAAAATCAGCACAGCTGTTACTAAGAACTCTTCAGTCAAGAAAACTGGAGCAAAGGGGGCATATTAGAAGAGGAAAATAAAGATAATTACACTCTCATTGGCAAACAAGAAAGCAAATGATACAGAGGCTGAAGTACAAATGCTGCTTCAGTCTCTAGAAGAAAAAGTGAAATGTGACAAGCAAAATTAATTTGGAAATGGGAGAAAAGAGTGGGTTAGAAAAGCTTAACAAATGTTCACAAAACAGCTGTAGATTGAGAGGGAATAAGAGCATTCACCTGAAAGCATGTAAGAAACCTGCCAAAGTAATCTCTGAAGCGCTAGTCACCATCTTTGAAAATTTACAGGAATATAGGAAGGCCACAGAAGGCTGAAGAACCATCATGCCTCACCTACCTTTATGAAAAGGTAAAAAAAAAATAAAGGTAGGAGACTTAAGTTAATAGACCAGTAACTTCAATCCTCTGAAAGACTCTTGATCAAGTTAAACGATCATTTTGTAGTTACCTATAAGATAAGGAAGTGATAAAGACAGCAAAGCATTAAGTAACAGCCAGACAGAAAGGGTCCTGAAATATCAAGACAAAATCCAGGGTGTTGTAATCAATCCAAGCACTTACTGCCGCTGAAAAGGGCAGTGTTGCCCCTTGTGCCCCCCCATGCTCACACGTGACTCCATGAGTGAGCAAGGTCAGAACAAACTAGCAGGAAAACTATTTTTTTAGAGGCTTGATCCTTTTCCAGTTTCAGTCCTGAACTGGATCACTGCAGGAGGAAGGCCCAGCTGCAGTGAGCAACCAAAAAGACAATTAAAGGACAGGGTCCCATGGCTCCTCTGAAGGGGACACCAAGCTCCAAGCACGGTGACCATGGACATCAAGAGCAGGGAAGATGCAGGAAGGAACCAATGAAGAGACCAGCTTAGGCAGCTATGGAAGAACCACTACAACGTTTTGTGGCAAGATAATGTCTGCTCAAGTGCCAACTCTACTGACTCTCACAAACCCCATCACTTTTCTTTTTTTTTTTTTTTTTTTTGACATTAAAAAGTCCCTCAACATAGCAAGTTCAAACCAGCTGAGGATTTTGTAGCATCTTATTATATACTGTTTTGATCTGGCTGCAGGACCCCTAGACCTACTTATGGCATTCTATCAAAACAACCTCTGTAAAGATCAGTACAAAACAGTATATTAAGGGAAAAAAAAAAAAGCAAATGGATATGACAGTAACTCCAATGTGCCGGAAAAAGAATGCATACATGCATTACATTGATTCAGAAATTAATTCCAAATCAGCAACATAAGCCTGTTACAAAGTAGGCAAATGACATCCAGGGACATGTCAATAGCTAGACTGTAGTTGTGACACAGAAGCAAGGATTCTCTCCTGCTCCATGCAAGTGAAGACTTTAGCCAGCCAACTACACCCAGCCTCACATACTCTTCTTTATAAAAGAGATGCAAAAATCAGAGACATTCCAGTGGAAAAATAAAAATCAGAGTGTAGAAAGCACAATCTGGAAAAAAACAACTAAAGGACTTGGGTGTGTTTGGTCTTAAAAAGATAACACTGAAGGGAACAGAACAGTCTGTAGACACTAGAAGTCACAAGAAAGGGGGAAAGTGCTCAACTCTTCTTCTACATGCAGCATCAGCTCAAATGGTAAACGAGACTCAGCCTGGAGATGAAGAAACAAATTCACATGGTGCCAAAGTGGTGATATACTGAAACAGGTTATCTATGATGCAGAATCTCCAGCATGTTGGTTTTTTATTTGTTTGTTTTTCTTTTGAGAAAAAGAATAAACACCAGATGCAGATGCTATTTGATTGCAGTCCCTTCCTTCTTGAAGTCCCTCCAGCCCTACACCTGTAATTCAATGTAAGCTGGTGAAAGCCTTGTTCTACTGGCAGGACACTAGGAAAGGGGGGCAGGTCATCAGCTGCAAATCACTGTTGGCACAACCACTTCAAAAAAACAGGGAAGGAGTGGGGGCACAGAGGTTGCAGCAAGGGACATTTTCATCTCCCACAGCAACCACACACCAGTTCAACTCAGGCACTGAAGTGAACACACACTGGGCTGATGCTCAAAGCGCAGTTAACAACTGTGAGGAGAGCCTGATGGGGCAGAGGTGCCGCCCTCTGCCCTGCTCCACCACCGGAACGTACCTGGGATGCTCACAGGCCCTCTGGCTCCCCTCACTGGGGTTCAGGCTCCCCGCACAGCTATGCAAACAGACACTATGGTAAAACTATGCCACAGAATCCCCCAAATTTCTCCTGAGGGCAGAAAAGGGGGGGAAGATAGGAAGGTATTATAGCTTGTCCCCTAACTGAACAGTTTCTTCCGTCCCTAGAACCCATACAGGCTGAAGCCGTCGGCAACAGAGGCATCTGCACAAGGAGGTGACCAGACTATTCAGGCAGACTACACCAGCCCCAGCCTTCTCTCTGCTTACTAGGGCTGCATAACAACCTGCAGTGAGAGAATTTCCTGCTTTCAAAAAGATTGGCACCCCTACCAACCCCAGAGTAGGCCTGACAGATGTCCTCTTCCTTTGTGACAGGATTACACCTAGAAAACGACTGAGAACAGCTTACTGTGAGCAGAGTAAAAAAATCAGGATTTATACAACCACCACGTGCCTACCAAGAGGCAAGAAACACAAAAGGCAAAACAACTCCTCAGCTTGAAAAATGATGGGAATTGGCACAAACTGGCCTCTTCTGCAATACTGTCATTACAAAGTTAACAGCTTTTGAGAATCAGTCTGGAAAAGAAACCACTGTAACTGATGCAACAGGTCAATTTCTTCCATTTCGTTTTCCAGACTCACAGCCCACATCTGCCTCAAGGGACAGCTGAAAAGGTCTTTAAGACAAAGTGACCAAAATCCTGGAGAAAGGCAGTAGCACACAGGACAAAGGGCATGTTCAAGGCTCTGAAAACAGGCTGCATACCTGGCTTCACGTCCTTCTTCAGCAGCAAAAGGGACCAGGTTCCTCCAAAAAGGGATGGTGGTAGACAATAACTGGGCATAAAGGGGTAGAAAATGGATTCCCCTAACTCACATTTGTGTCAGTCAACTTTCTGTGGCCTGCAGGTCTTTCTTCTCCTGTTTCTCACACAAGGTAAAAACTGTACATTTCTTCACACCTGTGATGCCTGACCATCATTACCTTGTGGCTCAAGAACAACCCCTATCTCATGCAATAAATTCCTAATGCTTATAAAACATCTACGAGGAACTTGGTGCATCACCCAGGACACACCTGCACTGATCTTTGTGGCCAACTAATTATTTAGAGTATATTCCCAGCATTTGCTTCTTCCTAACATATCATAACCACTTGCTCAAAAAAATGCACTTTTTATCCATGTAGCCCCTTTGCTTCTCTATCTTATTACCACATGCTACTCATGAGATATTAAGTTTACTTAAGGTTTGTAAAGTCTCTAAATTCAAGCTGGCTGCTCCTAAGGCAAATATTTAAGAGGACGAAAAGGAACAGTCGAGATGTAGTACTAGGATAAAAAAAGTTCAAGAGAGAAAATAATACCCTGCCAGTACAATTTCAGAGGATGGAAGAAGCCTTTACCTACTCCTGATTTTGGACAACAGCATCTGTTTTAGGAACTCAGCTAGATGAGGTTTTGAGAAACTTTTAGAGAAAGCACCTGAAGGTGCTCAGAGAAGTCTGTGGTCCCTACAAGGCAGAACCAAGTTCATAGAGAAAACTGCCATAGAGAACCCTATTTTCTCAAGAAGGGTATATGACCTATTTAAGAATGCATGGCAGAGAAATAGCCAGTGCCTCATTTACTCATCTGTTTTGACAACACCACTGTTTGGAATGACAGGTCCCAGCCGTGCAGGATCACAACCTGGTCACCATTACCACTGACAGCATCCTCCAGAGCACCACGTATCCCACGCAGGTCTCAGAGCTGAGCACTCAGATCTGCTCAGCTCCTTCTGCAACAGCCTCAGGACTGGCATAACTGTGAGGTCTTCCCAACTCAGGAAGATGAGAATTTGCCATTTACAGACCCCTGAGTGGGGGGCAGGAGAAGGCTGCACACCAAGCCAGGAGAAGAGCTCCTGCCCCCTTCCCAGGAGGCCCCCAGGGCCTCCAGCACCTCACAGTGCTCACTGAGCAAGCACTCTGTAGCAAGCACTGCCTGAGAAAACACAGACAAAACTTAAAATGCCAAGGCAATAACCTATCGGAAAAGAGAAAATAAAATATTGACACAAGGATGATTCCTGCAGCAACCTGTCTCCTCTGCTCCCAGATGCTCTTGCCTTCTCAGACCACACAGCTTCATCTCTGTCTCAGCATAATTGCTCATTGCCACACAATGACGTTTTAGATGTTGTTGGGGGGAAAAAAATGAAAAAGAAAAGGCTTTTTTACAAGTGTTTTCTCTGGAAGCCGGTTGCCTGGTCTTACAGTTGCAAAAGAGTACTGCATGGAATGGAAAAAAGTTATTTTCCAGGGAGGAAGCCTAATTTTCAGCCAAAAAATTCTCCGCAAGCCGCCTCCCTCCATTAGCCCTGTGTAGAGCATTTAATTCCTCCTGAAAGCCCTGGCCCTGGCAGAGGCACAAAAGGTCTCCAGTTTCCCCAGAGCATTCCCTTCTCTCTCTCCATCCCTGCCTATCTCCAGGGAATGCACTGCTCTGGTGGGACCCTTCCCCTTACCCTTATACCTCTTATGAAAAAGCACTTTGCACAGAGACTCGCATTTCTGCAAATCACGCACACCACAGCATGCGCAGCTAAAAGCTGGAGATGCCCAGGATTAAGAACAATGGCGTATCGCAGATCAGAACAGATTACAGACCCCAGGCAAACCGAAGAGCTGGCAAGCAAGACAGTTAAACACTGATGGAACCCCACCGCCGTTTGGGAGACCATGACTCCTTCTCCATCCTACCTAGGATGAAAGAGGAAAGTTTGCTGATCGGGCCATGGCGTTCACCCCCTCGGGGCTAGGAGGGACTTCTCCTCCCACCCCACTCACCGCGGCAGCCCGAGGCAGAGGCCGGGCAGACACTGCCGCCTCCTGTCCCCGAGAGCAGTCACCCCGTGCCGCAGCCCTCGCCCCTGGGCAGGCTCCGGCACAGCTCTTATCTACAGGCGATTAACACGGCGGCCCCACTCTTGTCATCGTTTCTAACATCACCCCGGATGGCGTCTGATGGGACAGACGCCGAGGGTTTTCCATCACAGGAACGCTGACCAATGCAAAGTGATACGGATTGGCCCGGGGCGGGAGGGGGGGAAGAGTAATTAACCCTGATCACACACCGTACTGGACCAGTACCCTAGTTGCCTTCCAGGGTCCATGTGCCACTGCGGCCGCGCAGACCCCGGCCGGCTCCGGCGGGGGACAGCGGGGACACGTCCCCGCGACGCGCGTCCCGCGGGGGGCAGGGAGCGGGGCCCCCCCCGGCGCCCAGAGCTTCCCACGGCATCGTCGGCCGAAGGAGAGACTTCTAAAACTTTCTCCGCTGCGTCCCGCGGAGACTGAGCTCCCAGCTCTGGGCTCGCCCGCAGCGGCAGCCGCACAGCGCCGCTCCCCCGGTAAGCTGCCGCAACGGCGTGCTGCACCGGGAGGACGCCGGCCCGGGGAGCCTGCGGGGAGTCGGGAGCGGGCGGCGCGCAGCCTGCGGTCTCGCCGGGCCGGGGCACGGCTGCCGGCAGAAGCGGCCCGGCCGGGCTCTGCCCCCCGTGTCTTTCCCAAACTTGCCCCGCGCTGGGCTGGGCCGGGACCCGCCAGTGCCAGAACTCGGCTCCGCGGCGGGCAGGGCTGCCCGCCGCTGCCCTCGCTCACCCCGTCCCGCCGCCGCCCGGGGCTGAATTGCGCGGCTGCGCCCGGCTCCCACTGTCCCCCCTCGCCCACCGCAACAGCGGAGAGGGGGTAGCCCGGCCACCTCTCGCGTCCCGCCGCACCGGTCCCGAGCCGCGAGCCGTCGTTACCGTGCGCCACCGCCGCCGTGCCCCGGGCCGCCGCTGCCATCCAGCCGCAGCTCGGCACGGGCCTGCCCCGCCCGGCGGCCCCTCAGCCCCGCCTCCCCCGGCCGGCCACGTCGGTCCCGGCTTCCTCGGCACCAGCGTCGCCGCCCCGGCGGGGACCCGCCGCCGCTCGCGCTTCCGGCCGCCGCCGTGGGGGGGCGGGCGCCGGGCGCGCTTCCTGCCGCCCCCCCGCCGCGCACGGTCCCCGCGGCACCCGGCAGCCCCGAGCCGGAGCGGAAGCGGGACAGGCCGGGACGGGCCTTGTGCTCTTCCCCGTCCCGACGGCCCTGGACGAGGGGGAGTGGCCCGAGCTCCGCCGCCGGGGCCCTCGGTGCCTCGGGGAGCCTCGGAGCGGCGCGTCCTGCCCCAGCGGAAAGAAAGTCTTCGCAACAGCCCTTCACAGTTCGCGTCTCGTACAGACAGTGAGGTATTCTTACATATCCTCCGTACGAGCTTCTGGGCAGTGAGACAGAAGCACGCGTGCTGTGGAAGACCTGTCTTTCCAGAATACGCTTACTGAGATTTTGATTTTTTTTTTTTTTCAATCTGTCTAATTGGATTACAGATTCTTTGAGCTACAGATAGGTAAAGGCGAGCACAGTGGAAACTTGGTTTAGAGCAGAATTTCTGGAAGTTGTTGGAGCAGAAGAAAGTATGGCAGCCTCCTCTAGGACTTAGTCTTCAAACGTTTTTAAAAGATACAATGACTTTTAAATATATTTGCCTCCTCCTTACAGGTTCATTACAACCTTCATGATGACATTTTTGTAACCCCAAAGTTCCATAAGCACTAGTGTCCTGACTGTTGGTGGTGAAGAATATTCAGTTCTTACAGATATGTGTGGGATGTGTATGTGCTCAAGAAAAAACAACAAACTGAGCTGGTTTGGAACCCTATGGTACCAATACACTTTCCAGAATGTACTTATGTATGCTTTAGTTCCATCTCTTACCATTTTCCCTGAGAGAGAACTTGTTTCTCACTCCAGTTTTCAGAATGAATCCTGTCCCCCAAGGAGACACTGCTGATGCTCAGGCTTCTTTCTACAGTTTCGCCCTGGCCTCATTACATCATACCAATGTCATGCCCTGGAGCAGGAGTTAGGAATCAAGTCAGCCACAGACAGCAGTCTGCACTGGTTTAGCTGCTCTTTCCGCATTCGTGTAATGGGAACGCAATCCATCATGCTACAGCACTGAAAATATAGTTTAAGAAAAGTTCCATTTTTCTCACTTGCAAGAGGAATGTTTATATAGGAAGGTGAATTCTGAAAGAGAATTTTCAAAGGAAAAGTATTTTGCATTTTTTTGTGAAGCTGTGAGATTTATGGTGTCTGTGTTCCACAGCCACCTTCCTATTGCCTGAACAGCTGTCATCGGCCTCCCTGAGCCTTACTCCAGTGGCACAGTTTCCTGCGCTGCTGGATCAGACACACCTGTGATTATCAGGGTTACAACAGGCAGGTACCTCCTCGGGTAAACCAAGCCACACTGAGAATTTTGGATTATTGTAATCTGTAGTGGTATCATGGTCTCAGAGAAATAAGTGGGAGCTTGCTTTTGGCTTCATTGATGTAGGATTTCACCCCAAGATATTAAGTTTTAATTTGTATCCCATAATAAGCCAACACAGGAAGAATTCTGGACAAAATGTGCAACTCAGTAGCTTGTGTCTTCAGGTGGCAGTGACTACTACACTGTGCATCAAATGGAGCTTTTTTTCACAGTTGATGACTGTACAGTGAATTTTCAGTGACAGTCTAGAGGTCAGTATGGCAAAACCAGAGTCCAGCAGGCTGGGTCCAAAAGCAGATATTTTGTCACAATTGTGACTAGATGACTGGAGCTGGGACCTTCTCCTGCCTCTCCTGAGTCACAGAGCTGCTTCAACTTGTTTTCTCTGAAAATGACATTTAGGTTTCTGTTTTCTTTATTGAATTATTTCCTCAGCTGAGGAGAAAAAAAAAAAACCAAACAGATCACTTTTAAAGGCAGACTAACAAAACCAGGCACTGTACTCCCAGTGCTCTTTAACATGTAACTGATGTTCTTGCCTTTCTAATACCTTTACGTGGGTGTCTCCAAAGTTTACCCTTGTTTACAGGCATTATGGTCTTGTGTCTTTCTTGCCAGAATGGGGCAATGATGGAACTGAAGCAGCTTTCCAGAAAAAAAAATGTTAACCCATTACAGCTCACTGGCACCCATGAAGACAGAGGCGTGGGGTACAGCTTGTACAGAGCCCAAAAGGTGGTGTGTTGTGCATCCACAAAAGCCTAGAGATATTGGTGGAGCTTCGTACAGATTTTGGACAAATAATTTGTTTACTGAAAAATTCAGTCACTCAAAAGTATTAGTTAATGACAAATGCTGCAAACAGTTTGATTTTAAAAGTCGCCTTTATTTATTTATTTATTTATTTATTTATTTATTTATTTATTTATTTATTTATTTATTTTAAGTACTACTTCGATAAAGTCTTACATTATTGGCTGGGTCACCAATCTGAAAATCCGTTTACAGGGCTCGAACTGAAGTAAATGATGGGATAAATATAAAAGGAAAACTGGAAAATCAGTTATTCTCGCACACCTGATTGTTTCTTGCGGTTTCTGGAGTTGGCAGCCCCCAGCAGCGGGAGCCGGTGGCCGCGGTGCCGGGGGAGCCGCGCTCCGCTCCGCTCCGCTCCGAGCGGTGTTTCTGCAGAGGCGCCGCACGGAGGTGCTGCCGGCCCGCGAAACGAGGCCGGTGCGCCCGGATCAACGTGCCCTTGCCCTGCCCGGGCTGGAGCTAAAGCTGCTTTCTGAGGGGAAATCGGGAATTTCACCCAGCGTCTGGGCAGGGAGGAACATATCACCTGGTAGGGTAGATCTGGTCTTTCCCACAGCTGCTGGACACAAGCAATTAAACCCAAGGGTAACACGACGTAAGTGGCCTTTGTAAAAGGCTCCAGATGCTGTGGGGAGTTACGTGGCACTTTACAGTGAGAGCTTAGTGACAACTTGTTGTGCCATCACAGCTGGCAGCTCAGCGTGGCACCTGGGCTTTGTGCACAGTCTGGGTTGGGAAATGAGGCTGGTATGGCTGTACTGCTGGTTGCCTCTCCCCGAGAAGTTGAGGTGGTGTGCTGGCAGGATGGGGAACCCCCAAGCCCAAGGATGGTACTAAACCTTCCCTCAGTCACTCCGAGTCTGTGAGAGACTTTCCTTTAGCCAAGCACAGCCTCAGTGGGAGTTAGCCCCTCAGTGTCTCATGCAAGCCTGGCAAGCATCTGCCTTGGTTGAAGGAGGGGACCCTCCAGAGGAGCCTGGGTCTCTAGCCACCATGGGAGTGTTCTTTTCTAGGAAGACATTTTGACAGCTGATTTCCACCAAAAAAAAAAACCCTTATTAATAAAGGGGTTAGAGTGGCTTAGTAAATTCATGTTTCCTCACACCTAATAGTGCTCTCTGCACTCTGTCCTCAGGACATTCTTATCCTTTGTTTTCTTCTTGTCGTGCAGTCAGAAGGTCGCTTTTGAAAAAGGGTGGGACATAAATGGTGCCCTGAAAGTGCACTAACTGCGAAGAGAAGATATAAGAGCCTCAACAAAATCTCTGGAGCGGGTACATCAAAACATCTCTGGAGGTTCCAGATGTATGAGATATTAAGGACTGATAGATGGGGCCCAGGCAAAAGAGAGAAACGCGGACAGACCATCAATGCAGATAGGGCAGGGAGATTTTAAAAGTTCTTCCCAATAAAGGTGGTCAGGCGCTGGAAGAAATGTCTACAGTTGCTGTGGTATCTCTTGGAGATTTTCAGAAGTTCAGCTGGCCTTGACCTTGAGCAACCTGATCAAATTGTGAAGCTTTGAGCAGGAGACTGGCCTGTGTGACCTTCAGAGGTCCTTTCTGACCTAATCTTTGCTATGCTCCAGAAAAAAACAGTATCAAGAGGTAACAAGTGAAACAGAGGGAGAGCCCTCTAAGTGTATGAAAGGAGCTGTGAGGCCCCAGCAGCGGGCATTTTTGCCTGCTGTTTGGTGGGAGCCAAGTGCAGTAATGCTACTGCCTGGAAGTCCTGCTCTGACTCATCCCAGGACACATTTCTGCAAGGCACAGAAAAAAGGAGAAGTGACTGCTGAGCCCTGAATGAGGGGGAGGGGATCTGGCCCCATGGAAGCTCAGAACAGGGAATTTTAGTCTTACTCATCATATTATTTTTATATTTGGTTTTTCAGATGTAAACCTCAGTGTTTCTGTCAGCATATTAACTCTGTGTGCACCACAAGTTTGTTCGCTGGCCCCAGTGACTCCCTTATGCCTGCCGCCATGCACAGACACACAACTTCCAGCTGGGAGCTCAGTCTGACCCATTGCACCTTACTAGTGTTTGTAAGGAATAAATGGACTGCCTGGTGAGTGCTATTTAGTCAGGGCAGATTTCAGTGTCATGGTGGGGAAAGAAGGAAAAAGATGGGCCTGGTCTGGGAAAGCTATGGCCAGAGAACAGGCCAGGGCAGCTGAGTTAAATGTGGCAGATGGTCCATAGAGGATTTATAGAAATTAGAACTGAGATTCATCCCGCAAGTGTGCTCTACCTAGTTTTAACTAATGTAAGTGAGAAAAAGAAGGGAAATCTATATGACTGTGAACAACGAATAGTTCTGGAAGGTCTAGCAGAACCTAGACCTCTAGCAGAAGACCAGTATGGGTTTGTTCTTTGCTGAGCTTTCAGACTTAAATAATGAGGCCACATTATTACCCTGCCATGGGTATGTGCTATGTGCTATGTGTTTGATATACAGTCTTCATCTTACATCTAAATGTAGTTAATGCTTGGTTCTGACCATGTAAGAATTTCAGTGCTCAGTAGTGAAAACCCTGATTTCTGCAACCTAACACATAATCTTCGTGTCTCCAGGGTACAGCCCAAACAACGGCTCCTGCCCCTCAGCCGACAGAGGACAGGCTGCAGTTCAGTATGGATGTTTCCATATCAGTGTTGCAGACATATAAATACTTTACAACCGACATTCAAACTTTCATTCTCTGCACAGAGTGAGATCTACATCGCTCCCTAGTGAGGTCCGTATTCTGAATGCTAGTGCCAAGGTTCACACTCTCAGCTACTGCGAGTAGTGAGACCTGTGCTGTCAGTCACCCCGAGTGCTGCAAGCTCCAGACTGTACAGGGCTGCATATCCTGTAAGTGGAGTAGCCACCACTTAGCAGAGTTGTAAGATTAGTGTTCACACTCTAAGGCATGGTGTGCAGAAAGGGTTAAATATCAGGCCCCTGTAATGAAACCATTAATGGTGTGCAAAAGGATCTCCAAAGTAGTAATATAGAGACAGAATTAAATTCTCCAGCTTCTTAAATGCAGGAGGATCCATTATTAGTATTCACCACTCAAATTCTACGTCCAGATATTAGAGCCTAGTCTGGTTTTCATCTTACAAGGATGCCACAGTGGTGTAGAGATCAGTGGTTTACAGTCTCCTTCCAGACTCTTGATGAATCTATGCAGTCTCCATGTGGGTAAATACAAAACTACTCAGTAGGTTGGTACGAACACGTTTGTAGTAGACCAAGGAGAATATCTCCTGCTATGTTTCAATGTGACATGCTGCATTATGAAATACATTCTCAAAGACGGAAGAAAACTATGAGATTAGGGTTTTTCCATATCTGTTTGTCTAAGGTGACAGAAGTTGTATAAAGCTGGCACTAAAAAAAGTGCAATTCATAGCAAAGTTCATCTGAGGTTCTTCAAAGTAGGTGGGGGAAGCCCTTTTTTTTTTTTTCTTTTCTAGTTGGCAAAGAAGCCCAGAACTGCAGCAATAGTGGGAGTGCCACAGGCAACGGTGCAGCTTGGTGGCAGACATTATTATGGAGGAGGATTCAGAACAAGAATAGCGAACAGAATTGGCACTGAAGCTCAACTAACATTCACTGTTACCAGTCATCTGAGAAACTTGAAGTGTTGGTTAAAAAGAACAATTCACACACAATGTCCAAGATGAGCAATCCAGTACGAAGCAATGGTTTCCTGGTACTATGAACAGTGATGATAAGTTGCAAACAGAAGTAAATTTAACAGAGACATCCAGAAGAATGATTAGGAGTAACAAAGCAGCCTGGGGCAAGAAAGTTTTGTAGAGACCAACTCAAATTAAGTCTTAGCAGGAGAAAACTGGGATGCAGGCATGGCATCGCAAAGATGGGGTCTAGAAAACTGATCTTAATGTAGTTGGATATGGATGGTATCAGATATAATAGTGGTAGAGAAAAGATAGTTGAGAAAAGTTGTGAGACACAGCACTACCAAATCTTTTTTCCCCCACAACTTTATACTATGTTTTGTATTTTATCTTTTGTTTTGTGTTCTCATAAGCCAAACCTCTTGGCATACTGAGAGGTCCTGTGGAATCTCAGTTTCTCTTTCAGAAGTTTTTTATCGTCATGGCCAGGCAGCTTGAAAAATTTCACACACACACACACACGCACACACCAATCCTGAATTAATATTGCAAGGATCTAAAAATGTTTTAAACAACCAGGACATATTTAGTTTCATCCTGTATTTTTAAGCATCACCAATTTTGCACATCAGATATGGGGTTTGCTCTGAACAGTGCACAGTGCATTTTTTCCAGCACGGGCATTTACTTACACTGAGCAAATGCATCTGCTGGTTGGCAGAGCCAGTGGCACCACAAAGATCTCAGATCCTGAGTTTGAAAGCTTATCTACCACCCTCATTTCTTGCTATTGCCACAGATCTCTTCTCAGCAGTCTGGGGCTTTGCTCCCCTAATGCTGGCCTTGTCCTACACAGCTGCCCACCCCTGATAACACAGCTGGGGAGCCCAGAGGAAGTTGTACAAGATGCTTTTGTCAACACCCCTTCCCACACACACCATCTCCTGTCTCCTTTGTTACTGTAAATTGACATCAGAGCTGCTGAATCATGATACGGGAGTCACAAAAATATTATTTATGCCGTAGAAACAAGGCCCCCTCCCTCTCGTTGTTTCCTGCCTGTGTCAAAATGGAGTCACTGATTTTTGTCCTGGCTCCTCCTGCACTGGCACGTCAGGTGAAGCAGGCCAGGTTCTCCTCCTTCGGGCTGGGATAAAATACATGTACAGACACAACCAAGATTTGATTCTGGCCTGCTAAAAGGCAGCCTTGCTGAGCAGACACTGTCTGGACAGCTCACCATGAAAAGCCATTTGGAACCAGTTTCTAAGAGATTTGCCTACAAGGTTAGAGCCCCAAGGGAATTTTTCAAATGATGCACTGCACATTTGAAAAGTTGGCCTCCCACACAGAGGACTTATGTGCACTGCAAAAATATTTTGTTAGGGTGCTTAGTTACAACAGGCTTTATTCCTAAGCCTGTAGATGGAGCTGAGCTATGCACTGTAAGTGGATTTCTAACACTAACTAACACCAGAGTGTTGAGGAAAGAAAATGGCGCGGTACCTGGAAGAGGATGCATGGAACAGAATGACTTGGAAAGCATTAGACAACATAAAAAGACACAAGAAGGACACAGAAAAGAGAAGAAAGGGGCAGAGGGAGCAATAGTTATAGTCAGGGAGACATCGATGCCCAAAACCAAGAAGTTACAGAGAAATGAAATATTAAAAACATACAGGGAATGAGGGTAAGTTATGTCCAAAGAGAAGTCTGAGAGGCCTGGCAAAACACAAAGAAAGGAAGACATTACTATCAAGTCACACAGGAAACTTCATAATGATCATAATTTTCTACGTATAATGTCATAAGCATTTAGATAAATGCTTTTTGAAGCCATATTTTTATAGCCCGGTGAAATTTAACTTTCCTACTTTAATACATAGAATCCATATAGATTCGCTGAAGTGTGCAGAGGAAACTTGCGGTCTTCGACTGTCTAAACAAATTTATTGGGAAAAGATACCTATAGATCTCTTGCAGAATTTCTATTTAAAACTGTCACAACAGTTAGAAAAATCTAGGAAAATTCACAAATGAAAGGAACTATTTTCATTCACAAATTAAAACAAAGTTGTAATTTCTTTCACTGGAGTACTGTGCTTCTACTGTTCTCTTCCAAATTCTTGTTTTACAACCAGCTAACAAACAAAGCTGCACTCAAAAAGAAAATATGGAAAAGCAATAAAGATTTCAGTTCTTCATTTACTGACAGTCTTCCCCACTAACTATGACTCACCCTAACATTAGCAAAATACATAATAAATTAAAAATAACAAACTACTCTGGAATTGTGAAATACTTTAGCCGGCACAAATCATTGATTTTCAACAGATTACAAAATTGTTATTGTTGCTATTATTCTTTTAGCAGCAGGTGAGAGCAACATTTGGACAAAATGATACACATGCAAGAAAAATCTTGTAAACAAACTTGAAATCAAATGCAGCAAGTTAATGTCAGAACTGATAGAAGAAATTATTGTAGAGAAAAGAAGATAAATTTTGAAAATACAGCTAGTGACTTAGATTAGCCGTGTGACTTAGGTCATGTGAAAAAATTCTTTTTTAACAACAAATGAAGTCATCTCCCTTGCTCAGTTCAACTATCATTGTTTGGCACATAGCACACTAAAACACAGCACAACATTAAAAATACTTGCATAGTCAGTGGGTAAAAACAGACCTTAAAACTCTGCATAAACTTCCCTATCATGTGCTTTATGTATCTCATAGTTTCAAACATACCCATCCCAATTCTATTGAGAAAATATCCTATTGTACCACTATTATATGAAGGTTTATGGAACTGTCCTAGAATGTAGAACTATTCTCCTTTTGAAATCGTTAGCACATGCTTAGTAAAGACAACTTCACTTTGGCACCATATTTCCATTAAATGTAGGGCAGATTCAGGACTGAACAGGTGAATGTGCCCAGTAGCTGACACCAGGTGAGTGAC
This sequence comes from Streptopelia decaocto, assembly GCF_964273445.1. NCBI lineage: Eukaryota > Metazoa > Chordata > Aves > Columbiformes > Columbidae > Streptopelia > Streptopelia decaocto. The sequence goes on along the minus strand of NC_138661.1, from coordinate 42,918,099 downwards.
AGCACTGCCAGTGGGAGGAAATCCTTCTCTATTATGTTTTTTTTTTTGCCAGACCTGTAAGGATTTTAAGCTCTGCAGCACAATTTCTGCTGACTTTTCTTTTTGGTAGTAGTATTTAGTGCTTATATTGCTTTTTTGAGCTTGTTTGTTTGTTTGTTTAATCAACAGATCTTAAAACAGTTACTGTTCTTTAGACACAGTATTTTACTTTAAACAAGGCACTGAATATGTACTCCCCATGGCCAACAGGGAAAATAAAGGCATAGTGAGTGCAAGTGGACGGCTAATGAGTCAGAAAATTAACTCAATATTCTAGACTACAAGCCAGACCCCAAAGAGTCGATCATACTCTCCTATGTTAGCATTTGCAATTCCATTTTTCTTTTATGAAATTTACCTTTCCACAAAAATAATTTGGAGATTACAGGTAATTAAAACAACATTTTTTGGAAGTGTTTGAGGATTGAAAGAGAACAATAAAGGATGAGATCTCAAGAAAGAGGTAGTCAGGAAAAGAGCACAGCAATGTGGCTTTAATAGACAGGTAAAGACAAAGGAAAATTTGGGGGGTTTGAAGGGCAATATTATTAGAAGCAGCAGATTAGTCACCTTTTATGTTGGGGAGGAGTTATTTATAGTGCTTTGTTTTCCACATGGTTTGCTGTGGGACTTTGACAGAAAACACATGCTTTTCTATGTTTGGCAAGATGGAGAAGATGATACGTTGGGCTTAAGAGCCAGACAAGACTTCAGAGCTCTTATTTTGCCAATGCAATTAGTAGTTTTCCAGCTGTGGCTCTTCAAAAAACTTCCTTTGTGTATCTTTAGTAGGTTATAATAGGATAAAATAAAGGTTTTATTTTTGTATACAATATTATTGGATATTGAATAGCCATGAAATTTATCCAGTTGCACACGGAACATTTACTTTGGATTTTTTCCTCAGAATTATTTTGGAATTGGTCAGATTATCAGCAGGAAATCAGCGTGACCCAAGCACAGACTTTTTGCAAAGTCTCTAAAATTTGAACTTGTGTTTATCAACTGTTTAATACTCTCCATTCCTAAGGGACTGAGAGGATAAGCAGATGGTCTGCAAAGCAAAACTATAATATTTGAGGCTTGATGGGAGATGAGCATTTTGGGCCAAGAGGCATGTACAGTCTTGCCTGCTATTTATTCTCTCTAACATTTAAGACACATTCATCACTCAACAAATTGATGGCAAAATAGCTGCTCCTACTCATCATATGCCTGTCCTAGGATGGGCTTTGTGACATAATCGAACCTGCTGTAGAACAACAAAGGAACAGCCATTATTTGGATAGCACAGAGCAAAATGCTAGTTTGACAGGTCTTTCAAATACAGCAGATAGGCCTCTCTCTGTTGCAGGATGGACACATGTTCAAGTTAGAAAAGGTGAGGCAGAGACTGATATCTGAAAAGGCTTTTTCCCTGAGAGGTTATTTAAGAAGCACAAAATCTTAAAGTTACCCACATCTGTCATGAAGGAGCTGCTTTTTCAAAGTCTGCTAAAAGGGGGCTGGCCCTGCTAACAAGCGAGGAGATGGTCTCAATGCACTAATGGTTCTTTCCATCCAAATTTCCTGTGTGTGTCACAGCTGCTGGTCTGTGCAGCTGTCTCTGGTTTGTTGGGTTTTTTTTGCCTACCCCATCTCATGTTTATAAACGGCTTATTATTTTATGTTGTAGATCAGGGAGATGAAGAGTAAGAAATACTATTCTGATTTCTGCAACATATTGATGACGAAGCCTTGAACAATCAAATATCCGTCCCATTTGTTAGTAACTAAATAGTAAATACCAATACATTCCTACTCAGACAGAATTTTACCCTCGGGCTTTAGATTTTCCTTTGTTTTCTTTTTGTTTTCCAGGCACATATGCTCATGGATTTATCCCTTGCCAAAGGCTTTAGAAGGCCTCACTCCTTGTGAACTCCAGTAAGCACCATTCTTCTCCCTGTAGAGGTGATGTACAGGAAATGCATAAATGGGTTTCCCTACTTATTCGCGGGGTTCAAAAAATTTCAAATCAGATGTGGAGTGATGTGACCTTTTAGTGAAGGAACCTAATGGGAGAGGCCACCAGCCTCCAGATACAATGAATATATCCCCCTGGGACATGGTGGGGTTGGGGCGGGCACTGGCTTTAGTCATGGGTGCCTTCCGGCAGGCTGAAGCAGGTGCTATCACCCTCTGATTCCTTCAGCTTTCTCTGCTTTCATTCAGCAGTGATTAGTCAAATTCAGTTCTCATCACCTAAAGGTGAAGATAACAGCTTGAGACAAAAAGAAATAACTGATGAAAAGCCCATCCTGACCACTCCAAAGTGCACACACTCTGGCAGGTAGTAGATTGATGCTGGTTTGTAATAGCGTTGCTCCATAATTGTTAGTTCTCATGCTGCTCACCCATCTGTGTTCATGTCATCCTCCTTTTCCCTTTCCATTCTTTGAGCAGACAGAACCCAGTTGCTGAGTGTTGCTTCAGTATAAAATAACACGTGGTACTTGTGGTGTGGGAAGGAAGCTGGCTGTGAGAGATAAAGGTTGAGGTTAAGAGCAGACCGACTGTTATGCTCCTGGGGCTTTGCTGCTCTTTGTATAACCTTGGTGTGGCTGAGTGATACAAATCAGCACTACCTTTTCTGATAAAATCCATCTACCAGAGGCAAGCAGCAGCCATACCTCCACATATTTTTGTAGTTTATTACAGCCCTGGTGTTCCAAAGGGTCTGGATGGGTCAAAGGTTAGTTTTCATTATATTACTGAAAGAGAGTAACCATGTTCTGTTGGGGGTCAGAGATGTAGGAAAGAAACTGAAGAAAAAAATATATCAGAGGAGCTGCAAGAAGCAAAAGCCTTTGGGGAAATTCCAAGATTGACAAAGAAAAGAACAGTCACTGAGAATGCTTGTGCAAAACCACCATCTTCTCCTTCCTTCTCACAAGGACTAGAGCAACTCACTTTGAAAGAGAAAGAATCAAGAGAGTAAGAAGGATTTCACCCAGCTGTCCCACTCTGCAAAGCCCCACTGCTTTACTTCACCTAAACCAGCAGGCAGAAATGCAAAATCGTGCCATTTGTGACCTAGAGAAACAAAGCTCAATGTTTGCATGGGTGGGGGAGAGATACAGTCAAGCTTATCACCAACTGGAAAAAATGCAGAATAAAAATATTCTGGTTGCTTTATCTCTTGTTGTTGTTGTTGTTTGTTCCCCCCCTGCCCTCTGCCTTCATGCAAGCCTTAATTTCTTTTCTTTCTAGGAAGTGCAAATCCTAAGTGAAGCCCAGCTTCATTGCACATAACCATAGAGACTGAGACTGATGGTTTTGAAGGCTAGAGACTGAAACTAATGGTTCTGGAAGATGCTGCAACAGAATCAATCTTTAACTATTTAGGGGAAAACAAGAATTAAAAATAAGTTAAGAAGCACTGAAAAGCCAGAGAAGAGCTGAGCTGATCTCCTCAAAGTGGTCCTTAACCCGTCTTGTGGAGAATCTTCTGCCTGATCGTCTGAAGTTTTATGCAGTAAGGGAAGTTCTTATATTGCTGAGGTCTTCAGAAGAGGCAGGTGTGAGGCAGGTGTGAAGAGGCAGTCTCTCCCTTTGCAATGTCCAGAGCAGAACAAACATTGTCCTTAGACAACCTTGTCCAACCATTCTGTCATCTGATTCAGACTCCAGCTGTGTATTCAAAGGGAAGAAGTACTGTGAGCATCTGCCTAATTGAAACTTGGGACAAGCATAATGTTAAATAAGGCTAAAGCTGCTAAAATTTTCACAAAGAGAAACAAAAATCTGCTCTTTCTCTGAGGTCAGCTCTATCCTGGTCAGCTCTATCCTTAACCTAGCTCTAGTTCTGTCACATAATCCTGACATAAGGAAGTTACTCCCTCTAAGAAAATTTGGTGGAACCAGAATTGCATTGGCATGTAGAAGCCCCCTATCTTTCAATATACACAGTTTGCAATTTTAGATACTGATTTTATTAAAGCAAAACTAAAACATTTACTCTAAGCAATAAAGCTAATGATGCTTCTTCCCTTAAGCTCTGATTACATCAGGAAAAAACAAAGTATTTTTCTGCACTAGTTTAGATTCAAAAGTACTACTGATCCTATAAAGTTCTTTATATGCAGTTCTGAAGAGGATTAGATTATTTACTGGTAAAATATCTAGTAGTTTAAATGTTCCAACAACTGCAGTTGAAATCAAGAGAGGTCAGGGCCTATGAAAAAATAGTCTTAAGTGTATACGAGAAGAACAAACTTTCCCTTTCACACTGTAGAAACTGTAAACAGAGTCAGAGTTTGAAATAAAAAATAATGATGCTTCAATTAATGTAATAAAAATATGTTTTGACCTAAGGTTGAATTGAGAAATTGATGGACTAAAATATATGTTAGTCTGAACGTGAAGAAACTATGTTTTGAGCCTTCAGCCTTCCTTTCATTTTTCACTTTCTCCATTGCTCCAATTCCTTTTTGGTCTGTGAGTTTTGTCAAGTAGTACAAACAACCAAACAACAAAATAACCAAATAATCCTGAACTATATTTCACAAAATGACTTCTAAAGAGCTCTAGCTTAGCAAAATTAGGTTATGAGGGGCTAAAAGAAGCTGCTGACTGCTGAAAATATAGTGTAGGTACAGAACAACCAGAGTGATCACCTTGCCAGTGAATTTAAGAGAGCAAACAAAGGGACAGAGTGAAGTGTGCAGAATAATTTTCAAATTAAAAAAAAAAAAATCAAAACATTATTTTGAAGTAAGAAATGTATGTTATAGACAGGCTACTGGAGAAATGATACTTCCTCTTGCTCTCAGTGAAGGGCTATAAAGCTCCACATTTATGGTGCTTACCTGAGGCTTTCTACAATCTTGGTAACAACAGCTGAAAGGAAAACTAGAGGAGCCAGCCCAGAGACTGCCCAGGCAGAGTCATTGGCAGGAGGGATGCCACCAGCTTGGCATTTTGAAAAAGTTCTCTCTGAAAAAACAGCGAGAAATAACTGGTTGAAATGTGATAAAATGTTACTAACTTAGCCTCCTGCAGGACAGATTTGGTTCTTAAAAAAAACCCAATCTTGTCCACATTTTAAAGAGTCCTTTCCATTTTCAAATCTGCACCCACAGGATACAGATTAAAGCAAGTTATACCTTTGTTAACAGAGGGTCATTTTTTAAGGGCAATTTTGTACCTACTTGACTTGCAAAGGGCTATGTCAAATCCAACCAAGCAATGCTTTGTTCACCGAGAGGCACAGAAAAAGTCTTTCTGACTACAAGAGTCTCTCAGCTTCCTAAGCACTTAAAAGTCACTAGTCCCAAACACTTCCTGAGTTCATTTGCATAAAATGCACCCCTTTTCTTCTATTTCTTGCTTCACACATTATTTTCATACTGCATATTAGACCACTAATAAAGTACAAGTTTCAGAGAGTATGATCTAGTCTAATAAGTACACAAAGCCTAAAAGGACTGAAAACCCCCAGCTTCTCTGATCATATTCATTGGCTGTGTGTTTTAGTACAATGAAAAGTAATGATAATGTGTGATTTGTCGTCTCAGAACTTAAATTTTTATCAGCGGAAGTTAATAATTCTCACTTTGGATAGGTCATAAGGAAAAAAAAATCAGTCAATAAATGTTAAGCTAGAAACAGTTTGAAACAAATCACCAGACCTCTGGAAAACACCTGGAAACAAGCTGTGAGTTATGGTCAAAGTTGAATAAAGTAAATTAGTAAGAATTGGTGGAATAATTTGTTTCTGAATGTTTGGTTTCCAGAACAGATTTTCACAGTAATAAGTATGATAAGGATCTTTTCCTTGGTCAGGACAGGCTAATTTTCACATTTACATGGCCAGGAGGTGGAGTCATAGAAGTCCAGTCTTAAGTACATGCACAATATTCCCAAAGGGACAGAATTCAATACAGACCTCAAATTTAAGTGAGTTAGAGACTTCTTTTGTGTGTGGATGCAGAGTAGTAAAACCTATCTTGGAGTTTATGGATATGGTCCACAAAAAAAAAAATCATTAAGCCCTCTGTGGAAAATCTGTGACAAGTGTGTGAACTGGGACATTTTGCTAGAAACAAACAGGATCAGCCTCATGTTTTGCCTCATCTGCCACCAAAAGAAAAAGATGACTGCATCATAGCTTTCGGGAGAAAAAGACATGAACAGCACATCAGTATTCTGTCCAGTAAACTTCATCATTTTATAAATACTTTTAGAACTTTGAAAATAACCAACAGAATAACCAGCAAGAAGAGGGACATGTTAGATCAAAATGAAGAGAATATGTATGTATTAATGTTAGAACCAGTCATGTTGCTAATCCCTGTGCACACTTGAAATGAAAACATATTTCATGGCAGGAAAAAAACCCCACAGTTATGAGCTTTAGAAAAATTCCAAAGCGCGTGCTGTTAAGAGAGTTAACGTAATGAGGGGAGTTACAAGATAAACCGAAGCTGCCTGCTGAATGACTGTGCAGAACAGAAACAATCTGTATAGAATGAGTTACTTCAAAAGGAAGTATTATGAAGTTTTCATCCCAGATTAAGTATTTTCAAAAGTAAGTTGTGCTGAAAGTTTTAGAAGCTCCATTCTAAAACAACCTGGAGAACAGAAATCTGGATAGAAAACACACTATAGTAACAGAAGCAGGTAAAATACTCCATTTCTTTTTGGTAGAACTGCATTTCCATTCACCATAGAGTAAAATTAATTTAACTGTGACAAAGAAAGATGACACTTAGGAGCTAGTGCTGAGAGACAAAGAGATAACACGTTTATCCACTCTGCTCAATAAGCTATTTGTCTGTAATCTACATCCAGGCAAGATCACTTGAAGATTCTGCACACAACTTTGCTGCTTCAGTAAAACCAAGCCAACTTCCTAGGAATATTTGTCTAATGTTCTGATGACATTGTCTTCAAATGAACATTCACATTCTGTGTAGGACTTTGGGCATGCTCGCAGGACTGCTCTTTATATTCTCCATTTTCCAGTAATGCTGAAGACCAGATTTCAGGAGACTGACCATTTTCTCAGTTTGGTTGGAGTTGTGGGAAAAATTGGCTTTTACTGGCTGAATTTTAAATAAAAGGAGGGAAGGATAAAAGGAAAAAAAAAAAAAAGAAAAGGTGGTGGCTAGGGAATTCATTTACCCCAAATAATTTTTACAATTTTCTTACAAAAATAGAAATCCCCCAGGATTTAACTACGAGTTGAACTAAACTTTTTTTAAAAACTAAAATTACATACTTTTTCATTTCAAAATTTGTTAAATTTTGAAACAAGAAAAGAATTTCAGCATTCAAAAGCTTCAGTTGCTGACCAAAACGATTCAGAGAATTAACAGAAATTGATAATAGGTTGGTTTCCAGGACCAGAATCTCAAATGAAACAGCTAGCAGAAAAAGAATGCCTAGATCTAGTCTCAATTGCTAACTTCGTCTTCCATTTCTCATTCTCTCCTGCCTTATTATTGCACTTCCCTTGCAGCAGCTTATCTAATTCACACATACTGCTTTTTAAATTTAAAAGCCCCTACTAAAATTTTCCTTGCCCATCATCCACCATTTAAACTTGTGTTTTTTCTCCTTTGACTTTGCAGAGGAAATTTTCAAGATCGTTTTTAGTACACAAGCACAACAAAAAGCCTTATCAAATATTTTGCATATTGTATCTCTCTTGTCTCTTTTGCTTGTTGTGGAACATCATGTTCTTCTCTTTCAGCCATTCCTAGCTCTACTCTGTGCCCCACGGCACCCCCAAGGAGTGGTGTTTCCTACTTAGAGCAGTTCATTTCGCTCCTACTTTTACATGCAGAAGGCACCTCTAGTCTCTGAAATGTTATGGTACAGTCCTTTCTCCCCAACCACGAGAGAGAGAAAGATTTTTTTCTTCTTTAATATGAAAAACATCAAAATCACAAGATATACATATAAATCTCCACCCTAAAAACATACATTTCTTCCACGTTGCCAAGGAAATGAGTACATAGTTAATCACGATGAAATAAACACAGTCCTCTCCACCTTCTCTACCTTTCAGTCTGTCAGCCCTCCAGGCCAGGAGCTTCTCACTGCATTTCTGTACAAACTTTGGGGATGCAACAAAATAATTAAGAAAAAGTCTTCACATTCTGAGTGAGACCGTGCTACTGTAGGGGATGTAACTGCCATGACTGAGAAACACAGGACCTGTGTTGGTGACCGAGTTAAGCTACAGGCCTGAGAAACTGAAGCCAGGAATTGCACATGCACCCGAAGGTCAGCAGATTTCTTGTCTCTCTCTCCGTGTACCCTGCAGTGTTCTGTTAACATTTTGCAATAGGTTCAGCGGCACAGTTTTTGGGGTGGGTGTAAGAACGCACCGCTTCCTGTGGTGGCCGTTGTGCTTCCTGTTTTCTCAAGGCCGATGGAGACAAGCTGGCGGGGCTGCTGATTTTGAAACAGGGGCAGCTGCATGATTGTCTTGTGAGAGCTCAGAATGAATCACCATCCCATCCCTATAGAAAAATCCCGAAGCTTCCCAGAGTTGGAGCTTTAACTCCAGTGGGGTTGGGCTACCTGCTTATGCATTGAGAAGAAGGTGGGGAATGCCCAGAACACCAAACGGTCAAAAATCAAGAGCCAGACCACAATAGATCATGAGGTTGGCTCAGAAATCATACAACTTTTGGAAAAGATTTTTTCTGTTCACTTAGTTTCCATTCTTTGAGGCACAGCCCCATTCTCTGCAATAAAAGCAAGAGATATTTTCTCTTTGAATATGAAAAACATGAAGTCTCATGCGATTTTTCATAAAACCACAAGTCAGCAACAGTAGATGGACAGGAAGGTCACTGAAACACAGAACTACCTTTACACAGCCTTTTGACCAATAAATATCCAAACCATTGTAGTGTTCTAGGATACACTAAATTCAATTTGTTGGTAAAGAAGGGAACTTTTGGTAAAAGACAGGAAAGGAAGGGAAAATAAATTGAGAAAAAAGTTCATCTGATGTAGGATAAAAGATGCAAAATTAGTCTATCCTGTTACAGCTTTATCCAGTTATTATCATTAAAACTCCTGTATCAATATGAGACATTTTCCAGACCTATTTATGAATAACTACAATATAAGCAGGATTACAGAGGATGCTTCCCTGAGCAGGAGATTCTCAAGAATTAAATGAGTATTTGACGCACCTGCTTGCAAGAAAAAAAAAAAAAAAGGTTTGTAAAAAAAGGCAAGTAGTTAAATTTATACTGTACTTTGACCTCCAGACTCACATTGGCCCCTAGATTGTCTAGAAATTTGAGGCTAACACCTGTTAGCTAACATATGCTAATAAATATGCTTGAGAAATCTTGCACAGACAAGGCAGTGTGCATTTTACCAGCTCACTGAATTAAATGTTAGGCTGTTCTCTATTTTTTAAGTTAACCACCAATGTTTTTAGCAAACTAACATGACTTTTTTTAACCTGTTTCAGTCCAGATCCAAGCCTCCCAGCCTGCTTCAGCTTGTTTCACTATTAAAGCCTCAATTCATTGCTGTTGTCTTCAATCCCATGACCAAAAGCAGCCTAGCTCTATATTTTGGAAATAAAACCTAAGCAAAATGAAAAGGAGACAGTGAGAAAATAAGAGCCTAGAAAATCTCTCCTGAGAGAGCTGAAAGGAGCTGTGGTAAAGGATTGGTGGGACCCTCCTGGGGAGATGTGTGTGGTCACCCCCGACATTTGGAGCCAGCCCAGAGAGGAACAGAGACTACTATTTAAACCAAATCACTCTGAGGCATGAGACAAAAAGATCAAGGAGTAACAGAGTGACTGTGTGTTCAACCCAACTGACTGACAAATGTTTAGCTTGTGCTGGATGCATTTAACATACGTACCAGAGAATACTTTTATATTCCACCACCTGGATGCTAACACCTCTTGCTTTTAACCATCTATTTGAACCACATGCTACATTGTCTAAAATACTCCCAAATATGTGCACGTCATTTTCCACTTCCTGAACCTTCACATCCTCCTACTCTTGCCTGGTCCCCCATAATCTTAGACTGTGTCTTACATAAGTATCCAATATAGATGAATGCCCCTTTGCTTTCTGAATTCTTGTCATGGGCCTGCCCTGAGTTTTCACAGAGAAGTGAATATGAAAGAGCTCGAGTTCCTCTCTCCACACTGCATTTGTTTCACTTTCTCCTCTTTTCACTCACTGATTTAATCTGAAGCTCTCTGAGCTCAAGTGTAGGGTTCCTGAGTTCCCAGTTCATAAGATGAAGACATTGGCACTGCTGGAGGATGTAAGAAATGAAGACACGCCATTAGATGTTGTCATGATCTGCCTCAATGGCTCTCCCTTCAAGCACCCATTTCTTTACTTGCATTCTTTTCTGAAAATCTCATCAAGCCGGCTTAGCTGTATCTACACTGAGGTTTGCATATAAAACACTAAAATAAAAAAGGGCACATCCCAGTTTCCCTCCCATGCCACAGACCAAAGCTCTTCTGAGAATCATTATGTGGTGGCCCCATAAGATAACTTATTTATTTTTCCTTCCTGGCTTTAAAAGCAGAATGACTGCAGTCCCCAGTCACATGCATCTTTGCCCGTCTGGTACGCAGCTCAGTTTGCAGCAATATGGAGTTAGCATGGCTCTTGCAGGGCAGTTCCTTATAACCTCAACTGAGGTGTTCAGAAACTGGAGAAGCAGTGTAGAGTGGTGCAGACAGGTCCTAGAATTTGAGAGGAAATGCAATGCTAAAAAATGTGGAGGGTAGTAAAACAAATGTGGATGGTGGTTTAAAAGAAGATAAAATCTAGAGATATGTCACCTATGGATTTATCAGTATCCATAATTTTGGATGACGTGATGAGTGATACTAACTTTCCCAAAATGTCCAACAGTGTTTCCTGTAACTGAACTAAGACAGAGGATCAAATCACATTGTTTTGCGGTTACTGATGTACAACAGCAGCTCCAAAACTTCTGCATGAGGAAGCAGGCCTTCACAGACCTGTGTGATAAAGCTGCCCAGTCCTTTGGAACCACATACCATACTGACCAGAAAGGCAGGCTGCTATCTGGAAACTGGCTACCCAAGGCTGCTACGAGTCCGTGGCTAACCATCAAGTCAACTGTCAGGTTGCTGGGTGGGGTGGGGGGTTGCAGCGTTGTTATGAAAGTTGTTTATCCACTGATTATCAGCAGCAAGAACATACTTGAAATAACAGCAGGCTTTTACAGAAAGAGCCTCTAACTTGCAGTATGGTATGCACTGTGTCCATGGTTTGTGCTCCATCAGGAGCCCATGAATAAGCAAAACCAATGCTACTCCTCTCTTCTTCAAAGCTTGATAAAGACAAACTGAGCAAGACCAATGTGGACAGCATGAGCAAAGTGTGGGATGTGGGAGTTCTAGGGAAATCATGCATATGCAATGTTGGGCAATCTGGAACCTTATTCTTTCCCATCGAGATAGTCATCAGCAGAGTCCACTCCAGACACTGCCAGTCTGCAGTCTTGTCCTTGCCCATAACATTGGTGTTTTCACTTGAGATGGTCAGGTAGTACAGGCATGAGCACAAGCTTGAGCTTGTAGCTATCAGTCAGATAAATCTTAAGTCTGTTAAAGAGGAAAAGTTGCGGCAACAGAATTTCCCAGAATTTAACAAATTCATATCACTGAATAAAATAGCATATTTGTGAGAATTTGCTGGGCTGCGCTGGATGACAATTCAAAAAGAAGTAGCTAGGAATTCTGGGCCCACTTATTTTCCAGGTAACCTCTTTGCTCTGCTCAGGAGCAAAGACCACGTGTGTGTATCAAACCTATAAGTTTTTTAATTTGGATAAAGTAGTACAGAATACACTAGAACAAGAGCTTCTGCTCTTATGTAAGAGGCCTGCAAAAAGGTACTGCTACATTTAAAAATAAAAGTCCTTTTCTTCCTCTTGTTTTCACTCTTGCTTTTCAGGTTCCTCCCCTAATCCAACTGGCAGAACAAGTGATACGCTCTCAACACTGTAAGAAGAAACTAGCAAAAAAAAACCCAAACAAACACCTTCCTAGCCTGGGTTAAATCTCTTTTGACTCCTTTCTATATATAAGTTTCTATATATGAGCATAAGCATATGCTGGAGGCAGATACAACCAAAGCCACTGCAAAATATGAAAGGAGTAGCAAAGGTCAGCAACAAACTGTACTAAGGTATTTTTTTCTGTTTTATGAACAGTTTTAATCTAATTTGAAGAAACTGGACCCAGGGGAAAAATTACTAAATAAATACTTTGTGGAAATTCCTTGCATTTCCAGTCCAGTCAAATACAATAAACACGCTCCCCTGAAATATATACACAAAGTCTAGAGGTAAGTCATCTATGGATTTATCAGTATCCAGAGAAGGAGACACTCTATTGTAAGAAAGAAAGAAAATTCCTCTCCTGTGCAAGGCTGGTGAACACTGATCATAGTTGTGGTGTACATGTATGTAGGAGAGGCCTTCAATTTTTTGTCTAACAATTGGTACTGAACAGGATGTGTGCCCTTTATCCTTACACAGCTGCAAGAATAATAAAGAAAAGTAGTATCTTGTCCCAACAGCCACATGTTCCACACCAAATCAAGTATCTCATTGGTAAAGGGCCGACAACAGATGCAAATGAAGAATGTGGGGATTCATCCATACAAAAACAGAAGAACCAGAAACAGCAGAATTACACAATCACTTTAAAACCACTTCAGATGTTTTGTTCATATATATTCCAAGTGGGTTCCCTAAGGACATGCTAGCAATTTCTGACTGCTAGGAAGATGACCACTATAGTCCTCACTACAGACTCTAGAAGAGGTCTCCCCCAACCTAACAACTAACCTGTCAGTCAGGTCACAGAGTAATGTAATGCAAATGCAATACATCTAAGACAGGCTGAGAAAACAGTTTTAGCCTTAGTGGAGTGTGCGAAAATGCTATAATAAGAGGAAGGTCTGCAGGCTGACAGGATCTGTGAGAAAATTGTCCTAGGATTGAGACAGATTCTCTGGGGGAGATTTTTTTGTGTGTGCTATAAACTGTCACAAAGTATGTCTATCCTGAAAAATACATTATTGTGCAGAGATCTTCAAACAGATGCCTGGGGGACGTCTCTTACATACAGTGGCATGACCAGATTCATGGCTGAGTGGAAGTTTCTTCTTAGTGCCTTACTATGGAGGTATACCAGTCTGTCCGGAGAATCCTGAAGACGCTGCTGCACTCTGGGGTGTGGATAGTCCTGCTGTGGCCCTATAACTATTTACTGTTATTCTTAGAAGAGAAAGTCCTCAACGCCTGAGGTGTGTGTTGAGCATCATAATACATAGGAATAAGCTTAGGGAAAAATCCCTGAGAGATTGTAAACTCTCTGACATTTAAACTAGCAGCTATTTTAGTTACTCTTGTACAAAGCTTTATTGTCACAAGATTACCCGGTGAGGAGGATCTGTCAAGAGAGCTTATTTTTGGACAGCTCGCCTCTTCTGAAGTGATAGTAACAATACATATTTTTGATGAAAAGGTGACAAACAAACAGACTATCACAGATGTAACAAAATTTGACTAATCACATCTTTGGGTTTCTAAAATGGAGGTGGTTCTCTATAGGAAAATGAGCATGAATCAGACTTCAGAATAGAATGCCTTTTAAACTTCTGAGGATTACAGGCTAACATAGCCAGTTTCAAAAATTAAATCTTGCTTGTTTCAGGAATGTAGAAAATAAAGATTTTTTAAAAGTAAGCTAGGATAGGTTAAGACTTTACTTGGGAAAACGAAAACAAACACAACCCCAAAAATGGTTTACATTTAATTTTGTTGAAACAGCACGATGATGACTTCCTCATTTGGGTTATTTTTTATATTCCAGTTAAGTGTCTTTCATCAGTGATGTTCCCAACAGCAAGCCAGATGTAAACCTTCAGAGTCAAGGTGAAAAATTTGTCCTTGTTTCTTTCAGAGCATATCTAGAAGATTTGGTGATGACTGACCATGAAGATGATGAGGATCTGTTCACTATTCTTGTTTCAGGAATCATGGTTTTATGAGTAACTACAATAGCTGCATGCAGTTTTGATCTTTCTAATAACTGACTGGATGAGAAGAATAAACAGAAAAAGATTTAGGAAACTTTCCTTCTGTGATAGCAGAAATGCATCTGGGAGTGATCCCAGGTTTGTGGACACTGCAAAAGAACTAAATGCATTTGTTGTATGGAAAGGCTACTCAGTGTTTCTCTCCAACCCTACACATACTGGCCATGAAGAAAAGCCTTGTCTCTTCTGACCTCATACCAAATGGGAACGGAAAGAAATGGGGAACGTTCTCTGAAAGAGGTTCTGAGGAAGAATACATATCCATTAGGCCATCCTTTCATCAGCAAGACGTAACTTGTGAATGGAAGGAATTTTAGCACTGTCTCTCTTGAAGGTTTGATGTTACTGTTTCAGCAAGGGGGGGGTGGGGAAAAGAGCACTGCAAATCCCACTACCAGCTCACAGCTGTTTCCTAATATAAAGGGCTCTGGCACCAGACCTGGAAACACCTTGGTATGTACTGATATCTCAGGCACTACAAGCAAAAGTGTGAATAGGTTTGGTGCCAAAAAGTCGATGATAAAGGGAAATAAATCATTATTATAAAGTTTGGGTGCTTAAACAACCTTTGGAACTACGCTCAGCATTCTAGCTGCTGGGAAGTCATGGGATTCATGGATTGTTACTGCTTTTTGCCTCCCACATACAGAGGAGAGTTGGCTGGTGGTGTGACCCATACTGCAACAATATAGATTGATGAAACATGTCCTTAGTTTATCTTCAAGGATCATGCCCATTTCTTCTAGGGCATGCCAATAGCAGCCCTCTTCCTAGGACTGACACAGCTACTGAAACTGATTATGGCATCCTTCTGTGGTTTTCATTTTGATTCTTCATGGTCAGATTCAGAGCAACGAACATGCAGAGGGATTCTGCCAGGTTTTTCCGTCAGACGTCTAACTGCACAGTGTAACACAAAATGCAGTTAATCTGCAGAGCTCCTAAGGTCTTTGTTTTCTTCTGCCTGAAGTCTTCTGACTAGCTCCAAAAAAGTTAATCCCATCTCAACTAAAATACACAGAATCAAAGCTGTGATCCCAGAATGACATAAAATAAAGGAGTCTCTAATCCAACTAATTTTTATTATCATCCTTTGTCACATTATTCCTCTGCTTTCTGGGTTTAGAATTCCAGTTACACTCTCTCTTTGATGCATCGCATCTTCCATCACTTGTAATAAGATCCAAGATATAACCCCATAGGAGGATTGCCTCCTGGCTAGAGAACCTCTGATCAGCCAAACTTCCTTCACAAAGTGAGTCAGTCTATGCCCCAGTCCCCAGGTGAGCTCTTTAAGAACACCTTCCTGTAGCCCTAACACCCAGTACAAGATGATGCAGTCAATAGTACCTTAGATTATTTCCTGCTACAGGTGGTTTGAGGATGAGAACCAATCCTTCACTTTTTGTATGACAAGACAAATAATCAAGAGAAATCCACCACCTGAAGTGGATGGGAAGATCAAGAAATAAGCTCAAGAGAACAGGTCAGCATATCATTCAAAGGAGGAGTTAAATGGCAAAAACTGTTCTTGTAAACTACTGGAATGCTGTTGAGCAATAGTTTTGGTAACATACTCATACTTGCATACATACAAAGATTCTCACATGTATGCACAAAAACATAAAGAAGACCCTTAGAATTGGGAGGTGATTTGAAGGTGGCATTCAGAAAGGGATAAATATTGTGGGGCTCTCAGTTTGTGAGGTTATTGCTGTTCTTCACAGCTCCCTCAACAGCAACTTAGAGCCAGATCTATTTAAAAACAGCAAAGGCAGAGAAGTGAAGTTGCCTTTGGTTGTGCTTTTTTTCTCTTTCCCGTTGTAGCTTCCTCTTTCTCTTCACCAGCTCAGCACTGCTGGCAGCTTTTTATAAACCACGATTCCTACTGCTGTCAGCTTGTTTGGAAACTACATGGTGAGCTCAGTCCAGCAGCTACTGCTGTGGGTTTGTGTTTAATTGCAGACCGGATTTGCTTTCAATTCTGTACCCACCACCATAATTTTCATACCAAAACACTCAAAGAGCTCTACATATTCAAAAATATACCATACAAAGCAGAATTTTGCACTAAACATATGCAGTTATGTAGCATAAACTAAAAGTGGAAATGTGTTCTCATAAATAAGGAGTGGAGAATTTCTGCACAATGCATTTGGCCTCTGGAAGGTTAAGCCATGGCAAGGCAGTTAGTAATGCTGGGTTATTCTAGGCTGACAGTAATCTGCACTGAGCATGCAAAGTGATATCACAACCAGAACAATACCCTGTTTCCCTGAAAATAAGAACTACCCCAAAAATAAGCCCTAGCATGATTTTTCAGGATTTTTGAGGATGCTCAAAATATAAACCTTACTCCAAAAATAAACCCTAGTTACAGTTCATTAAAAAAAAATAAATTTAAATAGTGTCCAGGCAGCTATACATGTAACAAAGTAAGCATATTTTGGAGCAAAAATTAATATAAGACCCTGTCGTATTTTCAGGGAAACAGGGTAGCTGTGAAGTAAAAAGCAATATTGAGAAGATCTTCATTTGTAGAGGAATCTTCTACAGTATCTCAGACATCTTTAACACCAGAGACACGGTGGATGGGTGAGTAGAGTGCTGTCCAGAAAAATTACGATTACATGAATGATCAGGAATAAAAGAGTAAAAAAGCTTTGTCTAGCCATAGCATCAAGGATTACTCAGCAGGCAGAAGCAACAACGGGGAGGAGCAGGAGCAGGACTGTGGGTTGGGATAGTGAGATAAACAGCACCAGCACTCGTGAAGTCCTTGTTCTCTGCCTGCTGATCCAAAGGCAAACTTTGCTGTTGGTTTGCTGGAGAAACTAACTTGTGACAGACACTTAATATTTCTTCTCACCACAGCAGAAATGCCACAGCCAGTTAGGGACTGGGGGATGAAGGCAAGATCTTGGCTTGAGGCAAACAGTACTCAGAAGAAAAGCTGTACAAAGAAAATAAAGTTGTAGGTTCCTCCTCTAGGTCAGAGTTAAAAAAACCTTTTTACTTGCATAGCTCTAAAATGTTTCCATGTATGTACAAACATACATGCAATTTACATGGTCAGTTTAAGCCCTTTGATAACAGGGTTACTGTTTGTTACTTTTCTCAGATCCCTTAGAAATACTCCACGGACTTGCAGAGGCCTACAACAGACCATGAGTTCACAAGTCACTAAATCCTGACTGGAAAATATATGTCTAAACATAGTACTTGGACTAGTTAAACTAAATCTAATTTCTGTATTACTGAATTAAACAAAAACAACAACACTGGTAATAGCATGCTGCAACTGTAAACTATGTTAAATTTAGTCACTGTTTAAAATACACAATCCAGTACTTGAATGAAATTTAAAACACACTGTTAAGGCTCTATAGGTAAGTGAGGTCTATGACTGAAGTGACAAAAAACTTGAGCAAGCCCTGGGGCATAGGAGTGGGAATAAGGTGACTGTAAAAGAGTTGCAGCTCCATTTATCAGCAGAGCACATTTTATCAGTACCTGTTTGCCCATTCTGTACATAACTGAATGTAGTATTCCTAACGGAATTGTAACTGTCTCAGCCCATTGTGTTATCCGTAGCAATGGGTCACAATGGTTAACTAACACGAACCTCCTCAACAGACAAAGCCATTGGGAAAGTTTGTCCCCTTCTCAGCTGGCAGGGATCCTGTAATTTGGGGACAGTCAGCTGAGTTATAAATACTCTGCCATGGCTCTGTTTTGATGTCTACTCCTTTGTCTCGTCCCATCTCCTACCCAGAAAAGAACCATTTCCCTTTTCTTAATGACCACTGAAATAATTTAGGGAATTTCCAGAACATGGTGTGCAGATTCTGATTCACTTTAACCCCAGAAAACATTTAACTCCTTCTGGAAATTATAATGAATTGATCCAGTCCTACACACTAGGATACCCCCAGTTTCATTCCTCTTTCCCTTTTTCCCTTTCAACCATATACAAGCACCGAGCATCCAAAGCATTCTGCTCCTCTGCACCCCTCTGTCACAGTAGTGAAATCTACTTAGTCATGAGACATTAGGCTCTCCACACTGTTAACTGGGTCAGATTTGAGGAGGTATCTTCTAAAACAGGAAGATAATTTCATTTTTCGCATTTTCTGAGATACATATATATGTCTTCTGTAACATTATTTAAAATGTTTCACTGCTTCCACTAGTATAACATGGTCAAAACAAAACCTCTGTTTTCCTTCCCTTCTACCTCCTTCTTTTAGCAAAGCTATTCTTCTGGCTCCCGCTGTCACTCAGGTGTTGTCTCTGACACTAAGCCAAACTACACAAGCAGCCTTTATAAAGGATGTGCAGCTTCCTCTTGCAGGACACCTGTAAGATAAAACTTTTTCACTTTCATAGCCTAAGCTCTCACCAATAGCCCCACCTATGGCAGCCTCCTTGTCTCTGGCCTTCCTAGCTTCAGACTCTCTTTTCCTTTCTCTCCAGTGTAAGGGAGGATCAAAATACTGTTCAAGTGCTCTCTTTTGTATTTCTCCACTAAATTCTTGCCAGTTACTACCTCAAATAAATTTTGAAGTCCTTTTAGCACCCTTCACACAACCGGTACTCCCTAATTTTTGTTTGTTTAATGTATAATACAATACACTAATATAATTGTTTAATGTTTGATGTAATACTTCTGGCACAACAAGAAGAGTTAAATACAGTTCGGTACAGTCAAATACTGGACTGTAGGTATAGAAAATTGCTTGTATTAATAAAAAAAAGGTTGCAAAATTAGAAGACCAATAACCACAGTCATAAGAACAAGAGGAGGGAGGAAATAAAGTATCAACACATATATTGTTACCAGAACAACTTTACAAAAAAATAATACCAAAATACAGAGCAAAACAACTGCAACCAAATAAAAAATTATCAACTCCTTCAATGGGCCTGCAGTCTTTACATGGCTGATGTAGCATTTGTCAAAGCAGTAAGCAAATTGTCCCGCTAAAAAAATTGAACAGCTTAAGACGGATCCACTTATCTCTAGACTGTTAATTTCTTCTACCAGTAAATTAGTGAAAGATGTTAGCTTTGTACCAAACTCTGCAGATTTCAAGGCACCTGAAAAAAAGGAAAGAAAGCATAAATGAAGACCAAAGAATCTAACTGTATGTCACTTATACAGTAAAGATGGCCTAAGGTTACTAAAGAATGAAGCATAATTAACTCAAACAGAATTTTTCTTCTCTGTAACTACTGTAAGAAAAAGATTTCTATATATAATCTGCTACAGACTGTGTGATACACAAGTCGTACACACCTGTCCTAATCATACACATAAAGCTGTGACATGAGGCATGCATGCACGCTTCACCACTTACACAGCCAAATGTCTACTGTGAGGATGTATAAAGAGGACTGGCTTCTAGTACTGCAGTTCCTCTGCTTATGCAAAATTCCAGACACAATGTCCTTGTGAAAGTGGTGGCAGAGAACCAACCGGCTGTAAACCAGCCTGCTACCTGAAGAAATTATTATTTGTGAATAGGGTTTTTCTCTTTAGAATTCTGAGAGATTACTAAGAGATAAAATCCTAATAAGATGCAAGTCTGGCAAGTATTATTTACATTAGGAGAGCAAGACTTCTTCCGAGATACCGCTGTGCTCTCAAGCAAGAACTGCTGCCTAAATATCTAAATCTAACTCCATACAGCAGAGTTATTTCTGACACAGCTTGGCAGAAGTCACCACAGATCCAGGGAATGAATCTTTTCTACTGGTGGGTGTAGATCAGCAATGTAGTTCATATCATCAGTGCACTTCTAAAATGAATCTCCTGATCCTTCCCACTTATTGTGCTTTAATTTATACCACATAGCTGTATTAGAGTGCACAAACTGGATTCTTTTCACCTGAAACTGAAGATGTGTCTCAAGACTCCATCTGCAAATGGGACTTCAATCCATGATATCAGCCTAGGACTGGTCTGAAGTGATACCCCCCAAGGGGTGGTTGTTGAGCCTTCAGCAACAGCAATTTTTTGCTCTAAAGATATGCTCTTATTGAGCCAGATCTCAGATGCACTTCATCCTTATGGTTTAATTATGACTATTAAAGAGTCTGGTTGTGGGAGGAAGAACCTCAGCTGGAGTGTAGGTTCAAGACACAACTCTATGAAGGAGTGTTTGACAATACTGCTTGCATTTTACTGGTGCTACTGACTGTATATAGCGCGTAGACTGGATGTAGACTTCAAAAGCAGATGCTTTAATATTAAAGGACTCTTCTACATTAATTGCTTGAAATGATACAACCATTTTAAGAGACTGGATGTCTATAAATGAGCAGGAATGTGTAAATTAAAAATCTTTTGCTTGCAGAATACAGAAGATCATTAAAAACTGGTATCAAATCTTATAGATTTTTGAACATGCCTTAAAGCAAGACCAATTTTTTCCAAATACAGTAAATAATAAAATGTAGCTGAGATGACAGATCTTGAACCCATAGGGGAAATTTCTTCTTTGTTGAATTCTGCTTTATGGACACTTTAAAAGTTACTAATAAAATGAGTAATGAAGTGCTTTTCATTTGTGTAAGTGATTGCATATCATAATGGTTCCTAAAAATCCATGAGGTTTTCTGTGTTAGTACTGATTCAAATCACTCCTCCTTCTCCCAATCAAAAAGGTTATCTTCATTCTGATATGGATTTAGTCTAGTCTATACCTGAAAGTCTTTATGGTATAGTGAAGCTAGTTAAGACTGTGATATTTTAATGCCATTTTTATGAGATTTCCCACTGGCAAAAGTCCTTGTACAGATGCAGTTACATAAAACTCAGAAACTCATGAAAGCTGAACTGTCAAAAGCACTTTTTGGTCACTAGGAACTGCATCAGCTCTAGGAGGGGATGCTCGAATAGTGGGGAAAAGTCTTTGTTCAAATGTACCATGGTAATAAAGCTGTGGGCATCAGAAGGAAACATCAGTGAGTGATAAGCCATTACAGTGGAAAGGGAAGCACCTTTCAGCACAGTCTGCTTTCAAAGTGTTATAGGCCCTAAGGTGAAGCTCCACATGAGGAAAAGGTGGCAACCGATTCTCCACAAGTAACTTGCAGCAGCCACTTTCTGACTCCTACTCTCTCATTATGGAAAAATGCAATGAAGATATCTCAACTCATATCTTCAACTCAATAGTGGTATTTGTAACAAAGAGTTAAATGCACAGGATTTTGCTCTAGAGCTTCAGGC
The DNA here is from genome assembly GCF_964273445.1 of Streptopelia decaocto. NCBI lineage: Eukaryota > Metazoa > Chordata > Aves > Columbiformes > Columbidae > Streptopelia > Streptopelia decaocto. Next base: position 42,896,691 of record NC_138661.1, on the reverse strand, counting down.
CCCACAGATTCCCCAGTCAGAGAGACCCATAGGCTCTCTTCAGAGAAGAGGGCAGACTCCCCCATGTCATCTGAATGAATGTTCAATGTTAAAGGATGATGTACAAGACCCACAACCTGACTTACTTCTAGATAAAACAACTTTGATGAAAAACACAACTCTGTGAAGGATATGGAACATACAAGGGAATCCCTTGCTTAGAGGTCTTGTCTTGCTGTTACAAGAAAACTCAGTAGCAGAATCTATGTAAACACTTGTTTCTGATTAAAAGATTTCAGGATGAGTGATGTTGTATGTGGTTTTAGCAGGGAGAAAAATTACCTTCCAAGCACCAAACAAGGTTTGAGGTAACGGGACCTCTCTGTGATGTGGCTGCGAGTTGAAACCCTTTTGCTTTTTGTAACTTGTGGTTAGAAATAGATTGAAGAATAAATGGGTAGAGGTAGGGGAAGAACTGTCTCAGAAAAACTGCATACAGTGAGGTGATGCTTACATGGAAAATCTCTCAGATTAATATGAATGTTAAATGTTTTTAGAAATAATTTTCAGAAATTTAATCTTTCAACTCAGCAGGTTTTTCTCTAGTTCACCAAATTCCCATGGTACAGAAGGATCTCAACATTACTTCAAAAGCCTTTTAAAGGTCAGGTTACACTCTGTGAGTAGCAGTTCACATCATATGCCTCTGGAAACTGGTTCTCTGCTATGCAATTGTTTGGTAATTTCATCTGTTTTCTGCATGTAAATCATCTAATAAGGTACTGCAAGGATCTGGACCAAAAGCATTGTCCATCACAGGCCTTCCTTTAGGAGTGAGAAGACTCTGTGATTACAAACATAGGATAAAACAACAGTTATATACATCAGTGAGAAAGTAATCTGTGTTGAATTTTAGCAAGATTGTTAGTAGTGATGTTCCTATACAAATGTGATAATGTAAACAAGCATTTTATTCTTGTATGCTTTATGCTTGTAGCATTTCCATTTATGGAAATACTCTTCTTCCTAACAAGTTTATCCAACTTCTGGACTTTCTGCTGGTCCTCAGGCTTTATAGCATATTATTTGGCTCTAATTCATCATACAGAGAATCAATTTCTTTATATTAATAACCTCAGTGCATTTGAGATTCCTCATATGTTAAAAATGGTTGATAGTGTTGGTAATCTAGCATTCCCTGAGTGCAGTGAGGCTGGTGCAAAATATCTGTCCTTATTAGGTAATTTCCTGTGCTAAGAGGCAGTGCAGAAATATCCTCCAGTGTATGAAATACACTTGCATTCCGCTGTAATAGAAGCCTCTCTGTGTAAAACACTACAATTTTAAACCTTCCAGTAGCTGCTTAAGCTATCTCTCAGTGTATGATGAATCAGATAGCATATCTTCTTTGTTCTGAATAGCCTTTTTAATAAACACACAATTCCCACAATTACTTTATCACCCATTATCCAATTGCCCACTTGAAGATTTGTGTATGCTATTGTTCACTCCCTCCTCCTCTGTTTGCACTGAATTTTGTCATTGGGACCGTACTTTGCTCCTCTCCTTTTCCCCCAGGTTGTTCTGATCACTTCCAGGCCGGTATCCAAGGGGAGACTTGAGAACCATTTCAGAGGCAGTAGTGGACTGTTTAGCAGCTTGCTTATTTCTAGGTTAATGTCAAGATTTCATGGTACAAATCAAATAAGAATGAAATGCTTATGTATCAATCCATGCTGGTGAAATTCAGTTTGGGGCTTCAAGAGTTAATGTCCCATCATGTTCTTGATCTTATCCCATTGCTAATATGGTTTGATTGTTGAGTTCCTAAGGGTGGGGAATGAGAGGAACTTGTGAGTGGCCTCTGTTTTACCAGTGTGTGAGGGAGGAAGTCTGTCGTGGCTGAAATTCCCCCTCACACATAGATCCAGGTAAGTGGTGAACGGGCTACTTTCAAAAGCAGAAACTGTGGCACACGGGCATAGATTGAAGGGGAACAACCCAGACAAAGAAACTTCACTTTTCCAAGACATTAGTAACAAACTGTAAAGCAAGAAGGCATTTTGAAGATTGAAGAGTGCTCTTCCCTTGTAGCAAGGCTCCACCTTCTACATGCTACCCCACGGCCCACTCACCCTGCCCCTGCCTGAACCTCACTGCGAAGGGCACATGTTCAGTGCAGCCAAATGCAAGTGAAAAAGTGAGATGAAGATACAGAAGAACACCGTGTGAGAAGAGCTAAAGCCAAATCTCTAAAGAAATTTCCGCACCTGACTTTTTAGATAAAAGTCTACAAATCTTGTCCTCTACTCACTGCTAAAGGCACTTGTGTGAGAGAAGTCAAGTCATTGTATGGGACATGTAATACTTTCTCCTTTTGCCCACTTGCTTTCTCCTTGCAGGAGCTAGAAAAGAGATCAAAAGAAACAAATAAGAGGACTAAGTATCTTTCACTGAATTATTTTGCTCTATTGCAAGGTTTATGAAGGAAGTCTCATGGGCTTAACTTCAGTATTTTGTAGAGAGGTAAGACTGTATATTTGAAACTGCATACTCTTTTTTTCCCTTCTGCTAAGTATTGCCACCTAATTCCAACCCAGGACTACTGTTAAAGCAAGTCTGTGCCCTCACAGATGTGGTCAGGACGGTGTCTCTATGCTACATCATTAAAACAGAGAGCAGCACCATCGTTATGGTTCATCTACAGTGGGAAGCACATAGTCTTTCCCCGAGCACTGCACGCGTACGTTTGTTTATTGGTAGCAGGCCCAGGCTCTGGTTGCTGATTATAAAGCAAGCACCTGCCCATGGCAGATCTGGCTCCGGGCAGACTTCCTGTTGCAGCCGCGGCTCCCTGAAATGAGATTTATGCAAACTGGCTAAAGCTGTGATGTCACAGCGCACTGATAGACCCAAGGGCTATCTCCCTTCTACAGACATTTGATAAAATCAGGAACTTCACATACAGCTCGGGAAGAAGTTCACCTCAGAACCTATTAGGGCAAACTATGAAAACTTGTTAGGGTCCTTCTCCTGTCCTGAGATCCATCACTGCAAAGGGACTTACCAGAGTCCGAGGATCTCACTTTTTTTTCTTTTTCTTTTTTTTTTAATTTTTTTTTCATGTGATTTTTTCATGTCAGTTATTCTGGATGTTTGAAAACTGAATTAAGAAAAATTCACTCAGAAGTTGGCTGAATGTTGCAAGCTTGCAAAATGGAAGGATTTCCCCTCATTCCCCCTGTGAGTATATGGGGTTTATTGGATAATTGGGCTCAGTAGCAAAAGACAAAGTAAACCAGGTTTTGTTATTTGAGAATATCTCTGTTTTGGTCTGTCTTTGTAATGCCAGGAAGTTGGGCTTAGGTCAATATATAAAGCTAGTGACAACATTGCAATGAATGGGAAATTAACATTTCCTCCCTAAACTTGTATCTGATTTTGATCTCCATTTGTTTTCACAGATGAAATGTATAGCATTTTTGTACAGTATGTGTATAGCAAGTCAGTAACTTTTTTTCTTCAGTGATGGCTCTGTGATATAAGGCCAAGTCTTTCTTCAGGTTGTAATTCTTCATAATCTGCAGTCTCTGACATAGTTTATATATTCAACTATCTACCAATCTGTGAGAGAAGAGTTGCTGAATGCTGATTTTACATATTTCAGATTTTAGGACACTGTATGCTTTGTAATGATGGCATTTTAGTTTCTAACTTCAGCTTCTCTTGAACTGAACTCTCTTGAATGTACTTGCTGTGAAAAAACAATTGGTGAATGAGAGGAAAAACCCCACAGCCCTTAATTGTGTCTTTCAATGTTTTCTCAAAGACACAAATTTTCCTGTATACTTAGGAGGCTGTTTCTGTCCTTTCTTTAACTCTGAAGCATTGTTACACTGCTGGAATTTATCATATGGTGAGTTCAGGAATTATTATTTCTGAAGAACATAATGTCACTAACCTGTTGTTCCAAAACAAGGCCTACTGGGAAATCTCTAAACAGAATGGGTAAAAGCGGCCCTAACTAGATTTCATTAAGTTTGTAGAAGCTGAAGAAAAGTCAGATAAGGTGTTTTACTTGGATTTTTATGTGATAGATAACTTACAGTAATTGCTGTATGCGTTCAGAAAACAGAAAGAGACAATGCAGATCCAGGAGTCCTTTTAACAAAACTTGTATCAAGTTTTCTTTTTCTCTTGTCCCATCTAATAAAGGCTAGAGACATGTTTCCTTATCTTCCACTCAGAAAGATAGCCCTTTGAATTCTTTTCATGTTTGGTATCCATCTTGACTGAAAAAATATGTCTTCTTTTGGTGAGACCCTTTACGCTAGCAGTTCATCATCAGTGTCTCTGAAATCCCCTATCTACCCAAAGGGTGAGAAAAGCCTAAAAATCTTTTTTCTTTTTCTTAAACACACCAAGTTGCCCGGTGGATCTCCTGCAAATATGTCAGGACAGAAATCTGAAGAGAAACTGAGAAAATAAAAAAAGTACACAGAGATTTCTCAATATGTTACTTGTGGGACTTAAAAAGAAACCCAAAGTTTGCCCTCCACCAACCCAGAAACCAGCACCTCCGTTAAAAAAAATACATAATTGTAAATTTTCTGTCCACTCATTCACTCATAGCCAAGTTTCCTGGACTCTTTCAGTACTGAATTTCAGTGCATACACTGAACAAATGGAGTGAAAATCTAACCCAATTTGGCCCATATTCTCATTCGTGTTGCAGTTAATATTCTGGCTGAACTCTCTTCAGATGAATGATACAACAGGCAGTGAAAATACAATTATGGCTTACAGGGGCACTTGACAGGGCAAATTGTTTTTTATTTTTGTGAACAAAATGTCCAAAAGTTAATAATTTTGTGGTTTGTACTTTCAAAATTGTTTTAAGAGCACTTTAAGCACTGCCAGTTAGAGCCCCATATGGCATTGTCGCAAGTGTCTGTGCCTCCTGGGACTTTTTCAGAAGGGAGACACGGGCCTGCTTCTAGACAGGGGTTTCTGTGAAGCAACACTTCCCTCCTCCGTCCCTCCCATCTCGGCTGAGGGTGGGTCAGTAACTGCCTTCCTCCCTCCTGTGCTAGGAAACTCTTATCCCTCATCTGGAAAACGCTGCTCAAATGGTTTAGGAGTACTGCATCTTTCTCTGAAGATTAGGAATTTTGTATGGAAAAGTCCAGTGCAGGATAGAATTCAGTTGTGCTACAGGGCAAAAAATTATCATCAAACAGCTTTGCCTAAAGAGGGCCCTGGTTATATGTGAATCCCTAAGCAGCCACTCGTAGAAATCACAGCTTAGCATGGAAGTATATTTGTATGAGAGTGAAATGCCCACAGAAGTGCTCTGTTCCACAGAGCCCATGGCCCAATGAGTGATTGTGCTAATATTTTTACTCATCTTTTCTAAATAGTTATCCTGTATTTTTTTTCCAAGGAAATATGGTTAATCTTGCCCTTAAAACTTGTATGAGCAGCACATCATTGGAAACTGTGTGGAGTATTTCTGAATCACATGCCAGTGAATAGCTATGTCAGGACAACAAAAAAAGATCAGCATTTAGTGAATTTACAATCACTTGGCATCATCTGACAAAGTCTGGGTAAATAATAAGAACTTTCAGACTGCTATTCAGCTGAGTTCCCTGTATCTCAACCAACGCCACCCAAGCTTTCTCCAAGTAGTCCTGTGGTTTTCCCCTTGATTTTCAGCGCAAATAAGGAAGGTGAAGACAGCTGTCCATTTATCAAAGTCTGTGACAGATAAAGTATTGTTTGTTGAGGTTGGAATATGGTTTTAGATAGAGTACTGCACCTCATGACACGTAGGAAAAGAGGTATCAACTTCAGACCACAGCTATGAGGTGCTAACAAAGCTTTCTGTCACTCTTTTACATTAAAACAATTGATAGAACAAATGGCCATTGACATCAGTTAAATATTAAATTGTAACATAAGCCATTCTTTGCATTTTCTAAGGGGAAACAAAACAGTTCAGTGTCATGGAAGTGCTCTTAGTAAGTAAGATGATGAAATGAGTGTGTGGGTGGGGAGGTTCCAGAAAAGGACAGGGCAAGTGGGTAAAGATTGGTACAAGGGGCAACAGCAGCAGATGGTGAAACCTATTCTCTCTAACTAGAGCAAAAGCTTTTAATAAAACTTAAAAAAAAAAAAAAGGGAAAAAAAATTAAAAGTTCTTGGAAATAGTTTCTCTAATTAACAGAAGAAAATATCCCTCTTTCCCATAGGCTAGAGATAATCAGATAGAATCCACACTGTACTGTCTCCTTTGACCACCATCTGATTAAGTTATGATACATAAACTTTTAATATTTAATATACATCTTCTTATCTTAGTTACTGTACCCTTGAAGATCAGACAGCAAGATGGAAAGTGGTCCTCATTAAAATCCTTTGTGGGGATGAATTAATTGGTCCAGGTTGCATGAGTTAACAAGGGTATACGCATACATATTTTATCAAATGGATCGCTGAGCAGAAAAACTCAACAAAGGAAATTCCCACAATGCATAATAAAGAGGTTTTAAGTCCCAGACTTTCAAATCAGAGTATGTAAAAAACCAATGTTCTATGTAAAAGCAGACTGGTTTTTAGCTGTCAAATATCTGTAACTCACTCTGCAGCCAGCCAGATCTGTAAATATTAAGGGTATCACTATTTAACACACCTTCCTTTACACACCTGAGTTCATAAAACTAGCTTTTGAACAGTAGAAATACTTCATTCTCAGCTCTTATGCTGTGAAACACTATTGCCTCTTACGGTATATCAGACTGAAATGGGGGAGTTCAGAAAATCTTAAGGAAGAAAAGACAGCAACTAGGAAAAGTCAAACGCTCTTTCCCATGCCTAAAATACGTATTGTTCATCTACTTTTGGACTAATGCTTGGCCTTCCTGCCAAGATATACTTCTGTAAAGATACGAATGACAAAGTTTTCCTTGTAGCAGTGGAAATTATATACATATCAAATTAAGTCTTGATTGACAGGACACTTATTTCTTTGGAAAATTGCGTAGATTTGGCTAAATATTTATCAGAGGTACACATTTTGATGCATTTAGATATGGAACATTTTTATAATTTCAGTCAGTTTCTAGTATTTTACTTGAAAGGAAACAGATTTTTCTTTCAAACTATATACATGTATATACATTTTTAACTTTCATTTCTCCCAACTAGTATGATGTGTATTTTCCATTTGGATGTTGAGATCACCCCTTTCACAAAATATGAATGCTTTCCTTTGAGTTATGGCAAATAACAATTCTGAATATGAAGGCAAAAACTTAATATGTTATTCAGGTTGACATGATTTAACAGGAAGCATATATTTACAGAAAGGAAATGGGTGGTGGGGTGAATTAATTTGCAAAAATAATGAAAAGTAGAAATTCCTTTCAGACCTTTTTCCCGAGGAAAGCAAAATACAGTCTTTTTCTTGTCAGAGATCAGAGTACACCACAGGTCTAAGGAATGCAGTTGAGTGAATGCATATCGTGAATGCATATCATCAGTCACAGTTAGAGAGGACACAAAGAAATCATGTAGAGGAAAACCAAAAGCATCAGAGAGAACCAGTGTTGTACTGTTTTCTTTGATCACACCTCTGAAATCCAGAAAATAGGTTACACTTCACATTAAACCTCTGTGTAGTTGAAGGGCAATTCTATTGGAATTATATTCATTTGGAATGGAAAACTGCACCTACATCATCTGGAGACAAAAAATAAGAGGAGTCACTTTACTGATATCCCTGCTGTGGTTACAATTAAATTATTATTTGCTCATTTTACTTAGTCCTTCCCTTAGATTATCTTTAATGTGGGTTATCATTTTCATGGAATCACAAAATCCTAGAATCACAGAATGATTTGGGTTGGAAGGGATCTTAAAAATATCTAGTTCTAAGCCCCTGCCATGGGCAGCGACACCTTCCACTGGATGAGGTTGCTCAAAGCCCCATCCAGCCTGGCCTTGAACACTGCCAGGGATGGGGCATCCACAGCTTCTCTGGGCAGCCTGTTCCAGTGCCTCACCACCCTCATGGTGAGGAATTTTCTCAATATTTCCCTAAAACAGCTATGCACCACCACAGATTATATTGGGAGCTGGTAGACAGGCAATGGATTTGCTTCTGAGGCTTTGAATATTCCATGGATCTGATGCCCAGTTTGTGTGTATTCTGGAAGTTAAGATGTTTTAGGCAGTCCTACCAGTGCATTTTAACATGATATGCTAATACAGCACACAGCTGCTACTAAGGATCTACCAGGGTCCGAAGTATTTTCTAAAAAGTATTTTCTATTTTTTTGTGTTCTAACATCTTGATCCTATGGGAATAAGTCTTTTTCTTGATCTAATTTCATCAATGTCATCATAGAAATCACATCCCTAGAAAAGAACAATCTTTAAATCCCCAAATTCCAACAGAAAGAATTGAAAGAGTTAACTAGAAGAGTTAAAGAGTAGAGTTAATGAGCAATGGTAACTCTGATGTAGTTTTCACCAGAAAAAATCTTTTCCTTTTGCCAGCTGCTTATCTACCACCTCCATCTAGATTTTAATGGCAGCTTCGGCCTTAGGTTTCATTTTCTTGAGTGGTCTAGAGGAGGAAGAAAAAGAGAAGTTTGCCTTGCCTGCATTACTGGCATGCTGTTGCCATAATCTAATCTTACAAAATGCTGGTGTTACATAAAGGAGACAGATTTATGGAGGGAGATGAGGATGTGGGACATACAGGTAGGCATATGAACATTTGAACATATAAACATATGAACATAAAAAATATCCCCATCATGTAAGTTACCATGTTGTTTTAAATATTTGTCCTTTTCTTTAAAGTTAGTTATGCTGAGGTCATTAACAGAAAAAAAAAATGCTTCTATTAGTACCTACTAGAAATAATTCCCTTTCAGAACAAAAAGCAAAGTGTTTGAGTTCTACTTTGAATTTGTTCAGACTGGAAGAAAATATTCTAACTAACTTAACTGGACAGAAGCTTAGCAAAGCCCTGTAAAGGACATTGCTCTGCTCCAACTCCTTATTCTGGGAAAAGACAAAACCAAATGTTAAACAAAGAAACAGAATTGTGCACAACTAATAATAAACAGACTACCTTTACTGAAACAACATAAGACGTGGGCAGGAAATCAAGTGGAAAAGTTACCCTATGTCACCTGTTTTAAGAAGACAGAGAGGACTTTAATTCTACAGCTAAGCAGCCAATAGGTCATGACTCAGTATCTGCCCTGCATTTGGACTTCTTAAGTCTTCGCTGTGCAGACCTAACAGCCCTGAGCAGCTGGTTTGAACCAAAAAACATCTACAGTTCATCTTGGACAAAAACGGAGAAATAAAATGCTTTTATGCCATCTGCCAATGTCATTACCCTCCTACAAGCTCCCACCACTTAGTGAGATGTCCTAGAAACATTCAGAATAACATGCTGAAAGTTTCTGCTTTCTCTTTTGTGTAGAGGAGGAATAACAGTCATAAACGTGTGTCATTACCAAAGGAAAAGTTTCCCTGCCGTGCTGGTGTGATGGTATCTTGGCTTGGGCCTGGTGTCCAAGACAGCTCTCTGAAGGTTGGAAGGTGGGATATCAACAAATTGTGCAATGCCACAGGTCTGCTAAACAGACTGGGTCTAAGGAGATGGATTTTTTATTTTTTTTTCTTTTGCTTTGCAAAACAGTGTTTGGTGTCAAGCATTTTATTCCTGCTGATTCAATAAGAACTTGAAGCTTCCCCATTCATTCCCTAGGCAATATAAAATACGTTGGCATCTCCCTTTCACTATATATATGAATAAATTTGAAGGGATTTGTGTAAACTTATAGTCCTGAAAATTCCTCTTCTCTTTACAGCCCTCTGAAGATATGGTGTCCTATGATTCTGACCTCTACCGACAGCCCCATGACTATTACCAATATCTCAACGGTGATGGAGAAAGTCATGGTGGTAAGTTAAAAAATGTCTTCTTGAAGCATAGTCTCATGGGACACCACAGGAAACAGATTTAGGACATTCAGGAAAAGAACAAACATGTTGCTGTGATCTATAGTGTATGGGAACATACTTTCAAATCAAAAACCAACAATGTTTTATTCTGCTTAATGGTACTGTTCCAACCTGGCAACTGCAACACAGTTTCTCTGAAAGAGAATTTTAGAAGGCACTAAATGATGTGAGGAGCTCCCACATTATTCAGTGTATTGCCAGGAGGGCGGGATCTCCTGATCTCTGTCCTTCATTATCTTCACTGGGTTTTTACTTTCCTCTGCAGATCAAAAGCACTCTGCTTGTTTCAGAGCTCTTTAAGGACGTGGCTTTGCAATACTGTATTTCTCTTCTTGTATTCCCATCTCCAATTCCTGTTTGACTTGGGTCCCAGATGCAATATTTGTGCCTTCATTTTAATTATATTTCTTCAGTATTTGGCCGTTTTCAACTCCATATATTTCTCTGTTTCTTTTGACCTCTTCTGCATGCTGCCACACCTAGCTTTAACTTTCACTCTTCTTCCAGTACACCCAAGTACTTCCTCTCTCTAAATCTATGTAAAACTTCCTTGTAGCTGTTTGTATGTAAACCTAGCTCAATGTAAAAATACTGTATGAATATTTATTGTTTCAATTTATGTATGTGATTTCAAAGCTTTGGTGTCTTTACATTTTCATGTTGTCTGGGCACTGTAGATCAGAGGGGCAAGTCTTATTTTGTGAATTTTGTCTTCTGTGCAATACAATGATCCAGCAACACCACCCTGGAAATATCAGAGTAAATATTGACTCAGGAAGGAAAAGCACCATTCTACTGTATCACTTGTGGCAGTCCCTTCAGATCCTGGAGTTTCCCTAAAAGACTCCCACTGATATAGCAACTAGACCCATCAATGCTTACTTTCAAATGTCTAACACTTCACAGTACAGCACTGTTCTATCAGTGGCAACAGAAACTACCTCAAGGGACAGCAAGTTACAGACTAGGATTGTTCTGAGCATTTTTCTGAAAAAGATCCCTACCTAAATTTGTGCTCTACATTGTATTCAAGAAACATCTATGATATTCTTGATTTCTGAGGCAAAGAATTAATTCAGCTTTTAGAAGTTATCTCATGGCATCTGTCAAGTCACATTCATCAAACTCAGCAAATTCCACATGGAAATTCAGGGTTTTTACATTATAACCTGCACCTGTTTGCACACCCATAAAATGAGGATAACATTTATTATCTCAAAAGCTAACTGTGACAATTAAACAATAAATATAAAAGAATAAATAAGGTGCTGTAGTGATAGCAGTGAAGTGAAAGCGCCGAGAACACAAATAGATAGGAAACAAAAGAAATAAATAGAACAGAATTGTGAGAGAGGAGTTCAGCTTGGGGTAGAGTGAGATCACTGGCAATACATAAAATAATTGTTCAGGTCTACTCAATACCACTACAGACCGCAAAGAAAAGCTACCACATAAAGTAAATAGATACAAGACAGAACAGTACTTCTGACTTTGCTGATAAGGGACTGTTAAAGAAATAGAAGGTCTTGCTCAGGTCTTATGAGAAGCAGGTGAGGGAACGGGGGCTGTTCAGCCTGGAGAAAAGGAGGCTGAGGGGAGACCTTGTCGCTGCCTACAACTACCTGAAAGGAGGTTGTAGCATGGAGGGTGTTGGTCTCTTCTCCCAGGTAGCAAGTGATAGGACAAGAGGAAATGGCCTCGAGTTGCACCAGGGGAGGTTTCGATTGGATATTAGGAAAAATGTCTTCACAGAAAGTGTTGTCAGGCATTGGAACAGGCTGCCCAGGGAAGTGGTGGAGTCACCACCCCTGGAGGTGTTTAAAAGGCGTTCTAGACAAGGTTCTTAGGGACATGGTTTAGTGCTAGAGTTGGGTTATGGTTGGACTCAATGATACTGAGGGTCTATTCCAACCAAAATGATTCTATGTTTCTATTCTAAGCGTGACACTACCTCTCTCTTACAGCTCACAAATTAATTTTGTGAGAGGGATATGTTTTACATGCATTACTGTCACTTTTCTAGAACATAATGCTGAAGGCAACCCTTACTCCAGGTTTATGTGAGTGGGCAGTAAAGTACACACAATAGTGTGTCACTAATTTAATATGTTGAAGATCGTTGCCAATCAGCAAACAATAAATTTAACAAAGCAAAAACACACCATAAAAATCCGCATATGTCCATCACATAATGAATTATTTGTTTGTTTTTTACATACTGTAGTTTAACTATTTTGTAAATACCATAATAAACACAGAGAAACAGTCATGCAGGACAGAAACTACTTCAAGGACTGAAGTATTAGTCCATCAGCTTACCCTGAGCTTGTATGCTAGTAAGTCTGTATATGTAATACAACCTGTTTTGTAACACCAATGCAATCTTGGTAATTACAAAATTACACTGCAGCTTTGTCTCTAAGTTATTACTAAACATTATTGGTTTACTAAAAATCACTTTTTATATGCAGCTGAATGCTGACACTTTTGCTAACCTCATGGAACTCACTAGATTGTGTGATTTGGGATTTTATTTTCATCCCACCTCCTGGAGTTATATGATCACTTAAGAATCTCAGCTTGGATTTTGTTCGGATTATAGCCGACATAGAAGTGGAGGAAAGTCCAAACATGTGAAACTTAGTCTTAAATGCTATATGGAAAAAATAGAAAGAACCCCAAACTTTATTAAAAAAATCCCCTAACTTCAAAAGCATTCTCATGATTTGCTGGGCCCTGACTCATAGGTTTTTGAACATTTGGCATTATTAAAATAATGACATTTGTAAAGTAGGAGCTAATGAGATGCTACTGTTATAGCTAAGACTACGGCACTGCCTAGGAGCACAGCATTTCACTCAACGCGGAGTGGTTCTGTAGGGAATCAAGACATTCGTTTTCCAGTGTCCTTCAATACTTTTCTCATTTCCTCTATGGGTTTTTTCTTGGCTTGTTTATTTCAGACAAGCGAAACACTGTGGGAACATCTAAGGTGTGGCACTGTGTAAGAAACCCTCACCTAGTTCAAAACGAGTTGGAAAATCTGTACAGCACAGATCAGAACCACACAGAGTCCCTCGCTCAGACCCCACCAGGACAGCACAGCCTCGTCACCATGTGTGACACGGAGCTCTGGGCTGGCAGAGCCGACATGTCTCTGGAGCAGGAGATGTCTCGTGAAATTCTGCATGGTTCTGCAGATTTAACCTGTTACTCCACTATAGGATAAATACCTTCCTTAAGCCAATTTCCTATTCTAATTGCTGGTTCTAACAACATTCATCTATTGAAATGGGAGCAAAGCAATTTACATCAGTCAGAAGATAACTGAGAAAGTTCTAGTTATGTTTTCTCAGTGGTAGAGTGAGAATCTAACTTCACGGTGAATATTAACAGAGTGCCTTTAGGTCTGCTACTGCTTCCCAACAGGCTAACATCCTCTGTGTTGTGGGAGGGAGATCAGAATTCATGATTGTCCTTCCTCTAACCTTTCACTACATACAAGATCAAAACAAACACAATCTCCATGTAGCTATAAGAGAGAATTTTTTTTCACATCCTCTTTCACTTCACATGAAATTTCTCATAATGACTCCATTGTGTAGCTATAGCTTGGCTTTTAATGATATTTTCCTTTACCCAAAGAACAGACACTTTCCATTTCTAGAACTTGTCTCTCCTTTCTTTTTTCTTCCTCCCACCCTTATGATTTTAAGGGAAGAACAGAATTCCTATGCGTTACTGACAGCAATAGCAAAGGATATAAAAAGAAATAGCTGCTGATAACTCTAATAACTGCAGACACCGTTATTTGGATTTTTTTTTTTTTAATATTTTCATGTGTAATAACTTAGCCAGGATAGTTAACTGCGGAGGGGCTTGTGGAGAAAGAATTCAGAATTTCTCTTTTAATATAACTAAAACAATATTGTTTTTCCTAAGTATCATTCTGAAATTATAGATAATTTAGAAAGAAATAAGGACTTTTGCTCTTGTCACAACTTGAATATTTGGATGTAAGTTTGTGTTGAAGTAATTTTTGATACAGATTTATTTTATAATGTATTATTATTACATAGTCACTGTAAGTTCCTAAATGCTGTGCTACTAGTACAATTCTATTATAGTACTTTACAGCAGCACCTAATTTCATTAAAAAAGGAATTCAGTAACAACAAGGCTAAATATTACATAGTGATTAACATGAGTATGCATCAATAGTGTTCCATAGGTTGATTTATTTGCCAAGAAGGAGTTTAAAACTACAGTTCTAGAGGCAGCAGGAGCCTTGTCCTAAGCTCCAAAAATGAAGAGGTATCTTGAAGTATAAAAACATGACTGCTGATAAAAAAGAATATGTAAGAAGAATCAAAAGTAGACCACTAGGAACACGCACAAATACTCATGGCTATGCATGATGGAAACATACTGTGTTCTCTCTTGACTACCACAGCTACTACTAGCAAGACATTCCACAGCTGCAGACCTGCTATTGACAGCCTCAGGAGTTTTGCCTGGGCTTTGTCATCCTCACTATTATGCACCAATGTCATTCAGTGTGGTAGATTATCAAAGACAAGAATATACATTGCCATCTCCTTCTCCTTCTCTGGAGACATTCAAAACCCACCTGGACACATTCCTGTGCAGCCTCATCTAGCTGTTCCTGCTCTGGCAGGGAGATTGGACTAGATGATCTTTTGAGGTCCATTGCTATCCCTAACATTCTGTGATTCTGTGATCTGACAGAGGACTTTCTGCACAAGGAGCAGAGCCAGATCATTCTAGGGAACGAGAGTATACATTACTCCTTCAATGTATTCTCAACAATTTGTTATACAAGGCTGTCCATGGCACATGGAGCCTCAATGGTTGGCTCTACTTAGAGGAATCTGTAGTAACTTAACCCAGAAAAAGCATGAGTTAGTGTTGTTCAGTTTTTCAACTAAGCAAAAAAGTTTCAGATTGAAACTGCCCAAAGCCTCCTACCAGGACACAGCTTTGGATAACCTGTGGATTCATACGCAAACACTCTGTAATTTCCTGGGCTGGACCAGATGTGAATGTAAAAGTACTTGAGTACTTTGCACCCATAAAAAAGCACTTTTTTAACAAAGAAACAAAAACTTTTCTATAGCACTGCAATATGAAGAAGTGCTACTGTGTATTATAATTACAACTTTGAACTATAAGATCTGTACATAGCCCACAGAAAGCACTATAAAACAAAGCAAAGAAATTACAAAGTAATGCAGCAACTCCCTGGGTGTTTTTATAAGTACCTTTCCATCTCTTTCACATGCGGTGACATGATTTATCCACGAATCAGAAAAGCAGGAAGGACACAAAGTAAGCGCTGGTGTGGTAAATGGTCTGATAGAGCCTCCAAATAAATTTCTACAGGCCTGAGTGATAACAGCAGTTAAAAGAACTTATAACTTCTCAGGTATGGCTATATTTGGTAGAAGCAGATCACTGAGTTCCCTCTCGAGGAAGCCACGTTCAAAGTCACTATCCCAGATCTCAAATCCTCAATGAGATACGACCTGATTGAAACCAAAGTGGGGAAGGATGAGGAGACAGAAGCTGAGAGAAAGAATGAAACTGGTATTTAGGAAAAAATATTCACAGCACATTAGTATCCAGATAATGTCGTCGACAAAACCATAATATTTCAGAATGAGACAATTGCTCCTCTATAAATTCAGTACCACTGCGCTTGAAACAACATATTCGGTTCATATTATTGGAAGGATGTCAACAGCTGGGAGGGAGCTTGCAGAAATGTGCGAGTGTGATGAGGGGGGGTGAATATACTGATTTACATTGAAAAACTGAGAGCTAAAAACCTGCAGCTGGGTTAAGTGGTAATTAGGAGTATATCGTAAGGGTATGTGATAGCAACAGGAAAACATGTGAAGGGTAGGACAGAAATGATTTATAATGATACAAGAGAAGAAAACTTGGAACAGTAAGATATAAATTAGAACTGTTCACTGAATATTATACGGAAATTTTGGCCATGCATAAAATGATGCATGAAAAGTTAAACTATGGAAGATTAACCCCCAGCTCATTTAGAGCAGAGGATCTGATGTTGACTTTGATTTTAAAAAACAAGAGTGCACACAAATATGTGCATAATTATGCATGCAGGTACTGTCTGTAAAAGAGAAATAGCATTTGCAATGCTTCACATTTCCTCTAGCAGATTTTAAATTTTGAACAGCAAAAAAATCTAAAATAAATAAATCAGGAAATAGTATTGTGGTTATCTGAGTACTTTTTATGTTTTTGAAACAAAAATCTAAATTATCACAGAATAAAGAGATATGAAAGGTAGAGTAAGAGTCTGCATCAGAATTTAGCCTGACTGTAAACAGTGTACACAAGACTGTGGCAACAGTTTATCCTTTTATTCTCCAGTATCGGTCCTGAAAAATCTGTGACATATCAAAACGTAATTAGGAGAAATATCTAGGAAAATGCTGTGCCTTTTCTGCAGCATTCCTGATATTTTGCTAGCAGATTAAAACAAAGATTGAAGATAATGGTAGAATGATTTCAAAATTTTTTCCATCTCCATTTCCATGCCATGAGGAAGAGTGTAATATGAATATGACAACATGTATATCAGTAGAATTTGTTGCCTACAGAATGAAAATATAAGATTGTTACAGTCTCTTCTTGAGAAAGGTGCCAGCTTTAATGTCTTTTGCATCTTGCGCTAAATTATCATTGAAATCCACCTCTCCATTTAAGAGTATTCTCCTAATTAAAGTGTCCTAAGTATTACTTCCCAGCCACGGGCATTTATGAGATTAGGAAAAGAAACTTTACAGGGAGCTACATGGATCATCACCAGAGATAGACAGGTCAACAGGGATGGTGTGGAGAGGGCAGAAGGACAGTGACAGGAGTAGGAACCAATGAAGACAGGTAAATGCCATGTTTCTTAATCTCGTAATGACAGACAATCTATTTTTATTTTCTTTAGATCATTACTGGGATTATCATCCACACCACGTGCACAATGAGTTTGAGACCTTTGGAGACAATCACTTCACAGAACTGCAGAGTGTTCAGCCTCCCCAGCTGCAGCAGCTGTACAGGCACATGGAGATTGAACAAATGCATGTCTTGGATTCTGCAATCCCAACCACACACATTGGGCTCAACCACCAGGTACGGTTACCAACCCTTACTCAGAATTTAGAATGATAGTTAAGGGGAAGGAAAAAAATGCATTGGGGAATGCAGACTCTCATGTGAAAGAGATTGATGAAATGAATTACACAAGTTCTTACTGCACAAGCACTTGATATAAAACTTCATTGTCGGGACAAATGTGGTTTAAGCATTCTTTTTATCTGGATAATCAGAAGTCATGTTTCTCAAACTGTGCCTCAAAAGATAATTGCATTTTGTGGAGGTTTTTGAAATTTCAAAATTTTGTTTAATTTGGAATGAAAATTAATTGTTTTGAAATCAATTGTTTTGAAATTCTGCAGAGGACCTGAGAACTGATGCATTGTCATAGCAAGGGCAGCCGTGACGACAGGGAAGTATTCTGAGCCTCAAAGTAGCGGGAAAGTTTTAAATATTTCCAAGTAACCCTGACAATTTTACATGACCTGGACAAGAAATGCCAATAAAGACAAGTTACTGGTAATTTTACCACAGTGAAACAGGCAGAGGACAAGCTACATGTTTTTACCTGGAAGTAAGTAAGTCACAAGCCAAAACATAGTCTTGTCTCTGCTCAGATTTCACATGAAGCCAGTCATCTCCCTTTAAAAGAAGATACTCAATTTTTCAGTAAAGATAGTCACGAAAGTGCCAGTGAATTCTCACTAAAGCTGAAATTATAAGGGGTTCCAACATACTGCAAAGATACTAAGCAAAGGGGGTGTGGAGATCACTTTTAACTCTTGATCCTACAAGAATATGCCCAAAGTCATTACTGGGAGTGATAAGAAAGGTGGGTGATCTTGTGCTACAGATTTTGCCAAGGCAGGCAAGCTACATAAAATGTGCTTAATCCAAGACAGGGTAGGACAGAGGTCAGAGAAAAAAGTGTCTGCTGATTACAGTGCTGCATACTATGGTGCCATTGCTGAAGTTTTGTGAGAGGAACTGCCTGCATGGATTTGTCATTTTGGGCTTCTCTGTTCAAAGCAAACTGAAACTGTATATAAATATCGTACTAATCAAAAACAAAGAAGGAAAAAAATGGAGCTAATAAGTTAACACTGTTAACAGGAAACTGACTGACTGCAAGCTGTCAAACCTCTCACCTACTACTCAGAAAAAAAATCAGGAATAGAGTATAAGATGTAGATACTAACAAAGAATTAGGAACAGAAAGTTACAAATATAAAAAATGCTTCATGGAACAAGCAGTCTGTGGGAAGCTTTGAGTTATTTCAGTTGCTCAGCGTAACTGTTAATACATGATGACCAACCATTACCTCCAACCAAAGGCAAAGAATAAAAATTAGCCCCTTTATGAATGTCTTTGGAAGCGCGACCATAAAACAGGGGAGGGTGCTTCTGCTTATCCCACTTCATTCTACTCAGTTCTCATCTTCAGGACAAAAGGCAGGTTACTAATTTTGTTGCAACTTTTGACAAAAAGTACTGTGCTCTCTCTGCCCCACCCCATACCAAGCTGCAGAAGTCAGTAGTAGGCAGAGTTCACCACTGCTCTCCTCTTCCTTACCAGCTGGGGATCTTTGGCTTTTTACTTTAACCTACAGTAGCTCGTGCAAGTGGTCCCTGGCAGGCTCTGACGTTCAGACTCTGGTGTGTCTCAGCCACAGCTCTAGGCAACACATGCTATTATTCAGGGCATTTTCAAAGAAACAGAAGCAGGAAGCAAGATTTAATCCTCCACTGAATTTGCCAGTTTTTGAATTTTGAATTTGCCCATGCTTATCATGCAGTATCAGTTACAGTTTGTAAATAAAGGAAGAACATGCAAAGATATTTCTCTAATTTTCTGTTGATATCGCATTTTTTGTCAAATCAAATTTGAGGCTCAAGCTGTTCTTGGACAAGATTTCTTTAAAAAGTTTTATTAGTCTGCTAACAGGTGGCCTCACAAACAATATATTCAGAAAATAATAGTCATTCTGAAGGGAGAATGAAAGAAAAGGTTGGAAAACAGTGAAGAGCTTTAGAAAGAGGAAAATCACAAGACCCTGAGACAACTTCAGAATATGGAAAATAGCTAGCAGTTTCTTAAGCTTTCTCTCTCCAGAACTGTATTAGTAACCTGTCTCTTTCAAACGCACTAGCAGATCTTCTGTGACTCTGTGTAACATAACAGTGTGACACTGTGTGCATGGACCTACACTGAGTTTCAAGTGCAAAGTGTAAGCAAAAATGCAGCAGATAGGGAAAGTGGGGACGGCGTGGAGGAAGCTTGCTCAACTCCCCAGGTTGGCCTCTGCAACTCCCTCTGCTTGTGAGACACCATTCCCCCTCCCTCCTCCACAGCTCTCTCCCACATCCCCCTCCAGCCCCAGAGGTTTCCTCACTCCCCTACCACCCCCTAATGCACTCCAGGTTTCCACAACCTTTTCCTCTGCAGGGACATCCATCTCTGTCCCCCCACTGTAAGACATTGTCCCACATTCTCATTCCCCCTCCGCCCTGGCACTGTCTCTCCCTTCTTACCCCTGAGGCTGCAGCTTTCTTAACTGTAAAAAGCTAAAGGTGACTCTGTGGTGAGGGCTGAAGTGTCGCTCTTGGGGATCTGGCAGGAAGCTTTACACACACTCTTGCCCAATCCTGGCCTTCCTGCCAGCCAATCTGCCAACTCATTAACCGCCTGCTGCTGCACCCCCAAACCAACCCTTGGCACATGCCTTATTGGGACATTTTAAGCTGGTGCAAAACTCATCGCAAAAGTACCACTCGGCAAAAAAACTACATGGGGTGGGTGGTGTGACTCATGAAGTGAACACCCACTCCCCGCTTCAGTGACGAAGAGCAGTTCAAAAGGAGCTCACCTCCCAGGACTATCAATCTGGCACATTTCGTGAAAACCACATTTTATACACTTCTGGATTTGGGGGATGTTGGTTGGTTTTATTTAATGTAGGAATTGGGTTCTTACCCCCTGCCCCTCAGACCAATCTGTTTCTCATTCTTAAATAAAAAGCTGCAATAATTCATGGCAACTGGTCATGATCCCTAAGAAACCAGACAGCAACTGAGAAGTTACAGAGCTGAGGTATATTCCACACTGCTCCTGACAAGGCCTCTATATAAAAGCAAGAGAATTTAGCAC
The DNA here is from genome assembly GCF_964273445.1 of Streptopelia decaocto. Classification (NCBI taxonomy): domain Eukaryota; kingdom Metazoa; phylum Chordata; class Aves; order Columbiformes; family Columbidae; genus Streptopelia; species Streptopelia decaocto. The sequence goes on along the minus strand of NC_138661.1, from coordinate 42,876,365 downwards.
AAAAACTGGCTTGCTAGCTTTGCAGATGAGAAATCTCCATTAATGTGGAATTTTCAGATAGCCACTTAGGAAAGGAGAATGTAAGCCAATATGATGTATCTGCGTCTTGGTGCTAAAGCTGTTCCCCTCCTCATGAGGGAAATTCAGGACAGGAAGCTGACAGAGCCATGTAGCCCCATCTCCAGAGTGGGATGAAGTCCTGAGGGATGTAGTGCTGTCAGAAGGGACGATGCCTGAGAAAGGAAAAGGACAACAGAGCCAAAGCCAGTCAAAGCAGCCATGCTATGGTAGAACTCTTCAGCTCTTTCAAATGTAAAAGAGTAGTTCCAGAAGGTCTGTCTTAGAAAAAAAGTTGTTCTCAAAAGCAGCTTTTCACTCAGGATAGGCAACAGGGACTGGAAACTCGTCATGAAGAATGTTAGCCTTGGGGAGGTATGGGGGAAGAGGGACAACATCACTTGCATAGGATAAAGCATATGGGAAAGTTCTGACTTTACAAACTTATTCCTCCTTCCCTCTTGTAAAGATGCATCCTTGTACACATATAAGTGTTGACTGTTAGCTGGAGGTGTTTCTTAATTGCATAGTATTTATTATAGTCAACAACTAAGTCAGTTTTACCCTAAATAATCACATATACCTCTTATTTTCTCCCCGCTTTTCTCTGTAACTGTCTCCCTGACACTTCAATTATTTTATCTCGATGCCCCACTCTCCATTACTCCTTCCTCCCTCTACTGCTCTTTTCTTCCAAAGGTGTCCTATCTGCCTCGGATGTGCCTACAATACTCCTCTCCACCACAGCCCAGTTCTGATGAGGAGGACATAGAGAGGCAGAGCCCCCCATTGGAGGTATCAGATGGGGAGACTGATGGTGTGGACCCCGGGCCTGGAATTATGCATGGAGAAACAGGTCAGTGAAGACAGAGGAACTTCGTCAAGCTACGTGCTGAGCAGCTGTTACATTACCATGATGATAAGGAATAAAGCTGTAGAAGTACCATGCTAGTATTTTATTCCACTGCCAAAGCTTTACTTTCCCTGACTCCTTGAACTCTTCTGTCCTCCAAATCTTTTACAACCATAACTGTGTCTATATCTCAAATCTCATTTCTTCACATACTCCCACTTCCTCCTCCTGTCTTGTCTATTCAGGCTTCTTGCATGGAAACGTCTTTTGCCTTTTCTACTCCAATTTCTCCTAACAGATGGGAAAACCAATGCAAGAAGGTCAAAGATTTTTAAAAGTACTTAGCCCTGTTTGCTTAGTACCTGAAAGTCACGTTCTATGTAACCTGCCCAAATTAGCTTCATATTAGTTTCAGGTTAGCGATGTTTTTCACTTAGCTTCAAATTAGCATATTAATTTCAAAATAAGGGTTTGGCCTTTGGAATTCCTTATTTTTGTTTTTGATACATCAATCCACATTATGTCCTCACAGTATAGCACTGTCTATATTTATAAATGTTGCAAACAGAAAAAGTTATGTGACTGACAAGCTAGTTGGAACAGTTATATGAATTACATATGTCCTGCTGTTTCACCAGCAACTACATGCTAATACTACTGCTCCATTGCCTTTCTTCTCTGACTTTCACACAGGCAGCAAGAAAAAGATACGTCTGTATCAGTTCCTTCTGGACCTTCTTCGCAGTGGAGACATGAAGGACAGCATCTGGTGGGTGGACAAGGAAAAAGGTACTTTCCAGTTCTCCTCCAAACACAAGGAAGCACTGGCTCATCGCTGGGGCATCCAGAAAGGCAATCGCAAGAAAATGACCTACCAGAAGATGGCACGGGCTTTGAGAAACTACGGCAAGACAGGAGAGGTCAAGAAAGTCAAGAAGAAGTTGACCTACCAGTTTAGTGGAGAGGTGATGGGAAGGGGGGTCACTGATAGGAAGCATTATCCTCACTGAGGCCATGGGACCCTAAGCAAGAAAAATATTAAGACCTCCTGGCTGGATACCAGCAGAGCAGATGGACGCATCTTTCTCTTTGCTTCCTGTGCCCCCTTCTCTGCCTTTAAAAGGGCCTTTACCGTCAGGTGTTTCTGGTACGAATTCCCTTCTTCAGCATCTGAGAATCTTAAACATGACAGAATTCTTTGCTTCCATCCTACAAGCCGGACAGAGTTGGGAAATTTAAACAATGTACAAATATATTATTGTCATAAAATATTTTTTTGATTGTATTGTAACTAAAGAATTCAGCTGATGAAGTTTTGCCTTCGAAGGTGGTGCTGTGTCATTCACAGTGACGCTGCATTAGCTTACAGCTTTCAAACTAGCATTAATACAGGCTCTGCCGCAGCTCTCAAAGCTAGAGAGAAGTTTGCAGATCTTGGAATGATACTCGTTCTTTTAAATAGTAATAACATGTACATATTTAATAACATTTGATATAATGAAGTTCTGTTGTTTGCATAATAAATGATTACTTCACAAACAAATCTCATGTGCATTCAGTTACGCAAATACAGCTCATGTGTGGCACCTGAACAAAAAGCACACAGAGTTGTAGGGTCTTATCCATCTATCATTACTTTTTAGTTTACTTAGAAACATCATAAATGCTGGCAAACTAACAAACATAATAGGTGAGAAACATTATTGTGAAAGACACTACAGTACTGAAGTCAATTTTAAAATACATATAAATATATGTCATTATTTTTTCCCATGCAAGTGAAGCCCTGCCAGTTTAATAATTTCTATTCACTTATACCAAGAACAGCATTTATAGCTCTATCCGGTTTAGAACATAACAATTAACCATGTTCTTTTGTGGTTTCACTCATTTTCCTGCTCCTGTTCTTTCCTCTTGCTTGCTTACCACCCTGATGTATCTTGATTTTAGCTTGTGAACCTTTCTGGGAAATATGTTGCATTTAATCATGCACGTCTTTTCAGAATTCTAGTACAAAAGGGTTTCAAGCTTTTAACTGTGGCTTTTAGTCTCTACTGTAAAACAATAGTAACTAATAACAACTGCATTGTATAAATTACACTCAAAATGCAAAATAAATGAACATCTGAGGCACAATGGTAAATTTACCCAGTATATCTAAACACAGAAAAGAAAACCGAAGTCATCCAACACTAAGTAAATTAGCAAATTAACTTGTAATGTGTCTCAACTGTGTTCAAATACTCAGAAATCAGGAAATATCATCATGACTCTTCCAAAATAGATGAGGTGAAATGAGGTAGGTCTATAGAGGAGAGAAGGGTTTTTTTTAACAATATTAAAATGTTGTAGATCATGCCAAATATGACAATTTGGAAGTCAAAACTAAGTAATGTAACTAACTAACATGAAGCTTTTCAGAGCTGGCTCCTCACTGAAACCAGAAATAGTTGAAAGTGATGAGCTTCTTACAGACCTGAGTTCTCAAAATTGTATCTACAATTAGTCTACACTAACAATCTCATTGTGGAAGTGAAAAGTCTGGTGACATCACTGGGGTACAGTGTCTCCTTGGAGCCAAACAGAAAGAAGCTCCTGCTTAAAAAAAAATCACGGTGCAGTACTTCCCAATTCTTTTTCCCAGTTCATGAACATGATAAATACATCAGTCAATGCCAGAACTCAACTGAGAGTTAAAAGTGGGTGAGAGCTTCAGAACTTTCTCTATCCAAGGCAAGAATAATAAATAATAAATATAAATTATCTTTCAGTCTTATAAAAAATCTTGCAACCCAACATTTAGTTACTGTTGTGTATATTATTCAACTAGCATTAGGATATGTCAAAGATGTAAAACAATTTAAGAAGAGATTTTGTTTCTAAAATTCTGCTGTAAGAATTTACTTCCCATAGGACACAATGTAATACTCACTAAATTTGACTCATATAAACTCCACCTGCATCTACATTGCACTCATAGGATGGAAGCTGAAGACACTGAAGGTAGCCCTCAGAAGGCTGGAACAACACTCAGCACTGACGTAATTAGGGTTTCTTCAATGCTGAACTAGAAACTCAGGACTGTTCTGCATGGTACTGATGATGACTCTCCACCACTGACTTGCTACTAGAAAGGGGTAAAAGACATTTGCCCTTATCAGACTTGCAGAATTGATATTCAAGAAAACTAGAGGATTAACACCTCTCTTCATAAAAACATCTTTACCACAAGCACAGCTTGAAAAGCAGAATTGATCATTCTCTGACATTATAATTCAGAGAAGATAATTTCCTCTTGCAGGAAAAGTATGATGACTGAAAAGAGCTGACTGGTGAGCTAATTGCAGAGACGTTTACGAGATCACAAAAGCCATTTCAAGCTTGTCAAAAAGCCTTCTTAGATCTCAGAGACCTAGTTTTCAATTTTCCTAGCAAGTCTTGCACAGAAAACAGTTAGATGCTGGAGAAATAAAAAAAAATTTTTAAAAAAATCAAACAGAAACAACATGAAGCTTTAAATTAGTGATTTGAGCACTGTGTGTTACTGTAAAATCTTATTTTAGAGCAGCTAGATGTACTTGAATTGAATAATTTGCATTTTACACTGGTTTTGGCCACAAGTAACATGGAAATGGAAGAATATGAGGAAAAATATTTCTGGGGACAGTATTATTTATAATTAAAATATTTTTAAAATACTATTTAAAATAATTCAACAAGCAGGTTTAAAATTTTCTTTATCTCCAAAGTTGAAATCTTTTTCTCTTCCTCTTCATAATGCTTTGAAATTCTATTTCTAAAAATATTCACTCCCCATCTGTTTCTGGTTAGGTTTTTCATCTGCGGCATAAAGGGCCTGAATAATCATGTGTTGCAGCTATGAAGGAGACCAAATGATGATGCTTCTCTGCCACAGTACCATGTGTATCTCATCCAATCAAACTGGCCTGGATAGCAGGCTGTTTAATTAATCTAAATTATCACCACTCAGTTGCACATGCAAACAGAAGCTCTTTGGCTGTTTTAGAGAAAAATATCAAAATGAATGTGACAACGTCACTGGTTCAGAAAAAATACAGAGAAGCAAGCATTCTATCTTCTGTGAAAGTGGCCAAGTGCCGGACAGGCAGACGTGCTGGAAAAAGGTAGGTCAGGTCATTATCTAGAGAGATGACCCATGATTAGCTCAAATTTATTGGACCATTTTGTGTCCCACTGCTGTTAGAGATCATCGATGCTTTTTCAAAGGAGGCATTCATACTACAGCTGGATATTCAACCTACAGATCACCTTTGCAGCCTGCTTTAAAACAAAACAAAACACAACCACTTTTATTAGCTGCTGACTAGTTCCTAATAAATTATTGAGTAAAGATATTATTTGGAAAACTACTGCTGAGCTAAATCCAAAATACTGAACTTCCTACTATATTTTAGACTCCATCCAGCCATGCATCAGAGGTGTAGAAGGTAGAAAATTGCAGTGGCTCTACTAAGGGATAAGCGGGTTATAATAATTTACAGGTATAGCATATATTTTTTAATTCTCCCCAGTCAAAGGGAGTTTTAGAGACATCTAAATCTGAGCTGCTACTCACCTACATCAAACAGAACTGCAATTAAAGGTACTATCATTTGGTTTTGCCTGACAGTCCACATTTATTGAATTCCTCAAACTTCCTATAATATACATATACACATCCTAATATATTTACTATTCTTTTGTCTCCTCCATTAAATTTTATCTCCATAACATCATTTTGAGATCTATACACTGCCAGAATCTTATAATCTGTATTTGTCTTCATTTTCAATTACAACAGGGCTTATGCTCTATACTTTGCTAGATTTTTTCCTCAGTAAACCTTCTGCCTCAGTTTACTTTTTTCTTTTTGTATCCCTTAACATGTCTACCTTTCTTCCCTTTCTTTCTAGCTCTTGTCTCCCGCATTCAAATCTCTGTACAACAAACCTCACTTCATAATCATCAAGCTTAATTCAAACTATAGTGCCAACTTCATAACAAGTACATATATTACATGGCAGTTCAATTCAGTTTATTTACAGTATTACTCTAATTTTGCTTATACTCCAACTGCACATTATAAATTCATAGCAGAGACTTTATCACTGATGGCAGTACAATAAGTATTTTTTCTTTGACAAAGGTCAGAATAGTATCTTCTCCATGGGAATCCCACTCTTGTGTTTTTAAAATTTATGGATTACTGGTATAAAAGACCATTATATGACACAGACTACATCATTCTGTGGGTACCAATTCCAAGAATTTGCATTTACTTCTAATTTTTTTTGGTGTGTTAACTTGCCATCTCAGCCCCTTTTTTTTTGTTCTAAGCAATACTTGAACCAGATTTACATAATTTCACATACCCATATACCTAAAACACTAACAATGTAAAGCTTGGAATAAACAAAAGCTACTGTAATGAACCCATGGATCTTATCCTACACTCAAGCAGGCGAAGAGCTTTGCTCTTGGAAGCAACTGTAACATAGCTAAAACTTCACCAAGTTTCACCTTTCCTCTCTAAAAAATTTGCATATTGCAATTCAGTTGATTCGGTTTAGCCTGTGGTATTAGGGAGATCTGTACAGAACCCAAGTCATCAGAGTCCTATTCCAAGAGCTGGGGAATGTGAACTTCCAATGAACACGCAAACAGCAGCAGGTTGCAGATACTCTTTCTCGTTTTCTCACTCATAACTCACCCGTGTCTGCTTTAGCCCCATTTATTTCTTTTGCAACATCTCACAGGATCACAGAGTAACTTGGTTTGGAAGGGACCTCTGGAGGTTGCCTCATCTAATGCCCCACTCAAAGCAGGCCAATTAGATCAGGTTTCTCAGGGCAACTTTCTTTATATTCTCTGTTTCTTTCCATTCTCTCCACTCATACAGCCACATCCCCCTTCTTCATGCCTTCAGTTACCCACAGTGTTACTTTTCACTATTGGGGAGCCAAAGCAGTACGTGAGAATGAGCAGAGCAGTCTATGGCTAGGAGGAGAATGAGGATGTGGTAGAGCAGATAAGCTTTAGCAGGAGGTGGTGGAGGAGAAGGAAGGGTGGGAGGAGGTGCTGAGGAGACCTAGGTTATGCAAAGGATTGGGGAAGCGGCTTTGTGGTAGGAAGGAATGCAGTTTCTGTGCTTTAAGGGCTCCCTCTGAGCTTTTAACTCCCCAGCAGCAGAGCAGCAGTGCTCTTCATATGAGAAGCCCTTTGACCACTGATGCCTTTATGCAGAACGCTCTGATGCCTCTGCCTTATGCAAAGTGAAGAATGTTTGGGTGCTGAGCTGGCCATTTGCGTATACAAATGAGTTTGGGTTTCTTTTCAATTTAACTAAGTAATCATCTGAGTTTTGAGTGTATGCTTTTAGAAACATAATTCTAGAATCCTTCTTTAGGCATTCCCTCTTCCACTTTTTACCACCCACCAACCCGCTGCTCCTTTCTCAGCCAGTCCCAGTTGTGCACTCCCAGGTCCGCATTCAGGTTTTCTCCATCTCCAGACTCAGAGACCAGACGCCTCCACATTTAGTAGATCTGAGCTGCTTTATTCTCAAGGTCAGGTTTCAACTTTTGCCCAGCTAGTCTTTTTTATTCCTCTCAGCCCAACTTCTCTCACATGTGCCTCCAGTCAGCTTCTCTTTATGTGAATGGTTCTCAGTTCCAATATATTTATTAAGCCATTTATAGTTTTCCCATCCCACGTCCTCTTACAGTTTCAGTCCTATCACCTACTAACTCCCAGTTCTCTTCCCTTACTCCCATTTGTACCCCAGCTCCCCATTCAATATTCTTGTCCTTTGAGCACCTATTTCAAACCCCTCTCACAACCTCTAGCCTTGATTTTCTTCCTATCCGCACCCTTCAGTCACATATTTTTGTGTGTAAAGTGTAGGGATACAAAATGGTTGTGCAGAAGAAAGCTCAAATAAGCAGGATCAGCATTACCCAGATGTCATAAGCCCTTGTAAACTCGAGCTCTGTCAGTGAGGCCAAGTGGCTTTGTGCCACATAGCCCAGAGCTCTGAGTTTCAAGAGCACAAAGGAAAGAGTCTGCCCCGTTTCATGGGGCCAGCGCTTCAGTGAATGACTCTATCTGGGCCTGTGCTCTGCACTGAGCCTCCTCAGCTCTCCCACCATTCACACCAGTAAATCTGCAGCTCCTGGAACTGAGACTTCATTATACTACCTTGTCCTCAGAAACTGCTGAATCATGGAAGGGACGATATTTTCACAAAACTGAGAGGCAGAGAGACAAATGAACAGAGACAAAAAATCAAATGGCATGATAGAAACTAAAAGCAAAAAAAGTCCCAAATAAAAAAGTAGTATGCAGATTTTCCACCTGGATAGCTACATTTGGGCAAAGTCATAGCCATCTAAAACCATATCCTTTTAATAGGAAGTTGGATATTCTTCTTAGAGGTAGGAGCTGCTAACTTTGCCTAGAAATAATAAACCCTGAGGTTTCTCTGCATAAGCTACACTACAACTATTGTAAATCAGGAAGATACATCACACAGCCTGTCACTGCAGGCCACTTATTACTGTCAGTTTTGAACTTGACTTCGAACTACATGATGAAAGCCACTGTCTGAGACGCAGAACAACAATTTCAGAGTTGCAAGTTAATTCCTCTGACAAGGAAGCAAACCCTTTTCCTTCACATTTACTTTTTTAGCAAAGCCCCAGAGACATTTATTATGTGTTGCTTCACTATATTTGTATATCAGTTTAATTTCAATATAGGATGAAACTTCATACACTTTCTAAAAAATAGTCTAATGTTGTGGTGCACTGGTAAGTAGTTATCACAATCCACTACACATCTATTTTGGGCCAGTGTTGCCATCTCTATCATATATTTCATTTGCATAGCGGTTTTATTATTAAAAGTGGTTAGATAAATAAATAAATTAATAGAATGAAGAAAATGCTAGAAAAAGTTTACTGTTACTGCAATGCTGCCACCTGGTAACCAGAAATGTAATAGCAGAGAAAACATTCATTTTGCTCTGCCTTGAACATGCAGACAGTATTTTAAATAACATTTAAAATCACAAAAGCTGCAAAGTTACAACTGGAATAGAATCCTTTCCCTGCATCAGACTGAATCATTCTTGTGGCTCTGTTTCATTGAGGGGAAGAAGTAACTCATACCCTCCCCAGATTAAACTTGATTCTAAATCCTGGAAAGTATCTACAGAGAATAACCAGCTAAGGGACTGACTCACCACAGTACTTGAATTAAATGTGCCTGATTTTGAGCACACAGTAGTCACAATAAAGTCTATGTTTGAAGTTATTCACGTCTCCAGTAGCTTACTAAATTAAAACTATACCACTAAATGTTCGCAGAAAGAATCAAATCTACAGTGAGAAAGATATGGACTAGATAAAATGAAATCCTGAGAGAAGAGATCCAAAGAAAATAAGATGTCATAGGTAGAGAATTGATTCATGAAAAGGAAAATGCTGCAACCACATTAAATAAGTATTTATTTAAACAGAGAAAAAAAACCAAACAAACAGATAAAAAGGTTGGGAAACATGAAATACATTGGGAAAAGGCTTCCACGTGCTTATGAGAGTAGATAACTCTTCAAGTCTAAAACAGTTTCTAAATATCTGTGATAAATAAGCAGGAGAGAGTGCAAAACAGAAAAAACTTATTTACATGATCCCAGCAAGCACTGTTGAGATTAACTCCTGCAAACTGTACTCTCTCCATTAATAAACGAATGCAGAGTATATTGTCTAGCTTTTCTTTCTAATACACAGTGCAAATCCCTCATAATCTTATTATATATTTTTAGCAATCTGATATCCTAGTATATTAGACTTTTTAGATTAGCATAAACTTCTTTCAAATTCCCTAGGAAATTATGGCTCATAGACAGTTATTGGGATACTACCCTCAAACAACACAGCTTTAGAATTGAATCTAATGAATGACTGTATCTCCTTTGAATGGCAACACAGTTTCGATCATCCCAGAAATTTCCAGAGAAACATATTAACGTAATTATTTTGCAAGACATGTGATGACAGGATGAACTCCCCCTTGCCATCAAAGTGATGGAAGTGACCTCTTACAGACATGTCATCATCAGACACATATCTGACAGTTATACAGACAACTACCTGACAATAAAAAAGTGGGAAATAAAGGAAAATGCTTTTGTAGATAACATCAGGTTTAAAACTGTTCTAATGTAGATTAATGTATTTTTTGTCCTAAATAATTTGAGGTGCTGTGACAAGTATAAAAACCAACCAACATTCAGACACTGAACGGCAATTTCTGATCTCCCAGAACAAGAGGATATTCAAAAAAGTTGGAAAATTCTGAATCAGTAATACAATTCCAATTTTTACAATGTGTAAATGTGTATTGGAAAGTGTATTGGAATGTGTACTTCCAATGTGTATTGGAAAGTCTTGAGTCCAAGGAGTTAATGTCATTTTAGAGATAAATGAGTATTTAGGTGAATCAATAATATTGAGAGTTCCAATAACTTAGAAGAAATAGTCAATATCTATTGGCATTCAGAACGAGTTATCTGTTAGATATGCATTATCCAACATTTACTTATTGTAAAGTTCTCAGTTCTTGTTTTGAAGCACCTCCTACTGGACACTCACAGAGAACAAATACAGGCTTGGAGAATATGAAAAATACTACATGTCTGGATTTTCAAGATTTTTTAATAAAAGTATATATTTCCTTTAAACCCACACAAAGGGGTCTTGTTCTACTTACACTGTTTTAGTTAGTGGTAGTAAAGGCCTATCGTGTTAAGTGTAAAAACAGCTTCAAAACTGAACAGTCTTTTGAATCCAAGTCAAACATAACATGTTAGTACACTACGTATTTTATCAAATGGAGAACCTCAGAACATAGCATATTGGCTTTCAGTAAAAATAATTACTTGCTAATAGGTGGGGGAGAAAGAATGAAGTAGTAAAACTAAGTTCTTTATGCAAAATGATTCCTGAGGAAGATTAGTATATTCTGATGGCAATTACAAGAGGATCATGTTTTAAAATAATGCAGAAGTGACTTCTAGTCAGCTAATTTTCTTTGTAAGCATTATTTCAAGGACACGTACTAGAGAGGCAACTAAGTTGAGAAGAAGCATGGCTCTGATCGCAGTCCACAGATTAATTTTCTTTCTCCATATCAGTCTGTGATAGCTCTGCCTCTTGTGACCTCTATTGTCTAAGGCTGCAGGGAGACAACTCTGTTCCCAGAAGGGATTTGGATGCAGTTCCAACAGTGTGTTGAGGATCAGCTCTGAAGAGGGAGTTAATGGCAGCTCTCTAGTAGGGAGAAACATTTAAGAAAGGAATAGTGATCCTCAGTAGTTAAGTGACAGATTTTTCACACCGTGGGACCCAAGTCCTTTGAAAGAGTTCAAGCTAAAGCAAAGAGCTGAGGTTTCCTGACTCCCAGTGAAATGTCTCAGGCACAGGATGGTAGGTCAAATACATATCGTGCTAACTTGTGCTCCACCAGAAACAGAGGCAGTGGAAAATGTACATAGGTCACATCCTGCCCATCTTCCTCACTCATATGTAAAAAATTCCTTCAGGGAAAGGAGAAGAAGTATTTGGCCCAAAATCAGGAGAGGTAGCAGCAGTCGTTCTTGCATGTTGACATTCGTCCCATCAGTTTACCCAGAGAGTCAGACGTGAAAGACACAAAGCACAATGACTGATGGGCTGCATGCACACTCATCTATTCTGAGCTTCCTGCCAAGAGCAGAAATCCTTTAGACTGAGGTTTTTACAGGCTTGTAAAACTGGAAAAACTGAAGACCACATTTTTTTTTAAATTATTTTTTTAATACTAGTGGTAGCTAAAATGTGCTCAATGCTTGGCCTACAGAGTTTCTCTGATAAAACTCAAAATACAACAGACAAAAGTGACAGGACATGGATATACCACCATTTCAATAAAAGAGTGATTGTCCACAGTTACTATTTTGACATATGCTAAATGTATGAATAAACAAGAAGCAATGACTGAAGCATGAAATGGCAATACCAGAGTAATTTTCTAGTGAGATTTCCCTCAGATCTTTTCTATATAATTAAGCAAAAATAAAACTTCTAGAGGTATCAAAGAGAACATTGCAACTATTTTTTAAATGGCACTTCAAGGAAAAAAAAAAAAAGACTTACTAGTTTTCAAGAAATATGTATTGCGGATTGAGTGGGTGGATGCGGAGGGAGGTCTGATACTATTTAAGTAGTGTAATGCTTTTTAGTTGTGACTGCAAATGTCAGTAATGTCTAAGTGTCACTGAAAAAGAAAGTTCTTTCCTGAATGTCCACATTTAGTTCTACAAACACAGTCTTTGACAGAAGAGGAAAAAAAAAAAAAAAAGAAAGAAACAATAAAAAAGCTGTTTGAGGGCCTGTTCAGTTCTGACCAAATTATAACAATAATAAAGACTGAAATAGGTAGCAAGAATGCAAGCAGATACATAGAATAAGTACAGAACCAGCATACAGGAAATGTAACTATCATATCTAGTTTGCTGAATGTGCCATAAACATGGCAGTGTAGGAATTCTTAAACCATTACGTATGTGAAGCTGGAAAATGTACTGTATGCACGTGCCACATCAGATTGTGCTCTGGTTTGTACCAACAGATCAGTGGTAGCCAGTCTTGGGTGGTTTGAGCTCTCTGGCTCCTGGAACTTGGCTATATTTATCCCAGCTGATGTCGCCTGTCAAGTGTGCCCTGCTGTCGATAAGGTGCCGTAGTTGACAACAGTGGAGGACCAAGGGGGAGGAGCAGGATGGGGGCTTCCACCAAGTGTTTCTTTAGGGGGTTTCAAAAGCCCTGCAGTCTCATTCCTGTTTAGCTCGGACCCTGCTTTCCAGATACAACTGGGAGCTTCATCAAAAACATAGTGAAGATGCCAGAGCCTGTAAAGAAAACAGGTAAGGACCATAACTGAGAGACAAAAGCTAAAACCAGCTTGACAGAGAAAAATGTAAGTGGCTTTTGCATGCTAGAGAAAAGGAAAGGAAGGAAAGAAAAAAAAAAAAAAGAAAAGAAAAAAAGAGGAAAAACAAACAATATTTGATGAAGTTATAAATGTAAGAGCTGTTGAGTGATCTTGCAGAGAAATCAGTAACTAGTTTGGCAACCCTCAGCCACAGAATTTTCTCAAGACACTTTGGATGAGGAAAGAATAAAGGTGAAATGCATTTAATTCTCAGATTCTTTTTGTTACTCACTTCCTTACCCAATCGTCTTTAGGACTCTGAAAAAAGCTTGCAGTCTCTCTCTTGAGCAGTTAGGCAATATAAACCTCTCCTGGTTTGGTTTGGTTTGGTTTAGTTTGGTTTTTGCTGATACTTTTGAGGAAGTGTAAGCAGAAAACTTTGATGGTATTTGTTGCTAGTGAAATCTCTGTGAAAATGAAAGCGAATAGCACGTGGTTCAGAGCTTATTCTTTCTAGTTCTTCCAGTCAGTGACAGTAGAGCTCTAGCAAAAAAGAAGACATTGTACTGTAAAGAATATATGCATATTTCTTTTTAGTCACCCTTGTCCATTCGTTCCCCTTGAGCCAGAAGATAACTAGTCATTTTCAGAAAGCCAAGGCCACAGAGCCTTGTGCAAGTCCTGCCCCACTAGAAAAATACCAGGAAAATATTTCAGATTTCGGAAAGTTCTAATCTAAAATTGAGAAACAATCACTCAGAGGCTGCCCACATAGGAAATAGGGAGGCCTAGGATGGGCTGAAAGGTGCAATGAATCTGTCTGAAAAGGAGGAAGAGAGCCTGGGAAGCAGAGGTGGGGAGAATTTAGCCTCAGGACACCTGTGTGTGGGTAGAGAAAGACGTCTCAGAAGCACTTTGTGTCCACAATCAAGCTGGGACAAAAAGTTGTCAAAAGCTGAAGTTCCAATTATTTGAAAAGTGTGCACACATCCAATCTGCAAGGCTGGAGAACATGGTACTAAATCTGGAATTCTTCTTTTAAATCTCTTACTTCACTGATGCCAATGTATGCCCAGAATCACTACCATCTGAATGCACAGTACAAGATGCACACTTTTTTATTAATGTACTGTTTCCAAAGTTGGTCAGTAATAGCTGTTGACACTTATTAATGTAGGCCTTTGTGCTTTGCAAAGGGCTGAACAGGCATCAGTCTCCTGTCAGGCTGGTGAGTGGGAAAATCTCCTGTGGTCACCACAACAAAAGAAGAATAACTTTTTAAGAACTTTCATTTTGGCCAAAATATTTGGAATCAGCCAGAGCACAAATCCAGCCTGCATCTCCCATTAAAAACTGAAAAGCACCAAAGCAAGATTAACTCCAACAAGATTATTTATGTTCCCTCTATATGATAACTCTAAAGCAACAGTGGTGTCACCAACCCTTCAATTTTATCACAACGCACAATTTTGTCCCATCATTTGATGTGATTAAAGCTGCAGTTACTGAGATCAGATAGGTATAGAATTACAAATTAGAATTATATATTATATATATAAAAAAGTTTGTGCCAGAACTTGTAATTGTAGATAAATGCTTGAAAAATATAAGCTGTAAAGGTTCAACCATCACCCAAAATATAAGACAGTCATAATCATATTCTATTTTTGGAGTCATGTGACTTTTGAGATTTATTGAAATGTCTAATGCTTGTGACTGACAATGCTTACAAAAAGAAATATGATGGAATTTGCAAATTTGACAGTGTGATAACCAAGCCATTGTGGCTTTTGATTTCTAATGGTTTAACTGCCTATAACGTTGCCAGTCTCCATGGATGAGAGGCGACTTCTCTGTTTGTGAAAATGCCAGCCTTTGCTAGCTAACAGTGAAACTCTGTTCCAGATTATTTATCTAGAGAAATCTAATAGGTGTCTAACATCAGAAGTCCCACACAAATCTTATGAACAAACCAGCCCAAACACTGTAATTATCACAGCAGGGGGAGGAAAAGCTCTTATTACCCACTCCGAGACAGAACCAGTCACATGTTCCATAACTTCTAGAGGGGATCTTCTCATTCTCCCAGGAGACATTAATCCCTTTGGTTTTCTCTTTCATGTTGTTTATATAGTTCAAGCCATTTCAAGATGGGATAATGTTGAGCATAATCTCAGGAGGGCTGAATAACCATCTAGCAATTCATATAAAGGAAAATGCTTCATACCAGAGAATGATCGGAGATATTCTGCCTATATCTGCTGTTTTAACAAACCTCCTAACATGTAAAAACAAATAAACAAACAACCCACAAAACCTGAAACAGTGAAGTAGATTTTCCAACAGACATTCTTTTACTTTAAAATGTATAGCTAAAATACTTCAGGATAAGGTACTACCCTAATTATTTACAGAATACCAAAAGAACTGTCATAGCTTTCCCGAAAATCTACATGATCAGCAAGAGGATTTAGATGACCCATAGCAATTTAGTGTCAGAGCAAACGATCAAACACAGAAAAGCATCACTTTTTGGATGGTTCTGTTGCAGAAACTTTATGTTCTCCTCCCTTTGATTTAAACATTTCATAATTAACCTCTGTTCAAAGGTTTGCTTTGTGGAAAATTTTGATTGACTTTTTTTTTTGTTGTGAGAATTCAGAAAAGTTAAAAAAAACCCAACCATTTCCCTAACAATATTTTGTGACATTAAGAGGAAACAGCTGACATTTTAAACACCACATTTACTAGATAAATGGGACTTAATGGGAAATGTGTGCATTACTAAATCTGGAAAAGGAGAAGTCTGGTATTACTCACCTTCTCTGAAAACCAGTCCATTTTTATTCACCTGTTTTATAGATTGAGGAGTCTAGATTTTGCAGTTCAGATTAGGAAATTTTAACGAGGGTTTATAAGTAACCTGGCTTGAAAGTACACAGAGGCTATTTGCATAATAATAATCAATGTTGCATAATGAAGAGTAGACTGTACGATTTTAGTCTGAATATAAACTCATTTTACATTTGCAAGCACCTAGCACAATAAGGTACTGCTCCATGATAGTGAACTTCTGTGCCCTACAGTAATACAAAAATGAATAATAATAATTAATATGGATATATTTTCCTCTTTTGTGAGTTAGGATTCAAAGCAAGCTGAACATTACTTTTCTCATTTTACAGAAAGTATGATGGATGCAGAGAGAGAGAGAGGTGATTCTGCTTAGTGAAACTATTCCTTGCCTATTGCTCATGTTACAAGAATTTACAATCTCAGCTGCTGAAGTAGGCAAGGAATGATAAGATTGAGCAGTTCAATAGCTTTTGGATCATGGAATGATTAAGCTTGTAATTGCAAGAAGCCACTTAGGTCCTGACCGAGGAATGCGTAGCATCTTTATATAGTTCCTCAGCAAGGAATTTACAAGCTCCATTACTAAGTCTGCTTATCCAGTTTGGCTTTTAACTCAATGGAAGAACAAATGGTATAAAAGGAAAGCTGGATGCCAAGTGGAAGTACTAAAGCAAAGATAAATTTTCAACAAGAAGCCTTAACAAATTAAGGAATCTCAAGAGCTAATACTGCTTTCATAACATTGATTCAATACATTGGGCAGATACATATTTTAAGACCAAGTACACAGAATGTGCAGTAAGATAACTCAGCTTTGTGGGAGAAAACCTGTGGCTCTGTTTTTTCTGATTATACTCATCATAGATTTCTGCTGTAGTCTGTAGCATGTGCGTTCAACTGGATACACTAGATTCTCCTGAAACATTTATACCTTTAACAGTTTTTATTTCAGAAAGGCAGAAATATCACTTGAAAGCCTTATCTAACACACATTCTCCCTAAGTGCTTATCTCCCTCTCCTCCATGTACATATCACTAATAATGAAAGATGAAGAGCTGAAGTCAGAGGATCACTTTGAAAAGTATGAAAAAGAAAAAAAAAAAAAAAAAGCTCTCCTCTATCACTCTATGTAGTTAAAAATCACTCTTGTGGAATCTATATTTCATCACTTTAATTTCAAATACTTCACACATACTTTGAAATTCAGTGATTTTAGGAAAAGGTTTTCACCTAATGGTTGTGATTCTTAACAAGCCAAACTATTTAGAGAATACGGCTAGGAATTTAAATTATTCCAGTTAGTTAAACATTTTTTAAATATACGTCTCATCTCCATTTTTTCTGACAATAATCAAATAGGAATGTCTCTTCTAGCTTCTAATACCTTTTCTCTTATTAGGGACACAACAGTCCTTAGTAGCTATTTGCTAACAATATGATGCTGTACAAATACAACAGAGAAATAGTCTGCCTCAAAACACTTAAAAAGTAAAAACCTAGTAAATAGATAGTTCAACAAGAGAGCAAAGGAAACAATGATCAGTACGACAGATAGTAACCTGGGTATTAGCTTAGTCATTTTCTAGGTTTTTGCATAGGAGAGTATGAACAAGTTTTGAAACAAAGTAGTAATCTATGTTGATGGTGGATGATAGAGGGAGATTGTTTCAAAGCAAGTCAGAAAGTAAGGGAGAAAGCATGAAGGTGCTAATATGAAGATTTAATAAATGGCAGCAGTAGGAAGGCAGAACACTAGTTTTATTTATTTAGGGGAAAAAAATTTATTTAGGGGAAAAGTGAAGGAAGCTGGTTTAGGAACTTAAATGATTTCATTCTCATATAGTTTTCTATTTCTTCAGCCTCCTGATTGAATGACTAATTAATAAATTATTTTCAAAACACAGTGTGATCATGGATCTCCTAATAGAGCATTTTATTACTGATTAATAAAGCTGTAATTCATGTAACATACATAACTGTATGGCTGATGTGTACATCTTCAGGTGTTACAAGACTTTTAAAGGATGGGTACTGCATGCACAATCGGGTAGCAACAGCATTAGCCACCGAAAAGTTTTCTGCAAGACTATTGCAGACCACACGCAGCCTGCTTCCTCTTCTGCCTGGTGCAGAAATTTGCTGGTTTACATTACTCAGAAGTTATATGAAGTTCTTTGCATTATGGAAGCTAGAAGTTATTAAGAAGGTCTGAGATATGAGAAGTGCTGAAAAACAGGTTAGTACAAAGTGGCTCTGGCCTCATTTTCTTTCATTAGCTCCACATCCCTCTTCTCACCCCATGTTAACTCCCCACAGCAATTCCAGTTCCATCCCCACAAAACAGACAGACAGACAGACAGACACACACACACACACACACAGCGCACCTATTGCTCTCCTTTCCTCCAATAATTCCTGTCACCAGCAGCACTGGTAACTCACGTGCGTCTCTGCCCTCTCCCCAGAACTGCTATAGTATGTTAGTACTAATGTCACCTTTCTCTTCTCTTGTGCAGGGTGGGTTAGAATTCACTGGGAAGCACAGAGTTAACAAAGTGGGTGGCAGAGGACATGGGCTACTTGGTCGTCAGGTGCCCCAGCCCAGTGGCTCCTAAGTGCATGTTCCACAGGAGTCTGGATAAGCATGTGATGGTGCCTGAGATCAGTCAGTGCCTGACAGGCACAAGAGCTGTAAGACATTCCACAACATCACATGAGAGGTGTCACAGTCATTGGTTTTTCCACAGCCTGATGGTGGTGGTCATATCCAAGAGTGTTTTGAGTATGGGGTGGATATATGGAACTCAGAGGGGCGTACCTGGGCAGAAGCCAAATGCTAAAGTGAGAGAGATTGCCAGATGGAGAAAGTGTTTCTGATAAAGGCAGGGAAAAGTGAGGCTCTCAGGGGAGACAAGTTCTGGATGGTGGTGTTTAGGAACATTCCTAATGAGGAAATAGCTGGATTAGATTGGTATAGCTGCATAAGAAAAAATCTGCTGGTGAATTTGGCTTTATGTGTTACTTAAAGTAGCAGCCACAATGAAGGAGACCAGGAATAGCTGCTCTCTCACTTCTTTTCCTTCTGTTAAGCAGCCCGTTTTCCCCCAGAAGGGAAAATGACGGTATTCTCTTCACATGCTTGTTCAGCAATCTCTCTTCTGCATCAAAGTAATTTCCTGTAAAATCTGCAGCTGTACATCGCTACTTTTCCTTTGCAAATATGAATAGTGAAAGATGAAAGGGAATACAGTTCAATACAGAGAGACACTACTTTGGCCACCACCACTGACTGACACTGAATCTCAAATTACTCTTAAAATCTCCTTTACCTGTGAAAATGTGGGTTCTCGGCAACTGTTCTTGCAGGCCTTTATTCTCTTGGGAGATAATGGGCTTTTCCAATTTTATGCTTTAGTGGAATTATTCATAATCATTTTATGTTGAGGCTGAAATGAGTCTTTTGGCAGGAAAGGGAGAGAGAGAAAAAAAAAAAAAAAAGACAAGGAGACTTACTTGTAAACTTCTACATAAACTTCTACATTTCCCAAAAGTCAGAAATATTATGTGGTGGTGGAGATTTCTCACTGTGCATGTAGTTCTGGCCAACGATCTGCTTTTGTTGAGTCATCTGAAGTAAATGTAAGAAACCTAATCACTTTGCAGGGTGTGAAGCAGATCAGAGAGTTACTTCCAAGTATGCATGTATTGAAACCCTGCCACTTGTAGGCTGGAACCTTTACAGGCCACATTGGTGTTAAGTAATTAATATATTTATAGATTCTTTTGTGCTTAAATAGAAGAGTGATGATAATAGCACTCAGAGACAAAAAACACGCCTCTTAGTTGCTTTATCTCTAGCGTCACAGGGAGGGGAGCCAGATAGCAGGTATTTCAGGAGCAGGTTCCAGAACTGACCTGGCTCTCTCCTGTGGGGTAGCCTGGGCATCTTTACATGTCTTTTGAATTATGTACATCTAACCCGCAGTCTATAATAACTCTTCTGCAATTATTCACAGTACATTGCATCAAAGTATACTCTGCTGTGTTATTTACTGAAGTGCAATACTGTATCAGAAGATGTGTAACTGGTAATATGCATTTGAGTATTATGCTGTAATATAGAGCCGTATATTCTACACAGTACTACATTCTGTTTAAGAACAATTATACCACTTACAGGCCTGAGGTTAGAAAAACCTTAAATAAAAGCACAAAGGAACATTTTACTCCCAGAGGAAATTTCACACACTTATATCTCAATGTGGAAGAAAAGCATGAAGAAGAATACAAGAGAAGGCCAGTCAAGGCTCCTATAGGCTCAGTGCAAATCAAAATTGTTTTTTCATCAAATATATAAGGGCAGGGGTGAGGGAAGGAAAAAATAAAGAGAAAAATGTAATTTTGGTGGTAGTGGTGTTGTTTCTCTATATATAACAGAGAGGCAAAATACGATACATACTAAATGCTTAAAGTATTTGTAATTGATACTTTAATTGATGTTTAAGCAGCTTTGAATCCTTTGCAAAACAATGCAAGAAATGTGGCCTGTATTATGACTAAAGCCCAAAGGTCATCAGACGAAATCTTTGCAGAGTTAACTCCACTGAGGTAAATTAATTTATATATGCTGTAGGAACAGAGATTTTGTGCAATGAACAGATGGTATTATTAGTAATATACCATTTATACTAACTAAAGCACCTGTTTGAACATGAGTATAAACTAGTTATTTTAAAATATTTCTATGTCATGTTCCCTTCACTTTTATGAAGCAGAATCAAAAGTTTAAAGCTAATTATAACCATTGTTGTGTTGTTTAGAATAGTTCTTGTTGCTACCAATGTAAAAAAGCCATAGACAATTTGCCACAGAGGTGACAGATACAATTAAATGTGATGGAATTACTAATACTTTATAAAAGCATGTTTATGTAGGGGTAAGTCAATTAAAAAATTGACATAATTATGCACAAAAACCACTCAGTGCATGAATCAGAATGTTAATCACTGGTATTTTTATCCATGAACATAGCTCATGGCAATGAGCAAAGAAATAACAGATTTCGTTAAGACCAAAACATGAGCACAAAATGAAAAACTTAATTCAAAATAAAGGTGAAGACATCTAAATAAATAAATCAGGGCAAATAAATTAGTAAAATAAGTTACCTTATTAAAATCTAATCTTAAAAAAGATTAGGATACTCATGTACCAAAATCACAATAAACTGCTTGCTTTCCAAATTCTTGTCTATTGTGCTACTTTGATTATGTATGAAACAAACCAGAAAATTTGGTTTATGCTTGTTCACACCATATATTGATAATTTAATTCATTTTCATTATGAGCATCATAAGTGCTTCTTGACACAGAGGAAATATTTTGATCCACGTTATAATTTATTAGAAAACTAGTTGTTGTAGAGTGCTACATAGGCAAGTACTTTAACTTTTAATGCTGAACGAAACATTTGAATGCAAATAGCAATTTATATCCTTTTAGCTGGATGAAATTACAAGGGCCATCATAGGAATGTGCATCCCTTTCCACTAAAGCCTTCGTCAGTCAAAACAGAAGGAATAAAAGTGAACCATTAATTTATTGTGGTATATTAGGATACAGGTTACTGCACAAACTGCAGTTTTGTTGGAGAAACAGATCCTGATCCTGTTCAATAACTGCATTAAGCAACTGTTGGGACAGAATTAATATGTTTAAATAAAACTGCATGACAAATTCATGTAGGTAGCTTGATATGTAAGAATACATATCATACCATCTTGTCATATCAGAACATTCACTTATGAAAAATCAGAGTTCATTATGGGGGAAAGAGGAAGATGGACAGTGAGATGTATTTGTTATCCATTCCATTTTATTTCATGACAATATGGAGAAGGTATGACATCTTAGAACTTGATAAACACAAAGACAATTCCACAACTTCTCTGTGGAAAGTGTTGTAATTTATATCTTGCATGGGCAGATGGGAGAGAAAGGAGACAGCTGTTGCAGCCACAACAGCTGACTACACCAGATATGCCACAATTGCAAAACAGATTCTAGCGAGCCCTCTCTCTTTTTTTAGTTTCTGCATTTACCAAGAAGCCGAAGACAACAGAGGTGACAGCCGGAAGCACAGCTGTGTTTGAAGCAGAGACAGAAAAAGCCGGCATCAAGGTGAAGTGGCAGCGAGCTGGCACGGAAATTGCTGAAAGTGAGAAATACATCATCAAGGCAGAAGGAAACAAGCACTCACTGACAATCAATAATGTAGGAAAAGAAGATGATGTGACCTATGCTGTAATAGCTGGAAGTTCAAAGGTCAAATTTGAACTCAAGGTCAAGGAACCAGGTACAGCATTTCCTAAGCAATTCTGATTTCATCAGTATTTCCAGTCCCACGCAAACTTCCTGAATGAGGTCCAAGGAAATCACCCTAATAATGCTGTAAAATTTCTCCACCTGCAATACATCTGTTTAGCCCAGTTATTGGAAGCTACCTTTGCTGTGGCTAAGACACCCATTTCCAGATATCAGAAGTCCACACAGTGGAAATCTTGATACACATCTTCAGAATCCTCTGTCGAGCTTTTCAACTTAACTATTGAAAACCAAAGCAAAGCTAGTGTAATATAATCTGACCTAAACTATGATGTCCACATTTTAGGACTGATTTTTCTTTTAATTACAAAATTTTTCATTTAATTACAAAATCAAAACAATCAACAAAAAATTTACAAGTTGTGCTGTAATATTTCTAGGAGTTCATACATTCAAAAAAATGTATCTAAATCACCTGCTAATAAAAATATATATTTCAAGAGGGACTTGAATACAAAGAGTAACCTTAGTAATATTTGTATACATTATTCATTACACTGTATGCATTAAAGGATCAGTTAGATGAGAAACTGAAAAACTTCCGCAGACTTTTCCTGGGAAAAACTGTAAAGAGTCAAATTCTCTAAAATATTCTTACGAAAAAATGTCTGAAGATGCTGATGATAGATGAAATAATTCATTTTTGGAAACATTTTGACCTTTCCGATCCTTTTTTCCCCTCCAAAATGGTCCCCCTTTACTACTTCTGGTATTTAAATTTTCCCTTTTTATTTTGTCGAAAAATCTTAAACTTAGGCTGCTTTTATCACCTCCTCGCCTTTGCTATCATTGTTTATTCCAGCAACATGGTGGTAGTGAGATCTGGTCAGATGAAAAGACACCAGTGAATATTTAACAGGAGTCAAGACATCGTTTTCCAGATGAAAGACAGTGCATGGCAGGTTACGAGGAATGGGAAATCCTAGTATGGATTAGGACAATTTAACAGCAGTCAAAGCATATACAAGTATGACAGGTACATACTATACTAGTTAGATCTTCTTCATGGTGTTTCAGGTTAGTTGCAGGTAAAGCCTGCTGCAGGCAGACAGCCTACAAATAACTTAATAATACGAATAACTTAATAATAATTTACCTAATTTGGAAGCGTAATCATTACCTAAAAACAGCTTTGATGTGGGGATGAAGATATCAGGATGCCAATGGAGAGATAATTTTCCTGTATACACTATGTATTGATGCCTCAAAATGAGCCTTTTCTAAACCTACACATCCAAGTTATGGGAGCATCTACACTATGTTAGAATAAGGTTTAGTTCTTTCCTGTAAAAAATGAGTTAAAATTTATTTAGACAAGATCCAATGGGATACCGTCGAACAACAAAAGTGGTAGAATTTGATAATTAAGTATTAAATAATACAGATCTAAATTCACATTGTTTTCTTTCAAGACACAAATACAGTTAGGGTAAAAAGTATAAAGTTCCTGAGAGGGGGGCTGACTCATGTTCATATGTTCACAGATAGTGTCTTGTTTTTCATATCTTACTAAGATTAGATTGATAAAGAGTAGCTGGATTTCCCATCATTATTTTCAGAAACAATAATAATTTCAGCTCTTTGTAATAAAAAAATGGGATTCCTAACCTGCCTAGACACAGCCACCTCCCTCTGTGACAAAGGACCCACTCAAGTTATTCATCAGGTGGCACAACAGAGCCAGAAATCTTTGGTGTGAAAGACACTGCAAATAGCTGGGAAACTGCACATGAGACTTGCATGAGATGTAGGCAAGGCCCTCTGAATGTGGCTCCACTACCTATGGAAAGAAAAATCCTCCTGCAACTGATATGTTTCAAGAAATTCTACCTCCCTCCATCTGCCCCAGTTGCTCACTCCTACTCCCTTTTCATACATTTCTGACTTCTCCATTGTGCCAAATGCATTTGCCTGAATTTGCCTGTGAGGTCATGGTTTAACTGAGAGGCCATAAACTTCCATGAGCCAGGGGAAGAAATCATAGATGGAGTTTTAAAATACTTTCTCCATATTGATTACTATCAGTGTCTAGAGCTTTTTCCAAGCTGCACACAGCAACAGCATTTGGAAAATTATATTCCAACAGCAGTGTTAAACAAAATCTCATGAATAGGCGAATTGTTTACAAAAATAATAATTGCATCATTTTTCATTATCTTTTCTACGTAGACCACTGAAGTTAACATCAAACAACAGTGTTATTCAGCTGACAAGACATCAAGACTATAGAATTTAAAAACTCAGGCATCAGTTATTTTGAAGCTCAACAAAAGAAAAAGCCTCATCATACAGCTTCAGCTGACCCCTTTTCCTTCCAGCACATCCTCTAAGTTCTAGAAATCCACAGCTAATCTGTCTGCATTTCCTAACATATATTAAAAGCTGTTATTTTGTAAAATTTCTTCAGAAAGCAAGTAAAAACATTTCTTTCTCTAATCTTGGCTTACATTCATTTCCAGAAAAGAGTGAGACAGTCACTCCTGCTGAAGCTGCTCCAGCCCCAGCTGCCCCAGAGTTGTCAGCTCCACCAGTGGAAAGCATCCAAAACACAGAAGGTAACGGGGAACTAACACCTTTCTCTTGTCTGGTTCATTAATCAAAGTGAAGAACAGGAACAGGGAGTCCTTGGAGTCAGAGAGGTAGAGACAATAGCTGAAAGCTGACCACTGGTGATGAATGACAGAAAGTAAAGAATAAGGAATCTGAGAGGCAGAAGCAACACATTGAGATATTTTGAAATGACTTATCAAATTCATTATATAGCCTGTAACAGATGCTGATGCAGAAAGTTCCAGCTAGTAACTCTGAGGTTTATTTCAGTTGCATCTCCTGGGACTCAACCAGAAGAGCCTCTGGACCCTATTGGGCTCTTTGTGACACGACCCCAGGATGGAGAAGTTACTGTTGGTGAGTAAAAAATGTGAGTCAAGTGGTGTTTGTAAACTGTACCTGTTGCTTGACTATTTAGCTTAAATAATATTCATAATTTTATTTTACCCTACTTCCCTCACAAGGCGGAAACATCACGTTCACTGCCAAAGTGGCAGGCGAGAGCCTGCTGAAGAAACCATCAGTGAAATGGTTCAAAGGAAAGTGGATGGACCTGGGAAGCAAAGTGGGGCAACATCTCCAGCTACATGACAGTTATGATCGAAATAACAAGGTACAATCAGCAGAGTAACGTTCTCAGTCTTCTAGATACTAATCTTCTAGATGCTAATCTAGATACTAATCTGGGGAAAATATAAGATAACATAGCAATGTTTTCATATTAAGGTAAACAAAGCTACACACAATGCTATACTTATGCATAGAAGTCTGTTTTGACCATGCAGACAAGAGATAAGTACCAGATACAGACTCTTGCATACTTTATCTATGATGAAATGAGAAAATGTCTGGAGCACCAGGACAGAAATTTTGCAGTATCTACAGCTGCATTCCCACCGTCTTCCTCTCAAGTAACCAATACTCACTCTATTCAAGAAAAACAAACAAACAAACAAACAAACAAAACAACAACAAATCAGGCAGATATTTAAGTATGGTCTATTTTGGTTTTCATACACGAAGAATTCAGCTATTAGTGTTTGAACTTATTCTTCTCTTGCATCTGTCTACTTTAAATAGCTAAGATCCATTTTTACCACAAATGGGTTGAAAGATAGACAAGTAGGAATACAAGAGAGTCTGTACCACAATTTCTCATCCTGGGTGGTATGTGAAACGCTACCACCCTCTCCTGGATGGAACAGAACAGACTTGCTCACATTAGCCACTCCTTTTGCTGATTTTTTAAATGTCCTGTATACATCCTGCGTAAACACCGCACTTGTTTAATGAATGCTCTGTTCCTGATTCCAAGGTACATGGAATTACTGTATATGATGACTGCACACATCAGCACACCAGCATAGTTTGCTAATATAACATTGTATCATCTGTCAGACCATTACTAATACTCTTTAGCTGTTCCTACAGAATTGAGGGATATATGTAATTTTTACAACAGTAATGAGTTACATGTTCAGGAAGTTCTTAATTCTAAAACAACATAGAGGCATGTTTCATCCCTCATCTATTTCTCTCCATGCCTTAATATGCTGCATTCTATCTCTCTCTTTCATCGTTACATTTTCTAACTTATGAATTGTATCACTGCTGTCTATTCTAGGTGTACACCTTTGAAATGGAAATCATAGAAGCAAACATGACTTTTGCAGGAGGGTACAGATGTGAGGTGTCTACCAAGGACAAGTTTGATAGTTCTAATTTCAATCTGATCGTCAATGGTAAGATGAATTCCTGCCACCTTGTTTCTTCATTTTTTTTTTCACCCCTATATGCCCACTGACAATTCATTTTGGTACACAGTAGCTACTAGGCAAGCATAGATCTGAAGTATAGACCCAAAGAGCTACAGGTACACTTAGAGAAGCTCACAGATGAGGACTGGAATGGGTTGGCAGAGACACAGAGCACTAAAATCACACTTAGATGTCATTAAAGTCAGAACTATGATGCTCTTAAAGAAAGCACACAGAAAGGCAAAAATCATCCCAGCTTTCCTCTGTATTTATTCTGATTTCAGCTCCATTCTTTCATGATATTTAATTCCACTAGACTAAAAGAGAGGTCCATTCTTACCTAGGCAAAAGCTCAGTAATAAAAATGGATACTTGAAAAGAAAAAAAAAAAGGGGAGGGGGGGTGTGAAATGGAAAGATTTAGACATGTGACATTATTTTCAATTCCTTTCTTACCCATAAATTTGAGTCATGCAGAAGCACCTTGTGTTATAGCATTGCTTTTACATTTTACATAATCCGTGGTGCCACCCTCACAATTGCTATACTGAAAAGCTTATCAGCAATTGAAAAGGAAGTACATTTTAACATCAATTTCGCCCTATTGTGTAAAAGTTTAGGTAAAATATAACAGTATAAGCATGGACCACCTGAAAGTGTTGAATGTTTGCACCATTCCTTGTTTCAGTGGTTCTGTTGAAGGGACCACAACATTAATTTGCCTCCAGCAACCAATGAGCCTAATGTGCAAAGCTAAAAGTTTATCAAAGGTAGTCAATCAGCAGTATTAACTTTTGAAGTTTCACTAGTTGGCTGTAGGACTCCTAAGACTTGGGAGATGTGATTGAGAACAGTTTTTCTCCCCGTAGTAGCAGTACATTTATTCATAACAACAGGAGCTTAGAACAGAGTAAAAAAGTTCTCTCTGTGCAATATCCTATATGGAGTTTCTATATATCTCTACGTATTTCCAGGAATTTACCTTTGCTTTCAGAGGATGAATTACAATTTATTATTAGTAATAATATTCAGTTGATATCCAGTGGTTTTCTCATTAGAGTTTAAATACTCAGTGAAGCCAGTATCGAAACTAAAATTTACCAGGAGGAGAACTGACAAACAAGAGATAAAACGGTTCATCATGCTGCAGGTGATTATGAAGCATGAGAAAGGATTCAGTTATACATGAAACACTGGATGTTGAAAGCTAGTTAGTGAAGGCTACATGTTTAAAGATGATGCTTCAATCTTTCAATATATAATTGATCACAATTTACAATATAAGAACTTTAGAAAGAAAATGCCTGCAAAGTAAAAACTTTAGAAAAAGTACTGTGTTTTTGCATTCTTTTGACTTGCTCTCCCATTCTTTTCCATCACTTTTTGTCACATCAGAAGCACCAATAACTGGAGACTTGGATATTCGTGCTGCTTTCCGACGCACGTGAGTACCTACAGTAGAAACTTATCTACATAAGTTTGTACTTCCATGTAGAATTCATTACTTTCCTAGACAAAATTAATTAAAAACAAGGCTGTTGTACAAACAAGCACAAAAGTGGGAATGTCTACTAAGAAAATATTTCTGCTATTAAAATTCTATATAACTCCTAGAAATCATCTAAGACAGCTTAGACTTTGTACTAGCATAACAATCATGCTTGTCTTCAATTATGCAATTGATAATCTGTATAATTCTACCAAGAACTTCAGCACTTTTTTTCAGACATAGACCAATAGACAACAAAAAGATTCTGTGTAGTGCCTAGTCTTGACTGGGTCTGGCTTGAGGAACTACATGTACTTGAATATAAACATTTGCTACACAGAGAAGCAGAGTTTGATGTGAGCTCTGTAAGGAGCATATCACTGATAACATTAATACAAGCATTTTGATTGTATTTGTTTTCATGTTCTATAATTATATATTAATTGAATGAAGACAATGATACTGCAAGTGCCTGTATAAAACCTCAGATTTATGTAGGTCTTAGATATTAAAGGCTGTTCTCCCCACATCTATAAAACTGTTTGAATTGATTTATGTCTTAACGGAACAATGTTCCCTTCTGTTAGTAAAATTTGCAAAATTGGTTGTGTTGCTTGTTTTGTTTTGAGGTTTCAGACATTAACAACACGTGCTTTTTCACTGTTGAGTATTTCATCTCCCTCTGTGTAATTCAGTTTCTGGTTTAGTTTTTAGATATTTTTGCGAAGTTACCAAGCCAAGAATATTCCAACAGAAATCTATTACTCTAACACAGGACACAAATAATCTGTGGCAACTCCTTGAGTTTTTCCCTATAAGGGCTATTTTTATGAGATTTTTCTAACATTATATCACAAAGAACTAAATAAGGCTTGCAGAATTTACCTACGCTCAAATCCATCTATATGTAGCTGACCAGCCTCGCTGTGGTACCTATTAAATAGAGGACACACTGCTTAGCTGCATTGTGTTATTGCACTGCAGCGAAATTTGGCTTCAAGAGTTTCTCTTCTTGCTAAAACAAGTAGAAAAATGTAGAATCAATTCAGTGTGAGTGCAGTGTGAGCAGCTTCAGGCTGTTCAGCTTTTCTGTTTCTTTTGTAAGAATGGAACCAAATTTTGAACCGAACTGTTTAAATCTGAAGCTTTGTCTTTGATACCTTCACTCAGGAGTCTGGCAGGAGCGGGCAGACGGATGACTTCAGCCTTTCTCAGGTAGCCACTGTCTGTGTCAGCAGACAAATTCAAGTCTAACAATGAACTGCCTCTCTCTGCATAGGAAAAGAAAAAGAAGAAGAAAAAAAACATAAACAAACAAACAAACAAAAAACACACAAACCCCAGAACTACCTGCAGCATACATTCCAAATAAACCATCTTCTATAGCATGTAGTATTTATGAGCTCAATACATGCAAGTAAGTAGTAATGTAAGACAAGTATAAATAAATGAAAAGAGTAGTTTGATAGTTTAGTGAGAGGCAGATTCATCTACAGAAAACGCATGTGTTTGGCAAGTGTCATCTTCTCACCATAGTTAGAAGAAAAAAAGTAACTTCAAATTATATGCATGTCTTCTCCCTCTGTTTTACATGTGTTTCTCTCTACTGAGCACATCCTGACCACTCTCCACTCTCTTGACCACCTCTGACCACTTTCCCAGCACACTCTTTATCCTACCATCATTAAATTTCCCACCCTGTCTCTTTTGGTCCCAATGCCTTCTACCATAATGGAAACAGGAGCATTAATTAATTAGAGAGTCTAATCTGAGATCAGACTTAACTCTGTGCATGTTAAAGCCACTATTAGGGTCTAATTCTTCAGAAAAGCTAAACATTGATCGCTGGGCTTTCCTGAAATTCTGATTTAAGTGTGACCTAGGAAGCAGTAAGGTGACTAGTTATTCTCCCAGCTGTAGATTCTGATTTCTTGAATATTTGATCACAAGAAGCCCTTTTCAAATTTGGGATTATACTAATGATTTTTATGTACATTTTATGCCTGCAAACACTGAAAATCTTTGGAAAGTGGGGAACAAACTGGCCAAAAAACCACTTTTCTGTTTGAGCATTATACCCAGAAAATTGTCCTTTCCAGTATTGTACTATCTTCAAAGTAATCACAGAAGGAAAACCAGTACTTTCTTAACAAAAAGATATTTTCTCACAACATATTCAAAACTACACTAATTCAAAATTGTCACTTATTCTCACTAACCTTGCATTTTCAAGCAGCACAAGATGTTTAGCACTTGTTTTTCTTCTGTTTTATTAAAAGTACTGTTAAAATACCCAACATTGATGATGGGAGGCTGAGATGAAGAAAATACATTTGACTTTCTAAATCTACCTGAATGGAAAAAAAAAAAAAAAAGCTTTTTTTTTTTCCTAAGTTGAATAATCAATAGTCATGGAATACATTGTAACTCCCAATACTTTGATATCAAATCCCTGCAGTGAATTTTAGGAAATAAACCCAAAAGGAGTTAACAGCTAAAACACATTTTATTCAGGACACCCAAAATAACACTGTGCATTCCATCTGAGTTCACCATATGTGACAAGAATTACACATTCAAAAAACTCCTGCTTGTGGTTTCTTGTTCTCACAAATGAATTCATCACAACATTGCTTGCCATGATGCTTTTGAAGAACTGCATATTGAAACTCATCTCAGAATCAAAGTCAGATCACAGATTTCCTACTTTAACTCTCCCAAGCATCAACAGTATGACACTTTTTCAGTATGAAGAATTCTGGAAACACGAATAGCCTTAAGAAATAATTACAGCTGGGACAGTGCTAGAAAAAGTGGGTTTAGATTGTGAAAAGTCCCACAAAAAGGTTGGTTAAATACTGCCCCACACGGTAAACAATATCCACGTTCCTGAAACAACAGCTTTCCAAAAGTACTAGTGATTCTAAAGAAAAGCTTCTGCAACATCTTCATGATACGTTCCAGAACAATATGACTACCAAATTAATACCATGTACAACTTTGTCCATAATCGGTACAGAAAAAAATACAAGTTGATTCAATATATTTCTAATCCTATAAAGGACAAACAGCCTAATTAAGCCACCATCCATGTCACTGCACATTCTAAGTCATCCTAAACTACTACATCTACTACTTCTCTACAAAAAAAAAGATATAATCTACATAATGTTATAGTCTCACGAGCTATTCCCATTTCCTTCTGAAACTAATTATGGTTTTCTGTTACCATACAGTACCGAGGGGCATGAAGAAGGTGGAGAGTTTAATTTTAGTGCCCTACTGAAAAAGAGGTGAGTAAAAATCCATAGACTCAGAGAAATAAAGTAACCAGCCTCTGTTGAACAGCTCTGAAAACACTAAGACTAGAATAAGTGAAAGTTTCATAAATTCAGAATCCCTGTAGTTTTCCTAAAGCAGCTCTAACTGGAAAAAAGGATGACAGGTAACTATGGCAACTTCTCCAAACACACAGCATTTGCTGCATTTTTGCTAGGTTTATACTGGAGGGGAAAAAAAAAAAGAAATTTGATCTTTCCCAAGATGGAAAATGCTGGGACTGGGCTAATTATGTGCTTCCACCAGCACTTTTCAATTAGAACAAAGAAACAGAAAACAAATTTACAATACTTGTCTATAATGATGCCTTATTTATATTTTTCTGTCCTAAGTTTTCACAGTTCTTCAAATCCGAGAGCTGGGAAGTCAAGTTCTTTTATTAGATATCTAAACGTTACTATTACACTATACAATTATATATTGTATAGCTGGTTATCTTATATATAAGAAGATATTCTATGTCGTATAAAATATCTTTTACTCTTCTAACTCTAGTTCTTATTTCTTGATTATACTTTCACTTTTTGGGTGGAATTTCCTCCCACTCTCATCCATCCTTACCACATTTGTTTTCATAACCTGTCTGCTTATGTTTTTCTCCTTTTACCACCATCTTAATATGGATGCTTTGGATGCCACTGTTGCCAACAGAGAGTAAGATTTTGATTTCATTTTATTATAAATACATGGGTCAGACTGAATATAAGAACCGTTTGCTTTGAAATAATGCATGCATCTTTATCTTTCTTACATGTAGAGCATGATAAAAACGAGATAGTATGAAAGAAAAATATCAACCACCAATTTCTGAGACAGAAGTCCTTTTAAATTATTAGTAGAAGTTAAGGGTGGCTCATTTAATACTAATCAATGTATTTCTCTGGATGTCGTTTGGTTTTCACCATCATTTTCTTTTATAAGAAGTTTTTAATTGTCCTTGAATTTCCAGATTTTTTTGATAACCTGCTGTTTAAAATTCCTATTGTAATAGAAATTAAAATCAGAACAATCATTTGCATAACATGCCTGCTGGTGCCTATCAAATATGCAACAAAGTGTTGGTCCATCCATCCTTAAACGTCTTAAGTGAACATATTACTGAAGTCATTTATTCCACAAATCTATCGGCTTCTCAGTTACAAAACATCTCCTTTTATTCCAAGGAAAGTTTCCATTACTCATTACCATTCCATGACTGGCCACTCACTCTGTCTTTCCACCTCCTGAAGTTACTATAAACACTTGAATCCACAGCCATGTTTTGCAAATCTAAACTCATTTAAGTTTTCTCAATCAAATAATTGGATAAATGTTGTTGTGAATCTGTGTTCAGTCTCTGCTCAGGTGTTGGTATCACTATTTCTGAAAAGTGTTTTTGTCTTCAAAAAGAGTACAGCATCATGTAGACACTTGAAGTAGCTTGGGTACGGAAGACAATAAAGCCACAATAGCCTCATGTTTCACTCAGGTTAACTCACGCAAATTTCAGTGGGGCAAGGAAGGTCAAATAGGTACACAAACTCTGTATGACACAATATGCAGTGCCTCCAACTGGAAGTGAATTCTGGCTTTGCAGTAACACCACAGCCAGAACTCTCAAGAGCACCAGCTAGACAGACAGAAAGTGGTGGACACACTTTCTATAGCTGACATCGATATCAAAGTTTCTTGTTTGATCACGAGCCCCAGAGAACTCCAAAACAAAAAGTGCATTAGAATTGTTTTGTAACTCTAAAGTAGGGAAAATGCTTTCTGAATAATGGCAGCAATCAGAATTGTACGGGTTTGAGAGCTCAAACAGAGTAGTTGTACACACAATCTAATTTCTATAGGAAATGTAAGGCAAAAAAAGAATTTTTATTCTACATCTAAAAATTTCAAATAAATTGAGACCAACATGAAAATATTTGCATAATGTCATACAGCAACTCCAGCTGGAATGAAGTGCTAAGTACTATGAGCCCTCTCCTAATGCCTTTCACTTAGGTTTTCATAATTAGTTTTGAGCACTGACAGAGCTCTAAAAAACTTTTTAAAAATTATAAAAAGTAAACATCTCCAGTATTTCCAGGAATCTTCAACTTGTGGATTTAACTGTTCATTATTTTTTAGACTAGAAATATAACTAATTAAAAGAAGCTTATAAATGTCACTGCATTTTATCAGTGGCTTTGACCTTTCTTGACTTACAAATCTCTGTTTAGTGAATTTAAGCATGTTGATAAATTCACTGCTTCTGGTTGTTTTTCACAGACACTTTAGAAGCAACCTATGTATCCTTGCATGCTTTGCACACTACAGGTTTAAGACCACTCCTATATTAAGGAGAACGTATAGTCATAAAATCTCACCATGGAATGAAAGCATTATTCATTAAAATAGAAAAAGAGACCTCATGCTAGGGAACTCTGAAGAGCTATGCAGATTCAAATGGAATTGAAAATCATTCTTTCACCATTTCTGCTTTGTCCCACCTAATTGAGAAGTGCCCCTCAATCCAGAGGTAATGAACATTCCCACTCTAATAAAGAGAGCTTCATTTAATACTATATCTCCTGTGGCTGTAATTTAATTAACTGGTGTTGACATACAGATGTCATGGGCCAAGGAGAGGTCATTAGGAAGAGGAAGGGAACAGCTGTCACAGAACTATTAAATGGGATAGTGAGCAGAGACCTTGAAGGAGGTGACAGCTGACAGGTCCAATCAGTTGACAGTAATGGGATAGGAGGGAACCATCTCTGGGATGTACAAAAGTATTTTTAACCCCTCCACATATGTTTAAAATGTATCAGCTGCATGTTCCATTTACAGCAGGTTCACTAAGCTGCATCTTAATGCCCCCAAGTGCATAGTTAACCTATGAGGTGATCACTCTGAATAAGGATCCCCAACATCGGGGATGGCAACGTAAGGGTGGGAGAAATCTCAGGAGTCCAAGTACTCTCTAAGTTCTCGTACGCTGCTTATCTCCTGTGGGTAATGGAAGAGTACGGCTGAACTGTGGAAACTGTCTTTCTGGGATCAAAGAGAATGTTCTAACAAATTCAAAACAGTGAAAGGGAGTACTGGGATGGGGAGACCTTTGATCAGAGGCAGCGAAAGAGGTTTTTTTCTTTTTCACAACTCAATTAAACACTATACAAATTACAACATTTAGCTTTTAGTACCATTTTACATGCAGCTTAGAAGCCTTTCCCTGTAATTAGAAAATATTAG
The DNA here is from genome assembly GCF_964273445.1 of Streptopelia decaocto. Lineage (NCBI taxonomy): Eukaryota > Metazoa > Chordata > Aves > Columbiformes > Columbidae > Streptopelia > Streptopelia decaocto. The sequence goes on along the minus strand of NC_138661.1, from coordinate 42,841,867 downwards.
TATTTCCAGGGAAGATACTATATTCTTGCTAGTGAACAATTTTCTTGTATCTCAGCTTGCATGCACCAAAACAGTATTGCTGGATATAACAATCGGATGACACTGAGTAATGGAAAAGCTAAAGCAAAAATTAAGGAAGTCCTCTCAATACTGAGATACACTAGACTGTAGAATTAGTTCCAAATTCAAAGATTTTTTGCATGACATATTTTAAAATAGCTTACACAAAATACTTTTGAAAACTCCATGAATAATCCCACCTGCAAATTTTCAGGTAAAGGGGTCTATACAGATGAACATACAAAGAGGCAGATAGATAGGCAGAGAGACCATCAATATTTCTATAATGCCTGAAGGCATCTGTTAAGTCTTTCTTTGTTGTTTCCTATGATTTTATATTCCCTTTTTAGATACACTTTGCTCTGCAGAACATCAATTGTACTAGCACGAAGAAGTCAGCAATATTAGAACTATTATAAATTCCTGGTTTATGTACTTATATATCTATTCCAAGTTATCTGTATTTAGAAATATTTTAAAGTTGCTCGTTGATACGATCAGGGCAACTAGCCCAAGAACTGCTTATATTAAAAATAAAATATCTTGGTTTATGTGGCAAACCAGTTCAATTCTCCTGCCTTCTGCTAGGCAAAACTGCAAATCATTTGTAGCTGCCCCAAGCTAGATGTTAGGTATATAGAGAAGAGGAATCTTGATTAAATTTGTGGGTTATGTTGGCGCACTGTTATGACATAGGAAATACTCAGTAGGTGGCACTTATCACAAGGACTCCAAATCAGTGCAATGAGTGCTAGTGATGGTTTAGTGCTTAGTGCGTGCTAAACCTCTCCAATGATATAAGATACGGCATGCCATATTTCAGCTCAAACTCACTGATCTGAAATCCTCTCTTCTTCCACCTTTTCTGTTCAAGAGCTAGAAGGGTACCAGAAATCCCAAGCCTGGGCAGCAGTACTTCAATAAATAGAGCCCTTGTTTTACAAGCAAGCCTTTTTTGGGGCAATAAAAGGAGTATCAGAAATGTTTGGTTATACTTGCTGTCTAGACAGACTACAGTCATGTTTTTTAAGTCATAATATTTCTAACAGACTAATGGGACTGTTCTTTTCCTGAAAAAAAAAAAAAAAAAAGGAAATACACTCAATAATCCTTCACTTTTCTCTGCATTACCTGTTGTGCGACTTGTCTGCTTGTTGAGGTTTACCACTGAACAAGGCTTCATTATAAGGGTATGTTCTGATGCACTGAAATCTACTTGGTCCTGGTGATATCAGGAACAACAGCCACAGAAGTTCCTTTTCTTAAAGAAATTTTTAGGATAACGTTACCTCTTTCATCCTTTCTCTGTTTACTAAAATGCAAACTGTGACAGGCAACAACTCCATGATGACAGGGCAAAGCAGAGCTATTTGGTTCCCTCTAAGGTGATCAACCATAATTAGGAATAAGCAGAAGTGCTTACACTTTTATTACAAATTGGAGAGTGGAACTGTACAAAGCGTGGGAGTGAATTTGGTTTCAATAGGAAACAGCATTTTTCTCAAGCCTATTGCAGAGCTTTTGCATGAGGTCCTTTATCTCGCTGCTACTGAAGCACAAGCATGGTCTGCTAAAGGTGAAGATGACATTCATGGCTCTTTTCTGTTGAACACACAATGCTTTCTTTCTTGGCCATCGGGATGCCGCATGTTTTCCCAAACGGTTCTCTGCATCATTCTGGAGTACAGCAGCTTCTTGCGCTCAGTAAATCGGTAAGGTTACACCAATTTCTTTTTCTATTTATGATCTTTAAAAAAAAAAAAAAAAAAAAAAAGACACAAAAAGAATGCCTTTCTCAAACCCAGACAACCAAAATTTCACTTGGTTTTGCTAAACCAAACATTAATTCTTCCATTACCACTAGTTCTTTGGTTAAACTATACAGCAAGTAGTTCACTGTAAACCTTGTCTTGTTTGCCACTGCTCACTAGTCTGTGTCTTTATGTTTTATAGATTACTATATCCAACAATTGTCTTTACAATAGAGGATAAATATTTCTATAATCTGTGATTCATTTTAGCAAAGAGAAAAAATGTCCCGAGTAGAAAAGGACTTGTTTCTTAATAACATAAACCAACTGCCTTGTTTCTAAGGCATCCTCAGGATATCGGTTCCTTGCTTTGCCACAGGTTTTTTGTATGACCATGACAGGAAAATAAGTATCCTGTGTTTCCATTACCCACCTTTAAAGGGAAGTTCACATTTATCTGCTTTGACTATTAGAAAGTAAATGCTTCAGGACAGTGATTGGATTTTAATTACTGTATATATAAATATAAGTAACACTAGTCACCAGTCTTATTTCATTATTTTAGGTAACAATATAGTAAAAAGCTAGACTGCTAACTTTTTTATTAATAAATGGCTTAATTGAGCCAATATGTAGCTTGCCAAGCCTACAGCTGCTTTTAAATCCCCTCAGTTATGGCATTCAGATACTCTAATCCCTTTCTGCAGAGGTGAAGGAAAATCTGAATCACAATCTGACGTTGATGTCTGGGAAATCCTGAGGAAAGCTCCTCCTTCTGAATACGAGAAAATTGCTTTTCAGTATGGTATCACAGATTTGCGAGGGATGCTGAAACGCCTCAAACGCATAAAGAAGGAAGAGAAGAAAAGTACAGGTTGGTGAGCTGTATTCATTTCAAATATGTGTGTTCATCTCTTATTTGGGAGTTCCTCAAATATTAAAATCAGCTGGACAGCAGCCAGACACAAGAGCAGAAGACATGGGAGTTTCCTATTCCAACCATTACACAGACTTTACACATGAAATGCTGATTACCAAAGAGTAAAGCTGTGCCCAAAGTTCTGAGCTACTCTGGATATTCTGAACCTGCTTATTTGACGAGTCTCGTCTACTGTGCCCCAGGTAATAAAACAACATCACCCTTCACTATCCCAAAACTGGTCAGTATGTCAGGCATCAGTGATACATTTAAAGAATCTAATTTCCATTGGGATGATACATTTGGAATTCTTGAGCCTTTTGTAGTCTTGTGAAGTATTATTAATTATTTTGAACTAATCCGTTTTAGAAATCTGAAACAGAGATGGCAAATTACCCTTCAATAGTACTGAGAGGATCAGTATCATATTCCAACATGGGCAGACATAGCTGTAACTTTATTTAGAACATGTTGAAGTACATATTCACATCTGATTTAAAATACTCTACTTTGTTTATTTTAATTACTATCACATGCTTTTCATCCTATGTTAAGCAAAAACAGAAAACAGAACAGGATGAAGAACAGACAAAAATGGTAAAAATGCAAACAGGGATGCAGAAAGTGCAGAAGGTTTGAGATTATGGTAAACAACAGGAAAAGGAATAAAGATTTAGTTTCTTGACAGAGAATATATATATTAAAAAAAAAAAAGTTAAGTATAAAAATTATTAAATTTGTTTTGTGTTTGGTTTGGGTTTTTTTAAAAAATTCTCCATCATAGCATTCCTCAAGAAGCTGGATCCAGCTTACCAAGTGGACAAAGGGCAAAAGATTAAATTAATGGTCGAAGTTGCCAATCCAGATGCTGATGTGAAATGGCTGAAGAATGGACAGGAGATCCAAGTGAGCGGCAGGTAAGCTAGAAATACGGGAAATCCAAAAAGGAATGAGCTACAGCTTGGACAAAGTGGAAAAACTAGTCTTTCTTAGAAAGAAAGGAATAGAATAGAGATAAATAGGACCTGAGAAAGAATCTACATAGTGCTTTGGCTCAGGGCTAGTTTGCTGTTCTCATTACTTTTTCTTTTTCTTCCCTCTGTTCTATATATCTACATGTGGAACTGGATGTTTACATCTACCTACTTAGCAAGTAAGTCCTCAGATTACATTCTGATCTTCATGTGTATTATCCAGTGTTCAAAATTACTTTCTTGTGATATGGGATATACTTCAGTGTAGCTTGTTTGTAAAACCAATTCCAAGTGATTTTATTCTGAAGCTGTGACAGAACATTTTTAATGGCAGTCAAGTTTGTTGCATGGCTGGATGTTAGAAAAGCATCCAACACCATTCACAGGAGTTTGTATCTCACACTTGTATGAAGATCTCTCCATAATTTCCTTTGCTAGTTTTTCAAAAAGTACTGCTGTCCACTGCACCAGGGCAGGGATACAGGGCTTGAGTCTTAACAAACTTTGTCACTGATGTCAGAAAAAAGTAGGAACCTTTTTCTCTGCCATGCAAGGGAAGACAGTGACTGGGTCCAAAAGAGTTACTCTCTGATAATTACATTTAGATTCTCTTTTCAGATATATTTTTGAGGCTGTTGGGAATAAGAGAATCTTGACCATAAACCACTGCTCTCTGGCTGACGATGCAGCATATGAATGTGTGGTAGGGGAGGAGAAGAGCTTCACAGAATTATTTGTAAAAGGTGAGCAACAGCAGTAAAAGGAAAGAGCTCTCCCCTAACATTCAGCATTGAATTACTGTCACCTTCTCTACTCTCAGATTAGTTAGTCTCATAGGAAAGTCTCAAACATATGAGCAGATTCTGACATCTATTGAAGCAGATATTTTTCTTACAGTTAAATGAAGGAAAATTTTCCCTATAGTTGCAAATAAGAAAGCACAGGAAAGCAGCACAGTAATAATTACCTTTAATTCTCATTTAGAAAGTGATTTAAAATTGATGCTTCCAGTTTAGAATTTCAGTATATTAAAACTGATCAATCCTATGTTTGCATTCTGTCCCATGAAGCAAAACCCAAAAGGACATTTTGCTATTTGCTAATTGATAATGTGATCTGGCATAGTAAATTTTAAGTTTCAACACAGAGAGCATCACCAGAGGTTATTCCTGCTGAATGCAGGGCAGTGAAATCTATTTTTGGTCTTCTGTCTTTCAGGATACTCTTTTAATAAAGATCTCTTCATTTCCAGAACCTCCGATCCTGATCATTCACCCACTGGAGGACCAGATGGTGATGGTTGGAGAGAGAGTGGAGTTTGAATGTGAAGTGTCTGAGGAAGGAGCCACTGTGAAATGGTAAGGGAATACAAAAGATAAAAACAAATCAAAACCAAACAAACTCAAAAAAGAAAAAATAAAAATAAACAAAACAAAACAAACAAACAAACAAATAAAAAAAGGCAAAAAAACCCACAACCACAACCAATCAACCAAAAAAAATCCCACCATGAAGCCATATTCCTCCATGGGACATTCTAGGACCAGTGGTTGTGGACAAGAGTTGTGGAACAAAAAGGAAGAAGGCATCCTACATAATTGTTTTCAGGAAAAGATTAATCCTCCCCCTGTATGTTAAACATTGAAGAGTAACTGAAAGGCCAGAATATGGCAGGAAACAAATTAAGTATAGATATTTTAGTGTCTCTAGAACAGTGTTTACAGGATGCTACTGAATGTACTGCATTGTTAGCTTTAAAGTTTTCTAAATACTTGACAGTAATTTCTAGCTACTGTCCAGACCAATCAGATCTGTACTGTCATGAGTTTACAGTACTTTGTGGAATCTACTGGTCTTCTCAACTGCAGTGAGGTGTGGGGGCTTTTTAAAGCATTTTTTTCTTAGGTAAGAAGTTAGTGTCTCTTGAGACAGAGAGGGAAGGTTATGGACTTATTTTAACATATCTGCTGTGGTGATCTTGCAAAGCCTGTCATTACGCATATGCAGCAAGCAGGATTAAGATGACAAATATTTGGACCACAGAGTCTATTTTATTGGGCATTCCAGCTGAGCGGAAGCTGGAAGGTTCACACTGCTTGGGCAGGCACAGCACGCAGTGCTCACATAACAGGTCTTACGTACACTGTTCTCACTTCATTTCTCTACCAGATGAAATTCTCTTGTGCTTGTTAACAGCTTCAGGCACATGGTTATCAACTGTTCCCACAATGCCCATTACATTCCTGGAAAGTGCCAACCACTCATCTGCTGTCCCAAAGGAAGGAACCGAGAATTTGAATAGAGCCCAAGAGCTAGCAGAGCGTGTGCATTACACTATTAAAGCCACATGCACAGGCACACATATGCTATTGTTCAGGAACTGCTTACAGATGCCTGGTCATAAGAGATGGGGACAACCAGATCTGTCCCTCTCAGAGCACAGTGCAGCTGCCACACTTTGATCCTGTGCCTTTGAACAACTCCCATACATCTTGCAGAGCTGGTATCTGTGGGATGAGCATTTGGTGTGACAAGGCCAAGCCAGCAGCTGTCTCAGCCTGAAAGGCAGCAAGTGGTCAGAGAAACTCTTCAAATCATAGCAACAGAAAACTGGGCAGTTAGACATTTACAGTGTATTTTACTGTTTTTATTACGAGACTCAGTCAATGCTCTTTGGCAAGAAAGGGAGCATTTTGGACAATGGAGAGTAGTGTCCAGGGAAAACAAGAAATACAGTAAGGAGAAAGAGATTCAGTTTATGGCTCATTAGGGAAATGCTCAGTAGTTTAAGCCAAGTAACAGGCACTAACTCAGGGCACCTGTTATAGCCCTTGCACCCTTTAAACCTGGAATATGAAATCACAAGCACATGAACAAAAGCAATTATGTGACTTGCACAAGACAGAAATAAGGCTTACAGCCTCTTAGGCATGGCCATCAGACTAGGGCTTGGAGAATTCATTATGTGGATCTCTTCATAGTAATCAGGAAAGAATGTTCTCTTGATCACCCAGAAAAGTCTCACATTCTTGTTAAGCAGTACTATGGTATAGTTATTTCTAAACTTTAGATGACCTTGCAAATAATACAATTCTTGAAGAAAAAGATCTAAACAAATACACAGTTTTGACCTCATTTTTCCATTTCTGAATGTTGGATGTATTGTCTCGTCGGCTCCAAAGGAAAACAAACTATAGTAATGTAATAATAATAATAATAATAATAATAATAATAATAATAATAATAATAATAATAATAATAATAAAAAATCTGTGTGTCTCCATTATCACATAGTACCTACATCAGCAATATCTCAGAAGACATTACCCAATTTACCCTTAGAATCTAAACAGGAAATAGGAAAGCATTTCCAGACACAGAAAAGAGGCATTGAGTGGCAAAGTTGAGAACAGACATTTGATCTTGCAGATGTTCAGGACTTGGGTAGACTAAACCATGTCTGGCCTACCTACTACTGCACTAGTTCTGCTTCAAGTGTGAGACTGCACCAGTTGAGCCATGGTTGTCTTTAAACCAACACTTCTATGGTTCTATAAAACATTCCAATAACACTTTAGTATCAACTGATCCTCCTACTTCATTGCTCTAGTTACTAAAGGAAGGCCTGTAATATTACTTATATAAGGTTTTTCACTTTTCACTGTAGGAGTGTGTTATTTTAAATCAACTAATATACAGGAGTACTTTTTTGAGGCTTACAGTTCTATCACTCCACTATTTGTCAGTACAGCCCTTTGCAAACATTCTACTCATACACAGCATCAGCAATGTGCAAGTCAGTAAAACAAACCCTGTTGGTCACGCTCCTTTTGATGCAGCCCAAGATACTATTTGCCTTCTGGGCTGCAAGTGCACATTGCTGGCTCATGTTCAATCTTTCATCCACCAGTACTCCCAAGTCCTTCACCACAAGGCTGTTCTCAATCCCTTCATCCCCCAGGCTGTATTGATTCCAGGGGTTGCCCTGACTCACGTGCAGGACCTTGCACTTGGCCTAGTTGAACCTCATGAGGTTCAATTCTTGAGCTTGTCCGGGTCCCTCTGGATGGCAACCTGTCCCTCAGGTGTGTCAACTGCACCACTCAGCTTGGTGTCATCCACAAATTTGCTAAGGGTGCATTTGATCCCACTGTCTGTGTCATTGATGAAGATATTAAACAGTACTGGTCCCAATATGGACCCCTGAGGGACACCACTTGTCACTGGTGTCCATCCAGACATTGAGCCATTGACCACCACCCTTTGGATGCAACCATCCAGCCAGTTCCTCATTGACCAAACAGTCTACCCATCCAATCCATATGATGTCACATCCCTGAAGACATTCAAGGTCAGGCTGGATGGGGCTCTGAGCAACCTGACCTAGTTGAAGATGTCCCTGCTCATTGCAGAGGGGTCAGATTCGATGACCTTTGAAGGTCCCTTCCAACCCAGATTTCCCAGGGAATTAAGACACTAGTAATTGCAAGTAGTCTATTTTCATTATTTAGACAAGATTTCAAGACACCTCTTTCTTATCAATGTCTGAATAGAATGTTCAGATAACTTTCATGAGCCACATGTCAGAATACATCACCAAAAAATAAAGAAGTTCAGTTTTGGATCACTAGCCATAGTGCATATGCCTGTTTTTGCCACAGCGGTGTGTTGAACTTCTGCATTACAGTCCATTCTCAGCAGTTCAGCAAAGCTTTACGAATTGCATTGGAGCACTTGTTCAAGAACTAATCTGCATGAATGAGAGTACCAGCCTTAGGAGAGCATTTTGCATGTGGCCTCAGGCTCTTGCCACTCAGTAAGAAGAGGAAACATTATCCTGGCATAACATGAAATGCTGTGTTTCATGTGGTTGTTACAGGCATCCTCTGTTTCCTCCCTTACTAGTGTTGCGGTCCTGGGATCTGGAAGAGAGGCCAGTGTTTTTCTAAACCAACGATAAGTTCCAATAAGCTCTGCTGTAAAGAACACACAGGAGGGAGCAAACTGTAGGTATTTTGAAATGCAGTTGCAGCAGGTGCATTTTAAGTCACAAATTGTAGGATTCCTGACTCTGCTTAAAGTTCTGACCTTGTGATTTACTTCAGCAGACTCTAACAGAGGCAAAAGTTTTTTTGAAATTAGAGCTATTGTATTTTAATGAGCCCTTAAGTGACATTTCAATTTGCTATCCTATAAGCTCATTTGTTAAGCTCAACAGTCACTGGAAAAAAATAAGGGAAATAAGATATAAAGAAAATTCTTATTCTATTAAAATAATAACATCTTTTCTATTTCTTTTTCCATATGAGCAAGTATCAAAGAGAAAACCTTTTTCATTTACAAACTGCAGTAGCATTCAAGTAACATAATATAAACACATTCAAGTAATAATGAAAGAAATGCCGCAAAAGGAGTAAGTTGAAGAAATTACAAGTTCTTATCTTGAAGCCTGTTTATGTTATTTAAGATTAGCAACAGGAAATCTTTAAAATGCCTTATGTATTTTTATGTGACCTTGACTAAACAGCATGAATCCTCTCTGCTTGTTTCCCTTCATGACGATTGGAAATTACAATAATTAAATTTCCTCCCAGGCTGGTGAAGCTTAATTCAGTAATGTCTTAAATACATTGTGGCATCCTTGAATGGAAAGGGCTACAAAATCCAAAATACATCTTCATTTAAATCCATCCTAACATTTTATTCTTTTACTGATGCCCACAAATCATTAACGTATAACTATTATAATTCAAATTAGGAAAACTAAGACTTTTAAGTCATTTCCAAGCAAGTCCCATTTACCTTATGGTGGCTTATAAGATAGTAAATTCCCTGCTAGTGAAGTGAGCCTTCATCCCTATGTCTTCTACAGTACTTAGCATACTTTCATGTTTATCTATAGCATATAAATAGTAACAATCAAGTACTTCCTTGTGAGTGAACTCTCTTGAACAAGAAGTCAAATACCTAGTGAAAATTAATGGTCAAGCTAGAAGCACTCTGGTTTTGGTTCTACTGCTATTTGTGCAATGATCTCTTTTATTGCTAACATGAAATGTTACAAAAATGGGATTATCTTGTATCATCCAATCTCTAGCAACATTGAGCTGATTCTTGACTCTCCTAACCATAGCAAAATGACTCAACACTATTTGGGATTGCAGGGAAAAGGATGGAATTGAGCTGACAAGGGAAGAAACATTCAAATACCGATTCAAGAAAGACGGAAAAAAGCAGTATCTCATTATTAATGAGTCAACCAAGGAGGACAGTGGACACTACACTGTGAAGACCAATGGTGGGGTATCAGTCGCTGAACTAATTGTACAAGGTAGGCACAGGTAATATTACAGAACGAGAGATGCTGAAATATGAAAACAAGCTGAAGGTAACCTTCTGCAGAACAGTACACAGGGGTAGCATAATGCTCATGCCAAGGAAAAAGATGACTTAATAAGGGGCATAAGGCTTGATAATAAAGGCCCCAAGGAAAGCCCAGACTTGTGTGCCGGATGTAACAGATACTCTAATAATAACAGGCGCTCAGCTATCAGCTCTGTTAAAGCCCTGCATGCTGTGGATTTCCCTTCATATTTCACTCTTTCACAAACTGCTTGCTCAACCCTAGCCTTTTCTATGCAGTAAATCCACACTGTTTACTTACAGAGCTGTTCTGATTTGTTGATGTGTGTATCAATTACTCTCACAATATCAGAGAAAAAGCTGGAAGTTTATCAGAGCATTGCAGACCTGACAGTGAAAGCACGCGACCAGGCAGTCTTCAAGTGTGAAGTTTCTGATGAAAATGTGAAAGGAATCTGGTTGAAAAATGGAAAGGAGGTGGTCCCAGATGAAAGGATAAAGATCTCTCATATTGGCAGGTTAGTTTTGTTTTAGAAAGCAGGTAGAGTCTTGAGTATTGCATTACAATCCACAGGAACTGTTTTCTCAAGGGATAGAATATAAAACAAGACTTTGTCCTGGCTCCAGCTAAAAGGAAAAAAAGTTTAAAACCTTCTCATATGCAATCATATAGTCACAGACTTGCTTTGATATATGTACTTCTGTGTTGATATGTTTTGCATGTATGGCATCAGTGGTATATCAGTAGAATTCATTCTCAGTTTTCACTAGAGTTTCATGTTTTCTTGGTATTCAATCTAGAGAAGACATTGTTGATAACTTTAACCTTAGCAGTAGTGTTAGAGAGATTAAGATAGCACATATGTATAAATGCCTTCAGAAAAGCTACTGTTCATTTTAACATACACAGTTGTACAATTCTGTGCTTAAGTTTCCTAGCAGTCTAACTACTACTGGAAATGGAGACCAAGAAGATTCAGAAGATACGTAAGCATTACATGTTAAGTAAAATCTACCTTGGTACTCCCTTTCTGTATTCTGTTTTGATTTTACAATAACACAGGGATGGAGCATCAGTTTTTATTTTGTTTTTCCAGAAATTATTGTAGTCACAATCTGATCAAAGGAAACCAGTCAGCAGTGTTACAACTACCCTTGTAATGGTAAAGGACTGGACCAAAGCAGAGAAACTGTTTCCTCTATTCAGACTAGATTATGCATCTACCTTGACAAGAAAAATCCAATCATAGACAACTGACATGGATGCTGACATAGATTTGCTTCAATACCAAAAGTAGACCAGTCTGCAGCCCTGTTGGTTGTTGATTCAATGTCAGAGCAAGGGAAGAAGAAATAGTAATGTCTGTTAATATCCTATAGCCTGCACCTTGTTTCTGGAGATAGCCCTGTTTCTCCTGGAGAGGTAAGGTAAGGGAGTGGAATGTATTTGTTCATGTTTCCAGAATCCATAAGCTAACTATTGAGGATGTAACACCAGATGATGAGGCTGATTATTCCTTCATCCCTCAGGGATTTGCTTACAACCTTTCTGCCAAGCTTCAGTTTTTGGGTAAGTTATGGTAGAATATGTAATGGGAATTCCAGAGGGATAAATAGATGCCATTAATCATGGTTACACCAGGAAAGAGTATGCAGAACCTCTTTCCTGATACATCAGTACAGGCACATCGCTTTTCCCTGTTATTTTGTGTTATCATTATTACATTGTTTTACAGAGCTTTTTTTCCAATTTATTGCATTAATCTGTTGATACATATGCCTTATGGGGTTTTAATGATTAATAGTTTTAAAATTACCTTTTGGGTGCAGATGCCATGTAAATTATGTTTTCTGATCTATTTCTCCTGCCACCCCTACCCCCACCTTTTTTTTCTCCAGAGGTCAAGATTGATTTTGTACCAAGAGAAGGTAAGAACAGCAGTCATTATTTATATGCAAGTAAACATATTTTCAATAGCAATGGAAGCAGTGGGGTTTTAATTTTGATTGAATATTCACCTTTTTTTTTTTTTTTCATACAGAATACTCAAACTATATTTAAAACTTATTTTCTATACCTTTGCTATAGAACCTCCCAAAATCCACCTGGACTGTCTGGGCCAATCCCCTGACACTATTATCGTGGTGGCTGGGAACAAATTGAGATTGGATGTTCCCATATCAGGAGATCCAACACCCACTGTCATCTGGCAGAAAGTAAACAAGGTAATGTATAACCTGACACAAGGTCTGAGGCAAGGATGTCACAACAGAAAATTTATTTTCTTTCTCAAATTTTACTTTGATTTGCAATTCTTAGTTACAAGTATTTTCATCTTCCTTTTAATTTTCTCTCTTTTAAACCTCAAGAAAAAAATTAAATATCTGCAATGCAACTGTTTGGTATTTAGCTGGTTTTGTGAATCATGTTGAACTCTTCTTCTTCTGAACCGTCACCTGTTTTTCTGTTCCAAAAGAAGGGGCTGAGTATATTTGAGTAGACATGCGTACATGCAGACAGTACAATACCATACACATTAATTTCCTTCCTACCTCAGAGAAAAGTTAATGAGGAATCATCACCTTATAGAATGGACACATTCTGGAGATGGCAGCTTCTTTTTAAATCTTTCTCAAGAATTCGAGAGTCTGTGAAGAAAATGCCTTAGCAGACCACTGGGGTAGAACTTTATTTAGTGTAACGAAAACAGAGGACACTTGCCATTCACCTTATCAAAGCAATACAAAACATCCAGAAAGAATTTAGAAGCTCGACACAAAATGTTAAGTGAGCTTCCCTTCTGGCTATCTCAGAATATCCCCACCCCTTGCTATCGGCAGGCTCTTGAGCTGTAACTAGCACAAAACACAGAAATACTTTGCATCATTACATCATTTACCACACGTGGAGATGTAGACAAAATAATATTGCCAATTATATTAATTTTCCCAATTTCATTTTCTTCATGGTTCTGCTGCATTCTTTGTTCAGTTTAGCATATTGAATAACACTTAGGACTTTCTTCTGCAATGTGGAATTAGTATGGAAACAAACATGATGGGTAACTAGTACCACAGGACACAGATTCACAACCAGTTACAATTCTACTGCAGAATGTCACACATCTTTCTTGGTTAAGCTGTAGATGCAGCTTTGCTGACTTATCCTTCTCTTAATTCACTGCAGCCTGATACATCTATTTCCATTTCTGCTTTTTACTTTAGTATCAGTTGATTTCCTTCCTAGGTCTGCTTGTTGCCTCACTTTGCTCTTCGTTTTTCCCACACCTCCATATTCAACCCCCCTAACAAACCTGTCAACTCTTCTCTGTCTCAGAGAAACAGCTTTATTGCTCTGCTCAGAAAGATTTAGCTTTCTGTGGGTTTTTTTGCTTATCTAGAAAAGTGACCTTGTTCGAAGCAATGATGATTCCATGACTCCCTCAGAAAACAACAGTGATTTAAATACTGATAGTAAGGTAAGTTCCTTATTATTCATGCAGACACATAAATATGCTTAGTGTTTTCCAGATAAAAGGTCATATTCAGAAAGAAATAAAACTAAAGTCAGTAGGTATTAAAACTGGCGAAGTGAATAGCTCAGGCCCAACATCCTGCCTCACAATGGTAATTACCAAACACTTCAAATGGGCACAAGAAGTCTGGTGACTAATTCTAGAGTAAGATGCTCATTGAGGAAATCTCTTTCTAATCACCATCACATGGTGGCTGAATTACAAAGCAGTTATTTGAAAACTCTTTTTAACATATTTGTGAATATTTATCTTTTTTTCCCCACTAACCTGGAGACTTCAATAATAACTAGAAGAAAAAAAAAAACTAAGACAATATCATACAAGACACAGAGAATCATGACGATGGGTCAAGAGAGTGGACTATGTATGTACAAAACAGTGAAAGAGGATTCATTTTCCAAAAAGTTTCCTTTTTGTCATAAATAACTTTTTTATTTTGATAGAGTCAAAATAATTTACATTTATTATGCAACAATAAACCTTACCGAGGTTTAGGAGTCTGCTGTACTAGTCACTATTCAGACACATATGCTTTCCACTGGTTTCTCTTCTGTCTAAACATACACAGGCACATAAAGAAGAAAGGAGTGTTATAAATGTAGAGCAGAGTTGTGGTCATTATGTTTAGATCTCAGCTCAGAGAAGAGCAGAAAGTTACCCCATATGACATTCTTGAGTGCCGGAAGTCACACTGATACCATTAACAGTTACAAGAAACATGGTAAATTTCTTAGAGGGAAATTTGAATTTGCAAACCTTGAATTTGCACAGTACCCAACTATTATCCATGAAAATCTCTACATTGATAGCAGCAGCTATCCCAAGTAGAACTTTGTGGAAGTACTTAGTAACATCTTTGAAACTTAACTGCCTATGTGTAACCAGCAATGAATCTCAACCTGCAGACTTTCAGAATCAATTTTTCCAAATGTTATTTATGTGAGCCACTTAGTGTATATTTTCTCAATTCTATATATAAATAGAAGTTGGAAAACTTTATAGCTTTTCAATAATTTTTATAATATTCAATGATTTGAAGATTTTCTCCAGTTTACATACAGGCTCATCAGGCTGTCCCTGGCACAATTTACACTGACTTTATCTGTTATTTTCATTGCATACAGCTTCTGTTTGAATCTGAAGGCAGAGTTCGTGTGGAAATGCATGAAGACCACTGTGTCTTCACCATCGAGGGAGCAGAAAAGGAGGATGAGGGAGTATATAGAGTTATAGTTAAGAATCCAGTGGGAGAAGATAAGGCTGATATCACAGTCAAAGTTATTGGTAAGTGAAGCAAGGAAAAAAACAGAGCATGGAAGCATCATGAGCTCACTGAAACTCACCCTTCTCTAAAACTGAGGGAAGTTCTGACTTTAGGTTAAGAAAAAACAGAAAAGGATCATAAAGGTAGGAATACTATCAATCACAGAACTCGGCAGAAGTATTTTTCACAGGTAGATGCCTTCTGTGTGAAAAGGTAGGAGAACAACTGTCAGTAGAAATCCAGGTATCTCCTTTGTATATATTTCCAGTGTCAGGTGATCCTATCATTTTATAAATAATAATAATGTATCTGATATAAGATAAACAGATTGCCACCATGAGTCACAGAAGAGCTGAGAGGGAATATGATTTTGAGTCAGTAATTTTTATAAAATTTTTCATAGTATTTAATTTGTTTATACCCTGCCACACATATGACAAAAGGTCAGGTTAAAAGTAAACTTAGAAGTTATAAAGGAAAATTACTGTCACCTACAGTATTATAATTTAGAATTCGCTGCTTAGGTGAATACTAAGTCTCTTTTCATATTTTATAAATTTTAAATCTTTATTTACTACAAGTATCTGCAAAATAACAAAATATGAGAGACATGTGGCCATTGTATTGTATAAAGTTTGTTCGAGGGAAAATAGGAAATTCTGTCTCTTGTTACAGAACAGAATTGCCTTGTTACCTTAAATTTTTGCAAAAAGTTTATTATGTCTGGGAGAAACACAGGAGCTGAATAATCAATGGTATTTAAAGGAAAACTGATCTAACATAGAAGCATCAAAGAGCAGGATTCACTTTAGGCTAAGATAATACATTCTCGATTGTAACTACTATTGCTATCTGACAAAGCTGTATCAATACCATGCAGAAAAAAAATCTTAAGGAAAAATATTTCATTGACTTGTATACAGAAACCAAAACAGCAATAACTCTCATTCACTCTCACCCTTTCTTCAGATGTTCCTGACCCTCCAGAAGCTCCCACGATCAGCAACATTGGAGAAGATTACTGTACTGTGCAGTGGCAACCCCCTAAATATGATGGTGGGCAACCAGTACTTGGTAAGAAGTTCTGAAATATAAAGTCCCCAGCAGGCTTGCCTATATTTTTTGCTGCTCTTTTAAAATGGCACAGAAGGGTCCTCCATGTTTATTTACTCTAGGAAGGCTGACCCTCAGAAACTAATTCTTCTAACTATTAAACCTTCAAACTGGTCTAGATTCTGGCCCTTCAATTTTAGGGAGAGAGTGCCCCCTACCTGTCCTGTTTGGATCAGAGAAATATTTCAGCGAATAAGTTACCAAAGCACAAGAAGGTGATATCAAAAATAGTTAAAGCTAAACGTTCTCATTCAATATTCACTGAAATTTTAGGTCAGTGTACAGGCCTTTGGACTTACCTGCAGATACCAAAAGAGACCTGTGGCCACCTCAGTCACCAACTCCAGTAATCTGCAATCTCAAGCACTCAAGCAACACATTTCTTTTAGGAAACTACTTCATAATTCTACTTCATATGCAACCACACGACGGGGTCACAAAACACTTGCCAATCATTTTAATGACCTTAAAATCTGTACTAAAAAACAGATGCCAAAGTTATCATGCGATACAGTAAATGAGCTGAAGCAATCAAGAATATCAACAATACCACTTTAAGTCATCTGCAGAGCATGGTTTTGTTTAGATAAAATTCTGATCCTCAGATGGAAAAATTTCTCAGGGCTCCAAATCTAGCAATTTTTTTAATAAATATCACTGCAGTTTGAGTTTCTTTTCAAAAAATACACTGCAAGCTCTATGGACTCCCATGGGGATGCCAGGGCTAGAAATGTTCTAAAATTCTTTTAACCCCCTGCATAGTATCTGGAAGAGAGGATTTTGTATTTGCTTTTGGATATTTAGTCTTCATTCACTTCCATAAGAATAGAGTAGCCTTATTTAACTAATCAGAAGTTATCTGTGCAGGAATAAAGACGACACAACCTTTTTTGGTTTCATCTGTTGTGACAGGAAGCAAGCAAGAAGTTAACAATTCAAACTATTAGGTGCAAAGATGTCTACCAACAGCCTTACCACAGCCAAACCTCTCCCTTGATGTGTTTTTGTAGAGTTTTCAAGACACCTATTTTGGAAAGTTCTTTGTTCTGCTTTCACTGTCAAAGGAATGACTTTGTTAATGTTCCACTAACAATCCTTTGTACTACAGGAGCAGGTTTCTTCAGTTAGCACAGGACTGTACTACTAAGAGAACTCGCATAAAACACTGGGCAGGGGGGAGGGTGGTGAAAGCCAAGATGCAGCACTACCTATTCAAATAAAGCTTTAAAAGAAGTTAAAAAGGCAGGAGAAAAATACATATGCATTCTTACTTGCCTTCACATTGTTACAGATGGTATTGCATTGTAGGCAGTCTGCTGCAGTCTTTATTAGCTATATCGGACAGATATAGAAAAGAAATTCACACTCTATCTTCACTGGTACACAAACCTTTCATGGGCTGTACTTTTTACATTACTAAAGTAGTATCCTTAGTTATCATACATTCTGTGCATTTGGGGAAATAATCTGTTTTACCAAATGTCACCAATAGTACTAGTACTGTCATTTTACTTCCTTTTTGCCATTTTTTGAATTGCAATTCTGGTATGTCGCAGTGAAGAAGTGTTTCGATTCTGACAGGAAACTATGCATAACTAAACCAGCAGTGTCACAGACTTTGGTGAACAGAGAAAAAAAGCAGGAACGCGTCAAAGGAACCACGGGTTCTTTGCTCGCAACATTTAATCCTGTTTAAAAGCTACTGAAAACAAGCATGTTACAAGGAGTAACTTTATACATTAGAAGTGATGATACAACTTGTCACCTCAAAGGTACTTTTACCACTTATTTCCCAAAACGTTCTGTAGACTCCCATGCTTTTCTTACAATCCAATGTAGACAGGAGTGGCTGCTGATTCCTGGTGTCTGTGCCTATGATGTGTCAGCAAACGTGCCCATTGTTCTCCATCACCCTTTAGACACTGTAAGTGTGGTGCACCTGGGAAGTATGATTCAAAGAAACACCTGCAAGTTTGATAGCCTTGACTTTTGTGAGCAGCAGGGACTAAATCACTGACATACACCGCTCAATTCATGAGTCTTTACAATGTATCTGCTATAAACGTCTACTATTGTAGACGACGACTGTTACAGACATATCCTCTGTAGAATATGGGTAGAAACAGACATGCAATACACACAAATACGTGGTATGTGTAAATCACTATTCAGTGTATTTTCCGATTATCCACTCTATAGTTCAAAGATGAATAGCTTTCAAAACAAAATCCATTTAAAAGAAGTCTATAGGCATCACTTCCAGAAATACCATCTGCATACCAGTACTTTCCTTCCCAAGGAAATCAGAGCAAGAAAAATGGTTCATGGCCAGGATTGAAGCAGAGCTGGGATCTGCACTGTCTGGGAACCACTCTGCAATTCCACCAGTTAGTATCAGACACAGAGATCTAACACAAGTTCTTTGATAAATCATTTTAAAAAGCAAACAAACAAACAAAACCAAAACAAAAACACAAAGCGAAGTGTTAAACTGTTCTTCCAACTAATATTTTGCATTGGGATTTATGCTGTTAGTTGAGATTAGTGAATTGCAGCAGAATATATGAAAGAAATTTATTTTTAACTCTATGTTTTATCCTACACATTTCAAGACAATTTCACCTTCACCGAAGGGGCTTTCTGTTGAGTTGCTGTGTCTCATATATTTCTCTGCTATTAGGAATGAATGACTACTTTCTCACCAGAAGGGATTTGACATTTAAACCAGCTCTGCTAGTATCACTATTTTGCATATATCTAAATACCTTAATAGTAGTGTATAGCATGCAAAGTGTGCTTAAAGTCTAATACCAAGCATAGACAATTTTACTTCTACTCTGAACAGTATACTTGTTCTGTTAAGAATATGAGGTAGAAGGAAAGTAATACAAAAGGGAACTGGAGGAAAATACCACAGCTTCACACAATTCAGTTATATGCAATAATCCTGGATCACATTTGGCTCTTTTATGCCATAGGAAAAAAAAAAAAATATTATTTTCTTTATTCCTGCATGTAAGATAACAATTTGCAGTTCTTTTACATCATAAGAGCTATTCTTCACAGGCTATATTTTAGAGAGAAAGAAAAAGAAAAGCTATCGATGGATGAGACTGAACTTTGACCTTTTGAAAGAGCTAACCTATGAAGCCAAGCGAATGATTGAAGGAGTCATTTATGAGATGCGGGTTTATGCTGTGAATTCTATTGGCATGTCCCGGCCAAGCCCTGCTTCGCAACCCTTCATGCCAATTGGTGAGTTTTGCCACACTCCATATTATTTCTAGGACAAAACCAAGGTAAGGCAATTTTCACGTCAACTCTACAGTTGCCCTTATACCTAAGAAGAATGTGTTGGGGAAGAGGCTGTCAACCTTCTCTATATTCTATAATCAACCTTTTCTTTGTTATCTTTGTCTTCTCTATCTCTTATTTCCCTTCCTGAGAAGCACAGAGGTTCCAGTTTCATGAAATTGCTGATGAATTTTTAGTTGTTATTATTAGAAGTGTGAGAGTCAAGTTGGATCTGGAAAGGAGGAGAACTAATTGACAGAAATTTCCCTGTCCCTCTCAGCTTCCCCCATTGCCTTATGAGTGCAAATATCACAGTATCCCACCCAGCACTCCCTTAATCCTGGCCCTCTCCACAGCTAAAAGGATAGCTGATTAAGAAAATATTTGAGGAATGATTTTCTATAAATAATCCTTCCCAATACAGCAGGGCAGTGTCTCCTGCAGTCCCTGAGCAAGGAGCAAATTAAAGGAGTCCTCAGGAAGCCTGCCTGCTAAGAGCTTTAGAAAGAAGACCCACAAAAGTACAAATAGCTGGAGATAAAAATGACTAGAGTTGCTAAATCTACAAATATCAGTGAAGGGGGACAGCCTGCTGAAGGAGATAATATAAAAGCAGATGATGCTGCAAAGGGGTCAGAAGGAAAGGATGAACTACAAGAAGAGTGTCTTAATTCTGAATTTCAAACACACAACGGCTGGTCTGCAACAAAAGAGGACAAAAGAAAACCATCAAGCGGAGCTACTGGAAAAAAAGGTCCAAAGTTTTCATGGGATAGGCAGAGTTTTACTTGATTAAGGATAAAGTTCCCACTTACTGCTTCAGAGAAGAGGTTTGGGGTTTTGCTCGGTACTGTGTGGTTGTATATGCTCCCAACTGCCTTTGCCCGCCGTGTGCTGTTCACGGTCCTTCCACCATTTGAATGTGAAAAATTTTGACACAGATACTAAAAGAAACTGAGTGATTTTGTTGGTTGGTTGGTTGTTTTTTTGTTTTTTTTACAATAACTTTGGGAACTGAGATCAATTTCAATCAGTTGCACAATATATAAACCTGTATTTAACTTATTTTATATAAGAAATATTTCTAGCATGTAAAATGTATATTCAGAAGATGCTCAGCATGTACACAGCGTATGCCCAAAATATATTTCTTTAACGATTGCTTTTATGCCAAGTATACTAAATATTATGTTCCAGCACTCCAAATATTATTTTGAAAAAGTTATCTTTCTATTTATTTTTTGGAATCAAGTATTTCACAGCAGCATTTGTATGTATTTGAGATTCTCCAGTAAGGACTTTTTTTTCTTTGTTTTGTTTTGGTTTTAATTAGTAGACAACAGGCATACTTAAGAAGACTGACTTTAGCTAGTGGTCTTTCTGAACTATGGATTTAAAAAGAGCCATGGCACTCCTGTTCTGAAAATATATGAAACAGCTATATCTAACTGAAGTGAAAATTCTTCTGCCCCAAAATATTTTTCTCAGGCACATGTCTATTACAAACACGCAAATCAAACTAGTGTTTCTGTAAACATGTAGCCAGAACTGTTGGTCGTTTTCTCCACTGTTAGAGGAAAATTAATGAAGTCAAATTTAGCTACTGATTAATTTGGTCCTCTGACTATGTGTCTTTTGTCTAATTACAATCAGAGTATAAGTACAGCATAGAAATTGCAGGCATTTTAATTTCTAAATTTTCTGCAGATTTCTGCTGACAATTTGACTCCCTTCTGTGACTCTTCTTTTTTTTTTCATTGGCTTTTACTCCCAAGGAAGCATATGTGAATAGGAACTACTATACTAACCGCTTGGTCCCTTCCCTATTACAGGAAACTTATGGTGCATTTCTATTAATGAAGTATTAGGTGTTACATTTTACAACTGAGCTTCAGGTAAACTTGTTTTTAAAATTTTTTAAACAGATAGTAGTATGTAATTCAGCTGCTAATCACTCCTCCTATAGCCTCTAAATTCTCACAGTCATATTGCTGTTTCCCAGAATTTACCTCTACATATTTCCCTATAGCTCCTCCAAGTGAACCAACACACTTTACAGTGGAAGATGTTTCTGACAGCACTGTTGCCTTGAAGTGGAGACCCCCTGAGCGCATTGGAGCTGGGGGATTAGATGGTTATATTGTGGAATACTGCAAAGATGGATGTAAGTAAGCACTAGTACCAGACAGCAGGAACTGAACATTGTTAAAATCCTACAATTGCAAGAGCTTCACTGCAATATCCCAATAAATTAGCCATATCCAGTATCATTACATTTGAACTCTAATCTACAACTAACACCCTTGCAAACCACCACCAGACTTACCATGACAAGACTGTAAAACCATGATACTGACATGAACCGTAACATCATCTTCACAATCATCATAAACTTTAATACAGAAGAGTACTAGAAAAATACCAGTGTTGTTCTATAGTCACTACTATGCTTTTGTAGCATTCACAAATTGCATATTCCTTAAAACCAATCTAATAACATGACTGTAACAACAAACTATCAAGTAACTGTTACATTATCTCATTTAATACTTGTGGTCTGATAATAAAGTGTATAACTCCATCATAACTACCACACTCAATTTACTGTGATACTACAACACAACATTTATGTCATAAAAATCAAATAACAAATTTATAATCACTTCCATCATGAAATTTTCTCTGACACTAAGCTCAATTGCCATATAACCTAAACTAGGGTTTTTACAGGGTGTAATTTATCCAGAAATAATTTATAGTCTTTAATGAGATATCATAATGGAACTACCAGAATCTCTATGTCAATGTCATAGAACGATTTTATCGGTTCTACTTCTCTGTCATTACAATAGGTAAGGAAGCTCTAAGACTTCTGTTCTACTGTGTCAATTGAGAAGTTAATAATAAATTCCAACAGTTACGTGTTCTATTATTGTTTTCAGCATCTGTGGCTCTCACCAATCTGTTTGGACACCCAGAGGAGATATACTTATTCCAAGAAAAAATAAAATTAAGATCTCCCTTTCTTGCAAAAAATACTTTTCAAATTCTCTACCTTAACCTCTTGCTAATGAAAATAAATGTAGAGAAGATCCACAACTCTAAGCTCAGTAAAACAGAATGCCAAAGGAACTACTCAAAGATTATTCCCTTACCCTTAGCTATTTTGAATAAACAAAATGTATACATTCTTTAACTCCATGTGTAAACACATCTTCTAGATCCAGAGTTCTTTTTTCAACTTAGTTTATTCCCTTTTAAGTGTGGTATTGCTTGTTAAATTTGTTTTACCTTAATACAAATTTACTTTCAATTGTAGACAAGGCACCAGCTTGGAAAAATAATATGTTATTACAATATGCAAATCCTGTACTTGCAGCTACAGAATGGATTCCAGCTCTTCCTGGCCTAACTGAGCGCACATCTGCTCTGATTAAAGACCTGGTCACTGGGGACAAACTTCATTTCCGTATAAAGGCTGTAAACTTGGCTGGTGAGAGTGGAGCAGCAATAATCAAAGAGCCCGTCACTGTTCAAGAGATTTTGCGTGAGTATTTAGACTGAATAAATCTTATTAATCTGTTTCCTCTGGTCAAAGTTCTAATCATGTACACATGCAGAAAAATTCCAGGACTGACAAGCCTGTGCCTTCTTCTGTGAATAAAAACCCGAACAGCTCTTTCGCTTTGACTAGTCACCCAATATCTTCCGAGACTGAGAACATTATTGTATTCTCCAGGTCTTATATTCCTCAAGCACAGGTCTTAAAACAAAATCCTACTTCTTACTTTCAAATTATGGACATTTCACTTCTTTTAATGGCACTGTCAGCATTTAAGAGACACATTTTTTAATATTTAGCTCTCTGCTGGAAAAGCTGCTATATTACTGCAAAATGATCGCGTTGGCTGTGGCTAGAGATCTATTTAAATAAAAGCAGTTATCTGTACTTGATTGTCGTAGGTTATTAATTAACACCCCACGTATCACCCAACAGCAGTAGATTATAATTAATTTGACTGGAGTCCAAATGATACCAAGAGGTGCTAATAGTGGATTCTTCAACCTTGATTCACATGAAGTGTCTGCCAGAGTCTCACTGACAGTAAAATGACTCTGTGTAAATGAAATGAAGTTGTAATGTATCTCAAAACCAAATGGACATGAAGATAGATACTCCAACTGTATGTTAAGAAATTCTTTCTATAAATGACTTGGAAAAGAATTAGGAAGACATGGAGAAAATAGAAAACTTTCCAGTGAGGTGGAGGAGAGCAGAGACTAGATGAAAAAACATGCACTAGCGTCCTATTTTTGTTAGTGAAAAGTAAGCAGCTGCAATGAGACTCCACTCCTTGCACCTAAAAGAAAGAACTATAACTGAATGACTGTAGAAAGGTAAAGGAAATCCATTGATTGCTCTGCTTTTTGAGTAAGTCCATAAACACCTTCAAATGGCAATTTTCACAGAGGTGCGGTAACAATATAGCAATAGATCAACCATAGTCTATAATCACTCTTTTACTCCAATACACCCTTTGTCTCATTCCCTCTACTGAACTGATGAAGTTCTCCAAAGTCCATACAGAAGACTCACATCCAATGGAAGTCACCCAAACCTGGCATTTCAAATGTGACAGTTTCACAAATCCTGCTGTCATTGAAACCTGCTCAGTTGTAAATATATAACTGAGATTGCTACTAAATGTGTATCCAGTAGCCAAATACATTTGAAAGTACTTTGAGAATTAACTGCTCCCTAACTGTATAAACAGTGTCTGCACAATTATGCTTACAAATATCCAAGCCTCTCCTCTTTGGTGTTTTGTCTTATTTATGCTATAAGCAATATTTCAAAGTATCAAATCTTTGTATTTAATGTACTAATGCTTAACTGCAGAACGTCCCAAAATCTGGTTGCCACGCCATCTCAGACAGACTCTGGTGAAGAAAGTGGGTGAGACAATCAACATTGTGATCCCTTTTCAGGTATGTATCATCTGTTCCTATTTTGTCGTGGTTATTTATCACTACTTACCTAAAGTACTTTCCCTTGTCCAAGTTCCCATCGCTTCACTGCTTAAGCACTATTACACAAAGTATGGCTGATGATTTAAAAAACCCTCTCAAATGTTAAAGCAAAAAACAATAAAATCACGCTTCTTTCAGTCACATTTTTTTACACTCACAGTTTCTTCCATAATCCTTCCTTTTGGGGAAGAACAAAAACTAAGTGCTGTAAGTGCAAGCCCATTCTTGCTTATTGTCCATAGGACGCATCTTAAAGACAGAAGTACACAAAAGCATAAGAATACAACCAACTACGCTTCTGGAGCCAAGGTACATGATGTTACTAGGCAACTTCTTTGCCAAAAGAGTGTATGTTCATTTCTGAAAGGCTGACTACAAAAATTAGAGTTTGTACATAAACAGAATACCACAATTGGGCCTATATAGAATCCATGTGTATACAAATAATAGCTTGGTTATTAGTGTACGTGAGCTCAAGGTTAAAAAACACAGCATGCCAAGGATTATCAAGAGCGCATGCATGGAACTACACATGCACTACGGCATGCACCAAATTGCAT
The DNA here is from genome assembly GCF_964273445.1 of Streptopelia decaocto. Lineage (NCBI taxonomy): Eukaryota > Metazoa > Chordata > Aves > Columbiformes > Columbidae > Streptopelia > Streptopelia decaocto. The sequence goes on along the minus strand of NC_138661.1, from coordinate 42,817,002 downwards.
ATACATAGACACAGATTGACCTAACCAGTTCCCCTATCTTTGCATGTTCTATAGCTGTATAAGCAATAATGACTACTCATAAAACACTACATGACTTTTTTCAGATGCAAGACTATAATGTCAATATAGCGCAAGAATTAGTGTGGGAAAGAAAAGGTTTTCTGAGTGACACACAGGAAAAGAAAATGTAAATTGCAGATTTGGACTCTCACAGAGATATCCTTAGTAATAATGGATATATCATTTAATCTAGTCCTCATTTATAATTTGAAGAACCTAAAATTTCTCTGCTGTCCAGTTTTGACATTTATAAAAATGTAATCACCGTCGTTAGTGAAGAGTTTTGAAATTCTCATGTAAAGACACTGGAGATGTAAAACATTTTTCAGCCAGGGAGATATATATGCACACATTACCTATATTCTTTTGTTTGGGCAGTACCAGCAGGAAAAAAAAAATCCATAGAGGAGCAAAATCTATGTAAAATAAATTACACACATCTTTTGCCCTGTGGTTACTGGGTTACATGAAAAGTTGCTTTTTCACAAAGATATATCTACTCAATAAACAATTGCAAACCAATACATGGAGTAACTGCCTTGAATTGCATGCTTGCACCACTTTGATATGATTGTGTGCTTATTTTTTTCTTCCACGTTTCTTATCTACACAATTGCTAAAATGGCTGCTTTACTGAGCTCTAGATTTCTGCAAAATTTAAGATTTTACATCTGATATTTTTGACTTATTTAAGTCTTAAAAAAATTACATTAAAGATATTTTTGCTGCTTTAATGTCTGAGTTGAAGAAAATTTGCACAAAATTGACAAGTTGTCCCATAAGCTGAGGAAATTATAAAGTTTGGCGTTTTAGAGGTTTGTGTCGTATGTCCCCTATATCACTATCTTCCCAGCATAACCCACCTTTTTTGCTTAGAGCGGTCTCATTGCAATATTCCCAGCAATTTGCCAGTTCTTTGCCCTATTCCCCCACGGATAGTCCTACATGACATGTCCTCACTTCCCCAGGCCAGAGAAAGTACATGCTGCAACTAATCCAGAGCTTCACTTATCCTGCCTGATCATTCAGCTCTTGCCAAACAAAACAGATAAAGACTAAACCTTCCCTGACTTTTCCTCATCAGGGACACCAATGAAGGTTTCAGTATTTCACCCTGTCATCAGTTTTCACAAAACTGTACTAAGCTAGTCTAAGAGAATTCTAGTGCCCTGTCAAATTTAGCTGAAATGAATTAATTCAAAATTTCAGTAGCACACAAATCATGTGATGGTATAAACTCTCATCTCCTAAAAAGTAAGGCTGACAAACAATGCTAAAATCTATCCATCAACACCAAATTTTAGCTTGAGAACAAAACTAGAGGATTTTAAATCAAGAGAGAATTTTTGAGTTAATTAAATTTGTAATAGTGCTGAATTGCAACTATAGCTACAATTCTTAATACTGCAAAAGCTATTTAGAATATGCAAAACTGAGGATCTTTCAAAAAAATTAAAGCAAAATGAACATTTTATTCTATATTTTGAAAAAGTTTAAATCACTGACCATTTCTATTGAAGCGAAAGATTCTAAGTAGATATGATTGCAACTTCATATTACAAAAGGGATAACAAAGTAAATACATAAATACTGGAATTAGTGTGAACCTTGAGCCAGGGAATAAAAGCAAGCAGAATATTATGTAAATAAACTATAAGTCAGTGTCTTCTACAATTTACAGTTTCTGTGCAACCCTGCCAGTGACCTCTATGGTCACTACCATGTCATTTAACACTGAAATTCTATTAAATACCTTGTCAAGCTATCCCGGGCTAAATGCTATTTTCAAATCTATCAAAATCTTTAGATTGAAATTTACAGAAAAGAACAAGTACAACATTATTACTAACCCTTTTTCTGTTGAGTGCATCACACAGGTGGGACATTCTACTTAAAGGAAAGGAATAAACACATTCTTGTTTCAAAATTAACTATGTGGGCACATGATTGAAGGGATATTATGTGCTATTCGTGGATAAGATTCACGGTATTCCTAAGCAGTCTTCTTGTCCATATATGCATTAACATAAACACCAAAAAGCATTTAAATTCGTTCTTCCCTTGCAGTAAACTGCCTGAAGTTTCTCTGGTGTGCTATTTACCCACTGTCACTCACTGTTCTCTCTCGGATTACTTATTACACATTGCAGAAATCCAATCCTCTGAGATATGTATTAGGAACATTCTTTCTATCTGTTTATGCTTTTCACAGTCTATAAATATAAGAGTATATGAAAACCAACACTCTCAACACTTGCAATCTTTCACTGGCAATCGTAGCACCTCAAAAAGGGAGGTGCTGCGAGTGAACATATCTGATCAACCACATTCAAACACCAACAGTAGCAAAACTTAATTTATTTCTAATAAATTAATTTCCAATAAATTAATTTCTAATAAAGTATTTCTTCTTATAAAGATAATGCTATGGTTTCTCATGCCCATTTTTGCTGAGATATTTAAGGCCAGATACTCAATTCACCTCATCACTCAGTCCATCAAGAACTATTACATTTTGTAATAAGTCTGAAAACCTAGCCAAGCATTTGTCTTGACAAATTAGAATTTTAAAGAAAATTTCTATATAACTATACCATTTTAAGTAGATTGCTTTTATTTTGAAAGTATTCCTCTAGACAAAACTTTCAATCAGAATCCTCATGTCATTTAAAAATACACACATATGTAGAAGGTAAAATACAGTCAATTACTTGTCAAGTTCACCAACAACCAGGATACAGAAAAAAACCCCACCATATCCTTTTACTTGTTCGAGAATTTTCTACTATACCTACCAGCTAAAGGAGGGAAGCCATGTCTTCCTCTAATAGGTTTTCGTAAGGGTTCTATGAAATTATACCAGGGTGAAGATACACTAGAACTGGACAAAATGATCTTTTATCTAATATTTCAGAGCTACAGGCCTGAGGTGACTATATGACTTGCCTGAAAGCAGTAAGAAAATCAGTTACCAGATATGGAAAATGGAAGATCCAAAACCATTGCTCATTCAGGTTTATCATCAGCCCTGATGTAAAATCAATCACAATGTATCTGAGGTTTTAGATGCCAGAGAAAAAAACGTATCTTAAAGAATAGCGATTTCTAGGTGGTTTAGAGCCCCTTTAAGTGTAATTTTGGACAGATCTTGGCCTAACTTTTCTAATATCACAGAAAAATAAAATGATGCTACACAGACTTTCTGAGCAATTACCAGACAAACCTGAAACAATGGTGTAGCAGAGCACAAAGACTTCTTTCTATTTTGCCTACCTTTTGGCACCTAAACCAAGAGTCTGGGTATCCTAATCTGCCTCTGTAGCCTATGGAAAAAGATACAGTCTTACAGAGTATGTTTCAGACACCCAGTGAAGTGGGGAACCTTCTAGAGGTGCTTTCTCTGCTGTTCACTAGAGGCAGAGGGCAGTAGGTATCCTAATTTCAGTGCCTTAGACTGCAGTTCCAAGGCAGCCTAAGCAGATCTGACTGCCGTCTTGGATAGTCTCACCTTCCCTCCCCCACTCATTTGAGCTACACCTGGGGTTCACCCAGCCCTGTGCTGCACTGTTCCACCATGTTCATCTGGCAGAAACTCAAAAAACCCCACAAAGTTATTTTCTGCTAGATTGACTATAAATACAGTTATGAATTACACAGTAAGTTTCACATCCAAGATTTCAAGATTATAACAATTTTTTGAAATATCTTAAAAATACTTGGGGATAGATAATCAAATATTTTATGAAATGGAGGGAGAAGATGGGGAAAAAGTTAATAAACTCCTTAAATATTAAAGACTTCTGCTACTTAATAATAGAGTAAAACAGATCAACTGTTGGCTTCACAGGTGCCTGGGTGCCTGAGAGTACCATACCCGTACAAGTATATTTTTTCTGGGTTTGTTCTCAATGCAATTTCAGTCTCTAACTATAACTAAATGTCATCCTCAGGGAATGGTGCCACTAAACCACACAGATAAGAGCAAATGTTTGCATGCAAGAAAACAAATTGCAAAGTAGAGTTTATTATCCTGACTCTGCATATTAAATTAAGCTTTCTAGACTTACAGATCACTTAAAACCAGAAAAAAAAAAAAAAAAAAAAAATCTACTGTAGCCTAAAAAGAAAATCTCTTTTTTTCTCTTCAGGGTAAACCAAGACCCAAAATCACTTGGATGAAAGATGGTCAAACTCTAGATTCCAAAGATGTGGGAATTCGGAACAGCAACACAGACACAATCCTTTTCATCAGAAAGGCAGAGCTTCATCACTCTGGAGCATATGAAGTCACTCTTCAGATAGAAAACATGACTGATAAAGTTGTAATAACAATGCAAATCATAGGTAAGAACCTGACATCAAAAATAAGCATAACATACACAACAAAATAGTTGCCACACTGAGTCAATCCAAAGGTCCAGCTACCTCAGAATCACTTCTCTGACAATGGTTAACAGCAGATGACCAGGACAAAGCTCAGAGGAGGGCTAGCATGTCACTTAATTTTCCTAGTATATTTTCCCAGCTTGAAATTATCTGTATCCTAGAGACTTTCTGAGGTAGAGGGATTATCTGTGTGCCATAGCTCCTGAGGGATTTTTTTCTTCCATGATTTTATCCAGGCAGTTTATTAATTCAGGTCTAGTTTCAGAATCCAAATAACCTTTGTAAGGAATTTCAGTTTAAATGTATGTACAGATACCCATTTAGTTTGTTTTGAGTATCTCTCCTGATAATCTCATTTAATGTCGATACAGTTTTGTATCAGAATAATTTATTCACATTTTCTATGCTACTCATGGTTTTACAGCCTTCAGTCACACTACCCTCAGTTAACAGTCTCAAGTTTTAGACCCTTGTTTATTTCCAAGATGTCTTTAATCATGTTTCTCACCCTTCTTTCTACCACTTTGAGAGTGACAAAAGTAATTTGAGAGTTTTGGTGTTCTTGGGAATAGCCATATTGTCCTCAAGGCAGGAAATCTGAATCCTGGAATAGACATACTCTTCTTGGGTTTCATCAGCAGATAAGGACAGTGAAGATAAAAATCATTGCACTAATGTCCCTCTACTGTTTTGAGAATTAGAAACGACAAGAAGACACAGTCCTGTGAATTTGGAAAATTCATGTTTAATGTCTTACTCTGCTAAGAGCATCTAGTTAGCTTGTGGCTTAGTGGTGGCTTATTCTCTATTATACAATTTCTAGTCTCTTTTCTAGTGTCATTTTAAAGGAATGCACTGCCACTTCCCTTGGGATTTTGAGAGGTATATTCTGAGATCTTTTCTACTCAGATTTCATTAAAATTCGACCAGAGCTCTTCTGTTTCTCCCCATTACAGTTCTATGTAACATTCTTTAAAATTGTTTTTATTTTTTTCACCCCACTCTTTCACAGTGTAATCCCAAATTTCCTTCAACATATCAAGACATATTTAGAATATTTATTTTGGCACAAAAAGGAGTATTTAAACATAACTCCTTATGCTTTCAAATTAAATATATAATGTTGACTGTATTCTGCTTAAAGTTTTAGAATGTTGGCAGAATGGGTATGCAGTGGTGCCAAGAGCAAAAAAAAAGGCATAACAAATTGAGCAAATGTGCCTTAATACCACCAGCTGCTTCTGCTCAAGAGGATGGCTGCAATTCTGCAACAGCAAAATAAGTAAATGGCAGCTAAAACAATGTAATTCCAAGGGACACAGGTAAAGGGGTCTAGTGCTCTCTACACACCAAAATTCCTTTCTAAACCTCATTAGTGACTTCAGGTTCTAGCACATTGCTCTTACAGCATAGTACCAAGTATCTTTCACCCATTGTGTGGTATGTAGAAAGGTACACAAACAGATACATGTACTATTGTCCAAGAGTTATTTCATACAGAAAATCAAAGGCTGAAAAAAAAATAATAATCATATCATATAGCTTAATACATGTCACAGTTGGAGGTCAGGTATTGAACTTTTTAATTCTTGGCCAGCTTGCTTGAATGAAAGGGAATAAATAAATTTCATTTAATTCTTGGCCAAGAAAGGGCTTGTAACATATACAGGTACTTCTGCAACGAAGGCATCTGATCCGATTCTTGATTCTGTCACTCTTCCATCGGAACTACTTCTTTTCAGTTCCGTCAACAGCACATTTTGCTCTCAAGATTTTAAATTATTTTGGCAGGAGAGAAATATGGGTGATTCAGACACTCTTTCTGTACTACTGGTAATGCTTTAGATGCTGAAGCACAGCATGCTGAAAAGCCAACTCATCTTTCAGAGATAGAAATCAACTAGTGATCTTTTGAGATCTCTGTTCATGAACTAACTTTCTTTGGCAAGAGTCTGCTTGATGAAGGATTAATATTTGTAGCTTCAGTCCTTACATTTTTGAGAGCAATGCAAGAATGCCAGTAACCAAAAGCTTTGCTGCTATAATGAGGCAGTTCCAAACAGGAGGAAACATTTCTATTACTGTCATCACCTGCTTTTATTGCCAAAACAATTGCTGCAGTCTGCTCTAGAGATCTACAAAGGGTGGAGTTTTACTATGGCAATACAGTATATTTAAAATACTTATAGAAAGGTCTTATATAATGAAAATATTTCCAATCTCTGAAAAATACAGTTCCCTCAGCTTTTACCCCACTACATTAATCAATAAAAGATGCCTTCCATTACACCTTCTACTGATAAAGCAAACCTCAGTTCTGTGTTTTGTTTTGTTTTTTTAACTGGAATTATTTATTGTTCCCATTATTTATTATTTGAAAATGTAAATTATCATTTCTCTTTGAAAGACCATGGCCACTTTTTCTCTTCTTCCCATTCTATAGAAGTCAGTAAAACACAAAAATCCTCAGATAAGCTTGTATTGAGGGTAGCGGAATATAAATCCCCACTCCAACACAGTGTCCTACAGAGGAAAAAAATTTGCTACAGATGCATCACTAGGATTAACTTTCCCCACCCTCTGTTCAAACTACCAGCCAGAGATGTACTGGTTAGTACTGATAAAGGAATATTCTACAATTCTACAAAGGAATTTTGAGTAGATATTCTTGCAGATTGCATTATCCCGTCAAATCACAAAGATCAAGCATATAAAAATCCATTCAACAAATTTATTCATCTCTACCTTTTGTAAGATTTTCCTTTACAAAGACTTACAAGTACTGAGGCTCTCAGTACACTCTTTTTCTTTATTCCATCTATACCATTATGGGTAGGTATAATAATTTATTAAAAAGGGATTATTTAATACAACATTGAATTGTTATCACATTAATCCAATAGCAGGTTAAGGCTTAAACTGTTCTTCTGTTCTTAATAAAGTCATACTATGAAATTGTTCTCCCCAAAAGCCATTATCTACATCTATGTACATAAACATATACATAAGAATGTCTTAAATACACACACACACACATTCTTGAAGTATAACTCTTCCAATAGATTACCGAATTAATGAGTGACCTGTCATCCTATTGTTTTCAGTTTTGAAGGGAAGTTCCCTGATATTTGCTTTTAGATAACTAGGTGCAATAAGGCCCAAACTTCAAAATCTATCTGTCTAGTGAGGCTTCTCCAAAAAGTGTACTTTTTCCTTTCATTGCACCTAAGACTATATTTTTCTTCCCTTTATCAATCTCTTCCTATAAGATTTAAACCAACTACCACAAAACAAAACAAAAAAACCACAAAAAACACCACCACGACACACACCAAACCCCCCCATCTGTTGTGTAGATATATCTGTAGGTAAGTTTGCAGGAAAAATACTTGTAAAATTAGGCACATACTGTGAGGGGTTATAACAATAGGTAGGCTTGAAAATCATTAACAAACTGCTAAACATCACAACATCTTTCTACTATTTTCTACTGATTGTAATACACTTATTCAGCACTTGTAGGACTTTGCCCACTGCAGCTGTTGCAGTTTTCATACCCACACACATATTCATATGTAGTATGCAAAATTCCTATATTCAAGTTAGAATAGACTAATTGATTTTTGTATAATGAAGATACACATCTAGAAATATATCTAGATTTTTCTTAAGCTGTGATTCCAGATAACAGCAAATGCATTTTCACATCTTCATAAGCAATATTGTTCATTTGACAACACATTACCATTCCCAGCTTCAGAAACAGGGAAGAAGTTGGTAGCTGTTGAGCAATGCATAAGATGGCAGCTTTTTCTCTAAAATGTCATTCTAAGAGAAGAAGGAAGAGGACATCAAATGGAATGAGAGTGATGCCTTCTGTATTCCTTATTGAACTTCATGTAGTGTTTTAGTTGGCTCCAGTGTTCAGCAATATGAAGGAGGACAAAAAGGGTTAAAGTTACTTATAAAGCAGTTTTTCATTCCAAAGTATGTCAGTGAAAAGAGAATTAGCACATTGTGCTTTGACACAGAAAGTCACATTTACCTTAATAACAGTCAAAGGCCAGTTTATTACTGGTTTGCCTATCTTTCTTTAAGGAATTAAATTACAAGAAATCTATAGTTGCATTTCTTTGTGTTTTGCTCATCTCAAACCTACATCCACCAGATTCTATTTTCTTCATTTTTCCAGATTAGTTACAAAAAGGAGACAGTTTCCATTCAGCTATCTAGAATTTTCCCAGACTACCCTTCAACTACTCACAAGACCTTCTACCCCAGGTGTAATGATCATCATCCCCAATAAGCCCTGTAACAGCGAACAACAATCTACCATATCAAAAAGAAGAACCAGCATCTTCAAGTTAAACCAGAAAGGAATATTACTTAATAAGTCTAATTTAAATGTTACAGCATTTGACTAAACAACATTAGCAGAAATACGAATGATCCTTAAAAGAAGGAAAAAATGAAACTATCATTTTATGATATATATTTTTCTATATATTTCCAGGCATCTTAAAGTGGACATAGGCTACTGTACCTCTGAGAGTTTGCTTTTTTTTTTCTAGTTATAACAGTGAAATATCAATAGTGGGCAAGCTAAGAAGCACTGAGGCAATGGGAAAGAGTCAGGTATAGTGCCCAATGGCTGGCCTTCCTTGGGCGGAGGAACATACACCCAGTTGCCTCTGTTGTTTATATGGCTCTCAATGTACGTAAATGGCCACTAAATTGCATTGAAGTAAAAAAGCAAATAATAAAACTGTAGTAAAAGAGTTAATCGCACCCACCCAAACAACACAACCTACTTCTTCCATTTTAGGGAAGAGTTTTTCTGGTTCCCTTATTACTAATTCTAATGTGTTGTCTATTTCTCAGTAGGTTTTAGGCCTCCCAAAAAAGTATTAAGACAGTATTTGAAAATTTCCCAGCTTTCCTGTTTACAGTGTATTGATATTGAACAAGTACAGATTGCTATCAGGTTCTATTTTTTTCCCTGCATGGGAGGAAATGGCAAAGCTCTTAGATCTTGAAACAGAAGCAAAGGGTTTTTTTCATGTCTCCTCTGCAGACAAGCCTGGTCCCCCTCAGAATATAAAGCTTGTAGATGTTTGGGGATTTAATGCAGCCCTGGAGTGGACACCTCCACAAGATGATGGCAATGCACAGATCTTGGGCTACACAGTCCAGAAAACTGACAAAAAGACAATGGTAAGACACAGCACTGAGTTGGTGACTTTGTATGGAGTTTAAACTACTACCTGTTCTGGGAACATAGAGATTTGAGGAAAACAGCTAAATTTGTGACCCTCTTTTTTTTGTCTGAATTGTCCTATGGCATATCAGAGGCAGTTAAACATTGAAGAACAAAATCTAAAAGGAACCAAATGAATAAATGCAGGGTTGTGTAAAATGCCCAGTAGAAAATGTAAAAAGAGAGACTCAGCCTGTCCCATCTCTGGTGGTGACTGGACAAACAGCTCTACCCAAAAGGTGCAATTGTATTTTTCATTTGGAATTATATTTTTCACAATTACAAGGGAAAAACTGAAGGGGAAGGAGGAAGTTAAACTCAGATGTGGGGTATACTAGGGTATATACTGGGAGAGGTATGAATGCCAGTCCAGCTGGAAAACATCCTTCTCATGGAAGTTCCCATCAAGCAGCCATGTTCTGAGGTCACATCTTGTGTCAGGTTTGCCAGATATGAGTAGGGCTAAAATGTAAAGAGATTTTTTTTTCCCTCAAAATTCATACAACTGTCACTCCAGCCAGAAAATAAAAATAGGAAAATGTATCAGCTGATCTTCACAGGAAGGAACATAATATTTATTTCACAGGCTAGTGTTAAATACATGTCTACTTGTCTTTTCCTTGTAGCAAAATTAGCACCATGTCTGACCTTTCATAGTATCTTTTTAAATAGTATAGTCTTGTTACAGGAATGGTATACTGTTTTTGACCACTATCGTCGCACAAACTGTGTAGTGTCAGACCTGATTATGGGAAATGAGTATTTTTTTCGAGTCTTCAGTGAAAATTTATGTGGATTGAGTGAAACTGCTGCAACCACCAAAAATCCTGCCTATATCCAAAAAACAGGTAACATATTCTTCTAAACAAAGATCACAGAAGTCACTAAGTACCGCAAATAATACAGTGGTAAATGGAAAATACAATACTCTTAGGTGCACCACTGGAGATATTTTCATTAGTTAGTAACTAGCACTTTTAAAATATTTTAGCATCAAGAGCCCTTACCTGGGCAGATCTCCTGTACTAACACAAAAATCTGTTCTAAAATATTTAATTATGCTGTCTTCCTAAACTATATTATTTTACATTCCGAGGTTAAAAGTTTAAGATGTCTGTGGTGAAGACTTCCCCTGCAGGCACACGGCTTTCATATTTTTAACAGAAACTGAAACCCCGTGGCTGCTAGGACCTTTTCCTTTAACTGAAGTATTAAACATGTGATGTGTATTACAGTGAAATGAATTTAAAGATTTGTTATATGATCAATGTCATAGCTTTGAAGATTTTCTAAATCATATAGACAAATTAAATGACAAATCGATTGTACACAAGTCAAGAGAATTGAAAACACAGTTCTTACTATTTTATTTCTTTGAATTGCAGGCACCACTTATAAGCCACCTAGTTACAAAGAACATGACTTCTCCGAACCTCCTAAATTCACTCACCCTTTAGTAAACCGTTCTGTGATTGCAGGATACAACACCACGCTCAGCTGTGCTGTAAGAGGAATCCCCAAGGTACAAATTACAACAGGTGTTGTCATTGTCACAACAAGCCAAGATGATGCTTTAGAATTCATATCAGTTCAGCATGACTGGAGTGTACCATGAGTATATTAAGAAAAACCCATCCATTTATCTCCCATCTCACTCATAACTGATGCTTAACTAGAATGCATGGTGCAAGTGTTTGTGTGGTTGTGCACAGAACCAATGGGGTGATACAGTAAAGGAGACAGTGGCAAGGACAGGCATTGCTTATGATAACACCATGCCATTGAAAATGTATCACATGTACACAAAATCTACCCACGAAAAAAGGTAAACAAATAAAAAACACGTATCTTCCCGGAATGTATATTTTGTTCTCTTCAGTCTTTCAAGAAAACAGCAGTTAATATAATATATTGTTTCATTAACCTAAAGGATACATAGACACCAGTTTTTCTGTTATTATGTCAATACATCCACATAACTTTTTGAGAGCCTGAGTTACTTTGCAAAATTAACTAGAATAAAAACTGCTGTTATGTGTGAAGTTTGGGGGCTTTTTTTTCTCTCACAGGAATATTTTCTCAGTCTAAATATATTTGTTGAAGTCTGTACAAAGAGTACTTTTTTTTTGTTAAGAGCTAGGAACAAGCAGTAAAAACTGTATCAGCTAGAAGCTAAATTTAGGTTTCTCAAAAAAGGGAAATAGGCTTTTTGTCTGCAATGAAGGAATTTACCATATTATGACATAACCTTGTCATAAATTTAAGTTAGTGCAGTTACAAAAAATGTAGTAACCTTTTTCCTGGCTCCTTATTTCCTGCTCCTTTCCCTTCCTCATGCCTGCACAAGAATCTAATATCTACATAGCAAAATATGCAAGATTATAGCTCAAAGTTAAATTTAACTCAAAAAAAAAAAAAAATTAGAGACAGTCTTAATGCAATCATTTGCTGCAGTTCATTGGATGAAGGAGCTCCAGACAAAACTCAAATATAAAAAGGAAGCACACCCACATAAATAACTGCAAAAGAACATCACAGAAGACACACCACCAACTGCAGGCAAAATCCATCCTCCAGTAGCTGCCTCAGCTTAGATTCATCACGAAATTACAGTGTTAGTAATGATATTCTCTCTTGGTTAACTGACCTTTTTGTGCATCTGTATCCACTTCATTCAGTTTCCATGGTTTTAAGAAGATTCTAAGAAAAACATCATATTTTACAGCTGTTAAATACAGTAGTTGCAGGCTTCTGACTGTGAGCATGCTCGCTCTGCCTTCCACATTAGGATACAAATAGTTCTTATCCTTCAGTACACCTAATACTCCAAAGTAGCTTTTCCAGATACGTTTCGGTACTTGCATTGCCCAAATTAACCTTAACAAACAGTTTATGTAGCTACTGCATAAGTCTGCAACAGACAGTAACTTACTTTGATAGAGCTTTCCAATTTGAATACCTATAGATTATCAAGCATACCTCAGATACGATCTGTATGGCACCAAAAAGTTAACACTTCAAGCAGAGCCAATATTCATGCCCTGGTAGCAGTGCTGAAACACGAGACATATACGCAGGAAGATGAAGAGGCTATAGAAAAAGAAGCAAAAAATTTTGAGACATGAAAATGTCCAGCTGATATCTTTAAAGAAAAACAGGCATGGCAACTGGAATGGACTGAATTGTGTATCACAGGTCAAAGACACGAGTGATTCAGTAAATTTGAGTCCACTCTATAAAAGTGCAGTAGTTTTACAGGTTTATGGGTGACAAAACAGAAAACGTTAATTCCAGAAGTAAAACAGATGACTGCAGAGCTTTTTCTTCTACTCTTTAAAGACTATTTATTCACTATATGTAATAACAAGTTTGAAATAAACAAAAGCAGTTTGCTTTATATAAGATTTTTAATTTTCAAAATTTCATTTATAAAAATGGCTGGAACTGGTACAGAGCCAACCACTTTATTGCTCAGTTGAACCCAACCTGAACTCTATTTTGAAATTCCTGAAGTTGCTAAACATATTCTAAATGGTTTGGAAAATCCTTTCCCAGCCCAAACCTTGGCATTCCAAGTTGGCCACCCAACACCTGCAGACCTTTATGACATTTCTGCTGTAATAATCTGTGCAGTTTAACTCCCCTTTTGTAAAACATTTGAAGCATTCAAATATATTTTAATAAGTACAATTAAATAACTCCTGAATAAATAAATTTTGTAGGGTTTTTTAAAATTGTGATAGAATAGGGTGCAGATCTACATTATCTACATGCTATTTGAGAGTTAAACAAAATACTGAACATTTGAATTATTAGTTTCACGAGTTCGTACTGAATAAGGGGAGGTTCCTTCAAAAATTAATACTCCTGTATAATATATATAGTCCTCATTATGCATAAACCTTTGATGGCTAAATTAAAGCTGTAAGATCAGCCATAATTCTTCACTTTTCTACCATCTATTTTAAAATTCTTCTTTTGTGTTCTTTAGCCAAAGATATTCTGGTACAAAAACAAAATGGATCTTTCTGGGGATGCCAAATACCGCATGTTCAGTAAACAGGGCGTGTTGACCCTGGAGATCCGGAAACCCACTCCATTTGACGGTGGCTGTTACACCTGTAGAGCTGTTAATGAGTGTGGTGAAGCTGAAATAGAGTGCAGACTGGATGTCAGAGGTAATCGGGTGAATCTTATGGATGTAACACTAATACTGCAATGAAGAAAGAGTAACAGCTAAAAAAAAATAGTTCCCCTTTATGTAACCTTGACTTTTTTGGTGGCATATAAAAACTTCGTTAATCACATGCACCAGCAAGATTGTGTTTTTCATTCTAAACTGTTATCATAGAATTAGATTACTTGCTATGTAATACATGTCTGAAGGTGGACAATTATTATGCTTCTGACTTAATATATAGCCTAGAGAAGATACTTAGCACTGGAATGGAAGTCTAGCTACAAATACCACATTGTGGAAAACTTTATTATCCTGTGTACCTATAATCAAGTCATTAGCCTTTAGACATATGTAAAAGATAGTGCATGCTACATCACAAACATTTATCAAACAGATTTCTTATTCTGCTTGACAAAAGGGCCAGGAAAAATAAAAGTCACATGTTTATAACACAGCAAGAAATATTGACAAAATATTTTTGGTAAAACTGCTACTATTGTATCTATTTGTCAGTATGAACCTATATAGCAGCACTTTAAATGCTCATCAGAACCAGAAAAGCTGTAAAAGTGACCTGCATAACAGTCATTGATGGAGAGTCGTCTGCAGCGTGGCAAGCCTGAAGGGATTTCCACGCAGCACAGAGTTAGACATTTTACTGAGTGCTATCAGGGATGTGTACACAGTACACCTTGCAGTGTTACACACCAATCCCCTCGCTGGGGTCTTGGCAGCAATTTATCTGCATTAGTATGATGATGAACTCAGACTAAGACCTCAGAAATGTCTCACTAATCCTTGCAGCAGCTTATTAAGACTCTTAGGCTACTCTCAGTTCAGTGGCTAGCTCAAGTATTTCTGGTCAGTGCTACACTGTACAGTGTAGCCATGGCTCAAAGCATAATACTATAATCTTGTGAAGCTTGCTTTATGAACATCACATCTCCTTGGAATCATCAGATAAAAACAACTACTATAAAGCTTCCATATTTCACCTTCAGCACCAACCCTCAATTTAAAATTAGCATCCTTTAATGTCTGATAATATCTTTTTTTTTCTCTCTCCAGCACCTCAGTAAAACACTGAACCTCAATTCATCTGCAAGTCAAGGTATGAATCAAAATAATTCAGCTGGATAAAGGAGTGATGACTATATGGTTAGATACAGGATTAAGCAGTCACTAGATATTCATGTTAGAGACTATGCAATTTTTATAATGTTGGTAGGGAGGTGCTTGTTTTGATTTCTGTTTGATTTTTCAACAATCATACTAAGATCACATTCCTGCAAGTCAATTGATTTAGTTTATTTTAAAGACAGGATTTCATGGGTCTCAACCTTTAATATGCTGTGCCAGTGTAAAAATCTATAAGAATAACAGAGTACTTAGTTGACTGCTTTTCTTAACTGACTACAAGCACTCCCCTCTAGGAGACATTTATTAATAAAGACCTAACTGCTATCAAGAAGCCATATGCATTACTTTAATGAAGCAAGCAGAATTAAAATTACAATGAATCTAGAAACATAACATATATTTTAGATTTAAAAAAAAATGAAATAGCTATAATAAACAATCCAGTAATATATTTGACAATAAATCCTTCTCCCTGTCTCTGTCTCAGCATCGGAATGGAACTTGAAAAGAAGAAAATTGAAGAAATTAATGAAGGATAATTTCAGTTACATTCAGGAGTCATGCTCATCTTAAAATTCCTTTAATATATGTATACTAGGAGGCCATGGTGTCTCTAGTGTCCTGACTGCTCAGCATGTTTTCAGACAATACTTCCTCTTTTCATACATCTATTTTAGTTACATTGCCACCATTTCCATGTGAAGAAATTCAGGGAAATCAAGAACTTCCCTTCATTACGTACCTTAGATAAGTCTGAAAAAAACCCTACCATTACATGCAAACCCATTCCATTCCTAATGTCTGAAAAGAACACAAACTCCCCACTTCTACAGTTGTCTCTATTTTCTCTTCTCAGAATTCTGACATTCTTAATAAGAAACAAGTAGCTCAGAATAATGAAACACTAACAAATTATTTTTAACACTTAATCACCTTTCATTATGCTGATCTCTGCACAATAGAAAGTAACTTTCATTCCTACTGCTGTTACTGTCAGTGCATGAAATCTCCACTTCTGTGCTCTTGAGCAGATCTTTGCAAAACCACATCCAAAACATACCATTTGGGAATCTCTGGCTTAAGTTACTGTTTTGCTTTATACAGAAAATAGTTTATTTGATAATTAGTCACTACTGGGTTTCTAGCTTTTAAAAAGACACCAGCATAGAATTCCATTTATTAGATTTTTCTGTAACCAATCATAGACATCATACTAATCTACAGAGAAAATTTGGTACATCAGATTAAACAGTGAAAGATGTAGTGAAGAAGATTATTTTCACATAAACAAAAAGAGCTTGTGATGAATGCAATAAACTTACTGCCATAAAACATTACTGAAGGCTTTTGAAAGTTTGTGAATGCCATGCTTGTATTGTGGCAGATAATTTTGTCTAATCAAATGACACAATAGCATTTCTGGTTTCTCACCTACTAGTTTGAATAGTATTTGGGGTGGGGTATTTTTAAACCTGCAGTAGTTAGTAGTTTCCAGCTGGAAAGTACTTTTTCATGATCACCCTAAAAGAGAAGGTTGGAAGATTAAATTAGTCCAGGGAGCATTGCTTTTTGGAAGAATCAACACAAAGGAACTGAAGTAACACTACTCTCCCGCCTCCAACATGCCAGTTGAGATGGGAAAGCATGTCTGACACAGCACGTTAGTTGTATTAAACAATATATCTTCATAATAAAACCACTGATGACAATGATATGTGTATTTTTATTATTTTATTATGGTATAAGAACAAAGAAGAGTACTCCTCTAAAACCAAAGTCAACTTATCCAAGGTTAACTTTTGGCTGTCACACATCATTATTATTCAACAAATAAACAAAAAAGATGGAAAATATGCAAACAAGTTTGTTTTGTACTTTCATTTTCTGAGCAATGTTAATATTTAAAATATAAGGCGCACACCACACATAAAAGTCAGAGATGCTCTGTGTTATAAAGAACTTATACCCAGAACACAGTGGATTAAGAGGACCACCCCAGTATCCATGGGACAATGTCTATGGAAAACCAAAGACTGACCTGCAAGAGCTTGGATTACAAAGGACAGTGTACCCTAAGGAGAGTTAGGTGCTGTACCAAATACATTCTATTATCAGAAAGGTGTTTCATGAAGAGAGTAGACTTTTATGCTGTAAAAGCCACAATACTGAAAAAGTACAAAAATAAATCAAGAGTCACTAAGAAAATGGCATTTTCTGCTCAATTCTTAGCTATTCAACATGAGTACAATGTTGTTGGGAAGAGCAGTGCTTTCACAAGTGAACATTCATCTCACCTCTCACCTGTTAAAAGCAGTGTACTGCAAACTAATGCTTTCACTACATGTTAGTCTATCATTATTTCACTAAATTTAATTGTTCAAAAGGTCTTCAAGTACGGAATTCTACCTTATATATATATATATATGATAAATTTCCAGTGCTTGCACCTTTAATTTCCACTTTTTCGAAGTACTCAAACTAATGACAAAGAAATGCCTCCTCAGAAAAAAACTAGCTGAGATACTGCTTCTGTAAGTATTTCATGCAGGGTAGCACCAAATAGAATCTAATTCTATAGTACCTTCTAAGATAATACTGTGCTTCAACATGAAAAAAAAACAAATCAGTTTTGACCTCCAAAATTCTAAGTGACACAGAGTGAATCAAATCCAAATCTGAATAGTTACAAAAAAGGAGGACACTCTAGCTAGGTTTCTAAAAGTTACTCCTAAAAATGTGAATTCTGAAAATTAAAAATGCTAACAACTCCTCAAATGCGGAAAAAATGAAAAGGGGGAAAATGCACCTGCAAGAGATGACCTTCTGTGATTAGTTCTAGAAGGGTCTTTAGAATGTTGAAGGTATTTATTGATATCCACGCATATAGTATTGTCATTTCTCTATTCCATGGCTGATATCGATCCTGAATGTATAGTTCACTAATTGCCAATAATTCCATGTTGTTAATAAATAAAGGAATAACTTTCATCCTAATCTGATTGAAACTACATAAACTGAGGGATTTCTCCCAAACCCAGATGGCTGAAAACAACGAAGTATCTCACAGTTTGTCCCCATCACGCCTGAAAGACTACTTGACAAAAGCTGATTTTAACAATCTTTTCCTGTGTGGGATCTCCTTTCATGCAAAAATCATGGTGAGCATTCTTACCTTACAGTTGTTAAGTACTGTTAGAAAGAAGCGTGCAAGGTAAGATCAATAGTAAAAAACAAACAAACACACAAACAAACAAAAAAAACAAAACAAAAAAGCAAAAAAAAACCTACACCATTAACATAGGCCATAAAGTTAAAAAACTCATCTCTTTGAGCATATTAAGTGCTTTTCACAGCTAACAGAAACTATTGTCAAAAACACCAGTCCTACTGGAGTCCTTTCAGTAGTTTTCTTGAGATAAAAAACTGTTACTGCTCAAGTAAAAGATCCTTCCATGTGAAAAGTGTAAGTAACTTTGACAAACATAACCTCTTCAGGCCTATTACTTCTATCCAGCTGGATGTGAAGCTGACTTTAACTTTTAATGCTACCACAACTTCAGTTTAAAACCTATCAATTCAGTCTGCTTGCTGCCAGTTCAGCCTACATGCTTTTCCTTCAAACAAATTACTACTAACTGTATACCAGGAATGGAGATATTTAGATCCTCTGAATTAAGCATAAGTCTCAGCTGAAGCACAGGAATGTTGTGGAGCATTACTAAAGACATGATATGATGCAGCACAGAAATAATCAGGCTAGCCCAGTGTTTCACTTGAGCTAAGATCCCACTTACAAGAAACATCAAGTAACCCAAAAATATTAAGGCAACAAGTAACACTCCTGGTGCTGCTCCTACCTCAGTTCTCTCAGCACCGCACTGCCTGCCAGTCAAACAAGCCATGGGATGATATTTTAGCCCAGGAAAATACACGTTTCACACCACAGCATCAGTTCTTTGGTGTTTCACCTTGTATTTCAGCACTGTTGTATAAATAATAAGTAAACAAAGTTTATTTGCTCCTGGCAATGGGAAGCTTCACTTAATACTCTTTATAAAAGCCACAAGATGGAATAAAACTGTCAAATGCAAGCAAACCTTACCAGAACTCCTCATCTCCTTCAATTACTGGAGTCTGCCTTAGAGCTCAAATCCTGACCATGATTCTATGAGTGAAAAATAATACTAAAATGAGTTAAGGGGTAACCAATACTTCATAAAAATAACAATTAAAAAAAAAAAAGGCACAATGTATGAAACCCAAGAGAAAAAACAAACAAACAAAGAAACAAACAACAACTCAAGA
This sequence comes from Streptopelia decaocto, assembly GCF_964273445.1. Classification (NCBI taxonomy): domain Eukaryota; kingdom Metazoa; phylum Chordata; class Aves; order Columbiformes; family Columbidae; genus Streptopelia; species Streptopelia decaocto. Next base: position 42,797,674 of record NC_138661.1, on the reverse strand, counting down.
GCCAAAGCACAGTATGCATTAAGAAAACCATATTTTTCTTGGGGGCTGATTAGGATACTTCAGCACTACCGGCCAGCGGGCACAACTCCCCAGGCCATGAGGCAGCTTTCCCGCTCCCGGGGCTGCCGGGTATTGCCCCCGTCAGGGTGCAGGGACCCGCACCTTAACGTGTAACAGGGCGGCCCCACAGCCCGTTACCGCCGGGACCGGACCCTGGCGGGCGCAGCCTCATCAGGGCGCCTTCCGCCCGAGGGGCACGCGGCGGCCGTTAGAGCGTTCCAACCGTCCGCCTCGTGCCGCGGCAGCTGCTCCCTCAGCGCCGGGAGCTCTCGGACCGAGACGTTATTGCGCAGGTCCGTGAAGCCCGAAGGAAATCACTTCAAACCGTGGCGCGAACAGAGAGGATTGAGGTAAAGCGTGCTGAATTTCATTGGGTTCCTCTTCCAGCTATAACTCAGTGGGCTTATACAAGACCTGTCAAAAGCTATGTGTGAATTAACTGGTGGCCCCCCACAAATAAAATGAATTCTTCCTCTTAACAAAAAAGAAGTGATCAGCTGGAGCTAAAGAATGGAGTACTACATGTCCACACTGAAGTCATGACAGTAACTGCATTGGGTGAAGCTTCTTGGGTGGCAGCCTATTTTGTATTCTATCATAAATACATGACTACTAGTTTAAAACTAGCAGGCATATCTGCTGTGATGGCTGCAAAATAAGCATGCTTCTTGTTTCTTTCCTGAGCATTAGGTTTCTGACCGGTTAATAAAATTGCATGTAGTATTTCATCCTCAAGCCAAGGTAGATCCAGGTATATGCTCTAGTACTGGAGCTATTCTTGTAGAAAGGGTGCCAACTACTAAATATATATTTATAATATCCCCAATGCAGGTGGAACCTTCTGTGACCAAGGAAAGGTAACCTTTATAATAACAAGCTATATTTCTATCAATGTATGTTGTTGCAGGTTAGTTAATGATGTATTTCATTTAGATATTCAAGTTAGGATTAATTACACCAATCAATACTCGTAACTGAAGGTGCACTGGCATAATTATGCTGATACAAATTTCCTAAAATGAAAAAGTCTACCATTTTCACACATTCACATGTTTGTTAATGAATAATTGCTTGGAAGATCATTCTAATGTTAGGCAGAAGCAGGGGGATTGGACTAGATGATCTTTTGAGGTCCCTTCCAATCCCAAACATACTGTGATACTGTGTGATACTGTGAGAAGTCAAAGTAATACAAGGAAAACTAACTGGATTCAGTAACATGTTTAGAAAAATCTCACAAAAAACCTCACTTTCCTTACGTAGCTTGTAAGCTCTAAACATTGTCCTTGATGGATTGTTTCAGTTTAGATGATCACTTCAGTCAATGTATGACCTGATTTTAGCATGGGCTGATGATATGTGCCTCTGCTCTGCTGCTTAAATTACAATAATTACATCATACACTGGGGTGAAATGCTAATTGAACAAATTGAGCTCAGATTGTCTCAACAGAATGTTTAAAATGGTCTAAAGTGCCTTACCTATCACAATTTTATCTTCCTGATCCATCTATAGGAGGGAACAGTTATTTTCATTGACTTTTTCAGATTTGTCTAAGTTTATTATATAAAATTAAATATAAAAATTAAATTCTACTTACTGAAAATCACAGTGAGAGGTCAAGACATGTATAAAATAGCTTCAGCATACCTTACCTGTAGGTGTAATTACTTTTAAGAAAGAACTATTGTGCTAGCTATTCCAAGGGAGATCTATAATTGAGTGCAATGAATAAAAACTCTGAAAAATACTGATAGCATTTTTTCCTTAATTTAATCATTCAAATGAGAGCAGCAAGGGAAAACAGGTTTCTGGAAGTCAGAAAAAGTAATTTCTGTTGCTTTTATCACAGAATTTATTTGAAATAAAATCCTTATATATGTTTAGGAGAGAGGTTTGCCAGTAACATATCATCTTGTAGTAGGTTTAGAAATACAAGCCATTCCTGTCTCCTTACGAATGAATTTTTAAGAACAGGCTGCTGAGATTAAAAATAGCCCCACTGATACCTTTCAAGTGCTTCCCAGACACAGAGCTCTATTTTAGGGAAACAAAAGCTGTCAGTGAGATACCCTTTACTTGTCTTTGGGCAGTGTCCACACAGCAGCCTGCATAAGCAGCACATCTTATAACAGGTTGAACTGGTGAAAGTTTAAAAAAAACAGATAAGAGCAGTTGCATTTATTAGGTCCTGATATGGAAAAAATAGTCTACCATCTGCTTTCCATGCCAGACAGAAAGGTTGACAATAAGCAGCCATAGAACCACAGATAACTGTTACAGCTATGTACATGTTTCAGTCATAATTCTGTATTAGGATAGCTTTACAGAAGACAAATAATCCAACAAAAGGACTCATCCAATATATATATAAAATAACAGTGGATATGAAAACGTATAGAAATTGATATAAGGTGGAAAAAATAAGTGATAAGCATGCTCCATTTTTCTTCTTCACCATGGATAAATGTCTGAATTTGATCTTATATTCATTATGGTGTATTTAACAAACATAAAGAATATCATACATAGCTTTTGTTGTTTTGCTTGGAAGTATAAATTGTGGGACACAAATATATGAACCCAGGATTTGCATTAATGTAATTTAACCTTCTGTAAGGTCACATTTGCTTGATATCTGTCATAATGCTAATAATCCAGTAATCCAGATCTACATAACTCTCAATTTCAGTTTTGTTGTTTACTGCTAGTTTTCATATACCAAACCCAGCAAAAAGAATGGCTCAAAAATCCAAGCTTTTCTTCTGCTTTGTAGGTCAGTTCATGTATATGTTGCCTTAAAAAAAAAAAAAAAAAAAAAAAATATATATATATATATATATATATATATCTCCACTAGATTTTGATAATTGGAAAGTCCTCAAAAATTGCAACCTGGAAACAGGAGTTGTTCTTTTTTACTGGTGTAAGGGGGCCTAACAATGTTTTAAAAGCATGATATTTTCTCTTATGCATCACCACTCCACCAAAAATAAGTTTATTTAAATGCAAAGGGAGTAAAAGTGGAATGAGGCGGAGGGATGAAAGAAGATAGCAGAGAGCTTGGTAAGAACAGGAAAGAGGAAGATGACTATGACTAGAAGGGGGCAGGGACTGGTTGAGCTGGACACCAGAAAAGAGCATAGATGCAAACTGGGCAAAGTGGGTGGAAGATAATCATCAGAGAGGTGAGAAGAATGTATGCAAAAACACTAAGGGAAACAGATGGAGACATTTGATCAGAAATTGAGGTACAGAACTGAGCCTGACTGGCTGCAGAAAGTGTAGGCCAAGAAACTGTGAGGAAATGGTGAGGAATCCAAGTAGAGCAATAAAAAGGGAAGAAGAAAACACTTTGAGACCCAGAGCACTGTGGATAGACTGACACTCACTGGAGTTAATAAGAGAAACTGAAAAGGTAAAAAAGAGTGAAAGGGATGGCAATACGGAACTAGAGTTTTCATATACTTGAAGGAAGCAACTGTTAAGAGTTTTATCAGCGTTTTTCCTGCCACCATTTGTTCCTTTTTATGCATAGTTATTTTGGGAGAAGGGGATTTCTACTTCTATGCAGGTTTTGACCCATGTTTATTGCTATAGTAACTGTTGCAAATAGTAGCAGGACTGTTTTCCCTTGGCTGTTGTATATATGATTCTTCATTGGACTGATGGTTTAAAACAAAATTAGTCAATGCTAGAACTACTATGCTGCATAAGTTTCAAAACATTGTACACAAGTAAACAGAAAATTAACTTACAATTATACCAAGCACATATAAACAGAAAGTAACGAATTTCCTAACGTCGGTATAAATGTTGAGCTTTTATAATATCTGAGCCCAAAATCTGCCTGAAGAGGTCCTCTCTAAGTCTGGCTTGTACTCAACTGCACTCAAACCTTATCTGTCAGCAACATCAAGCTTTTAAACCCTCAGATACAGTGTTGGAAGGAGGGGCTCACATACCCACTGTTATATAAAGCATGATCACATTTCTGCTATTTTAGTGAAAGAGCCATACTGGGAATGGACGTAGGACCTCAAAGCTGTTGCTCACACTGAACATCTTACAGGAGTGTTACAGGGTAGGGCTGTGCATGAAGCCACTCCTGCTAGCAGAAGCAAAGTAATTCCACTCAGCTGTTTGGAAATGTCTTGCCCTTGTGAGAAGGCTCTTTGGCACTGCCTTTTGCCTGGCAAGGTCCTCGACACAAAGCTTCTGCTGCTTGGTCGTAACTCCCGCTTCTTTAGGAGCTAGGAGATATTTTTCACCAAAGCCTGGCTTGTTTAAGAGCAGTGACTTAGAGTTCCTTAATACCACTGAAGTCAGAGTTGATCAGAAACCATTTTTCTCACAGAAAGCAGATCTCACCTCAGAGGCAACATCTTCCGACTTTCACAGATAAATTAGTAACCATGGTTACACTGCCAGGCAGACGCGTCACAAACGCCAGTGTTTGCAGAAAACAACAGTCATTTTGAAAACTAACTTCAACAAGGAACTGTAGCAGAAAAATAAACTTGTTCAGGATAAGCAAAACCTTAAATTTTAAGGCGAGTTCATGAATCTTTGTCGTATTTGTGTAAGTGCCTTGGAAGTATCACAAGTGTTAAAATCAAAAGCTTGTCATCCTGAAATACTTAAAAACTAAGACACAGGCTCCTCCTAGTGGTAAAAACTGAAGGATTATTAATTTTGTTAAAGAATCTTCTATCGCTATTATTACCACTTATTCTCACTTAGTCTTCTATTAGGTTCTGGAAGGTTTAGAAGCCTCTAAGTTCTTATTGCTGCTAAGAAAGTCCTACCTAAAGATCAAAATAAGTGGGATGTGACAAAACACATGCAAATCACTCATTATTATTTTTTCATTAAAAGTAAGGTTTATGTACCTCTCAATGCTTAGGAGTGATGAAGTGAAGATGGAAAGGATGGAAGACTGCATTCGAGAAGGCTTATGCTTTTGGACCAATTTTAAATCCAACCTCCAGATCTGCATTTGGCATCCAGAGAACAGCACTGTGTATTTAGTAGTGGAAACACCGCACAGCATGCCTTTGTCTCAGATGAATACGCTACATACATACATTTAGCAGAACACCTGCCAAGTCACCATCATCAAGTACAAGAAAGATTTTGTACATTTCAAAAATGTCTTCAATTTTAAAGCCAAGTCAGTTGCTCTCACCTAAAGAGCAGAAGCACAGTGTCTGAAGTTATTACTGATTCTTCCTTGCCGTTGAACATCAAGCACTGTAACTATTTAGCCACACCTGTTCTTTAAAAAAATTCTGTCAAAAGGGACAGAGGACCATTTTTATTATCAGGCCCTTTAAAAGTCTTACTGTGGACTGAAGTTTCTCAGCAGTTTAGAGCATACAGCACTTTATGTATTTATGATTTTAAGTCACAGAAAAATACACTTGCAAAAATACAGCTTCTACAGGGGAAAAAAAGGAGCTGTATATAGTAAGTGATGCTGTGTATTTAATTATTTTAAACTCTAATCTTCCCCTTATATTTTAAATTAACTGGCTTGAATATGTAAGTAGGCCTGCTAACATAATATTTACAATTTAAAAATTAATATTTTCTACTTAAGTGGGATCCAGTATCACAGTAAACGGAATATCTGTTGTAGCCCAAACTGATTTCAGTCTTAAATATACTTGTAATGTAGTAGTATCAAGAATAATACAATTGCTAAAAATTCAGATACTGCTATAAGAAAAATTACAGTCTCAGATGAGAAAATAAAATCAATTAAATACAAAACAGGCTAATTTCAGGGCTTGCAAATTTCAGTTTTACCTTTGTGTTAAGGAAAGGATGAAAAATCCTTTACTTTTTGCTTCTATTTGCATGTATGAAAAAAATATATATATTTCAGATGTGTCTGTTTTCCCTATTCATGTTTTTCTGACTTTTTTTAAAGACAAATTACATGGGTGTTATGATAGAACAAAAACAAGTTTCAACTGTTTATGTGGAAGGAAATGTAGATTTTCCACTTATAGTCTTATCTTTTTCATTATTTCATACATATGTATAATGTATTTTGTATATTAACTTCATTAACTTAACATTAACTTCAGAATAAGTTGCATCAAGAGAAAAGCACAGGAGGATGAAAACCAGTTGCTGGTTGAATGACATTTTATTTTCACATTCAGACAGCTGTACAGTTTCTATAAATAGATGTGGTACTATAATATTTACATCATTTCCTCAGCCATTACTAGTGTATTTCATTCAAAATGGCAGACACCCTGACCAAGTCAAAACAGGGTTATTTCTGGGTGCATTTACTCAGAATTCCATGTTAAAACATACAATACATCAGTTTGTATCAGAGCATCTTTCCAGGTATTTGACATGTAACATTATTTTCTCCAGTCTCCCCTGCAGCATCCTAAGAGCTTTCCAGACAAGTGTCCTACAGTTCATAAACAAAAACACAATGCAAAAAACATTAATATTCGGCCTACTTAAATTAAGGAATGTGATGGATAGTTTTAACTGTGGGAGTTCCATTATATATTAACACAGTATTTGCAAGATTCCTTGATATACAGGTACAGATTAGAAAAAAGCAATAGCTTAAAAAAATCGGGGGCAGCATAATCCTTTGGGCTTCTGAACACATTCTTCAGATTGCTATAGAAATATCTTGTGTATAGTTACAAACCCAAAAAGACGTGGGTCTGCCATGTGCTTCTGCCAAGAATATTTCCAAGTTTTACTTGTCCTTATTAATTTTCTAATCCCTGTGATTAACTTCTTTAGGTACTGATTATATGCATCTGTTAACTCTACTGCTGGGCTATCTACAAATGTTACCTGAACTCCCATTTGAAAATCCACACCATCCATGAGGTGTCAGGGTTTTTCACAATATACTGCATTCAAAGTTTCTCCACTTATTTTCTCGCTTGAGGAGGAATCATCTCCACAGGTGGACCAATTTAATAGCCAAACTTCAATTGTCATATAATATTTTAAGACTATGGTAGATAAATCGTTCCTCTCTACCAAACGGTTTGAAGAACTATGTGACAAGAACTCAATATTGGTGGGTAAAAATGAACAACACAGAAGGAAAACAATAAAAACACCACATTTAAACAACATGCAGGACCAGACTGCTTCCACTGTGCACATACCAGAGAATCTGAAAGCAGAAACCTGCATTTGTTAAGTGATATATCTGTAACAAGTACCATTAGAAACAAAAAAAAAAAACAACCAAACACAAGCTGTTAGTCATCTTAAGAAAAGAGGAATTCCAAAAAAATGGCCAGAGTAGATCACTCACAGCTGGATGCTGATGCTCAAAACTGTCTGATTAACAGCTCATATAAAAACTCCACTAAGGATGAACTCAGAAGGAGACTGAGCAGTGAAGTCTTAGGTTTTTCTGTGGGGAAAGATTTGCAGGGTCATACATAAATAATCAAGTTCTCATAGAAGACAGTAAAGTGAGCTCCAGTAACTTCAGTAAAAATGAGAGTTTTGCACGTCAACATGCCAAAGGGTAGGTATTTCCTGGTATTGTGATCAACTGGAAACTGGTCGAGGTGGTTTGCTTTTGTTTTCTGCCTCTTTTCCACGAATGGCAGCCACATAGGAGAAGAGACACAGCACGGAGTAGCAGATCTCATGAGCCTACAAGAATTCAGAAAAGGAGATAATGAAATTAATATGATTTAGTGTTTTACAAAATCCACTGTGCATTTTGTATTTTGCTGCATGCCTTTCTTCATGGGACAACTGCTCTGCCTACAGACAATAACAGGAAAATATGTCCCATACTGCCTTCTAACTGAAATGGATAAAAAAGCAAAGCCTTATAACAAATTAAAAAAAAACTTCCTTGGGATAAAAACATTAGTTGCTTGTTAGTATGATTCTAATAATTTTTAAGAACAGTATGCTAAGATAGAAAGTTGGCCAGCTGGCTTCGGAAAAAACATCCTACATATTTGCTTTTGGTCTGTTGTATGAAGTAACAAGAAATTTTCTGGGAGAGGTTGGAAGAACTAACTAAAAAGACTAAACATCCAATACTGTGTCTCAGCTTATGACAAGGTGGGATTTTTCCTTATTCACAACTTATATTTTTATGCTAACAAGTACAAGGCCTGGTAATCCTTGTAATTTTTAATCAACACTAGTAAATTCATGGATAACACAAGCTTTTTTATTCTTTCAGTTTTTATTTAATTTTTAAAAACCTACAACCCAACATTGCATGTTTCATATGAAGAATACCAAGCAATTTTGTCACTACCTTAAAGCAGAGGGTTTCACATAGCATTCGCAAGATTTACAATTATTGCTTTTAACTGATTCAGTGTGCTATTGTTGAACAGAAAACCCTCTAGCATGCAACGAGCAGCACAATTCAGTGAAGGTAAGACTTCTATATCTATATCCTAGTTCTAATGCTGGCAATTTTGGTGATCTTAAAAGTTCTTGTCCTGTAAACTGACATTTATAGTCTTTGTAAAGGTAATAAGCATAATAACGTGTTTTGTTGTATTATAGTACAATCTTAAACACTTGTGTAGGATAGAATTAATTTTCATTAAACTGGATTTTCTCATTAAAAGATACAGCTATCTGCTTCTTAAGTTATACATATTATAAGCATTTTGTTTCTAAAACATTTCTAGTTTCTTCAAGCAATTTTTCTCTCTTCTTGAAGGACTGTGAGTTTCCATGCAATCACCAAGTGTACACACTGCACTTCAGACATAAAATAACAGAAGAAATTTCAGGTCTTAAGATAATCTTTGTCTTCTGTTTCTTCCTCATAGTGCATATAGCCCAATCATTGAACTATTACATGTAAAAGTGCTAAGTATCATTATCAATTGCTGGTGTTCAAAAACTGTTACAAAAAATTGAACACTAAACCACAGCAATAACTCAGATGGCAGGAATCAGTACTTATACTGTTCTCTTCCATCTCACTGCTCACTTTCATGAGGAAATGCACTAGCTCTTGCTGTGCTAAAGTTCATTCCAAACCAGCTACCTTGCATCTTAACAAAAGCGACTAAGATTTCTGCACTACCTGTGAGTTCCGGTAATTTCACAAAAAACAACAATCACCAAGTTTTGTTGTCTCCTCTTAAGAAAAACTATCATAAAGGAGCAGCTGGTGTTTCACTGCAGTATTAGCATTGCAAATCCTGCACTCTCAATGTAATTATTTTTGCCACATGAGGATGTAAAGATATATCCTCTAAAGAACTACCAGAAGGCATCACAATTGACTTACCATTGGTGTCTTGTACTTGTGGCTCACCACTTCTTTAGTTTCAGGAACTAAAACCGGACGGGCAAGAGACAAAACAAAAAGTTCAAAATACAAGAGGAAAAGGGGAAAGAAATAGCACAATGTTCCCATAGGAAAGGGAAGGGATGCACACAGACAGCAGGCGCAGGTACAGGGCACCTTACTATCCCTCAGTTCTAAGCGATACTCTTTCTTCTCTTCATTTACATTACATAAGTCCTTGAAGATACTGGTATTGTAACAACAAGTTACTCAGTTTGACAAAAATATTTCACTGTCTCTTTTTGTAGATATTGGATGGTTCTTAGAGACTCTGTCTTTTCTCTTACTACTTATTCCTGCTAGACAGTAAAATTAACGACAAAGTAGGCTTAAATGACAAAATATATGTAATGTCTACTACCACAAAACATAAACCAACAATTCCATAGGAATTTGTCAGTATGCAATTCCCGAAGATTTTATCCTTTGGATGTCTGAATCCTTCTCTGCTGAAAAACAGATCTGAAAAGAACTGTTGGAAACTGTAGTGAGTGAAATCCAGACAAAAGAAGGAGCCAAGGGAAAAAATTTTCTGAAGTGGAAGACCGTTTCTCAGTTCTGTTTCAAGATCTCAAGACATTCTTTCTCCTGTCTAGGATGTGTTTGATGGTATTGACTTGATATATTCACTGAAAACGTTCATTGCTTTTGAACAAATTGCCTTAAAATAAATTACTGATTTCACTTACACATATACTTAAAATGCCAGGCTTGTTGATTTCTAGAAGACTTTATAGATAAAGAAGATTAAGGCACTCACCAAAAACAAAACAAAAAAACCTACTATCCGGAAAATTTCGTCTTGTTCCCTTGCACTGCCTCAAACAGAAAGGAAATAGGCAGAATATAGCCCAAGAAAATTTGCCTTTTGTCCTCTTGTGCACAGAAAAGCAAGCTGTAACCATCCCATTACTGTGCACTGCATATGAACTGTGCCTTTGACCCGCACTTGGGTCTACAAATACCTGAACAGATACCATGGGAAATCACCAGGAGAAAACAAAGACCACACTGAGAAATACAAATGGCAAATTTAAAATGTTAAGATCAGTGGAATACCAAGACCACCTTTGAATACTTCCCTTCAAGAACAGCTGAAATTTGCCATGGAATTTCTGTGTCACAACAAAAAAATTTAGAAGAAGCAATACAGAAATTATGCATAACCAAATCATACCAGGTTCACAGAGGAAGGGTAAATGTTTTATTACACATAGTACTAGTGACAAGAAAGAAAACAGAGGCAGATGAGTTTCAGTTTGAATAGCTAGGAAAAATCCACAACAAAACCTATCCATGCAGATATCACCTTTTCAACTATGATATGACACGGCTAAACGCTGGAAAGGGATACAGGTCACACTCTAAGGCGCCAAACGTAGGCAGTGCAGACTGGGTTTGAGAAAGCACTCTAAATATAAACCAGTGCCTACTAATTCTTGTATGTCATGGTATCGTCATTCTTGGAAAAAAGCTACTGAAAAGTACAAAATATGATTGTAAAAGGTAATGTAATATTTTTGTTTCATTTTTCAGTTCTCTCTTTTCTTGGATTTGGCAGTTACATTAAGGACTGAGAGACAGGGTAAGTGCACACCCAGGCTGCACTGCCTCAGTGACTAGAGTTGGGGAGATAAGGAGGTGCACATCCAAGCTACCTTACCCGTTGGCACCAGATGTTCCAAATGAACTCCGTGTCACCAGAGGATAAAGGTGGGAGTGAGGCACAGCCAAATAGTGTAGGACTTTTACAGCTGTGTAAGTCTCACTGACCACTGGATAACATACAACTGTTCATAAACTCTTCAAAAAGCAGGAAGGGAAAGGTGTAAGGACCTTGTGCCATGAGGGGAGGAGAGATGGGAAGCTGTAAAATCCTGTATCATAACTGAGAACAGGAAGAGAGGGAACAGGAGAGCACATAAGGCAAGGCACTACTGTCTCTGCACTTCACAGTCAGTAAAATGCCTTGTCTTTAAGTAAAGTACTCCCTCACAGTCCTTCCAATAGGGAAAATGATCCTAGAGTACTGAGTTAGGAAGAGTAAAAAGAGTGCGTCAGAGAAGTCAAAGCACTAGTACTGCAGAATAGAAAGAAAAAAGCAGGAAAAAAAAATAAATCAAGAAAAATAAAAGACCCATGACTCAAATTAAGAGATTAGCAGAAGTACTTTTCTTCTAACACTAAAAGTTATTCCTGATGCTGCTGAACTAAGCAGATGAAGGGAGTAAATTATTAGGCACCATCCTGCAGCCTTTGGTCCTGTGAATGAAAATATGGTGCTAGCACAGAATGAGTTTAGGGGACATCACTTTACCTGCTGGAGAATGAAGGTTTTCATAGCAGCGGCAGTGAAGGGGCCACAAGAAAGTAAAGCACAAGTACACAGCAGTAACTCAAATTCCAGGGGAAAGAGCCTTACATTTCCTCACTTAAATCTCCACTTCCATTTGTGGGCAACAATTCCTGAACTTCTGCTTGCATCCTGCTCTGAAATCGCAATTCCAACTTCCATGCTGCCATCTAAACCCAGTGTTAACACAAACAGACCTTTAAGTTCCTGCTGCAATATCATTAAACTTGGAGCACTCATGCTTGGCAAAATCAAATCAACAAACCTTGTACTGATGTATTTCCCATCAGACTGGTGTATGCATGCTTACCACTCTCTGCCTTTCTAAGAGGGGAGAGTACTTCAGTATACTCCTACTATAATGAATCTGACTGCAAGGTTCACAATGTTTAACACATCTAAATAACTTCATCCGTAAGAAGTCCATGTAAGTTTTTGATGAATGCTCTTAACAAATTAACATGTTAGTTTCTTTTGAACAGGACAGACCAGCATATCTTCTCATCTTTATAACAATTTAAAAATTTATAACAATTTAAAAAGCAGCTCTGAGGTAGCCTCTCATCTCTGCACAAGAAGAAAGGTTAACTCCCTTGCAACATCTTTCTTCCCTTCTTTCTCTTTATTGCTAGATAAGCAAACTGGAAATCTCATTTAGTATATTTAAATTTGTCCTTGTCTGTGACCTCTATTTTGGGAGGAGGGTATTTTTAATTTCATTGGTTTAACTTCTCAGTTTTTGCTTGTGGTGTCCAACTCCTGGTTTATTTCTAATTACTTCTTAAAATTACCCTTTCATAAGTTCCATAACACAATTCTAGCTTTTGCAATAGGCCCTTGTTACTTTCTTACAGTAATTAAAGTCATTATTTGGGGGATAAATGCTGTATTATGGAGTCATCAATAGAAGTTGACTGGAAACAACTAAGTCAAACACTGTCTTTCTTGTGCAATATAAACAAACTATTAAATACTTTGAGATAAAACCTCTCAAAAAAAATGATCCAAAATTCATTTCTGATCCAAGTAATTTCTTTTAAGTTAAAGACTTCAGAAGCTGAAGCCATTTTAAAGCTAATTTTATGGCTTCTGAACTCTCACCTTTGTAAAACTAATCAATAATCTTTTACACCTTAAGCAATTTCTGTAAGTAGTAAAATGAACCGTGCCTGTCAGGGTGAAATGATGGTATCAAAGGAATACACAACCATAAAATGCAGACACCTTCTGAACATCTAAACTATTAGAAGTTTTTCAGGGTTTACATACACTCATCTGTTCATACGAACCATGAACAACATTTTTTGAAAATGGGAAAAAATTGTTCACAAATTCAAATCCCAGTCTTCTGGGAGATTAATTTTTGGCAAACAACAAGCAAACTGCAATAGTCAGAAAGGCTTTATCATTGAATACCTTACAACTTTGTATCACCGAAAGGAGACAACACATTATTACGGACAAAGACATTAATTTCAGCAAACTCGATTTTCTAGTAGAGAATCCCTCAGCCAGAATATTCTATTCACAGCACCAAAGAACAATGAGTATCTTGGTAAAGGGAGCTGCTGATTTAGACTTTGATTAATGGCCAAAGTATGGATGTTGATCTACTATGGAAAGAATGCTGTAAATTTTATCTTCTTTTTAAATGTTTCATACAAACACTTAAGACCTAGACATATGTCTCACAGATGAGTAGAGGAATAAACCAATACGCATTTGGGGACTATTTCAAGAGAAGCATGTGGATCACTCTTCCAGAGAGCTGCATCTGAAGTCACTCTTTTTTCAGACAATAGTTAAGTACAGTGTGACTGACACTAACACTGAAGAGTAACCCAGAATTTTCCCCAATCTAGACTGTAGGCAGATTATATGTAATAGCAATAACTGACCAAAACTACACAAATTCTCTATTCTCCTTAACCCTTACATTTCCACTCTTTACCAGTCATGCTCTGAAACAAAAAGCACAGAATAAATAAAGTGCAATCTGACAAAACATCTGCTTAATGCAACAAAAATGAAATTCCACAGAAAGCAAAGAGGAAACTTTGCAATTAACAGTAATTCTTCATAATGAAAGCATAGTATGCTGAGAAAGATCAGCTTAAAGTCCTGCTTAAAAATGCGGTTTCTCAGATGAAAAAAGAAGATACCAAAGAAAATTCCTACACACATCCTAGTTTAACTGTTGTTTTGTTTGCTTCAGAAATACATCTTATTTGTCGATTAACAAAAAGCACCTAGGCCACAAATCTTAATATGATGAAAATGTGTAAATTTTTATGTTAAGTCACCCATCTCTCAGTTAGGCGATTTCTCATGTGCAATCTACATTTCTCTCCCATCTTTGAAACTACCGTGCAACTCTCAATCTGGAGACTGGAAATTTGAGTTACTGCCATGTGAGTACAGACCTAATATCAAAATAATGTAATTACCAAATTCCTCCAGGACAAAGACTCCTCTCACAGTATTGCACTTTTTAATGTGATTCAGCTCTATGAAAACCTACAAAAACAGGAGGAAAAGTAATATAAAATTAGTCAGGCTTGTTGTTTGGGTTTTTTTTAACTAAAAAACAAAACAAAAATATCACAGAAGATACAAGCTAAAGTGTTGTAGCATACACTACCAGTTCATTTATAGTTTAATATATAAACAAAGGGTGAAATAAATATTCAAAAGACAAACTTGCCACAATGCTAGAAATCAACAAATAACTTAAAAGCGCTAAGAAGCAAAGACAGCAGAAGATGAAGTACCTTCCGCTCCTTGCAGGAGGAGAAAGCATGGAAGAGAAACGAAGGAGTTAGTAACTCTGACATATCCAACATTGCTACCCCTTCAGGCACTCAAATGAGTTATTGAAAAAAGAATACCAACACACCTGAAATACAACAGAAGAGGGGGACGAGAAAAAAAGCTGGCTCCCAAATTTGGCATGATTTGTAGCCTCTGATCCATCCCAGTTAGTTTCTGCCCCTCCATGCATCCTCCTCCAGCACAGAGGGCAGGTAAGAGGCACTGTACTTCCCACCCTGACACTGACCCTCCCTAACGTATCCAGTAGCCAAATTTAATCCAATGAGGAACCACTAATCTTCCTTCTCCCTGACAGCCTTGCCATTGAAAATTTTACTACAGTTCATGATATATAATCTGCACACTTACTCTCAGAACTCTCACTTAACAGTACTGGTTTTCTCCTTTAAAAGGATGGGAGAGTTTGGACCCTTCTCTACTGTTCGCTCACTTCATACATGCCTGCTGCCAGCTGAGCAGTCACTTAGAAAACAAACCTGCTTTAAACCCATGTTTTATGCACATGAACCCCAAAAGACAAAAAAGTTGAACTACATGGCTAGGTTTTTCAGTCCAGAACCAAGATGCCAAGATTGCGTAAACAAGTTCTCCGAGCATAATGAGTTTGTTCAGTATCCAATCTATTTCAAGATACAAAACAGTCCGATCTTATAGGCACATCTCTTATAGGCACACTCACATCAGAGTCAGTACCTAGACATAAGAAGATGTAGAAAGTGATATAAGGAATCAATTCCATATTCCAGTTTCTAATATAGTTGCTTTTTCAAGGCAAAAGAAACACAAAGAGTAACATTGCCCTAATATTCAGAATAAGTCTACATTCAGTACCTTAGAGAGACCCTTGCAAGACTGCATTACAAAGTGTGGGATGGATACTTTCATTGTCTATACACTTATGACACCATGATGATAGGACCTTTTTAAAAACATGTTACTAGATAAACTTCATGGTCTTGGAAAGAAAGGAAAGGAAATCTCTGCAACCCTTTTGAATCCCATACTAGCAACAGCCATGTAATCATAGATGGTATGCTACCCAAGAAAGGCAAAGGAAGTCAACACCAGAAATTGTTGTGTTGTTTTGGTTTTTTTTTAAGAAACAGGTTTATCTGTATCAAAAGAGATCAGTAAATGCACTGTAGATCTGAAAGGTCAGGTTGATTTTCAAGACAAAGGGGGTTTTATTATTATTTTTATTAGCAGAGAACTAAAAAACAGACCCAGGATATTTTTTGCTCAATATAAAAAAACTAAACTTCCACTGAATTAATCAGAAAATCTGAAGCTTGCTTTCTGCTTACATTCAAGCACTCTGGGAATGGAGACATAATCCCAACTTTGTTTGCCTGGTTTTGCCCATATTCTATGTCAGTTTAGTTGGTCAAAAACATTTGAGTAAACAAGTCAATAAAATAACACTTTATTGCCCTTAGTTTCCTTTTTCTGTACTATTTTATGTGAAAAGATTCTGCTAGTAGTCTGAAGTAAAAATTCAGAAAATCAATAGAAAGGCTCAGGTGAAACATTAGTTGTTTTATCTGGTAACAGTAAAGCAGCCTAAAAGACTTGATTGCCTCAGATGCTTATGATCTGAGCATAATGTAAGGAGTGCTACATTTCCACACGAGTTGTAAGTGATAAGAGAATATATCGAGTTGGTCACAATTACAGTAAGTTACCCATTTTCAGAAGACATATGAGTTGATGGGCTTCTTGTTATATTGGTTAAGGGCAGAGATGCTCTCCTCTCAATCCAAAAACAAGTGTAAAGGAAATACGTTACTTACCCAAGGGAAACTGTGGTTCTTCAAGACAGAGCATTCAGTGTGGATCCTACTGTAGATGGGCATGTGCCTGCTGCATTTTATTAAACTTCCATCTATTTTTGACACAGATTAATTCATAATGGGGACAGAGTTACTGAGGCCCAATATTATAATATAATTCGTGGATGTAAACTCAGAATAGTCTGCCAATGCCACAGGTACTCTTGATTCCTTCTTGTTCCAAAGGACTTCCTCTGACCTGCTTCCTCTGACATTTTTTCTTCTTAAACTTACATGCACTGCTTGCATGGTGAGACAATTTGTGAACACTAAAGACAACTACTGTATGCCAATAATAGATTGGCCCACCATGCATCTAAGACATTTCCTGAGGAATTCACAAGGAGGTAAAGAAAGCATACACACTGCAAGTCAAGAACCTTCAAAAACAGTTTCATGAAAGCAAGCACCATTATAACACTGAAGCAGTATGTTCAGTGTTCTCAGGACTGAATAGACTCAATTTATCTTTTTCTTCTTTTTCTTCTTTTTTTTTTTTTCCAAGTGGAAACCCTTCTTCCTATGTTCTATATGAATTAATTCCATGATATGCAACCAAGCAGGGCAACAGAAATCCCTTCTTTTAGTAAGTTGCATTGCTGAAAAGAGTACTCGGAAGGAGGGCCAAGAAGAGGGCCTGTATATGGATTAAGGAAAGGCAGATGAAGAGAAAGCTGTGCCTGATGAGGTCCTGTAGGCATTTGTTGGTCAGTATCCTGACCCAGCATCCCCAGAGAAATGGGTGTAGGATCCTGGTTTTAATCATGCTCATGCACATATTCTGAAATCAACTGCCTTACAGACCAATTAATATAATTTATATGAAATTTGAAAAAGACAATCTAGAACTGCAGACCTTTTATTAAGAAGGCAGACTGGTTGATGAGTGTCAGACTAAGAACGCAAATATCCTTTAGCTCCACAGATTATGAAATTGGAGGGGATTTTTTTGGCATAGTGCAACTAGTAAGAGTCCTTTACATAACTGCTACAGTTGTCAATTCTTTACAGAACCTCAAATGGCAAACTTTGGTATCTGTCCAGACACTTTGTTTTGAGAAGGAAAATAAGGATAGGCCTTAGGTCCACTAAATGGTACTGAATGCCCTTGCCAGGTGGCAATGTAAACCTAACAGACCAAGAATTAAACGTACTGAATAAGTGAAATATATTTCCCAGAACTGTACTTGTTTCAATATCCATCTTAAATCATAGAAACTGATCTGTCTAGAGTGTAACTGGAAAGGGGATAAAGAGGAAGAATAATCTTTCAGGTGGTGGAGACAGATGGGATACTTTCTAGGTCTGACCTGCATAGATTATCTTCCAGAAAGGATGTAGTAATTTTCATCACAAACAGCAAATGAGACCATCATTCTCTGTAAGGAAGGATATGATAAAGCTAGAACTCTAGGAGTGCTGGTGGTAGCACAAGACTCAGTATCTGTGGTACGAAATTCAACTGCTAATGGTCTGAACAGTCATATAACAACATTCAGTACTAGGCTTCCCTAAGGTTTTCTTTCAGAATGTTGTTCCAGTCTTTTTGGGAAAAAAAAAAGGGGGGGGGGATGGGGCTGAATTTAAGGACAAGGGTATGTTTTAAGATTTGGAGTTTTAGTTTGTGTGCTCACTATGTGCTTAACACTTAATGTCTTTGTCTTGTGAAGATGCCTGTTACACTTAGGAAACCATGATGATATGGCTACCATCTTACATATATTTTTGCACTGCAAATTCATATATGTCTGGGTGTTCATTGATAAGATAGAGTCATTGCCATAGGCTATTCAAGAGATGAGCAGTTTAAGCTCAGTATTTTTTGACTTCTGGCAGAAGAAAAAGGAAAAGCAAACAGAACATTCCCTATGGTGGATCCTACCTTTGGAC
This sequence comes from Streptopelia decaocto, assembly GCF_964273445.1. NCBI lineage: Eukaryota > Metazoa > Chordata > Aves > Columbiformes > Columbidae > Streptopelia > Streptopelia decaocto. The sequence goes on along the minus strand of NC_138661.1, from coordinate 42,779,364 downwards.
AAAGCAATTTCTATAGTGATAACAAACTTGCTTTGAGGGCAGGGTTTAGTTTTCAAAGGCTTTAGATCTGCCATTTCCAGTAACTATGAAAATTCATTCTGTACTGTTGATGAGTTCCTCTTGCAGTTCTTCGTATTTCGGCATATCCAATAAAAAGTTAAAGCCTATAACTAAGTCATACAGGTGTAGACTGTTCCATCACAGAGTACGTTTGAAATACTACAGCAAGTCAGCTGTGGTCCAGGCTCTACCCAGGTAACAGACAGGAAGAAAACTGAAGGAGTTCACAACTCTCCACTCCTTATACTGGCACATAACTCACAGAAGCACATGGTGCTGCTGTGACCTTGCGAGAAGTATTAAACACTCTAAGCATGTATGTTTGAGATGCACGTGCGCTTCCAGTGGGATCTACACTGATGTATCCTCAAAGAAGAACAAAGCTTGTGTGGGGAGAAAAGTCTAGTCAGGAAGAAAGGAAAGAACATTCCACAAAGGACTGACAGAAGGTTTTCTTTCTCTCTCTCTCTCTCTCACACACAAACACAGACACACTCTCCCCCCTAAAAATCAATTCTAATGTCTAGCATAGCATGCATTTAATATTATATGCAAAACAAAAAAACACAAAGCAAAATAAAAAACAAGAATCAAAGGAAGCAACAGAAACAACATCCAGACAAAGGAAGAGATGACAATTCTAGTTGTGTTTCCTCTATGCCCACAATATATTATTTGGAAGGAAAAAAGAATCAGTAATTCTTTCTTATTTTTGTGAATTACAGCAAGAGCCACTTTCCCATTTTATTTTCATACTAAATTCTACAGAATTCGAATTCTAAAACACAACAGATTAAATGTGATGCAGAAGGTCGCCCTCTCTACCTATAATGTTCAAAAACTATATATTTAAGGTTGACTGCTTATGACAGCAGGATATGTTCACAGTGTGATGCACTATGGCTGTTTAGATTATGACTGATCACTTTTTCTGTCCCTTAATATACTGACTACCATTTGTTTTGTGCTTAGGCAATTCAGATTGTCAGAAACAAGAAGCTGAAATCTGTATCAACATTTTTCTTGAGTTGATTATAGTTTTCCTGAGGAGATTTAATTTCAGTGTATTTTTACATACATATAAATGTGAGTATGTGTTTGTGTGTAAAGATACATATGCTTTTTCACCCCCATCATGCCATCCCTCGTCCTTGTTGATACTCTGGGAAGAGGAAACACATATATAGGCGTGCTGCAAAAAGCTTCATGCTCACAGTCTTCTCACAGATTTCCCTCATACCTGACTGTGCATAAATTTCAGGTTAATTCCTTCCAGTGTGACCTGAAGAAGACCTCCTTCACCAGTTTTCATATCCTGCACAGGGAACTCACCGCCCAACTCAGGGCCTGTGATATGTTAATTAAAAAAAAAAAAAATTAAAAAAAATAAAAAATAAAAAAATAAAAAAATCCAGAGAGAGAGAAAGAACAGAAAGCAGTCAGCCAAGTCATGATATGTAGAAGGGAAATACGAAACAATAAAAACACAATTTTCATTGGATGCAATTTCCATTTGATGTGCATAGTAAGAGGACACTACTAAGAACAGGAGGTAGCGTTTCAGTAGAGTCCACTCACTAATGACAGCTTCTGAGAACCACTAGACTTCTACGTATAAGAAATTGCATCTTGGTTACATGAAAGGACACCCAGTATCAGTTCAGTCTGTATTTTTTGTAGTTCATATTTGGGTTTGGTTTGTTTGAAATGCCATGTTTCATTTCTGTATGGTAAGACAATACAATTACTTAACACCATAGACTGCATAGTCTTAAGTAGAAACACATAAGCAGATACAAACTAGGCTTTCATTTGTGAGTTTGATGGTTTTGTATGGCATTGTTTAATGCTTTCAACAATGATGAAGTCAACATGGTTATAACAATGACAATTTAACGAAGGGCATTAACAGATGACAAGCTAGGCATTTGCATTTAGTTTCTTTTCCACTATTCAATTCAGCTAGAAAATGCTCTCTTGTAATGATTTTTTAAACATTATCATTTGTGCAGAACCACTGAACTCTGGAGAATGCCTTTCAAACACATTTTAAATACTACGTTATTGCCTAATTCTTAAAACAGCTTTCAAAGACACTTTTGACTCCTCTACCCTCAGTGAAAGTCCAGTACTTTCTCCTCCTCCTCAAATTAAATTGGACTAATGGTAGGTGGAAGAAAATGGTGGCTCTTCCAAGCTCCAAGAGCTAGCTGAGGGTTGAATGCTTACAATGCTAGATTTAAACACAATCATTTTCTCAGTCATGATGATGCCAGTTATGAATGTAGATTTGGCATTAAAGTACACCTAAAGGAGTCTTATACCTCAAAGCATGGCTCCTAGCATCAACTTGAGGAAAAGAAAAAAAAGTTGCAACAAAAATCACACTTGAAAATATGAAACCACAATGATGTTACCCTGAACCTGCAAACAGAGTCCAGCAATGGAGAAACAACCATTTTATAAAGGTACAAAATAAGCCACCTTCATGGTTGTTACCCAGGTATATACAGCACCTGCTGCTCTCTGAGGACTAAGAAAAATGTAAAATTGCCTTCCCAAGACTCAGTCTCCCAAAACTGCAAGTCTACTTTTCTATGTTTTTTGATTCAATGGGAAAAGGAAAGGGGTGTTTGCCAAGGAAAGTTTCACCAGTATAATTATGCTGTCCTGGCCCAGATAATTATGCTAAACTAAGAAGACCATCTACACTGGAGAAGTTATACTGAAATAAGGACATTGGGTTACTTGCACCAGCACGAGACTTTCAAGGTTTGTGCACTGAAAGTCTGCAGAAAGCTGCTGATTCATCAGTGCAGATTCACTAAGACAAATATGCTCATTAATTAGCCTCCATTCTCAACACAAAGTGGTCAGCATAGTTCTGTGTCTCAATCAGGAATACAAGGAACCATGAACACAAAGTGAAATTGAAGTCTCATAGTCTTTTCTGAGTTATCATTTTACTGACACCTAGTCCTCCTGATGTGTAACTCTTCTTTATACCACTGTCTTGTTTTAGTTTGTATTTAGAGTGAGCTATAAGGAGGGAAGCTAATGATAACAGTAAGTCTGCTATGTACACATGGATGTGCAAATCTACCTCCAAATTTCCATGCAAAAAGAGATTATGTTCAAATAAATTATTAATTTTAAAAAATTGTTGATTGCAGATTAAGCAATAAATGTTCCAACAAGCAAAATCTTGTACCTGGTTTAATGCTTTGCTGCCTTGCTGCTGCTCGCTCCATACTGTCTTTCACACAGTAGTATAATTCCCGACACTAACATATAAAAGAAGAGTAATAAATACAATGTTATTTTTCCAAATTACTAAAGGAATAGCACAGCAAAATACTAAGATTTTACAAAAAGAGCAAGCCCCATGTGGTATATAACAACAAAAAGCCTATAAAAGTTCAGCCACAGCTAATTACTAGATAATGTGTGTATTTATTTTTCAAGTTGACAGAGAAACTATTTCATATAATTTCATGGCACAAGCTAGTGACGAGTTTACAGCTTGGCACATGCTCATGAGCAATCTAACCAAGTTTCCTCAGTTTCCAAGCATAGAAAAAGCCTCGACGATACCACAATCCCACCTTTTCTTTCATCTTCCAGCAATCAATGTTAGTGGTCATGCTCATACAATCTATCTGTTATTCATAACAATTTCCTTATGCCATTTCTTCTGTTCATCTTCCTTCAACCTCCCTCTCTAATATCAAATAATGTTAAGCCATAACCTTAGAGTAAAATTTAAGAACATTTTCTATCTGAAGCCCACATTATGATGACCTGGTCTATGTGTAAAATGAATTTTTTGAAGCGGAAATCTAATCTCTCTATATATCAAAGATAATAACCTTTCAATATATTACCTGAATTTACAAATCTCTACATTTTGTTTGCTAGTCATTGTGTAGGAACTACTGGAGTTCTAAGAGATACTGGAGTTTTCCCTGTAGGTTCAAGCTATTTCTTCGCATTTACAATTAATCATAAGAAGAAGAAAAGGGCTTTCATATCAGTGGAGAATGTAGGCGTATACTAAACAAAAAAATCAAACTAGGTCCCATGGAGAAAAAAATTATCTGTCAGTTTGGGTTTGCCATTAAAGATGACAGAATTAACTGAATTGCTAAGACATAGTTTTATTCAGCTTTTTTGCCAGGAATCTACCACAATGTTCTAACTACCTTTATATGCCTGCAAGATAATGCAATATTTAGTAATACTCATGCTTTCCTCCTTCTAACCAAAAAACCCAAGTAAAAGCTACACATGTAATTTCTTAAATTACACCCTGCTATACTACTGTCTTCAGGTAAATTACAAGGCATAATGTGAGATTCAGATGTCAGTGCTGTTAAACAGCCACTGCATTTCAGTAACCACAGTTGGAGAGAGAATCCTATTTTTGGATTAAACATGAAATATGATGCACCAAGGATTTGTTTGTTTTGTGCCGTTTTCCCTCAGTATTGCTTGTATTAAGCAAGATCTGTACCTTCTTTGTGTAGAATTTGTTCAGTTGTGTCTCCTGACCATTCCTCCGCCACAGGCACAGCACTTTTGTTTTGGGACAGTACGTCATGTTGATGAGTTTCTCATACCACCAACGTTCATACACAGTTCCAATGTTGCTTCTCAGCACAATGCAATCATCACATACCTGGGAACACAAAACATTGCATAACATTTCTAATTTTAATTATTGAATGCTACTAGTTGCATTCACATTATTCTTGTCTCTACCTCCATGAAAAATATGTCTCCTGTTGTGTCTGTCCCAGCATGTACCACAAAAGTCTGCTTCTTGATGTGGCGACTGCCACTGGGTCTTACAGGGAGGTCCCGTCCATTCTAGAGGAAAAAAAAAAAAGCAATCGTTAATGAACTTTGAAACCAATTTTTCCCGATCCCTTGAAAAAAATAGTCCATTAGAGTTAGGTTAATGATTGGACATGATGGTCTTGAGGGTCTCTTCCAACCAAAATGATTCCATGATTCTATTAGGTGACAGTAGAAGCATTTCCATCAAATCAAAGAAAAAAGTAGTATTTTTAACACAGCTGATTGGAGGCAATTTTGGATAAAGCCTTAAGCAAGACAACCTCGTAAGTTTAGCTTCAACAAATGTGACAAGTTTACTTTCAGCAAGCGTGACTATGAGAGTTATCACAGCACACAACATTCATGCTGGTATCATACTCAGTGTGGGACAGTGAGGTGTCTGGGTTACAGTAACACTGCAGTAAACTGGTCTGCTTTTTCCCTATTAATTGTAAGATAATTCTGTGCCCTTTCTGTGCATACATCTAAGTTCCAAATGTAAGAATGCTTTGCAAAAATAGCACTAGGGCCTAACTTGTATCCACCCTGGTGACGGCTGTGCTAAAAGCTGGCTAGTTTTATTAACCTAAGTGTTAGCCTATATTCTTAATGAGCATTACAGGACATATGGCTTATTCCACACAGCAGCTGATAGTGGAAACAGCTTTGTACAGAAACTGATTCCTACAAGTCTTATAATGACCTGGAAACCGATGGAAAACTGAAAACTTGTTACGGATATAGTGAGAGTAAAGGTTCCCACCGCATGCAAGTGCTATTAAGAAAACATGAGGGTTGTATTGAACTATGGTACTGAAGTGTCATATTTATACATATTTGTATTGAAGTTCTAACTGATAACTGTATAACATAATGCTATAAACATGGTCACACAATCACGGCCTTTGTGAAGGCAGTATTTAATAATTAAATGTAATTAATTTTATAGTTTTACGGAGTTTGTATAGAATAGCTTTCGAATATTTTTCCTCCACGTGGCTGCAGCAGGTACATCACTCATCACTGTTTTTCTTACCAGATTGGCAAGTTTGTCTAGAATATCATTTATTTGCTGGCTGTGCACCAATCCAATATGTGATTTTCCCATCAGACGACGCACCTTTTTCCTAATATCATTCTTGTTCACCTAGAAGGCAGATATAAAGGCAGTTACATACTCTTCTCTATTCACAGGCAGCGACTCCTGTCTCCAAAAATCAACATATCTTGGTTTCCATTGCTAAGACAGCAAAACAACTGTTCTCCAACTCAGTCATGGTAGGGCCTCTTTAGTACAAGCAGAAGTTGCACATGCACCACTTTTCCCAGCTACTGGGCAAGCGATACTGTGCACAACAGATTTCCTGCTGACTCTTGCACAAGAGCAGCAATTTCACTACCCTCCACACCCAACTACTGACAGCAAAAGCCTCAGTTCTCCATGTTGCCACTTAGGTGATGAGTCTCATCTGCCCGGCAAGCTTCACCTCTTTCTCTGCAAAGAGTTGATTTAGTCAGCTGAGAAGCCCTCAACACAAGAAATATTAACACAAAGGCACAATATCTTTCAGAATTCTCACTACTTCATGATGTGTTTCCTGGTCACTAGGGCCGGGGTCTAACACATTTCCAGATAATCCTCGAACAGCAGCAGGTTCCTCCTGAAGATGAGCTGCAGAGAAGCTAAGACACAAAACATTTCTGCCTCGGTGCCATTTCAAAAGGCTATTATTATTATAAATGTCAGTCATGGATACTAACTTCACTCATGCTTGAGCAACGACTTCAAGCTAGATCAGGCATTCTTTTTAATCTTTGCACTTCAAAGACAGCACTGTATTTTTCAAGAATTTTTTAGGTAAAAACTAATAGGCTTTGCTATCCCCAAACAAGAAAAGAAGGTGTTGGGTTTAGAAGATTATATTTCCCTTGACAGCTCAAAATAATTCACCTGTGTAGTAACAGAAGGCCTTCCAACTTTGCAGTTTCTACTAGAAGCTGCCCTGAGATACCTTGGTTCAGTCTTTAGCTTCTTAAAGCCTTCTGTCTAACTGCTTGAAAAAATCTTATATACAAAGAATACATACCAAATTCTGGATCCATGACCTTTTATCCCCAAACTGATAGTCAGGGAAAACAAATAATGACAACAATAACAAAAACAAAGCAAACAAAAAAACCCCACTTCTTTTGCCCAGTTCTTCATCCCATCCTCATTCTTCAGCATCTCTGAAGATGCACTGAAAAAAACAATATTTTTATCACAACTCTCAGATCCCCTGCATTCCCTTTTGATGTATAACAGAGAGGTCCAGAGTGATATTGTTTTAAAAGGTACAATATCCTGTTTGCCTCCTTATCTCTTTGCCGCAGAAAAGTTTTTTATTGGGGATCCGATTATTTTCACCACACCAAAAGGCACTTCTCCCCTCTGGGACTAACTCTATCAACATCTCTCCTGAGAAAGCTTTTTGAAACTATTATTTGCTCTCTTCTTTTGCATCCTTTGATGAAAGTAGCTGCATTGGTTATTATTACTTTTAAGTATTGCAGCAATGCAGGTCCTAATGGCCAAATCCCACAGTTGTCTTCTGAAATAAACTCATTTCAAATATCCACAAATTCCATCTTAAAACTTACCTTCACATTTCATTTATATTAGGAAAAATCAATACCTCCTTTCTCTCTCCCTATTCCCTTACCGTCAAGCTGTTACACCAGACAGCATAGTGCATCAAATCTGTTACAAGTAAAACCATGCACCTAAGCTAGTTCTAAATATGACAAAAATTTTAGAAGATTGATTTTCCCAGTGACTTCGAGGGAGGATTTGGATTACCTAAGTAATTACTAAGACCAAAAGAAAGATATTGCTAGTAGCCACCTGCAGCTTTAAGATGCATATACACAGCCCACTGAATGAGATAAAAAGGGTTGCTTCCTAGTAACAGCCAATTTCATATTGAGTTCATTTTGATATATATATCCACAATCTGCCCATGTTCTCCACTTACCTATAACTTCCCTAAGAAGATTTGGAATTTGCTGCTGTGAGGAGATCACAAGATGCTCTCAATTTAGAACCCATGCTCTTGATAATGAGAATGTCCTCTAAAGGTACTAGTAGGACTAAAAAATTCTATTTTATATGGCAATGTATTTGCATACCCATGGCACAAAACTGCTAAAACACAGACAAGTTATCTCAAAGAATCTCCAGGTACTGAAGCTGCTTTTTTTTTTTTTTTTTTTTTTTTTTTTTTTACTAAGATCAGGAGACGTTTTATAACATTCTTTTTTATTTCACTGTTCTGAGCTCTGTAAACAGAGGTGTATGGTTTCAAGACAACATCAACAAAATATACTGCTTAAATCTGAGCAGTGATCTATTAAAAAGCAAAAAAAGTCACCTTTATCATAAGCATATAAGCAATCATATTATGCAGCAGTGTAGCCAACAAGCGGTCCTCATCATCCTCCAAACGCTTTCGATCATGTTCTCCCAGGGAAAGATACCTGCAAGAAGAGCTAGACCTGAAGCAGACACAGGCATTCTTCATCCAGTTCACTAAAGCACCGGCAGAGGACAGCACACTATTTGTAAAGCGTACAGCAAATAAAACCTCCAAAAACACTAAGCCAAATGGGCATCTTCCAGTAAAACACTGTGATCACTAATTAAACATTCCCATTAATTATTATTTAGTTGAAGTAAATAACACCTGCTCAGTGGGAAAGTTCTCAGTGGTTCACTGGGCTTATCCATTTCCTCTTTTCTGCAGTTGCAGCTCCATGGCAATTACAACTGCCAGAAGAGGAACATACAACTCAGTACAAGAGCTACCTGCTTTTAGAGCTTAAATGCAGCTGCGTGCAGAAGTAAACTGATGAAGGAAACACACAGGCACTTTTTTTCCACTAAGGTAGGTAGTCTGTGGAAAAAGAAACAATCTTCAAAGCCGCACCCCACAAAGTGGCTCTTATTTTGGCTACTGGATCCCCTGTTACATAATAGCATGGGTGTAGGTGGCACAGCTACAGGTGGCAGACGGAGCAGAGAATTATTAGATACTAACAGAGCTGAGGAGAAAAAAAAAAAGGCAAGCAGGTAGCGAAGACTGACATCTTAGAAGTAGTCTAGCTTTAAGCAACCACACAGATATTTTCAGAGAATGGTTGCCTTGTGGTTTGTTTGTTTGTTTCTTTTAACTAGAGCTGTAAAGTAAAAATACCTGTAAGTGACTTTGCATTTTGAGAAGGCTAAATATGCAGTTTCTGAAGACATTAAATTCTTTCACTTTATGTCAACACACTGATATCTTTCCTTTCTTCCAGAATATAGTCATCTTGCCACAGAAATCTCTTGCTTTACTACTGATCTAGTGTATTCCATGTGTTCATACTGTGATTAGGCTTACATTCCCCATTTCTCTGGAAATAAGACCTCTCTACAAGAGTTAAGAAAATATATGTCACAACTGGAGATAGTATTTCAGTATCAGGAGGTAGTGGCCAGCATAGACTCACAAGGCTCACTTTGGAACTCTCAGGTATAGTAACAAGGTTTACAAAGTGACAATAGCATGCTCAGCCAAATTAATTTTTTTTTTTACTATTTCAGCCCCAAGTGAAACAATGAGGAGGAAAGAACTTTACCTGTCAATCATCTCCTGAGGTCCCTGGTCCATCCCCATTCCTTCTCTCTCTAACATCACAGCATCCAAAAAAGCATCTTCCCAGAACTGCATCTGGTCCCACAAAGTTGAACGCTCTTTGCCTATGCAATGTATACAAAAATTGAGCATTTATTCCATTTACTCCAGTCAAATACTCAATTCCTGTTCCTTTCCATTCCTTGAAAATACCATAAGCCAACACACAATCCATATATTTAAAAAAAAAGGTTACTTTTAAACCACAAGCGGTATCACAACTGAGGAAAAGTGTAAAAGACAAGACACAGCTCTCTTTCTAATTCATGGCATGATCTTTTCAAACCCTTACATAAAAGCATCTCTCCTCTCTATTCTTTAAGGAGTATATCTTCTTCCATATACTGTTAACACTGCCTGAAAGAGACAGGAATAGCTCACACAAACACAGATCATGACAAACACACAGAGAAGTGGAAAGGTAAGATTATTACTCATAGAGAAGGTTTCCATTGCAGCATCCTCTAACTGGTCCCAGACAGATCCTTTATCCCTACCTGTATCATTCCAAGCAGGTAGGAGCGATAAGTGGAAAGAATGAAAAACACAGGAAGAAAGAGCTCTTGATTAACAGCAAGTCCAGATAAAATACATTTCAAAAAAGCCAATATACTCCTAATTCAAGAATACACTCAAAGGCCATTAGTATTCTGAGTTTACTAGCCCTCTGTTCCATGACTCAAGCTGAAGGATCTTTTTTCAAGATCAGTTATATGTTTTAGCCTTCCACGCATAGCTAAGTAAGGTCCTTCTCTTCTTTTTCCAACAGTTTAAAGAATTTATACTCAAGAACAGCAAGAGACTTGGACAAACTACACTATATGCAAACAATACCACTCACACCCATTTCCTCTTACTCTTAATCAACCTTCCCAGCAAACATGGCTTTACTCTGAATGGCCTGATGTGCCCCCCTATTCTACCAGTATGGACAACTAAGTGGTTAAAAACAGTCTCTGGGAATGTAAAAATTGCAGTCTGGCCCAGACATGATTCCACCTGAACATCAGTCTAAAAGATCCCCTACTCAAAAATAAGCAGTTTACCCAGCAGTCCTTCATAGAGATAGACACGTTGGTTCCCATCCTCTGGACCTCTCCCAAGGGTAACGCCTTTGCTGTCCTTCACATTCTGCTTCAGGTTGTGGGACTTCGCCTGAAAATAATACAAGAGGTGTCAGACAATTCAACTCTGTGCCCTGCAGTGCTGTCATGCAGGCCACTGTTGTATTGAACAGATGTGGCTTGCAAGCTATACTTCGTAGATGCTTCTCCCACTAGTGTTCAGAAAACAAATAAATTACTCTGTTCAAAGAGCAGGTAATACAGTTAAAAGTCCAAACTCGGACAAAGCAAAACCAAAGAGAGACAGACAGAGAAATTGAAGATTACCTGAGCTCTACCTCGCATTCAGGCTTTACAGGTTTTTCTTTCATTTACCATTCATAAAGACATTAAACAAGTGATCATATATCATCTGGTCTGAAGAACTGTGTGCTGGGTGTATCAGCCAGCAGGAACTGTGATAATAAAGCTGACTCATCTATTTCTCTACCACCAGGTAAATGATGGTACGATATTGACATTCATCATGCACAACCATCATCTTTGCTCTAAATCTGTTACAAGGGCTGACAAAATTCCATTTAGTTTCATTAATCAAGCAGAAAAAACAGAGAAAACTATTGTGGTTTTTTTTTTAAAGTCTAACTCTTTAGTAATTGAGAAGACATCCTTTTGCAGCTAAATAAGTGGATGTGGTTACATCATCTGCCTGCTTTTAGAAGAAATCTCCAATGAAGTACGATGTTAGCAAAGTTTGTTGCTTAAAACTACAAGCAGAAGCCCTGTAAAAGTTTTTATAATCTTATCAGGATTATAAAATAGTGAACACAGTGAGACCAATCTTAAGGCATTGCAAGCTACATTTGGCTGAAAGCTTGGTTTAGCCAAGTCAAGTATAAAATTATTTTCTTGGTAAGATGTATATTAGAGGTTATACCAAATAATCAAGGACTTTAAAAAACAAAGTGAACAAGAAGTGCTCTCAGATCATTTGAATTTTACTGCATACAGGTCTTCCAACAAAGAAAAATACATTTTAAAGTTATGATGACACTTCAAATAGAATTAATGTTTTAAAGAAATAGAGCAGTTGCTAAACCTACAATAGGTTATCCCCCTACTTTTTCAAACAGCTGCTTCTAAGAAACAGGGGAATCCCTTCCTCTTAATTAGGTAAGGTCAAACAATGCCCATCAATGCTGTTTTGCCTCTGAAGAGCAATTAATGTCCATTTGGTTGAGAGAAATATTGAATGAGAGGCAATTAAATATTGTACGGGAAATGCAGAAAGGTACATGGATCCATACAAAATTACATCTTTAATATTTTAAGTCATTGCTGATTAACCCTTAGAACAGAATTGGCGATCTTCTTCCACACTTGTGCACACATTGAAATGATTACTGTACAAGATTCAATTTAAATAAATAGATAAATAAAGGCAAGTCTGCAATGCCCTTACAAAGATAGAGCTAGTAGCAGAGTTTGTCTCAATTTCACTGTCTGACACAGTGCCTCTGGATCCTGCCAAATTGCCACCATTTTCCACACTCGGTCCATCACCGGCATTGCTACTCAAGTCACTGTCTGCTCCCAGTGTCTCTCCGGAACTGTTACTAACCTGTGGAGAAAAATAAAGCAGTTACTTTCAATAGACAAAGACACTGTGGAGTAAAAAGTTGTAAAATGCTTCTCCTTAAGGCACAATATAAGCAGTACAACTGAAGGCCACATTTTCCTTTTCTCCTTCAGTAACATTATCTTTCCATTAAATCCTACTCTGCAGAAAAAGATTAAAAGAGACTCTGTTTAGATCATCTACAGACAAGCCCCCCCTGCTCAAGCGGGGTCAGCTAGAGTACATTGCTGAGCACCATGTCCAGCCAGGTTTTTAAAATCTCCACAGATGGAGAATCCTCAGCCTCCCTGGGCAAACTGCTGCAGTGTTTGACCATCCTCAAACCAAAAAAGTGTTCTCTTGTGTTCAGATGGAATTTCCTGTGTTTTAATTTTTTGTGTTGACTGCCTCTTGTCCTGCCAGTGGGAACCACTGAAAAGAATCTGGCTCCCTTGCCTTCATTGCCTCCCATCATGTATTTATACCTGTTGATAAGATACTCCCCTGAGCCTTCTCTTCTCCAAGTTGAAGAGTCCCTGCTCTCTCAGTCTCTCCTCTCATGAAAAATGCTCCAGTCCCTTAACAGTCTTTGTGGCCCTGAGCCGGACTCACTCCAGTAAGTCCTTATCCTTCTCGTACTGGGGAGCTCAGAACTGGACATAATGCACCAGACACAGCCTCACCAGTGCTGAGTAAAATGGAAGGATCACCTCCCTCCACCTGCTGACAGTGCTGTTCCTAATAATAATACACAGAATACTGTTGGCCTTTTCTGCCACAAGGGTGCATTGCTGGCTCACGGTCATCTTGTATGCCAAGTATGTGAAGGTCCTTCCCAACAAAGCTGCTTTCCAGCCAGTAAGCCCTCAGCATGTACTGGTGCCTGGGGTTATTCCTCCTCAGATGTAGCACTTGGCATTTTCCCCTTTTTGAACTTCATAGATTCCTCTCTGCCCAGTTGTCCAGCCTGTTGAGGTCCTCCTGAATGGTGGAATAATCATCTGTTGTGTTGGTAACTCCTCCCAGTTTTGTATCTGCAAACTTGCTCTGTACCATCATCCAGGTCATCAGTGAAGATGTTGAACAGTACTGGCCCCGGTACTGACCCCAGGGGTACACCACTAGTGACCTGTCTCCAGCAGACTCTGTGCCATTAATCACAACCCGCTGGGCTCAATCATTCTACCAGTTTGCAGTCCACCTCACTGTCCACATACCCAACCCATACTTTTTCAGCTTGTCTATGTTAGAGGAGACAGTGTCAAAAGCTTTACAGAAGCTGAGGTAAACAACATCTGCTGCTCTCGCCTCATTCACCAAGCCAGTCATCTCATTGTAGAAGGCTATCAGGTTGGTTAAGCATGCCTACGCCTTTGTAAACCCATGGTGACCAGTCCCATTCACCCTTTTGCCCTTCATGTGTTTGGAAACATTTTCCAGGAAGATTTTCTCCATCAGCTTTCCCAAGGACTGAGGTGAGGCTGGCAGCCTGTAGCTCCCCAGATCTTCTTTCTTGCCCTTCTTGAAGACGAGTGGCATTTGCGGTCTTCCAGTCTTCACAAACCTCTCCTAATCACCATGACTGTTCAGAGATAATCAAGAGCAGCCTTGCAATGGCATCAGCGAGCTCCCCAACACTTGCGGCTGTAACCCCCCCCAGGAACCATGGATTTAACTACATCCAGTTGAAGTGTTCCCTAGCCTGGTCATCCTCCACCAAGGGTAAGTATTTCTTGTTCCAGGCTTTTCCTTCAGCCTCAGGGGCTTGCGATTCCTGAAGGTCAGTTTTACTGGTAAAGACTGAGGCAAAGAATGCCCCAAGCACCACAGTCTTTTACATCTGTCACCAGTTCCCCTGCCTCATTCAGCAGCAGGCCCACATTTTCCCTAGTCCTTTCTCTTGCTGCTTCTTTACTTGTAGAATCCTTTCCTGTTTCCACTCACGTTCTTTGCCAGATTCATTTCTGGGTCTATATTGGCTTTCCTAACCATATCCCTGCAAGATGAGACAGCAAATGTATACCCTTCCTGGGTCACCTGTCCCTACTTCGTCTGCTTGTATACGTCCTTTTAATGTATGAGTTCAATTAGGAGCACTTTGCTCATCCGTGGAGGTCTCCTGCTGCCTCTGCTTGGTTTCCTATTTGTTGGGATGGACCTTTCTTGAGTTTGGAGGGGGACATACTTGAATATCAACCAGCTCTTCTAGACCCCTCTTCCCTCTGGGGCAACATTCCATAGAATGGTTCCATTAGAAAAAGACAAACATAGTATTATTCTTGTCGCAGGCTGGGGAAAGACCATGGAAAGCCAGATATTCACAGGTATGCAGCAGTTTAGAGAGAAGAAAAAACACCACCAATAAAAAGGAAAGTTCATTGGGTTTTGTCCCTGGAATATGCCATATCAGATAACATGTGGTAGGGAGAAGGCTCATTTTTTTTAACTGAGTGCATTCCTGCTACCATTTCCCCCTATGCCCTGTAGTTGATCAGAAAGCAAGGAGACATATTTTGATATTATTCAAGTGCTCTGAGGTAATGCATGAGAAAATTTGTTCTTGTTTTTAATGCATCAAATGACCTGCCTTTTTTGCTCTCAGATTACGTTTTTAAACTCCTATTCTTTATAGATGGTTTATACACAACAAAGGCATATTTATAAAATTATTGCAATCCACCAATTCCATAAATACACCAATATATAGGAACAGGAACAAGCATCATACATGAAGGATGCAATCTGCTATTAAAGCACTATGTATGTTCTATCAGACACACATGCTTGCCACTCACTCAGAGGCTCTGGAGAGAAAAGTCATAGACATACATTGTGCATTCATGACAGAATGCAGCCATAACACACAAAATGTAGACAGGAAATGCCCTCCTCCACTTTAGCAAGCAGTGAATCACATCAAGATTTCACTCTGGGCATATCCTACCACTGTGCTAACTTCAGAATCCTGGCTTGTACTTCGGACCATAACTGCCGGTCCTCCACTGGGAACAGAGTCAAAATCACTCTTCTGCAATCAAAACATATAAAGGACAAGATGAAAAGTCACATTAGTTTTTAGCATAAGGAGAGAACACCATTTCCTATTCCTTTGAGGTCTTGAATCACACATCTTATGCATACTTGGTTTATGTAGCCAGCAAACAGAAACTACTGCCTGTATGTCAAAAAGATCATGAGATCATACAATTGAGGGATTTGCTAAGATCAGTTCCCTACAGGAAAGGGGGAAGAAATTTTACTTAATGAGCCTTTCAAGAATGCCGAGACCCTAGATGTCTTCGCACAATTCAGTACTGAATAGAAGAATCCTCTCTCTTATCACATAAATAAAGCAAGCATAGAAGCCACTGACCTGAGAACCTGAGGCCAAACTGAGGCCACTGTCTGCACTGATTTGGGATTTTTTCTCATCCGTTTCTCCCAAATCAAAGTGTTTCACACCTTCTGGCCCTGAACAAAGGAAAAAGCAAATCATTACTGTACCAAAAAAACCCAAAACAGTATGGCAGAAAGCAGATGACAGACTGAAAACAGGAACAGTACCAATAAAACAAATTTCTCATTCCTTTGATTTTTTTAAATTACTTGGTACTGTAAACAATAATGCCAGCAGGATGCATCTGCTATTCTTCAAACTTTGGGTTGAATTTCAAATACTCCAAAGTCATAGTCCAGGAGTGACTATCACTAAACAGAACCTTTGTTAGCCATTCAAGAGAGAAAAGAGGACAGACAAAGGTCAAGTCGCTTCCAGTTACAATAACACATGCAGAGCCATTGCCATTCAACTCCAGGAAGCCACTTCCTTTATTCTTGGTAAACTAAAGGATACCTATTTACTTAAAAGTGAAAATCCTTTTTTGAACAGTTAATTTGCTCAAAGTCTTGGGCTGAGTTTGTTAGGTTGCCCAAAGGAACTATCTATGCAAAAATCAGGCAACACATGACAAGAACATAAAGAGCAACAATTAGTGTTACATCAGTAAGAATTTCAAGGAAGAAGCTTCTATGATGCTGTACTTCACAACATTCCCCAATTACATCAACAAATGGCTCTCCAGAGTTGGCAATCACACAGGTCAGTAGTGAGAGAGGGAATCAGCCAGCCTTGAGTCATGCATTCATTAACCCGCTGATCCAAAAACAAAAAAAAGAGAAAAAAGGGATAAAGAATTCTATGTTCAATTTCCCATGCAGTTCTAGAATCGTATCATCTATTGTGCTCTGATGGGATGGCAAAAGGAAAAGAGAATGATGGAGAGGTAGAGCCTGAAAAGAAATGTGGATAAGCACTGAATGAGGTAAATAACGAGGCAAGAAAAGAATGTGTTATAGACTGTACACAGAATGTCACTGCTCTCAGAAAGGGGAAGCGACTGAATGCAACACTTCTGCCATATCCATATCTGCCAACTATTCAGTAACAGGAAGACATGATCAGCAGCTGGAATATTTGTATTATATACCCATGACTATATCCAGTACCTCTAGCAAACAGTGCCTTTATCTCTTATAACCACTGATCACAACAACCTGGCAATTATGAACATGTTTGTTTTTTATGTAATATTAGAGAGGGTAAGAGAGAGAAAAGGAAAGGGAAGGGAGGAGAGAGAGAGAGAGAAGGATAATATACAAAGATTTGTGGGAGTGAGTTTGAGATGGTATGTAAACTCATGAATAGCAAAGCCATAAGCGGGCTGTGCAGACCATACTAGCTTACTACACAACCACCAATTCTCCATGTGAAGTGTTTTACAGAAAGTGTTCTTCATTTGTTGTAGTACTCTGGCTCTAAATCCATATGCCTTAGGTACTGTAAATCAAATAATCAAATATTCTAACAAAGAGAAAGTATAAACAAAACTTACAAAATAGAAAAATTACTAAAAACATCCTAAGAATTTGGAATCTTATTTTCTCTTTCCACTCATTCAAATGACCACCATTTCTAGTTCTGAATAATGATGCAGCAAAAGTTTTGTATCTCATTACTACAGCAAGAATACTGAACTTCAGCTGTGTGTTTAAGCAGTTCCCTGTCCCAGCTCATATTCAGATATAATTCTGGCAATTTGACTTTTAAAGCAAGTGAAAGTAACTGAAGCAGTTCAGGTATTTGAAAGCTGCGGGCAATCTACCTAATCTGTATCTGGGTTTCAGGAAGGACAATAAACACAATCACTTTGTTGTCACTATCAGTTTACACGCATCTGCAAACCTCCCCTTCCCTTCCTCACAGACTTGTATGTCTAATATACATAAACCACTAAAACCTCAATTTATCCCTCCTAATGTACGCACCTACCTGAAAGGCCCAGTTTGGGAGAGCAGGTGTGTGCATGTGCTGTGTGTCTATCTCATACACATCCCTACCTCAGCAGAATGCAATTCTGATCTTAAATGTAGTCAGTTGTACTGCAGAGGTGCTCCATTCTCTCTGAACTAACTCCAGATGCTTCCTTATACTTAACTGAAGTTCTTGACTGAGGAGCCTAAAACTAATGTAGCAAATGCAGGCCTAGTCAAGAATACCAGGAATTGTCACCCATTCATCTTAGCTATTAATCCTCTCCAACCTTCAGTCTGTAAAAGGTGCATCAACTCTGTAATGTAGAAACTACACTTACGGTTAGGAAACACCTGCCACATCATGATTATTATAAACTAGCTATTGTCCTTCTGTCATATGTCCCTATTTACAACAGTGATAAGCAAAAAAGCAAAACCTTGTACTACACCTGCAGATAATATATATTCAATATCATATTTCAATAGACGTTAAGATTTGTGTAGATTTAGACTACTATTTAGACTCTGCAAACAGCCTCAGACTATTTCATTCCTCCTTTAACATGGGATATAAAAACCAAAATCAGGTTGATTCCTTACTATGAGGCTGTTCTCTTAACAGCCATCACTAAATACAATTCTTCACATATACCTTCTCTCTCCCCCTCAAAAGTATTTCTTGTTGCAGACTGACAGTGGTCATCAGCTGTTCATGGTTGAGGCAGGTAACAAAATTTGCCATCCCACAGCTTGAAAGAATAGAGAATTCTTCATTCCAGTAACATTCAGTCAATCAATAAATCCATGTCAAAAACTTGTTGAACAAAACTGGTCTTTAACTTTTAAGAAAGGAGACGGAATATCTTAAAATCCTTCCATATATATATCTGACATGGTGAGGATGCAGAATATCTGCTTCCCCTTCTTTGAAGAAGGAATATTCAGGGGAGGAAAAAAAGATTTAAAAAAAAAAAAAAAAAAAAAAAGAAGATATATTTGAACACAATTTCCCCAAGGTAAACTGATCTGTTCGGTCTCCTCTGTAACACAGGTTTTCTTGATAGACCTTTGTTCTTGTGGGCATAAAAACTGTGTGCCACAGATGCAAGCTCACCCTGCCCCTGGGGAGTTGGCAGTTATGGGGAGGCTGGAGGAGTCAGTTTCTACATTTTTTAATTTCCTTACTCGTTTTTTCCAAAGATTTTTGCTTTTTCACTTCCTGGTGCTTGTTCCACAATTCTACCCAAGATGCATTGAAAGCAGGAGAGAAAGAGAAAGAGTCAGCGGCTGGTCAGACAGGTCAGACAGGGGGAAAAAAAATTGAAACAAAAACCCCACCCTTTCATCTCAAAAAAAGAAAAAAAAAAGGCAGAAATTTAAAACAACTATTGGGTGAAACGTTAATTAACACCATTTTACGAGAAATCAATGTCAGGAATAAAGCACTGCATCATCTCTCATTTACAGAATTCAAATGTTAGAGATGACTTCACACGGTGAACCAACTATGGAAAAACAGCTATTAGGACCACATATAAAGCAATTAATCGTCTTTCCTGAGAAAAGCCTTTAAGATTGTCACGTATTTATTCCTCCAAAATGTAGGCATCACAGAAGCTCTAAGTAACAGAAACATTTTAATGCCTCTAGTTTATATCATCAAAAGGAAAAGGCAGAAAAACAGCAGCAGCAATTCCACAGCAGCTTAACACATTATTTAACCAATTATTTAAAAATTATCAAAGTTTATAAGTACAACAAGTTATTTTTGACCTGACAGCATTCTCAGTGAACACTTGGCTCTGCCTATCAGCCAGTCCTACATGCAAAAAGCTGAACTTCTCTGCATCCAAAATTCAAATTAGGTCACAACACTCCAAGTCAAGGAATTCCAGAAGGTGATACAATGCAGAGAAAAGGAGAAGTCTGAAGCCTGCATGCACTTTCTCCATTTGAAGCTCAGCCCTGAGACTTAACAGTGACAAGGCACTTGCACTTTTCTGTCACTCACATTCCTCAACCCTTTGAAACACAGTCAACTTCTCTGCTCAGAAACATCAGATCATTCCAGGTGCTGGCCTGCTGGCCAAAAGAAACATGACAAGCGAACGTGCTGAACTGACGCTGAACGCTGGGCACTGTTCCCTCTCACTAGCACGGTTAAAGCTGGGAATGCTATGGAGGAAGATACTCTTAGAAAAGCAGCAGAGGCAAAGGGAAGGAAAAAGAAGTACAATGTTTTTCTCCTGCTTTTCAGGGAAACTTGCTGAGCAACTAAAAGGTGACTTGAAGTATGTCAGAACCCCATCCCACCCTGCAAATGGCAGAAATTAGGGCAAGGCAGGCTCTAATAAAGCTCCATTTAGCAAAATGCCTACGGAAAAAAAAAATTCAAAAAGGATAGTGTTACAAGTGTGGAGGAAGGCTCCAAAGTACTATCATTAAATGTATCAGGAGCAAGGCAAATGTAGCAAGGGAGGAAAAGCTAGAAAGACTGCTCTAGCCAATTGATTTCTATATCTGCTTCATGATTGATGGATGTTCCTTCAACTTGCGTAAGTACACATATGGACAGGATGAAATTGCTCATGGATCCAAACAGCATCCTATAGGCTTATCTAGCTGAGTACACACTGACACAAATAACAGTCTCTTTAAGATGTATTGAATTTGTTTGTTAAAGGGCCTTCAAAACATCTGGCCTCTTAAGTGCTCAGTCTATCTGGCTTCATATCTATCTGGCTGAAAGCTACAATACCTGTCATTAAATTACTTTTAGCTGACTTGCTCGCTAATTCAGGGTAGAGTATATCCTAGCACATTAAAAACACCCTAGATTTTACTCTCAACTACTTTGTCAAAGAATAAAAGGCAAACCTCCAAAAAACTCAAGGGGCACAAAATACTATGCCTGTGACTTTGTTACGAGTCTGAACTAAACAGGACAGCAAGTCCCAAAGGATCCAGTGTAGACAAACTAGGTATCTGCTTCAAAAAATTGTCAAAGTCATCTGTCAGCATTAAGCAAGTATTTTAAAAGTAATAGTAACTTCAGTAAGTACTGACATTTTCATTAACAGTTCCAGCAAGTATGCAACAAAACCGAATTAATCACTAACATAAATGGGGAAACTATTAACTATCAAGTTTAAAGCCACCAGTGTCCTAACAAAAGGCCAACACTATAGGCAATGACCAAGGACTCTGGAAGACAAGAACCCCAGAAGTAAGCAAATAACTGGTGATCTTTCAGGAAACAAAGTAGCAGAAGCATAATCTTCACAATTATTTTCCTAGCTAAGCAATTAGGTATTAAAGCACAGAAAAGATCAATCCTCAACTGATAAAACCCCATCACTCTTCAACCCAGAAATAAGAATTTTGAATACTAACAGCTTTCCCCGTTACAAGGGAGCATCCTACATACTTCATCAGTACACAAGAGACCAGAAACTTTCTGAAAAATGAACAAGAAAAGGGGGGTCAAGCAGGAACACATCCACCCTGAACTTTGGAAAATTCTGTGAACCTCCTGGCTGTTGTTCCTGCAGATCAAGAAATCTGTGCACATTCAGCTACTATACCTTTAGATCTCAGAGACGCAGTTAATTGCCACACTAACATACACTTTATGTATGGCTATTGCAAACAGTGTCACACATCGTTTTACTCCATCATGCTGACGACGTACTTTTTACTCTAGTATTTTCTCTTGTAATTAGGTCAAAAGGTTAGCGGCCCAATTTGTATTTTTTCCGTACATTACCAAGAGATTCATTGAGAGCTTCAGTTATACACAAGGCTGTAAGAACCTTCCAAACTTCAGAGAAGCAAAGATCTGCTGAGGATCGAAAGGAGCTCTGGAGACCATTGAGTCAATCCTCCCCACTCAAAGCAGGGTCAGCTAGAGCAGGCTGCCGCAGGACCGTGTCCAGTCATGTGTTCACTACCTCTACACAAGAAGAATCCACAGCCTTTCCAGGCAAAGTGTTCCAGTGTTAGATGATCTTCACATAAGAACATTTTCTCTCATGTTTAAATGAAATTACTTATAAATACTGTTATTTTCGCAACATGTAAACGTTTACCAAATGCTTCTTCCCTAAAGAAGTTACTTTGAATGAAAAAGTCTGCATTTCACTACACTACAGAAGGAATTTCAGCCTAGCCATGACTAACTCTAGTCCTGTATATCCAAAGAATTGCCATATACTGAAGCTTCCGTAACAGAACATAAAGGAAGTATAACAGTCAAGCAGCTTTAAATTATCTTCCTGCAACACAACAGAAATTCCCTTTACTTCTACATCTCAAGCATCAGATGAACATGGACACTACGCTGTTTTTACAGCAATTTCTTAAAGACTGACTTGCATACTAGTTGGTGGTTCTTGGTGACAGACAAAACCAGTTAGAATAAAAAGGCTTTAGAGAAAAACACTGAAGTTCTTCAAACTTTGATCAGTTTTGGTGGAACCACATCCTTCTTGTAACTTAGTTCCATAGAAGACAAGTGGAAATCATTAGAGCACCGGAACCATAAATAAGAATTTACCTGTTGCCTGTCCTTGAACACTGTGGATTGTTTAAGGATAATATTCTGGCAACAGCGGTTAACATAACACATTAAGTAGCACTTCTTTGGAAAAGCACTTCTTATGATGCTTCACAAACATGGACTGATTTCTACAATTTCCATTTCTGTGAGGCTTTAATTCCATCTGAGTGAAAGAAGCAGTCTCAGTAATCCAAAGATCTCTCTTCATTTTTAAGAAGAACACTAGCCTAGCATCTGTTTTATTCTTAGTGTTATCTGAAGCATACTTTCTTTTTCACTTTTCTAAAGAAAATAAATGAAGTACCCAGAGCAAACCAAACCACTAAACTGAAATGCTGGAAATCTGAATCTCTTTTAGCTCCATGATAGATTTTCAAATAGAGTGCAAGATTAGTTTCCGAGCAACTGCCTCCATAAATTACCTCTGGAAACAAGAAAGCAAATCAAGTCAGAGGGGTTCAGTGTCAGTTCAGAAGGACTTGACACCACTCAGCCTGCAGCTATGAGGTGGATTTAAGAAGAAGGTCTGCGCTCCTGCCACAAAACTGCCCAATACACACATTCCCTTGTCTTACGCCCCATACTGCAGGTACAGCCTCACAGTAGATTGATGATTGCATTAAAAATTATTTTTAACAGGCTAAAAGAAGCAACAGCTAAAATTTAACATGATATATTTTTAGAGTTGACAACGAATTTCTTTCATATGCTGATGATACTCTTCTCTTGTTCACAATCCACAGCAGGTTGGATCCAACCAAATTTTTATTTTCTTACTCCCTCCAGCCCCTCCTCACTCTGTAAATCCCTTTTTAGGTAAAACAGTTTAAAGCCTATCCCTAACATTTTTACAGACATAAAGAAAAGCTGTATCAGCTAAGAAATCAGACTGGGAAAATTTCTAGTGACCAGCCTAGCAGATGCTGTTTAGGACACGCATTCTATTTGCTATTGCATAGAAGGAAGATCCATCAGTCCTGCTCACTGAAACTGTAACACTACTGCTAAAATCTTTTGGGCAGTTTTTATTAACAATCAGCAGATCCTGGGTTCCACTTCTGACAGGATGCAATCTAGATAATCCACAGGTAGTCAGCAATTATTAGAAAACTTTTGTTTCATACAGTCCCTTCCAAAGTTGCCCTTTTACAAAATCCTGCTGGCCCTGTTTCCCTTTTGCCATTTCCTGTTGCTTGTAAACATGAGTCACAGAACAAAAACTAAAGTTGTCTAAAGTGTAGTGAAGTTCAGAAACAATTAAGTTTAGAAAGCTTCTGGGAGAAAACTGCCCTGGATATGTAATCCAAGAGCAGAGTGAAAACACATATGATTGTTCCTTGTGATCCAAAGTGTAAATGAAGCATGTTACAGCAGCAATGTTGTGTGTCAAAATGGAGAGAATGCAAATAGAACCTAATGCTAAAACAGAAACCCCTCCTGCACTTCACCTGCACCTCAATACACACCAATGGAAGCAATAAAATTTTCTTCCTTTAGACTCCTTGTGTCAAACTCCCTTGGTCCTTTGCCTGCAGGGCTCGGTGCCTTTGGCATCAGCTGAGGTACAGGCAGCTGCATCGCAGGTTTTGGCTCCACTCTTGGAGATGATGCAGGATCCTTGCCAACTGGAGTGATAGATCCATCCGTTGGGCTTCGTTTTCTTTTCTCTGGTTCTTCAAAGAAAAAAAAAAAAAGAAAAGAAAAGAGAAAAAAAAAAAAACACATAAGGAAAAAGGAAATAAGAGCAGGAAGAGAAAGATGAGACAGATGGTCTCACCTAAATAATTAAGCCTGACACTGAAACAGCTCAGTCCCACATTTGTTCCCATAGGTCACGACGGCTTGCAGATAGTCTGACACACTGGTGGAAACAGTAGAGGAGAAAGCCAGAATGCTGTTTTAAGGATACTCAAATTATCTCCCTCCTGTATGTTTGAAACCTAGGAATCTTCTTTGACACAGTAACTGCAGTATCTCCTCTGCTGAGTTGTGCAAAATTAAACAACTCTGCCTAAACTACCAAGAATATTATTTCTAGCATATAAGCAAGCCCCTCTCACAATGCAGAGATGACAAATACAATCATCTTTGATGGGTAACACTAAATTAAACTTCAGTTAAGAAAAAAAAAATCAGCTATAGCTCTTCCATCATTCTCCGAGGCTTCCTATAACCATATATCCCCAAAGGCAGTTTGGATTTTTCACTGTACCAAAACCCACAGTTCGAATTACAGCAAAACCTTCAGAACATAATAATTAAAATTAGGTTTTCTGTAAAGACCCTTCTGCAAACCTGCACAAACTGTTTCAATAGCTGATGAGGCTAATAGTCACAATTTCATATCCTAATATCTAAATTTGTCATACCAGCAGACCTTGTGCTATCTCTGTCCAGTAGATTAAAGATTCTGCTACAAGCAAAACCTTTCCATTTGGATAATAATTGAAAACAATCAACACCAAACATTCAACATACTGAACACCTCCATGTTTTAGAGCAAAGGTGTTTTCCCAGTTCTTTGTAGGTCATTTCAGAAACCTCCTCAATTTTTCAAGATGTGATGATCAGAACTGGAAGCACTACCTCAGCTCTGGGTCTTGTTAGTGACATATCTGGAGACAATACAATAGCCGCACCCCGATCTATATTCCCAGCTTTATACAGTGCCCCCCTCTCCAGCTTTTAGAGACACAGTAAACAGTGGGAAGTTCACACATAGCTGCCATTTTCAGAGACACTGCTTCCTAGGACATAGTTCCCAATGCTGCTATTATTGCAAACTGTCCTTGTTCCTAAACATAAGTCCTTAGTTTGGCCATATTAAGATAAGTTATTCACAATCATGCTTTATTAAGATTCAGTTTCCTCTAGACAAATAACTTATATGCATCATGTGCTGTTCAAATAGTATACATCATTTGCAAACTGAACAAAACAGAACGCTTTGGAAAAAGAAATACTGTCTATAAAACATTTCTAGAAATATCTGCTCCAACTCTTTGAAAACATACTAAGTAGCTAAAATGTGACTATGAATCAAGATGTTATGCAACAGTGAGAGAAGTCCTTCAAAGATGTATCAAGGCTTTAAAAGCTTATGTAAAATTTTGTCTACTGTGACCAAAATTTACTTACTGGGTAAACTCTATTTAACATCAAATTATGGCATCTGGCGTTATGTTGGCAAGACTTCACTCTAACACCACTGAGTTTTACATCAGCCGCTCTATAACTTTGCTTACAATCAGTGTCAGACTAAAAGGTTGACAATTACCAAGATTGGTCTAATTGCCCCCAGTCACGACTGCTATGCTACAACAGCCTTCCTCACCTTCCACAGCATTCTAACACAACTGGAAATGAACACCTGTAACCCACAGGGCATCTAAGCCAACTCCTAACACCTCTGAAGAAAAGCCACCCAGAACACCAACTCTAAGGTGTTTAGCAGATGTTACCCCTCCGCTACTACGAAATACATAGCTTTTCATCATTTGAGATTACACCTGAGTCAGATATGAAGCAGAGAGGCAGCTTTTTTGTCATCTTTTGCTCTTTTTCCTTATGCATGCATTTTCTTATTTTGCATTAAGAATGAGATTTTAAGAAAAATCTGAAAAATAAAGAAGTGTTGTCAGACTTTCCAAGAGTACTTAGTGATTTCAGTAACAATGGTCCAGTTCTCACCTATTTTGAAAGTGTCGTAAAACCCCTGAAATATCAGAAGCCACAAAACAGCTACCTTCACAATAAGGATCTTGTCTGATTCACAAACACTGTATCCTCATAAAGGCTCTTCTTTACCTTTGTTGTAATAGTGAGTGTGTGCTATCTCTAGCAGGCCAAAAACACTGGCCATGCCTCCCAGGCCAGCATTCGCATATGACTGCTCCAGGCTCAGCACGGTGCACTTCAGCAAGTCCAGCATACCTTTATAAACCTTGCGGCTGATCTCCTGCAACAAAAAGCCCATCAGTGTCACTGTGCCAGAAGTGAGATAGTAACTCAAGAACATAAATTCCAAAACTACTGTAACATCAGCTCCTAGGAGGCAATTTAACAAAAACTTTCTACAAATATAGCCCCTCAGCAGACACCAGGTGTGAGGACCCTGCTGAGTTCAGCACTGACCACATCCTGTATGACATCCTGTCGAGCATCTTCTTCTGACTGGATCGTGCGATTCAGCTTGCTTAGTACAAAGACACGGAGCTGCTCACTCTCCAGCAGACGTCGGACTCTCTTCATGTTCAACCAGCCAACACCTTGCCCATCGAGAACATTGTGTACCACCTCCTTCAGGAATTGCTGGTTCTCACTGATGGATTTAAGAGGAAGCAGGCAAAAGTCAGCCCTCTGCTTACCTTGGCTTGCATAGGAAAAGAGATATGGCCAAGACACACGCAGAAATGCATTTCCTACCACAGGAAAGAAGCTCAAATCTAGCCTGCTGCTAACATAACCACACACAGCCCAAGCTCTGTTCTGTAGATACAGTATCAAATATTTTATTTTCTTTTCCTATAATAAGCTGTAATCAGATTTTCCTCTAGTCCCTCTAGCTACTTCTCTACTTCTCACCCTCACAGCACTCCTCAGAATCCACAGGAACCCTCTATGCCACAACCTTCTCTGACAGCAGCCTTGTCCGACCTGCAGGCTTTCCTCAAAAGAGGAAGCACAGCACTACTAACAGCACTACTGCAGCAGCCTTGCCCTGTGCACTGCTTCAGTTTGTTTTGCCACAGGGGAGGGAATGGTAAGAAGAAAGGGAAATCCTGCACAACATGCTGCATTTCCCCAGTCTGAACTGCAGTTATCGTTCTTGCTTGTCTCTCAGCCACAGCAGCTCAAAGGAAATTTCACACTACCCATGACTGCTCCATAGGAAAGGGAGAACAAAGCATGGGCACAGGTCAGGTAATGTTTACTTGCACCACTCTGAGTCCCTTCCCAAGGCTGACAAAAGCATTCCACATGAATTCATGGAATCAAACTGCTTCATGTGACTGAGTTGATTCTCTGCATGCTGTATTAAAACTTGACTGGCTAGACTACCTTGTTCAGAACACACTCAATTACAAAGAATAAGTACTGAGTAAAAGTAAGGACCTAGAATTTTTTGGATCTCAGACGAAAGAGGACACATTTTGGAGCACAGGAAAATATTTATCTGTGCTATTAACAGTAAGACCATCCATACTGAATCTTCTTGGACAATAATATGTGCAAGCTTAAGGCCACAGAGAAGTACTATTTAGTCTTCAACAGCTAGACTTTCGATGAAACATTGGCCAAGTATGAGGCCACTCTAACAACACTTTATACTCAAAAAGTAATGAAAAATATTACCTGGAATTGCTAGTTCGTCCCTGAGGCGATGGAGACTCTCTCTTCACTGTTGGGCTGTGCTTAATGACTGAAGACTTTTGATCCACAAGGGCTCGTCTGTTTCCTAAAGAGGAGAGGAAGCAGGATGAGAGGAAGGGGTGGGAGGAAAACAGTCCAATCCCAGGACACTAACAAGCAATGCTAAGGTTGGCTAACACACCTACTCGGATTACAGGTAACAGACTTCAAACAAAATGGAAACTCCAAAAAAGCAGCAGCGTATATCATATTCTAGCATCACACATCGGCAGAAAACAGTAATGGGAGTAATGCAGAGAGAAAAAGAGAAGATGGTAATGGGAGCAGCAGGTGAAAGGCAGGAAAATTTTGGCTGCTCTGCATGCAGTTCCACAGCAAGAACCATCTTCAAATTAGTCACTATATGTAAAAGCATAATGCATTGGGGGTGACTAGTATAGATCATGTGGTACTGGTTACCCAGTGAGAAAGGTAGCCCAAAGGCAGGCACAGGGAATGCTGGAAATTGTTATATCATGCACAGCTCATGCTGTAGGGAACCCACCTTCATTGCTTACTGGGCCAGCTTCAGTAATAATCTCCATTATAGTATTAAACCCAAATACTGGGACACAAAATATACAATTAGTAGTATACTACAATATCTACACTCCCCACCATCAGCATCAAAAGAATCCAACTACCAGCTTCTTCCCAGCCCTCCCTCAAAACAAAACCCAAATAACGCTTAGAGCAGGAAGGATGCTTGAAAGCCCAACACATCAAGGGCCAGGGTAATTAATCTCAGAGATAGTGCTTGACTTGAAATTTGGCATTGTGGAACTAATCAATGTATTGCATCTTCAAGGACATTACTGTACACATCATATTTCAAGGGCACTATCAAAAATATCTGCATCACTGAGGAAAAAATATCAATGGATATGCATGAAATAAAAATTAAAAAGGAAGATGGAAAGTGGTCAAACAGCAGCAATGAGATGGAGTCCCAGCATCATTTCCCATTACAGTTAGAAACACAGGGTACCACACACACTTGGTAAGAACAAGTTAATGCAGCAATTTTATACCTCTACAACGGAGACAAAAACATTTAAAAAACAGTGAAGTGCCCAGTGGGAATCCCAGTGAGCCAGCATGCACACATAAATGAACACAAACATACACACACACACTTGCACATGCATAAAACAGACTGAGCTACTCCACAGAAATCCCATCCTCATATCTGCATAGTAACATTAAAGACCCTACAACAGTCAAGAAAAGAACACCAAAGTGCAGAAGATGAGGCGCAAAGCATGAACGTGGAATGGCAAACCCCATCACTGTTTTCTTCCAATGCATGTAATCAGTCATTAAGTTTATTCATGGAAATAACCCTGACATGAAGCATGTTTCTTATCCAGTGCAACTGGACACGAAAATGTAACCAACTGGTAAAAGGTTGTCAAAAACAGCTGTGCAGAATCTCTGCTAGTGTTTTCACCATACCAGTCCTGTTCCTCCTCATTTTACACACAGGGAATGATTACTTGTCTCAAAAACAAAGTCCAAAGCAGAAACACAAAAACCAGCTTTTGGCCTTTGTTTCTACAAGGTCAAAGGTCAGCAAAACATCATACCAACCTTCATCCACATCCCTTCCCACTTCCAGATTAAAGTAATCTTTACCGATGAAAATGATGAGAAGGAAAAAATAAATGAAAAAAAATCAACATATTAAAAGCAGTAAGTTCTAATCAGCTAGAATAACTCCAAAGGTAAAATAAAACCTTTCCCCAGTTTAGCAACTGAAAAGGTCTCAACACTAAAACACCAGCACGTGCTCACTCCTGTTATTACATCTGGTACAAGGACGACCAGGCTGTCTAACTCCTCACAGTAACAGGGTCATTTCGCTAGTGCCCATTCAGACATGTTACTTAATGATACTGCGGACAAACAGGAGAGGAGATGTTCCAATGGAAAGATTGTGCACAGAAGTTAGGGATCAATCTTCACTCCAACTGAGCTGAAGTACGGTTATAATTTGATTTTGATCAGAAATTTTCTATTGAGTGAACTGAAAAGACTATAAGCACTTTTGAAACCCACGTACACTGCATTCTCCATGGGAGGCCGGTATTATCCCCACTTACAAATGCAGCATCACTGCTCTAACAAGTTACCAAAGGCTAATCAGGAAGACAGTGGCAGTACAAAAGTAGGACCTACCTCTTGGTTCCCATTCTTTACTCTATGTACTCAAAAATAAAACAAAATACAAAACAAAACGAACATTCATAGTGTATCCATTAACACACGCTAGACTCACCAGTGTCCCACCCCAACACAGCCCAGTTGTTGGGACGAAGTCTGACCAAGAAATATCAAAAGAATTTACTGTCTTGATACTTAAGAAAGGTACTACCCAAACTACCAAATTGCGTCAATCTCAGGACTCCTGTTAGGGGTAAGACTTCAGACTCTCAAGTCAGCAGAATTGTAAAGGCTGTAGAAGACAAAAGGAAAAGCTGTTACCTTTCAGGCTGGGAAAGGGAGTGTTCTTGTCTCTCCCAACTTTGGTTGGTAGGGCTAAGTTGGACAGACTGAAGCTTGTGCTGTGGTTTCTGTACAAACTGCCTATGACAGAAGAAGAAAACAAATGCCTAATGTTCACTGCACACACTTCCTAAACTTCCAGTAATTCACCTTCTTATTCAAGATGCTTAATGATGAAGCTCTTCTTTATTACCCAAAAGTCTCACAAGCATAACGTCATCCCATTTATATTGCAACCATATCTCTAATCAGATTATTTTAAATTGTACAGAATCATATTTTTTAGCTTTCATGTTACAATCATTGCTGTTGTATCTTTGAGTCTTAAATGTAACAGCAATATCCACCTGTCCCCCTTCACTTAAACAGGTAACCTCACGTCAGCTGTGTCTTCTAGTTTGATCCTCTGTTTAGGAGCAAATGAATAGTAGGGACCACAAAAGAGAACAGGATGATGGAAGATCTCTACAGAATGTAATTCTGAAGTGAGGATTGTGCACTGGGCCTGTGAAACACTGTAAATCTGTCACAGAAGTATGGTCTTAAAAGAGCAGCTTTCCCTTCATTAGGAGAAAACAAAAGTTCTTCCTAGTACAGACAGATCTTAAGAACACAAGAACACATTGATACCTGGTTAAGCCTGTAGAAAGCCTGAAAGCATCTCATGTAAATCAATGAGCTGATTAACACTTGAAGATGTCAATATAAAATGTCAGTGTACTATTTAAATTTGCTTTGGTTCTTTCTTTTGAAGCCTTACTTCAGTAAAAATCACTTTACCGGAAACATCCAATATGTTTTCCCTACTGCTGCAAACTTCATGCACCGCTCACCAGTGTAGTGCAAGACTCAACTGGCTGTATCTTCTTCTTCTCATTAAAAAACTCGAGATTACTTTCCCACATCTATAGATTTTATTGTTAAAATATAACTGAAAGTAAGTGAGCACAGTCAAGAAATTGAAGTTAGCACCTAAACACTCAACATGGTAGCACGGAAGGCATACCACCGGTGAGATTTTTTTTGTATCAACCTCATGAAATTGCACATTTTTTTTGTTTAAATGAAACAGAAAGAATTTCTGATCTGTGCCCTAAAGTGCCTTATAACTCAAAGGCTTAGCCAGATAACTGAAGTCCTTCTTACTGAAAAACACACAAAGCAGTAGTTATCTGCACTGAAAGTTAAATAGGTCCTGTGGCTCCCAACATGACTTCTGGACAGCTGGTAACTATTTGCCAACCAAGCCATTCTCTTCACTAGCCATCCCTCTACTCCATCGCTCTGAAAACTCTAACATAGTAAGTAAAACCAGTTTAATGAATTCATTAGTACATACTTGCAAAAGACATGATGCCCCCAAAACCTTCACTGCTGTTGTTGGACACAGTAGAGTTCGGGGAGCTGGCCCTGGAATCTGAATCTGCATCAGAATCATTGGCCAGTTTTAAACTGTTTGGACGGAGTAACTTCTGAGACCTTTAAAGAAATTAATTACAACTGTTATTACCTTTCCCCCTTCCCGCCCCAAATCGACACGTTATATGACTGTGGAAGATCGATGCTGGTCTCATTCCTCATCAGTTTTCACCATGCTACCCCTACCCTTGTGGAAAAGTTGAAAAAGAAGAAGAGAAGAAAAAGAAAAGGAAGAGGAAAAAAAGACAAACAAAAAGCCAAAGAAACAAAAACCGAAAAAACAGATAATAGAACTATCTTTGCATTCAGGCTTTTACTACCTTTCAGGGCATGTTAAAAACTTGTCTGCAAAAGGGCATTGGTGGATTTGGGGGCGAATGGGTTCTGCTTTGACAGCAATAACAAGAAAACCCAATGTCATCAATCACTGTATTATCCTTCCCCCAAAACAGAAAGCTTTGAGAAAACAAACAAACCAAACAAAAAAACCCAACCAACCAACACCCCACCAGTACGTTTCTAGGAAGAACTGATAATTCTGTTAGCTCCTACTGCTTAAATAAAAGCAAGGAACTGAGGGCGCTGAGCAAATGCTTTTACTCAAACCAGAAGGCTTTACAGAATTGCAATATTAAATGAAAGTGATCGACAATGCATTTCAGGTGCAAAAGACATTTGAACGAAGGAACATTAAAGTACAGGAGGCAGCTGGAAACCCCAACAGTGCTGTTCAGAAGGGCAGGAGACAAGGAGGACTTGCCTGCTTCCGTTGAGATTCTGGTTAAACCTTGGGGTGTAGCTCTCTTCCTGCTCATCATCTTCATCCTCCGTAGGAAAGCCATACTGTGGCTCAAAGTACGGGTTGTCATACTCTCGCTTCCTCACCACCCCTTCTGAGGAGCTCATGCTGCCAGCTGCACTGTCACTCTCACGACGATCCAAGCTTATCTTGGGAAAGCTTGGTTGCAGTGACAAGGAAGGGAGATTTGAAAATCCAGCAACCAACTTCTCTTCCATTTCTGTTGAATCTGCTGACTCCTGTGGACCAGTCAAATCATTGATCTGTTCGCTAACTTGCGTTACATACAACTGAAGGGCAGGACAAGAACAATTATTTCAAACTGAGAAGTCTGCAGGGTCCTTGCTGTTTGTTACTGGGTCCCAACCCCATCCCCACTATCTGTGGCTCTAACCTAGGATTTTATATACACTACAGGATTTGTGCACTGTTCTAGGGACTCACCCCTGTAAAACAGATCTTACTGGAAAGTGTTAGCTCAGAAGAATGGCTCTCCATTACCCTGTTTGGTGGTTATGCAAGCAACTCCCATTCTTCCTACACGACCACAGATTCATTAGTTTCCCCACCCCACTCCCTGTTCCTCTAAGACATCAAGTTTTTCCTGACTCTGTAAAAGGAATTCCTGCAGTCACAACCTGCACCACTGGTCTCTGTTAATGCTGCATTTTTCAATGCATGGCAGCTTTTATGTACAAGAATGCTCTATCCCAGCATAAGAGGGTACCAGTAATCTCCACCTTGCTCAGAAAGTCCAGAAAGAACATACAATTTAATCTGTGCATGGTTTCACAGTCCTATTAGCTTTCGCCCTTCTCAGAAAGAACTATGTGCATTCTCCCCTTCTTTATATCCTAACACGCTGATCTTAGGGCTGAACTCATCTCAGTACACACATGATTCACTCCATGGATGACAGTGCTGGGGCTGCTACTGGCTGTAGTACTGGAACTTGAACGAGGCTGGTTGTTCTCTTGGGAGTTTTCACTGTCCATGGCCTGTTCATCCAGATCCCCTGAATATTCTTGAAAATCATCAAATTCCACTTCACTAGCATCACCAAGGGCTGCGTGAGTCAGGGGGTCAACATCTGCAAACACATCATTTTGCATTAAAGAACACTGCCTTCCTCAGTCTTTTGCCCATCTAACTAAAGACCCCCAGCAGACGAGGACCGCTCATTAGCACAAACTTGCATAAAAATTTAGGTTGTAAAGGGCTTTTGGAGGCCATTTATTCCAGCTCTCTGCTCCAAGTAGGATAATTTCAAAGCTAAAGCAGTTTGCCCAGGGCCTTGTCCCACTGAGTTTGGAAGTCTCCAAGGCTTGACATTCTACTGTGATCCTGGGAACCTGTTTAACTACACTAATCACGAAGATCTTTTCCTTATGTCCAAACAGAATTTTTTTTGTTGAAACTTATGATTATGACCTCTTGCCCTTGGGACATAGGACATGTGTTGGCATTCCTACATTTAGTTTGCTGAAGAAAGTGAGAGTTTCCCACTCTCACAAGAGATGTTATTGCTGCAGCCTCCACATAAGCTACAGAGAAAGCATTTTCCTGTCTCCACAAGGGCAGAGCGACTCATTAAAGCCAGCACTGAGAACAAATCTGTGGAGGCAGGAGAAAGCTTGTGCTCTGCTGCCCATATTGTATAGTATTTACTGGCAGCAGCAGGTTGTTTCCAGCTCTAGTGAGCCAGTTTTGTTCAGCAGCACCTATTTCTGGTCTTCCTCATTGCAGTGTCCTTTGGAGGGCATTGTTTATAAGCGGAAGAAATGTCTTTTTTCAGCCTACCCCTGGATATTGAAGAAGGACATGGAGTACACTTTTACCTCAAAGCAAAAGTGCAATAGAACAATACTCTCATCCAGAGACTTAGAGGAGACATTTTTTTCCACAGCGCAGATGAGCAGGGAAGAGGAACCTATGTGGACCTTGTGAAAGTACAGCTCAGAGTTACTTACTTGGGGTATCGCCATTAATGTCACATTTCATCATCTCACTGACAAAGTCACCAAGGGAGGAGTATGAGGAACTTGAGTCATCATAGTCGACACTGTCACTGCCACAACAGGTGAGAGAGAGAGATGAGTGGCAGCATATGAGCAACAGCACGGCTTGATGTTTGAGTGTTGCGAATCAGCACTGTTTTTATGGGCCTCTTAAAAATCTCATAATACTACAGACTCTACAAACAAATTTCTGGCAAAAGTCAGAAGTCAGCTTCATGAAAGGTCAGAGCAAATTAAATAACGTTGAGGTACGTCAGGAGACATATGGGAAGACATTTAAAGGCTCTCAGCAAAGTTTATAAGGTCAAGCATAAGTGAGCAGGGAGTAGTGTATTAACTCTCAGTGTGAGTGGGAATGTGCAGGACAGCTTCAAGGGAATGGAAATCACAAGTGAAAGCATTCCCACTAATGATAAGTCCCACTCTGTCAGGACTACTGGTGCTGCGTAGAATGTAAAAAATGTGCAAGTCTAAGCCTGAAAGATCTCACAGGCTAGCAGAGAATGAAGGATAATAAAACTAGATCCAAAACTCTGGGAAATACGGCCAAAACTACTATAACAAAAAGAGTTTACTGCCATTTTACTGAATACACAAGGAGGTCTCAGGCAGTGGACAGTACCAACAAGCTTAGCATAGCTACGTGCACTGAGTAGAGATTTGAAAGAGTGGTAGGATGGGTGGGAGTACTTGTAGTACTGCAACAGAAATAACCAGAGAAAGAACAGTATGGAATAAAAAAGCATTAGGGTGGGAAGAAATAGCAAATATCAAGTGCCATATAGGTAGCAAAAGAAAACAGGAAAATTAAAATGGAGAATCACATTAAATGAAGGCTTAAGAAGACATTAGCAAAGCGTTAAGAGGTTGCTGTGATGAGCAATGAGACAGTTTACTTCAGTGTCAGTATTCTGCCCAGACAGAAGAAATGAAACAGCAGCCTGGCAAGTTAGAGGAAAAGGCTGCAAATGAGAAGTAGGAAAAGCCCAGCAATCTGCAGTAACTATCATGTGCCTGGGGTTATGCTCCCCACTAACCTGTCATCAGTGGGATCAGAGTCTGTTTCTTTCTCTACTGGGACATTCAGCGCTTCAGCCAGTTGAGAATTGCTATCATAAACACGATAGTGGATGGGCTGCAGCTGGTGAGCGTACCACTTCGGTTTGTCACCAATCAGGGCTGGGTCAAACATGTCTGCACAACAAAACAAGGACATGGTTAACTGAACTCATTTATTGGTGTAAAAAGCTTTGTTCAGAGTCAGCCTACCCCCTACTAAGTCTGGCACAAGGGAATGGACAGTCTCAACTCCAAGAAGCCTACAAGACTTCTTCTCCATAAGCAAACAAGACAGGAGTTGAAATTAATTGGAGGAGCTAGTGGCTAACAGCAGGGTTGGCTTGATAGAGAGACATAAGGACATACATAAAAATAGAAAAATGTTCCTTGAACTGGATTTCCATCACCAGCAGGAATAACATGATGTAAAACTAAGTCCTTCCCTAGAATCCCTCTGCTTTTTAAGATCCTGCATTACACTCAACTGCAGGAAAGGC
The DNA here is from genome assembly GCF_964273445.1 of Streptopelia decaocto. Classification (NCBI taxonomy): domain Eukaryota; kingdom Metazoa; phylum Chordata; class Aves; order Columbiformes; family Columbidae; genus Streptopelia; species Streptopelia decaocto. The sequence continues at coordinate 42,743,491 of NC_138661.1, read as the reverse complement.
AAGGCCAAAACTTACTGTTATGAATCCTTTGGAAAGCATAGTTAGTAGGGTTGAGTGACCATTCTCCAAAGTATTCTACTGCCTGTGTCCTGGAAAGCTTATCTGCAAAAGGTGTTTGCTTTGGTCTAGAGGCAAGAAAAGAATTTGCCTGGAAGGCCACCACTGGTCGTGGGAAGAGACGAAGAGTGCGAGTATGCATCTGGAAACCTTGCAAAACATTTGGTGAGTTGAAGAATCTCACCATAGCAACCCTAAAAAGAAACAGAGGACAATATATCAGATAAAAACACAGAACACAACAGAACAGAAAACAGACAGTCTTTAAAAGGTATGCCATATGCAATGTTTCAAACCTTTGAAGAACGGTAACCCAGTAAAAAAACCTAAGTCTTCTTAGAAAACAGTTGTCTTTAAAAAAAATAAAATCAAAACTCAAGAAATCACTTTGTTTTAATTTACCATCTCAACACCAGGACCAACCCAGTAAGAGACATCATTCTCATCTCCGCTAGTTGAGATGACAACCAAGTCTCCAGCCTATTTTGTAGTTCAAGGCTTGTGATTTAAGCTGAGGTTGCAATAGCAGACTGACAAGTCCAGGTAAAGCAGATGACCTACAGGAAAATGCAAGCAAGAAAATACTCCCTCAAGATGCATACATGTTCATGCAGTTAATACATCTGAAATAAACACTGTCATCTCTGCTCTTTTTTCCCATGATGTAAAGTAGAATCTGCAGTAGAACCTGGAAGATGCTGTTTCCAACACAGGACACACAGAAGCACCTGTGCTGCCTTCAAGCACAAACTTTATGAAGACTCAACACTACCTTCCAGTTCAGCCTCACCTTGTAGCCACATCCACAGAATCCACATCATTTCCATAGATCAGAGGGTTGAATTCTGTGGAGGGAGTAGATTGCAAATCATTCTGTGGTCTTCCCAGCAGCAGTGGCACCTCCTGCCCCTCGTGGAACTTCTCTAGATTAAGAATGGGCTGAGTATTCAGACTCATGCTGGCTAGTGCCTAACAAAGGACAACATGATGCACACATTCAGCAAGACAAGTTATTCAAGGAACAAGAGAGATCAGAGCTATCCTGCCCTCTAGGCAATCGCAACAACTATGCATGCTCCATTAGTTTGTCTTAAACCATCTCCTATGCTGAATAAACAAACACCTCCAGGCCCTCCTTTACATTGGTTGTCAAAATGATCTCCTCAATGCTGAAACAGTCCTGGAGCCAGACAAGGAGCAGCACAAAAGTCCACTTTGCTAGATCATTCATGACATGAAAACAGACAGTCCAAACTGGACCACAAGTAGTATGGCATTGTGTACAACTTATTGTAGAGTTATTCCCATATGTAATTTGGATACATCTTGGGATCTAGAGGCCTTGAAACTTGGCTGTTCAACCACTGAGTTTGATATCCCAGGACAATGTGAAGACACCTTTACTCAGGCATCTGCCTGTAACCCTGCAAAGCTCCACTTCCAATCTGAGTGGGGTCTTCACCCCTCCATAAAGCAAAAATCCCCTTCAACCCTCATAACATTTTCAAGGCTACGCACTGAAGCGGCACAAGTGGTAGATAAGTCCTGGACACCCAGACCTAACCTAAATCTTCCTCATTTCTCCCATTTGCCCACTGCATATTCATCTTTTTATTTCAAAAATAAATAAATACACAAAACAAAACAGAAACCAAAATTCCAAAGGAAAAGGGTAAAATGGAAAATTGAAGGGAAAACAATAAAATAAAGAACCTTGTTGTCAGGAGTGAGCAGCTGTTTCTGAGTGATTGCAGTCATGCTAACCAGACACTGGAGGCAAGATGGAAGATCATATGATAACACCAGCAGCCCATCAGAGCCAAGACGAACACATGACCACAGAGAAACAGATGGAAGGAAAAAAAATATCTATTACTACCAAATATCACAAATGAGAGGAAATAAAAGGGACCAGAAAATAAGCACATCTTGGGAAAGAGGTGTAACTGCCCCACCCCCAAACATTCACATCTGGCCACTTTGGAAAGTGGAAAGGCTGCTGTCCTTATTGATGCAGCTAAGAACTTTTTACTGCAGCTTAAAAGCAGACATATTGAATTTTATTCATTGACACTAAGACCCAAAGGCACACAAAAGTGACAGCCTTAGTGATGTGAGTCACAATTTAGTCTTCTCTACTTTGTACAGCAACCAATAGCGCTCCTTCTCCTTTGCCAACGGTCAGTTCTTAATGATAATGCCTACAGGAATACATAGGGCCGTAACCTGAATTTGGGTGAAGGCTCTGAGAATTTTAAATACATCTTCAAGAAAACTGCAGTTTGTTCTTCTGATATCCAATTTTGCCCTAGTGAGAGAGGTTTGCTGAATAGTGCCTGAAATTGCAAGGGGGTGAGGCAGAAGTGGGGGGAAGGTGGATCTAACAAAACTCCAAGCAACACATTGCTTCCATCTGTGCTGGCAGCAGGTACCGGGGTATCATAGAGGTTACACACTTTGCTCTCCTGGTCTACAAGGAGAGAGAAAGAGCAGAACTCATCACATTAGTAACACACTTTACCTTTAGATACTGCATGCAGCATGCATGAGGAAAACAGAAATAAAGAGATAAAACCTGCTTGACACGATCAGCCAGGATGACCCAAGCTGATTAATGGCTTAGCAGGACCTGAGAGGAGAGACTGAGACCTCACACACAGATCTGTGAATGGAGGGGGAACAAAGATGATCATAGCTTGATGGATCAAGTCAGAGTTTAAAGCCCACATGGCAAATGTAAAGGAGGAATCTGGAACTTTCTGCACCAACTGGAAACAAGTTTAGCCCCAAAAAACAGTAAAAACCAAACCATCTGTTGTGTCCAAATGTATTTCAACTTATCCCTCACCTGGCTAAGAAATTAACTGCAGTTATAACCTCAGTGCCCACTCACTTTTCCAAATTAACTCTCTCCATTAAGACAGAAAAGCAGCAACTGGATACCTACCACTTAACATCTGTATCAACTGACACTGCTTTTCAAGCTCAATATGCTGTTACATTATAACATGGGGGATGTTCTAACTGGCCAGCTACATGAAAGAGGCATCTTGAACAGGCTGACAGAAAATTCCTAGTCCTGTGCTTCCCCTACAAATGACAAAGGTGGAAGCAGCAGAGACAGCAAAGATTAAACAGGTAACAAAAATTAGAGTGAAGTCCTCTGGAGAAAACTACGGAGAGATGTGAAACAGAATTTAGCTTAGTCAGGAGAAAACAATGTTAGAAAGTAATACAGCTCAGGGAGCTCAAAAGAAGACACCCCTATAATGTTGTTTAATCAGCCACCCTATTGATTAGCCCACCTCCACATGCAGAGTAGACCTCTCCATGACTGACCAATGGGCACTTTCTTGCACAGGAGTATTCTAGTACTCTCATATGTTTTCACATCCATCTGATGTGTCAGGATACACACCTGCTTACAACACATTTTGCTTTACATTTCCTGACTTGCATTCTTGTCAAGTACAGCAGAAGAGCTGCGCAAGATGGCATCTGCTAAGTTCTACTGAATCCAAGTCCTTTCCCTAAAGTGCTTCTTACCTGTTTCAGATGCTTTTTCAGCTCTGAAGCTTCTGGTTCTGGCAGTGCTGGCAAAGATTCTGCATTTGTGGGAACAATCACCTGGAATTAAAGCACAGCAAGAGAATAAAAAATCCCCAGCTGTAATAATTTCTAAAACAAAAACTCCCAAATCTCCACAACTGCGGAGACCAAAGCATAAAAGCCATAAATTAAAATAATTAATTAAAAACAAACAAAAAATCGACCACAACAAAACCCACAACCCCCAGGCACAGACATCTGCATCAATACTTTGATTTTCACTCCTTTATGGTTGTCATTGTTTACAATATCACAAGTAACAGAGGAGTTACTTTATCATCTACCACAAAAAAAGAGAAGCATGAGTGAACCCACACTCATCCTTTGGAATTTCCATCAAGTAGAAGATGTTATACATACTTCCCTTGAAACAGCCTTGCTCATGCCCCAGCGGGAAGCATGATACACAGTCCCATTTGAATCATGACAAGCAATGCTGCCAGAAGGCTCTTATCAGACTAAGCGTTTCTTAGGTTAGGCTATTAGAGACAGGTCACAATTACTCAAGAAGACAGCTTTATAATTTGTTTGTGGATTTATCTTCCAACCATATAGCAAGATGGATTAACTGGAAAATAAAGCCTTATGAGCAAAAGAAATGGGGACCTTGAGACACGACAAGGAGCAGAAGTTGAAGGCAGGAGTGGCAAAGGCAGACTGAGGCTGGGCATTCTTAAATTCTCAGTGGGTATGTTGATGGAAGTGCACAGTTCCCTGGAAACAAAGCCACAACGTCCTTATGGGCACCACTTACCCTATTGGTATCCAGGTCAATTAGCCATACATCATCAGGCATTTTAAAATCCAGTTTGTAAAGGAAGAAACTTGCTGGAACACCAATGATATAAGGTGTAGGGGCTAGAAGCAACTGAGAGAAAGAGGGACTTCAATAAGGACAAGATCTGCATTTGATATCACCTTGTTCTTCCCAAAAATTTATTTATTAAATGTAGTATGTTTGTAGCAGAGGAGACAACACAGAAGCCACTGATAAACATGTAATTAATTCCATACAGTAGAAGTATTTAAAAAAAAAAAAATAAAAAGGAAGAAGAAGAATAAAAACTCCTGCTCATAGCGCTTCAATTTTCATCTAGAAGAAAATAAATTTCCGCCTCCTGTGCCCCCCTCCCTGCCCCCAGGGATGTAATTTATATGGCTGATGACTCTTTGGAAAAAAACTTAGCTAATCTAACAGCTTGCCACATCTATCATGGACTAGCAAGTCACTCTCGGCCCAGACTGAGTCTGTGCTGTTGTAAAAATGGCTTTACCCTTGCAAAGGCTTTACCTTTACTCTTGTAATAGTAATTTGGTTTCAAAATAATAACATCTCCAGGAAGCAGAAGAAATGGACACAATTTTTCAAATTTACGTGGAAAATCTATGGGGAAAGTCAGGTTGTTTCTGATAAGGGCATCAGCAAAGTGAGAAGGTTTAAATCAGTGAGGCATGTAGCAGATTGAGACCAGTGGCTCTGGAAGCTAATTTATTCTTTAAATCTAGAACAGTTGGTCACCTCCAAGGGGCAGTACAAGAATAAACCTGTAGCATCAGTTGTAGGATAGCACTGAAATAGTAAGATGACCTAAATTCTACCGTTCCAGGCAAAATAATGAGCTTCTGCAGAGAGCTGACTATTGGTAAAACCCAGGTTCCCAGCTGACGTAAAACTTTATTTTTCTGAGAAGAATAAATTGCAGTAAACAGTTTCTAAAATCTGAATAAAGAGCCCTCAAGCATCCTTAAGTATTACTCTGGACCCTTCTCAACAAACTTTAATACTCGTTTGAGGGAAGAGGGTTAAATTGTAGATCTATGGCCTTTCAGTCCATTGCTTGTGACCTACTGTGAACTACTGCTTTGAATCTGCTGTTCACTAAGCATGCTTTGAAGATATCCTAAATAAGTGCTGTTACCTACACTTTAAATCGTTGGTGGTGCTCAGAGAACATTTTTTGCAAGGCAGACTTCGCTACAATCCCTGAGAAAACAGCAGGGAAGGAAACAAGCACTACACCTATATAAGCTTCAGACATCACAGGAACGTCCTTTGCAAAAGACCAATAAAGGAAAAATCTGTACCTGTTCTGCAGAGGCCATGCAGGTGGGAAGCAGAGGGATCACTGGGAACATGTACTCTAGCGGGTAGATCATAGCCACAAAGGCCATCACAGACATTGAGAGCGCATTATAATCTCGGGACTGCAATACAACCTGCAACCAAAGAAAATCACATTAGCACTGCAGCAACCATCCACTTCTAATACTCCCCCTCAGGGGTACACAAAGATAACAGCCTGTAGGCCTCTGATTTGAGGGCTGTGAACTGATAACCCTCCATTAATCTGTCTGAAAACAAGCTTCAGGTGCTTGAGTGAGAGCAAAACTGTTCCAAACAGGAACCTCAGAAGGAGATATTCCCTCCCCCATAGACAAACTGACTCCAGGCAGTGCAGGAGACAGCTGTTCTAAGCATCCAGCCTACCCTGGTTCTGAAGAGGGCAGAGCTTCCTACGTGCCTGTCAAAGATCAACCCTTCCCTTCATACCTTGTGCTCCAGAAGGATGCAGGTCAGCACCTGTAGGCAAGCATCCACTCCCAACAACTCCAAAGGCAGATGTAGTGGAAAATCCACCAAGGTGAAGCGGGATGGATCGGGAAGAGCAAAGGTCAAAGCCGGCTGCAACTCGTGTGGCAAGACTTCCACATCCACCCTCTTCTGACCAGCGACAGGCATCGGCGAGCGGAGCAGACGGTAGATCCAGGCCTCAATCTCCCGCAGGTCGTGTAGCAACACACTAGACTTTTCTTCCACCAGGAGGGAGCCTGTGAAAATCCGCCACATTGTATCCCTGCACAGAGAGAACAACACGGTTAATACTCCAGGAGCTTCAGTTCACAGCCCTTCCACAAGGCTCTTGCAGGGACACGGCAGATCCACTGGGAGTTCAAGGATGCAGCTAACAAGCATTTGGTCACACAGAGGAATGGAAGGCAGGGATTTAAGCTTACTGAAACAATCGCTGTGGGGAAGTATAAACCTTTCTGTGGCAGGAATCACCACAAGTATGTGTCTAGTAGGAATCAACACAAGTACATCACTTCCATCCGGGAGTTCATTCATTCATCTAAAGGGTTCTAGTTCGGTCCAGATCTCTGAAGATCTCTCATCACCCTGGTGCTTGAAATTCAGCATGCACATAGGATGCTCTCGTATCTCAACCAGAATTGTGGCAGACAGATTCACTATAGGATTCTGCTTCCAGCAGTCCTACAAATCTTTGCAAGAACAGGAACTAAACCCAAGATAATAGAAATATGTCACATCAAGATCTCCCAGATGTTTTGGCATGATAAAATAATCTTTTTCATCCTATTTTAAATTGCACTGTATCATTCTTATGAGCTGAATAACCCAGAATGGATGCATTTCATCTGAGAATATAAATTCCTGAAAGCTGTCTAGAAAGCATTTAGGTACCTTAGCAAAACACGCAGCAATTTTTCCATGCCCCAAGCTAGCGATATGCAAACCTGTAGCTCACAGACAGGCTGGCCAAAATGCATGTACAGTATTGCCCAGGGCCTTCAGAGCTGCAAAACTTGAAACTGGGTCTGACAAGGGAAGTAAAGTGGCTTCTTCACCTTAGCAGTGAAGCCTGCAAACCTGCTGTAGCCATTCTGCAAAAAACTTCAGCCTGATAAATATCTTCAGCTATTGTAATAGATCCCTTAGAATGGTATGTGTTCAGACTAGAGGTTTTACCTCACGGTTCACAATTTAGAAAAAAAAAGAAAAAAAAAAGAAAAAGGAAGGAGAAGAAGGAAGACGAAGGAAGACGAAGGAAGACGAAGGAAGACGAAGGAAGACGAAGGAAGACGAAGGAAGACGAAGGAAGACGAAGGAAGACGAAGGAAGACGAAGGAAGACGAAGGAAGACGAAGGAAGACGAAGGAAGACGAAGGAAGACGAAGGAAGACGAAGGAAGACGAAGGAAGACGAAGGAAGACGAAGGAAGACGAAGGAAGACGAAGGAAGACGAAGGAAGACGAAGGAAGACGAAAGTAAGATGATGACACCGGAGGCTTTATAAAGGAAGAAAAATTAAGGAAATTTAAGAGGTCAAAAGAGGGGCAATTTGAGATTATGCTGAGTAATATACATGTCAGGAACCACGGTGCTTCTTATCCTCCACTCTTTCTTCAGCCGCTTGTAATGCACAGGGCATTAGATTGTTAACAGGCAGGCTCAACCTTTTACAAGCTGTAAGGATTCGGTTTCACCTTTATTCTGCCACCACTTCAAAACTACTCTACTTTTCCAGGTCACAGCTTGCAAATCACACGGTAATTCAAACCTGCTGCTTTACTTCTCCCAGAGATGTATGCTCAGCTTTCCTTCTCTTGCCTTCCTCACCTGTCACTCAGTTCTTCTCTTTAAGAATTATGTCCAACAAGAGCAAATTCTTTGAATACCACATGCCATTCAAACACTGGAATATTTTAGCACCACTTTCAAAAAACAGATGAGCTCACAGAGTTGACAAAACCCATGAAATTTAGCTTTCTTCTGCCTCAGTAATTATCAGACTAAACCAAGTGGCAAAATAAGCTCCCTTGATACATACATCCAGTGGATGGGGTGGGAAGGGAGAAGTTTCGTTCTGGCAGAACCATATTTTCCCCAACAGTCAGTGGGTTCAGGTCATAAGCCCAGGATACTCTCCTAGAACAAGTCCACGGCAGTAGCCCAGTAGGCCACTGCTCTGTGAACAGGAGAGATTTCCCCTTTCATGCAAAATGTAATGAGCTTATAAAGATCAAAATTAGAGATGTCCTGTCATCTTTTGCTTTTGACAAGTTTAACTTGCAGTGTACCAAGCTACTTAACTCATATTATGAGCTATCTCACAGCCCTGTCCATCTTCTTATTGAGATAATCCCCTCCTTCTCCAGAGATTCATTTTATATTTTCACTTTTCAGTTAGCATATTGGAAAGGAAAATATCATCCTGGAAGGTAGGTGTCAGGCACAATAGCACAGATATACATCCATGACTGATATACATACATAAAAGCATTGTTCTTTCTGTACCCTACAGTGCAACAGCTTTTGCTACGTACCCAACATTACAACAGTAGATATGTAAGATTACTACATTACATTAAAAATACACCAAGTTCCTGTTAATTTGCTGTTACCAACCCCCATTCCCATATGCTTCCTAGACAACTCCTTTGTTTTCTACCTCTCCTCCCTCTCCGCTTCAAATATTGTACTTTGATCTCTTTCAGCCGTTCCTGCTTCTCTAGTCTTTTCTCTCCCACGCTGAAGTTCAGATTGTTTCATAAGCTCGTTAAGCACACTTTCATCATCTCCCTCTTGCCCCAAGTGGAAACACTCTGTTATTTCTTGGCTGTTTCTAATTTGCCAGAGAATCAGTCCTGATGTACACTGCCATGGAGCTTATTCACCAAAGGAACGGTAACAGCATCTGTGCTCAGCTTCAGAAAAGATCATGCTCAGTCAGTGGTGCTAGGATAGTGCCTCCTTAGGTGTATAAAACATGAAAATCAGGTTACAGAATCAGACAGAGAAGTTTTAAAGAAATCACCACAATTTTTTTTTGCCTACTGTGATCCTGGGTTTAAACAGCAAAAAGATCTACCATTGGTGTCTATCTGCTTCTGCAAGCACACCTGCAGCCACAATTTGCCATGCAGACAACTGCAGCCCTGGACACAAATGATGGGAGAAAAAAGTTTTCTCTTTCCCTTCAACATACCTCTGCACCCCACGAGGAATCCCCAACTTCTTGCCCAACAATCTCTCACTACAGCAGTCCACAAGTCTCTTGAGGGTGTACAGACATTCACGAAAGGTGGAAAAGAAGGGATAATGACTAAGGATGCACAGAGAAGTCAGAGTGCTGTTCCGAGAGCGATGGCTGCCTTTGGCCAGACGTTTACTGCGCGGTGACCGGTTCACATCTGGGGTTGACTCTGTACTTGGAGCCTGCAGCGAAGAACCGCTCTCCGAACTCTCGGTGCCCACTTCCTCTTGGGGTGCAGATGCATCCCCAGATTTGGAGGTTTTCTGTCCTTCCCGAGCTCGATGCCCCCCTGTGCCTTCTCCCTTCTCCTTGGGTACTCGCTTCTGGAAGGAGCGGTAGAAGTTGACACAGATTCCATAGCGAATGACACCTGTATCCTTGTCTGTGAGCGTGAAGACAAAGGAAGTGTCATCACGGAAGCTCATACGTTTTTGCCGCACACTCAGGCACCCTTCTGGCTGGCAGAAGAACACAACATCAGGAGGCAGAGGGAAGTCCACATGGTCTTCTAGAGGGTAACGTCGCAGCAGTTCAGGAGTCTGAGCAACACTATCACTACTTGGCTGCCTACAAAAAAAGAAAATGAAAAAAACATACATAGTTGACTAATAAAAACAAAAATCTTTGGCATCTCCCCAATAACGTGTCAGGAGCCTGTGGGCTCAGCGTCATCTTTGGTTGTTCTCTCTCCTACTATCCAGGGAAAGTGCAGCTTCTCAGTCACTAGCCACAATGCTCAATCACTAGCACAAGGCCACAATTGCAGAAAAGCTAAATAAAAAATTCTATACCATCATTATGAAGGCCCAACAGGAGCCTGTTCAAATCTGACTGAGAAAAGGACTTTCAGGAGTATGTTTTTCCTAGAAGAACAGCCTATTGTCATGTTTCCCTGACTATGATTTCTAAAATGAATTTAACCACACAGATCTCTGGGCAACACTTGGGTAAGAAATACACCATCCCTTTCCAAATATACAGTCAGATGAAAAACCCCCGCATTTCAGCCATTTATGAACAAGATGAAAAATTAAATGAGAAAATCTCATATCAATTCCTAACTGGGAAAACAAGGAATTTCCTAGAAAGTAATTCAGATAAATGGTGGAATGATATGGAAATCATCCTGTAAAAATTTCATTTAAAAGTTACAGCAACAATAGTTATATATATTTGTGTGTTTGATTATTAAGATGGATTTGAAGTGTAAGTTACTATAAAAGCTGTGTAGTAACATGCAGACATATTTAACACTGTAGCTCACCAACCTTCGTACCACAAATCACTAACAAAACACAAAGACAAAAAGGCAATACTGTTTATCCCTAATTTTCCACCAGAATAAGAGATTATTTCAAGGTATTAACTATTTTCCTACCACTCCTTTTCATGAAAGTTACCAAATAACTACCAGAGGAATAGTATGAGATCCACATAGCGAAGGAAGAAAATACATCCCAGAACAAGCTCTCTTTGATTTGACCCCTTTGTTATGAAGTCTGATCTCCTATCATTTTCTAAAGTAACTAGTATTTAGTATCATGTCTACTAAATGGGATGCAGGAGACTTGGCTTCACCAACACTCTCCTATGGGATGTAATACAAGACACTTTCTCTTCTTGATACTTTATATTTGCCCATTTCAAAACACTCGCTTTTCTCTTATGTGAGAGGTAAGAAAACCCAAACAAGTACTAATAGAATGCTTGTCATTGACAAAAGAAAATCACTGGTGTAAATAGCTCTGCTGACTAATTCTCCCAAACTAATATGTTATTAAAGAAAAAGTGAAAATGCTTTCATAATAAAGCATGAATTAGTAACAAAATTGATAGTACCCTGTACAGTTAAGTACTGAAACACTGTACAAAAATAAAAAAGAAACCCTAAAAAGCTTTTATGTATTAGTGGACACAAATAATGCATCATCTACTGAAGAAGAAATGTCAAATAATTCTGGTACTGTTTAGAGAGTCTATTTGGCGGTAAATGGTTTAAAAGAATGTCATCAAAGTACCAGTGAATATATCATCAGTTCAACCCTTTGCAGTACTATCAGCTACAGATAGAAAGGCAGAGTCTTCTCAGACATTGAGAAAATTTGCATTTAATAAAAGGGAATGCTTCCAAAAGGCATTGCTATTTGTGCTCGGTGGATAATACATGCAACGCTAAAGGCCACATGGAGCTCCTAAGGACTTGGCAGTAGAAGCTGCTCCAGTCAGCTCCATCTCTTATCACGGGCATTCACTGAAGTCCCTGATGAGACAACAAACCTCTGAGCATCAGCAATGCAGCTACTGCTGCCCAGTAAACAGCAAGAGAGCTACAGAAGTCCAGAAGTTCTGCTAGCAAATTAAGTGAGAACATCAGACACTATAAGTATCACTGGAGGACGTAGTTAACATTTCTTCCCTCTTCTTGTCCTGGTCAGTGACAAACATATGGAAAACTTGGTTATATTTTTCTACAGACAATAAGAAGTAATTAAGCTATTATTCTGTCCATAAAATACAACAATAAAAATAGTTATTACTTAGGTTTATGTAATTTCTTCCACTTAGCCTACTTAAATACCACACTCAAAGTATTCTGAGAAGAAAATGGGAGGTAAAGCAACAGGCTGATGCACATAAACCACTGATATTTAGAAATGGAAGTAAAATACACTTTGGAATACATCCATTAAATACACTGGCAGAAAGTTACTGCATAAACTTTGAACAGAATAAAGAAAAATAACATTTACTGAGTACATGTGTATTTGACAAACAGAAGAAATATCAACCCCACATTTCATATATGCTTTAAGTAAATATGCATAACATTTTATCTATTGATCATTAATAAGACTTAAAAAAAAAAAAGCATTCATGTCATTCCTATGAGGATAAATGAGTATTAGAGGGCGAAACAGCCAAGGCAGGCAAGTTCTAGATTATTTTTTGAAAACTGAGTTTACAGACTATACTTCAAAAGCTAGAAAAGTAACCCCAAGCTAGTATTTTACTTGCATGTGGCTTTCAGTATTTTCAGTTTGTAAGTCCCTCTATCCTGGTGCCAGTAGAAAAAAAGAAGTTCAGATACACAGGCTACCAGGGAGTCACCTATAAACAGGCCACTCTTAGTCACCCTTTGCAGACCCTTGAAATGAAGTGTAAAGACCATAGGTTAAAAACCTTTGGCTGCACCAGTATCTTTCAGAACGTGCTCTGGCTCCAGCAGATGCCCCCATGATGACAGCATTCTGCACGTGTTCCTGGCAGCACACAAGGCTTCATCAGCGGACATTGGGCTATTTATTCCCACTCTACTCCCCGAGCAAAAGCAGAGTTGAGGCTCTTTTACATTACCTGGCTCCAATGATCACAAGATAGTCAAGTAACCGAGGGCAGATTTTCTTTTTCTGCACCATTGTCCTTGAGGTCCCTTTTTATGTCATCTCAGTGAACTTCTGTTCATCAATCCAGCAGTCAATTATCCAGCCAGCCGGGGTCGACTGCCTTGGGGAACAGAATTTGCTTGGAACTGTCTGGCAAGTCCAACCTACCATCAAGAAAAATAAGAGTGTCAAAAGCACAATCAGGAATACGAAATACACAGAAACAACTTTATAACTTTAATCACATTCCCAAAAAAAAAAGCCTCAGTGTTCTGTGCAGTCATGGCCATCCACAGATCTTTCTCTTCATGAGTACAAAACCACGACCACATGCCCACAAAAGCAGAGAGCTGAAAAACACACAAAAGAGTACAAGAGGATCTCAAGGAAGACCACAGACAGAGCAGCGTATCACTGGCAAAGAGCTATTCATGAAACGGTTAGAGGCAAAAGTATTGTTTAGACAAATCCCTGGGATTCCTACAGTGCTTGGAAAGGAGCTTTAATTGGCAATTCTGTGCAGTTAAACACAACTGAAGAAAAAAATGCAACCTGAACATTATCTGTCTGATAAACAGAATAACTACAGAAGGGGTAACATCAGAAGAATTCCAATTTGATATAATACACCTCACCTGCCCAAACTTGGATGTGACCTACGGCAAGAACAATCTCCCCAATCCCCAAGGACTGCGATCTCTAACACTTTTTCTGTGAAGATACAGAACTGCAGTTCTACAGAATTGCAGTTTGCAATCACAAAAGTACTTCTTGTAAATCATACTGTGTCTTTCACTTACTTTAATCAATTCCATTTATCTGGCTTATCTTCACCATTTGCTCAACACCCATGCCTCGTACAGCTACTTTCTCTGCCCATTTTACAACAGAAAAATCCTCTTGGCATGACTGTTATTTTACTGCAGAATTACTATTTGTCAGTAACTATGCTTAATAGACATCCAGAATTCAGTAAGCACTGTAAAATTAGTCCTTCCAATCCTACCATTCATATTTCACTGAATTAATGAAAGAGAGGAAAACAAAAAATCTTTAAAAGTAATCCAGTTCTGTATTACAATGTTCCCTGCCTACATTTGGAAACAATCTGAAAACAGAATTTTTCTGAAACAGAAAGTTCTCAGAAAATCTAGAATCAGAGATGCTCAAACTGTACTACAAGTTTACTGAGCATCCCAACGAAAACATTAATGAAGTTATTTTATATTAAAAAAATGAACTGATTGCCTTTTGGGGCATATTCATAGTAAGGTTTCTATTTCAGTTCATGTTTACATCCTAAGGCCATGACATAATTCAGAGAATTACTATACTAAACTCCTTCTGTTCTGGAGCTCAAAGTTTAGATTTTATTTGTATAAAAGATTTACTGACAATTTGAAAGTCTCAGCAAAACTAGGTAATTTTCTTGATGTTTCTCTCATTACTTCACAAACAAAAGCTATTTAAAGGCACTGTAGCTGTCAGCATCTCGCAACCATGTTCAAAGTCTAGCAACCGAATTGCTTTTTTCCCAACCCTTCACATTCCAGGTACAGAGTTGGGGAATTTTATTCATAAGCCCTCCAAATACCAGAAAGAATACAAACACACACAAAACAACTACGCATACGATTTGTCAGAAAAGGAAAATCACACCACTCAGTATTAATTATGGAATAACTAACTGAATGAAACCCTAACCCTCACACACCCAAAATCCCATATTTTTAAAAACTTTGTGGCACAGTTTTAGAAGATCCTCAGCTACAGTAGTTGTAGGTTCCTAAGTGACGGCACTATGAATTACCTTCTCTGAGCAGCAATACTTTAATAAATTATCTTCTGTGAACAACAGCAAAGCTCCTGTTTCTTCATTTTAATGATATTATTGAAAACATTGTAGAATCTGTCCTGCAAGAGCTCTTGATCCAACGTATTCTGCAAATATCTTGGCATACATAAACTTGAGAGGAACTAAACAAAGTTGGGATGATCAAGTTTATATTTTTGCCTTCAGTTTGAAGACCTATTTTGTTTGTTTTGTGGGGTTTTTGGTTGGTTGGTTGGTTGGTTCAGGTTTTTTGTTGTTTTTTTTTGTTTTGGTTTGATTGGTTTTCCAAATAGCTTTACCCAGAACTCTTTAAGGAACTCACTGTTTACTTATGTGTACAGCACGACGGGCTAAGTTACCACAAGGTAACCTAGAATTATTACTTTGAAGAAGTTCCACTAGTCATATGTTCTTCCTCTATGAGACTATTCTACCCTTCAGTGAAGGCGGAGAAAGTAAATTGCATTTACAATGGTATAAAAACACATGCAATGACTACAGACTACCTGAGAGGCTACAAGTCCACAACCTTGGCTTACCTTTCAGTAACTTGCCCATACCCTGTGGTTTTTCTCCTATTCTCTAGCCTGGAGAATACTTCTTACAACTGCAATCCATTACCCACCTTTCTCACAGTTCTGCAAAGGAGGTAGCGAGGTATGCAACATAAAGACCTCCATCAAAACCTTAAATTTTCAAAATTGTATCCCAGCAGACCAGTACAAGCAACATATGCAAGGCTTCCAATGACCTTGGAACGGCTGAAGCTGTGATACCATACATAAAAGATTGTCAGTTTTAAAAAAAAATACCTGAGCACTTCCTGAGATTTCTGATTTCTACTGCAACACAGGGATACTAGACTGATGCAGATATTCTGCAAGGGCTTCTAGAGCCTCCTTTCCTTAGCTGCTTACTCTTAACAGGCCCATAGTTACAGTGAGACATAAGACCACAAAGGCTTTATTTTGGAAGATGAAGTTTTGTTGGATTGGAGGAAGAAGTAGAAGAATTAGAATCAAGATTAGTTCTTTTGTCTTCCCCTATTCAATCTGTTGCTTCTTTGGAGATGTAATAAAGGCTGATGATGGCAATTAAGGAGCATTAGATCAATATTTGCTGGAACTGACCTTCCTACTCTTGGTTGGAATCAGACACCACAGCTGATGATGTGTATAAACCGACACAAACAGGCACTGCAGTCCCACTTCTCCCTGACTGCCAAAAGCTTGATTTCAGGCCAGAGTAATTCCCTCCCCTGTACCGGCAGAAGTGCTTGTGCAGTTACGTGGTGAACCAGATCGTGGAATAGATATGGACTAAAACTAACACCCTCTTCTCTCCTCCCTTGCCACTTTTGTTTTTACTAGGTTATTTCTATGACTTTGTTCATGAAATGGCCACACAAATGCTTGTGCAGGCCCAAAGAAAAGGTAGAAGTAAGCAGCTAAGGAATCTGGAAAATCTGATTGAACACAACATGATCACAGAACTACAGGCTGCTCTACAGGCAATAAAGAGGTAAAGCAGGTTCTTTCTCAGAGATTCTAGCTCCTAGATTTTACAGTACATTAGAACAGGAAGAGATCAAACCAAATACTTCCACTTCTCTTCCATACTGGCATTTGGACATGAACTGAGAGACCATCTTGACTCTGAGATGGCACAGGTTTGACAATGATGGTCTCTCCTCTCTCTCAAGCTGCTTTAACTTCAGGTGGCTTCTTCTGAAAAGGTATTCTGCATTATGCTTTCTCTTTGCAAACACCTCGGGACCACCGCTTTGAAGGCTGAATTCTCAAGCAATGCTTGAGAAGAAACTTTATATAACTTCAACACAAAAAAAGGAGAAAAACAAAGTAGTGAAGGCCACCACAGAAACATACTGCACAAACATATCACATATGAAAGAATGCCATAATTTAAATAAGCACTCATATGGATGGCGAACAGGTTGGTGAGAACTAGCACTACCCACGTACTGTAGCAGCTGCCAGCAATACTCACGAACCAGCAGAAATTGGCACAGTAGCCCAGACACAAATACAAAGGCCAGAGCCAGCACTAACCCACGGCCTACCAGTAACTCAAGTCAAAAAAGTGTTCAAAACAACACTTCTATTACTGGTACTACTCTACACTTCAAAATTCTCCAAGCACCCACACTTTAGGTTGTATCACAATTTCTTAGAGGACAATCTGGATGATATTCTGCAATTTAAAGTCCTCCCAGAAATAAAAGTCTACATAAACACACACACACTCATGAAAAGCACCACACCACAGAACGGATATGGTAGCGTGAAGGAACTGCAGCGACTTCTTATCAGTTCAGAGCCATCTGTGTCAGACTGATACCCAGCATTATAGTCCCCAGAGACATGAATTGCGCAGTACCCTTGCCACATCTACCCCTTGCAGTCCCCAGTCTTTTTAAAGGTATCTTTTCTTTCCAGACACAAAGCTAGAGGCACAAAGTCATTTAGTTGAAGAATAACTGGAACACAAACTGTTAACCCAAATTAGCTCACAGCCATTTTCCTCAAACAGAAGCTTCCAGTTTTGTAAGTCCAGCCTTACACTCCACTGTACAAGAGTCAGCAGGTATTTCAATCACTGCTTGAAAAAATGACATGAAGACAGCAGAAGGTTATTTTCCAACAAGCAGATGTTAAGTCCTGCTTTCCTTGCAACTCTTCCATAGTTTAGGATGGTACAGGAATAGGCTTCTCCTTTCATTATCTCCAAATTTTATCTGGTACAAGGATCATCCTTCACAATTCACCGGTGCATGGATACCTTTATAACATAAATCAGGGTCATACAATTCAATTTACTAATGGATTGAATGAATAGCATGCAATGGGACATTAATTTCTAAGAGAAAGAGAAGAAGTTGTGAAGGAGATAGAAAGAATTACAGGACAGAAGCCACATGAATTCTGGTTCATTGAAATCTCGCCTTGCAAAACACCAGATTTCCAGCCATGTCCAAAAGGAACTAAATTTTCAGTTCTAAAATGTCCTTGGAACATCTTGAATTTCTATTTATCCTCAGCCAAGACAGTCTGTACTCAGTTCAGATCTATACCCACTATGCCTGACCTTATGGCACTGTTTGCTGTGAACTCAAGATCCATACCAATGGGACTAAACTGAATGCTGAAACAAACAAAGATAGAGCCAGGAGTTTCAATGCCCAATTTTTGGTCAGTTTATGTTTCCATTTCTCACTTTACACACCTTGAGTATGCTGAGACAGCTATCTGCTAAGCTATGAGAAATAGGTGCAAGTACCTCAGGACCAACCAATCTCACCTGTGTGGCCAGGAACCCCACTTAACTCACTGTACAACTGGAATCAACACAGTGTGAAGCACTATATGAACTACTAATTGTAGCTTTGACCTGTACTTAGACATTTTAATAATCTTTATGGAATCTTTACCACTGAAATTTGGGTTACTTCTTCCTCAAGGCTGTTTCAAGTGATTCCAACCATTATCTCTGGTATAGTACATACTATTTTTGCTTATACTAAACTTTTAAAGAAGCAGACAAGCAGTCCCCATTTCATATGAGCCATTTTACACTTTCTCTGCTTAGTAGCTGTATTAACATTAAACACTGCTAGTGGTTTTATACTTTAAAATATGCAACATTGTAGGAAGCCCATTATCCCTATTACCCAGAAACTACAGTGGCTCTACTAACGCAAGAAACAGAAATGACAGTGCAGATGAGTTGAGAACATACCCCCCTTCTCCAGAGCTTAACAGAACACGGAAGAATTTCTGAAGTCAGACCTGGATGGACTTGCTATACTGGTGCAGCTGCTTTGTGTGTTACCATCCACCTTGGCAAGGCAGCAGTGCATGCCAACGCTGCGACTCCTACATACTAGCACTTTGGCACCAAAAAAAAAGAAAAAAAAAAAAAAAAAAGAGGCACTTTCAAAGCATTGCAAGCATGCCTAAAACATACAATGGAGTATTTATCTACTATGGTTTGTCTATAATATAGGTGTGGTTCTATTAAATGCCTAGGGATAGTTCCAAGCATAACAAATCACCCAGTAGAGAACAGGACTGCAGGCAGTTTCTAAAAGCATCCTCCCTGGAGCACAAGCATCACTTGAGTCAGTAAGAGTTCCTTACAGATAAAACAGCAGATGCATCCCAACTGCTTCCACTTTCCATCCATCCAACCATAAAGCTCAAGGGAAAGGACAGACTACATCTGATTAAGGAGAACTAGAGAATGAATTGTGAAAACAGTTTTTGGCAATACAAAAAGACATCACTGGAAACCCTTCTGAAGAGTGATAATAATTTAAAGATTTCTTCCTTTCCCACTATTAAATTATATTATCTCTTTGCCTTCTGAAAACAGTACTAACACAGCCAAACATCTTTAGCTCCATCTCCATTTTCCAGAGCAAAATGGAGATATCATGGATAGGGATGCTGACAAATAGACCAAACATGACCAGAATGAGTTCACAAACAGAAGTACCATGCCACACAGACAGAAGCCCTTCCACAGCATCACAGAGTGAAGCTGGAGTGATTTGGGTTCTCGGTTGCTATAGGAACAGTTTTCCCTGTCCTTGTCATATGCTGGCCCTTCAGCAGTGCATCCTCGTTCCCCCCTGCTTCAGCCAAATGCTCAGCTAAGGCAGCCTGCTGTACCTGCAAGGCCATGCAGTCGCCACACATGCACATGCTGTGAAAACAGCCCCACAGGTAATCTGATTCAGATCAATCTCCATAGCAACCCAATCTTTAGTCCCCAGATCTTAGCCCGGCGGGGCTATTTATAGAGCAGCTGCAGCGCTCCCCCCGCTCTGCTCCCCCGCCAAAGCTCCCAGCCCTGCTACAAACAACCTTCACCCCGGCACAAGGGCCGCCTGGGGCTACGCCGAAACCTGCACCTCCTGGCACCTGCGGCCCTGAGCTAGATGACAGCGTAGCATCTGCAACACGCTAAATGCCTCCCAGTGGGTGAGGTTTTCCATATCCACGAATACTACAAATATCAGAAGTCATCATTGCTCGTGGAGAGCTGAGTACCAACGGCAGCTGACAAAATCCTCTTACCCAGGTACCCACAGGATGCTTCCACAGACACTCGCTGACATCCAGTCTTGCACAAAAAGGATGTGCAAAGTGTGCGAACACAAGCGTGCAATCCTAACTGGAACTTGTGGGCAGCAGAAAACACAAAGGAGTGGTCCCAGCAGGACCTGCCCCACAGGAGCACAGCTGGACCCACCAGGAGATATTTGAAAACCACACAGCTGGGACATTCATCTACTAATTGTTTTTTTAAAAAAAAAATACATAAGAAAAAATCAAGACCAAGGCCCTGAATAAGCTGTGAGAGATAAGCATGAGAAAAAGAACAATATGTTATTACTGTTATTCATTTTATTCTACTACACTCTTGGGGAAAACCATCAACAATAAATTAATGCAGGAGAAACATCCAGTTTCTACAGTATGCTACTTGCTAACAGGAAGGAGATGACAGATTTTTAGCCTCAGCCTCAGTTAATTTTGCACGCTTCAATTTAGGGTAAAGACCTTATTCTCCTCCCTTCCTTTACTGCCTGCAACACCTCTCTCACCATCCTCCCTGCAGCTCCTCATAGTGCAGGGCATGCAGAGCACTACTCATCATCTTCTCACAGAACATAAATTCCGGCATAAAAACCCTCTGTCATTCTGGTCAGTTCTCACGCTCTACACTGTTTGAATTTAAATTCACATTTTATTTAAAAATAATCTCCAGGGATTTGCACGAGACTACAGTAACACAGTAGCTTGGGCTCCCTGCCCGTCACTCAAGTCTGTCCCTTTTTTTCCCTCCTGCTGCAACCACCATCACAAAATACAAGGGCCTTCTCATCTGTTTCTACTTCATCAGCTTTTCATCAAACCTCAAAACTCCAGTAGCAGCTGGGTGTGGGGGGCAGGAAGTCAACCCAAAACCTCAAAACCTACACAGCACCCCCAAACTGAATTAGTCTCACCTTCTGCAACCACTATGGCACTACATTATTTTCCAAACCAGAACCACTTTCAGCCTAAGTTCTGAGCTGAGAAACTTTCCCGCTGCTTTTGCGTGCAGCTGAGACCCCAGCACCAACAAGATGTTTCCATTGCCAGCCCTCTGCCCAGTTCCCGTTTGAGAAGCAGGTCACAGTTCCCATAACATGGGCACCAGCAGGTTTTTTTTTCCAAAAGCCAAACACTGCAAACATACAGCCATAAAAAATTAACACAAAACAACAAAGCATGTGACACTTAAATTGAGATAACTGCTGGATGCAGCTCAACTGTTAAATTATTCAGGGCTCTCCCCCGCCATGGTGAGCAGCTCCGAGCCAGGAGCTCAGAGAAGAGACTGGTACAAAAGGACAGCAGGTTGCAAAGTCACACTGCAGGCAAACAGCCAGGAGTGCACCAACGACTAGTGGCTTCTCCTCTCACATCGGTTTCAAGCTGTTCATCTACTCATTTGACGTGTGACATCACTCATGGCACAACCTCCCCCACATACAGGCACACACAACTCTCCTTCCTGAAGAGAAATGACAGGCTCACTGGGGTTCCCACAATAAATTCCAGCCATTTATAAGGCAAAAAAGGGAGACATTCACAACCAGTGTGAAAACACTGAAACATTGCTCAGGATAATGAGAGTTGGAAAATAAAGAGGAGTATTTGAAATAATCCAGTTATTTGGCTGTTGTTAGCACCATAGAACTGGTACTCAGAGCTTCACATCTGTTTTGCCTCACCTTAGAAACACTCAGCCTGTCTCCCTATGTGTGCCATCTGCCTTGTTATTCCTTCTCTCTGTGCACCTTCCCCTTCTCATCATCGAAACTGTGGAAATTACTACTCTCAAACTGATCCTACTATTAATTTTGGTGATAAATCATAGTACCAGCTGGTCAAAACTGAAAGGAAAGCAAAGCATTTTTTTCCCTGCTAGAGCTCTGGGACGTGGGAAGCACATGTTTGGCAGACTCACCCACACATAAATATTGGAGCAAAGAAGGGACAGGAACCACCTCAAGCAACTGTTAGGGCCAGTGAGTGACAGAACAAGGGGTCCTGAGAGGACCTTCTAGACAACAGCACTCACCATGGCAAAGGAGGGAGGGGAAACACAACACCTGCTGGATTTGTCTGAAGTCTAATGAGAGAAAGATGGAAGAAATGAGGTGCTCTAGAGGCAAGAAGCAAGCACGTCCAACTCGCAGCTCCAGCAGAGCACAGTTCAACCGCTATGAAGCGGAAACAGACACAGACACGGCAGCAGAGCGGCTCACTGCTCTCGGGTGAAGCAATTTTGGTGAATACCCATTTCAATTCTTAACCGTCTTTCTCACAAAAAGGTCTCCTCCTCTCCTCTCTCCTCTCCTCCTGCTGTCTGACGCAGAGGCAGAAGTTCCCCTCTCCCACCGCAAGGGTCTTTCCAGAGCAGGTAAAATACACACATTTGATACTCACAGTGGGAAATTCAGTTAGAACATAAAGGGAAGCAGGACACAACCCAGGTGCTGAACTCACAGACAAGACAAGGAACATATTAAGGAAAAAAATGCTGCTCTGCTTGTAAGATAACACATAGTTCCTGGAGGTTATCAGATACCCAGATTGACAGCAATATATCTTCGTCCCCTGGGTAAAAAACCCAAGGTTAATTGCCTGATTATCACAAATATCACTTGGAACAACTGTTTATAAACTAGTTACAAAGAAAAGCAAGCAGTGCCTAGGAATGCAGCATGAGAGCCGCCTCAGCAGAGGCAATTCAGGCATATGCAAGCAGCACCTCTTTCTTTTTCATCACTGCAATGGTCCTGCTAATAGTGGTGATTAAAAGCAAACACAGCCTCTCACAATTCAGTGGTTTCTGGGCACCAAAAGACACAGCCTCCCCGTCTGGGAGTTCTCCTGGCAGTATGTGGGTTATTTCTTCAGAGTTTTGCTGGGTTTGGGGTTTCAGTTGGCTATTCTAGTTCCAAGAAGATGATAGGGAGCATGTTTCTCAATCATCAACAGTAATTTTCATGTGGTCGTGACAGGTTTAAAGGCCTCCAGTGACAGATAACCTAATCGCTCTAAAATTATTTTCTAGCTCAGACAACAGAGCGAAGACCTGCTGAATTATATGGGCTCAGATACAGAGAGTGAACAGGAGGTCGTTGTAACAGTTCTTCATAGCTCTTGAGGTGGAGAAGAAAATGCAGCAAATCCTTCCATCATCAAAAGAAACATCACAATTATTCCACAGATTAACAGATTATCCCACTAAAAACATTCCCTTCTAATTGATACCTCATGCTGCTCATTCTTATTTCACTTTGTGTCTCATTAGGTCACCGAAGATGCTTTTCCTTCATGAAAATTCATACCCTGAGATAGATGGAGATCGTTTAAACTGGCAAAGCGCTATTAATCTTGCATACCAAGCTCTTGTTGTTGTTTCTAAATCCTTTCCTCATTGCTGCAAATCCCCTATTAGTAGTTGCATTCTGTATTTTCTACTAGTGCATTGAATAACTACGTCAAAGCCTTTCTGCTGAGGGGCTGCCCGGAAATTTAATGCAGTATTTCTTAAATGCAGGCACAACAGAGCCAAAGGACATTTGCAGGAATTAATCTGGGTTGTAATATATGCATTGCCTGTCTCCAATTCCTTCCTAATGGAAAGTGAAACATCCAACCCTGTACTTGATTTTAACAAAAAAAAAAAAAGAATCGATTTCCACGTTATAAGCATGACAGCACTACCCAGCTAGTTAAAAAACTAGAGTGTGATGTGACAGGCAAGTCACTAAATTTTATATCATTTGTTATCCACTCTCATGCACTAGATCTCTAAGAGTATTTTTCCCCAAAAAATAATCTCTCTAACAAGCATATGGGGAAGAAGTATCAGAGAAAATCTATTCGTTCCAGTGTTGTAAATCAAAAACTGTGAAGAGATTTATTCTCTTAGAAATCAGCGGTACTTCTGACTTGCTAATACCATAAATGTTCAGAAGTATTTCGTTTTTCAACTGACTCATTGCAAAAGATATTAAATGGACCAGGTTCAACACCTTTCCAGAGATATATCTAGTATATTGTTTATACATAACTTGAATATCTGGTATGGTTTGAGGTGAGAGGGGAAAAAGCTATAAATGATGAGGCTCTGTGACCCTCAACGCAAGAGAAAAAAAACCCACAAACACAACAAAGCCAACATTAATTTAATTTAGGAAGATGACATGGCCAGTGGTTTAGTAAAAGCTGAGATGCATTGATGCTTCTACCATTTCTACTGAACCATCGATCCTGATACTCTAAAGCCTAAAAAGCTACTTTGGCTAGGTGGGCACAGCTTACTGCTAAAAATCCTTTAAACTTTTATTTCTCCGTCTGCAAAATCCTTCCGAAACAGACTGAAGTTGGATGCCTTGTTTGCTTTCAAAAAATTACAGAATTACACCAAGGTTGAAGAAGATATTTGGCCTCCAGCATATTTATGTTTTTCCATGAAAACTTTGAAATAGAAGACCTATTTTTTGTCACTTGCTACACAGCCTGTGGTTCACCACCATTCATGGCTTTGGCACATAACACAAACATCATCAAAATATATATTGGCCATATTATGCATTTTGTATGGAACATTCTTTCAGTGTGGACATTATTTTCCTTTTAGCCCATCCAGTAAAACTAGAACTGTTTTAAAAGTAGTAATAATGTGGAAACTAATGCAGTAGGAGTAATTTGTTAATCTGGAAAAAAAAACTCCAAACTCCAGACTTGCAATACAACTGCAGCACCACTGGATAGGCATGTGCAAGATCTTTATTGCAGAGAGGCTATTATTATCTTCCAAACAAAAGTGTTCTAGAGACCTGCTGATGATTTCCCATTTTGTTAAACACACAGTAAGATGCTTAATGAGTGTATAATTAATTCCAGGGTATATTAAATGGGGTCCGAGGGCTATGCATTTTCTAACAATACAACAGTAAAGCAAAAGAACTATTTTACAGCAGGAATGACTGATCAGTTCTGTATTACATAACACACTACGAGGTGATGGAAAGATTAGATCCCGCAAAAACTGCCTTTTGGCTGTGTTAGATGTCTGAGGTGCTCTCTTTGATATGTCAGGATTGCAGATTTTCATTAGTGCTGAAAACAGCAAGTACCTCCTGTGCCCATCCAAAACAGCTGCCAATGTTCAAGCAGCGTAAAGTCCAAAAAATGAAGACACTTCCCAAATAACCTATATTTAGATGACTTTGGTACGGTTATGTGACCCTCAGGACGCCACAATACATCTTCCCTCCCCTTCCTTCTGGCTGCCAGTAACATCCTTTTTGCAGATAAGTGATGCTGCAAAGAGCACGGCAAGGACACTTGAGAGCACACCAACAGAAATGCTGACCCAGAGTTGCACTGAATGTAGAGAAAATGGCTGGCTTGCCCAGGGAAAGCACCACATATTGCCAGACTCCCAGTTCCACGCCATCGCCATGGGGCTGCAAATTTATAATGTATGTTATTTTGTGTATGTCTGAAAACAGTGTGGTATATGGGCGAGCTGGGGAAAAAAGGGAGAGAAGAAAGCCAGATAACAAATCAGTTTCCTCCAGGGCTTATCATTTCTCTAAGCAATGCTTTATCGTGACTCCACACAAACAGTAAGGCAGACCAAGCTTTCTTCCCCCCCTCCACATGGAAATAAGAGTGAGCAACACAGCAAGGTGGTGACACCCATTTCTAACGAAAACGTGCTCTTGATTTATAGGAAATTGCCTAGCATAAAGTGGATTTCCTATTCTATTGTCTTGGGGAGTAACAGGATCTGCTGTTCACAAAACCAGGAGTAAAAAGCACCTTTCCAGTCACATTAGAGCAGAAAAATCCCTTCGCAAGCTGCACATCTCTCCTCGCCAAAGCGGATCGGTCCGTCCTGCGGGTCCCTGTTACCTGCCCTCGCTGTCCGGTGCGCTCTCCGGGCAGGGAGCCGGGCGAAGCCGCTGCGCTGCCGGGCCCGGCCCTGCCCGCCGGCCGCCCCGCGCGCTCGCACCCGCCGCCGGCCGAGCCCCCTCCCCGCCCGGGCCGCCCCCCCCAGCCAGCCCCGGCGCGCCCCAGCCCCCGCTCCGCTGCGAACCCGCAAGCGACCCCCCAGGGGCTGCTGCCCGCTCCCGCCCGCGGACCGCTCCGCCACGGGCGGGCTGCCGGCAGAGCCCCGCGGCGACAGCCCGGAGCGGCCGCGCCGCACAACCGGCCACGGGGGCGAGCGGCCCCGCGCACCCCGGAGCCAGAGCCCCGGGAGGATAAAGCAGCGCTCGGCCGGCCCCGCTCCCCGGAGCGGCGGGCCGCCGCCTCTGCCGCTCCCGCAGTGACCTTGCGGAAGGGCTCGCCGTACCGAGCATCACCTCAGCGCCCGGCCGGGCGGCTGCGGCAGAGCCAGAGGCGGGCGGGGGGGCCCCGCCGCCAGCTGTCCGGGTGCGGATCACCTCCGGCAGCGCCGGCCGGCCGGGCTCCGCGCTCCCCTGCCCGACCCGCGCGTAGCGGCGCTGGGGCCGCCTCCCCGCTCCGGACACGCGGGCGCTCGCACCGCGCCCCCCGCACGGCCACGCGCCCCGCTCACCTGCCCCGCGCCGCCACCGCCCCCCCGGGCCGCTCTGCGCCGCACGGCCAGTTCCGCATCGAGCGCCAGGAGCGGGACGCGCCACGGCCGCCCGCAGGGAGGGAGGAGCGGAGCGAACCACTCGCACGGACGGCGGGGGGACCACCCCACCGGCCTCCCGCAGGGGGGCGCTGCAGTGCACGCAGACGCGGGAGGGCGCGGAGCCCAGGCCTGCCCGGCCTCTGCCGCCGTCACGGTGCCCGCCGCCCCGCCTCAGGTGTTACCGGGCACGGCGAGGGGCGGCCGGCCGGCTGAGGGCGGGAGGGGAAGAACGCTGCGCACACAGCTCTGCGGAGGAGGCTGCGGCCGGGCCGGGGCGGGTGAGGAGACCCTGGCTTCTGCGATTCTAACATTTCTGCCACGCAAAGCGTCGGATTCTCTCTAACCTCGGCCTCACAGCAAAGCCTGGCTCAAGGCAAGCAAGGGCAGCGAGGATAAGGAAATGCTGCCTTACAAGGAGGAGATCCAGTGCTGTGCACTTTCACACTCTGTGTACTGGGCTACTTACTTACTGATTTGCTGCTGGCTTCATAAGATTACAAGAGAATCTGGTTATAAAAAGCTTGAGATACAGCTTTTTAGGTTAATTCCAAGTTCCTATAAACTAGTACACTGCACAACCCTATCCATTTATTAACAAAACCAAAATTACTAAAACTCAAAAGTTGAACCAGAAGTACTTCAAGTATCCCAACACTTTAAAAAAAAGGTGCAAAATGATGAAATACTTTATTTGATATTCCACATCTATACTCTTGTGCATTGTGGAGGAATGGGTATTTCAGAAATACACGCGTCTTTTCTTCCTCCTCCTGTTGATCTGAATATTGTGAACGAATATTCACTGTTGCATAAGGGTCCAGCTAGCAGGGAACACTGCCAAGGACTGTAGTTCAAGCACCCCATGATTTCTGCAGAGGCAAAATTAGGAGAATTAATTCCAGACAGAGAGGGTGCAGAGACCCAACAGCAGGACTGAGTCTCAAGCCTAGGTAGCATTTTGCAAATACAAAAGTACAAAGGACCACTGATCTCAAGAAAAGTTCTTCCCCCACACCTGGCTTACTTGAGCTCACTAGGCTGAACCGGGAAGCTGCTATAAAACTAAAAACTGTACTGATTTGCACTTTAAAAAAAGTGAATATGAATATATAAACAAGGAACTTATATTTTATTACATGATAATGAGAAGGGATGGAGAAGCAAGAGGCAAGGAAAACCACCATTTTCACCACTGCTATCAACAGCAGCATCATGGGTTGTACCTTGAAAATTACTCAAAATTACATGCAGTTTTTATCTTAATAAAAATGAGATGCAGCTCATAATGAAGAAAATTAATGTAAAAATGAAGCTGCAGCTTCATTACCATTGCCTCTGCCTGTTGACAGCCTCATCTTTAGTAAATCCTTGGAGTAGGGCCCATCCACCCTCTAATCCACCCAGGCCTGGCTTGAACTCTTAAGCTCTGCTCATTATTTCCCACCTCATACCCTGCTGCAGCTTCCTATAAGCCTATTCCTGTTCCCTTTTCCTCTGGTTTAGTAGTTTCCAATTTAAATTTTATAACCCTAACACAGAGGCTTCAGCAGAACAGCATGTGGCGTGGAGCCTTGCTGAGCTGACAACGGCTTTCCCATTGCGGCAGAGGATCTCCCCATGCTGAGGAAGCCGCTGATGCTGCACAGCTCTCTGCTTCTCCTATGCTGATCATTTCTGCTGTATTCATGCATCAGCAGCTGGGATCCTGCTGAAATCCACTCAACAGCCAGGGGAGCACTGGACTCCCATTTCAATTTTGGCAAGCCACGATATGCAGAAAATGGAGTAGAGCACATGGAATAAAAGGGTTAAATTCTGCATGTAGTTGTACAAGTCAAGGTGAGGTATGTAGGGATAATTTATGGTCTTCATGACATGCACTTAAATCCACTTCACCTCTTAGCCAGCTCTGGCACAGAGCTAAAAACCTCATACTAGACCCAAAGAAACTGCCTGTGGTTGCGCTGCTATTTCTTTTTCACCACTTCTTGCTTCTCCCCAGCCTATACAGTCACTTTCGTATCAGCTTTGAGCTTGTTGCATTAAGGACTTATTACACCCTCCTCCAGTCTAATGACAGCACAGAGAACATAAAAATCCTGTATTAGGCTTTATTATTTTATATAAACATTAACATTTCTCAAACAGATTAGTTAAAAATACAGATTTAAACAAGAATTTTTGCAATTGCAATGAGTTATAAAAAACAACAGATTATTTTACAGATTGTTACAAGTGCTTTACAAAGGTGCAGAGTGAAGGCCAGTGGCAGGGGACCAACCTCAAGTGCAAAATGGACACGATACCCTCACCACGGGCAGAGCGCTCAGATACACAGCCAAAAAAAAAAAAAAACGAGCCATGTGAACCTAGACTCCTGGGATGCTCACCGGGCAAGCAAACATAGACCCCTACGACAGAGAAGACTCATGAGACCAAGCTACCAGGATCCTTAAGGTTACATCTCCAAGATCAGCCATAAGATGTTGTTTCTTGGAAAATAAGGAACATGTTTTACAACAGTATATTCTGTCAGACAAAATATTGCTGTAAATCCTAGAATACTTATGGATGTGGATACTTAAGAACTTGGGGCATAAATCCAGTGTGGATCTCACAGTGCCCAAAGTGAAGAAAGGATACAAGACCCAAGTGTCCTTCTAAAGCAGTAGGCTTTCCTCATACAGGAGGGACCTCCATGACCTCCCCCATGACCATCACTAAAACCTTGACCAAGTACCTTGGAAAGACTTTGGCAAAAGGAAGAAGATGCAAGGGAATCTGGTTACACCCAATATTCCTGCAGCACATGATCTGAGAGTTGTGCAGCCCAAAGCTTACACAATGCCCACATATTTCATTAAATGCAGTGTGTCCTCTCCTTGGCCAATACATCTTCACACCCACCTTGGAACACATGCCACATGCTCCAAATTCTTGGATGTTTTTGAGATCCTTCCACCACACCTACCTAGCCTAGGTAACAGTCCTTCCCACCTATCTTTCTATTCCACCCCTAAAGATAAAAATCTATGCCCTGATTCATTTTGAACTACAGTTTTCCAGCTGCTAGCACATCAAAGGTAAAGTGAACTGGCTGAGAACCACCATGAGATACAACTGCAATGTATTACATTTAAAAATCCACTAATTTATGCCTGACCTCTTCCTGATGTACAAATGTTCCCTACCCAGGGGACCTCCCTGTTAGACAAAGGGCACTACACATTAGAGGAATCCTTTCTCCAAAGGAGGGCCAGAATGAAAGGGCAGCTCTAGAGATGAAGTCTCATAATGAAGAAATACCAGCTACTTCTCTTGGAATCATTGTAAAGGGCAGCAGATATAAGAGATTTTATTTATAGGAAACCCAGTGAAATCCCCAGAACATCCACATTGACTTCCCTGAGCTCCTCAAATCCAGGTACACTGGGGACCCTGCAGAAACCTTTTGAGCTGGGTTACTCTCAATAGAGAGAGTTTGGCAAGTTCCTGCAAATTCATTTTCATAATCAACAAGAGAGGAGAGGATCAATGGGCAAACCCTCAGGACATGCTTAGAGAAAAGAAAGACTCTGAAGAAAGAGGAAGGGGTTGGGGGGAAGGTCTTCATTTCTACTGTTTTCTGATGTTTCACGTTATTCCTTTGGGGTATGAGCACTACATCGAAACCAACCCCCCATCTG
Source organism: Streptopelia decaocto (assembly GCF_964273445.1). Classification (NCBI taxonomy): domain Eukaryota; kingdom Metazoa; phylum Chordata; class Aves; order Columbiformes; family Columbidae; genus Streptopelia; species Streptopelia decaocto. The sequence goes on along the minus strand of NC_138661.1, from coordinate 42,713,325 downwards.
ATCTACCCCAGCTGCCTTCTGCATCATCTCATGACAACATTGAAACCCCAGGCTCATCACTCCCTGCACTGCCTAGCCCAGAGTTCAGTGCTTTGGAGAGGGGAGGCTGGCTTCTCGTTAGCGAAGGCTGGGAGATGGCATTATGTCAGCACGTCAGTGCCCTGGGAACATGCAGTCACTCATGCACATCCCAGATTTCTGAGAGCAGGGGAGGGAGTTTCTTGTCCTGCAGCCGAAGGGCAAACACCTGTTCAGAATGGACACTACTTAGTGTCCGAAGACTGACCAGCTTCATTAACATCCGTGGAAACATCAGGCGGTCCTGCAGGGTCAGACAAACAGACAGCTGTTACTAAATTTGCACTAAAACTTAAAAAAAAACCCAAACAACTTACCGCACCGGATGATGCACTGTAACCACAATCCTGATTTCTCTCAAACCCAGCATTCTCCGGAATCATGGAAGAACACAAATACTAAACTATGTCCAAGACTCCAGGCTTTCCATGCTGGCTAAACTATGGAACAGGACAGCAGGCTGTGACAGCTCACAAATCTTGCATTTACAGCTGCTGCCAAACAGCCACAGAAGGGAAGAACACGACAGTATAGGCAGCAAGAGACCTGTTACAAACAGCATTGCAGGAACTGTGCCTGCATAAACACAAAATTAGTTTGCATCATCGCTGGGGATGTTCTGGTCAGGCACTTACATTTGGTCTGTTGATGCAAATATAAGAATGAAGAGCTTCCACATAGGTGTGCTGCAGCCTTTCCACCAGGGACTGGTCCTGCACATTCGGTCGATCTGCCAGAAAGCAGGTTAGAAGTGAGCAGATTGCCACAGGCAGCTTCACTGGACTTGGCATCCCTGCCTCACCCCAGTCCCTCAGTATGGTCTCTGCCCAAAACCTCATCTAGCATTCACCCAGCACAGCTGGGAGTCACCCGTGACTGCAGCAACTACATCAGTTTTCTGTAACTGCTCTTTCTCAGTCATGTCTACTGCACATGGGGAGTCTGATCAGACTCCTATAGACGTGGAAGGTTAGAGAGACCAAACAGCACTACCTAATGTGTTTGGTCTCACATTCCTGTCCCAGTGAAGATAAGAAGCTGCCCATTCAGGAGGGAACAGGAAAGTCTCTCCAGCAGTTGAGCCAGTTAGAAAACAGGAAAAAAAGAAAACAAAACAAAAACAACAAACCTTTCAGGTCACAAGACAGAAACAGAAGTAGAGAGTAGAGGTGGTTTCTTTGCAAAGCTCTGTCCTGGCCCAGAGCCATACCAGTGTCACCTCCAGAGGATCTTCACTTGACCACTAGATGTCACGCGTGCTACGTGACCCACATCACACCAGAGAAGCGCTAAGTACATGAAGGGGATGGGAAAATAGCAATTGCTAAATGAGGAAGGTAAACAGTGGCTATTTTTTCTATATACCTTTCCAGCAGTGGGAAATCTGATTTGCTCTGGAGGCAGCACTATGAAATTCAGAATATAATGAATGGCCCAAGCAGAAGTAGCAATACTTTGTCACTAGACCCTATACGCTTTCTATTACTCCTTTTCAGCTTGTGACTTTCTTTAATTCTACTTTCTTTGCCCTCTGACTGACTGCTGCAGCTCTTCAGATCTCCCTGGATGTTTACCTGCAGAGAAAATGTTGATGGCGATTAAAAGTGCATATTCAGCATCATTGAGCTGTAGCTCATTCATTCCCTTTGAGAATTCAAAGATGGGGTTAATGAATTCAAACTGCAGACCTGCAATGAACAGAAGAGAACAAGGTGAGGCAGTGACAACGGTCTCCTGAAACCTCCCTTTTACATCCCACCACTGCTGGTGAGCACCAACAACAGTGGCTGAGGAGTTGGATTCTAAGTGTAAAATTATGCTATTTCTGGGTTTTCTTAGAGCCTTAAATGCCCCACAGCACTGTCAAATCAGGTCTCTTTGTGCTATGTGTCATACAATCATGTTGAAAACTCTAGGCCTTTCCCCCAAAATAGCATCCAAGTCTCTAATTTCCTACAGTACAACTGCATCAGAGAAGGATGAACAAGATGGAGGGAATCCTTCTGGCTACCTGCTTTTTGCCTTCCTAATAAAAGGCTATCAGGAAGAGCAAAGGGAAAAGTTTTATATAAAAGCCACCTCAAGTATAAATGGTTAAATAGCTACCGAGCTACCCAAGGAATTAAAAAACAAAAAAAAGTCTCAAAAAAAAAAAAAAAATCACATGAAGGGCAGCCAAAGTCTTATTTTCAGAGCTGCTGAAGCTACATACTTCCTGTTACTTCATCTGAGATTACAGCTACTCATTGCTCCTGGAAAAAGAGACTTCAGAAATCACTTCACCACAGACCATCATATACTGAGCTGATAACACGTCTAAAGCACTCTGCAGTGATCTTCAGTGCATAGTATAGACTTCATATCAACTGCAATGTAATCACACTAATGCCATCACTCAGAGCATGCATCTAGATCAGCAAGTGATATACTTGCAAAGGAGAGAAGACTGGGCTTTGATTTGTTGTGATCTGATACCAGCAAGGAAGTTGACACCAGCTGCTAGCCCTAAGTGCACTCTTACAGCAAGATTTTCATGCTGTAAGAGTTCAAATTTTCCAAAGCAAGTTCATACCCCTCCCCACCCCACCCCCCCCCCCCAAAAAAAAAAAAAAATGAACTGAGCTAGTATCACATGTTAAAAGAAAAAAGAAAAAGTTTGTAGGGCTATTGGTCTCGTCCAGTCTGGTCCTGTTCTAAACTTCTCATCTGACTTCAGCTTTAAGGCCCCACATTCGACGTGTAGCAGCCCACAATAAAAAGGAAAAAGATGAAAGGACACAGGGAAGGAAAAAACACCTGTCTAATGCACCACCTGCTTTGGCGAAGTCATCCCGATTATAGCTCAGGTCCTTAAGAAAGGTGATGCTCTCAATCTCTGGATTGTAGCGCCGAGATGTCTCCAACAACATCACCTGAAAACAGAAATAGATATACTTGATTTGAAAACAGGAAAGAACATTACAACAACATGACAACATTGATAATTTGCTGAGTGTTAGAGCATCTCTGAAAACACAAAACCAAACAAAACGCATACATACCACACACCCCAAAAACCCCAAACAAACAAAAACTATCCAAGCAGTTTCTCTCAGAGTGCTTAAAAATTTCAAGGTAAATTCTGCTGCATCCATTGCAGTGCTGGCTTCTGGGAAGGTGGAAATACCTGCTTGCCACTACCAAGGCTCTTGCCTCATTCTCCTCCACAGCCCTTTGCCAGTACAGCCTGGCACTGCAGTAATAGTCCCATAGCTAAGGTCCTTCAGCCTGCCATCCCAAAACCTGTTCTCTGGGTAGGTACTCCAAATTTTTTCATCTCTGCTACTACATGTTGTGGTGGAACAAAACTCTCACCTCTATGGTAGATGTCTTCAATAAAGCAATCTGATCTTCCCTGGTGAGCTCCAGGAAGCCAGGCAGTTGCTTGGCAAAGTCCACAATCTCTTGCACAGAAATAATTGCAAGTTCTGTAAAGTGAGCAAAACGCTGCTGCCTTGCTTCACGGTTATTAGGGTCAGGAACTTGGGGCCACGGCTGTGGGAATGGGATGAGACAGCATTTATACATGAAAGATGGAGCCAGGGCAGAAAGATGAGAAGATGAAGTGAACAGAAAGAAAATGAGATACATTGGAACAACATCTTTTGCTATTCTTTACATAACTTCAACCCACAGATGTAATGCCTAAAGTATCTCTCGCTCTCCCAAATAATTTACCCACAACCTTGGCTCCCCAAACTCCACTTTTTTTTTTTTATTTTGGGTACACTGGTAGAGTTTTTACCGTTACTTTGAGCCTGTCTGTGAACGAGCGCTGGTTGCACTGCTGCTGAGCGGCCACAAGCTTTTCTATCATGCTCAACTGTTCAGGCGTCAGTTCATGGGAAGGGCTTGGTGGATTTGGAGGGTTTGGACGCACCACAACTGTCCGAGCCTGATCATCTTCCTGCTTCTTCAGTTTTTTCAGTCGGATCTGTTCTTCGGACAAAACATCTAAAGCAGGAATAACCAGAGATCAATCATAGCACAGGAGCACACTGGAAACCACAACTAAACACAGGGCAACATGCTGTGGATGGAGAAGCAGAGATCACAGCTGCCTGTATGTAGTATATCAGAGTGTACACCAACACACACAGTGATACTTATCATTTGTTTCTTCCTCTTTTCCCCACTTAAGTTGTTCCATTGCCTTTCTTTTAATCACACTGACATGCAAATTGTTCGCAAAGGACAGATGCTCCCTTCATGATGCACTGCAGATCTCAGAAAGACAACAGCAACTTTCCCCATTGGGCAATTTCCCCAAATGTCATAACATTCCAGCAGGTGCTCTCTTCACATGTCATGGCATGTCCATTGTGTTTTATATCTGTTGTATCTTTTTCTGATGTTGCTAAATTAACAGCTTGTGTCATTTCATGTTCCTCTTGAGAGGTCAGTACAGAGTGAAAGGACAATTCTCTACGCAGCCCATCTGCAGCAGACTGTGGAGTACTAACATACCACAAGGTGAGTAACAAAAGAAAAACTTTGTACAAAATGTACAGAGGACTACAAGACCTTCAGGAGTAGGGCTAGAAGTCTTCTTCAGTCACGAAATCACAGAATATGTCATTTAGATGTACTGTTGTACGGAATAAAACAACTCAAAGGTCTATGTTGTGAAAAATATTATTGGACCAACTGCTTATCAGCTAATTTACAGACAAAACCCTGTTAAGAGCCTGTAACTATGTTAAGTGAAGAATTCACTGATTTCGATGTAGAGGTTTGTTGTTTTTTTTAGTCAAAGCTGCCAAAACTCTCTGCAAGCTGCATTCAAAAAAAGGAAACCACCAAACATACCTGGATTCAAGTATTATCTTCAAGAGAATCACCCTATGAGTTAGTGATGAATAAACAAAGAGCAGAAAAGGGACTGGAAAGAAACCATATCTTCAGGAACAAAGATTAAAAAAGTAAACCTTGACTTTACAAACAAGATTTAAAGAGTGATGAAAGCTCCTTTGGCCATGTTTTATGCACAGATAACAAGGAAACATGGCTGCTGCATGGGAAGGCAGCTCCACAGCTGAGCAGGTACATACTTGCTCTTTTCAAAAGAATCACACTAAACAAGAAGACAAGAAATGGAAAACTACTGTGAAAGCATTCTGAAATGGACAGTCCACAGGACTTGAGGGAACGACAAAGAACACAGGACTTTGAAGCTGCGGGTAACCTTTATCCCTGACTTCCAACAGGGAAGATGCGTGCTCAGGTGCACACACACAAAAATTACAATTCTAACAGCAAAGACATTCAATAATTACTAAATTAAGGGGTATCTGGAAGACTAGAGAATGCTAGTCACAGTGTTAGTTTAAGGAGAGAAGTAATTGATCCAAGCAATTTCAGTCTCTACTCTTGGAACACAGATGCACAAAGAATTTATAGCAATGTAACAAGTTACCAGATGCTGCCAAATCCTGAAAACTGCCTATGGGCAATCTTCTATACCATACTAAATTCAAAGCAATCTAAGTTAGTCGGTTTGCCATGAAGGAATGTTTATTTAACCTCATGGTTCACAGTGGCTTAAGAACAACAAACTGGCTATGAATAACTTCAGTCTGGGAATTAGAAGAATGTTTCCAACAATTAGTAGAGGAAAGTTATGGAATGACCTTCCAAGTGAAACAGCTGGAGGAAAAAGGTCTCAAATTCTGTCAAGATTAACAGGGCAAATTTGCAGTGGGGATTCAACTTAAGACAATGAGTAGATGCAGAAACACAATGAGGCTCTCTAGTATTTACCTGCAAAGAGTAGCAATGTGCACAGGTAGCCTTGCTACACAGGTTTTCAAATACATCTGTTTTGTAGTCCCAGGAGCAGGGGGAAATGGGGCAAAGACAGCACACACAATGCTGATACAAACCAGCATGACAAAGATACTGATTACATATATTAGGTGTGCCGTGTTTCATGTTGAAAAAACTGAACAGCATGTTTTCTTGGTGCAGCTCAGTAGAGATGTTTCCAAAATACCTTCTGTTCTTCACTGTCCTGGGTGCTGGATGTCAGGAAAGGAGACTTCACACAGATTTAACATTAAGCGAGCATCTATTCAGTCAGTTTTGCCCAGCAAAGGGAAGAAACCTCGATGCACTGACAGATTAGGGCCGTTCCTCATATGTGAGCAGGAACATTGTTGAATATTCAGAAAAAGCAGCCTTAAGGCTTGTGTAAGAAAAATAGCAGAGTTCACTAAAGGGAGCAATGAGATTGGGTCTGTACAAACACAGCTGCAGGACTGTGGTACTGCCCTTTACCTCTGTCACAAGTTCACTGTATGAGGCAAAGGAAAGTGCCTGTTCAAGGAGCATGGTGACCAACCTTGCAGCCTCGATCACAAGACAGAGTGAAGCCTGAGTTTACTGATAATGTGTAAATCTTAGTTGCGAGTCTTTCCTCTGATGTCATATCCCACAAGACCTTACAAAATAGCATGTTCAAAGAATACAGCAGGGCTGGGGCTCTCAGCACACCGGGTGCACACTAACAGCCTCACCTCTCCTCACATGACCCCTGCTAAGCTCTCAGTGACTTCCCACACACATTCCGCAGGCAGCCTGCGTGGCTCACGTGTGACGCCCAAGCACTCGTGCCGACCCCCTCTTCCTTGTGCCCATTGTCCCCCCAACCCACCCACACACCTCCAGTCCCAGTGCCATGGTGCTCCTGCCAGCACCATTTCTGCACTCACACTGCTCCCGCATGCCCGCCTCCTGGCACTTGCGCAGCCGGCACTCCTGACACTTGCGACGCATGTACATGTCCATTTCACACTTGCCACCATTCTTGCAGACGTACTGTGCACCCTTGATGACACTGCGTCGGAAGAAGCCCTTGCAGCCTTCACAGCTCAGCACGTTGTAGTGGAAGCCCGAGGCCTTGTCCCCACACACGCTGCACACTTCGTTTCCCAGCATCTTAGGGGCCGGGCCCTTCTTCCTCTTCAGGGGGGGATTTTCTACCGAAATGAACAGTACCAAGGAAAAGGAAGGGGGGGGAACAAACAAAAAAGAAAACCCACACATATGAGGGAAGCATGGTGTTTGCAGCTGACTGCCCCATTCCTTACAGTAACACATCTTCACTCAAATCCACTGTCTCCCAAACATATGGATGAAAAGATCAAGTATTCCATTTCACAGGCTCCCCTTCTGGGCAAGCATATTTTTGCAAACCAACTACTGACATAATCCAAACAGTTACAGCACAACTATATAAGCAGATATAGCTTCATGCTTGTTTCCCTCCAAAACAGAGTGAAAGAGCTAAAACACACTCAGGCCAGATATTCTTCTGCACTTTCCATCAGCAGGAGTGACAATTAAGTTACCAATGTGCAAAATAGCTGCAAAAAAAGTTGAGCTGAAATCCAAGACTGTGCAGAAAGTAATTTTCTTCAGAATTCAACTCTGATTCTCTCCTATTTTCTCTGCCATATGTACAAGGATAAGGAAAAATGTTTCAGCAGTCAAATAGTGACCGAAAACGAGTGCTGAAACTGTGATCCTACAAAAAGCAGACAGAGTAGGCGATCCCTGTAACACCTGGGGAAACTGTCAAAATATAAGACAGCAACTTTGTGAAGGTAGGGGCAATAAGCATGCAAGCAGCACACTGCCCAAGTGCTGTGGACCTTTGGAACTCTGACACCATCATTTCTTCTTCAAGAAGAGTGTGCCCCACTCCTAAAACTGAAGCACTCTCACACTGACAGTTAATTTGCTAAACCTCGTTATTCCATCTGAAACACAGAGCCTTCACTACTGCCTCACTTTTCAGATGGTCTTGTGCAAAAGCTCCCAGTTCTTCCTGTATCATTCTGACAGATCTTAATCTTTTCACTGGATGTGCATTCTGAAACATCTTCGGTCTACTCCAGTGCAACTGACCTCAAGCATTCCAGCCAAATGCTTGCCAAAGTTATTTGTGCATTCCTTCCCTACTAGCCATATCTCTTTTTATTCCATTTAATTGTAGCCACATTGACATCTCACATGTCCTTCTGCACAGCTCACAGTGCAAATATTTTTCTGTATGTCAGATATTATAGATTCTTCTACAGCAGCTGTTCATAAAGATTACTAACAGCATGTCTTCATAAATCTCCAGATTATGTTTAGATATGCCTGGAAAGCCTTTACACCGGAGTTAATTCATAGGGATTGGTTTGCAGAACAAGGCATTTCCTGATCAGCTACAGGGTTACAACAGTACGTCTCATTTTTGTACACAGGGTTTAATACTGCTATCTGTACTCTCGGTTATGCTTACTATACTGCTCGAGTTCCTGAAATGGCAAACAGTTTTAGGTCAGTCTCAGAAATTATTATTAGTGTTCTTCACTACATATTGGTTTTCACAGTCTTAAGTGTCTTGGTGTTGATTTTCAATCCCATTGACTTTACAGAGGTCTGGAGGTCACTCATTTTGGCCTGCACTTCTCATTGCAGATGGGACAGCAGGCAAATGTCATCAGAAAGGTTAAGTCTCTGATATTCCCCTCTCTTTTTCTGCTATATTTCTCTTCACATAATCTATTACCAAGAGGAAATTATGCAATGCCTACAGTTATTTCAAATTACCTAGTCTGCCATTGTATATATATTAACTCTTACAATAACTTTGCAGAAGCCTCAAATGATGTTCCTATGGTTCTGAGGGGCAGCAGAGTAAATACAATGATTTCCACAAGATGGATCTGCCCATCTTGTGGATTTCTTACCTGTCTTTAAATAATTACATAAAGGTCTGATTACCATTCCTATGACTGTTTTATGGAGACAGATAGGTTTATTCGTTGATCTATGCAAATTAATTTCCATCTTTGAAGACTAACCATTTCAGTCATGTAGCTCCTTTTCTGTAGTTAAAGATAAGATAAATAATTTGAGACATATCAAGAGTGAATGCCATCTGTGCACCTTTAGCTCTCACCAGGATCTCCCTTCTTTGGTAGATCCCCTATTACATTTTTTTTTTTTCTTGAATTTCTGTAAGGCATTTATCAACTGGTTGATTTTCCTGTCCTCGAATCTGTTTTAAGGACTTCTATTGAGTAATATCTCTCCACCATTCAATTACTCTCTTTGCCTCTATTCCACTGATGAGTCCTAGTTCAATGTTCAGATCACCTCTCCTTTTTATATCAGGGATTGCTCATTGCCTCGCTCTTCAAAAAATACATTTATTTGTCATATTTTCATTAAGTTGCCAACACTATGCCAGACACCGCACTTGTGCTTCCATTTTTTTCCCCGTTACCTGTCCAGAAATGTTACACTCTACCTTCTTACAGTTTGGAAGTGGAAAACTGTGTCTGTCAGCAACAATTGTAACCGCAAAATCTCAATTCTATTTCTTGATACTCTTCTAACCTCAGTTATATATGGCAGATTGCTCTAAGTTTGATTCTGCTACCTCTCTCTTTTATGTCATGTAGCTTCAAAATATCGTGGCACAATAAGCTTCATTATTGTGGATATATACATCCCAGAAAAAGAAATGTGTAGAAGAAATTTCTACTGTCTTTCCATTATATGAATCTGCAAGAACCTATCATTTCTTTGCATCGCTAACCCTTGCTGGATTGTTGCCTAGTAGTAAAGCTTTGTTGTTCAGCAGCTTTTGATAAGACTAATAAAAACAAATCAACTTTACTGCCACAGACTGAGCCTCCAGAAGGTCAAACAGGCAAAATACTCAACACATTTATCACCTGGATAAACCCAGTCATCTTCAACTATCAATAACTGGTTCTATTCTTAGGCATTCTCCCTGGGAGCCTCATGCACAGCAGAACTCGCCCTAAAATTTTGCCAGGTATCAATTCTGCTTGCAGCTGAAAGAATGGAAAGCCTTTAGCTTGCATGGATTTAGTAAGAATTTTTCCATACCTGCAGGCTCAGGGGGGTTCTCTGAGCCAGGGAAGAGCGAAAGCCCTTCCTCCTCCATCTCAAATACACTTGCCACCCTCTTCCCATGATCCTGTGTGCTGAGTTGAGTGGGACCCATGGAGGCCACACAGGAAAGGCTTGCTATAATGTCATCGCTGCAGCATTGTTATTGCCGAGCAAGGGGCTGCGGGCGTATTTCTTCAAGGTCTTTATTTTCTCTCTGCTACTGACAGTCAGAAAAGAAGTACCTGTGAAAAAAAAAAAACAAACAACCAACAGATGCAAAAGAGGCAAGAGTTCAACTACTGAAGCTATTCACTCCCAAAACCTATAGCAAGCTGCATCACAAGCAACCTTCAAGATTGTTCCCTATTAAAAGGGACAATTAACTGTTTTATCAATATTTATTATCTTGAAACACAATATTTTAACAAAACGTGCCTAAAGGTACAAGATTAGCCCATGCAGGTGCAAAACTGTCTTTTTATTGTCAAAATATTTATCAAAGCAGGACAAGTCTCCATTACTGCTAACACCACCAGGGGACTTCAGCCCTGACCTCTCCAAGTGTGTAAAAAGGAAATTCCAGACTTTACAACCAGTGGCCTTTGTTAAAGCTTCCAGTAACAAACAGCTCATTGCTGTCAGCTGCTCTGCATTTTGTGGCATGTACTGCAGAGTACACAAAAAAAATCGTATAAGACAATTGTGGTACCATTTAGCAAAGACTATAAAACATCAGCTTTCTCTGTTAATATCAGTAGCCAAAAGCTATGCCAAAGATCAGTGATGTACCAAAGACATGGATGACAAATCCTACCCTCACCTACAGCAACAAATCGAAAGCTGACATCATACTTATGGGAAATGACCATTACAACACCCTCAGGAAACAGATTCACCACCAGCCTTCTGAGGATACCCTTTTCTGGAACCTCGAAACCATACTGAAAAGTATCTTTATTATACAGAACTAACGCCACTACAGAATCTGAAGCTGCAAATCAAATCAAATCAAATCACTTTTTCCAAAAAGCCCTACCTGCACAAAGAAGGCCTTACTGGTTTGATTGCACAAACTTAGTGAAATTGATGTAAACTGCTAATGAAAACACCTCTAATCTGACTGGACGTGCATTTGATCAGTTGATCTTAACTCAGTGATTTACCAATGCAAGCTAAAGGGATTAACTGATTTAAAAAGCAACTACGTTAAAGGTCTGTACCAGTTTAACTTGAGTGATTGAGTTCAGGGCTGGAAGCCTGCCACTCCCTGACAAATCCAGGAGGTGACAGAAAGCTGTGCAGCGGCCCAGATACAAAAGCCTCAAGTGCGCAGGTGCCTCACACATTGCAGTGCTGGCTGGGAAGAGGCAGAGGAGCACAGTCCCAAGTCCCTTCTTCCCTCCTGGGTATTTGGACCAGATCATGCAGCTTTTTTCAGAATGCCAAAGGCAAAGATGAAAGCAATACTTCCAGAAACTAGCCCCCTTCCCAGGATGCTGAAATAGTCATCAAGTACAAATGCAGTCATACTGTCAAGGCTGCTGAGCGCCTGCCATCTCCCATTACACTGTGACAGACAATAGATGCAGGTGTTCAAAACCACAGGGCACATCATGTGATCTTGGTAAACAGCCTCTGACTGTATAACCAGTTTGGAGCTCACTCCCCTCTGGTGCACACAGCCACCGAACCACCGGAGAAACAGACTATCTACGATAAAAGCAGCGGCAGCAAATATGAAACTCAAAGCCAGAGAAAGGAAGAAGAGCTACTGTGGGAGACTACAACCTAGCTGTATGCAGCTGAAGTGATTTGCAACCAATTCAAAGAGACTCTCAGTCCTCAAAGGAAGATGGCTACCACGAGCAACTTCTCTAAAGAGTCGCCACAGTAAATCCTGCAGCAACTGAAAACCTTGTGGAGAGGCACAGAGCATCAGATAGAGATAGGAACGTCACTGAAACAAACCCAAACCTGACTTGTATTCCTAGTCCCACATAAGCTCCCCACCAGTGTTGGTATCAGATGTCTCTGAACGTGTTTGAGCACGAAACAAGAAAGCTAAGCGTGCTCCCTCAGTGCAACTGCACATTCCTTTAAACCACACAGAAGACTCACTCAAACATTAATTATTGTGCAGAATGAATCACCAGCAGCAGTACTGCAGTAATTTTTCAAAGGAAGAGTTTGATCCCCTAGTTGAGGGACTGAGTGACATTCCTCAGGCCCCACTGTCTCCAGTTCAGTGATCCAGTCTTGCTGCAACCCAGCCACGACTGCGATGTATTCAGAAAAGCAAAAGAGGAGGGTACAGCCTGATGGGATTTCAAAACTATATCATTCACACAACCATGACTGACATGGCAAGAGCGAAACTTGCTGTCAGCAGGACATCTGGAGCCCGAAGGGGAGTTTCTAAGAGACTACAGACTTCCTGGCAATGTCTGAGAAGTCTGCAGCTACCAACAAGGAGGTGGGGTATAAATCTGTGGGCACACCAGGGACACTGTGAGTGGTAAGGCCTATTGGCCACTCTTCTTCATGCTGTAAAACCAACCCACACGTTCCTACTTTGTGCACCAGCCTCCAGCCTTCCCAAAACAGAACGGGTCAGAGAGGCAAAGCTTGATTTCTCTGCTCCTAAGACGGAGCATTTTTTACTTTTGTAGATCCAGTAACAGCTGCACGCTGTGGAAGACTGTCCAAACAGCAGCACTCTGGTGCTAAGAAATCTAAACTAGCATTTTCCCCACAAGCATGCAAGTGAGAGGCTGTATACTAGGCTAGGGAGTGCGCTTTCACAGAAATACATGAGGATTGTTTTCAAATTACTAAAAGTCTTCGACTTTTTATACTAATAATCATGTTATTAGAGGCTCACATTTTCCTATTTGCACCACCACTTTAACTAAAAGTGTAGAAGGGTGATGCAAGCTACAACTGCAAGAAGGAACACTTCCTTCTTGACATAATCTGCTGTGCTGCCTCCCACCGTCTGTCTCAACTCTGTCAGTTTTAGAAACCAGGACTGGCCAAGTGACAAAAGATGAAGCAATTACTTCTCTCTAACACAGCATCTAGAACAGAGGAACCTGATCAGCGGACATGCTCCGGTGAGGAAGCAGATATAAATGAAAGGCTAAGGGAAAAAATTTTCTGCCAGCCCTTGCCACCTATGTCTCAAAGGAGACACTAAACATGTCCAAAATGTGTCACCACCAGTTTCACTCTATTCCATTTCTTCCCTTTCCCTTTTGTTTCTGAGACAATGGAACAACTCAGATACCAACGGTCCCAAGTGCTCTTGTAACAAAAAGTACTGGTAACAGAGACTAGAGGTGGCAGCCCTGGCTTTCACACCAAGTGCCAGAAACATTCATCACTTCCTCCAGCAACAACGGTCTCATCTCACCCCGTTACCTCAGCTGAGTCCTCTTCCAAGCCTAGGTGAAGCACTCATGCACTCTTCTGGGAGTCTTTGATCTGACCTATCATCAGGATGACACAAAGCTACAGAATATGCCTGATTTCTGTCCCACATTCATCAAGGACAAGTAAAGGAGATGGCATTGGGCAGTACAGCACATAAAGAAACCAAATGAGCCAGATGCAGGTACTGTGACACTTCTGCTAAACACGTCTGTCCTCTCCCTGGTATTTCTTGTTTGGCGCTTTCTGTGAGAAGTTTAAGAACCAGGAACCAGACCAAGTATATATCTGAAAAAAAAACTGTACTGTAGAGTGCAGGAATAATCAGAGGAACAGCACAATGGGTCCTTTACCTCCAAATACTGAATGTTCAGATCCCCTTCAGTAGCTTTTTAGGAAGCTTGTGCAAGCCTCTGGGATCTTTCAAAACAGGATTTACTGGTCAGAGTCCTGGTCATGTAAATTACAAAATCCTACAGCCTTCTGCCAGGGTACAATACATGGTTATGTTTCAGTTCCATAATGAATCACAAGCATGCACTCCGCAGCACGTCAGCATCAAGCAGAAGAGACCTCACATTTGTATACATGTGTTAGCATGACTGTGCTCATGCATCACACAGCTGTGTGTCAACAGGACTGTGTCTCTGTGCATGGGCCTAACAGGCTGTTGGTGAACAAATGGATCACATAGGAAGGGCTGTCTTTCAGAGGTACCTAAATCAGGGATATAATTTGGCATTTTGGCTTCTAAACGTGTTCTGCCATGCAATACAAGTGCCAGCACACAATCTGAATCTACCTCTGAAAGCCAGGTTCACAACCATGCATAAGAGTCTCTGCTGAAATCTAAATGCACAACTTGCACAGCAGTGATGCCACCTTGGGTATCAAAAGCTGGCTGCAGATCTAAGTGGCCAAGAAAAAAAACACTGTTCGATTGAGATTTCACAGGACCCCACAACACCAGCACAGAACTAAGCCCCTCAGGAGACACCACTGTTCCAATCCTTTCATAAGGAGTAACCAGTATTTTGTGACATAATGCTCCTCCTACACCATCTCTGGTGTAGCAGCCAGCGTATTTTCAAACCTCCCCAAGGAACTTGGTACTACTTTGTAGCTGTTTCAAGAGAAACAAAAGGTTATTCCCAGCTCATACTGGCTCATTCCTCTTCCTTCCTTCTGCACCATCACCTTTGCCAAGAAATGCAGAGCAGCTAGTACATATGTAAGCAGGGCAGAAGTACACATATAACAGCTTCCAATTAAGAAGATACTGAAAGAGACACTTGTACCTTTCAGGGCAGAAAAAGAACATTATGCAAATCCGACACTTTGAAAATGAAATAATATTGCATGTGAAACTGTTAAAACTTATGAGGAAAAATAATCAACTTCAGATTGTCAGTGGGAGGGACAAACCACCAAAATGCAAGTTGTGCAAAGCCATGCAACAGGAAAGCATGAAGAATGATTTTGAGCAGTATGTGTACAAAGAATTGAACAAACTGTTTTGTATTTCCCAGGGAATGAAGCCCAGGTCTGTGTACCCACTGTAAATTTCTCTCTACAGAGAACTGCAGGGACACGATTTGAAATCACATTATCCATTTTGATCTCTCAGAAGCATAAAGACAACTGCTGGAAGGAGTTTGCAAGCCACTGTCAGTCCCAAAAATGCTACAGCATTCTGACTCTCTTCATTTGCTGTTGAGCTAAGGTTCAGCTGACCATCAGCAGCTGCCCACGTGTGCAGCCCTGGCCTGTGAGCCTTGCAATTGTCGCCACCTCTGCCAACTATGCAGAAGAGCCCTACCAGTCAAGCCAGGCCGTGCAGCCTGTTCCTCAGGGATGGGCAGCTCCATCCTGGTCTCCTGCCCCCAACTTAAGGGTCTTATTCTCACCTCTGCCTCTCTAGCTCTGAGTTTTAGAAGAACACCCCCCACACCTCTTACTTTGGCTTTTACTCCTGCTGATGACCAACTCCATTATTACCCATGACTTTCTTGACTGCTGGCATGGCCTTTGCACCCACATTCGTCTCCCCCTTTGAACCAGTGCATTCCTGAGCTTTACCAGGTTCTCACTGCAGCACCCAGCTGTCATTGTGAAGAACTTCCTTTGGCTTTAGTCTGGCCTCAACACATAGTGTGACATCTGCTGAGTGTCTCACTTGGTTGAAAGAGTACTGGGAGGAGAAGCAGGAAGGTGTGACAATGGCATACAGCAGGATGAAAGGCATTATTCCAAAAGATGGTATGCCTAAAAGAAATAGAGGGAAACTGAGGAAGGGAAAGTCAGGCAATTACAGAAAAACACCCTAAAGGTGTGCTCCGGGAAACTGGAGGGCAGTCTCCATAATCTTCCTTCCAAAATTAGACCTTACATTACTACAGAAATGCAAAGAGGTCTGCAGACATTTCTGAATCTGTAACTAATATAACTTAGATGCTCTTGACCCACTGAGTATGCTATTATAAAGAAACATTGGCAGCAACAGAAATTCCAAACCAGTTCCACCTTACTTCAAGTGAGAAGGAATATAGGACTGAAACAACAAAGCAGTCTCTCTATTGAACAAACTGGTTAGCAAAGTGAATTAGAATGCAATAATTCAGGGCAGAATCAGCCCAAAGTACTTTTGCTTCGCTCCACATAAAAAAAAGCCCAAACTCACCCCTTGTTTATGATCTTTAGAGCATAGGATTTCTTTCCTACACAGCCTGTGGATCCCATTTTGGGAACAGGGCTTCCCAAACTGTACATTAGATGAAGACAGAATGCACTGAGACTCCATCCCAACCAAGAACCTACAAGCTCTGCAGAGGAACTCCTCAGCCCAACAGCAATCTTTCTGCAAGTCAGCCCTCCTATTTGCATGCCTCATCCAGTGGGAGATGCTCCCTTGCCCCTCACCTGCCTCTCATTATTCCTTGCCTGCCTCTCATTATTCCTTGCCTGTCAGAGGCTGAGGGTTTCGGTTTGCCCTTGTCTTCACCTCAGTTTCTGCCTTACCAGAGTGCCATGTCAACACAAGGAATAAGAGGAAAAGAGAGTAAATGTGTGACTGATTTCAGGGTGGGTAAGATCCTGAAACAGGCTGTGCCTTTTTGTTTCCTCCCCCGCTCCTGCCAGATGCCCGTGGTCCTGCATCTGGAAAGAGGAGAAAGAAGACAAGGTTACTGGAGTTCATTCACACTGCTCAGAAGGCTGCTCTCACCTCCCTTCCTGTTTGCATGGAAGTATCAGTCCCTCTGACAAAGGGAGAGGGAAAGAGGCAGAAAGAGAGGAGACAATGGTAAAAGAGGATAGACTTTCCCCTGGTTGATGAACTGGAAATTAATAACAAGTGATATCAGGAGTGATGTGGCCACTTGCTGCCATGAAACGTCTTTAAAACCGCACAAGTCAGGTCTGAGTAACAAAGCTCCAGCCCCTTCTAGGCTTTCTACTGCCACCTCAAGCCTTCAAGCTTCTGGCTAACCTTAGTGTATAACCGCTTCAGGAACAGCAAAAACTAGGGCATGCACTGGGTTACAGCAAGGTAGATGTTACTGTAGCAGCTTCCTCCCACCTTCCCCTCCCCTCTAAGGATGACTTCTTGTTTTGCCAGACAGCTTTCTCAGGTCTGTCTGGCCAGATGAGCTGTGAAGCCAGCATCCTGACATGGGAAGCAGACTGAGCACAGCCACTTTGGAGTGACACCAGCTTCTGCAGCACCATGGGGACAGACACAAGCAGAACTTGCTGTTTGGAGCTGAACTGCAATAATCCCCCACATCTGTCTGCAGATCCAGCTCATTGACAGCTCGACATTGCTATCAGCACTGACCTTCAGATGGCAGGAAGCACAACTGAAGCTTTGATAGGAGCTTCCACCAGGAAAAATCCCATCTGTGCTCCTCCCAGGAGGATGAAGCACACAAAGCAGAATAGCGGCCCTCTCCTGCCAGCGGGGGAGCAAAGGGCAGCTCTCTGCCACTCTATGGGAAGAAGAGGAAGGGAGGGGATCCAGCCTGGAGCCTTGTCTACAGAATATGTTTGTCAGCAAACTCTCCCTATGGAAACTCACTTTGAAATGGCAACAGCATTCTTTTGCCAGTACCACTCACAATTTCCCCAGGCAAATTAAGCTATCCCACCAGTAAGTTAGTGTATTTGCTTTTTCGCTTGCACATCTAAATGTACTTCTGCAAAGGTGGTTTTGGTCTGCATGTTTGTTTTTCTTAGGGCCCTTGTATTGGCTAACAAAGCAATTCTTTTGCACATCTAACCATACCAGACACACGCACAAATAATAAAATCAAATGTAAAAAAGTGTTCAAGCAACCTAGAAAACTTTCTATTACAAAATAATCTGCTAACTAGCAAGATCCCGCTTTGAAAAATTGCAGTTGAGATGTTTGCAGCTCATTATTGCTGCTGCTGACCAGCTCTAACACATCCTAGGTGCAGTGACAGCTCATCACATCCTACTTGAAGGCTGAAAATAAGATCTGACCCCACCACCATAGTTTCCTTATAAATGCCACTGCATGGCAGCATAGAAAACATGCCCACGGACTGTTTCTTTCTGGATTCCTTCTCTGGCTTTACTCAGCCACCAATACCTTGTTCTACACAATTACACACAGCTATCCAAAACATAACAGCCAGCCATTCTTCAAAGCAACAGTTAAGACCCAGAGCTTCCTTAGTCTTCCAAGAGAACAGGGTTTAAAAGAGACAGTAAGCACACAGTGTCATCCAGATCAGAGCTAATGGCAATAACCAGCCAGGTTCAAAAAGGTGGGTTTTTTTTAAAGGAGCTTGCACCAAAGTGGGAGATTAAAAAAGTCTTAGAGAAGCCTCTCTCTTCAATCATTGTGGACTTCCATGGTGGCATCACATTACAGAACAAAAGAAAACTCTACCTTGGATCCTACATTCCTGCTTTATGACCCTCAGTCCCACAGATGCTACAGCTCTGCTTCCGGGAACACAAGTCTGACGCATGACGGATTTGAGATGTCATCCTAATGCCATCTCCAAACTGAAGAGATCAGAACATTTAAAAAAACAAAACAACAAAAAAAACCACCACATGAATGAATACCCAAAATAACATCTTGATAGTGGAGGTGCCAGGGAAAAGGGTTAAACTTGGTCTGTAAGCAATAAGAGAACCAACTAGATTATGCCTAGAAAAGAGCACTGCAGGCCTTCTTCTTTCTGTATGTAGAAAATTATAATATTTTTTAAAAAACCCACCAAACAAAAAAACCCCACAAGAACACACGACATACTGTTTACCTGACCGTTTCTTTACAAATAATTTCATATCCACTGAATTATGCAGTCAGGGAATAACATTTCATGACCTATGCCTATTCTGGCCAAGTGCCTTTAATCAGCTGGCATCACAAAAGGGAAACCTGCTCAGCTGGCCAGGTTGTCTCACCCCATCTCTTCAACATCAGTATACCAAACTGCTGTTGTTCCCTCTGAGCAGAACACGGCCCAATCCACTGTCAGCACTGAATACAGGTAACTAATACAGGTAACAGCAGCAAGAAGGAGCTGCAGTATTTTACCAAGAAGACAAGACGACCAAGGGCAAGTAAAGCTGTAGGATGTATGCTAGCAAAGCCAGGAAGAGAACTTAAAAGCCCTCAACTCCTAGACCCTTGTCCAGACCACCTTCTCTTTCAAACTGGGCTTCTGCATCCTCTAGCAGCTACGAAATAAAAGAACATGCAGACTAAGAGTCAAAAGAGGAAATAAAAGAACAGGGGGGTTGTTTATGGTGCAACTGTTTGTTCATTTTTCTGATTTCTTCCTTTCCTCCCACCCCAAGAGTACCTTCAGCAACATGCTGCGATCACCATAACTGAAACAGGATTGTGTCTGAGAAGCAGCCTTTTTATAATGTATCTATGGAGCACTTAGTATGCAAGCACCATCCCATCAAAAAGCATCAATCAAAACAAATACTACCGCTCACAAGCAAAACAGAAATACAGTACTGGATTGCAAAACAGGCAGGAAGCTCATTAAGATTCCCTCAAGGGCAGTAAGGGAAAAGTACCAATTCCCATTCACAGAAATATCATCCCTAGATGTAGCACAGAGGTCAGGAAGAAATAACTACTACAGGAATACCCGTATAAAGAACACATTGGAAGGATACTGGAATGGAGTTTTAAATTGCTTCAAAGTAAGTTTGACTGTTAGTCTATTCCCCACCCATCCATTACCAGGGATCTATTTTGGGCAGGTTTTGCTAAGACCGCTCTTATAAGAATGAGAGAAGAGAGGCAGGGTTTGCCACCCTGCAGCAGATGCACCTAGGCAAACCTAGATCAGCCAGCAGACTGGAGCAGAGCAGAGCAAGAAGAGAGATCACAAGAGTTGCCAAGAAACACAGTGAAGGCCAGCACAGGGGAGCAGGTCAGAATAAGGGACTATTAAGAGCTCTATTGCAAAGTAAATTTGCCCTGCTTTTGACATTAATACTCTGGATCCTGGCCTGTGTGGTCTATTTCTGCTTTGGGGATCATTGCAACTAAACACAAGGTACAGTAACAGCAAAATAAGGAGGAGGGTTTTGTTTGCTGTTTTTGTTTTGTTTGTTTGTTTTTAATAAAGGCACAGGATGGAAGCTCAGAAGGAAGTGTTAAAGGTCTGAAAATGAGAGAAAGAGGATCTGTGTGACAGGAAGGGAGCATGTGAGAGGGCGTGTGACAGGCTGTGTAGCAGAATGTGTGTGCAGATCTCATTCCCTCCAAGGCTCTTGGCCAAACGTGGAGCTGAACTTTCTGCAGACTTTGTCCTGCCAAGATATGTTCCCTTCTCACACTGCTTGACATCACCACAAACACTCAGCTGGAAAACAGTCCAGAGCCGGACAGAGTCCACTGCTCTAACACCGGCCAGTGAAATGGCTGCGCTCACAGCACACCCACCACATGGGAAACCAGAGCCACTGCCTCTCCTTGAGGGTTATCTCCAATCGCCCAGGAGGCCTCACCCTCATCCATCCCAAAGGAGCCCTAATAAGGCACAAAGAGATGGGAGGTGCTAACAGACAAATGCTTTTCTTTTGCCCAAATAATGAAGCCCAGAACAGACTGAAAATCTGCACAAAGGCTCTAATAGAAATGGCAAAAGAACGTAACCACCAAACTGTCAGAGTCTGTCACAAGCCACAGGCTGCAAGGAGCCCACTCCATTCCCAACTCCAGCACCACCTTCCACAAGGAGAAGGAAGCCACCACACAACCCATAGACAAACAAGGAGCCAGCAGCTCTGCAAAGACTGCCGCTGCGGCAGGGTCTGCGTGAAGCAAGCAAACAAACATTAGACTGACAGCTCACATCACCTGACTTCTCAGAAATAATTGCAAACCCAAGGTGAGTGCTGGAAAAAGCAAGCATGTGTACAAGTGTGTGGGAGCGGACAATGGGGCTAAGCCAACAGGTGGCTGGATGTCTTATTTTGATCCTTGTATCAAGGGAGAAGGGTGGGGATGGCCACAGATTCTAGGACACTGCTAAAGGCACCACCCTGAGCAAGTATCAGGGAGTAGCAGTTGGAGATGATGCTGAAATGAGGGAGGACAAAGTCTGCAGTCTCTTATTGTTTTTTCCTCAGCCTTCACCCCAGGCTGCTGCTTAGAAGCAGCATGATACAAAATGCCCTCAAAGTACAGGTGACAGGGAGAAAATTCATGCTTTCTTCAGGCAAAGGTTTCTGCTTTCTCCACTCTCAGTTCTATTTCTAAGAAAACAAACAGCAACTTGGGAGCTTTCTGGAGACCAAAGGAAAATTTTTCTTCAGCCCCGTATAGCCCAGAAATTTAAGTCCCCTCTTCTCAAACACACCTAGATAACAGATGCTACAATCTATGTTTATCAGTTCTTTACATTTTAGAACACTCCTCACAACAGAAGTGCCACCTTCTTTTGCTAAGGAAGGGAGTCTGACACCTTCCTTAAAGGTCTAGCAGTGCAACTTTGCCTGTCTGCAGGCTGTATGGACCTTAAATCAAATCCCCAGGGCTTCCTGCCCAGACCTGCAGATGCCTGAGAATCGGTCCCCCTCACCAGTCGTAAACACAGAAGCCATCTTTCAAACTTCTTCCCGGCCCTTTCAGAAAAAACAGAAGATTATTCCTCTGCATGGGCAACAGCGGAGGGTGGGAAGCAGTCACTCAGAAGACCAGGATCACAAAGGCAGTATCTGAAGGCAAGGTGACAGCTTCTCCTTCTACTCTGGCAGCCAGAGGGTGCTGGGGAAAAGGGCTGGCCCCAGGACTCTGTGTACACACGTGCATAGATTGAAAGGCAAGAGCCGTCACAGCGGGTGTCCAGGGCTGTTCCCATGCAGCTTCACATGCCCACAAACATTTGCACATGCGTTCCTGCTGGTAGCCATGCAAGAAGCCACTACACATGCATACCTGGCAGCCTGACGTGTAAAATCCTCCAGGAAAATTCACTGGCACAGCATGTGGAATCCTGCGGGGGCTGGCACATTTCTGCATTTATGACCCTGGCAGCCAAGATACACTTCAGAGCTGTTGCACGAGCCTACCTCTTTGCCCTCATTTTATAAGGGCCCTAGATAAGACTATTTAAATTCCAAACATTTTCCTCTAGATGGATTTTATACACATTTTTCAAGATTATACTCATTAAATTTATTTCCTAAGTTAATGACAATTTATGATAAAGCCTAAGACAGTCATTTAGACAAACAAATGCACAATCTATCCAAGCAGGACACAGTTCCTAGAGAATGTTAAAAGAGTATAATTCCTAAACTTGAGAAAGTCACTGAGTCAACAGAACCAGAATCCACTGAAGTACCAAACTAATCCTTCTGCCCTTTTAAAGAAAGATTTGTTTCTTCAATTCACTTATGAAATTAGTTCAGTTCACTCAAAGTTGGGGGAGGCAGCATAAACTGAGGGAGAGCTGTTTCTCTTTTCCAGTTTCTCAATAAAAACAAGCCAAGGGAGGATGACTTATGCTCATTCTAAGATCTGGAAGGACATGATGACCAAAAACAACTCGTTCATTTTGCAAAGTACAGATAACACTATCCTGTTACAATAAGTCTGTTTTAATAGCACACACTCCAGTATATCCAGTGCACGATTATCGTCTAATTAGAAAAAGAAATGCATATTTAATTTGACCTTATTATTCAAAAGAAATTTTAAACAGGTCATGAGGAAAGAAACTATTCACCTAGTCAACACAAATGACTGTTTTCTAATGTAAATCATTTACTGTATCATCCTGTTTAGCAGAAAGTAGTAACAGAATAGCCTGAACAGTTAGAATAAGCCTTCCTTTAAAGAAAGTACCAAATGCAAAATAAAGCTTGAATTAACTACATTTAAATTATCAATTTTAATCATTATTTAAATCAGCAAGTGGGAAGCCTTGATTTAAACCCATTAACCTTGTTTGTTCCAGAGTTGCGCTAGGACCAGCAGGCCCAGATCGCCCCTCTCCCTGGGGGGAGAGAGGATATAACATCTATTTCAGGACATGTCACAACTATATTTGCCAATATTTTTTTAAAAGCTTAAAACAAACCAGAGAGTCTTACATGCCAGGAGACTCCTACTCTCTTGTCACTCATCTGCTTTAGCAACCAGTCTGATACCTAACACCTTCTACTTACATTTTGGTGAGGTTTCTGTACGGAAACAATACAACCTGACTCTGCAGCATGGTCTTTAAATTGCTTCAATCCTCACATCCCACAAGCTAGTTCTCCTACTTAATCCCACAGACACTAGTCTTGGTCTGTTCAAAACAAGAATTAGATTTCTTATTCTCTAACACTGTTCTATTTCTTCATCAACTTCCCACTAAATAAACATTTATCTTTTCCCCTCCCTTAAACATACTGGAAGGTCTGTAGTGCTCTGCTCACCTTTGTGCACTACCCTAAATACCCTTTGCACTCCCCAGGTAAGATATTTAAAAGCTTGACAGTGTATACTTCACAGCAATTTATGAAATTATACCAAAAATTAGTATATCACCTTCATGTTTTGTTCTTGATACTCAAAGTAATTTCGCTTTACAGGAAATCTGGTTTTGAGATTTCCAGATATAAAAGTGCAAGCTACGCTGGCTCCAGGGGTGCCTCCTTCTCAGTGAGGACACAAGAAAGGAATTTGTCTATGCTCCAAAAATGGAAAAAAGGTACTTTGTCCTGAGCAGGAAGTCACAGAACAAAAACCGCACAGAGTGCTGAAATAACCCATCATACCACTTCTAATTGAGAAATTTTTAGTATCTGTGAAAACATAGCCTCATCTAATTTAACAATATTATGCACATCTCTCAAACCCAAACTGACTACAATACAGCTTCTAACTACAGTAACCACAACAAAAATGCTAAGTCAAACCTTGTACTTGTATATTAGCAGAAGTATGATCTAATGACCAGGTCCAACCTGTTTGCAGTCTAAATCTACGCCTGTACCTGTCAGCAGGAAGCATTTCCCTGAATTCCCTCCTAAGATGAAGTGTCTTCCCACTGAGACAGTTTCCACAGCCAGGAGAAGGGGATTCTGCCTTCCTAAGTTACTAAGATGTGAGGAAAACAAGGTAACATATCCTACTGCAGACCAGCAGAACTATTTTCCCTAAGGAAACAAAAAAACATCTTTGTATGACAGCTTTGACCTCAGTCAGTTCTGAAACATTTTTCTCCAAGATTGCCAGGTCTGTAAATCTTATGCCTTGGAGGGGTGGAGAGGAGGAAAGGGAGAGTGACAATTTGGTAAGCTTTCCTATCTCACCATGCCAAAGACCCACACATTTGTGACAATGAGACTTTCTGCTGTGCTGCTTCCACAGCAGAAAGCAGGATCCTCCTTCAACACATTCAAGACAAAGCACATTATATTCTTTCCTGGGTAGATGTGAACACGACTTCTGAAAAACAGCAACAATTTAAGATCTTGAATTCAAAACTTAAAATTCTGAAAACTGTCAATCAACCATATCAGATCAGATCCAGTTAAATGAGACATGACTTTTGAGATCCTAGACCATCACCACTGGATCAAACGCTGAATAGCAGGAAAAAACTTGTCCTGCTTACCACAGAACAAGTGCTCTTGGAAAGCATCTTTCTTGGAAAAAAAAGTCACAGCAATCAAATGCACTTTAACACACTGGGAACATGACTCTTCCTGCAGGTGTGAGATCAGGACAAGGCAGCAAACTCACGCTCTGTACTGGCGTGGCTGCATGCCTGTTCTGCACAGCCTCTGCTGGCCTCCCCGCTGCACAGCAGCTGGTACAGGAAACATGCTGACAAGGCACAGAGACCTGCAGCAGCAACTAGAAACAACCAACAATGGTGACCCAAAGCACACAGCCAGGACACTAGTTCTGCGATAAAAGTTTCCTGTTTCTTATTTTTTTTTAGATTAGGCAATTCATACATATATAGGCCTTTCTACAGTCCTTGTGTATCTTCACAATACAAGTAACTGCAGGTTTCCTCTGGCAGCTACAGAACTCCTGAGCCACAACGAGCCATGTTCTGTGCTATCTGAGGCTGGCTTGGGTTTATTCCCCCCGCTTTTGTTTGGGGGTGAGGGGAAGAAGGTTGTTAATTATTTTCATTCCTGCTTTTCTCCTGCAAAAGCTGGCCTTGCCATATGAAGAAGGATGCACGAGCATATGCAGGTATGAGGAAGAACTGTCACTTACTGAACTCTGTGCTGGATTTCAAAAAAGGAAACCACACAGTCAGTCTGCCCTCACCAGTCTTGCAGCAGCAATCTCCTGGCGAACGTGGCACAGGTGTGATAGCAGATAAGCAGAGCAAGGCCAAACTCCATCTAGTCCTGGCACGATGTGTTCCATGTCCAATGTCCTCTTTCCACAGCCCAAAGGAAAGAAGAGCTGAGCTCTACAACAGCTGGCTGAAATTTTCAAACCACATTTGTTTCCCTAACTGGAAGACATCTTTTTCTGTTTCTAACTCAGCAGGGTAGTTATGTCTTGATTAAGACTCACCCCACAAACTGAGCCCACCAGTTGCTAAAAGAAGTAAAAACCAGCTTTTTCTTTTTCTTCTGTCTGTCCTCACGTATAACCTTCTCCCTGACACCTGGGGAACAGCAGATACTCCATGTACCTCGGAACAAGCAGCAGAGCTGAGGACTCTTCCCTACAAACATAACCTGCAGTCATAGCCAGAAACTGGCTAACAGGCGGTGATCCAAACAGTTAGTCAGAAACGTGACTCAGTGATGGAGACTCCCTCATAAAAGCTTTGCAGTGAAGGGCCCAGCTGTGCCTTTAGGAAAAAGAAAAAGGGGGGGGGGGAGGAAATTTCAGGACATATATATTTCTCATTCACTGGTGATCCAAGGTTTGCTTCTGTCTCATAATGAAATATCCATTGTGACAGATTAGTGGACCTTAGCATAATGAGTGGCAGTGAAACGGCACAATCAAGAGTCATCAGCAAGGCAAGCAAAGTTACCTAGTTACCTTTTAACAGCACCACGCACACTGGCAGTTGTGCAGATAAGTTTGTGTCCCAGAAAGCTCGTGACCTGGGTTGACAGAAAGCAAGTAAACATCTCCATGCTGCACCTCACAGAATCTTTGGAGACAGCAGAGATCCAGAATCTCTAGATGCACGGTAACAGCCACGAGTAATGCTATCCCCCCCAAACGCCTGCTTGAATGTGCCAGGTCTATCCACCTGCTGCTGCCGCCCATTCTCCGTCCTCTGTAGCAGCGGGACCCCCCTCCAACGCCGCAACTGCGCAGCCAGTGCCGGCCCGAGAGGCCAGGCCCTACCGCCGGCAGCACGAACCAGACACGGCCGCCAGTCCCCGGCTCACGCCAAGGACGCTTCCCCCTCCCGCCCCCGGCGCAGCGGAGCCCACCCGGCGGGACTCGCGTGGCCGTCACGAGTAATGCGCCGCCCGGTCCGCACCCCCACGAGGCCCCGGACGGCTCGGTAGGACGGGTCGCCGCCGCCCGCCCTCCTTCCAGCGCCGCCCGACCCGGCCCGACCGGCAGCACGACGGGGGCCAGCGGCGCTGGGCCGCCGGCACCGGATCCCAGGGAGCGCTGCCGCGGCTCAGGCCGGCGCAAGCCGAGGGGCGGGAGGGCACATTCCCGTCCCCCGCCGTGAATCACGGCCTGTCGGCCCCGCAGGCGGCACCCATCCAGCCGCCCTCGCAGGCAAAGCCGAGGAGAAAAGTTACCGGCGCGGCCCACGGCTCCTCAGCGATGTGCGGCCGCCACCGTCCCCCCCGGTGGCGCAGGTGTCCGAGCGGCCGGCGGGAGGGGCGGCCCGGCCCGGCGCTGCTCCCGGCGCCGCGGCGGAGCTGCAGTGATGTCACGCGCGGCGCGGCCCCGAGTCACGTGCTACGCCGCCGGCCCCGCCCCCGTGAGTCCGGTCAGAGGCAGCACCGGGCAGCGCCGCTCCGTTCAACGCGACGTCCAGCAAAACCTGCCCGGCAATCGCAGACCGCTAAAACCGCGGCCCCGGCCCGGACCCAGCCCCTTGTCCCACGCTCCTCCGCGCCCGCCGGTGAGCAAAGCTTTGCCCCACGGCCCAGCCGCTGCCGGCTCCGAGCCCTCGTCCTGACCGGGACGAGAGCGGCAAAGCCGGTGGAACAATAAAAAGCGGGTGCCCACAGGAGCAGCCTCTGTCTGCAAATCACTTTTTTTTTCCCCCTACTCCAAAGAACCCCAGTGATACGGTCTCAGCAAAAAATACCACAAGTTCGTGCTTTCCTAGAGATACGAAACTGCAGTAGTGCTAATTCATTACGCAAATTAAACACATTATTCTGTCCATCTGAACTTTAAATGCTATACTAAGCCTGTGCTGACATAACCGTTCTATTTCATAAATAATTGAGCACTCTCAGACGTTACACGTGTAACTTCGTAATGCTGTAAACCACACAAAGTTTTAACCAAACAAACACATACAAACAAGCCGAGTTTTGAGCCACCGGGCTTCATGCCTCCAAGACTCCTCTGCAAACACGAGAGCCACGTTTCCCTCTTTCCTTTAAAAAGCAAAGCTGAGAACCCCGTGTAACCCTCTGCCTCCGCGCACTGGGAGGTGGAGACGAGCACTAAATATCATAAAATCCATTTCACCCCCTATGATTCTTCCCTCAGTTTGAAGGGCACACCTGGCAGCAGGAGCTGCATTGCCTCACACACGCACGTAATTCCACCGAGGTTCGTGAGGAACGAACGGATCCGGGTGAAACCCGCCGGGCCGGGCTCTGTGCCACAGCCCCAGGTTTCTGTTCTGACGCCGGCACCCTTGGGCGGACTCACGGGCGAGGCGATTACCGACCCACGGAGCCAGGGCAGCCGCACCGCGGCCAGCACGTTTTCACTTTCTGTCCATTAAGAGTTTACCTCAGAGATCACTCATGACGCCTGAACACCGGGACACTTTTTCTGTTGTAAGAAGAAGCCGCCGGGTGACTGCGGGTGTGAGACAGAGATCTCAAGTACCGCTTTACTTGCGAGGAGCCGCAACAACGCACCGCACGCCGGAACGCGGCTAAGCCCTCCCGGCCCCTCCCGCCGCCGAACACCCACCTGGCCGCAGCCCACGGGGCCGCCTCGCAGGGCTGCCGGGGGCAGGGCTGCCAGCGGAGGACGCCGCCGCCACCCCGGCGGGCCGACCTGGCCGGAACGCGGCTCCTCGACGGGCCCAGGCCGCCGGGCTGAGCGGCCGCCCCGCCGCCAGGCTCCGCCTCCGCCCCTCAGGAGGCGGGAGCAGCCGCAGGGGCCCGCCTGAGGCCCGGCCCCGTCCGCACGCCGGCTCAGCCTCGCCCAGTGCCACATAGCGCAGCGGGGCCGCCCCCGCCGCCCGGCGCTTCCGTCCCCGCGGGGGGGCGCATCCCGTGAAGGTCCCGGGGCCGCCCCGCCCCTTCCCGGTCAGGCCGCGCACGCGCGCACGGCGGCGAGCACGTGGGCCCCGGGGGGGGCGGGGCCTCCCCGGCCCCCCTGCCAGCAGTGGCGGCCGCCAGGGCCCCGGCCGCGGCGCTTCCGGTGCGCGCAGGAAAACGGTGTCCGTGCGGGCCCGCGGGCGGCAGCGGTTGGGTTCCGCGCGGCGGCGGTGTGGGGAAGCGCCATGGCGGCCGGTCCATCGGGGCGCGCCTGGGGAGGTGCCGTCCTGCTCCTCCTGGCGCTGTGCCTGCAGCCGCCGCCCGCCCGCCCCCGCAGCCTCCGCTTCGTAACGCTGGTGAGGGGGAAGGGGGGCGGCGGCGGGAGGGGGCTGGGCAGCGGCACCGCCCGGGGTGACGCGATGCCGCCCGCAGGTGTACCGGCACGGAGACCGCTCGCCCATCAAGGCCTACCCGCGGGATCCCTTCCAGGAGGCCGCCTGGCCCCAGGGCTTCGGGCAGCTCACGCAGGTGAGTGCGGGGCGGGCGGCGGCCGGGGCTGTCGGTGACCGGCCCGAGGGCCGGGGCTGTCGGTGACCGGCCGGTGCCGTTGCAGGTGGGGATGCGGCAGCAGTGGGAGCTGGGCCAGGCCCTGCGGCGGCGCTACCGGGGCTTCCTCAGCGACACGTACCGGCGGCGGGAGGTCAGTGCCGGGGGCCGGGGCGGGCAGTGGGGCGGGCCCGGGCGGCGGTGCCGAGGTTATCCAGCCCGGGTCGGCTGCGGCTGCACCGCTCTGAACTCGGGGCAACAAACCGGAATACGGTGATGGAGCTGAGACTCGTTCCTTACTCGAGACTGGGGAATTATGCAGCTCCCGTTTGCCCTCTGCCCTCCCCAGTGTGCCGCAGGGGTGAGCGCGGAGGAGTCTGTACATCCGAGCAGTAGTTACTAACCAGAAGGATCCTCTCATTTGTTTCCACCTGTAGAGGATCCGTGTTTTCAGTTCCCTGAAGCTATTAATTTTTTTCTCTCTCTCTCCCCAGGATGTTGCCACACTTTATAATAGCTCTTGAGAAACTGGTAGGGCATTTTTTTAATTAAAAGCTATGGAGCCATTTGTGGAACCACGTGCTGAGCACAGGGGAAAATTTGAAAGATCAAAAAAAAGCAAGGAAATAGAAAATCCGCCCCCCCCCCCAATATCCCTGCTATTTGATCCAAGTGGTGTGAGTCAACAGGAACATGAGGAAGCGTCATGAGGAGAGACATGCTGTCACACGGTTTGGATGGACAGTGGACAGTCAAGACCACTTTGTCCTACTGCTGGCTCTGTATCCATTCAGTCATTTTACCTGAGCTCACTTTTGGCAATTGACCAGATGGGGCAAACTGAGAATCCCTGTGTTCTTTGTTTCCCCCCTTTTTGGGCTCCCCAGTAAATACCCAGCTTGCCATAGTTCAGATTGCATCCCTTCTTTGACATTTGCTTCACCAACAAAACTTCCAGCATCAGTTCAAACACAGATCCTTTAACCTTTCTCAGTAGTTCCTTTCCAAACATACTTTACTCTTACAAAGCCTTCGCCAGCTGAAACTGTTTTCCTTCTCTTGCCTGAGAAGAAAAACAAACTAAGGCATATGCAAACAAAAGCTGTTCTGCTAACCAAGCCCGCACCCCTGCTCGGGTTGAGCAACCTCCCTTATAAGAAGTGTTGCCTCTGGGTGACACCATATGACCATCTGTCATCTGACTCAGTGACAAGTTGGAGCCCTGGCAAAAGGTGCTGTAGAAAACATGTACACTCAAGGTGTAATTCGTTTTTATGACATGTCTAGAATTAGATCCTTATCTTTTAAAATATTTCTATTTCTTCAAAGCTTACAGAGGATAAAAGCAATCGTGTCCAATGAGTACAGGGTCGGTTGTTTTCAAATCACAGTTAAGAAGT
The DNA here is from genome assembly GCF_964273445.1 of Streptopelia decaocto. NCBI lineage: Eukaryota > Metazoa > Chordata > Aves > Columbiformes > Columbidae > Streptopelia > Streptopelia decaocto. The sequence continues at coordinate 42,683,004 of NC_138661.1, read as the reverse complement.
AAAAGTGGGTAGAAATTGTCAGAGAAAAAACCATTTTTTTCTTCGTGAGTGTTAATTTTTGAGATAGACTTAATGCAGGAGATGCTATACAGAGTGAGCATATGTAATTTTTTTCTTATGTTTCTTCTTATTTAATATATTTTTAAAAATCCCAGTCTTGGCATTGTATTTCATTCTTTTGGCTTTTTATTCTTGTTGTTTCAGATTCAGTATGCTGTTTTCTAGTACATTCTTTCATGATTTCCTGTGTGTTCCTCTTGTTTTATCACAGGTTTCTCTTCAGTCTCCCCCTAAGTGTTTTCAGTACACAGATACCAGAATACCAAAGTTTCGCCATTTTGACCTGCTTAACTTTTCTGTACTTTTCTCATTCTCTTTTTTTCTGGCTCATCTCTCTCTCTGAGCTATGGAAGGATAACTCTTGGCCATTAATCCCAAGAGCCCACAATAATTAAATAAAACCCTCACTCCCTCTTTTCTTCCTCTCCTGTAAGTCAGATCACTCTTGTCTTTGTTTCTCAGATGGAAAAACTGAGGCTTGAAGACAGCAGGTTTTTTTCATGAGCACAGCAGGTCATTCCTAGAACTGAGAACTGAAGGCGCCAGTCTTGCTCTGTAAATATAGTGCATTTCCTTCTGTAGCTCTGTCTTCCTCATATTCAGGCTCCTTTCTGTCTTTCATCTCCGCACTGTCGCACTGATCCAGAACAGACCACAGCAAATTGCCCTCATATCCATTCATACAGTTTTGTCCAGGTTGACATCAGCAGGCTCGGTCACTTCAGCTCCTGTGAGCCTATTGCCTATGGGCAGCTGCAGGGCACTTGGCAATGCTCCTCAGCAAGTGCGTCGTCCCACGTCCGAGCACCATCGCCTGGTCTAACATTACTAATGGTGCCCTGTCCCTGTCCTGGCAGATCTTCATCCGCAGCACAGACTGTGACCGGACGCTGATGAGCGCGGAGGCCAATCTGGCAGGTCTGTATCCCCCGGAGGGACACCAGATGTTCAACCCCAACATCTCCTGGCAGCCTATCCCTGTGCACACAGTGCCAGAGTCCGAGGAAAGGGTAAGTTAGTCTCAAGGATGTGTACTGACTACTCAAGTAGTGTGTTATGCTGACTTCTCCAAAAGTCTTTGCTTCAGTCTCAATTCAGGTTGTTTTAAACTTCTCCTGGGACCTGTTTAGCAAAGGTTCTTCCATTCTCAGAACAAGATGAGAATTCAGGGGCTGTGTTCGCTGCAAGACCGCAGCAGACCACACACGACCCAGGGTCTGTTAGAGGGCAGCACTTGAAGCTCTTGATAGATTCATCCCACATCAGGGTTTTGTTACAGTTGCGTGTATTGAGGGCAGATTCAGTACTGAAGTGTTCTTGGTGACCTGGCTGCTCTTCTTGTCTCTGCCCAGCTACTAAAGTTTCCTTTGACCCCCTGTCCACGGTATGAACAGCTACAGAACGAAACTCGGCACTCAGCAGAGTACATAAATAAGACCAAAGAGAATTGGGTAAGTGATTGTTTGCATGAGATAAGGTGGTCTTAGGCTTGTAGTTAAAGTATTATCACCTCTACATATTCAGACCTCTGAGAAAATGGTAGGAATACCTATGCATGTAATACAGTATGAGATTAGAAAATTGAAGGCCTTTCTCTCTTCTCATACCTACAGCAATTCCTGCAGATGGTAGCAAATGAGACTGGGATCCGGGATGTCTCTCTTGAGGGTATTTGGAGCGTGTATGACACACTGTTCTGTGAAGTAAGTTTGGCCGTCATCTTACGGTCACAGGAATTCAGTCTTTATGGTCCACTGAATTTGGTAGAAAATAATTTTGCAAAATCCCACAAAACAACTTCTCACCATTCCTACCCTACAGTAAGTAGTAATGTTCTAATTTCAGAATAATAACAGTTCCTACTCACCAGCAGCCTGTGCCAAGAATTACCTACTTTTTTACCTTATGACCTCCCACTTTGTAGCCTAGATTGTGCTAGAGCCAGAAAAAGTCCCACCTCCATAATAAATATCTTTTGAAAGTCACTAGAAAATGACTGCCATCTGAAGTCTTTAGATCTCTGTGAACAAGTCTGATTAACCAAGGTAGAAGTGAGATCTGTGGAAACTGAGGGAGTGCTAACTTTATGATTTAAACTGGGAGCTTAAATTAGGACTATTCCTGGTTCTACCTCCCTGTTACTTTAGATCAATCATTTTTCTTTCCGTGCTTCTGTTAATGCCGTCTCTAAAAGAAAATAATGCTCTTCTAGGTTAAGTGGGGTTTACCCACATCTGTTTTTTTTACCTGTTATAAGGTCCTTTGCCATGCTAGAGACAGATGTCACCTTTTTACTGTCTGGGGTGGGGCACCAAACTCTGTATTCATTTGGAGTTTTGTTAGGAGCATATCTCAAGAAGGCCTAAACAAAATGAAAAATCAGGGTAGCTATGCTGCAGTAATGCTGAAGTAAAGGTCACGTATCCAGGAGACTTAGAGTTGTTGCATGCAAGTTTATTTGTGTGTAACTGTACAGCATGATGAAGTAAGTTACAGAGATCTTTCATGTCAAACCCTTAATAGCTAATTGTGGGAGAAACAGTAAACCCAAACATTTTGACAGTGTGTCATGTTAACTCTCTGGAGGTGCAAGGCTGCTTAGCTTGCTGGCAGTGGTATGCTGTGGTATGTAGTATTTTGGGGATGTAAAAGATAAATCTGCATGGAATTGCACTTTGCTATGTAAAGTGGCAGCTTGAGTTCCTGCAAGCTGAGAATATTCCAGTCCAGAGCTCCACTGCACTATGTAAATTTGCCCGTTGTATCACAAAACCAATCTCCTGTCTTGTAACAATCACAGTGAAGCAACTCTGTTGGTAACAAAAAAAATCCCTTGGTTAGAGAGGTCAAGAATTTCAAATCTTCATTTTCAAGACTCACTTAATGAGCTTGCAAATTGGGCCTGGAAAGCCAGGTCATAACCACTATGATCCCCAAGAACTTGCAGAATAGCTCACTGTCCCAAAATGAAACCAGAACATTTTGAGGAAGGGGAGTTTTACTCTCAAAACCATACCCTCAGGCTGATCAGTCTCTTTAGCTGCTTTGGGTTTTCTCCTTTTTTTCTAAATCATACTAACAGTGCCTCAAAGAGAAGGATCTTTTTTCTCACCTGATCCAATAGATTCATTCTGCCATCTGGATGGGGAAAATAAAAAAGTCCAAGAAATAGCTGAACTTACCAGCTATTTTCTTTGTAAATTAATGAAAAACTAACTAAATGTCCAAGTTGCTGATGTGAATTCCTCCAAACCACTCTGACAGAGTGGGCCCTTAAGAATATTCAGCCTCATCTTCTGGCAGTTTAATGGGATGTGGCGTAGAAAATTGCTCCACGTAACGCCAGGGAACCACAACTGCTGTTTGGCTGCCAGTATAAATAATCCTTTCTTGTAATGGGTTGGCTGCAAAGCAAATTCTTCTCTTGGTTCCCAGTTCTTTGTATTCTAGGTTTGAGTACTGGCCTTTGTCAGTGGTGCATCCCACTATTACGTCTGCAGAGTGCTTGCTAACTTTCTCAAATATCCTTCAGTGGCCCTCAGAGCCTCCAGTGAAATTGTGCTGCAGCTGCATCAGAAACCTGGAGTTTGTGCTCTCTCACTTATCTTTTATTTTTTCTTTTTTTCTGACTGCATGTTATTTGCAGGGCAGAATCAACTACCCGTGAAGTTAATGCCCTAAGATCATTGTATCGGTGTTACAACATAACCCTGCACTCCAGTTGCCCTTTCACAGAAACGAAGCCTCTAGATTTTAATCTTTATGCTTCTTATTACAACATTAAAACCCATGTATGTTCTTTGTATGCAGCACAGTAGTGAGGACAGAAGCATAAACAGAAAAGGGCTGTATTTAAAACACGAAATCAGTAGCAGTATGGGCAGGACTCCAGACACCCTGACTCCCATTCTCAGATGAATCTGCGAACCGTGCTACCTGCAGCCAAGTATTCTGTTTCTCTTCCTAGCGAGCACACAAGATGGATTTGCCTGTATGGGTGACACAAGATGTCATGACTCGGTTGAAGCAACTAAAAGACTTTGGTTTTGAATTTCTGTTTGGGATTCGCAGTCGGGTAGAGAAAGCTCGTCTGCAAGGCGGTGAGTGCACTGGGGAGTAAGCTTCATGCTGTTCTGTCTAATTTTTGCCTCTTACCAGCTCTTTCCTTTCCTCAGGGGTCCTGCTGGATCACATAAGGAAAAACCTAACCAAAGCAGCAAATGTTTCTGCCCACCAGAACCTGAAACTACTTGCCTATTCAGCAGTAAGTGAGAACTTGGGGGCTAGCTTTTATCGATCTCCTCCTCCTCACAGGAGACTGGGACTTGGTGATAGTTTTAACCCTTTCTGTCTTCTCTATGGCCCGTGCAGTGATCAGGGCATGCATCTTTGCCTTTGGCTGGGTGGGATGTACTCGATCTGGCATCATTCCTTTGGGGCCCCTGAGGAAAATTCCCAACCTGCACTTTGTTTCTGTTAGCTCAGGCTTGTGGATTAGACTGGCAAACTTTGGGGGCCACTGCTGTATTTATTTGGTAGATGGATTGATACTACCCAGATGTGATGTTTCAGCAGTGTAGATACAGAGTCACCCCCCCCTTTGCTGCAGCCTCCTGACTGGAGCATCAAGCATCTCTCCCAGATTGCTCCCTAAGGATTAATTCTTAAAGAACAATGCAGGAGATAGGCAGCTGTGTTTCACTTCCTCCCCTTCTCTAGCACCATCACAGATCACCGTTCTAGCAGTACAGTTCCCCTCCCTTCTTCCAGATGGAAGTTAAAGGTGACATCCCCTCAGCACTGCCCTGTCTGTTACTGCTATGGTCTGAGCTGCCCTGCCACATCCATAAGGGTGACTGATTTGTTTTTTTTCCCTCTTTCTCAGCATGACACCACACTTGTGGCACTGCAGATGGCTCTAGATGTCTACAACAAGATTCAACCACCATACGCCTCATGTCATTTATTTGAGCTGTACCAAGAGGATGATGGGTGAGGGCTGCAGTAAAGATGTCGGGCTCTGATTTCACCTCAAGGGTTAGGTGCCTAGGCGAGGCTCCACCCCAGGGGGATGCAATCTTGCTCCTAGTGGCAGACTCTTAGGAAAACCACCACCAGAATAAAGGAGAGGGTGTGCACATTGAGTTTTTGGGAAGGGATGACTTTAGCTGGAGAGAAAAAAAAAACAAAACAAACCACAAACAACATCTAGCTGTGTTTTGTTTTCAGTAACTTCTCTGTGGAGATGTTCTTCCGGAACGAGAGCAGGAAGGAACCTTTCCCACTGATAATCCCTGGCTGTCAGCATAAATGCCCATTGCAAAGATTCTTGGAACTCACAGATGCTGTTGTTCCCCAGGACTGGAAACAAGAATGCCAGGTAGCAAGCACCATCCGTGACACAGGTGAGTCCAGGCTGGACCAGAGCATCAAGGAAGGGGAAAGCTTGGATGATAATCATGTTGACCACTTGTTTCCTCCTTTGCAGAACTGTTTGTAGGTCTGGCTGTGTGTGGATCTATTCTCCTTCTCCTTATAATCCTCCTCTTGACTGTACTCTTTCGCATACAGTCTCAGCCCCCCGGCTACCGGCACGTTTCCAATGACGGAGAAGAGCAGGCTTGACAGTTGCTTGAACTCCTTCCCAGGCAGTAGGAGGGAGAAGTGTTGCCCCTAAGGATGATTGGGCACCATCAGTTACTGAGCATTCTTCTGCTTTGGCCGTTGCTTCCCAGAGTGAAGCTGGACTTGATTTTTGGCTGCTTTCTAAAAGTGATGTCTCAGAGAGAGAGGACTGAGCTACTCTAATGGAAATGACACCTTAATTCTGAAGCCAGTATACTGTGTGGTGCCCACAGTTCTCATACACCTTCCGTAGTCGTATTCCCAACGTGGCCAGTTGGAGCTGGTCAAGTTTTCCTCCTTTCAGTGATTGTAAATGTTAACACTCACCATGACTGTGGCAGAGGGCCTTGGGCCTCCAGCAGCTGCCACATCCAGTGCAGTCAGGAGTCGCTTCTCTCTTCAAGGTCAACCTGCTTTGAGTAATTTTTCTCTCAAGCCGTTGGGCTGATGATGGTTGGAAGGCTGGGCTTGGAGCAGAGGGCACAGGTCACCAACAATGCACCAAGACTCATGTGCTGTCCATGCAGAGGGACCTGCTGCAGAGGATGGCACAGTGAGAAGTGTTTCTTGAGGCTGCTAAGTACCTGCTGCTGGCAACTGTCTTTTTTTCCCTCCTCACACTGTGGTTCAAGAGAGAACTGGCCTGAAATCAGGACAAGATTGAAAAACTGGCAGTAGTTTTTAGGATTCAGCTCAGAGTGTATGATATGATCCAAAGAACCTCTGAGAGCATCATCAGAGAGATGAATTCCTGTAACCACAGCAAACCTGTACCCAATTTCTAGTGCAATGTTGGCTCTAGAAAGGAGAGTCCCTGTAGATAAGAAACCTGGGCCTGTCTCAAGATTCAGCCTTTGAATTCAACTTCCCCACCTCTGAACTTCAAGTACCTATTACAGGGAGTATCCTGCACTGCAGGCAATCCAGATTTCAGCTGCAAGCCCCTTCTGCTGGGTTTATGCTGTAATTAAAGAGATGTAGCAAAGCTGTTAACCTAAGACTAGATTAAATGCCAAGTTCTGTAGTTTTTCTTCCTATCTTCCCTACTGGATGGACAACAAACAAACAACTCCCCCTCCCACCATTAAGGATTGGCATTTGCAGGTGACTCTGGATCTCTTTATTTGCCATGCTTTGGCATTTTGTCCAAAGTGTGACTCTTCCTCCAGGCTGGCCTCTCTGCGCACTGCAGCTGCTGCAGAGAGTTTCATGCCAAGTTCTCACCACTTGCCTTGGAGCCTTTGGCAGAAAATGAGAGACTGCAGCAAGCACAAGTAGCACAGACTCTTCACGTGGTGATGCTGCACATTCACTTCCCACTTTTACTTCCCTTTCTGGTGCAGTTCCCATCCCCTCTTGGCGGCAGAAGCCAGTTCTTAGGGTACAGACATTTCCTTTTCTTCCCCTATGGAGTATTGTGGGGACTTTTCCCTACTCATAATTGGCATCTGCCAGCATGGGAACTCTACATCAGCAGAAGCAGCTTGCTGTTCTCAGCATCTTCCTCACCTTTTTGTCGTCTGAAGATATCATCTAGGTCTCCTGCACAGCAAGACAGTCATAAAGAAAAAGCTGCTGCCTGTGAGAACAGGCACAAGAAGGAGGTAATAGAAAGTGCATTTAAGAGGACCAGATCTGTTATTTTTAAAGGCAACAAATTTTGCACACACAGAGGAAAGGTTTCTATGATGATTTAGACATTTTGACTGTGAATGACTTTCTGTAATTGTTCCAATAAATTTCCTTTTCATTATTAAAATCAAATTCACACTGAACTCTACTCCTCTTCTTCTCTAAGAGTTCACAGGGCTAGCACCAGTGTGCTCACTGTTGGAAAGCAGGCAGAACTTACTGCCATATACCCCGTTCCAAAGTAAATCCCTGATTTACAATCCCACTTACAACAGAGTGAGAATTGAGATAAACTATTTTTGACTGCAGCAACCATGCACAGATAGAGCTCATAGTGCAACCTGCCCAACTTGGAAGGGTCCACTGTAGACACAGTACTGGGACTCGTGTTTGTACCACTGTTCTAGATCTCTTAGCTCTCCCACAGAAAGGTCAGTAACTTCTTCCCTCAAACAAAAGCAGTTGAGCAGAATGCTCAAAGCAGCCACGCTCTGTATCAAAGAAGAATTTCACTTCAGTATAAAACTTTATTAATATCAATACTGCAAAACTATAAAAGTTAACATAGAGAATCTGAGCAGGCCTGGAGCCCATCCCATCCATCAACCTTTGGGACACCAGCAAGGTCCCAGGCAGCCTTGTAAACAAACTAGAAGAAGCAAAACTTTTCAGTTTAACAGCAGTCTTGAGATTTGGCTCTGAGCAGGGGTGTTTAGAAGAAATTCCTCGTTTCTGTTTTGCAACATTTTTATCCAACCTTCTGAAGCACTTAGGCACAAGTGAAAAAAAATTACCTAATCAGTGGCAAGAAAAAGCCTAGAGCTCTGAAAATGGAAACTACAGAATCACCAGATTGCCAGCTCCATGCTGCCCTTGCATCCCATGCAAGGTAAAGAGTTCTGGCATCATCATGTTCTTCGTGGTCTAGTTAAATAGCTGCAAGCACAGATTCTCTAAGCCTGAGGTCTTGACAGATGTGCATTTTCCAAAGAAGCTTGCATATGGGAGAGGCTGGTGTTTCTTAAGCTACCCAAGCTACCCCTCACCTCAGCCCAGAGAACATTCTACCTTTTCAGGACATTAACCTTGTTAGCAAAGGGTTTCTTAGCTCAGTTTGGCTAGAACAAGCTGGGGACCCTGTTGTGAGCTACTCCACAGCAGACTACAGGAGATGGGAACTTCTGACAAGCGATGACAAGCAGATACGGCAGGCTGGAAGCAGCAACTTCAGCAGGATCTGAAAACATCTCAGAAGTTTTCCTACTGCCTCGGAAAATGTGTGGTAACTCCACTTGGAGGAGGAACTGAGTAGTGACAGAACTTTCTAGAAGGGGAAGCAAAGGGAATCAGGGAAGCACAATCAGATCCAGGGAGGAAGGACAAAGTAGAAATCTAATGCCCTGCACGGCTTATACTGCCCATTGCCAACACTGAATTTGTACCCTGTGATCCAGAAAGGATCAAAATACTAAATCACTTCTCTAGATCCTTCCCTTTTCGCTTCCTTCCCTGTGATTTGGAATCATTGTTTTTTGTTCTCGGCTCCTCCAGCTCCCAAGGCAGTAAGTTAGCTTTGAGTTGCCTTGTCCCAGGGTTTGCCTGCCTCTGCCCTCCACGTCTGGACAAACTCCAGCTTCCAATCCCCTGTTCTGTCATGGTTTTCAAAAGATGTTCTTGCTTCTTGGCCACCATCTCCTCCCGGCTCCAGATCAGAATATTAAAACCTGAGAGGAAAAATTGAACATTGTGCATCAGAAACTCTATATCAAATATAATACCTTAGGCTATGTCACTTAAATGCCAGAAATTCAAAATGCTTTGTCTGTTTTAAGATATTTCCAAGGTACAGAGGACACAAAGGTATTTATTGCAGACGCTATCTCCACACAGCCATGGAAGTTTGATCTAATTAAGAAACATCATCAACTAATTCCTAATCTTACCTGTCACAGGTCTAAGACCTAAATCTATAACCAGCTCCCTTAATCCCAAACAGCCTACGAAAAACTCAATAATCTCGGCTCTGCAGCCTAGGAAATAGGAGAGGGCACAGCCTGGCAGGAAAAGGCTTCCCCCAGCATGGTTTTCTGCTGCTGTTAGATGGCCGGCAGAAGGCAGCAGCTCCCTGCTGCAGAGCGGCTGCTCGCTCCTCTGGATTAGCGCTCTCAGGAAATGTTTCACAGGAGCTGACCAGCAACCTGTTTTCTAACTGCAAAGGTGGAAGACTGGAAAGGAGGTCCCAATCAATCTCTTTTACAGATGTAGGAAATTACAGGGGACTGCTATAGCAAGTAGGATTTGGGAAACCTTCACTCACAATTTGCTTCAGTCTGGAGAAACAAGCCTGCCCTTTTCTGGGCCTGGAACCCAGCCACGCTTAGCACCCCAGGTTCTCTTTACTTACCCATGCCAGAAGCCAGCGTGTCTCCCATAGGGTTAAATTTATTGAGCTGAAAATGGAAACACAGTCAGAGTCTGTTTATATAACAGAGTCATAAGAGCACTGGGGCTTATATAACAGCAACAAACCATCTGGAAAACCCAACGTTCCCTAAAGAGTATCACAGAAAAGCCACAGATGAGCATGGGCCAGCCCTGCTCGAGTCAGCAGCTTTAGCTGGCAGCCATACCCCCACGAAAGCACGGGTCTGTCACAGGTAAAGAGGATAATCCTGCTGTTCCAGTCTCTCACCCCCATCCCTTGGCTGCGGTTCAGTACAGAGCCACTGGTCCTTCTAGCTTCAACTCACCGAGATGATACCAGAAGCATTTGGATCATGGAGCTGACAAACCATCTCCCCAGTGTTTCCATCAAATACATCAACAGTTCGTAGCTCGTTCACTGTGTACCCTGGGAACTTAGGGTCTGGGTAGCGACCTGCTACAATGAGGTCATAGCGAGGATGCCATGTTGCCTGGTCATAGAGCAGAGTGACAGGGAGTTCAGAGAAAGGGACAGAGCTCACACAGACACACAGCAGACAAGCAGTACTGTGAGAAACAGCTTGTGCATCCCACCCACAGCCTGAGGAACATGGGTATCCTCAGAGCACTGCTCTGCTGGGAGCTGCAGCAGTATGAACACCCACCCACCAATGTAGTATCCTGACCAGAATCAGACTATTTCTGATTTACAGCCAGCTGGTTGCACCAGGCATGATACTCCTCTCTCAAACTGCACTGGCCTAACTCACCTTAATAGGCGTGAGGTGCTGAAACTGACGATGTGGGTGTGGGATCAGATGCTGTGGCTTGGTCCAGTCTGAAGATGAATAAACCCTGATTTCACTGCGCTGGTCTGTGCTTAGGAGCTTGGCACCATCTGTTGGGCTGAAGTAAGCTGGGAGAAGGGGACAACCAGGCAAACAAAAGGTCACAATGCTGTGACTGACAGCAAACATCAAAGTCACATTTCTCTGATTGGAAACCCACAGCTATTTCTTTAATGGGGGTGTGATATTGCCATGTGTCCCAAAAGACAAGACTAAATGTCTCTAACAAACTCAAAACTTTTACAACAGTAAGCTGAAACCCACAGTGCTGGGCTACACAGGAAGAATCATTCTCATTTTAGAATCATAGAAAGAGACATTGCAAACAACGGAACTTGCTCGTTCAAAGAGAAAGTTAGCAGAAAAGCTGAGACAAACATCTGCAGTTTGGGCCTCCATGAACTGGTAATACTGCACCCAAGAAACAGAGATTTGAGTCTCATGCTCTGCTTTTGTCAAACAAACTGCCCCAATAAATTCAGTTTTCTAATCTCAGCCACTGCTGATGCTTCCACATTCACCTCTCACGGCACAGTGCCAGTTTGTATGGCAAGTCTAAGACTACGCCAGTTTGTCATGCATGAGTGATTTAAGGGTCCTGCTTGCCACAAAGCAGTGTTTAGATCACTTAAAGAAAAGTGTGACTTAACAGAGTTCGATGGCAAGGTTCACTCTATTATTGCATGGAGGAAATATGCCAAGCGGAATCTGACGAGAGCTGTTTTAAAGTGATTTCTATGGGGACAGGAGATGTGAAAGGGTAGAGAGAAGCTCTCCCGTTCAGTCATGATGTTCAGAATGGACCCCCTGGCTTTCTATGCTCCTTCTCAGAGAGAAGCCCAGGTGTGGCTGAATCCAAGCTTAGTCTCAGATTTGGTCAATGGTTTATGTCTAAGGGACACAAAGCATAAGGGAAAACAGGTAAGGGATTACATGTCTTTATGGCCAAAGGATTATATGTGCACACCCAATTCTTTATATCACTAGGCTAGGATTTCAAAGTTGCACCATTCTCCATCTCAGCCCGCTTACCTCCCCTCTGGAGGCCTGGGGAGGCCTGCCTCTGCCCACGCGTTCCTACTGCCATCCTTGCTTTAACATTAGCTACTGCGCAACCTCAAATCTGAGAGAAAGCTAACATTGCCACAACAACAAAAGCTAAGCTGAGTGGACTCTCTGCAGACATCCATGCAACGAAATCTTTAACTCACCTGCATTAACAGGTTTGTCATGAGGAAGTACATGAAGAAAATTCATTTTGTTTTTGATGTTTCTGAGGTCCCAGATTTTCACTGTCTGATCTACAGATGCTGTGGCCAACAACCACTCACATCGGGAGTTAAACTCCACATGAGTCACCTTCTTCCTGTGCAATTTCAGCTTCCAAATCTGCAGCAGAGGAAACAGAAAATAACACAGTATCAGTCTGGAGTAAAGAAATGGAAAAAAGAATCTACTGAAGCAGAGTAAAGAGGTCACACATTTACAGAGTACCAGAACTTCTAAAATACACCAAGAGTTTATCCACTGGAAACAAGAAAGGAGAAGAATGATCTTGGGAACTGTTTAATTCTAGGAGAACTCTGATACACCTAATTTACCCTAATTTATTAAAGCTATGAGAAAGGAAAACACCATCCCTGATTCATGGAGGGAAGTATTAGTGCCACTGTATAAAGCAAGATCACATCTGAAATACTTTATCCAGTGTCAGTCTTCCACCTGCAGAAAGATTAAAACAAACTGCAACAGGTACAGAAAATGCGCTGCCAAAATAGTAAGAAGGGCCTTCTTTGTGGGAGAAGACCAAAAGAGCTTGCTTTGCTTATCTTAGTAAAAAAGGTGAGAGGAGATATAACTGGCTTCTAGAAACATTATCAGCAAAGAAACATGAGGGTAGGAGAAATATTTCAATTAACAAGAACAAATGGATATAAAGTGGCCATGAATAAATTTATATCTGAAACTGAAAGATTATTTCTAATCCAAAGGGCAAAACTGGCCCATCCTCCCTACAATAATGGGCATCTCCCAAGTGCAGAAAAGGCTGCCACATTCTTTCAGGAAAAGAAAAAAAAAAGAAAGCAAGCAACTAATCTTGAATAAGCACAAGTCATTTGGAGCACTCCTGACTCTGCCCAATAGTGTACCCAGCTGCCTCTGGCTAGAGCTCACCAGCCGGCAAACCCTTACAGATGTTACCCTCACAGGCAAGAGAAATGGTAATTCCAGTGTGACAGTACAGCAGGCTCTTGAAAGCAGGGGCACTTCAACTATTCTCTAATTGAAGGGTTTGTACTAGTTCAGACTGGAAGTCACAAGCTGCCTCTGCCTGCCCTCTCGTGTCTAATGGCAGCAGTGCAATTTCTATCCCAACATCTGCTGAATTCCTGCTGTGTCACTGCTCCAAAGCCATGGAAGGGTACACATCAAAGCAGTATCTCCTAAATGGTTCCCATCAGTGCACTAAGTTTCTGAAATTGTGAAAGTTGTTGGGAGAGGGTGCTCACACCTTCAGGTTACCTGTAATTACTCTGGCCAGTACCAAATACTCTAATGAAGGGGTAGCATGCGACACAGTCCCTCTGTTTGGGAATTGTTACCGTGACATCCAACAACGTGAAAATGTCTAATGAATGCCAGAAGTGGAGGACTTCTCACCACCTAGACAATGGGTGGACTCATCTCCTGAGCTGCAAGATACTTGCTCCTCTTTTCAGGGTCCCTGTAGGGTAGGAAAGCACACGAGCCATGAAGATTCCCGTTGAGGAGATGCTGCATGAAGCCATACAAACCTTTTCACCAGAAGTGCTGAGCAGGACCACATTGCCCAAATTATCACCTGTCACCACTGCACGGCAGCTTGCAGAAACATCAACGCTGCAGTACCAGCAACTGGAGGGAAAGACACAAAATCAGTGCTGCCTCTCACAGGGAAGTGAAGGAAGTGGAGCTCTGGTTCAACAAGGTTGCAACTGCAGCCTCCTGCCTGATGGTGTAGGCCTGAGTATCAGGAAGGGGGACAGTTTACCAGCAAAGCTTTGTGTTGGTGACTGAGTATGAAACAGAATCATAGAATACCAGCTTGTAAGGGACCACAAGGATCATCTGGTCCAACCTTTCCTGGCAAAAGCACACTCTGGACAAGATGGCAAACCATCCTGTCCAGCTGAATCTTTAAAAGTCTCCAGTGTTGGGGAACCCACCACTTTCATGGGGAGATTATTCCAATGGCTGATTGTTCTCATTGTGAAAAATTTCCCTCTTGTGTCCAACTGGAATCTCCCCAGGAGTAACCTGTACCCACTAGCCCTCATCTTTTCCATGGGACTCCTTGTAAAAATGGAGTCGTCTTTGTGGTCACCGTTTAAATACTGGAACAATAGCTTCCTAGTCATTTGTGAAGTGCTCATTACATGGAAGTGTGACATGCTGGGACAGTGGGACATAACAAGAGGCTGAAAAGCCACTTGGTGCCTGCACATGGACATACCTTGGGAAACACCAGAATATCCTTGTGACGCTGACAAATGTAAAGAAATGGCTTTAATATGATGTTTTCCACGAAACACTGAAGCAGCAGCAAAGACAAAAGCTTTGGACTGGGAAGTTGCACGTGCAACTTCATGCTCCAGGAAACAAAACTGAATAGAGACTTATCTGATAAAGGCATAGGTCTTAACCCCAGCTCTGCTGGGAGGGGAAGGGCAGCAAGAATAAAGTTGGGGTCCTTTGGGAACTTGTTGGAAAAGCTTCACTTACAAAGATAAATTATTTGAGAATTCAAGGTAATGGAATTTATCACAGTGAGCCTGAAGATTTCAGAGGGGCAACAGGGTAAACTGAACCTGAAATTATAACCTGAAATTCAGATTGTGCAGGAATGTCTTGTGGCTTTCCTACGCTACCTGAGCTGCTACAGCCAAAGCAGAACACTGATGGCAATCAAGAGAAGGAAGTTATTCTGCTCTTCTCACCTCACACTTTATGAAGTGAAAAGCTGTCTGCACCTGTAAGAGAGGAGATGGCGCCACCAGAAAGCAACACCGGAGGATGCAGACAGCACGCTTAGCTGCTGTAAAAGCCTGAGTGCCCTGTGACTGCCCAGCTTGTCACCCACCCTGCAGGGCTAGGGTTGGGCACAGGAGCCTGTCTCCAAGCTCCCTCACAGACCAATTCATACCAAGAATCTCCTAACACTGGTAAAAATGAAGATGTTAGACAGCACAAGCAGCAGCGCAGTGTTAACCCCAAGGAACAGAGAATCAACCTTGCGGTGCTCCCTTCTCACCAAACATTATGGTGCTCATGGCCACAGTCCGGGGCACGGGAGATCACCTGCACAGCTCTGCCCTCAAGGTCCTGCAGACTTAGGGTACCATCCCCTGATGCCACATAAAGCTTCACTGCCTCATAAGGACTGAACTTCATGTCTCCGAGAGAATCTCCTGGCCCTTTCTGGAATACACACAAAGCCAAGATGCATCAAGGTTAGAGTGGAAGACAAAAATCTTAATACAACATTCATCTCCTGGAACACACTGCTGGTTTCCCTAGGTACAGTGCAGTGCTTGCTGACAGGGCACGTACATAAGAGCTCTTTTTTCCTAGTCTCTTTCCCATCTGAGCACATACATTCTGAGCCTGTAAGTTCAACCCCACCACTTTGGGCTGCACACATAATTAGCAGCATTGCTGCTTCTGCTATGAGGGTAGGACTAATCTGCAGTGAATCACCTGGCTCAGACCAGCCTCAGGAGATCACAAGCAAAATCAGCACCATTCCATGCAGAAACCACATAAAACCTCATGACAGCCCTGCACCAAGCTTTTCTTAAAGAGACATCATTCACCAGTTCTCTACAGGCTGCTTCCAATGCTGTATCTGGTCTTTCTCAAGGTACCAGCAGGCAGGAAGAGAGCGGTGCAAGGAGAAATGCTACTGCTACCCTCATAGCACAGGAACCTTATGTTCTGTGTTGTGTTATATTGTTATGTTTTTTTTGTTACGTTTTTTTACCCAATCTGCCTACTGAGAAAATGTGGAAACCCTACACAAAGACAGAAAAGAAGGATGCTAGCTGGGAGTCCCCATGCTCTTTTGATACTCAAGCACACTCCATCTGCTGCTCACAGAGCAGCTAATGAAGTCTCACTGTAAATACCAGATTTCAAGAAGACAATGAAGATTTAAAAAGGCCCTCCCACAGAGCCTGCCTGTCCTCACAGCAGTGGGAGGATGGCATGCCCTGTCCAATCCAGGCATCATTGCTGTAACAGGCATCCCACCAGGATAGGAGATCTCATGTCCCAGGACCCAGCCGATCTCTCCTTGCTCAGCTGGCCAATCACCCCAGCACCACTTGGGGTCACCTTCTGCCCTATTACAAGGTTGCAGCTGGAACAGCCCATATAGAAACCAACCATGAAAGCTGCCACCCAGAAAGAATCAGGTGGGGAAAAGTAAAGAGGACACTAACCCAACTTCCCTCACTTACCTTTAAGTAAAGTTTAAGTGAACTGAAGTAACTAATTTAAGTGCTCAGGCCTCCTCATGAGTCCACAGAAAAGCAACTGTGTGAGAGGGTGATTGTAAGCACAGGCAGACAGAGTTGCCTCTAGTGATTAATCTCCTCTTTCCATTCATTGCTGAAGTAGCCCAGACTCTTAATTTTGGTATTTTACATAAGAATCAAAAGTTAGGTAGAATGAACTGGGGTGATCCTTATGACACACACCACTTGAAGTCGGTGTTTGTGCAGAAGCACTAATGGGACTATAAATTGTCCCGTAAAAATCATCTGACAAGGAGCAGCACTGCTAACATGTGAAAAGACTAAAAGGTCCCCAGGACACAGAGTGGAAGGTTTAAGAACAGACAGCTGAGGAAATCCACTGGCACCCCCACAATCCCATGTGTAACAGGAAGTAAGCATCATCAAAGACTCCCTCCCCTTCAGGAAGAAAAGTTCTCTTCTACCCACCACCCCCTTTCAGGGAAAAATAAAAAGGGAGAGTGAACCTCTCTGGAAGAGAGAGCACCCCTGAAATTCAGAGAATAAGCAACACATATGTGGAGAAGAAGAAGCCCAGCTCTCACATATTAGAGGCAAACGTATCTCTCTCTCTCTCTCTCTTTCTCTCTCTCTCTGTAGCGCTCCTGCCAGCAGGACACAGAGGCCCAAAGCATTGCTGTATTTCTTACTCCCAGTCCTCGGTGCTGGTGAAGACCCGGACAGTATTGCCATTAAAATCCTGCAGGGTGGTAGTGCCGGCAACTGACGAAGTGTACAGCTGACTAGGGTTAAAAGGGTTAAACTTCATTCCTGTGATGGCCCCTCCAGCTCCCATCTACAAGGAAGGGGATGAACAAAAGAAAAATCCACTGAGTGACGGGGAAGTAGAAAAGTGTGTTCTGTAAGTCTGCATTCACTGCTATGTCCTTAACAGAAACAGTGAAACACACCACAGCCCTTCGAGAGGGCAGACACAACTGTGTCTTCCCAGAGGATGGCTGTCTACACAGCTACCCTCCTGGAGGGCAAAACTGCAGCTCCTTCAGTCCCCACAATGTACTCCCTGGCTGGCTGGCACTACACTATTTACAAAAAGAGAAAGATGGCTCCGGAACTTCTGGAGGATAGACCTCCTCCCATTGTATACCTATGTGAATTTAGAAAGCAGTCACAGTCTTTGGGTCCCTGTCAGAATGGGAATGGCTGAATACAGCAACAAGGGACATGCCAGCTATAGAAACCATTGATTCTACCTTAGTTTCTCACTTTAAATAAAGGGACTTAGTTTCCCCACACTCAAAGATGTTTCCTCATTTGGCACAGAATAAAAGGTGAGCAGAGAAAGATAAAGACCTAAAGCAGACAGACCCTCCCTGCCTACTTCTTTTCTAGCAACCCTTTAAGATAACTGTTTTGCTAGTTGTTGTATTATTTTTCCACTGAGCACACAGCAAGTGCTGCTTCATTATGAACTTAACACGCCTCAGTTCTCCCCAGTGCTAGAACAATCTGGGACTTAGGAACAGACTTGCTGTTGCACCTCAGTCCTGCCCCACAGCTGGCTACTCTGCAACCCAAGACCCTGACATGCTTCTCACAACAGACCCCAGTTTTGATCTGCAGTATTTTATGGTGCTCCAGTCTTCCCTCCCACCCATTCCATGCACCCAGAGGCTTACCCCTTTGATGAAGCAGGTTTTAGTAAGTACTTCATAGTCCCAAAGGATAATGTCTCCACCTTTGGAACCAACAGCTACAGTACTGGGGTGTGTTGGATGCCATTCCAGGCATGTCACTCTCCTGTCAAAGGGACTTGCTGTTCGAAAGAGGCGGTATGAGGCAAGAGAACGCAGGAAGGGCAGCTGCAGACACTGTTAAGAAAATAAAGAGAATTATGACTTTTGCAGGAATCGCTGAGGTTCTCTGAATGAGTAGTGCTAGCAATTTCTAATTGCCATCGGTGTTAGTACATTCACACAAAATTCTAAGCCTCTCTGTAGAATGAAGAACATACTGTCCCCAGGGGAAATAGCCTGTGGCCACACAAATCCACGTCAGACACAGCACTCAGAAAGCAGAGAACTGGGAGATACCATACTTGAAATGATGTACAGGGAGTTAAGCCTCGTGGACTGAGCTAAAAAGGCAAGATAATTAACATTAACAAGGAAGGAGAATATGTCTCCACATCAGTAAAAGGCACTTACAACTATCTATGTCTTTACTGAGCATCACAAAATGTTACACATCACCCAGAGAGAAAATATTATGCCCCTCCATCCAAACAGTCTGCAGCTCAACTATAGAGCTTAAGAGTGAACTAAACACTTGAAACAGTGCATGAGACACCATGGCACGATTGTATTGTTATTCAGTTGAGGAACAGGCACTGCTTGGATGAGCTTGGTGATTTCTTTATCATTTGGATACTTGAAAGAGAGAAATCATATGGAAGATAAAGCTACCCCAGGTGCTTCCCATCTCTGGGTGTTACAGAAAAAGCTGATTTTCAAATGAAAGGAGTATGGCTCTGAAAACAGTAAAACATTATGGACTTGAAGGAATATGTCTGCGAAGAGGAAACATCAAAATGAAACCTGACATGATTACAAAGCAAGAGTGTATGCAAAACAGTATGACAAACCAGTCAGATTAGTGTGCAAAAGTAGCACTGTGCAATAAATCAAATAGTAGAGCAGGTAAGTTTAAATATGATTCAAAGAAGAACAGAGGGATAAAATGCAGAGTGACAGGGCCAGGTCAACCAAAAGGGCAAGACACCTCAGCTCTTGCATTTTACAGGATTAAGAAACATAAAGGTGCAACAGACTTGGAGCCACAAACTCTGTGTGCGAGGAACTTTAAGCCCCTTTAAAGTTTCCCTGGGTGTGTTCAAGATGTTTTTAGGTAGAGAGCTGAGATGTCCAGCAAGTCATGAAGGGGAAACTTCTTACCTGCCTGAGCTGTGCCCGAATGGAGCCTCCCAGCATGTTCTGGTAGACATAATGAACAATGCTGCGCTGTCGCTCCAGCTGATGGAAAAGGACTTTGTTGTTTCTCACCACAGACCCACCTCTACTCCAACCTGACAGAGAAAAAGAGTAAAACATACTGAGGGCAAACACCTGTCACGCTTACTCAATAAAAAACACAGGAATATATCTGCACTTGCTGCTAAATCCGTGAAAAGCCTGAGCCACAAGGTAAATCTCTAAATTATTCTTGTATCTCTAAGGTGAAGCAGCCTCTGCAATTATGAAGCCTGGTGCTTCCCATAGGCTGCCAGAGCTGCACATATGCTTCTTGATACACCTTCCCTCTCTTTGCTGAAGATTTATCAAAAAAAGAACAGGAGAGGACTAAAGCAAAGCCATAGGTGGTGCATCTCTTGGACAGTATACAATTTGAATGGTTCATACCCAAAATACAATGAAGGTATCCAGAGCCCCAACAACTTGGAAATAGTCCATGGAAGGTGGTAAGCCCCTGAGTACAGCAAAGGGAAGGTCAGACATGTGACCAGCAGAAACATTAACATCTGAAAATTCCACATGCGTAGCAACGTGGCTTCCCATACAGTTCCTGAAATGCCTCGTCATGAATCAGAATTTTCCATGTGCTTGTGCTGTAGCCCGTACAGTCTGTCTACAGCACTCAGAGTTTTGTTTTTGATAATAGACTTGCTGACGCCTCATCACCCGAAAACCTCTCTGTTTGGAGTGATTTTTGCTGAGAGTACAGCATGCTTCTATATTTTGTTCATGTTCCAAGTTTTTATCTTCAGGGACTTTTACATAAAGAACAGATCTATTCAGTCCGGTGTCTGTAATCTAATCATCCCCACAGCAATGGTTTGTAACACCCCAGGGGATCCAGACGTCAAATGGGAAAGAAGCATTTCTTAAGAAACAAAAATGATATTTTAATTTAAGGGTATTTATTAAAAAAAAAAAAAAAAACAACCCAACACCAAACCCAAAACATAGGGTTCATCATATACGATTAGACCCTAAATGAAATCGTCCTTTAATGCAACACTGGAGCCTCGAAATGCATGGGTGTGAGACTAAACTTCTTTGTTCACACGCCAACATAGTGCAAACACTTGTCACACCTGTTAAAATACGTATAAAAGTATTCATATTCTAATTCCTTTTTTTTTCTCCCACAGAAGAATTAGCATCCACAGTTCCTTCTTCAGGTGTGATGGAAACAGATGTATTTTTTCCAAATTCTGTTTTATTATAAAGGATAATTAAATAAGAAACAAACTTCAGGCCTTTTTTAGAATCTGCTGGAAGAAACACTTTAAAGAAGTGTTTCAGTTGCAAGAAACTGAAACCGTCCTATACGACTCAGGAGAAGAAAACACTTTTTCCAAAACATAGAATTATTTCAATTGGAAGAGAACCTCAGGATCATCGAGTCCAACCATAACCCAACTCTAGCACTAAACCATGTCCCTAAGAACCTCTTCTAAACGCCTTCTAAACACCTCCAGGAATGGTGACTCCACCACTTCCCTGGGCAGCCTGTTCCAATGCCTGACAACACTTTCTGTGAATAATTTTTTCCTAATACCCCATCTAAACCTCCCCTACCGCAACATGAGGCCTTTTCCTCTCACCTTATCATGTGCTGCTTGGGAGAAGAGACCAACCCCCTCCATGCTCCAACCTCCTTTCAGGTAGTTGTAGACAGTGGTAAGGTCTTCCCTCAGTCTCCTTTTCTCCAGGCTAAACAGCCCCAGTTCCCTCAGCTGCTCCTCATCAGACTTGTGCTCCAAGACCCCTCACCAGCTTCGTCACCCTCCTCTGCACTTTCTCTAGTATTTCAATGTCCTTCTTATGACGAGGGGTTCAAAACTGAACACAGTATTCAAGGTGGAGCCTCACCAGTGCCGAGTACAGTGGAACAAACACTTCTCTAGTCCTGCTGGCCACACTATTCCATATATAAATCAAAACTGGAACACAGAATGGAAAAGCTCAAATACAAAGGTCTCCATCTTTTGAAAAAGGGCTTAAGGGAAAAATATTATTTGCCTCATTTTTCCAAAGTATGAGCTACAGCCAATTCCCTCTGAATCTTACAGGAACTGCAGATGCTCACCAAATCTGAAAATCAGGCCATGAAGTTACAATGAAAATCAAATGAACTACAGAAGGCGCTTTAACTATCCGCAGTTAAACACAGAACTCCTTTCAGAGTATTTTGTCTCCACGTCTGCTGTTCATACTGCCAACTGCTTCAAGTTTAGAGTTACATGCCAGACAATGGAAATTGTATAACTCCTCTATCTCTGTTGAAAAACATCCAGTCATTTCTGGATCCTTAAAGCCAAAATTGTACAGGAAACGTGCAGTATTTCCACACAAGGAAGTAACTTCAGTGATCTCCAAACAAAGGAATTATAGGTTTTATCTGAGAAATGTAGACTGAGGGGAGACCTTATCACTGTCTACAACTACCTGAAAGGAGGTTGTAGCATGGAGGGTGTTGGTCTCTTCTCCCAAGCAACAAGTGACAGAATGAGTGGCAACAGCATCAAATTGTGCCAGGGGAGGTTTAGATTGGATATTAGGAAAAATTTCTTCACCACAAGGGTTGTCAAGCATTGAAATGGGCTGCTCAGGGAAGCGGATCAGTCACCATTCCTGGACGCGTTTAAAAGACACGTAGACATGGTGCTTAGGGACATGGTTTAGAGGTGGACTTGGCAGTGGCAGGTTAACAGTTTGACTCGATGATCTTAATGGTCTTTTTCAACCTAAATGATTCTGTGATTCTATGAAAATAGTCCTTACTGTAGCAGAAGCCTACACAACTTCCTTGATAATGCACAGCATTACCCTTTCCAGTATCTCAAAACTTCACCACCTCTCATTATACCAAAAATCTTTTAAGAGACTTTTTTTTTTAAAGTAACATACTAAAGGAAAAAACTGCACAGGAGAAGTGTTAACTAAAAAATTCTGTTCAGTCTAACCTGAACATTGAAGTAGAAAGTATTCCTACTTACTGTAGCAAAAGTTAGAATATACAAAGCATTGGGTAAAAATGCCAGTTCAGACTACATGCTGAAACTGTGTTAAGAATTGCATGGGAGAGGAAACAATGCATTACCAAGCTTGGTATGTCCTACAATAAAGCAGATGTCTGGTAATTCAGGAACTCCACAAAAATTAACCACCCCCAAACGAGCTGTGACAGCATCTTCAGTGAAAGGGCTTCTACCAAGGGGTATGGAATCTCAAAAATGAAACACAAGCATATGCACGCACACACACACAAACTAGACAGATAACTGGAGAATGCACTACCCCAATACATGTATCACTTCAATATATAACCCTACCTAAACACTCATGTCTGAACACACTTCTTGGCATTCTCCCTCTTCAACTAGTTGATGCCTGTCATTTACGGTAAATCTGGTTGGGAGAAACAGTAAGGATCTGAGGAAATGTTACCGATTTTCTCTGGGGGTTTGGATGTTTTTCTCACAAACAACCTCTTTGCTTGTGGCTCATTCCCTAGTTGCTCGCATTCCAGTTTCCTCTTCCCAGCTGATTTTGCCTCTTCCAGACAATGCTCATGTGCCCTCTCGTGCTTCTTGTCCTTTGGCTGGTTCACTGGAGCCATTCTGTCTAACCACTAAAAGCAAACAAAGCATGGAAGGTAAGACTGTCATACACTTTTAACTAGAAGACGGAGAAGAAAACTGGAACAAAACATATCCCAGTGGTCTGAAAGAAGTGATTATACCTGTACCCTCTTCCATCAGCATGACACTAGCTTTTTGTTGTGCTCTGCTGGAGAGAGGAACAGGTTTAATAATTCTTCTTTGTTCATGTATTAAAATGAATGTATCCTAAAGCATTAGAATATGTTTTGACAGATGTGCTTTTACTGAACTTTTAAGCTTAAAACCCACAGATCTGCATAAAGTACATCTGTGAAACCACATAATACCCTACTGTTTCTCTAGTAGCTCACACTGAGTACTTTGGATTCAGCTAAGGAAAAGGTCAGAGCTTTTATAACGATGGCCAGGGCTGGCCGATCTTGCACCAAACATGCTCAGAAGACACTTCCTATTTAACAGCCACTTTTCCTCACAACCACCACTCGATACTGGGATTGGATTCCTGCCCTAGCTGGCAGCCACACCTGAACTGCTCTTCTGACCCGCGGTGGGAGGCAGCCCTCGTGTCTCGCGTTGTGACACCCAAAACGCCCCCCAGCCCCCTGGCCGAGGCGCGGGCCTCCCACCGCCCTCGTGCCCGCCGGCGGGCGGCGTCACCCGCCCTGTGCGCGGCACGTTCCCCCAGGGGATCCTCCGCCAGCGGCCTCGCACACGCTGATCCACGCTGGCGCTGAACTTATTTATAATTCGTGAATGGCTGTCAGGGGCATCTGCCCGTTTTAAATATAGCTCGGCAGGCACCGCGCAAGCTTCCCCGAATAGTGCCCAGCATGCGCCTCCGGGCCCCACCCGGCCCCGCGGGGCCGCCCCTCCGCGCCGCGGCCCCCGGGCCCCCGTGCCGGCCCAGGCCCGGCTACCCCGCGGCCTGGGCGGGAAGAGCCGCCCGCTCTCACCTGCGCTCCTGCGGCCACCGCTCCCCCACCGCGGCTGAGGACGGCGGGCGGCAGCCGGCCCCTCCCCCGCCGTTTCATAACCGGGGCGGGAAGGGGGGGCAGCGGCGCCCGGCGCGGCCCCGCGGGAAGGCTCGTCCGTCAGCCCCTGGGAAGCGGCGCAGAGCCCGCGGCCCCCGCCGGCCCTTCATCACCAAGGAGCGGCGGCCTCTGCGGCGGGAGGCCGAGGAGGGCCAGGGGTGTCCGCCCCAGCCGCTGCTTCCCCCCCGCCCTCCTTACCCTCTGCGGCCTCCCCGCCGGCGATCGGCCCGAGCAGCGCCCGCCGCTCCACTGGCGCGGGGGGGTGCGGGGCTCCCGCTCCACTGCGCCCACGGCCCGGCCCGGAACAGGCAAAGCCTCTGAGGTGTCCTCTGACAGCTTATTGTTGTTGTTTTGGCAGAGGACTTACAATCTTACATACTTCATTACTTTCCAGAGCACCAAATTGGGATATTAAAGCTGCATGGTAAGGACCCAAAATACATCAACCAACCAGCAACCAAAAAAAAAATAAAGGTATTATTTCAAAACACAACTTCCACAAGATGCACCTGGTGTTGGAACTCCGAAAAAAAATGCACTTTAAAGACACATAAAAAAGCCACAGCAAGACCAGCTCAGAGACTACTGGATCTTACGTAGCAGATTAATGGGGAAGGAAGAGCCTGACAGCGCAGCTGGGGGTACCAGCACGTCCCCCCTCGCCTGCGGAGGAGGCTGCGGTCTGCCCGCCCTGCTGCCTGGGGAACCTTATCTCCGGAGCAACAGGGCCCCAGGCTTCAGTCCCACAAGTAACTATATTGAGTAATTAAAGTCCAGTCATCCACACAGGTGGCTATGAACACACATCCTAAAATACCCGTACATAACCACTCCTTGAATTGTGGGGCTTTTTGGTTTGGGTGTTGTGGTGCTTTGTTGTTTTTTTTTTTTCTTGCACTATAGTTACCTATGCATTTTCTCACTATTAAGGAATGCACAGAAAAACTGCTAAGAAAAACAATGAAGATCCAGGCTCTATGCTTTTCTCCTGAATAGTAACAACATTGTATTTAGTTGCTGCCATCCTGAGTATCAAAATGACGTTCACAAAAAAATCATAATCACTGACAAACAACACAAACTGGTTTTGAACATATACATCAACCCAATTAGCAAATCTTAAAGTGTTGTCAAGGACTTCTGTAATACACAATATTCTTAGAAATGTGCCCATTAGCAAAAAATAGCAAGAGGAATAACTGAACATGCACTTCCCTTCTTCCCCCTGAAGCCTTGAAAACCTGATTTCCAGGAAGGGAAACTACTACAGAAAAAGATCCTTCTTATCTTGACAGTGATCACCAATTTCACCTATAGGTCGGCAGAAGCCATCATCATTGGAGATAATCTGTGGAGTTCATAAGGCATCATGAACAAAATACTGATTAAGTCACACAAATCTTAAGCTCTTTTGGGTTTCATGTACTTTAAAAGGGAAAGGGTACCTTTCTAAATTGGTAACTGAAAAAAAGGGGCCCTGATGCCAACCTTCTTTAATTAGACTGAAAGACTTGTATTGATTTCAATGTTCTATGTATTAATCCCAAAGAAAACTCTGACACTGTTATCCAAGTTACCTCCAGCAAAGATGCACAATTCCTGTCCCCGTTCCATTTGTCTCCCAACAGCAGCATCCCCATGCAGAGCACACTCTCAGTAACCCCTGTGGTTCCCTCTTGGAGCTATCATGGTTAGCACTGAGGAGAGGAGAATATTTCAGTTGGAAGGGACCTACAGTGATCATCTGCTCCAACTACCCGACCAGTTCAGGGCTGACAAAAAGCTAAAGCATGTTATTAAGGGCATTGTCCAAATGCCTCTAAACACTGACAGGTTTGGGGCATCAACCACCTCTCTAGGAAGCCTGTTCCAGTGTTTGACCACTCTCTCGGTAAAAAAGTGCTTCCTGATGTCCAGTCTAAACCTTCCCTGGTGCGGCTTTGAACCATTCCTACGTGTCAAATCACTGGATGGATCCCAGAGAGAAGAGTTCAGCACCTCCCTCTCCATATCCTCTCCTCAGGAAGCTGCAGAGAGCAATGAGGTCTCCCCTCAGCCTCCTTTTGTCCAAATTAGACAAACCCAAAGTCCTCAGTGACTCTTCACAGGACATTTCTTCCAGTCCTTTCACCAGCTTTGTTGTTCTCCCCTCAACACATTGAGAGACCTTCACATTCTTCTTAAATTGTGGGGCCCAGAACTGCACACAGTTCTTGAGGTGCGGCTGCACCAACACTAAATAAACTGCTAAATACAGTCATTTTATCAATTACTAACACCAAGTTTGCTTTCTCTCTAGAGAATCACCAGATATTTTTGTGATTATTATTCACTAAGGACAAGAATAGCAGATAGTACACAAATCACGCACAGAAGAACTGGCACTGGCCTGGGGCACTGAGCAAGCCAGAGTAAGAGTAATCTGAAAAAAAATATTCTTATGTGTATTTACAGTCTCACAGTCTTCAAACTACAGTATGCGGCAAAGTCAGAGGAGTATAATTATGTGTGGGCAGAATATTAGGCTTATTTTTATGATGTCTTTTGTCTGACATACAATTACGTTGAGGCTCTGCCTTCGTTATGGGATGTGGTTCTCCAGAATAAAGCTGTCTTGCCACCGGCTCTGGTAAGGCTGTATTGTGACTAAGACCATCAGCTTCACGGTTATTTGTAATACCATTAGTATTCTGCCTCCTTGTTGCCAGGATCTTTTTCCAAAGCATGAATATTTTTGAATACTTTAGTCTGACTACTGATGCAAATAAGACCATTACAGCAACTAGAGTTTGGCATGAGTATGAAAGCAAGCCTATATCCCACTAAAAAGTAGGAAAAAATGTATAATCCTAAAAAAAAGAGAAAGAGTAAATATTATGCCATCTGACTTCTTTCTATCCCATGACCATTATTAAGCTGCTCTGCACCAGGAAAATTAACAAAAATATCACTATTGTAATTACCTTGTTTACCTGAGCGCTCTATTTTCTGTAAGCCATTCCAGCCCCGGAGGGCAGGATTGCAGCAGCCACGATACGTAGCACCCCCACCTCACAATCAGTACTGGGGGCAGCCAGGCCCCAAGTGGAAAGCATCTTAGATGCTCAATACATAGGACATCAATATTAAAATCAGCATGAAAACAAAATACAGGGTAAATGCTGGATATAGCATATTAACATATGACAGATGTTTGCTTTTTCTGTATTTCATTAATGTACATTAATTTGATAGTGGAATTAAAATCTCAGAATTTAACTGAATTTGAGACTATCTATGCCAAAGACTTGGGTTTGGTTTTGTTTTAGTAAAATACAAAGCTGATGCTTATATCCTCAACTATTATTAATTTTGAGGATAAAACAAGCACCTTGCATCCTTTTTTGAAAGGATGGTCACACCACACCCAGTGACCTGTCACGGGTCCCCACCTTCCAGAGACTCCATGCAGGTAAAAGCGAACACAGGATTTGCCTCAAAACAGATTAAGTGGAATAGTTTCTACTGTCTGCTTTCAAACACAGCAATTCATTGTATCTGAAGGGCCTCGGTACAGTTATTCTTTTAGCTCCCGTGAAACATGGAGCAGTTTTAAAGAGAGTAAAAACATTCTGATACTACTGCAGAGAAGCAGGAGCACAGATTTACAGCATGTTCATTCCTCTCTTCCTCTTGCAAGGCTCTTGGTCTTTCCTTTCTCCACCAACTGAATAAACATCACTACAAACCCACAGCTAGTCCTTGCAGTTGTGTCCTAAGCCATTTGGAAGCAGTCAAGGGAAGCCGGGCCAGCAAGGCCTTCCAGCGCTCTCGTACAAGCCCTGCCCCAGCGTCATGGGGAACTGCACCAGGGCCTGGCGGTAGAAATGGAAACTCTGGCAGGCAAACTCCCTGGCATTCAGAAAAAGCTGGCTTCAACCAAGAGACTCTAAGGGATTGAAGATGAGGTCCAGATTATTCAGATAAAGGTTTTCAGAGGAAAGGGAGAGCGACCAAAGAGCCTCAAATCCAGTGGCAACACAAAAGTAGAGCCCAATTCCTCAGGGCGGGGCCGAGCATCGCCCGGGCGGGCAGCTCCTCACAGAGCCGCCCTCCTCCCCCGCCCGGCGCCCGCCATGACGGGGGGCGACCCGGCCGGCCATGGCTTCTCTGGGAGCGGGCAGCCCCTAGACCCCCTCACCGCTGCCTGGAACCAGCGCCCCGCGCCCCAGGGCCGTCCTCAGGTCCTCCCTGCGAAGGGGGAACCGCGGCGGGAGCCGCACTGTCCCCACAGCCCCCACCTGCCTGGGCAGAACCCGCGCAGCGCCGGCCGCCCGTTAATTGGATCAGGAGCCCAGCGGAGGGGGCGGGGAGGTGGGAGCCTCGCTGGAGCTGCCCCGCCGCCACCGGAGTGCCCGAGCGCTCGGGCCGGGCCCGCCCCGCCGGGAGCTGCTGGAGGCGGGGCGGGAGCCCCCGTGTCCCGCGGCTGAAATAGGGGGAGGGCCCGGCCCGCTCCCAGTCCAGGTGGACGCTGCCCGCCGGGTTCCCCGCCGTGCTGAGCTGCGCCGCCTGCGAGGTAAGCGGAGGGGTCACCTCTGCCGGCACTGCGGGCTCCGCTCCCCTGGGCGCCTTTCGGACCTGTTCCCCGTGGGGTGCCGGGGGTCCTGGCGGCAGAGGCTGGCCCCGTCCCCGCGGGGGACAGCGCGGCTCAGGGAGCGCTGGCGGCTGCGAGGGAAAAGTTTCCTCACGGAGAAGGGGCGGGTGGGGGAGGCGGTCCCGGCCGGGCGCTGCGGGTGGGCAGAAAGGATCGGGAGGCAATTCGGCGCGGTCCGGCTCGGCGCGCAGCGGAGACCCCTGGTAGGCGCGGGGGAGCGGCGGCGCTGCGGCCCGGGCGGGGCGGTCGCGGGTCTGCGGTCCTCGGGAGATTTTTCGCAGGAGCTTTGGGAAGCTCCTGGGAGAGCTCCGGTCCCTTGCAGTCCCGCTGACAGCCTGACCTTCACCGGGTGTCCCGCCGCGGGCCTCCCCGTGGCCGGCCTGCTGCCGTCGCAGGGGGCTTCGGCGGCTCCCCCTCCCTCCGGAGCCAGCGCCTCCGCACGGCTCCGCGGCGGGGACAGGGGCCCCTTTGTGCCGGATCCGTGTTGAGCCGCTTCCCACTCTGAAACCGGAGCCGCGGGCGCTGGCAGCGCTGTGGCGGAGGGGGGTAAAGCGGCTTCCCGGGACCCCCGGGGGGAAAAGGGCCTCGCGGGGGCCCGGGCTCGGGGGCTGCGCCCCTTGTCTCATGGGGGTCCATGCTGTCGGTCTGTGAGCCGGGCTTCTGACGGTCGGAGTGAGGAGTACGGCAAACGGGACCGTCCTGCCCTTGCTGGTCGGCTTCTTCCCCCCGGCCACTGACAGCGGGCTCGGGGTCAGGGCAGGCAGAACCAGGCGTGGGGCAGGCTGAGGGCCGGCCCCTGGCATGCTGCTGGGGTTACTGTGTCCTCTCTGCCGAGGGCAGGAAAAAACTGATAAACGTGGAGGGTGTTAGTGGGCCTGAACATCCAGTGCTTGGGAAGACAGTCTATGATTTGTCACTGCACGTGGGAGGAGGGATCTGTGATCTCCACAAAGCTATTGATAAGTGAAGCTAATGTGGCCCAAATGTGTTAACCAGTTTCACCACTTTCTCTGCCAACTATGTGTGTTTTGCTTGCTTCAGTTCTTCAGGCTTGCAGAAGGCTCAGCTTGGTGGTAAGGAGGGGGTTAGCTGACCAGCTCTGAACACTTGCTCCTGGCCCTAGGAAGGATCTGGCCTTTTTGTTCAGTCTTTAACCCTCCTGACCCAACTGGTGCTCCCTCCCTCCTGCAATGGGAGATGAGCCTTTCTCCTGTTCAGATCAACTGCTGGTCTAATTTGCACAAGGGAATTCCTGATACAATGGTAATTGACCGCAGTACGGAACCCTAGCAGAGCCTCCCACTCCACGCTGGAACTCAAATGTCACCAAGAAGACACTACTCAAGTCATTCTCGGTGTGTAATGGGAGCAGAATGCACAACTGTAGCGTGTGGGCTAAAATGACAGGGTCCGGATCCTCCTTGCTCCAGGTGTGAGTTGATCTCTGGGTGGGGTCAACGAGGAGCTTCTCCCTGTGCATTGCATAACTGGGCACATTCTTTCAGGCAAGGATTCACCTCTTTGTGAAGTGCACAATGTGCTCTGCCTGAGACAGAGTCTATTCTGCTTTGTCAGTGTTTTGTGTTATTAGTGGTATTTCACTAGAAGTTCCCTAAAATATTTACTAGATTGTCGTTTGAGTTGCAGCTTGGAACAGAATGAATGCATGAGCTGGATCAGCTGCTTGCTGCCTTCCCAGTTCTGTGCCTGCTGTATTGTATTGCTTTATTGGCGCTTTTTTTGTTTTTCTTTTGACCTACGAGTTTGAGCTTCTCTGGCTTGCCTGCACTTGTTCAAGTGAAGACTGTCATCTTCTCAGGCTGTAAAAAGCAGTAACTTCCCTGTGGCAGGTAGGTATAGGCCTGAGAACAACTGCCCACCTGAACCTCAGTCATATTCAAACATCAGTGAGTGAATAAGGATTGTGTGGGGCTGGACTGTGCCAAAATGCTGCAAGTCCTTGGCAGACTGTGGGCGTAACCAAGTCATAAAAGCCTACAAATCTTGTGGACCCAAATTAATTTATTTACAGGACAATGGCTGGTGCTTTTAGTCATTTTAGGTTATTGTGGATTATACAAGAACTAGCCTGAATCTTCTGGGTTTCCCCTGGATGAACATGAGTGTTGAAATAAATATATCTTGTGTGTGTGTGTGTGTATATATATATATGTATAAAATTCAACAGTACAGTCAGGTATATTTGTAATGTGACTGCTTTTCTTAGAAAATGATTGCAAACCTGTGAGAACACATTAGTCACTGTGCCAGTGGCAACATCAGCTTCTGTTAGGAACTCATATGATGTTGCTGACTGTGGCAACTACTGTATATTCTTTATTCTGGACATCTTGAGATCTGGAGGTTATTCAGTTGTTTGAACTATTTGATCTCTGTCATGGCTGGCATCCAGGGATTGAACTGGGTACCTCAAAAACTAAAAGTATATGCCTGTAGCCTGAGTGGAAAAAGCTATGCTCTTGATCAGAGAACATTAATAAACTGCCTCTATTTTTGCCATCAGCTGATCAGTGATGTGTGAATTTGGGCTGCTCTTGAAAGTTCACGGGGAAATGCCTAAACAATAGGAGAGCTGTTTAAGCCCTTCGATGGACTCTTATCTTTTTAAAACAGACTTTCTGATCAGGCAAGCTATTTTATCACTGGTAGCTCAGCGTGATGGGTGTAGAGGGTACTGTATGACAGGGAATTGCGTCAGATAGATTT
Organism: Streptopelia decaocto; assembly: GCF_964273445.1. Lineage (NCBI taxonomy): Eukaryota > Metazoa > Chordata > Aves > Columbiformes > Columbidae > Streptopelia > Streptopelia decaocto. The sequence goes on along the minus strand of NC_138661.1, from coordinate 42,651,859 downwards.
TAAAAAAAAAAAAGCCTTAATATCTTAGTCTAAGGCCTTAGTGGGTGGGACAGAAAACAGTGACTACTGTGGCTGGAAGTTTTAATGAAAAATTCGGAATTTTCTTTGAAGAATAAGAAAAGAACTTTGCATCCTTGGAGCAGTTAAGAAGCTGTTCAAGAGGTAGCTTTTTGCTGCTATCTGTGGCACGGTGACCACTGTCATTTAACATCCAAATGCACTCTATCTGAGAATAAGTTTTCCCAGCAGCACAAAGTGTAATGTCAGTGCAAAGAGCCTGGTGCATCCTCTGCTGTAATCATCCAGCTTTGTTCTTGGGGCTGGTACAATAGTTTTATGTTCCTTCAAACTAAAATGTCGGCTGAAGCTGGGTACTCCTATAAGGCAATATGTATGACTGGCATTCTAATCATATTTCAGCTTTCAGTGGTTTCACTTTGCTGTGAATGGCACAATGGGAAAGAGCCTTTCAGACTTGTGATAATCAGAATTTGTGTTTTAAATCTAGTGGTTGTCACTGAGCATTGTAGTTTGTTGAAGAGGCATGTGAGAGATCTCCATGGTACCGGAGGCCTGGATCCAGCGGTATTAGGCTTGTGGGGGATTTTACGCTCTCTTATTAGGTGACTATAGTGGGAGTCTGTTTATTGTGACCTGTCTGTTTTTCCAGGATAGAAGAATTAGAATTGCTGCAGGCAACTCACAGCTAATAGTAGTAGCAACTCTTTAGCCTCCTCTTCCCTGGCCATGCTATGAGCTTGTCCATGCTGTGTCTCTTCATTTTGCAGGCCGATGTTTGGGACTTGGTCAGTCTTTTCAGTCACCCATAGGTGATTATCTGTTGGCAGTAACATCCTCCTCTCCCTCAGCATCCCTGCTGCTGAGCCAAGCTTCTGCTCCTGTGTGTGCTGAGCTGCATCAACTGCAGCACTGCTGTGTAGAGCTCTGAAGGAGGCTTGCTGCCTGTCTCTGACAAGGGCAAGAAACTTTCATGGAATCTGTGAGAAGATGCAGCATATTGCACTTCTTGAATGAGTCTAGATACTTGCTTCTTGGTGCTTTCACTCAGCTCCTCCTTTTCCTAGGACTGCTGGCCTGTGGAAACCTGTGTGAAAGCTCGCTGCTGGCTCCAGCAGGCTTCTACCCCAGTGCAAGCAGAAAAACTAGAGGTTTGAGCTGTGGGAAGGAAGCTGGTTCAGGAAGCCATTGGGGGGAAAATAAAGTCCACTGGATTGCTCTGCTTGTGCTTTCTGTTTTTAAAAAGCCTCCCAGTGTTCTTTCCTCATGTGTCAGGTTGTGTCCTGCGCTCAGAACCTGAGATTGGTGCTTAGGGCAATGGGCTGAGAAAGCAAATGACATTCCAGTGGTGCTGATTCTGTAATGTGTGCCCTTTGGGCTGACTGTCCCATTAGCTTGTGTTCAGCTGGAGTCTTGTGGGTATCACCTGGGATATGAAGTAATTTATATTAATAGTCCTGTTCTTCAGCTTGACATCAAAAAATGTTTTTGAAGAGGCACTACTGATACCAAGACCAGATTCTCTGCAGATAGTATGAAGGTAGATTGAAGTTGCTGCATGACATACAGGATAATGCACCTCAAGAAGAACACGTGAAGTATGAATATCCATGGCACAGGCCAGTTCTTAATGGCTGCCCTGGTTGAACTTTGTTATTTGTGTATCTCTGGGAAATATGTCAGAAAGGCATGTGAGTATCTTTAGGAATGGAGTACCTACAAACTGATTGAATCTGCCAAACTCTTCTTAAACCAGGAGATGCTACAAAGGGAGTCCAAGTTATGGAGTGTTCTCTCCAGTCCACCTAGCAAACAATGCTTTCTTTCTACATGCCTGGCCTCATAAAAGACTGTGCAAAATGGCTCTGTGTAAAAGCTGGTCTATAGTCCTGCCAGTTCATATGGCACTGAAGTTTGCCTTACAGATGCAGTTGTTCTTAATGTTGTTTAGGTTTTCCTGCAAGGAAGCAATTGAGTAGACCTAGCTCTGGTGACAAAGGTGAACAAAGAGCCTTGCTATCAAAGTGGAGGAGCTGACCACAATGTGAAAAAAAGCAATGGGTGTGATCCTTTACCTTGTTCTTGTCCTTTATCATAAGACATGTCCTAGCACTCAATCTTACCTTATTCAGCTCTCACTTCAAAAAGTTGGTGTACTCCCTTCTACGGCCTTGTTTGGGTCTCAGAAATGTGCAGAGAACTGGATGAACTTCAGAAACGCCTTGATGATGATCTTCTTTCAGATTCTTGTCTGCATTATATGAATATTTGGAAGAAAAGTATTCATATAATAAACAGTTCTAGTAAATCAGCTTTTACCAAGTAAAACCAGAAACCTGTTTGATGCAACCAGAGATAAATGCAGTACTTTGAATTCATTTGCCATATGATTGTCAGACACTTGGTCTCCAATGACAAAATACTTGCCAACTCTCCCATTCCCTCTGCTTCAAAAGACAGCTAATGGAAAATACAGCTATTGGCAAAGTGAAGCCAGAAGTTGCAGAACTGCAGCTGGGTTAAAAAACACAGTGACTTCCAAATTAGAGGAAGGGGCAGAGAAGGCTGATGGGAGACATCTGATAAGTGTATAGTCCAGTGAAGCCAGAAACCACCAGAAGCTTAGTGTTAGAATGGAGCTAACTGGCTTGTGGCTCCTCTAAAGGTTGCTTGATTGCATTGATTTCAGTCTGCTTCCTTAGGCCTTCTTAATGCATTCAAGTAAACTTGATCCCTGCTCTGGGGGTTGCAAGGTGATTCAATCACAGAAGGAGAATATTCCATTGACAGGGACTTGCAGGAGTTTGATTTCCATCCCAAGACGCCCTACCCCAGCACTACTGATCACCCCCTTCCGTTATTTCTTCTTTGCTCAGGGTTGGATGAGGCTGGAGCATTTTGTTGCTGTTCACGTAAAGATCTGAACAAAATAAACTTCTTTACTCAAAGCCTGGTTGGAAGTGGGTGGACTGGCTCAGCCTGGCACTATGATGAGCTACTTAAGTTATAGGCAACTGTATTACAGGATGAACTCTTGATCTTGTCCTGCCAGTCACTGAGTGCAGAAAAAAAACATGACCAGGTGAAATGTAGATTAAATCCTGGAAAAACTGTCTGCATTCAGTGCAGATTGAGACTGTTGAGGAGGGGTATAATGGCTTTGGCTGGCGCTTTAAACACCTGTTTATCAGTGATTTAGAAAGGAGTAGCTTCCAGTTGCTTGAGGTCCCTCCTGATTATAAGGGAAGTGCTGTTCATATGTATTTGCAGAGATTGATGCAGCAGGGTAGGAAGTACCCTGGGAATTACGCAGCATGAAAGTGAGCAAGCAAAGAGGCTCAGAGAGCGGGACAGTAAAGGTTATGGGTTCTCAACATCTGCATGGGTTAAAATCTTGCCCTGAGAGAGGGGTAAGTCAGGGAGCATGAAAGCTGGGCAGTGGGCGTACTGACTAATGTGCGGAACAGGAGCTGTGCTATTCACAAGGCTAAGAGTGTAGGTTAGTGTTGTGCTGTTCCTAGTAGCTTGGATGTGTGTCTTTTTATTAAGCTATCTGCTGCTCCTATATGTAGCTGCCTGTTAAAAACATAGAGACAGCATACATGTCAAGGTTATTTACGCAACCATCTTGAACATACCAAATGAACATGCCTGTTTACCTGTTAGAGTATGGTACCCCATGGTCCAGCACAGATTTCCTCCCTCCTCTGTGGATATTTGAGATTATAACCAAATTTTTCATAGGAAGAACAACTGGGGAAAAACTAACACAGACATTGATGGCCCAGTACATTCTTTCATTAGTATTGTCTCATATTGTTGTATTAACCAGGATAGATGTGTGTTGATGTAATACTAAAGATGTCCTACATCATATTGGAAGAAAGCAGAATTTTTCCTTTTCTTGGTGAAACAATTTCTGCCTGGTAAAACTATGTCAGTCAGGGATCCTAACCCTTAGGTTAGTAGCAATGTGTTGGTAGAAGCCTGTCCTGTAGCCTTGGCCTCTGAGAACCTGTCAGGGAATAGCTAGTAAATATGGAAGTAATACTGAATGAATGTTTCGAAAACAATTTGGGGAAATGTGTGAGGGGATGTCTGTCTTCAATATATTAGCTTGGTCTGAATGTGGAGGAGACCAATACTAAAGAAGCTGTGGTCTGAAATAAGAGTAATGAAGCAGCATATAGACTCAGAAGGTCAGTTCAAGTGGAACAGGATCTTGTCTGCATTTTAGTACTTTGGTATAATAATGGAGAATTTTGCTAGCGAACAGATCTCTAGAGAATCATTGTCTGGGAGCTGGGCTTCTGTTACAGGCTTGCATGTAGCTGGAGTGACCTTTGTGTGTAGTTACTGTTCTGCCTGGTGGCTTTTTGACCTCTCCCTGACTGGAGAGATCAGCTGAAATCTTGCTCGAAACTACATTAGGCATCCCTGGCAGGCTCAGTCCTTAGGGAGCGGCTGGGAAACGCTGGTTCTTAGTCCCTTCTCAGTCAGGTGACTCTGCCGAGGGTGTGACCACAGCATGAAGATAAATATCTCTGCGGAAATTTTGGGAGGATCTTCATGTTACTTAGCGTATTCTACAGAAACATAAGTACACCTGTAAATATCACCCCTCCTATAAAATGGCAGTGGAGAACACATTACTGGTTCATGCTATTGGATGGGGAGGCTGGAAAGGACATTCTGTCCCATGCCCATTTAATTCTCTCCATCAGGGACCTTCCTAGCGCTGCTGTAACCGGCACCAATCCAGTTCATTACACTGCTGGAGCCATGTGGAACCTTCTGGCTCCAGCTCTAGTTCATTTCTGACAAGTTAACAGAAGAAAAGTAAGGGTTTTCAGGTCTGTTCTGTGAGGGGAGTGGGGCTGGCATCCTTTTGTGTGTTTGGATTGTTCAGATGGAAACATTTATCTGCCATCTACACCAGAAGTACCCTGGGATGAAAACAATACCTTCAACACTGCCTGCTATACAGAAAAGTGACTCTGAGAATCAAACAAGTTGGTTGCAGGAATCTCACGTAGCTCCGTGGTGTTAGTTGTTGTCTTGAGGTGGAAATCAGTTAGTAGCAGCCCATTCCTGATTAAAGCCAAGCTAAGCAATAATTTTAACACCTATATAGAAATTAGTCCATAATGAAAATGAGCCTCCAGTTACTGTTACTAGATAATTATAACTCAACTTGTTCCTACATGTGTCTGCATCCAGTATTTGCTGTTGCAATTGGGAAAGGGGTGAGGAGATTGACAGAAGGCCTTGACTGGGCAGTCTGTTTCTGTGGATGAATTCCTGCAGGGCTGCATGCACCAGCATTTGTAGAGTTCAGAGGCTTGTTCTTGGCAAACTTAGGTAAACAATTGCTCACAAGGAGTCTTGGGAGGCAGTCGAGCGATACACAGAAGTGATGCCTTGGGCATTTGGAGGCTGGAAGTATTGGAGCATGGTGTAGAGGGAAGAGGATCTCTGTGGTTTGCCTGCCTTAGGGAAAGGTTTCTGAAGTGGAGAAGTGATAATTACTGTTGGGTCTAGAAGTTTTGCTTGCAGATCAGGACCCTGTTGTACTCATGTTATGCAAACATGAAACAAAGACATACCTCGTAGTGTGTTGCCAGGTTCACACATATTTTGAAATGGAAGGTTTTAGCCTGACACCTTGGTCTGAGGGCAGGGATCTGTGGTCTGAGATGCATGACTGACTGGAGCAGGGGTGAGCTTAACAACATGGTTGAAGGTGGAAACAGCTCTGCCTTGACAAGCCCTCTGGCATTTCCCTGAGTGGAGCACTGTACCAGTGAGGCAGTCACAAGCCATTCTACTTTTCTGCAGCTAGAGCACAAGAGCCATTTTTTGATAACTTAACAGGGAGTTGATAGCAGGTGTGGCCTAAGAACTATGCTGGGCATAAGTGAGAGCAGGTATTTGGGGGAAGGGGAGTACCTTTTTAATACTAGTAGCAGAAAGGGTTGTAGCTCTGCAGAAATCTCATTTGCATGGTTCAGTTTGTCTATCTGATGTTGCTAGTTGTTGTGATGTCTGCGATGCCCTTATCTGTCATTCTGCGGAGGTGTGAAGTGAATCGAGATGTAGTCCCTCCCTCCTCCTTCAGAGGGCATGTCTTACAGGAGCTGGAGTGAGGGCTTGAGCAGCTCTTTAACTGTGATAGCTGGAAGAGGAAGGTGGGAAGGTAAGGGTAAACATTCCATTGTCCTGCAAATATGATTTGTTAGGCAGCCTCCTCTTAGTAGAGGTAGCAGTGGCATCAGAAGGAGTTTCAAATGTGGTGCTGACCCACATACAATTCTAGTGGGCCTGATATAACTCCAGCTCTATTTCCCATATGCTACAGGCTCTGGTGCCATCCTGAATCATGGAGTGACTCAAGCTGTCCACAAGGTAGCCGTGTCATCTCTACTTTGCTGTAAAACAACATCCAGGCTTAGGCATGTATAACTCATATTTACTTTTCCTGGCAAACTCAGGCTTCCCTGGTGTTGAGCTCCTGGTGGCTCAACACACATGGTGTTTTGGGAATAACTAGGCATGAGGGGGTGGAGTGGAGATCTGTTTGCTCTTCTAGGGCGCAGGGTGACAGCAGCAGCTGTTCTTCAGCCGCTGTATGCAGTACTAAGTACTTTCCTTATGTCTGCATGCAGATCCAATTTGATCTGCTGACTGACATGGGCTCATGGAGTATGTAAAGTCCAGAAAAAGCCTGGCAGAAAAGGGTCCTCCCTGTTCTTTGACCTTTTTGCTTCTACCGGGCTAGATTGTTCTGGACTTCTATAAAGTCTGTACAACTGCTATGAAAATATGTACTTGACTCACTGTTATTCAGGTCATGGAGATTAGCCTGTAGAAATATTATACTACTTTATTGTATTCTTCCTCCTAGCTACTGTGCTGATGGCTACAGTATAGCCTTAAGCTGTGGGTTGCTTTGCCACATGATATTGTGGATGCTGAAAACTTGTGTGGGTTCAAAAGCAGATTGGAGAAGTTAATGGAAGATAAATCCATTGAGTGTTACTAAATTCATAGGTGCCACATCCAGCTCAGGAAGTTCCTGTCAACAAATGGTTAGAGGCTTGGAGAGCGTGCAGGGAGGCATCATGTATGCTTGCTCTGTTCTCAAAGCAAGGGAAGGTGTCTGCTTTTGGCTGCTGCCTACAGGGGCTATGAGGCTACGAGAACCCTTAGTCTGATGCAGCACAGCTACTATTATGTTTCAGAGCAAACTGATCTTAGTGATAGTAAATCCAGTTATTTGGGTTCATAACTTTTGAGAAAATAAGTAGGTATTGCTCAAATTCTAATGTGGAAACTGCAGAAATATTTTTTTTTGTGACTGTCCCTCAAATGGACAAGCACATTCTGACACACAACCACTATCCACATTTCCCCCCAAGTTCTGGCCCTGTGTAGCCAGCCTGAATTGGAAACCAGAGATGAAAGGCATGCTTGTGATTCATTGCTTCCTGATAAAGTGAGGAGGGGGGTGTGGCATGGAAAAAGTGATACAGCCTTTATGTGCCATATCTAATTGATCTGTGTCTTCATTAGGAGAAAGAAGTAAAGGGTCTGGGGCAGTTAAGTATACTTTGGCATAACTGTTAATGAAGTTTTTTAATCTTAATTTCAGGAACGTGTAGTCTGGTTTTACTCGGGACCACTGGGAAGTCTTAGGAGGTTTCTGATGAGCAATGACCTTTCATCCAGTGATCTGGATCATGCAAGAGTGTCCCAACTCTTCCCGTCAAGCCCTTCCTCATCAAACATCTCTAGTCTGTTTGAAATAACCCAGTCTGCTTTTCTTCCGTTCCTCGTCTTTCCTATCTTCTTTTACTCTTTCTCAAAATTGTCTTTATGTCTGGCTAAAAATCCCACTTCTGGGTTTTGCAGTTTCTGCTCTCAGCTGTATTAACTCTCAGTTGCTGTAACCTTCCAGCCTCAGCTGAGTGGATACTGGTGACTGAGCAGAATGGGTTTTTTGCTTGTTTGTTTTTTAAATAAATAGACTTTTGACATTGAAGTAAATCTTCAGGGAAGTGAATGTGAGGTAAATAAAAATGCCTTTTTCTGCCCTTGTTTCCCTTGGCTTCTGCAGGCCTTTTACTCCCCTTTCCTCTATGGAAAGTTGATGACAGTTACCTGTACCATAATGGCAAAATAAAGTATTTCTGAGAATGCGATGGGAACAGCTTACAGAACCAACAAAAAAGCTCTGCTGGTAGAGCCCCATCCTACCAGGGCAGTGCTAGGTGCTCCACGACTAAAAGGACTTGAGGCTTCTAGACCAATATATGTGTTCTTGTGAGCTTTGGTTTTGTTTTTAATGTAGAGTTATCAAGTGCTTTGTCATATATATAAATCCTCTTCATCCATAGTAAAAAAGGCGCTGGAAAGAGTGGATGTGTGTGTCACTCCCTTTGCCTCCCAAAGCCAGCTATGTGTAAAGGGGGAGGCAGCAGCACATGGATGCAGTGGGGTTTGCTAAACTGGGCACTGTACGGTGAGGGGGGACAAGGCCCCATGTATGGTGCCTGGGGAGCATGCTTATGTTGGGCCTTTCTGGCCCGTGCTGTTCCCTTTGCTCAGCTGTTGAGGTGGTACCTTTCCCGCACAGTGCTGTCATACTGTCTCAATGTTTCTATTTTAACTCTCTCTGGGGCTAGATCTTGTGACACAAGGATTTGGCATCTCTCCTACGTGCTGGAACGTGGCAGCTCAGGAGGCACAGTGGTTGCAGCTGCTATTTCAGAGGGTGCTCCTCCTATGAGCTGGCGGAACGGGGACACCCATGGAGTTGCAATGCATCAGAACAAGCAGCATCCCCACAAAGGAGCAGCAGTTTGTAACTGTGCACATCTCTGTCTCCTCCAGTCTTTTCACAGGGTTTGAAGAGCTCTGGATATACTTGCCAGCTGCGCAGTGCTCCCCTGTGGCATCTCACTTTCAGCTTTCAGGTATGTGGTTACTGGGGACAAGAGTAGAGTTGCGTGCCCTGGAGGCACTTGAGATAGCTTTGCAGCCTGCTGACAAATGGGGAGGAAGGACAGGGACAGCTGGTGCCATGGGTGGAGGTATTCTTCAGGTTTCAAGGTTTGTGCACCTGAGTGTCATATCTCATTTAACAACATGCTTCTGTGACTGGAATTCAGCACTTTCAGCCTTCTGGAGATACCCAGAGGAACAGCATTAATGTATTCCTGACACTCTCCATGCAATGAGACGGGGCAAACAGAGCCAAACTGTTGCCAGAAGAAATGGAGGAAATTCCTGCAGTCTGCGTTGGGCTACTTCACAGTGTGGCTCATGCCACTGAGAAGGATTTACAGGAGGTAGAAGATGTGGACTCTTGACCTGATCTTCTTCATCTCTGCTGTGTGCTCTGTGGGCTGGCAGAATGAGCAGATACCTCTCTGGGGTGTGAGGGAAGCTTTTTATAACTAGGAATGTGCAAGAGGAGAAGTGGCAGCAAAGGACATTCATGCTGCATTAACCCAGGCTTGCCTAGAATGGAGTAGGTTTGTGTGTGAGTGACTGGGCTTGGGCCACCTTCTGTTACTCCTCTTGTTCCTGCACAAGAGTGACCCTGAACCTCTCCAAGGAATTCATAGTGTCACACCGTGGCAGGAGCAAACTGGCAGTGCAGATGAGCACAGAGGAAAAGGCAAAAGTTGTGAGACAACAAATGATATGAACCATTTACCTTCTAGCCTAGATTTTGAACCTAATACAGTCAGAAAGTTGAGTGTAATGAAAAGACCAGCTCTGCAGTGATGTTTCTGGGGAAGCAGTGCTGCTGGGTAGCCAGCATGTCTGCTCCAGTGCCATTTGGCTGGGTATGCCCTGGTGTGTTTCTGTAGTTCTGCTCAAGCCCAGCTCAGCAGGTAGGCAGCTTATAGGGCTCCTCCCCATTCAAGACATGCCTGTCTGCTGACTGCTCAGCCTTGTTTTCTCTCCAGTCAGTTGTAATCCCATAATCCTGAGTCATACTGGGAAGCTGGTGTCATCTACATTGACAGAAGACTTATTTAAAGACTTTCAAGGCAGATTTCAAATAGCTTTAGCTACCTCAATTTCCATAGCTTTTGCTACCCTCTCGAGGACCTTGCTTAAGACAGGAATATCTGCAGAGATGTCTGGTGCTGCAGAAGGGTATTGGATTCAGTGGAGTCTCCAGTATCTGTACAGCTGAGGTTTGGCAAGACTGTCTTCTACAACATCTTTTCCCAGTGTGCTCCAGGCCTTTCAAGGAGGCCATTGGTCTGCAGGGAGGGAGGAGGCAGTTTCAGTCCTGGACATCACTGCTGGATCCAGCCTTCTGCTGCTGGAGGTGCAGGGATGCCAGGACTTGCCTGCAGGATAGGAAGTTGGGCTTCTCCACCTCCAAAAGTTATGGAGAACTGTGCTCTGCAAAGGCTTAGCCAGTGATATATTAAAAATCACTTCTCTCTCTTCTCAGCTTAACTGAAATCTGCAAAAATTCTCTGCTGTAAGAAAACAGGGGTGATGTCATCAGAAGATGAGGCTGGCGGGGAGGCTCCTGGTGGCAGTTTCTGGGAGGTAAGGAAGGGTAATCAGAATTTGAGGGAGGTACGAATGTCTTCTTACCTAGGGGGTGGAGTTTCAGGTTCCTGGGTGACATGTTGGTCTTGGGGAATGGAAGGGATGAACCGTAGAGAGGTTCAGTAACATGCTGTGTGTTACTGCAGGGAGGAGGTGACCCTTTCCTCCATAGATGCTGTGTAATGAGGGTTCCTTGTTCAGCTGACACTGATCTGAGCTGTGAGAGAGGCAAGTAGAGCATCTCAGCTGCTTCCCTCCACTGCTATGTCTGCCTGAGGGAGTGCCAGAGGAGGGTCTGAGCCCAGCTGCTGGCTTCAGAAGGGCCTGTGCTCCCTCCCCATGCCATGATTGACCTGCTGCTGTCTCTTCCAAAGAAACATGAAAGTCAGTACAGTATAAATGACAATGTTGTGTGAAATTTCAGGCTGGAAACTACAGGCGGACAGTGAAGCGTGTGGATGATGGGTACCGGCTCTGCAATGACTTAATCTCCTGCTTCCAGGAGCGAGCCAAGATAGAGAAGAACTATGCTCAGCAGCTAACAGAGTGGTCCCGTAAGTGGAGGACCAATGTGGAGAAAGGTAAATTTGGCAGGTTGGACTAGGAACAGGATGCAATCATTGCATTCTCTCCCTTGAATGCTCTTACTGAGGTGATGCTGTTCCCTTGGGGAACAGGCTTTCTTTCTTCAGAAAGGGGGTGATGTTGCTGGATGTCTTTTGTGTGTGTTTTTGTAGCTAGTCCTCTGATTCACTTGGAGGGTTGTTCTCTGCACTGTCAGGTGTTTGGTTACCAACAAAAAAAAAAAATAGCTATTTGTTTAGTTTGGCAACTCCTTGGGCAGTCCAAGTCTTAAATCAAGCTGCAGATCTCCTCTTTTAAGAATGGCTTGGCTGTCTCTTTTCCCTCCTTCTCTTCTAGTCAGAGGATAACTACTAATGCTGTGATTTAGTGGCAGTGGAATCAAACTGAAACACTGGGACAGATGCCCCAAAGGGTCTACTGGTCTGTGAAGCATTAGCTTAGCCTCAGTCATGAACTACTGTTGCTATCTGTCCTGAAACTCGGGCCAGCTCCGTGAAGATAATTTTCTACAGAAACGTTCTCCTAGCAGGCACTGGCTGTCCCAGATGGTATTACCCAAAAGAAACTTGTGTCTTGACCAGCTGTAACAGCCAGTCTGCGTGCTGCCTGTTGGAACTGTGTGGAGAACAGTCAGTGCTGACTTGTATGATGGGGAAGAGTTAAGGAAGTGACTCCATACCGATATGTGTGTGTAGGAGGAAAAGAATCTATGTTCCCTTCTGTGGGCCGGAGGTGTAAGAGCCTCTCTGGTGTTTGTTCCTGCAGGTCCGCAGTACGGTACTCTGGAGAAGGCCTGGCATGCCTTCCTGACAGCTGCTGACAAACTGAGTGAAATTCACTTAGCTGTCCGGAACCACCTGGCTGGTGAAGACTCAGATAAGATCAAGGCCTGGCAGAAGGAGGCCTACCACAAGCAGATGATTGGAGGCTTCAAGGAGACAAAGGAGGCAGAGGATGGGTTCCGCAAGGCCCAGAAACCCTGGGTGAAGAAAATGAAAGATGTGAGCAAAGCGTGAATGGGGAAGGAGGGATAAGGGCAGTCGAGCTGGCTCTCTCATTGTGAGAGCCACAAGGCAAACAAAGTAGGTTTAACTAGAGTAGCAGAGAGTGCCTGAGAAGGAAGGATGTCTTGATGGTTTCTTGTCCATGGTGGTTGTATAGCTTCCTTCCCATGTGGGAAGACTTTGGTAACAGGCTCTGTATTCCTGCACGGCAGGTGAGCACTGAAGAAGAGATAATTTGGAGGTACCTCTTCCCTTTGGAGCCTAGCTTACTAAATGCCAAACTGGCATTTCTATTATGTTGTCCTGAAACAATTGCTGTTGATTGTAACAACTATTAATGTGCCTTCTCTGAGTAATGGAGGATCAGTGTGGTCTGATCATGGCTTTGTCTGCATCTTCCTCTTACAGGTGGAGACTTCTAAGAAAAACTACCATGCAGCCCGGAAGGAGGAGAAAACAGCCCTTACAAGGGAGACGCATGCCAAGGCAGACTCATCTGTCTCACAGGAACAACTGCGCAAGTTGCAGGAGCGTGTAGAGAAGTGCACTCAGGAGGCTGAGAAGGTGTGTGTGTGTGTGTGTGTTGTATGGATGTGGGTCACGAGGACACTCCTCTCAAGAAAAAAGCACTGGCTATAATGTCACTCACTGAAATGACTCCTGCTGAAGCCTGTAAGGAGGTGTGAGATCCCATTGTCTAAAGTTTAGTGAGTTAGACTGAGACTTCAGCAACCAAGACTAAAGTCTCTTTATCTTTGGTGTTGGGTAAAATCTAATTTAGAAATAAATTTAAAAGTAAGGGGTTTGGTGCAGGGGGTTGGAGCTGCAGAGCTGAAGATTTGACTGTGAAAAGCGGCTGGTTTCCCTGCCTGTAAAAGTGAGAGTGCAGAAGACACTCTGTGGAAGAGGGTGGCAAGGAAGAACAAGGAACTTGCAAGAATATTAGGAGAACAATGGATTGGGATACCAGCTGTGGGATTTTTTTTTCTGTGCTGTATTTGTTCAGCAGTGCAAGGGAAGAAACTTGTCAACTCTAAGCCAGAGCAGGGAGTCACTGGTTTGATGTCAAGGCAACACATCTCACTATTGCTGTCATCTTGGGTTGATACAGTGCAAGGATCAATATGAGAAGATGCTGGAAGAGCTGAACCGTTACAATCCCCGCTATATGGAGGACATGGAGCAAGTGTTTGAGGGCTGTCAGGAAGCAGAGCGCAAGCGATTGTGCTTCTTTAAGGAGATGTTACTGAATCTGCACCAGCATCTCAACCTCTCCACCAATGAAAGGTACCAGCCCAACACAGGAGGGAAGTCTGGCAGCCTGGGGTGCCCTAGGCCCTGGTGAGGGGTGTCAGTTCTGGTGTCTGAAAGGGAGCTGCCTGCTTGCATCAGGCAGATCTTGCTCCTTCCCCTTCTAAGTGTGCCTGAGAACTGGCATTTTGGTCCCTTCAGACTGACTAGTGCTGGTGTCTCTGACCGTGGACAGTGTCATGCTCCCCAGAGAGGATTCCTTGTGCCTCTGAACCCTTCCTCTTCCACTACTGTCCAGTCCTGTCATGTGGATGTCTTTCTATTCTGTGAAATGGTCCATGTTGCTATATATAATCAATGTCTGAGGATTGCAGCTCTGTTGCTTTATAGTATCTATAGCTGTGATACCCATTCTGCCCTGAGTAGAGAGACCTTTTGTTAGGTAAGGGTAACTTGTTGGCTTATGGTTATCATTAAGTAGGGGTTACACCAGAGAAATGGGTGCAGCCAAATATCTTCTGTGCTCCTGTACTCTTAAGGTGGAGGCAACAAACCTGAGCCACCTCCCTGTCTGTGTGCAAGAATGTGCCAGGCTCCTTGATTGCTTATTTGATGATCTGTGCTGAGAGCTGGCAGATGTTAGCCACTGTCACACCAAACAAGCCTGTCCCGTTTGCCAGGCTGATTCTTCTGTGAGGGTGGCTCTGTTTTCCTAGGGCTGAACCAGGTGCTGCTCTGGCATCTTTAATCCTGTGGAACTTTGGATGCTGCGTAATTGTGCATGAGGTTATACTCTTCTTTCCTACTTGGCTTTTGGAGAGCTGCTGGGGGATTTGGTTACTGATGGTTCTGTTCCTGGTCATAGCTTTCATGCGTTGTATCAAGACCTCTACCAAGTCATCATGGCTGCAGACAACCAGGAGGACCTGAAGTGGTGGCGCAACACTCATGGACCAGGCATGGCAATGAATTGGCCTCAGTTTCAGGTGATGTAGTATTCTAGAGTGTATTGTTACTATTGGCAAACATTTAGCTGCTTTACTGAAATCGGTAGATTGCTAGTCTAGTGTTGGAAAGACCATGTCTCTGCTGGGCAGGCTCAGGATATTAAGCTCTTCTGAAACTTCTGTTGTGTTGCAAGTTCTTTGGTGCCCAAAGGGACATGTGCAGCCCTGCCAAACTGCAAATACTCCAGCCATCCAGCTGCAAGGTCAAAGAACAGGAGGGGGTGCACAGGGCCTTGGGACAAGTTTCTGTTATAATTTTCCCACAGCCCCTCTTGTTGTACTTTGGCATTTAACAGGAGTGAGCTTGCTATACCAGCAATGCTCTTTGGCTGACCAGCCCAGCCACAACTGCAGCATGACCTGGTGTTCTGTCCTTCTGTATTGGTCAGAAAAGATGCACAGAGCTTTTGTATCCAAGCGGCTTGATGGTGTTATTGCTTGTCCCTGAACAGGAATGGTCCCTTGAAACACAGCGGCCAATCACCAAGAAGGAGAAGGGTGGCAAGACGTCTGAGGATGTCACGCTGACCAGCATTTTGCCTGCACGGGATGGTGTTGTCTCACAGAGCCCTCTGCAGACAAAGCGGAGGTAAGGGCTGAAGTGTGGGATACATCGGGTTAGGAGAAATGCAGTCCTGCCCAGCGTCATCAATGAGCTGGATTGACAGGAGTCATCTCTTCCTTAACTTCTGGCTCTTGCCCATGGCCCTGCCTGGGCCACTCTGGAAATGACAGGGTAGAAAAGTGGGTTTAAGTAGTGTAGTGCGTGGGGTGTGTGTTTTTGTTGTTGTTGTGTGTTGTTTTTTTTGTTTGTTTGTTTTGTTGTGGGTGGTGTTTTGTGGGTTTTTTGGGGTTTTTGATTTGTTTGGTTTTTTTGGTCTAGTATGTAGTATGTATGTAGTATGGTCTAGTATCTAGTATGCCTCACAAGGGGTCTTCCTTATAAAGATCCTTCTGGTGATGAGATCTGGCCTAGTCGGATTAATACTGTGTGAGATTCTGGCATGAATACTGCCAACTCTTCTTCTTCCCAGACAGGGTGAGGAGAGTGGGAACTGGCAGCTTTGCCAGTTACTATGCTGTTTCCTGAATGCAGGCATCAGATTTTTTTTTTTTCCCCTGGCATGGTGCTGCATACTACCTGCCAGGAAGCAAGCTGGGGAACAGAGAGAGGCTGAAGAGACTCATGTCCTACAGTTCCTGGAGCCATCCTGCTTTAAAAAGTGAACTCTGGCCTAAGTGAACTGGGCAGAAAAGAATGGGCATATAGAGATGTCTCAAGGCCACTACTGTATTTCACAGTCTACTGGATTCAGGGGCGCTATTTGCCAATCTACAGGTTTTCCTACCAAGAGGAGCAGAACAGCCTCTTCTATGAGAGCCTGAGGGCACCCACCCATGTGAAGTTAGTATAGCAAACACCCTCTTCAGGGGTTTTTGGGTTTCAGGTGTCTGTCCTCTGCTGCTCTTCCCCTCTGCTCTTGTTCCTGACTTGGAAAACAGCATGCCAGACATGTCTCTTTGGGAGGGGAGACATGGCTTTTCCTGTCTGTCTTATTCTTGGCTGGAATAACTCTGGACACAGCTGGGTTCTCCAGTTCAGATGGGCTTTACTTGTGTGAGAGGATCTGCTAGAGTAGGGTGAGGTCATGAAGAGTGTGCATGTGTGAAAATACTTTGGAAATGAGTTACCCTCCTGCCCCTCAGGGCTCTAATGCTGGGATTCTTTCAACCAAATCTAGTATCTCCTGGTATCTCTTCTCACTGTTCACCTTCACTCAGCTGTTGGGCCTCTTGCACCTTGTTCTGTAGCATAGCAGTCTCAGGGGAGTCAGGGTGGTGCATGATTCAGAAGGAGGTGGGTGAGAGATGAGTCTACTAACAACCATCTTGTCATCTTGTCCCCTCTTTCCTTCCACACATAAAGTGGAGGGAAGGAAGAAATTTCAGAGTGGTCAGATGAGGACACTCCCAAGAAGTGCCTGGATGCCAATGGGCATGAAGAGGACATAAAGGTACCAGGTGTACGGGTACGAGCACTGTATGATTACACAGGACAGGAGGCTGATGAGCTGAGCTTTAAAGCAGGTACAGAAGCACTAATTTCTTACTAACCTTTTGCCGTCCTCACTCAGGCTGACTGAATGATTGAAACATTCTTTGAGAACTGGATGTCCCCCTGAAAACTGATATTTTTCTTCCCCTTCCCTGACCCATTGCCAGCTCCTCTGAGGTGGATGATACACTGGGCAGTCCAGCCCATTCTAGACTAAGAGGCAGCGAGGCCACATAAAGAGGCTGCCTAGGCCTTGGTCACAGTGTAGGGAGAGCAAGACCCCAAGTGGTAAAATTAATCCTTCCTGCCTCCTCTTAAGGCATTTATTCTACATTGTATCTTGAGAGTTTATTAAATGCTTCTCCCTTGTGCCATTGATACCAAAAGTACAAAGGTGGTCTGGATTGTCCTTTGAAGTAACCAGAAGATAGATGCTTTGGGAGAAAGCTCAGCTGACTGACATGCACTACTGCAGGCAGAGTTCCACTGGCAAAAAACAGCTATGCAAGCTGTTGCTCAAAATGAGTATCTTGAGAGTGGAGATCCTGGCTCCCAGCAGAGGATTGAGTGAGAATGCTGGAGCAAACAGGCCCTTCCCCTTTTCTTCCTTCAGTTAAATTTAGTTTGCATGTGACATCATCTCCATCTCCAAGAGGACATTCAGATCTTTAGAGTGTCTCTAATCTTGCTTGGTTTGAGTCTTACATGGTATCTTTGTGCTATCTCTCTCCAAAATACACCCTTTTTAAAAAGGCACTGAAGTCCTTCAGTAGCAATAGCTTGTGCCTGGGGCCAATACCTGTGCTGCAGCGTTACCATACTAGTAAACTTCCTAACACTAACTTGTTGCTTTAAAATGTCTTACAATATGGGTACTCTAGGAATTTTTTCCTCTCTTTCCACCAGCAGATGTAATGAGGCATGACTGGTTAGCTTTAGTCGCCTCCTTTCCGAATCTGCACTGAGCAGCATGTACCAGTAAGCCTTAAGCTTAACAGCAGATGACTTTCTTTTCTGAGCCTCTGCCAGTGTGGGATGTGCTTACTGATGCAGTCAGACTTCCCGCTCTGGCAGAAGTATGACCTTCTACTGGTGGAGAAGGGGACCTTTCTGCCCTTTCCCAAAGTAGATGTGGGAAAGTTAAAAGCCTTTCCTGGTCATAGTCTGAGAAATGAGTTGATTCCATGCTGTGCTGGCCAAAGCAGACACTCCATCATGGAATAGTCATTTGGGTCCTAACAGCCAGAGCTTAGCAGCCTCTTACATTTCCTTCCCACTGGCTACAGAAGGGCCACTAAGAAAAAAAAAAAAAAATCTCTGACATCCTCTGATCTCTTTGGCTTGTGAGCATGTTCCTCTGGGGGAGGAAAGCAGGCAGAAATACAGGGCACAAAAAGATTTCTCATCTTGAACAGCAGAAGTGAAGGTCTATCTCCAAGTTCCTTGGCCTAGGGATGATACTGAGCATAGACAGTGAAGAGGTCAGTAACTCTGGCTTTGATTAAACTGTGCAGTATGATACAGAGTGTGATAAGGGGAGAAAAGTGTGATGATTCAGACCAGTAGGTCTTACTTTTTATGAGCTTTTCTGAGGTGGGGAAAAATGCCGTGCTACCTTCCCCCATATCTGCTTCCTAATGACTGTTTCTTTGGTTTTAGGTGAAGAACTAATGAAGATTAGTGAAGAAGATGAGCAGGGCTGGTGCAAGGGCCGACTTCTCAACGGCCAAGTTGGACTCTATCCTGCTAACTATGTTGAGAAGGTTGGATCATGATTGTTACTGCCCTGCTAGCGTCTCACAGCCATACCAGCATCTCCTGCAGAGGTCACTGGGTCACTGTTGGCCCCAGTCCACCTCTGTAGTGTATCCAGCAACTTCTGGACTTTGAGGGCATGTATTCCATGTAACTAATGCTTCATTTTAAATGCCAAACTTGTAGGGATTTTCTAATAAATAAACAAGGCTGAATAAAGACTTCTCTGACTGTGAGCACTATAGGAGGTCAGAAGGGAACAGATCTTCTTGACTTCCACTCAGTGAAGGGAGATAAGTGACACGTGCCACTCTTCAAAACAGAGAAAAGAGACGCTTCAATGCACATGCATGCCTGCTGGGGTGTGCCCTGCCCCCAAGCTTCCTGTTCAAGAAACTTTGGATGTGCAGGGCAATGGGAACTTCTGGTATTGCTTCCCCTTTCTGGCTCAAGCTGACTGGCAAAAATCTATTTATTCTCCAATACTGTTCAGAAGTCTTCAGTTATCCTTCACTTCAGGATTGGTGGCTCCCCTTGCAAGGCAGCTGGTATAAGTGATACAGCTTCAACAGCCTTGATGTCCCTTCCAACTGTACTCAGATTTACTGAGATAACATCAGTATTTAATTATAGTATAGTCTGGGGACAAGAGAAAGAGGCTTCTGTCTCTCATGATGTGGCTGTTCAGGCTGTGAACAGAACTGTCTGGCAACAGGTTGGAGTTGATTCAATGTTCCCTGAGCTAGACCTGGCCTTGACACACACAAGGCTGGTATGAACAGAGAGGCAGCTGCATTCCAGTGCTGTTGAGGTTTCTAATGCTTCTAGAATGTTTTGGCTATACTTCTCTTCTTCATGAACATTCCTTCTCCTACATGTTCTTGACTTATGCATGCTAGAAGTGCCTCTCCTGCTTTGTCAAAGGTCCCTACACTGTGGTGAAGGGTAGCAGAGTGTGGAAGCTACATGCTGGCTGGCACAACAGTAGCTACAGAGGGATAACACTTCTTTTGGTCCTGAATTGCTGCAGGTGTACTCATGCCCAGTTGTTAAGTTAACCTCTTTATCTGACCTGTCTTTCTGCTCTTGAAAGCCTCTGAGGCTGCTAAGACAAAGTGGGGTCCTGATCCTAGTGCTCTGCATATTCAAATGTAAGGACTGATGGACGTGTTCTGTGTGGGGTATGCTTTAGAGCTTGAGGGAACAAAAAAAAATTTTTTAAAAAAAGCGCTACCATTTTTGGAAAAACTAAACCAAACAATACTTTAAAAACTCTTTACTTACTACATCTGCTTGAAATTGTTGTTGAAATGCAGTGTTTGTAGTAGCCTTCTGTAGTGAAATTCTTATCCTGGATTAGCACAAGTGAGGAACTTAGTTACGTTAGACTCGCAAAACTCCATCAAGCCTCCACCAGCCACGCCAGGGTGAGCTGCTTCAGAGCTGTTTGGAAAAGGAGTGACACAGATAAGGAAGTCTGAAGTCATAGGTGAGCATTTGGGATTAAATGACCACAGAATGTTAACACCAGCTAGTGAACCAAAGTGGATGTTTAACAAGTGTAGACTGAAAAGGAGGTGGGGATGGAAGATTCAAACACTGTTAACTTATAGGGTATTAAAGTATTGCAAACATCTTGTTGCCTGCCTGCCAGAGCAGAAGTTAACCTTTTACAGCACACTGGATGCCTTG
This sequence comes from Streptopelia decaocto, assembly GCF_964273445.1. NCBI lineage: Eukaryota > Metazoa > Chordata > Aves > Columbiformes > Columbidae > Streptopelia > Streptopelia decaocto. The sequence continues at coordinate 42,631,910 of NC_138661.1, read as the reverse complement.
AAATGTAGTCTGCCACAGACAGAGATTTGAAACTAATGCTATTTAGCACATTTGTGAGAACACAGAAATGCATCAGCTGTTGAAAGGTCATGCTCAAAGTATCCCTTGCACTACACTTCTTGAATGGGGGGAGGAGGGTGCAAACCAAAAGAACAAGGCTAAGGTATTTTGTTCAGAATCAGTGATGTCATTTCTCAAAAAGAGAGAAAGTATTCCAAAAAGGCAATTAAAGATCTAAGTAACAGACATGAAAAAATGCCTGGATTTAGCTATGAATTTACCTATTACTCTAGGTCCAATATTTGAAGAAACCTCTAAGCTTGTGCCATGTAATTAGAGGTGGTGTATGAACACTTGGACTTATTTAAAGATTTAGTCTCTGCTTTCAGTACCATGTCCCAGGTAAAGTATCATCAGTGTTGTACAGTAACTGCAAATGTTCCACTTGAACTGAATGATTTGTTGCTGCTTTGTCCTCACGAATGTGAAGAGAGTGTGTGTGCCAGGCTTGTGAGATAACATGCACAGAAACAGGGACAAAATGACCTGAGATGTGCTACAATGAACACTGAAATTTACCTTGTTAGCCTGCATATTTTTCAACACCAACACTAGCCTTTCATATAAGGTAAAAAAATTTTAGAGGAGGTTTACAAAGGATAACATAGAGGCTTAACTTCACTTTCTTGTCTGAATTCTAGTTAGGCTGTAATTAGGGACAGAGTTAGGTGTGGCCAAAACCTGCTATGAAGACAGAAATGTCCAGTGGACAGGACCTCTGATTACAGTACAAACAACCTGAAATTCCACAGGACAAAGTCTGAACAGACTTGTTTGTCCTAGGAAAACACGACCACCTGATCATAATGGGCTGCTTGAAGGTTTCCAGAAATAGTGACATACTGCAGCTTTTGTGAACAAGTCCCCTAAAGGAATGTTTGCATATCAGAAATTCCCACCAAGAGCTAAAGTAATGGACAAGAGACAACACATAAAAAATGAAGAATTGCTTGGCTGGACTGTACCTCATTAATTTTGGCATGGCACTTAGTCTGGCTACCCAAAACCAAATGGATTAGTAAAAAAAGAGCCTGTGTAGTAAAGAAGCAGCTGGAGGGGAGAAAAAAAAACAAAACAGAACACACACATATGATCTTATATTAAACTAATAGCTCTGCCTGGAGACTTAGTTTTCCATAGAGGCAAATGAGGTTTTGTTAACCACAAAGACTCTAGTTGAAACTTGTCATCCATGCAATGCCAAAAGTTCTGTGTGTGAACAGAGATGCACACATGAACTAATTGCTGTGCCTGAATTCCAGGCCAGCAAAGCCTATTCTTCCGCTATGGCTTCTCTGTACCTGATGGGCAACACAGTGAAAACAATATCGAGTCATATTTTATTTCTTTAATAGAGCCACTCCTTGTGGAAAGCTTTTACAGGTGTGGTTGGCAGATAATTAATTTGGTGCTGACATCTTCCAGGAAAAGAATTTCTAAAGTATCATGCAAAGCTTGGATTTCCTGTTGACCATGAATTTTCTAGGAAGAGGAAGTTAAAGATTCTCTATGACAGATCACGCCCGTTTCCCCAAAGCAGCAGCTGAACTTGCTCAACCCATTAATGATGTTTCTGCCCTGTAGGCAAAATCTGGGTCGAAGAGCCCACAGGACAGCTGTGCTCCACGATGGCAGCTGGGAGCTGCGGTTAGCGGATAAGTCTTGGTGGCACTCCCACAGCCCTGCTTGGAGCTTGGGGCTGCTGGAGGTTCAGTTCACTTTCTCCCCCACTTCCCCATCCCCTATGTCCTCATTCTGGCTGGTTTGCTTGGCATGAAGCGCTGAGGCAGGTGCAAGTATGTGGCAATCCTGCAGGGAGACCCCCTCAGCGCTGTTACAAACTGTACTGTGCTCCCTTTGCTGCTGCGCTGTTGACAGATCCAGCCCAAGGCCAGAGCAGTGCAGAGCTCAGCTCTGCTATTTCAGGTGGGTTCTCTCTGGCTGTGCATGAACTGGGGCTGCCTCAGTTCTGTTTCTAGAGCCGCTAGCATTATGCTTTTGGGTAGCAGGCTGCAAAATTCCCCTCTGCTTGTGAAAAAAGCTGGTGCTGGAGTTAAAATGGGCTTGAACACTCCACTCACACTGGTAGGTGGTTGCTTCTAGGGTAACTACACAGAGATTGGCTGCAGAGTGGTCATGGGGCTGAACCTGAGGCAAAGCCAGAGCCATAAACTCCATCCTTGACGCAGGGAAATGTGGTTGTAAAACACCCACTACGGGATGGCAGGAAAAGTGGTGCAAAACAAGCAAGAATAGTAAGGCTGCATGATATGAGGCAAAGTGTCTTCAGAGGGACCTTGCACCAAAAGAAAAAAAAAGGAGAAAGAAAAAGATTTGCAAAGAGTGTTGCACCACTGTGGAGCTGGAAAACTCAGGGGCTGCAAGGAACTGAGACTGCGTACCAAGCTACCTCGGTTCTTGAAAGATCAAAGAGAGTGAATACAAGAAGATGGTTCTGAAGAAGACTAACAGATCCTTGCTGAAAGGAGGGGGTGGGAGGGAGAGGGCAATGCAGTAGGTCCTGTAACTGGAAGAAATTGGCTGGTTTTCTGCTGGAACATCTTGACTGGACTTGACATGGATCCAGTCAACTTTTCCAAACCAAATTTCAGGCCAAATCACCTCAGATGCCTTCAGCACATCCATTTTACTGGCTGTGTCCTCCTGTTTTTCATCATCCAGTAACCCTGCTTGCAGAGGCTCCTTTTTTGTCAGTCTTGGCTTAAGGCAATTACAGCTGCAGCTTGAGACTTCTCCACAAGCAGTGTAGTGGTGGTCAGCACTTCTTTCCCCTTAGTGTGGGGGCCCATAATCTCTCCAGTCTCAGTGCTTTGACTGGGTCCAGCTATTTACAGATCCTGTAGTCCCTTCCGCCCTGTGTTTCCTTTCTGCCCTACCAGCTGGAAGTCTTTTTCCAGGTCCTGTACTCTGCCCCTTTGACTTCACCTCTTTCCTTCCTGAGTCTATTGTTCCTGCTTTCAGCAGGAGGCTGACACCAAAACAGTCACTGCCCCCAGCTGTGACCACATTAGCCCTTTCTCTCAAATTCTCCACAGGGCTTCCCCACAGGTGCCACACAGTTCCTAAGGAATGCTACATCCACAATCCTACGGATCTTTGTGTCACCGGTGGCCCTGCAGCCTCTCTACACATTGTGGCCACCTGCAGAGCTCAAGCGCTGTCACCTACCCCCTCTCCACTCAAATCCATCATAATAACGTTTGACAGTGGTGCTTGCACTCTGTGATAACTGTATGTTTTCAAATGAGCTTCACAGTAAACCAACAGCTTTCTCGTCTTGCCTTGCTTACCTTTTCCTTAGCTTTGCCTGCAGTGCTTTCAAGGGTCACTGTCTCATGCTTTAGGCATGCTCCCTATGCTGCTTTTAGGTGCTGCAGGCTACCAGTCCCTGTTCAGTTTAGAAAACTCTGGAAAGTGGGATGATCTGCAGGGAAGAGAGTTTACATTTATGTTATTAATGTGACCTGGCAATGTGCACTTGCAGCCCAGAAAGCCAACTGTATCCTGGGCTACATCAAAGAAAGCATGACCAGCATGTTGAAGGAGGTGATTCTCCCCTTCTGCTCCGTTCTCATGAGACCCCACCTGGACTACTGCATCCAGCTTTGGGACCCCCAGCATAAGAAGGATGTGGACCTGTTGGAGCGAGTCCAGAGGAGGCCACAAAGTTCATCAGAGGGCTGGAGCACCTCTCCTGTGAGGACAGGCTGAGACAAGTTGGGGTTGTTCAGCCTGGAGAAGAGAAGGCTCTGAGGAGACCTTATAGCAGCCTGCCAGTACCTAAATGGGATGTACAAGAAAGATGGAGAGAGACTTTTTACAGGGGCATGTAGTGACAGGACAAGGGGTAATGGCTTTAAACTGAAAGAAGGTAGGTTTAGATTAGATCTAAGGCAGAAATTATTCACCATAAGGGTGGTGAGGCACTGGAACAGGCTGCCCAGAGAAGCTGTGGATGCCCCATCCCTGGAAGTGTTCAAGGCCAGGTTGGATGGGGCCTTGAGCAGCCTCGTCTAGTGGAAGGTGTCCCTGCCCACGGCAGGCAGTTGGAACTAGATGAACTTTAAGGTCCCTTCCAACCCAAATCATTCTATGATTCTGTATGTCTGACAGAAAGTTTGAAAAGTCATGTCTGATATGAGGACATCCCTGCTAGCTTGCCTTGCTGACAACCACCCCCAGGTCCTTGAGACAGTTCTCTTTTAATTACAGGTCAGACTTCATATTCAGGGGGATGTGACAAAGAATCATCCTCCTGCTGTTCACTATCATCAGGCTCACCCCATATATTTCCATCCCATTCTTCAGGGAACACAATTAAGTTTCCTGATCTGTAGGATATCAGGAGATGAGGAGCCCACATAAGCATAATTTCAATTTTTTCCTTGAATTTCTGTTTCTTCTCCTTTTCTTCCTGTAACTGTTTCTGCAGGGGCTCAGTTTTCAAGGACAATAAGCTCAGAAGGACTCAGAAGCTTTCCTGCCTTCTATTTCCTCTCTCAGATCTTTTTCCTCTCTGTTTAGAGTTTTCCTCTCTTGACAAGCAGCTTCTAGGCAGGTGCCTAACATTATGCAAATAACTCCTTTTGCCTTTCTATCCTTTATACAGCCCCTGGCCACTTTTAGCTGTTCTTCCACAGCCTTCCAGTCATGCCAATTATCACGAGCCTGGTGCCTCTCTAAGTAATCAGTGATATCACCTGCCATCCTCCCAACTATGCCAATTTGTTGTGGATGAGCAATTTAGGGTTCTGCTTGCCACAAAGCAGTGTTTAGATCACTTAAAGAAAAGCATGACTTTAACACAGTTTGATGACAAGGTTCACTCTATCAATTACTGCATGGAGGAAATACATCAAGCAGAATTGGTTGAGTTGTTTTAGAGTGATTCATATGGGGGACAGGAGATGTGAAAAGGTAGAGAGAGGCTCTCCCATTGAGTCATAAGGATCAGAATGGACCCCCCGGCTTTCTATGCTCCTTCTCAGAGAGAAGCCCAGGTGTGGCTGGATCCAAACTTAGTCTCAGACTTGGTCAATGTTTTATGTCTAAGGGACAAAAAGGGTAAGGGAAAACAGGTAAGGGATTACATGTCTTTATGGCCAAATGATTATATGTGCACACCTGGTTCTTTATATCGCTTGCCTAGGATTCCGAAGTTGCAGCATTCTGCATCTCAACCTGCTTACCTCCCCTCTGGGGGCCTGGGGCCAGGTTGCTCCAAAGTCTGGATCCCAGGTGTCTCAAAGTAAGCTGTCAGGCATCCAAGTTCATTGGCGACAAGGACGGGATCCCAGGTCTCTCAAAGCAAACTCCCAGGCACTGAAGTTCAACAGAAATAAATAATTTAATGGAGCAGTAGAGCAATAGGCTCAGCTTGAGCTGGGTGCCTTCACAGACGTGCCAAGCACAGAAGTTTCTGAGTAGTTATACCCTTACAGACTATTTACCCGCCCCTCATGTGATGATTCAGTCCAATACTATTATTTGAGTCTGGGGTGTTCTTGCTTCTCATTGGATTCTTTCATTGTCTTCAGACAGGCCCTTGTTTTGTTCAGCTGCAGACACAGTTGATAGTCCAAAGCTGCTTCATGCTGGTCTTGAAAGTGTTATTCTGTCCAAATGGATCCGGTTTTCCTCAATAAAAACAGGCTTTATCTTACAGGTATTGTTGATGGTCTGTAGCTTTGTGCTGGCCTTGAAGGCGTTATTTTGCCTGAGTAGATTGTGTTTTTCTCAATAAGCATAAGGTACAAAACAGGCCTTATCTTGCAGGTGTTGTTGATGGTCTGTAGCTGCTTTGTTTTCATTAAGTAGATATAAATTTGGTAAAAATAAGCACAACTTTACAACATACAGCTTGAAGATTTCAGCAAATTTAGCTTACTAAGTAACATGAATCAGACAGTGTATTAAAAATCACACCACCTTATATTTCCAAGTGATTCATTCTTTTTAAAACAGTTACTTAAGCTAAATTATGAGTATAAAACTTAAACTGGGCTCATCCAGTGACCTGTGATTAGTAAAAGATCATTGCCATACAGCCACGCTTGTCTAGCAGAGAGAGCTCAGGCTGTCACATTTATGGAATAACATACAGTGGGAAAATAGGCATGAGACTGCTGGTACCCACAGCTTCTTGGTGTTCAGTGTGTTCTTCTGCTGCCTTGTGGGTTTCCTAAAAGGAGTTATTGGCTCAGCTACAGCTCAGGCCTTTACCTCCTCTGGAGCCTGAACCAAACTGCTGCTGGTTTGGTTGAGGGGAGTCAAGTGCATCTGTCATACGTGCTGCTCATCAGCTTTGGTGTCCTTCTGAACCTCTCATCACTCTGCACTTTTTTTCTAGGGTAAAACATGAAATGGGCTATAGACCATTGACTTTTAGTGCAAAGCACAGCCATATTTTTCTTCCATAACTGAGTGACTTTCTAGTCCATCCCTTGCTGCTTCCAGAAATGTAATACAGCACTTTGAGGCCATGACACCATATTTGTTCTGAAATAACAACTTCCCCACCTTCATTACTGCCCAGGATGAGGTAAGCAGGGCTGTTTGCTGCTCTTGAGAAGTCTCCAGCTGACTCAGTAATTCCCAAGCCTGCGCTAGTGCGCCAGGCCCGGTGTCTAAACGCACAGCAGGTGATGCCTCTCAGGGCAGCTGGCCTAAGGCCCCCACCGCCTCCCGGCCTCGCTGCTCCCGCCGTGAGGGAGCTGAGGGGACGTCGGGAACAGGCAGAGCTGACAGGGACGCCGGCGCAGCCGATGGGATGATGGCGGGGCTGGCTCTAGGCGCCGAGGAGGGGCCTCGACCCGAAACGCCCAGCCCTGGGCACCAGGGCCGCCCCGAGACCCGGGAGGGTGGGGACTCCCAGCAAACGGGTGCGGCGGTTGGAGCGATTAATGGCGGAGCGCCCCTGCGGCCATGGCGGTGGGGCAGGGAGTGGCGGAGCGCCGTGACTTGTCCGCCGGCTGGTATGGGCCCAGGCGGCACCCGTACTGCGGCCCCACGCCTGCGCCGATTGGGCCCGGCCGGCACCCATCGCCGCAGTGGTGTGTGGGAAGGAGAGATCATGGCGGTGGAGCCGAGCAAGACGGAGATCCTGACTCTCTTTAAGCGGCTCCGGGCGGCGCCGGCGAACAAGGTAGCGGGGAGGCGCCGGGCGCCTTCCGAGCTGGGCCACTTCCCCGCGGCCGCTGCCTGGGCTCGGGCCGGGCGCCGCTGGGCTCCAGGCCGCGCTGCGGCGGCGGGGCGGCCGGGCGGGGGGCTACTTGTTCGCGGGAGGGCTCGCGGAGAGCGGCCGGGCCACGGGGAGCGGGGCCAGCGGGTTGCGCAGGGGGAGGAGGGGCGGCAGAGCCGCCGCCTCAGCCCGGCCGTCCCTCTGCCTCCTTTCAGTCGTGCTTCGACTGCGGCGCCAAGAACCCGAGCTGGGCCAGCATCACCTACGGGGTCTTCCTCTGCATCGACTGCTCTGGCGTGCACAGGTCCCTGGGCGTGCACCTCAGTTTCATCAGGTGCGTGCGGGGCGGAGGGGCCGGTCCGGGGCTCCCGCTGGAGCGGCCGCGGGGACTCGGTTATGGAGACGCGTTGTCACGGCGTGATCGCCGCAGGTTTTACGTGGTTTGCTTGCCGCAGGTTGTGGGTCACTCAGCCCTCCCAGGATGGAGTTCCCAAAGCACTTCAGTGGAACGTAAACATGTCCCTTCTGCTAACCTTGCAGAAATGTTGTCTGTGCTCCCGTTTGTAGAAGCTGAGTGTGGTGGGTGAATCTTGTCAGTAAAGCAGCAACGTGGAAGTCTTTATTGTAATGCTGAGCAAGGCAAAAAGAGGAATGTTATCTAGTCTTTTCTGTATTAACCTAGTGGGGAAGATGGTATTGGATTTTCAGCCTGTTATTCCTATTTTCAGTACTTGTAAAATACAGCATTTTAAGTAACAGAACTGTGACCTTTACTTACTCAGAGCTAAGTTGAGTAACCAATATGAAACATGCTCTGTCACCTGGCTTTATTTAGTTGTTTTCTCAGTTGCTTTGTCATGTGTTCTGGTCTAATCCATGGGATGGGCTGAACATGAGTCTCTCATGTTGTGGTGAGATCACATGTGGAATGAAAGTTGTTGCCTGTGCTTTCCTAGCTCAAGCTCCACCCTCTTAAGCAATACAAGTGAGAGGTCCTCTGAGGCTGGACGGTGTTATTTGGCATGAGATTGAAACTAGTTTTTTTTCCCTCACTTTAAAAGTTCAAATTAATTTGCTAGGGGAGCAAAGAAGTTACCAAGATGTTCTTTCTCCTTTTGCCTCCTATACTCTGGGCTAGTAGCAGGATACCTGACCATTTTAGCTCAGAGCTTACTTTTGTATTTGGCATGCCAGCATGTTACTAACAAAAATAATTTGTTCTCACATAGGTCCACAGAGTTGGATTCGAACTGGAACTGGTTCCAGCTGAGGTGTATGCAAGTGGGCAGCAATGCCAACGCGGTGAGGAGCCTCTGTAGGCATTTTGCTTGCTTTCCCTGTTGCATCCCACATCCTCTGTTTCTTGTCCCTTTCTGCTACATGGCTTTCAGAGTACCAACCTCCCCATTTTTTTGGAAATGTGTAATAAGGGGAGATGTTTGTCAGGTGTGCTTGGAAATTAGACTGTGACCTTTAAATGAGTTGCGTTCTGATGTGCAGATGTGTCATTTCCATACATGTCATTTAAATGAGATATATAGTCCTCTTAAAGGAAAGGAATTAGTAACACCGATCAGTTTGAAGGCTCATGCTCACCATTGCAACTCAGAATCATCCTGCTGTGGAGGACAGGGATGGTTTTTTAGCCCTCTGGGTTCTGGAGTGAGACTTTTTGGAGAAAGCTGATCTGTGAACAGGTGGTTCATGCTGTGTGCTCAGTATTAAGTCGCCTGTCTCTGAGAAGCTTCCTTTTTCTGTTGGGTTTGAGTTATGTCTAATGCTTGCTTGAGTACAATCTCGCAGTCAGGAGACTGGATGTTCTTTTCTTTTCAGACTGCTTTCTTCCGCCAGCATGGCTGCACCACCACAGATGCCAACGCTAAGTATAATAGTCGAGCTGCCCAGATGTACAGGGAGAAGATCCGACAGCTGGCAAGTGCTGCCATGGCCAAGTACGGCACTGATGTAAGTCTGAGCAGCTCTGTACTGTTGGATGTGTAGTGCTGGATGCTGAGTCTTGTAGGATGTCTTCTTTTTCCCCTCTTCTCTCTGCAGCTGCTTATAGATGGACTGAGTGGAGCCCCTGGGCACTCCCCTGACAAGAGTGATGCTGATTTCTTCATGGAGCACACACAGGTGAGAACTGTGTAAACCAGACAGCCTTAACAGCTCTTCAGTAGCCAGCTGTTCAGCCAGCAGTAGTACTGCTTAATTTGGAAGGACTTTTAAGTTGTGTACTTGTTCAGTACTAACATAGAAGAACTAAGATTCAGTCAGCAGCCTGGGACATAGTCACAGATCTGAGCAATCCCTCATGGGGCCTGTAATATTTTGTTTCTGAGACCATCTTTTTCTTCAAGGAATACTCAGAGCTACCAGCTACTTCCTGGAAAACACTTTGTATGCTGCGTTGATGCACAGTCTCTTTGGACAGTTAAAGCCAGGACTGGCTTTGAATGTCTGGTTTAGTCAGCTTTTCAGTGCATAGAACCTGGTAAAGTGGGTTTGAACAACTGCTTTCACAATGCCAGGTGGACTTTCTCAAGTGAATAGAGTAATGTGAGAATTGGCTGTATGGAAATAAAGACAGGGGAAGCTGAGTTTATTTTTTTTCCACTCATTCACACTCTTTCTTCTAGATTTAAGGTCATCTCTTTAACCAGGTAAGTCCTCACAGTAGCCAACTCTGATACTACTGTTGAGTGATACTGTTGTTCCTCCTGGCCTTCCATTCAGCTTAGCTTCTGTTTTCTTTAATTTTTGTCCCCGCTAAGGGAATGTGGACTTGTCCATATGTTATCTTCACTGAAGGCATAGTATGGAGTTCAGAACACATTTCCTTTGGCCTAAAACTGAATACAGGTCACTAAACCTGAAGTAGGTTCAGGATTGTTTGGTTTATTCATCTTCTGCAAATCACTGGAATGAGTGTCTCCTTGCAGTCTTCCAGTACCTGGGATGTAGCAGATGCCAGCCAGAATCCTGCACAGTCTTCCCCAGAGGTGGAAAAAGCAGTGAAATCATCAGAAGGCAGCGAAGTGTCGGGTGAGTTCCCTGCTGAATAACTTTCCCAAGAACCTGACTTCATTTCCAGAAGCATACACTTTCCTACTGCAGTTGAAAGGGCTGAGCTTTTGCTTTGGTTCAGGCTTGAAGGAGTGGAAGCTCTGTGCACTCTATGATGTTTAGTTAAATTAGACACTGCTCTGTTTGGGATCAGTTCTCTGCTTTTCCTGAAATGCACACAAAACTGTGTTGGGGGTTAGCTGTCCTGTTTCCCTGCTTGCAGATGTAACTATTTGTTTAAAGACTCTTTTCTGAATTCGATAGGTCTGGAAATGATTTATGAATATAAAGCAAAAACTGTTCTAGGGTGAATGACAAGGAAACCAAGAATCTGTGGGCACAGCTGTAATTTGAAATGGCTTTGTGTATTCCTCTGCGGAGTGTTTGCTTTCTTTTAATGTGTTAAGAACACTGCAAAGGGAATAACTTGCTCTGTGTTGATGCAGAGTTGTTGGGCTTGGGAACTTGTGCTTTTCAGACTGTAACTTAGCTTGTTTGGGGTGGGGGTAGAGGTGGTAAAAAAGTAGGACTGTGAGCACACTGAAAAGGAAGGGGTTGAGCATATCTCTGCTGAATATTCTCTTCTGTGTTTGTGCCCACAGATTCCAGCCAGGGCCCCTCTATTGACTTGTTGAGCACATCTCCTAAAGCTCCTCTGGGTAAGTAAGACTCTCTGCTGTCTCTCAGATCAATCTTGCTCTTACACCTGCTGTTCAGTAGTAAGCCCAGTCGAGCTGGAACTGATGAGCCAATTTCCAGAATATCTAAAGGGGCTTATCTTGCTGTGGAGCCAATACTGAGGATCTCCCTAAACCCCAAAACCAAGCCACAGTTTCCTGGAGGTTTCCTCCTCCATTGGTTGGTCAGGCTCAAAGCTGTCACCTTCCCAAAAGCTTGTTTTAATTTTTTGAGCTTTGGGCAAAGTTTGTGTGTCTAGATTTGCATATCTAGAACTTGGCTGATCAAGGCCACATGACTGTGGTGTTTGTTGGTGTGTATGGTTCTCCACACCCCCCCAGAAGCTGTGGAGGCAAGTTAATTTTTATCTTCTAGAGTAATAAGGATTTGTATCTGATTCTCCACTACCATTACTGTCCTGGATGCACACATAGCATCTAGCTGGAGCTTCTTATTGAGAGTGTGCTCCTAGCCCACAGTGAGTTCATCCTGGGTGGAAAGCCTGCATCCTCAAGTGTCTCTTCATTCCCCTTGTTTTATGTCTCTTCCTCAGACATGTCCATGTATCTATCAACACAAGGGCCTGCTCCTGCCAGAGGTAACTGGCCAGCAGCTGGCCTGCGCTGGCTGCTTGTGACAGCTCTGCCTGCCCCTTCTGTGATTCTGCCTTCAAATCTAACTTTAGCTTCCTGTGCTTGGATGGAGAGAATGAGCCAAAGCTTTCATGTATCATATTGGGATATAAAGCAGCTATTCCGTATCTGGAAGGGGATCTTATGGGCATTTCTGTTAAATGTTTCCTGACAGTAAAAAGCAAACCAAACAACCCCAAATCAAATGTTAAAAACAGGAAGCTGAAAATAGGCTCAGATATTGCAAATGTTTGGAAGCCCCTCATTTCAAAAACTTATGGTAAGACTAGAAAAGATACACAAATGCTATCAAGAATGTTCAAAAGGATGGGTTGACAAACTTCATGTGGGTGTAGAAAGTGAGGAGACACTTCTGTGGAAGAAAAACCCATAAAGGGCAATAAAAGATCTTGGAGCTACGTGCTGGAAGTTGGGAAAATGTCCTGGGCAGTCCCTCTTTGTTTGCTTTTTTCTTACAGTTTTCCCCAGGCATCTGCTGCTTGGCTGTACCTTGGCTTGTTTTACAAGCGTGGCACATGTCATGCCCTTTGACTGACAGGTTCCTGGTGCAAGGTGTTGGGGAACCTGTTGCTTTTACAGCTCGCTGCACTTTAGGTCTATTTTGTTGTTGGTCTGTTCGTGTAAATGTGACTTTAGGGTTCTTGCTTCTTTGTCCCTAAGACGTTGGTGAGGCATGCACTTTCATATGGCCCTGAACCTACATTTTCTTGGAATGGAATAAATCTAGCCTTTCTCTGACTACCCTGATCCTAGTGGACAGGGTCACCAACTGCATGACACTGGAGGAGCTATTCAAAGGCCTTAATTCACTAAACAAGTTTCTCCAGTGATAGACATGCTTCTCTAGGCCACCAGCCTGCAATTATGGAGCTTCTAAGTGCATCTTTCTTAACTGGGTGAAGCCACCCAGGCTTCTGATGTGAAGCTGCATGGTGTGTCCTGGACTCTGTAGCAGCTGGACTGTGGTAGATGTTCATGTGGGTTGCTGACTAATTTTAGCTTCTTAAATTAATTAATTTCTGCTTATTTGCTGCTTCCCTCCTCTTGCAGAACTTAAATCCTCCCTCATTGGAAAGAAGAAGCCAGGAGCTGCTAAGAAAGGGGTATGTTTGAGCTCTTGTTTTATGGAGGCAAGATAGAGCCTGTCTCATGTTACTGCTGTCCTTTTGCTGGCCCTTGCTTTCTGCCCTTAACCAAGCTGTGTACTGAGAGAAGGAAGAGCTTTGATTATATCTCTGCATATTTTGAAAAATGGCATTAAGCTTTGGATCATTACTTGGTATGGTCTGAAGCATGTGTGGCTGATCTCTTGGCACTGGTAGGTTGACTTTTGAGCATTCTTCCATTCTCTCTGTTGCAAGCTCCATTGAGTCTGTACATTGTGACTACATGGGGAGACTGAAGGCCTGATCAGTGCAGCCAGAAGTAGGATTCTGGTTTTCTTCCATGATGAACAATGTAGGGTGAAGAACTCACTTTTTTGTTTGTTTGTTTCATTTTTCAAGTTGGGTGCAAAAAAAGGTCTTGGAGCCCAGAAAGTGAGCAGCCAGAGCTTCAGTGAGATTGAGCGGCAAGCCCAGGTGGCAGAGCAGCTGAGAGAGCAGCAGGCAGTGGAGTCCAGGAAACAAGCTGAGGAGTCCATGTAAGTGCCCTGTTTGGGCTGAATACCTTGCATTCATAAGGCAGGAGTAATATGAGGTCAATGCTCTTCAACCTAGACCTAATGTGAGTACAGAACATGCTGCATGATATCACAAGCAGTAGCCAGTAGCAGTAGTCCTTACAGCAGGGCACAAATTATACTGCCAGATTTTATTCATATTAGCATGCCCCTGGAAGAGTGTAAGGAGCAGATATGGAAGTATTTTGTGCTTCTGTTCACCTTTGGACAGGACTGAAAAATGTAAAGACAGAACTGGGTGATGCATTCTGTCGGGGGTGGAGGGACAGTGCTTGCAGTCATGGTTAGTGAAAAAAAGAGCTGAATCCCAGTGGAAATGAGATGGGAAGACAAGTAGTAGCTTCTCTGTAAAGATTTTTGGCAGAGCTGTTGTGAAAATGGGTGTTTCGAGGGTTGTCAGAGTTACTCTCCCCCTTGGACCTCCACAGCATGGGCTGGGGGGAAGAGTAATGCGCTAGTACCCACCACAGCTCTCTTCTTCAGAGTCACCTCAATGCGACTGGCTTATCAGGAACTGCAGCTTGATCGGAAGAAGGAAGAGAAGAAACTTCAGAACCTCGAAGGGAAGAAGCGTGAACAAGCGGAGAGGCTGGGCATGGGCTTGGTGTCCAGAAGGTACTTGGCTGTGGGTTGCAAAGGACAGACTGGTGGCAAAGGACAGACAGGTGCCTTGGAAACATACCACTCTGGAAAGGTTTCCTGAAGGCAGTAACTTGCTGCTCTTGTAACAGATAAGGAGCTGATTTAAAGTGCTCATATGCTGGACTGTCTAAAAATGCTTCAGGTCCCAGAAAGAATGCTCAGGGGTTCTAGTTCTCATTCGAGCTTTTCCAAAGATGTGTGTGGCTTATCAGTGTCTAGCCCTAGAACCCTGCTGTCTGGCAAGATATCCCCCTGCAGAATATGTCCTTAAGAAGGTAGCTCAAGACTTGTGAGGGAGTCAGGATAAGCTGGCTAAGAGGTGAAGGGGGCTGGCATCCCAAATTCTCCCTTGAGACTTGTGGCACCTGCCCTGCCTATGAAGGCTGAATTCAGTTTTGAGAAAGACTGGTGGTAGGGGCTGGATCTGTCAGACCTATCGGCCCTGACTGCGTCTCTGTTGTGCCAGTTCTGTTTCACACTCGGTGATGTCTGAGATGCAAGTGATTGAGCAGGAGACACCGCTGGCTGCAAAATCTTCCCGCTCACAATTGGACTTGTTTGAAGATGCTGGAAGCTTCACATCTGGACCCCCCAAGTAAGACTCAGCTTCAGTGTAGTCTTTGACTTATTCCTGTATTTAATGTCTGGCCTGAATTGCCTGTTTTGGCTACGTAGGTACAAATACAGTCCCTTCTCATTTGAAGATGCATTTGGCTCGCGGTGGGAAACTGACTCTTCATGGGGTATGGACAAGGAGGAGGAACCTGAGGTGACCATCTCCAGTATTCGGCCAGTTTCAGAGAGGTAAAGTGCCTGCTGCTGTACTTACCTTGTGTGGGGGACAAAGGGATGGGTCTAGGAGCTGTGGGGAGAGAGATGCTCCTGTGTTATAGCAGGAGCTTTGTGCTGCAGAAGACAACACGTGAACAAGCCCAAGCAGAAGGTCCTTCAATGAAAGAGGCTTGGGTACTTCTTTTCCTGTCGTGTCCCTAAGTTTGATATGGTCTAACAGTCCTGAGTGCTGGCTGTCCTGAGGTGGGGAGAGGAGAACCCTGATGGTAGCTAGCACTGGCGGGTTTGTTGCTGTCCTTTGATCGGATGGGGTCTGAGAGAGAAGTCTGTTTCTTTCATGTGTTGGTGAGCTTAAGGAGAGGTATCTCTTCTCTTTTTTTTTCTGTAGACCCACCAGTAGGCGGGAGACAGAGAACAGGACATCCGTTGTGGAATCTAATGAAGCTCGTCAGAAGTTTGCAGGGGCTAAAGCTATATCTTCAGATATGTTCTTTGGCCGGGAGGCAGATGCTGAGGTAGATGCAATCTGCAGTGCTTAAGCTGGTACAGCTCTGTCTTCATTTTTTTCCTGTTTGCTCAGGTTCTACTTTGTTCACTTCTTTTATAACTGTTCTGTTTGCTGCAGTATGAAGCCAGATCCCGACTGCAGCAGCTCTCGGGCAGCAGCGCCATCAGCTCTGCAGACCTGTTTGGAGAGGCTGAGAATGTGCACTCAGGTTTGTGAGCACTCAGCAGTTTGCAGAAGGGGACGGCTTTGGAGGACCTAGACTGGAGGGGGTCAGGGTGCTCTCTGGAGCTGGGGGACTCCAGCCTAACTCCTGCTGGTTCTCACAGGTGGCGTGTCAATTGGAAATGTCCTGCCTACAGCTGACATTGCACAGTTCAAGCAAGGAGTGAAATCAGTTGCTGGCAAGATGGCTGTCCTAGCCAATGGAGTGATGAGCTCCCTCCAGGTGAGGTTACACTGTGGCACATTCAGGCTTAGTCAGCATGGGTTTATGAAAGACAGGTCCTGTTTGACCAACCTGATCTCCTTCTATGACACGATGACCCACCTAGTAGATGAGGGAAAGGCTGTGGATGTTGTGTACTTAGACTTCAGTAAAGCCTTTGACACTGTATCCCACAGCATTCTCCTGGAGTAGCTGGCAGCTAATAGCCTGAATGGGTGTACTCTGTGATGGATAAAGAACTGGCTGGAGGGCCGGGCCCAGAGTTGTAGTGAATGGAGCCAAATCCAGTTGGCGGCCAGTCATGAGTGGTGTTCCCCAGGGCTCAGTACTGGGGCCAGTTCTGTTTAATCTCTTTATCAGTGATCTGGATGAGGGGATTGAGTGCACCCTCACTAACTTTGCAGATGACACCAAGCTGGGTGTGAGTGTTGATTTGCTGTAGGGTAGGAAGGCCATACAGAGGGATCTGGACCAGCTGAGGCCGGTTTTATGAGGTTCAACAAGGCCAAGTGCCGGGTCCTGCACTTGGGTCACAACAACCCCAGGCAGTGCTACAGGCTCAGGGAAGAGTGGCTGGAAAGCTGCCTGCTGGAAAAGGATCTGGAGGTGCTGGTCGACAACTGGCTGAACATGAGCCAGCAGTGTGCCTGGGTGGCCAAAAAGGCCAACAGCATCCTGGTTTGTATCAGGAGTAGTGTGGCCAGCAGGACTAAGGAAGTGATTGTGCCACTGTACTCAGCACTGGTCAGGCCACTCCTTGAATCCTGTGTTCAGTTTTGGGCCCCTCATCATAAGAAGGACATTGAGGTACTAGAGAGAGTGCAGAGGAGGGTGACGAAGCTGGTGAGGCCTGGAGCACAAGTCTGAGGAGCAGCTGAGGGAACTGGGGCTGTTTAGCCTGGAGAAAGGGAGGCTGAGGGGAGACCCTATTGCTGTCTACAACTACCTGAAAGGAGGTTGTAGCATGGAGGGTGTTGGTCTCTTCTCCCAAGTAGCAAGTGATTGGACAAGGGGGAATGGCCTCAAGTTGTGCCAGGGAAGGTTCAGATTGGATATTAGGAAAAAGTTCTTAATGGAAAGTGGTGTCAGGCGTTGGAACAGGCTGTCCAGGGAAGTGGTGGAGTCACCATCCCTGGAGGTGTTTAAAGGTGTTTAGATGAGGTTGTTAGTGACATGGTTTAGTGCTAGCTAGGTTATGGGTGGACTTGGTGATCCTGAGGGTCTCTTCCAACTGAAATGATTTTATGATTGTGTGATTCTAAGCTGCTGTTGTGCTCAGGGGCTTTCACTATATCTGGGCTTCTAGTCGAATTATCGTCTTCTCAAATTGCTGGAAAATCCCAGGCAGAAACCTGTCTTTTGTAGCTGATGAGTGTGCTACAATAGCTGAGCAATTCTTGGTGGCCATTTAACTCCCCTTGGCTAACCTTACTCTCCTGGTGGACAGGATGCCTTGTTATGTCTGATATGCCTTTCCCCAAGTCCCAGGCAGAACTTAAAACGTTAAGGTCACTTTATGTCCTGCCATTGCATAGTGCCTTTTGTAGGTAACCTTGTGCTGCATTCCAGTCACAAACACCTCAAGAACTTGTTATCTATCTCTGGAGTTTGCATGAAGTGTTGCAACATGGTGTCTTGGTGTGTTTCCTCCCCAGGATCGTTACGGCTCATATTGATGACCCAGGGACTGCAACTCAAAGGGAAGCCAGCAAGAGGCACTGATGTCACCTTTGTCTGGAATAAACTCTCCAGGATTGTCTTAGTTTGTCTGGGGTGGGTGGGAAGGGGAGAAGCTAAGCAGAGGGGTTCAGGACATGGTTGTGCCTAGGATGCTTTCCAAATATCTCTGGATTCCACTCTTATTAAAATTCAATGTGCCCTCATACCCACTGCTATCTACTAGCCAGTGGAGACAGGCCTTCTTACAGGGTCAACCTCACTGCTGTAAAAAATGACAGGAACTCCTGGGCTGCCCTCATCAGTGCTCCTGTCCCTCTTGGCCCATACCTTAGCTCACCAAGTGACAGAAGAAAGGGGAATGCTGTTTTTCTGAACATCATGTTACCTGCTTCCCATGGACACGACTGTTTTTGTTCTGCTCAGTGCTCCCAATCCATGGTGCTGTGGAATCCTCTGTATCTGCAGGGTGTTTGACTTTTACCATGGGATAATCCTTTTTACTGTCTTGTAAACCAGCATATATTGATGCAGGAGAAAAAAAGCAAAGATTATTTTTTTAGCTTCTAATTACATCATCAGCAAAAAAGGCCCGGGTAAAGAAGTGCTGTAAAGATATTTACTGCGTCCCTGGTTGTTTTATTGCCCATCTTTGGATTGAGATCCAAGTCCTGAGCCTCTGACTTCACGATGAGGTGAACTTCTGAAGCGCAGCAGTGACTGAGGACTGTCATTTTACTCCTGTTCAACTTGGCTCTCTGCTCCTGACTCTGGTTTTAACAAGACCATATGTTTTTTCTTCCTTGGACTATGGTGTTGAGAACTGAGTAGTAAGAAAAAGTGGGGAAAAGAGCTTGTTACACACTATTAGCAAAAGGAGGGGATGGGGATGTTCTGAAGTTTCTGTTGGGCACCCTTTCTCTAGGGCTGTTAACAGGCTAGAGGGGCTAAGGTAGCTGCAGAGCTGGGGGTGGGAGGGAAAGGGTTACTTTGCCCCTTTGTGCATGTTTTGCCATCCTGGGCTGCTGCAGTGGGGCAGGTGGGAGGTTGTAGGTCCAGCTTTCCTATGGCATTGCCCTTGGTGCCCCAGTGCTGTTGCTCCATTACAAGACCCATGGTGTTGCTGGGGGTAAGCATGCCTGCATGGGGGCTCTGGGAGTGGACTGGCAGCTGCTGCCCAGGTGGGAGGGTGAGTGGGATGCACCTGGGGGTGCTGTCGTCTTCCCTCAGCTGGGGTGAGGGTCTGTCGTGGCCCCTCAAAAGGCAGCTGAAGCTGGTGAGTACCACCGCTACCCCTGGCAGCACCCTGAGGAGGGGCTGGTGCAGCCCAGAAAACCCCAGACGGAGCAGTGGTCGTACAGAGTGTGCTTTATTGCTAAGGTGTCACAGTCACTGATGGCTGGGAGGGAAAGCGCAGTTAGCAAGCACGTTAATAAATAAAATAATTTACAATAAATAAATAAATAACCCTTTTTTCTACCTCCATAGGTGGGACTGGAGTACAGACTTAGCAGTAGTTTTGGAACTAGTCTTAAAATAGGTCCAGCATGGGTTGAATCCACTCAGGGCTGCTTGTAAGCTTTGCATTAGCTGTTCTGAGTAGCCCATGCTGCAGCATTTTATGCACAGAAGGAGCAAGGAGGCTCCCAAAGAAGCAAGAGAAACTGAAGATCCCCAGGAAATAAGCAGTCTCTGCAACCTGAGACACAGGAGCTGGGCTAGACACTCTTTTCAGGACTGTGGAGGCCAAACTGCTGAGTCAGTTACCATTAACAAAATGAGATGTTACTTCCTTTTGTAGTTGTAAGGGCTATGCTATGATGCCACAATGACAGTATTTAGTAAAAAATACCTGGGACTTGTTTGATAACAGCTTCCTTTTCCCCTAGTGCTTCTGCCCACCCAACCCTAGCAGATGCTCTGTATCTTTCCAAGCCACACCACCCATGGCCAAGGACTTTTAAAGATTATTTCTCTCTCCCCTTCAACCCCTGTGAAGCTTGCTTTTCCAAGTGACTTTAATTTGCTGTTGGAGGCAGCAGGAGGCCTCCCAGAAGGGATCTCAGTTCAGCAGAGGAACAGACAGCACCATGCAGCATTGACTGCAGTCTAGCTTATTTGCTTTGGCAAGTCTTGGACACATGGAGGAAGAAGCAGAGGCAGGTGGCATGGCAATACCTACACCATTCTTTTCTAGGAACTTCAGGAATTTCTCTACCTTTGATCATATGCAGGTGCAGCTTTACTGGGAATAATTATAATGGAGCCTGAGTGCAGAGCTGCCGCTGGCAATTTAACCACTCTATTGTCTAGGCCAAGTCTGAACACAGCTACACAACAGAACACTGGCAAGCAGCCTGCAGTAGCGCTCCCACTGCTCAGCACCTGCTGAACCATGAGAGAGAGCCTTGGTAAGACAACACCCCACTGTTTCCAGGTGGAAGCTGAGCTGGGGCCTCCTGTTTTGGCTTGCCTGCCACCAGAGGGTAGCAGAACTCTGCAGCTGAAAATGGCTTCTGCAAAGGAGCTCTTCCTGCACAAATTTGGAGCTAGGAAAAAGGCAGAGCTCTTCCTGGGAAGAGACAGGTGGACCTGGCAATGGGGACTGGCACAGCTGCACACACACTAGTGATATGGGCAGAATCACATGTCAGAGCAGATGCTCTGGGAGGAGGTGCTGTTCCTCCAGTGGGTTCTGGAGAAACCCAAGGTGGGAATAGTGCCCATCCTCACAACCTTCAGTTTTCAGAGGAGTCTGTCTCTTCATTGGAACCTTCACTCTCAGCATCCATTTTTCGCCAGTGGTGTAGAGGCTTCCAGGGAGAGTTAATCCTGGGTGAGTTACGGACAGGCAAATTTGCTGTGTCCCCGCTGGAGCTGGTGGGACCGGAGATGGAAAGCCCTGAAACCTGAGCTACCCTGAAAGAGACAAGACAAAGGCTAGGCAGCCTAACTTGTTATCTCCAGCCTTTACTATAGTAGTTCTAGAGTGCTGTGTCTGAAGCCTTTTTTAGGATTTTCTTAGCTGCACCAAGGCACCCCAAAGACGGAGGCCTCTGCTCAGGCTGCTCTGTTAGTTCCTCTATTTTACAGTAGAGCAAAGGAACAGGGACAGTACTTCATACTTAAGTCTTCCTTAGCATGCTACCGTCTTTAATCTGTTGCTTTACCTCTTACTTTAGGCAACTCCACTTACAATTTCTCAAGTTCCTGATCCATTTCAGGGTCCACAAACAAGTCTCCTTTATCAGGCAAAGCCCCTGGAAAAATAAACAATGGAAAGGAGAGTTAGGCTATTCATTCTTAAAGTGCTCAAGCCATAGCAGCATCCGAAATCCTGTCCTGCAAGACAGAGAAGACTCTTCCTTGCACCTATTAGAGAAATGGACACTGAATGTTGAGGATCATGGACAGATAAAGAATGATGGTCCATATTCTGTGTCCTTCATGTAGACTAGTTGAGCTCAGACTAAATGGGAGGTACACTCTCAGTAGTCTCACCTCTCAGAGAACTTGAAGATCCCTAAGGATTGGCAGCTTCCATTCACTATACAAAACTACTGACTGTTAGAGAGATGACAGCCTGTCAACTTCAGGCCTTTGCAAATTGCCTTATATAGTCACCAGTCCTAGATCCTATCAAAGCAATACATATGTTGTTGTCTGTGCCACAGCCTGAAGCACGCACTATTATACCACCCAGGGAGACATTTACTTCTGTGCCACTTGCCTTTCTTGTGGTGTGCTGAACTTAGGGATCAAAACATGCCACAAGTATGAGACTGCTGCTTTCCTGCAATTCAGGAAAGTCAGGCCTGACTCTGGTGCACATTAAGTCTACAGGAGTAAGTGTGGATGGACTGTGCTCTAGCGTTGCTTGCTGTCTGGGTAAGAGCATGAAAGGCTGGGCCAGTAATCAGGTACCCTCTCTCAGCATAAGGTCAGATGCTCCTTTCCACATCTGAAAACCTGTTCCGGATGAAGCACTTGGGTATAGTTCAGGACTGGAACAGCTGGCTGATATCCTTGCCATTCTCTGAAAGGACACTGACACCTCAGGAAGAGCCCAGAAAGCAAGATGAGGCATTTAGGACACCCCTCCTTCCTAATTCTTTAACAAACTACACCTTGTACAAGCAGTCGCGGGGGCGGAATCAGCCAGCACAGAAATGACAGGACTTGCTTACCATAACCTGGATAGTGCCACTGCACACCAGGAAAGATACACTTGGTAGCACAGTGAGGAATGCTCTTGTTTTTCAGCATACCTGGGTGCTACACTCAGTATCTTTGGGAAGGGGCTTTGTACTCCCTGTGAGGACACAGATCTGGTTTCTGCTCCTAGCACCTTACTCTTAAAGGAGAGGCTGGAGAACCACCTGCCTCACACAGGCAAGCTGGCAGCAGTCATCAAAAACATAACAGCAAGTGCCCAAAAATTAGAACCAGATTAGACCAGAACTGACTCCCCTTCTTCTTCCAGTTCTGATCTTCCCCTCCTGCAAATGAACAGGAAAGCCTGGCATTGCAACACAGAATGTCAGGAGGTCTAGTGAAGTGTCCCAACCCGCTCCCTGTCATGGGCTTAATCAAAAGAATAAGCAGCTAAAGCTTAACGTGTTTCTGCATTTGTAGAATGCACAATGAGGTCTCCAGGGCACAAGAATTACTTAGGAGAGTCAGTAAATAACACTTAACAGGACTCGCAAATCAACACTGGCACTGGAGTTAGGCTGCCTGACAAACTCATCAGTGCTGCCCCAGCCTGAACCAACCGCTCTAATCCCTACCCCTGTTCCTCAACGGGGGTACTGGTTTTGTGAGACTAGAGAGAAGGCAGCATCCTCACTGAAAGCTCCTTTGCCTGAAACCACTCTTGCTGAAGGGCTTTGGGGAACTTGTGATCCCCTGCAGACCAAAGACTATTGAAGTCACCCTTCAGCAGAGATGAAAAGACACCAGGAAAAGAATCCTCCTTTCCTTGCCAAGATGCTAGCACCTGTCAGCCTTGTGGCTGCTGCCCCTCCTCAGTGAGAGGCCTCAGCAGGAGGCTGGCAGAGGGCCAGGGGACGGGCCCACATGAATGGGAATGAAAACCCACATGCTTTGTAGATGGCACAATGGAAGCTGTGGGCAGGAATTATTTTTCCTGCTCATCTGTTTTCTTTGCATTCAACTGAAAGTGGATTTCATAGGGCAAAGAAAAAAATATTTTGCTTGGTGCAATCCAGGAATCACCTTGCCTAGTGAGTACACGGCTTCCTAAACCTGTTTGCAGAGGGGATTGCAGGGCTTTATTAATGCACCTTTGATGTATAATCTCTATGTTGCTGGGTAAGCAGCCCTGCCCCAGAAGAGCATTAGCAGCTTAAATGGTTGCTGTAAGGGGCTCAAACCAGGGAGGGGACACTTTTACTCTACTATGACACACACCTGTGCAAAAGAACAAGCCCTCAGGCAAGGTACACCTTTTCACTGCGGTTCCTCTTTGTAACACAGGGACTGGCAAATGCTCAAGCCTAAAAGTAGAGGGAGAGAATATCTACCCAAAGACAGAAAAGGCCTACCACTTACTGACCAAATGATTTGCTGAGTGGAGATGAGCGTTTGGGCCTCCACACATACCTCATTGATAAAGCCTTGTCAAACACAAAAAGCCATTTCTGTTTCCCTTTGCAAGAGAAGGAAGAGCACAAGCAAGAGCACAATATGGGGGCAACATGGAAGTATGAGTAATCTGAAAGATGTATGGATTACCTACTGTCCTTTGCCAGTGCAACATTTTGCTTTCCTACTCTACAACAATATTGACCAGCACCACATAGAAATGAGCAATGAGATACTGCTTTTTAATCCCCTTGGTTTCCACAGAATTGTGTAGCAATTTGTGTTCTATGAGAACACCAGATTTTCCGTAGGCCATAGATTAATATACTAGTGAGATCGCGTTGCCTTGAGAGAAGATGGGGAAGAGCTGGGAAAGACTGGGCTTCAAGTCTTCAGGCAAGGAGGCAGCAGAGGTTTTTCCATTAGGTGTGCCTCCTCATCTTGTGGATGAGAGCAGTCATTTAAATCTGTGGGAGAATGAAAAGCTAAACACAAGACAGGACTTCATTACCGCCTACCTGCAGTCAGCTGCCTTGTCTCCTGGCCATCTCTGTTCAACCTTTATAGCCAAACATGTTAAAACCATAGTTCTGCTAAAATGATCAGCTAGTGAAGAGGTAAAACATTGCTATCTTAGGGCAGTGTATTGGGTTTGCATGGCAAGGTTTTGGCAGCAGGGGTGCTAAAGAGGTGACTTCCGTGAGAAGCTGCTAGAAACTTCCCCGTATGTCCAACAGAACCAGTACCAGCCAGCTCCAAGATGGACCTGCCACTGGCCAAGGCTGAACCCATCAGTGATGGCGGTAGCACCTCCGGGATAACATAGTTAAGAAGGGGAAAGAAACTGCTGTGCAGCAACAGCAACGGAGAGAGGAGTGAGAAGATGTGAGAGAAACAACCCTGCAGACTCCAACATCAGTGAACAAGGAGGGTAGCAGGTGCTTCACGCACTGGAGATTCCCCTGCAGCCTGTGGTGCAGACCATGGTGAGGCTGGCTGACCACTGCAGTCCATGGAGGTCCATGATGGAGCAGAGATCCACCTGCAGCCCATGGAGGACCCCACACCAGAGCAGGTAGGTGCCCAATGGAAGCTGTGACCCCATGTAGAGCCCATGCTGGAGCAAGCACCAGGCAGGACTTGTGGACCCATAAAGAGAGGAGCCCAGGCTGGAGCAGGTTTGCTGGCAGGACTTGAGATCCCATAGGAGGGACCCACTGCTGGAGCAGGGGAAGAGTGTGAGGAGTCCTCCCCCTAAAGAGGAAGGAGCAGCAACAACAACAGGTGATGAACTGGCTGCAACCCCTAATCCCCGTTCGCCTGCACTGCTTAAGGGGGGGAGGCAGAGAATTTGAGAGTAAAGTTAAGCCCAGGAAGAAGGGAGAGATGGAGAGAAGGCATTTTAAGATTTAGTTTTTTTCTCATTATTCTACTCTGATTTGATTGGTAATAAATTAATATTTATTAATTGCCTGTAAATTAATATTTATTAATTGCCTGTGACGGTATAATTGCTGAGTGATGTCCCTGTCCTTACCTCAACTCATAAGCCTTTTGTTATTTTTCCTCTCCACTGTCCAGCTGAGGAGGAGGAATGATAGAGCAGCTTTAGTGGGCACCTGGTGTCCAGCCAGGGTCAACCCACCACAGGCAGCACTTCATATCTCATTTTAGCATTGATGAAGCTCCACAGCTTCAAGCAAACAGTAAAGTACAGTGTTATGTTTTTAAAGTTTAATCCATCAACAAAAAGACGGAAAAATTTTCTCTCACTTCATGATGGTGTAAAACTTGGGGCATAATTACAGGGGAAATTCCACAGTAAAGGAGAATGACAAACTCTAGAGCTGCACCACTCACAGGACTCTTACCTAGGGCTCTGTTGATCCCCTGATCCTTTGCAAGTGCCATAAGGAATCCATAGAAGGTCAGTCTCTGTGCACTACTCAACATTTCTTTCACAAGAGCAGAAGGTGGACAGCTTGGAAAAGAGATAGAGAGGTCATCTTGTCTTTTAAATTATCTTTTTTTTTTTTCCCCCCCAAGACCCAGCTCGAACTGGAGGAATAAGTCCTTTTACCTGTTCTAGCACTGACAAGTTCTCCTGACTCAGTTAAAAACAAATAGCCACCAGCTTGCTTGTTTGCATTGCATATGCTCCTCACTTGCTAAGTGAGATGTTTGAGCTGGGGTACATCCCTAGCAGCAGTCTTACCTACCTCCACTCCAAGGACAGGGACAAAAGCCTAGATTCACTCAGAGGCAAACACATCCCAAATCTTAGCACATTATTTCAAAAATCAAGTGGGGAAATCCTTCCTTTTACACAACCATAAACTTTCACAAGGGTTGTTAGGGTCCTATCTCCATTTTATCAGTGATAGTCATCCAAGGAGCAGGAAAAGCCCCTCAAGTGGTAGCCTAAATACGTCAGAAAACAAAATTTAGGTGGGGATTAAATTCCCATGTCCTCTTTTTCTATATTCACCTTAACCCCTGGTTTCTAAGCAATATCATCACAGTAGTTCTTGCTCTTGCCTAATGCTCCTTAGAAGGTTTAATGCAAAATAAAACTGCCTCATAAAGAGGAAGTGTTGACCAGTCCGTGGTGTAGTGGCACTGCTGGGAGATGTGGGTGTGGACTGGTGATCTCTGAGCAAGGGTGGTTACCAAAGCCTGTCTGACTACTGAGCAATGGGATGAAAGGCTGGGAATGGATCCCCTCACAGTGCTGTGCAGAGCCTGACCTACCAGATGGGCTCACAATACCCTTCCCAGCTGAAGCTCTCAGGGCTCACAGGGAATGCAGAACTTGTATAATTTAAAAGAACCAAACAACCTGGCATCTCCACACTTAGATGTCTATAGTACTGGACAGCAGTTCAGCAGTAACTTTGTGGATCACAAATTTGGATTCAGGCACCTAAAACAGGAACCGTGGGAAACTTGCGTCCTGAGTCTTTTTGTGAATTTAGCCCATGACCTTCTAGCAGGGCATGTTCTCGCTACTTGCAAGAAACTATGAAGAAAGTGTCTGTGAAAGCTATGCAGTAAGGTCTGGTATTGCTCCACTCCCTGCTGAACTATGGCTAGTCTTGTACCTGGGATCTATAACTGGAGACCAGCTCCATCAGAGGCTGGGGTACAGACCAGCAGGGTGACCTTGTCTAGGTACTGAGGCTTCAGACTCCATCCACCCCAGTGAGCCTTCCCTGTGCTTCAACACCCAAGAACACAAATGTGTTTCTCGTTAACTCATGATGGTAGATGGACTCCTCCCTGATGAAAGCGCCAATGCAGAAGAGAGGAGAAAAGCAGAGACCCAAATCAATCCATTACTTCAAGAATCAGCTCAAACCTCATGTTTCTTAGGTACATGAAACTGCGCTCCTCCTTTGGTTGAAGTGATTTGGCTATGATCTCTCCCTTCATATTCCTCCAATGAGATCTATTTGGGAGTTACAGCTTGTTCGAAGTCCTGTATTTCTTCACAGCTCCAACATTGCAAAGGGTCTCCAGAGACACAGACTTCAAATCTGTGGTTTAGACTCAGTTCATACCTGTATTTTGATCTGTCACACAAGGACTCTAGGCACTGGTAGAAGACAGATGCATCTACCCCATCGAGCGGGCTGCAGTCACTTGGGGGTTGGCGCTGCCGATGTTGCCCAGAGGATGATGTTGGCACAATCACAGTATTTGGATTCTTACCAGCCAGTAGATCTTGATAAATGACTGCAACACTTTCCAGGAACTCTGAAAAAAACAAAAGCAACTTAAAACTCGGGGTTATAACCAGCAAAGCATCCTCCTGACCAACCAGACCTGAGATTAAACTGTCATTCTCTGCTCTGTGTTGTATGTAGCAACAACAGGAAAATAGCACAACACTGTGGCATCCTGCATATTCAGATCAGCTTTTATGCAGGGACAAACAGCCACTTCCATGTAAGTTGCTGGCTTCTTCCTGTCGGGATGATGATGAGAGGCCACTGACTCTGTTGAACAAGATTGTTCTCAAGGGAACAGAGGCTGGGTAGCACATGGACAAAACAGCAGAGCCTGAAAGTTGACATCGAACACTAAACTAGTTTGCAAAGTCTAAAATTTTTTCCTTCTTGCCACTGACTAAGAACTCATCCAAGTTGGGAACAAACTATATGGAACTGCAAGAGGAGGAAAGGAAGTGAGTTAGTCAGGGCTCCAGGCTGTATCCCAGCTTGTCTCTGTGCTCCTCCAAAATAAATATAACACGGGATCTGGAGGAAGGGCTGGGGCAGGTCAGGGCTAGAGTTGGCAGAAAGCCTCTCCCCAGGCTCCTCATACTACCCACTGTTTACTGCAAGAATCTAATTTTAAACAAGTTTGTTTATGGATGTGGTCAGCAGTTTACAAATCTAGATTCCATTTGGAGTGGTTTCCACGTGTGTGGGTTGGTGGGAGAGCGTATGACAGGCTGCGTGTGTGCCTTGTGCCTGGGTGCACAGGCCAGGCTGGGCTGTTGGCGTGTGGGGACTCCAGTGGCATTTAGGCCCCGAGTGACTGGAAGTGTAACGCTGTGCGTGAGCGGGTAGAGAGGAAAGGCAGGATGTCAGCGGGCCCTGGGGCTGTGCTGAGGTTCTACAGCTCAGTGGAAATATTTGTTACATCAGAGAAAAACTTTCCAAACACATTTTTTGTCCCCAGCTAAAGGTATTATAAGCCTGGTTCTGCCCAACCCAAAATCACCATTTTGAACTGTTTTGCTTCGATTAATTGTTCTAGATAATGTTGCAATACGCACAGGGGACTTAGAGAAGAAGTCTCTACAAAGAACTACTGAGAAAGAGAAATTTTTGTATTAGGGATAGCAGCTGACTCTTAACTGCCAGAAAGCTGGGAACTGACAGGTTGGATCAGATCAGCAGGCCACCCAAGTCTGCTCTCTGACCACAGCTTCTAGCCAGTGTCTCCTGGTACCCAAACCTGGCCCCTTTTGCCTGGTCGAGGCCAACTGTGAGCTACGTCCATCAGAGGGAGCTATTTAAGTGTGAGTGGACAGAAATCCATGAGCTTATGTTGCCCTTAGAAAGTGCTCTGTGCTGGAAGATAAGTGGCACCCCAGCAGTCCCTGGTGCTTGGGAGCACATCTAACTTTGATAAAGCAAATGCTTCCCTCTTTTTGCGCACTTAAGCAGTTCTCTGAATGAGATTCCCTTTCCTCAAGCACATTTTTGGGGGGCTAGGACAAACAGGCCACTGTATTTTAAAGCAGTCTTCCTATACAGAACAAGCGCCTGCATGCTCATCCAAGTTTTTCCTGCTTGTCTCCTGACCTTCAGTTAAAAAAAAAACGGGTATTTTTACAGATGTATATGTGTGGGTGAGCATATGGAAATATACACATCCACAAACTAATATTATTTGATTTGTACTTTTCCTGACAAGAATTTTAAAATAATTACCTCGTCTAGTTTAAACTCAGACTAGGGGAGAGGGGTAGAATATGATAAATGACTGGCGATATGAAGAAGGTAGATGGGGATTGACCGTTCATTTTCCCTTCCAACTAGGGACTCTCAAATAAAATGCAAGAGGTGGTTCTTCATGGGACAGGTGGCAGACCTGTGCAACTCTTTGCCAAAAAGTGTTCTGGCAGTTGCAATTTGATGTGGTTTCAAAGGGAGGCTGGAAAAGTTCTTGGGAGAGGAGTCCACTGGGGGTTCCCAAACTAATGGAAACTATATCCAGTTCAGAAACAATTCGAGCTGAAACCAGCTCACAGTTGGGCCAGTGGTAGAGGGAAGAATTGTATCCATTTGTCCAGGTCCTTTTCCTTTCGAGGCACCAGGTGGTGGGTTTTTCTTATCCTGTCTCTAGCAGGGACCAATACTTCAGAGGCAGAAATGCGGTATTAAGGAACAGAAAAAAACAAACCAACGTTCGTAGTAAAAGCTAATTGTTAGGTGCTAACATACTCTAGATAAAGCTGGAAATTTATTTCTCAAGGCTAAGACTAACACATGCATAAGCCTTAACAGTTACAAGTATCTTGTTATTCACAAAAATTTGGAACCTCCTTATGAAGCCTCCTAATCTCTTGGCATCAGTGATGCCTGTCATCAGTAGATCCCATTATCTATTTTCTGTGAAAATCCATATCCTTACAAGTTTTAAAAAAAGCACAGAGCTTGGGAAGCTGTAAAGCTGTGATGCTATACTAGTGGGTGAAGCCAGCAGCTTCCCGGCATTTACCTGAGTAGTAGAACTGGATCTGGAAAGCAAAGAGGAAATCAGAAAAAGACATCAGGCAATCCATAGCATCGTCCATCAGCACAATCCTAGGATAAGATGAAAGAAACACTTCAGCATCTAGAAAAGAACTGAAGGCTGTAACCAGGAACCCTAGATCTAAAGAAAGTGCAGCCAGGGAGCTCTGTGCAGCTGAGGATTGCTCGTGGCTTGGCCCAGTATGAGAGGGTAGGAGAGGAATGGGGACACCCACTGCTGTGTGGATATGGACATCCTAATATCAAATACAGGCGGCTTAAGAACATGCGGCGAGTAGAAGAGCCTGAATGTCAATACTATCACACACTTCAGCTGCAGTGTGACACAGATGTCAAGCATTCAAAGCCTAGTGGACATGATGGAATGAAAACTGGCCTAAAACCTGCAAGGTTGGTTCACACAGCTACACAAAGAGTAACTGTGCTACAGACAAGACAGTTACACAAGTATTAAACTGATGTAAGCAGAACGAGACTTATGCTACACCTCTGTATACCAGAGTTCATCAAATGGGGATATTTTCAGATTGATAAGGATAACAACAATCATTCATTCCCAATCTATACCAAAACAAACTTGACTTGACTACAGAGGTAACAATGTTGCACCAATAATCAGCTTTCTAATGATGTACTGTGAATATCCTAACCTCCCTGATGAATGAATCAGTCTCTTTTCTTATCTATCAGGTCTGTCATTTGAACTATCAGGTCAAATTTCATGGAAATTGAAGACTTCTTGGGCCAGAGACAATGTTGTCTTTCTCTCTGCTAAGCCCCAGGTGCATGTAGGGAGCTACATGCATCGCTATTTTGAAGCATACTTCATGAATATGGAAAGGATCAGCAACAGGCTGTAACGATTAAGAATAAGTGATCGCAAAGTTCAACTCCTCTCAGGAAAAAGGTCTGGATTCCAGAAGTAAGTTAGGGCAAAAACATTCATAAAAATTAAAACAAAAACAATGCTCTGGTCACTGTCACTACATAAGGATGAACAGGTTAGTCTCTTAAGTGGGGAAAACCAAACTTAGGCTCATGAATGACAGCTCTGACTGGAAAACAGAAGGAAACACTCCCTTTGATGAGAAAAAACAAAACAAAACAAAACACCACAACAGAATATTTGGACGATGCTAGAGAAGGGTAGTTGGTACTTCTTTTAAACTGTGTGCACATCTACTGACCCTGTACAGTTGGTGTCTGGCACATCATGTCATACGAGAAGGACTACCAGTTCGTTATAGCCAAAGTACAGGTCATCTAGTAGGATCCTTTTGAGCACGGGGCCAAATGAAACCTACAGACCAACTCCTGCAGCGTCAATGGTCTAAACACATTGCTGGGGAAACACTGTTCTATCTCATGTAAAAGGCTCCAGGGAGCTGTGTGGGAGGCTGACCTAGAAGAGTTATAGGATCTTACAAGGCTTCCCTGCCACTCAGACCAGTTCTGTTCACTGTGGCAAAATCAAACATGTAGAACAGCTTGAATTAATTATCTCAAAGAAGAAAGACTAGGGCTAAGAGGGTCCCCAGGAGAAAAGCCAGTATTTAAAACAAAACCCTTTGAAGATGTCAAAGTGCTTCTGATTTATTTATTATGTTCCAGAAGTCTCCTCCTCCTCTCTAAAGCAGCAGTAGCTTCAGTTCTTAATTCTCACTAATAAGCATGTTACTGAGATTGTCAGTGGCCACATCAAGGAAATAGCTTTGAAGCTGGCAGGCAGAGCATCTTCATCTCTCAGGCAATGCTGCTCAGCCACTGGAGCTTCCAGCCACTATTTAAGCACTGGAAATGCAATGGGCCACATTGCTGATGAGCTGCACTCCCTCCTTTGAAATTATGGTCTGTCTCCCAGATACCCTCCAAGCACAAGCTCTGAAGCTTTTGCCAGTGCATTTCTCCATCCTGGAGATGCAAAAGAATAACACTGGAGAGGTTTTGCATATTTGTTAAGCAGAGAGACAATATTACATCACCTTCATGACAATCAACTCATTTCATTTGTTAAATTTAAAGCTCTGGTTGATAGCTGCGCTCTGCAGCACCAAGTCCCAGTCTCTTGTTTAGAGGAGACCATGAGGAAGCAGGCAGAGGTCTGATAATTTGCTGGGCATTTCTTGCTGTTAAAGACAGCAAGGAGCCTCTAAGGAAGTCTGTACAGCACATATGTGACGAAGGAGCGTCTAAACAGAAGCAGGTGCACTCTGGTGCTGGATTACTGACTCCATTTGGCGCAGGGGTCTGCACTCCGGAAATGTTGAGAAGTCTTTAAATCCAATACAATCATTTATGAGGAGATAGACTGCAGCTGGCTATCTCCCCACATAGCCAGCTGACTGAGCAACCAGGGAAGCTAGGAGAGCATCATATGCAACATATCTGCACCTCTTCCTTGAAATATTTGGCAAGGAGAGAATCCTAGCCATGGACTGTAACCCAGACAGTAGGACCAAAATTGAGGACAAAATCTGCAAGTCTGAACTGCAACTCCAAATAGTTCATCATCGGGCAGCTGATATTTCAAGAGATTCTTTTGTCATTCTCTCTTGTCCAAGTTAGACTTTAAGCCCTCAAGGGTACAGACTTATTTACAAAGTTCATCGTCAGCACTCAATGAATAATGAAAATCAAGGGGAAAATTTGGAAAGGACTGAAGAAAGATGCCTACACTTGAGGGCCCCCATAAAGGGTACAGTGGTCTTTCAGAGTTCAAGCGGGTTTGGCTGGCAGGAAAGCCTGGCTGCTGTGCCAATGGGGAAATTTTATGATGTACTGATTGCGGTTAAAATCTCAGAAATGCAGACTAGACAGGACGTCCCCAGGACAAACTCTAGACCAGGCAAGTTGAAAGGACTTTTACTGTCCTTTGCTGCCATTAAAGGCTAACTGACACAATCTGTCTTAAGGCCCAGCTGGCTCAAATGAGTCTTCAGGGACTTGGTTTGTTTACTAATAGATGTAGGCAAAAACAACTGGAACATACAAAAAGGTCAAGATCTGCACCCTCAGACAATCTTTTAACAACAGGGGTAGAGACTTGCAAGCCCCACCTCCATTAACACTGATCAGTGCAACATGAGCTCCCACACCCCACATAAAACAGCATAGAAGCTGTGAACTACTCAGCTCTTGCTACTCAAATGTGGGCACAGAGTTTCTTGTATTTCAATTACAAGAGAAAAGTCAGTGCTCAGGTACAGATCTTGGAAACATGGCATCAAACCAGAAAAACTCCTTCATTTTCTGTCTTCCTGCATTTTCAAGACTCAGCCAAAATGTGTCTCTGAAGATCAAAGGTATCTCTGCAGATTGAAATCTTCAATCTGCTAATGGCTATAACCCTTTGAAGAAAAAAAAATCCAAGAAATCCCAGAGACACAGATAGCCTGGTTCTTTTTTGGGTATGACTTCTGCATTTGTGTAGCACCAGGAACAGAAATAATAGAGCTCTCTGGCGTCATGCTAATAAAACCTATACTGTTGTAGCCTCTGTTCTTCTGCTCTGACATTTCCTGATCTTCATCCCAGTATTTGTTATCAGTGCATAGCAACAGCTCCTGGATGAGTGGAGTGCACCGTGCTGTGAGATCATCTCAGTCATGCAGCACCGAGACTACAACCACAACTGCTCTCTTCCCAAGAGTGCCGATAATTACACAGGTCCTGGCTCTATCAGTGAATACTCTGGCTACTCCTGCTGCTACTTTATTTAATTCCTTTCCCAAGCCAATTAGCAACAAAACCATTGGGGGTATGCAGACTGGAGGAGGAATAATGTCAGTGGGTTTGCTTGTGACATTCATGGTTTGCAAGGCCTCAATCAGCTGGTGCGGGAAGGCAGCCTGCAGAGTTCACCTTTCTCACTGGCAGAGACCAAGGAGGACAATGGGGAGTGCAGACCAGAAAAAGGACAAGCGAGTGAGCAGCATTTGGAAGGATAGAGAAGGATGGTTTGGAATTATGAGAACTTCTATTAAAATAATTCAACTAGCTTAGCTTGTAACGCAATAATATCAACGTGTAAGTAAATCTTTAGCCAGCCGTAAGTAGGAGTGAGGTCATCCCCACCTGAACCTGGGTGCCTTGGACAGAGGTCTCATTTCTCTCCAACACCTGCTCCCAACGTCGGCCTGTCCATCTCTACAGCACATGAACAAGAGTGCAGCAGGGCCCTGAATAGGGCCTCTAGTTTACAACAGCCTTGTGGATTAAATTCCTTGACAAAAACTTCATAATATGTGTAGATGTACTGAAGTCTCCTTTCATGCAGCATCACAAATCCTGCTTAGCTCAGCTGGAACCCTATGAAATGCACACCAGTGCATGGGACTGGTGCTCGTGTACCTCCGTGAAAGGAAGCAGCAAATATATCTTTATTAAAGGGTCAGAATTCTTTCTTAGTCTGCATTGGAGGCCAAGAAACTGTACTCTGTGGAGCCCCAAAGGCCCACTGATGAGCTAGAGGGAAAACGGTGCTCAACTTTTAGTTTTAATTGAACCAACACAGCTTTAACTGCAGTTCAAATTGGACAGCAGCACATATGAGCCAGGGAAGAATCCAAAGAATCAGCCAAGCAGAAGCACTAGTAGATGGATAACACTTCTCTTTTTTACTTTCCTTTCTTAATAAAATTTTCATGGGACTCTGATGCTAAAGAAAAACAACAGAATGACAAATAGAATATTAAGACCTTTTCACTATTTAGGCCATGAACAACATAGGCAGCAGCTAACACCCTGATCACATGTCTGGATCCTATTTCCAAATGTCGTATCTAGGTCCGTGAAAAAAGTTAAAGTTCCTTGCCCTCTCTGCTGAGACAGCTAGAAATGAGAGCATTTATTCAGTAAGCTTGTTGTGATTATACATGTATGTGTGTGCACTTCTGCTGAGATCTAAACTGACCCCCCATCCCAACAGATCCATATACCTTATTTCATTTTCACTATCAGGTAGTTAATAATCAACTATGGCTGGACTGGAAACAGCAAGCACTATCAGTAAAAAATTCCATATCACATTATCAGTGCCCTGAGCCATCTATCTGCTTTAGGCCTTGTCTAGATTAATATGAAGTTTCAAATAGATTAGCTAACGTGTTCTTTGCTAACATAGTTTAGAACACCGGCAATCCTTCAGAAGTTAGTACCTTTTAAATGTGATAACCAGAGGAAGCTGGGATAAGGGGGAACCATTTTAAAGATGGTAACCAGTGTTTGAAACGTCAGTTAAAAACACATTGGCTAACATTCTTCTATATGCAACTCATCTTCTGAATATACAGCCAGCAGCAGCATTCTGCATTGATATTTCAGTCCCTGCATACCTTAAATATACACTCCTTTTCACTCCTAGAAAAACTCCCTGTTTTTAACCTCAAAACATGGTATATCTTTTCCTCAAAATCTTAAATCCGGTTCCTAAGTCTGTGTGTGTAGGACTGATCTTGCCCCAGAAGAGAGGATGAGAACCCACCTTGCTGCCTTCTGAGTGAGTTCCATTGGGAAGTCAGGGCACAGCAGCTGCACCAGGCAGTGGTATTCCTGTGCTGTCAGCAAATCTGCAGGAAAAGAGAGGCGAGAACATTGTAATTCTTTCACAGGCTGTTCCCTCCCCTTGCTTCCTCTTTAGGAAAAAACACTCATATTCCCTTCTCTCAATTCAAGTAGACTAGGTGCTAATGACAATATAACTGCTCCATAGAGCCTCATAGCTGGGGTCTTCAGATGGAGCTGCCAGCAAAGACAATGAGAAAAAGGCCTGATAAAGGTGAAATCCCACTGAAGAGGCTCCTGCAGATAAACTGGTAACAGGTAGTGATTCAGTGTGAAAAAGAGGCAACCAAAACGGGCCAGTTTCAAGTGAGAACACAGTTTGGTTTGACTTGAGTATAACCATGTGGAAAAAGGAATAATTTCAAAGTTGCTTAAATTTGCTGAAATTCACTGGCATGGTAACAACACCACAATACGCCTGAAAACCATCCACAGAACATCTGGCAGCAGTAACAAAGGCAAACAAGGTTTTTGGGTTGTATATGGAAGGCTTCAGAGTATAAACCACAGACGTTATTACTTTGGCATTCGGTAAGGCAGCTGGATGGTCTCTTCTGGAATAATGTGTACATATCTGGTCACTGTATTATAGGAAGCATAGAATGAAGATCCAAAAAACACAAGAAAACCAATCAAATGATTCATGTTTTAGAGAGCAGCTTTGTGAAAGACTGGTCAAGAAAGGCCCCTGTGGTTCAGCAGGAGTCTAAAAGAGGTGACTCTTAGGGAAGCTTATGGGATCCCAAGGGGATGGAAACGTACTGAATATCAAAAAGCCCTACATGATTGTATGTTCACAGTCCAAAAGGCTGTGGATTGGAGTCAGGGAGAACACCAGCAATTTTGCAGTACTTCTATATACAGAAGAATGCAAAGTATGGAAGAAAGAGCCAGGGCTGGAAGAAGAGCCAAGCAGTAGCCAGGGAGGGGATCCAAAGGGCACAGGCATTAGGACTGAGGTACAGAGCATGAGTTCTTTTGCCACAGGCACATCTTAGCCTTCCTTAGGCTCCCATCCCAATAATCAGCCTTGTCTCAGATGACAGGCACAACTTCTCCATATCTCCACAACTCCTCAGAGCCTGGCAGATCGACTAAAGCAAGAAAAAGGGAAAATGCTATGCCTTTGACAAACGTTGCAAGAAGCAGGTATGCAGTATCAAAGGGATATTTCACTGCAACATCCAACCCAGCCAAATTAATATTTTAAATGCTGACCAAAGAAATACTGCCACCAAAATCAAGTTATAGACTTCTCCTTTATCTACATTATTAGCCAGGGAAGCAAAGGGAAGAGAGGAGAGAGCTCCTATTTTTCTCTTTGCTTCAGGAAACCCTATAGCTGAAAAAACACTGCTGTCAATTTCTTTGACATCCATTAGAGACACTCTGTAGAGTACTATACTTTGCACTGCTCTTGCGAGGGCTTTCTATTTAATGAAGCACCTTAGGTTTAGGGTCATGCTATGAAAAGGTGATTTTATTCTGGAAAAAAAACAACTCTGCAGTCAGAAATCTGCTAAAACACAAGGAAGTCCCAGCCTGTGCAGAACTACAAAACATTTGCAGGAGTTGTGCAACCTGTTTTACTGTATGGACAACTATATCAGAATGTCTCTTCTTCCAAACCCTGAATACTGAGCTGTATTAAATTTCTGTGACTGCACTGAAATTACAGATCTCTGGGAGAATATGGAGGGCACTGTAACTGTCTTGTATTGTCATTTCTTACTAAAACACAAATCAGAGGCTGCTCTCTATTGCAGATACTACTTTGGTCCCTCAGTGAGTGTATATCTGAGCTTGGGTTAATGATGGTATCTAGTGGAATGGTGGGGTTTTCTTCTGCAATGTTATCTAATCAGTTCTCTGAACGTCATCAAGGAAAGTATCACCAAGTTTTATGTATAACTGCAAAAAGATATTATTGAAAAAGTCCAGTTATCATGAGCAGGAAGATGCATATTTTTAACCAAATCTTCAGCTTACTATTTCTCTTTCATGACACTACACAAAGGTAATAAAATTTTCTTCTCTTGTTATTTTGTTAGATCAACAGTCATTTATAGCAATGGATATTTTTTTGGTCCTAGGTTCTTAGAAAACTATCTGATCATGTAAGCTACATTCAAGTTTCAAAAAATCATCTTCAACAGGCTCAGCATAGGAAGTGGGTTACAGAAAAACAGAGAAGCTGGGCATAAAGAGGCTCTTCTGAAACAGACACTTTCTCGTAATTGAAGAGGATAGTATGGATCTCTTACAACTACTCAACACTTTCTAAATCTAGCTTTGAATAACATTGGGTATTAAACTTCCAGTCTTTGTCTAAAAAGTCTACATGTTGGTCTGAAGGAGTCACACCATCTGGAAACTTTATGCAATACTCAATTTGCATTTTTTCTTTGTTTAAGTTTAAATTCCTGTTTATGCATTCTATACCTCTTGCTCTACATTATTTTTTCCTTTCATTTGTCAACAGATCATTATAATAACCCTTTCTTCATACTGTATCTTATTCAATCTGTTTAACTGATAACTACATTTAAAGTTAAGTCTGTTTATCTTACCCTCTACATCCCTCCCTACCCAGCCCAGTCATATCTCTCACTCTGCTTTGATCCCCTTCAGATTTTCACAGTGTGGTGTCCAGCAGTGCACAAAGCTTCCCTCATGCATTCAGAACAGATAGGCTCTGGGAGGATAATCTGCCAACTTTCATCAGTGAAGCCCCTTTTCCTTAATCCTGAATCTTAGCCTCTTCTTTTCTCCCCCCTGAAGGTGAAGGAGTTTAAGGTTTTTTTGAAGGATGAGGCTTCCTGAGAAGGTCACACTTTGTTCGCACTCCCTGTCAAGTTGCTAGACAAAAGCAGCTGGAGAGGGTAACTGGGCCCTAAGCAAGCATTAGTTCTGAGGCATAAATAGGGATCTCTCACTTGCTAGAAATAAATTATTATAAGTATTAAAAGTATGTTACGTTGCCTTTTTCTCCTCCCTCTTCATACCGAGTCAGAGCATCATCCTTCCTCCTCCATCACAAAACAACGAAATGACACAGAACAAAAGCAGAAGTCTGCTCAAAAAGGCTTTGGGAAAGAGTAGCAGAGATCCTGTCCAGCCAGCACATCGGAGGGTGAAGTTCATTGTCAAAAAAAAGTGGAATTAATAACAGTTTCGCATTTGGAGCAAACAGTCTATTTAGATAGGAACTGCACACAAAGCCTAAGTGGCGCAGAGGCGTTCCTTCTCTAAAGAAAGCAGCCCTTTGCTTCTTATGCCTGAAGACAGGGCACCAAATGAGTCCCTGAAGCTTGCAGGCCGACTCTTTCAGGCCATAAGACAACTCAGCCTGTGGACATCCCAGGTGTCCGACCAATAAGTCATAACCATTTCTCAGCCTAGAGATGAGTACCTATTACACAGGAGAGGGGATCACCACAGACCTTAGGAAGTGTCCATGGTTTGCTGTGATGACTGTTTTCCTCTTCTCTACAGCAAGGTCAGTGAAGACCATGCAGAAAATTACATTTGCCCATGTACCATATTGTCTGCCAAGAGCTGCTTGGAATAAACAAGGGCAGTTTTGGTGCGCGACCACATTGCTCCTTCCTGTCTCCAGGCCACAGCTGAGTAAATAGTGCTCAATGTTGCATGATGAAGAAAGAAAGAAAAGGAGGAAGGTACCAGTCAGAATGAGTGAAAACTGGAATCCACAACTGCTACTTTGGTTGCTACCACAAATTGCTGTATCTCAAGTTCCAGTAACAAATGAAGCAAATCACGGAGAGTTCAAATCTGGCCCCACAGCACAGGGCAGAGGGCTATACGCACTCTCCTGTGCCCTCACAGTGGAACAAACTTGGTCACACCACATGTTTAAGGATGGAGAGAGACTGCAATCTGCATGCGAACCATATTCATTTATAGATGAACACAGCACTTTACTCTTCTATTGCAAAGCAACTAATAGTAAATGCCAAAGTGTTTTTAAAACAGCAGTAGAATAAGAAGGAGCTGGGAGGCTTAACAGAATAAGTACAGAAAAGTGAAGTGGTATGGTTAGAGCTGCACAGGACATACTTTAACAGTTCAGTCTTAATTTTTGCTGTACTGGTCTTCAAACTCCCGCCCAGCCTATACTGCTGCTGCTACCATGCCACTAGCAAAATCCTGACTCTTCCCTACAGAACTGTGAGTAGTTTATTGTCTTTTGGTGCCTGAGGCAAACTCTTCCTCATGTTTCAGAGCCATAATGGAGAAGTAAGTTTGTCCATGAGGTACAGCCTTGGAAAACAAACACTGCTTTCTGGATAAAAATGGCCTACCTTTGAGAAACACAAAAGCAGCTGCTTTGTATTTCCCTGGCTTTTAAAACACATATTGTTTTTACCTGCTTCATTTCTGGTTTGTATGTGACTGACAATGGCACTTCACCTGATGTGATGCGAACTCCAGGAATACTGGATGATGCATTTATGCTGCTGTCAGTGTGTGAAGTGCAGACACACCTGAGCTATCTTTAAACTAGTTCTTTTTCATACTGACAGCAGCCTGGCCACAGAAGCTCAGTGAAGGCTGTAAAATCTACCCAGGAAGCCAATAAATACCTAGGACTTAGCCTGAATTGCAATTATTGCTGCTGTATCTAGGCTGATTTCGTCACAAGAAGTAGCTATCTGCAATGCTGTCACAACACTGTGTCAGCTATAAATATGCCCAAAGCAGTAGGAGAATATTTACTGCAGCTGGTACATGAAATCTGCCCTCAAAAAATCACATTAGTAACTTCGCAGAAACAAAAGGATTGCCCTGACAAATGTACATTAAAGTTCCCTGTTCCCACTATCTTCTATGTACAACACCATCCAAACAGGCTGGAGCCCTGGGCAACATAGCCTTTCCCTTTGGATCATGGTAGGACACAATTTCCACAGGTTGCTTTTCTACCGTAGTAATGAATTAATTCAAGAGTCAAAAAGTCATAGAGCTGTAAATCAGACTCCTGGAAATATAACAGAGAACAGCCTAATAAATAATATTTTTTAAAATTTTTTTTTAAGAGTTATTTTTAAAGTCTTTCCTGCCCTTTTAGTTTCTATGTTCTTGGTATAAGTTAAGTATCACATCCTCAGGATTCTCCCTCTATCTGTGGAAGCGTGCAATCTTGTAGAAAACAACAAAAATAAACAAAAGCCCTTAAAAATAAAAGTCTAGGTGTTCTTGTGCTGCCTATAAGAGCTGTGATTTTACAAAAAACTCAGCCTAATTTCCTCCATATACATAGTGCTAATTAATTCATGTGTAGGACCTAAGCAACAATATACAGCTGCATGAAAACTCCATTTTTTTCCTCATAACACCTTCTACTCTAAAAAAAAATATTTCTTTTCAATTTAGCTTTTATAAAATTTTACATTGAGAGATTTTATGACCTATCATGAAAAAGATCTGTTCTTCTTCCTTGCAACAATGGTTGTTTAAATAAGAATTTGAAACAAAATAAAAACATTCAAGGCCTGCTTCTTTGACTAATTTTCTTTTTCCACTGACAGTGAGAGATATAAAATAAACAGAAACCAGATCCTGAATGTGCATTTGTCCAATTTTAAAAATTAATTTTCCACAATCTTTAGAAAATAGTCCTAAAAGTGTAGGAGAATTAAAAGAAAACTGAAACTTACTTGTTACTGTTAAGAGACAGGAGAATGCACTGGAAGGCAAAGATTTCTGCCTGGTTATCTCAAAACCAACTTAATTTTTAAAGGAAGTTTTTCTAGTGAATAGTTTAAAGAGGGTAATAGTCAAACCTGTTTCAGGGATCAACATAAGGACCTGTGCTTTACATGGAGTCTTGGACATAAGCAGCTTTAAAAGACTCTCTGGCTTTGTACCAATGTCCAGCTCAATTTCACTGGATACTAACAAAAATTTGTTTTCTTAGTTTTGACAACTGGATGCATCACCTCTGCCTTCCTGATGGTGAAGTTCAACAAGCAGCTAAGCCATCTAAAACCTACTCCTGCTGAAAGGGGCAGGTCTCACTCCTCTCTCTCCTGTCTTTTGCTCCCACTTGCTGATGGCCACATAGTTCTGAAGCGCCCCTCATACTGCCTCTGGCACTCAGCAGGCCCCTTGCTGAGAAAATGAAACTTTTCTCCTGGGCTACTGACTTGAACTGACTCTCAGAAATACCTGACGAAAGCTCATGCAAAGCAAGCTGTGGAAGAGCAGAGATAAACTGTTGAACAGGCTCAGGTAACTCCCCGCTTAAGATGTTTTAATTCTTAAAGTTCAGGATGTATGCAAGGCATTGTCATAGGACTAATGATCCTCATAATTAAAACTTGTCTCAGCTTTACTGGCTGTGCTTGCACCATCCCTGCTAAGACAGTTTGTGAACACTGTTACCAGACACACTCTTAAGACAGAACTTTTAGCAACCTTACTATCCGAGCAGGCAGATGAGTTCAGGTCTTTCCACTGATACCATTTAGGTCCTCCCAGAAGGGATCCCAGGGGTATCCTCAGGAAAAGAACCCAGAAGACTTTGTGTCTAAGCTGACAGCAAAAGCAGACGGGCTAACTGAAGAACGTGCAGAGTTGCTGAAGTTTGGGACTGCAGGGGGGTTCTTCCAGGAGGGCACCTGCGGCACTGGCTGCACCCCAGATTGCCTCTCCTGACCTACGAGGATACCAGCAAAGTCCTGCCAGACATAAGGGTGCTGCTGCAGGCAAGTAGTCTTCACAAACAAGACGTTTTGCACTCTACAAAGGGAGCATGGCTGCAAACAGCAGATTTGGATAGATGACTCCTGTTGACAACAGATAGAACCAACTTATGATGTGAAAAAAGCAAAGAGTGACAGAGATTTAGTGAGATTTGCCTGGAACGACCTGTGTCAGAATCATGACAAATATAGCGAAGAGCTAAGCACACTGACCTGAAAAGATTTGTTGGGGGAGTGCTGCAAGAGAGACCAGTGAAAGGGGATTAGCGCTGTGTTTGAGCAGAAAGCCGGTTTTGAGGCACTCAGGTAAAAAGGAAAAGATTCAGCTGCAGCTGATGAGAAGAATGAATTCATTTGTTCTGGAGGGAACCTGGACAGTTCACATGAACAGTAAATTCACTGAAAAGTTGTCTTCTTATGGGCAAAGCTCCAGTAGCGTGGTATTTTGAGTGAGCTAAAGGTTTTTAAAGACTAAAATGCTCTAGATGGTATGATTGTTTTACTGCCCTTTGATCTTGCGCCCTTTTATCAATAAACCACTTGCCAGATTAACAAAAACAAAATGAATTTATACAGAGCTGCTCCAATTCTATCTCCAAAATCCAGAATCTTGCTGTTTATACAAACTTTAATCATCATCTAGTCCCTTTCAAATTCCCCATAATTATCCTTCAGTATCAAACGTTTCATGTGGCAGCATTACTTCAGCTTTGAGTGCATGTTACTCAGGGCAGGATGAGCTGTGCCAAAGGTCTAGCCCAAGGCTATCATCTGGCGTGCCTCTGTGGCTAGCATGGCACAGCCACAAACCGAAAAATTTAAACTTTCATTAGAAACGTAGAAAAGTTCTCAGCTGTCATGGCTGTAAAGAAAACATTCCACTAGTGGAGGAGTTTAACTGATGCAGTGGAGTATTCCTGAATCCACAGACAGCCTCAAACACGACTTAAGTTTGAACTTTCCACCTTCTTTGGGAACCTTAGCACTATACCTAATGCAATGCTAAAGACAATATTAACTCTTTAATTCCTTGTTTTAACTACAGGATGGGACTTTGAATGAAGTTGAAGCTTAAAGAATTCACAGTTCGTGAAGTGGAGGAACAGCAAACAATAAGAAGGGAGAAGCAGCCACATTTTTTGTCAGTATTTCTAGAAGTAGAAAAAGATAGAAAATGACAAACAAAAGAGCCTGGTTTAAATTTTCGAGTACATGATTGACTACAGAAACCAAATAGTGGCTTAAACTTTATTTACTACACGGACACCCAGTTTTCTCCATGAAGCTTTCTTTAATGTTTGCAAAGATAACTCTGTGCATATTCTGAAGCATGCACCATCCTAAAGAAATGCTCAGCTCATTGAGTATGATGCAAAAGGACATTCAGCCTTCTCCAAAGGACAGAGGCCTGAAGCAAACAAAGAGGCTTGTTTTGTGGACTACAGTATGAAAATGTATGATTTCCCTTCATGTTTCAGAGGCATTAAAAAGCCAAGTAAGAAATGTTAAGGATGTCCTAACATCTGAAGTAAAGTGTGATAATAAATACACTGCATATTCTTGGGTAACTTTAAGCCTGTGGAACAGCAGAGACCGCCCCCGGTAATCCTCGGTCTGTAGGTAGCTACAAGTGAAATTACATCACAGGCACTTTAATCTACCAAATACAGGCATAGCAAAACCAAACCAAACCAACACAAGACTGGCTCCTGAGACAGACAAACTAGAAATAATGTACAATTTCAGACTGAGAGTAATTTATAACTGAAATGCTGTGACATTTGATATTCTTTGCATGTGTTGACTACAAAATTATTTTTTCCTTTCATTGTAATATCATTAAAGATGTAACTAGCAGATCTTCCAAGCAATAAGTAAACTAACAGATTTAGACTGCTTCTACCTTGTTCGAGTTGATTTTTCCTCACTTTGAGGAGTTTTCAGTCAGTCATGGAGAAAATAATCAATCCAATGCCAGAGCTAACTGGTCTTGTAAACAATAAGATGTAAATGTTCCTGTTCGAGTTCTGGCCATCTGGGGGGCAGACTGCTCAACCACTTGAAACGGGACCCACAGCAATCTTAATAGTGAAGTACAGAAATGCCACAACACTTCACTGGAGGGGAACAATCAACATTTCCCCAAGCTCTCAAACAGCAGCAGTAATCTTTAGACAAGATGTGGATCAGCCTCTATTCAAGAAAACAAGTTGTCATTAAGCTTAAGATCTTCAAAACAACTAAAGAATTCATGGCTATGCATCACGAGATGGGCAGACTAAATGTGCAGGTGGTATGCAGCTGCATCTCATGCAATACAGGACCCCACATCCAACCTCTCCTCCCTCAGATATGTACTAGGTCTAGTGACAATAACGGGACTATGGCCAGGGAAAGGCCCAGAGTTTCCAGTTGCTGTTTGGTATTTCCTTTTTGCTTTGGGAGCCCCCGGATATACAGTCAGCTTGCAGATAGCTCATCTGTGTCATGCACACAGGGTCAGGGAGCAGAAGCTACGACATTGGCCTAAAAAGAAAAGGAGGTAGAGGTTAAGGAGGACACATCATGAACTCTGGAAATACTGCAGATTGCTGTAGCAATCTCACATCAAAGATCTCCTTGACTTCCAGTTTCTTTCTAGTCTGAACTTTCCAGGAAACACCAATGAAAGGTTCTGTGAACCAGTTTCAGTAGAATCAGGTATTTTCAAATACCTTGAATTTCCCAAGTGTTTCATACTTCAATGTGGCATGTAAAAGCATGAAGTGCAACAGTCAGCAATTTTCTCAGAACAATGAACGGAACAGAAATGTTTGGACTTTACTCTTTCAATGACTGGTTCAGAAAAGGCTTCCAAGGAACAGTGCAATTGCAACAAACATCCCACGGAAGAGAGACAAAATACTTCAGCATTATTTAGATAACAATCGCAGATAGCTTTGTGTGTTTCCCCTGTCCCCCCTCTTAAATAATCAATTGCAAAGTTTTGAACAGTTAACTGCACCTCCACCAGCAGCTGTCATCACAGCAGGCATTCTGACACTGTGTCTGTGAAACGTGTCCATCATGAGC
The DNA here is from genome assembly GCF_964273445.1 of Streptopelia decaocto. NCBI lineage: Eukaryota > Metazoa > Chordata > Aves > Columbiformes > Columbidae > Streptopelia > Streptopelia decaocto. The sequence continues at coordinate 42,587,269 of NC_138661.1, read as the reverse complement.
CCAAACATGAAAGACAAGTTCAGGCTTGCGAAGAATGGAGAATCCCACATGCCACCAAGGTGACACCAGTATGCAATTATGGAAAGCAGTCAGCTCACTGTGGTTGAAACTCAAGAAGCTGGTTGTGAGCAAAGCACAGAATGGTCTAGCACATCTTTCTCTGTGCACTTGGGTTCACCTGGAACAATTTGACTACCTAACTTAAACATGAATCTTCCAAGAACTGAAAGCCATTCATAGTCCTGGCCATTCTTTGACTTCACCACACAGTATATTAATATATAGATTTGTATACAGGCTATGCAGTATGATCACAAGCACCCAGACCGTTGGCTAGTTTTCTTTCACAAATTATCATGCTGAGAAAAGCAGTCTGAAAGGAAAGGACATTGTTTTTAGGAGCATCTGAATCAACAGTTAAAGTGTCTGTTCATAAAAATAAGTATTGCAGTATCTGGACCTATGCTCGAGCAGTGATGTTCAGTCATGTAAAATGCTCTCAAATAAACCTACATGGAGTCTCTTTTATGAGTGTAAAAACTTAAAAAGAAAATGAGCCTAAAACCACACAAATCAATAAGAGAACTGGCTGGAGGAAGGTAATCTGGTTAATGACAAGACTGAAGAAGTCATCATTAGTTATTTAGAAGGAAATGCAGTGGAGCATGTAAGCTCCACAGAGAATGTTTGGAGCCCATTACAATATGAATGAGCTAGATTAATGATTATAAATGACCACCACTACAAACTAGTCTGAATGCAGAACAGGATGAATGCACTAAGAGAAACTTGAAACAACAAGGCATCCAACTACCCCTTTTTAAGAGTATGCTTTTGGCTAAGGTTCTGTAACTTCTCTTGATGTTAACTCTTACAATACTCTAGTAAGCTGTGTGTCTTTAAAAATAATAATAATTTTTAAAAAGATTGAGAGGAAGAGAGAGAAGGAAATGATCTAGTTTCTTCTATATTTCACATGGATAAAGACATTTGATAAGAATTTAACACAGATACTCATTTTTTAAAAGTGAAACAAAGCCTTTTTTTTTTTTTTTACATTCGTTAAGCTTCAGCTCAGCAAGCTCTAAACTCTTCAGTTGTTCATTAATCCTGAAAGTTTCCCATGGACATCATGCATCTTTGTCAAAGTTCACTTCAATACCACCTGTTTAACAGGACCATCCTCCATGGACTAAAATTTAAGAATATTTTGCTGGAGGAAAGTTCAGGCAAATGCCCTAAATCCTCCAGCACTATGCCCTAACATGGATGGTATGCATATTTTATGGTAATCAGGGAAGCGTAAGAAACTAGACAAAAGAGCAACTCTTGTTGCGGATATCAAAAGGACACTTTCTTGTTGCTGCACAGGGCTTTCTAGAGGGAAAAAAAGGCCATCTACTGGAGGACAAATGTAGACATGAATCCATACTGTAATCCTGGCTTGTAGAAACTGAAAATAGAGTTCAGTTGTTTAATCTTTTCCAGCCTCATAATGAGGTCAAGTTCTTCAGGATCTTTGTAAGAATCTTTGTGGCAAGAGCAATAAAAAGGAATATCATTTAACTGATTAGCGGTGGGATGATAGCTTAGCATAGTGAGCAAATTATTTTGACCAGGTCTGATATGCAAGTGATTTCTCCTAAAGGAAGCATGACCAGTATGCTGTGGAAATGGCTGCACGGATTGCTGCTGTGATGTGAGCTACAGAGAAGACAATGCAAAGAAGAAACAAAACACAATCTCTAAAAGATGTAGGACTCTCCTTACTTGGAGTCAAAGATGGCAGGAGTCCTAAAACCCCAAATACAGCTACTGCCGACTAACTCATTTAATGAGAACAGTGAGATGGGCCATCCATAGTGAGTAACACTGTATTAACCTCTACTAGCAGCTGGGGCCTCAGCTACACTGTTCTAAGACAACTGTACTCTTTGTGGTTTCACTTATATTTTTTTGTCTCCTAAACAACAATATCCTGACTGTTCAGCAAAAAAGCCATCATGGAAATGCAAGTATGATAAACCCTCAGAGTGTGAGTCAAGATGAAAGCTGCTCTTTAAGCATCTCCAGCCATTGAAGACTTACAAAACACATGTTCCTTTTATTTGCTGCAACATTTGCCCTTCTTTTCCCATTGGATGTTGAGACTTATGGAACAAGTCTGAAAATCAGATGGTGCAAATCATACAGCAATATAGCTAAAAGAAGTACTTAAACGTAATGTATTTCAGCATATGTTCTTGACTCAAAGGAAATGTGCTGGATCTTTCAAAGCAGAGCTTAAAAACTGAAGTCCTATTTGCTCCATGCAATTGTAAATGTTTCTTAATGCTGCCCTGTTGGGAAAAAGATTGCTTCCTGGTGTTTCTGGCAGAAGAACTGTATCTACACTCAATACATCAAATGTAGCTGCATTTTAGTAGTATTCTATGTGAAGTAAGAAAAAGGGATGCTACATAAATGTATTAATTTCTATTCCTCTCACTTTTGCCCACATTTAAAGGTAACATCCATCCTTCCAGTTGTCTTTCACATGAGTTATCTCCTGTCTGGATCTGTTTCAGGTTTTGCTGTTCCAAGTCCACACCTACATGCAGTACTAAGGGCTCTGAAAATAGTAGTGCTAGCTCTTAAGAGATTCAAGGTTAAATAAAATTATTGACACATAGGGAATCCCAAATGAAAGTAAAAATATCCCACCTGCAAAAAAACTCTGAGATGTTCAGCAGACAGATACAAATTACAAGAAACAGCTCCTCAGTTATTAGAGAAATACAGAAGTGACTCTCTGGACTTGAGAACCTGGGCCCACATGCCAAAACAAGACTCTACTTACCAGCTCCTGGAATTGGAAACTCTGATGGGAAGAACAGGGGCCTTGAGGATCATGCTGGTGGGCAACTAACAATGCTGAAGTTCAAGGCTTCTATATTATCTTCACTAAATGGGATATGTTAGGAAAGTCACTTTACATGACATGTTTATCAAGGGAAAAAAAAAAAAAACCAACTCCCTATTTACTTTTGCTCTTTCATTTTAAAAGGATGTTTTCTGGGGTTTAGTAAAGAACAAATAGATCTGAGTGCTGCAAAGGGAAAAAGACTGAGAGCCTTTATGTGTACATCTCATTTTCAGTTGCAGCTTTGTATACACAGCTGTGACCAGAACAGACTTCTGAAGGAAGGACACGCAGTTCTGCACCCACTGCCACAGCACAAATAAGATCATCATTACTTGCTTTGCAGTTAATGTTTGAAATAACAAATCAGTGAATTATGTGGGAATTTAATGAGCTTTTCTTCTAATTTCCTTTCAGTTTTGAACTGTTGTATGCATGAACTCTAAAGTCTTTCCACGAATAGTGTAGATTTGAAAGCTTTTCAGTCTTAGACAGATTAGATTCTAATTTCAATGTCTGAGTAAAAATGTTAACTATTCTAGATGTTAAAAGGAAGCAATCAAAACAATTTCTATTGTACCTATTAGGAAACAAAAAGAAAACTGTACAACTGCTAGATACATCAGCAAATGGCCATATCTGACTCAAAAATGTCCAAAAGCCATAAGGAAAAAAAATCTTTGAATGATGGGCTAAAATTAAACCAGGTGAAATAGTACCCAGAATTATTGAGAAAGATAAATAATACTTGTGATTTTCTCAGAAATGTAACCATGTTCAGCCGAGTCACTGATCAAACAGCACTAGCTGCACATAGAAGTCTGGGATCCAGTCACAATTCCTCCCCTGCTTGGTAACAGAGCAGAAGAATACAGTGGTCTAGTTATTCATGTTTGAGGCACTTTATAACAGGTTAAAAGTTGATATGTAACATTATAAATAGAGATCTGTAATCCTTTTATGAACTTGGCTATCACAGCCTGCAAGCATTAATGGGAATAGAAAACATGGCATGAATGAACAATCTACAGTATTGAATAGTTATGAAAAGACCAAACAAAGATGATACTATCCCCAAAAATCTGGGACAGCAGTTACAAGACATTAGTACATTTGCATGTTTCAGGTGGAAAAGATACCACCGCTTTCCTATGCAGGGACTGAAAACAAACCAACAAGACTCTAAAACCCAAAGCACTGGCACTCTCATTTCCCCAAAAGGGGTTAAGATCCCTTTGAGAAAGAGGATGGGTACTTGTCAGGGAAAAAATGGTGATCTGTGATACAGAGGCAAACTAACATAACGAAGTGAAACATGGAAGTGGCTGGAGGAACACTGCTTGATCCTCAGGTGGATGATGACAGTACACCTTATAAACAGGCCTGCATAGAAAGTTTTCTTTAATCACTTTTCTCTAGGCACACTTGGAGAACTCAGCACTGGTATCTCAGAAGGAATGGAAATGCAGGAACTGAGTTTCCATCAGACCAACAAGAGGATTCTAATTCAGGGAAGGGGACTACAAAATCAGGAAGCCAGCACGCAATGAGAAAAATCATAATTACTCCATCCTGCATCAGGTCTGAGCCTGAAGAAGAATAATACCTACAACTCCACAAGGGACGTTCAGCAGTTCGGCCAGTCTGGTAACTGTGACACTGCTCCCTTCCCACCGAGCACCTGGTGATGCTGGCGTGTGGCACACACAGAGGTCTTCCACTTTACTAAGGTGAGGAGTTGCAGTGCTGCATGTGCAATTGCCTTTCTTGCCCTGAACATTAGCTAGAGCTGAAGTAGCACCTATAAGGCAAAGCAACTTCTTTGCTCTTATTTACATAAGACAGGCACAATCTTGTCCTCTTCTCTTAAAATACATCCCCCAGACCTTTCACTTTCAAAGCAGAAGGCCTTGGGTCAAGTGAGACTGTTCTGTCACAGAACGCCAAGGGAATTACAGTACCTGATGTAATCCCAGAGATAAGCTGTTACCCATTCAGTGCAAAACATCCAGGGGACAGATTCGTGTATTTATTCAGCTACCCAACACTAGCTAGACCCTTCAGTTTTGGATCCAGTCTCAAAATAATGTTGAATATCTTCCTCATTAATTTGTCTGGGCAGATTATCACTGAAAGCCTTTTTCTGCGTTATTGCTAACTGAACAGAAGAGAAACAAATGAAGAGAATCCCCAATGAAGAGATCTGAGAAGACTGTGAAGCAGGGTCACTAGTGTTCTAAACAAAACCTCTCTCTATTAAACCAGCTAATATTTAAATTTTCGAAGTATAAGGACATATGTGTTTCTATTTCTAGGGTTTTCCTTGTCTGTTCCAAGACAGATCATCCTGTGAAATTGGAGCCCAACATCAGCTGTACAGAAGGAAGGTCTTTAAGTGAAAGAACATGATACTGCATTTAACAGCATTCCTGTGCCAGTCTGCATAATGAGTGGGGGATGAAAAGCAATCGTTTTTCTTCATGTACAGCTCAGTGAGGACAGTTCCAAGCCTGCCACACAAAACTTCTTTAATAATGCAATCCAATGCCTTTGATTTGAGGAACACGCAAAAGAATAAACAACCTATTAATCTAAATTTTCTCGTTTGCCTGAAAGTACAAAGCGGCAACGAACAAACCTCTTGGCTACATTAAGTGTACTGAAATGCAAAACTGCTTCTTTTCTCACCCTACAGTTACTCAGGAAAAAGGAGGGGGGAGGAGAGGGAAGGCAGAGAACAGGCAAGGGAAGCAGAAATTGTTTTAATATAAATTGCTCAGTCAAAACACAGGGCACAATGAATTCTGAAGAAGGCTTTCAAGTATTGCCACACGAAAGCACTTTAATACAAGTGGATATGCTCAGAAGATGAGTGCAAGAGATAGCATTACTTCGTAAAGAGCAAGAATCCTCAGGCTAACCAGCTCTCAATTGAGCTGGTACTGTCAAGATGAAGGAACCACTGCTAGTAGCTTGATTAATGTTTTCAGTGGTTTTGTTTGTTTTGGGAAGCTTCAACACAAAATACAGGTGAACACCTTGATTAATGTTAGTCTCCTGACTGTCTGGAGAGGTGTGCTTTGCTCTGTTATTCTAATGTATTTGTAGTCAGCAGAGGTGCTTTCATTATCCATCCACAAATTTTAACATCTGAAAGAGAATTATTCTAGAAGCACTGTCAGTCTGTCTCAGAGTCTGCTGTGCCTGAGCACTATGAGTATGGTTGGAGGACACATTTAGGCATTTGGCTAAACAGTTTTGGCAAATGTTCTTGGTTCCCCTACAGCCTTTTTCACAGCTTGAGAAGGGCAGAGAAATATTAAAGTTGCTTGTTAAAGCAGCTTCACTACATCCATGGTTTGAGTCAAACATGCATAGTGTCAGTCAAACTCTTCTCTATGTATAGCAAGTTAAAATGGACATCAAAGTTAGGAAGAAGAAAAAAATCCTGCTTCACTGGCTGTAACATAAGTGGGCTTTTGAAAAAGTGGAAAAAATATTCTGATAACTTTGGGATGAGCATAAGAGCCATAAACTGAGAAGGTAGGACCTATACCACAGCAGAATTCATAGCCGTGGGTTAAGCATCCATAATACTTTTTGTATTGAAAGTTCATGAAGAGGCTTGAAATACCTGCAACCAGGGTATTTTCAGTACAATGTTTTTTGAGCCAATATACTAGTCATCTGCTTTTGTTCCCATCCTTCAGCACAGCTGAAGCCAGACAAGACAAATTTAGCAAGATGTCGATAGCTTATGCTACAGTTGTAAACAAGACATCTAAAGTTATGTATAAATTGTTTTCTGAGGAAGAGAAGTTTTATGGTGCTAAGCGCAAGTCTGGCCTGCTAGGCCCTTTATATGACCAACAATTAAAGCTGTAATACAAACACAGATTTTATACTGGGTCATCTACTGAAAAGGGCAGTCCTACCCTCCTCCCTGCCTTTCATTCCCATTTCCATTATGCCAGTACAGCTGCCTGTACAACCCCACTGTGACCGAGACAAGAAAATGATTGAACTGAAAAGTAACTTATTTTCTTCCAGGTTATTTTTTACTGGGATCAGCTCTGTGCTGTCTTCTCTACACAGCCACCTGCGGCCCACAAAGAAAACCAGGAGCAGAGAGGAGGCCAAGGACTATTCCTTCCCTCACCAGTGCCAACCTAAAAGTGCTTATCTAACCACAGCCTCAGCTGTCTTCCCAGGGAAGAAGCAGTTTCCTTGCAAGCCACCTTGTAGAACAGCTGGCCACAGGACTCCAGTAAAACTCTCTTCTTCTTTTTCCAATGTCTGAAAGCAATTCATCACCTTCCTCAGAATGCCCTCAAAATGCTCCTACCTCCACAACAAACAGGATAGAGTGGCAAGCAATATTTTAAATACTTTATAAACTACAGTACCTGTGATTAGAAAAGGCAAATGAAATCCATAATATTACGCTTTTTTTTTTTTTTTTTAAAGTTGATGCTAGTGAAAAAGCAGGAAATTAATCTCTTGGAAAGTAAGTTTAACTATCTCCTACATCACGCAATTCTAAATCATTAAGGAAATAACTTATGGTTATTTAAGGGAGAGAATTAAAGGGATAAATCATTCTGGATTTATCTACTGAAGAATCTCTTACAAGACTAAAATCTTGAAGTAAAGTTAGTGAACAAGTGCCAGGTGCCTCCAATTATATCTTCTAGTAGCCACCATCTGAAGAAATTTGGGGTCATCTTAATTAAGGACAAATGAATCTTTAACCAGTCCCTTTAGTACTCAGCAATGGTGAGTACTAATGGTGGCCTCTGTGTTGTGGTACTCGAAGGCTGCATTTTAAATGATTTTATTAACAAGGTAGGAACATCCCTTGCTCTGGGCAAAAAAATCATTAGATCCAGATAGTTCCACCCTCTCTTATGCATTTGCATTTGACTTGGAAAGGTGCGTCTCCTTCAAAAGTGCCATGTCTGCCTCAAGGTTTACCAAACAAGTCAGTTTTCTTTCCTAGTAATAGCAGTACCTATCCGTTTGAAGTTCGTTGGTTTTGTTGTTTGTTTGGGGTTTTTGTTGTTGTTGTTGTTTTTTGTTTTGTTTCTTTTTTTTAGGGTTACTCATGATTATCAGGTGGTTGAAAGTGTAATAATTAAAATTACCAGATTAGACTTCACTGCAGAGAGCAAGTTATTAATAACTGGAGTTCAAAATTCTGAAAATCCACCCACACTTGGACTGACATGCCAACATAAGGCATATTTTGCCTTTGCTGACAGTTTCTATCACTATTCAGAAGATTTACTATTCAAGTTTATGAACAGCAAACAGTACTACAAGAAACCACTTTAACTTCAGTAAACTGAAAGACCTGGTTTTGCATCTTCACAGTTTAAAAATCTATTTTTCCACTCAACAGAATAAAATAAGGATGAGCAGAGATCAATCCAGTTATAGATAATAACCCTTTTAGAGACTTTACAGCATTGTCTAAGCACTGACATTTTAATCTTGTTACAATTTCCTGTTTCCAACTGAAATTTTCTCTGTTTACGCCTTTGCATGTTTTCAAAGTTGTGCAAAGAATATAACAAAGCTTTGTCCAAGCTGTTACCCAGTTTCGTGCACAGGTTATAAAATGAACAAAGAACAACTACCTGCTATGGAATTCGTTCAGTATGCAGAATAGAAAGGCAGTTAGTATTAATTAATGATTTCAATAGTGTAAAATCTTGTTTCTCTCAAAGAAAAGCCATTTTAAAACATGACAGTAATACAGCATTATATTTGTATGGCTCACCATTGTAAATGTCATAAAATGCTAACATTAGGAACGCGCAGAAAACTTCACCTGCCTCAAGTCTGTAAAAGTTATATCATCATTTCCTCCATTATGCAAATACTATTCTTAAGCATTACACTATTATAGCATTTTTCCTAGTTTCTTAATAACATCTATCACTCTTGCATACTTCATACAAATTTCATTGCCACGGTGTTGCCAAACATTTTTACTGACAGATTTTTTTATACTATATTGGATGGAATGTCACATTTTTTCCTGTCCAAAAGGCGCACAACTTACCCAAGATGAAATTGAGATAATATGAGAGATTAAGTTCTCTGCCAAACGCTGACATATTTTAACTACCTTTCTGGTATATTTCAACTGGAAGATTCAAGTAAAACTCACCTAGTATTGGCAAAGATGTCTTTCATAGCCTCCTACATAGGATAAAAATAAATAATACTATGTAAAAAAGAATCTGCTGACAGCAGTGAATAATAGCAAGAAGCCAGGAATTCACAGAAAATTGGAAAGAGACACAAAATGAAACAGGTAAAAAAAAAAATTGGGACAAAAAGATGAAGATAATTATATGCATATCAGGAGAAAACTGTAGTAATTGATAAGCCTCTTGACATTTTGCTCCATGGAGGGAAAAATAAAGTAGTGCTCAGAAAAAACGTGTGCTGTATTTAATATAATATGTATCATACTTATTTTTCTGCATAATCAAAAACATTTTCCATTTCAGTGATAATTTGGGAAGATGTCAGTAGTGGAGTGGTACTTAACATATTAAAAAATTAAAAGAAGATGTTAATAATTTCTGTCACAATTTTGAAGAGACTTGGCTGACAAGCTCTCAGCACTGCTTAGAATTGATTTTCAAAGTCTGAAACACCTGGGAAATTTTATAGGACAAGAAAAAAGCTGAAGTCACATTAGCACTTCAAAATTATAAGATGGGGGCTTACTCTGACTGAAATGGCTACCCAACAAGAGCATGCAGTGTACCAGTGAATGCAAGGATAGAATTGAAATAAGGCCTAAAGTGCCACCACCAGCTGAGATAACCCAGGCATCTGTACCATGGCCAGTTTGATAGTACTCCCAAACAAAACGTTCAAACAGGAAATACTGGACTTCATTGGTTAATTACTAATAGCTATCAACCATGAAAAAAAAATTATTGGTGAATTAAGTAATCTTTTCAAAGGGAAACAGAAATCTAAAGGTAAAAAAGCTTTGAGAGATCCTATCCTTTATACGGAACAGTGCTGTGACTAATAAATTTGAATTATTGAAAAAAAACTAAACACATTAACGGAATAACTGTTACATCTCAAAATAAGAATGAGGAATCACTACTTGGAAGGTACGTTTCTCCCAGGATCCCCAAGAATACCCCGTTAGTTCTACATTCTGAAGCAATTTTTCATAAAATGGCCTAGAAAAGAACAAGAATTAATAACATTTGTGAGCCATATAGAAACTGATGAAACACTGAAAATGTAAAAGGAATAAGTAGTAACACAGAAAAACTTCATTGACATAGTTGGCTCACACCTTGCTTAGAGCATCCTTATATATTCAACACTATATCTAGAAACAAAAAATGTAGAGGGCTCCACCTGGGTAAACAGTTTCTGTGAAGACAAGTGGAGTTGAAGGTGACCACAAATGCTCAGAATAATCTAATCAGGAGAACAATATGGTTCTCAGATGAGTAAACACAGCAATGTCAAGTAGAGAGGCTGAGCTACCAGCATTTGACCAATTTGAAACACCCACAACTCAGGAATGATGTCGAGAATTGAAAAGGAGTCAGAAGGGCTACAAAAATGATCACGTGCTTACAAAACAGGCCTCACAGAGAGAGGCTCGAGGTTATGATTTACTTGGCTTATCAAAAAGAAGGATAAGAAATTGACTTCAACGTACCATTCAAATACTTAAAATAACATAATTTTCATACACTTTAAAAATATATTTTTTAAGGCGAAGATAATCATTATTAAATACTGCCACAAACTGCAATTGCAGTAGCATACTCAGGATTGTGATTATACTAGCCCCTAATGACACTTTTCTGTTCAAAATCAAGTCTTAGTAAATTCTGACTTCCAACAAAACAAGTTAACACATAAACAACCTTCCTCCCCTGCCAGGATAGTTTCTTTCTCACCTGCCCCTTCTGTCATCACCAGCAGCCTTCACAAGCAACTCTTTCCCCAGCAGCCGCAGTGTGGAGCGTGCAGGAGGGCCCGCCAGCCCTGCAGAACCCCTGCACACGGGCCGGGCTCTGCCCAGGTGCGGTGGGAGCACATGGGGAAGGTGGCCCAGCGCAGGCCACCCTGAGCAGCTCTCCTGCTCCTTCCCAGGAGAGCTCAGCGCTGCATGGGGACCGGGCTGCTGGCCAGCCTAATTGCTCTGGCAGCCCCCACAGCTGACTGCTTCCTCCTGCTATTTTTCCCAGGGGCCCTGCGGCCCCTTCAGGCTTCACATGACTTAATCAAACCTGAATGCCCTTCTGGAAGATATGCAAATTATTTTTCAGTTGGACAAAAGTGTTTTGGCTCAATACTGGTGTTACTAAGTGAAGTTTAATGATGTGCTATACAGGTCAGACTACATGGCCTAATGGTACTTTCTGGCTATAAACTCGACAAGTGCATTACTCTCCAAAGAAGGTTTTAAAACGGAGTATTAGTATATTGCATTACATTATCTAATTAGACTGGGCCAAGTGTCAACATAAAGCAATATGACTGTATTTTAGGGCCAGGTTTGCCAGCGCTGGGATTCTGCACTTATAAACTGCTCGGCGGTGTGAGTTCGGCCATGGCTGCAGAGAACCACCCTCTGCATCCCAACCCGTGTGTGACCTCGCACTGGCGTGTTTCAGCATGCTATGCTAGTGGAAAACTAACTCAACCAGCAGAAGTACTGAATAGTTTCCTGCCAGTTCAGCGTGCCGAGACAGATCAGCACAAGATCGGACAAGTGCTGGAGCTGCCGTAAGAACGATGTGAGAAGGCAGTATCTCGCTAGCCAGCAATTAGATCAGGTTATGCTGACATGGAACAGCAGCTTTAATTAAGGCATTAGTATACTCTTGGATGCATTCAGAGAAGACAACAGCTTCAGTTTCTGATTTATCTTAGCCATTTGACCAGAAATAGGTCTCTTTTTTCTCTTAACCTCTTACCACAAGAAACTGTATCACAGGGATATCCTTCTCCTTAATACTGAGCTGAAGCTTTTTCCACTGCAAAGGACAATAAACCAACTATTAATGTTTCATAGCTGTATGAAGCACGGTAATCTGCTTTAAAAGCCATTTAAAAACTGATTGTGAAGAAAGATGAATTATGTTTCTTTCAAGGTAATGAAAGCACAATGTCTACAATAACAGGTTTCAACTTGCAGTATTCTATCTTGCCCTAAGCAACCCCTTCATACTGCATGGCAGAACATAAAGTCTAGTACATTCCCTTTATTTCTATTAAAGATACAATGTGGAATCAAAAAATGCCTTACAGGTGACAGCGCTTAACTGAATATTAGACAACTCTACAGAACACACACATGTGCTTTCTGGGTTCTCTTTCACCTGTTAAGATCAACTCAAAAAAACAGGGACAACAGAGGTAATGCTAAGATAAAGACAGTATCAGTTGTTGTAGTTACAATAAGGCTTCTGGAATCAAGTCGCAAGCATTTCACTGGGTGCAGGGATCAATTCTTTCTAAATAATAATGGTATCTCTACCTCATCCAGCCAGCTGCATGTCCTTGTATACATTACTAGAATTAATACTACACAGAACTCCACATGATCTGCTGTTTATTTACAACCACTCTTCTTACATGCTAATGAGTGACACCAGCTCTTCAGAGGGAGAATTTGTTCTTCTTGCCAATGTACCCTTGGCAGACTCTACCCTTGAAATAGAAGATTTTGGGGAGGGACTGAAGCCAACCAGAGGGAATGCAAGGGAGGATAGTATGATATGAGAAGAATGCCTGCAATTTTGCAGGGAGAAGTCCCAGCTGCCAGGTAGTCAGATATTTCAACTCACAGATACTAAGCTGTTCCATCAACAAAAGGTACACACTTAGACACTCAACCGCCAGAAAATACCAGGGAACAGGTGCTCCCCTGTGCTCTAACCTGCTTACATATTTATACCTGAAAATGCTTGCATCAACAAATAATGCAATATGCCATGCTTCCTCCCACCTCTTAAAACAAGGAAAACAACTCTACTACAACACCTTCATCTCCAGGCTAGGCAAAGTCTACACATAGAATGTAGTTATCAGGTAGCTTATTCAAACTGATCAGTGGCCCAGGGAAAACATGCTGGGGTTGGGACTTGCTTCTCAACAAGAAAAACTTCAAATCCTTCAGAATTTGGAAATTTCTTCAAAAATGATGAAGTCGTTTGCAGCCCTTTTGCTGTCTTCCAAGTTCCGATCAATCTATAACGGTGCATTTGGCCCTTTCCAAATCACTTGACACTACTTGGAAGCAAGGGGATTGCATGCCGTAGTTTTATCAGAAGGTATCTGTTCAGTGCATCCAAAGCCTGCAATAAAGTGCATACACAATCAAGTTAAAAAGCAATTGAACTATCCTTGATGTTTTAGTGGTCCCTAGACTTCTTTTGGGATTCAAACATGGAAGTTCTGTGCTAAAACTGTAAAAGAGGAGAACCAAAGAATTTCTTGTAGAAGTAACTTCCAGACCAGGCTGAAACTGTAGAACACAGTATCTCTCCTATACACTAGCGTGACTGAAAAAAAACCCAATATAGTTACACATGCAGAAATGGGAGAACAAGCTCTGCAACAAATTTCAATGCTGCTGAGCATTTAGATTTTAGGATATTAACTGTAGTGGAATCCGAGGTCGTTCAGTTAAAGCGCGATCTGAATTTTACAAAAAGTCATCCAATTGATTTCCAATTAATCCCATTCATCCAATTGAGTCTAATCCACTGCAAGATTCAAGAGAAGTATGTGTAAGCACTGATCACCTTCTGGTGGTTTTAGGAGAAAGAATGGAGGGTGGGGAGATGGTTCACATTGGTAGCCCACCCAAAATCCAGCTTGTGAAACACCACACAAGGTTTCTCCCCCTAACTCCCCAATTTATTAATTATCCTATCAGCATTGTGAATTAGTCAGTAACATATTCTGACACTTATGCCCAAGCTTCCTCACTTTCTGCTACACTCATCTTCATAAAGAACAAGCTAATTATATTTCATACATCCATCAAAAGCTACTTAACCTAGTCTGGTAGGTAAAGGGGGGTTATAAACCAGAATTAATTTTAATTTATCACTATCATGGCAAGGAGAGTATGTCAGTTAAAATAATTGAACTATATTTTTGTAAATTATTAATTAGAATCACATTTATATTTTGCCGCCTGCTTTTATATGAAGGCACACAGGTATCGGGACTAGAGACAGGTATAAAATTTCATACAAATACTTTTTTTTTGTTTAAAAAAAATAGCCAAGAATTGGAAACAGTCATGTTTCTAGTTCTAAAAAGAATAAACTGAAACACATATAGCATTCAGCAGAATAAATATGTGCATATTTCATCAGGTAGATTTCAATTTGTAAACTGAAGGTGGAATACCAGTATTTATTTATATGGTAGAAAACTTGACAATTCCTTACCTCCACCTGATCCCATCATAGTTCACTGCTCTTTCAGTTTGCCAAATCAGTTGTTTGAGGGGTTCTGTTATAAGCTGATCCAAGTTAAAAATAATCTCAAAAAAATTCAGTACAGTAGTGAAAGGATAGACGTTTATCTGGATAATCCCTTAGTTAGCAAAGGGAAAATAAATACTTGTGCAGAAAAATCCAGAGCCTACGTGTTGCTCTAGTTGCATTCAAAGCCCCAAGACATTCATCATTGTGTTTCTGGTTACAGCAGATGAGATCTCGTCTCAGATGCTAAATCTAAGGTATTTTCTGTGAGTTGTTTTCACTTACAATTATTTCTCAGTGTTGTTGATTTTACTTATTTGGTCTTGTTTGTCTTCAGAATCATCACAGAAGGCAACTGAAATGCTAATTTTTCTTTAAGACTCAAAGATAATAATATGTCATATCTGAATTTACCTTGAAAGAATTTCAAGTTCAAACCTTTTTAGAACAAAGTTCCTGAAAAGTAGTAAAGTCACTCCTGGACACCTCTGTGTCCTTGGTTTTGGCTGGGACACAGTTAATTTTCTTCATAATAGCTGGTAGTGCTGCGTTTTGGATTTAGTATGAGAATAATGTTGATAACACACTAATGTTTTAGTTGTTGCTAAGCAGTCAAGGACTTTTGGCTCCCCATGCCGCCCTGCCAGTGGGGAGGCTGGGGGGTCACCAAAGCGTGGGAGAAGACACAGCCAGGACAGCTGACCCCAACTGACCAAAGAGATACCCTGTGCCATATGGCACCATGCTCAGTGGATAAAGCTGGGGGAAGAAAGAGGAGGGAGGGACATTCGGAGTGATGGTGTTTGTCTTCCAAAGTCACTGTTAGGCGTGATGGAGCCCCAGCTGCCCTGGAGATGGCTGAACACCTGCCTGCCCATGGGAAGTGGTGAATGAATCCCTTGTTTTGCTTTACCTGTTAAACTGCCTTTATCTCAACCTACAAGTTTTCTCATTGTTACTCTTCCAGTTCTCTGCCCCAGCCCACCGGGGGGTGTGAGCAAGCGGCTGCGTCGTGCTTAGCTGCCGTCTGGGTTAAACCACAACGCTCAACTTAAAAACTCAGTATTTCAAAGAAAGTGCTCTTAATATTTTATTTAAATCATCTCTTCCACAGACATACAAGAGATTTAATCCTGGATTTATTTATTTTTCACTAGTATTTCCTCAAAAAGTTACCATCATTTGAAAACAAGATTTTATAATAACTTCCGGCTAGAACTTGAACAATGATGTTCCACACAGACTAGGCTGTAAGGAATATGTTGGATGACACAGTCAAATCCCTGATGATTCAGGCTCTTCTACAATTAATTACTACTACACTCTGGTTTCAAATTGACCATTGCTGTGTAACTTCAGGAGTTATGTGAATTCCTTTTGCTATGTCGCCTGCAAATGGTCTTAAAAGTCAAAGAAATAATTTTTCTGAGAGCTAACTTAGTGGCAAGCAAATATCAAGTGTTTTGGGGCTGTTAAAAATACTAGATAAAGTTAACACTTCGCTAATCCCCTTTTCAAAATACCTTAGAGCCATTCCTTAGAAGTGATTGAATACTGAGGTCTGTGCCCTGCAGAGTAGTCATAAAGGAGTAAAAAGTAAAATTCTTCTCTACTTATATCCACATTACATACAAAATGCTCAAAAAGAAAAGGCAATCAAGAAGACTGATTTGCTTGTACAAGGTCACTTTCATAATCTGAGATTTTAAGTTCCATTTTGATACGTTCCATTTGTAACAATCAGAAGAATCATACATACATCCACAAATTAAGTATCAGATGTATTTGACCAAGACCTAATGTTTCATTAAACATTTAGCAAATGCTCAAAGAGAGGAAGAAAAGTGTCTAGGCAACAAATTTTAACCATCTGGCTAAAATCAATGGCCCACCCTCATCTCTGCTGAAACTGTGCTAAGTCGGAAGGAGCTCAAGATGATTGTGTGCATTGCGTGTGACAATTCTCTGCAAGCAAACCACAACAAACAGAGCTGCCACTTGCATATTTCCTCTCTGCAGGTTTGGTTAGTTTTCACATGAATAGATATAGCTCTTGAAATCCAGTTCTAACTATCATCAAGTCTTTCCTTCCTCCAGAACTGATTTTAATATAATCCAAAGAACTGTTAAAAGGCAGAAAATTTCCCATAGGAAAAAACTTCTGAGTCTGATTGGGGGGAGGGAAGTAAAGAAGGAAGACTGATGTAAAGGTTTTTAAATTTCAAACACTTATACTATTTTAGTCACTCTTTTTTGTGTATTTAAAGAAGAGTTAAATTATTTTAATGGAAAGAAGCTGCAAGGAAGTTTACATGCATCTGTCTAAAACTAACTGCTTACCCCTAATAAAAAGGTGAGGGTTCATTAAGGCCTCAATACCATCAAATTTGATCTACACAGACATCTAAGTGGTCTCAGTTTTCCCTATCCAGCCAAAACTTGTATGTCAAAGGCTACTTAATTTAATCCAGCAGGTGGAACTCCAGGTTATAAATAGAAAAATGAAGGTACATTGAGATTAAGTGATTTGCCCAATACAAAGATTAACAGGATTAGGATTCAGGAGTTGCCAGTTTTAATTTCTTTGCTTGTCCCACATTTGCTCCAGCAGACCAAGCGCAACAAGGAGAGTGGAGAAGGGAGGAAAATGCTTACATCTTCCCCTTGGCATCAACAAAAAAACGCCTGCCAACACCCTATTCAGAATCTGCTATTTGCCTGCAGATTCACTTTACATACACCTAAAGCAAGCCCATTACCAGAAATAATATTTTGAACTAAGAACTAATCTAATTTATTTGAAATCAGCATAAGACCTTATAAAAAAAAGCTCCAGACTCTGTGTGTGCATGCAAGGGTGTGTAGAGGGATGTTGCAGATATCTTTTTCTAACAGAGAAAGCCAAAAGAAACAAAAAATTAAGTTTTCAGTAGGTGTATTACTTAATGAAAACCTGCTTCCTTAGTAACCATATTTAATTGCTGTATCTGCTAAAGCTGGCAGTGTTTACTTTCTGCGACACAGATAAATAGCATTTCACTAGATTTTTTTTTTCCTTTAATATTAGTTCTGCAACATGTCTTAGCTAGGATTCAAAGGAAATACTTCAAGCGATAATAAATTTGATTCCAGTGACTATTGATTTGTTTCTTAACTCCACTAGTCTAGTAAGATTTTGTGTGGTATTCACTTTGCTTAGGGGATACTTTAAATATAAAAGTTGTGGAAGATTTATAAGGGCATAAAAGTATCACAGAACCAAAACTTTCCTAAAAGGTTTATTCATGAGCGTTACACAAAAGTGAGTGCCAAACTAAAATAAAATTATACAGCATCATTAGAAAGACATATTTTGCTAAGGGTTTAATACATTAATCTGGAAAACAGCACACATTTGAAATGCAGAGTACAAAAGTAATTTTGATGCTGCCAGGCACCAAACTTAGGTCTTCAATGAAAAGGCTGTTCCACCTAAACTCCTAATATAACTAATACAGAGAAAGATTACCAGAGGGTGATTCATGGCCAGGATCCCAGCTGAACTGTTCAAAACTGCCCTATGGATCAGGCAATCTCTGTTGACTATCACAGCAGCCTGTGAAAACGAGATTTCTAGTTTGAGCATCGGACTTGTATACTCATAGGACAAAACATGATGTACACAAGGTGCACCAAGGGACAAGCTCCAGCAGGAATTCTTTAGTTTTGGCTTTAGCTGCACCAGTGCACATACTCAACTTTCCCAGGCAGCAGCCTCTTTAGAGCAAATGCCAAAATCTCACTTTGCTGGGCTTGAGATCTAAAGCTCGGCTTTTAACTCTGTATTTCCAGATAAATAACAAGGTGTAACATGGCCAGATCAGGTTCTAGGCTGCTGCACTTTGTTGCTTCAATAAAAGAACTCAGAAGATGGCCCTTCAAAGAACAGATATGTTTAGGAAATCTTTTCACACAACATGTGTAACTCACCTAGCAGACTGGACCTAAGGGAAAAAAACACAGTATACTATTCCATAAGGTGGTCCCTTGAAGAACAACATGCTTGAACAAGACTGTACCAGATAGTACTTTGAAGCTACGGAAACACAGCAAAAAGACTGCAACCTCTATATAAAAGGGAAATATTCTGAATTTACAATGAGGGAAGATGAATACAGAAGATACTCCAGCATATAAAGTAGTTTCTATTTTGAGCTCCTTCAAAAGAGAAAATCTCTTGCCAATTTTACGTTAGAAGCTAGCATCTTCTATACATGGAGATTTGCTTTCTAAGTGATACAGTTGTCAGCTAAATACCAGAATGCTTATGGGCAAAGGCAGTTTCAGAGAGGGTACACACTGCTAGTGCACACACATGAAATTACCCTCCCCTCTATCCCTCCCTGGAAAGGGAAGGATTGTTGTGAAAGTGGTCCTGAGCATGTGGTCCTACAATAGATATGATGACATATGTTGACTAACTTGACTTCTATCTTGCTCTGAAGACTTTGTCTAGAAAAGCAAGTAGTGAAGGGGGTTATCACATCAAACTTGAAAAGAACTAAAAATACATCCTACATCACCCCATGTACATCATGCACAGTGATCTACTATTCTAACACAACAAGAACTCTCAAAACCTTTAAATAGAAAACAAGACAGGTTCATACAAACAATTTATCTATACGTTATTGCTGTATACTAATGTGTGTTTTCCTACTTGTTCCGTGGTAAAAGAAGCCTATATCTGTAAGAAAAATACAATTTTAGCATATAAAATTGAGTTTGTAATACCAAAAAGCCAGACACCTTGATTTTACCTCTGACTATGTGAACTGCAGCTAGTCACTTCATTTCTCTTTCTCACTACCTGCAACTGGAAAGTGAAAATAATATTGTCAAGATTTTGGGGCATCTTCATTCTTTAATATAATAATAATATAAGATACCTGGAGATACTCAGACAACAGGTAAAGAGAAGTGCCATCATTGATCACCATTCTGAAATCAAGGCATCGCATCTGAGGTTCTGTCCATCACAGAGGAACACCATTAAACACTTCTCAGCACCTTTAAGACAATTACACTCACTCCATCATTTCAAGGGTTTGATAAGTTTCCAATCAGAGTAGACAGAAAAGTTAAAATTGTTTCAGGAAGAAGCTGCAATATTAACTGTTCAGTATCCTAATCACGTTCACTAGTATCTGCTTTCCATTGTAACTTTGCACAGCACAGCAACTCCTTTACCACTGCGGGCAGAAATTAAGAAATATCTATTAGCAGCATGGAGAGTGGGGATGGGAAATAAAGAAAAATATTTGCTTCTGACATAAGATAGTGATGCAGAGATAGGTTCACACCAAATACATTGAGAGCTTGACTTTCTTTAAGATCATGTATAAGCTATTCTGGGTGTTATATAAATGCAATTTGACTGGAAGGTAGATGAGAATTCTGAATATGCAACGGCTCCAGCAGAAATAGTAGGGAGAAAAGTAGTAATAGATAACCAGGCACCAGGGCTAAAAGGAAACAAATGTTTGAGAAATGGATGATCAAACAGAAACTCAGGATAAGGGTAGTATAATGATACAAAATAATTTAAAAATGGGCAGGTAAAGAGCTCACTAGAGGAGGGTGTGAATAAAGTTCAGAATGAAAGTTTGTCCTACGCCCCAAAGAAACAAAAGGGGAAGGGTTCAAATCCCATTCAGGAGAATATTGCCTTTCATGACATCTCTCCTCCCCCTATGAAAATGAAGTACTAGTAACTAGCACTAGTAACACTTTGGAACCTGACATACTTGCACTTTCCAAAAGAAAAAAAAAAAAAATATCTCAAATGCTCAGTTTCCTTTAGGTTTATTATGTACTCTGTGTACTCTTCAGCCCCCCTTGATACTAGTGCTGCTTCTCTTAAGCAACACCATATTTTCTCCATTACAAGTAATACACAAGTTCTACTGGGGAATCTAAACCAGTTTGTTAAAACATCTGATGTAAATTTTGACTGCTTCTGGAACTAGACCTTAATGCAGGAAAACCTCAGAGAAGACAAGATTTGACAAGTATCTCTGTGAGCACTAGAACAAGCAAAGCTTTTATCCCACAGATTTGTGGGTTTTGGCTGACATTGAAGTCTAGGAAGGTGTGAGCTTCTATGGAAGCTTTTCCTATGCCTGAAGCATTTCTAAGGTCTTTGTCTTTAGACCTGAAAAACCATTTCATGAAGCCTTTCAGGAATTTATCTACCTGGCAAAAAGCAGGACCACAGGTCTGCATTTCAGGAAAGCGGACTTCAATCTCTTCAGAGATTTGCTTGGAGGAATCCCATAGGATATGGCTCTAGAGAAAAAAGAGGGTCTCGAAGAGCTCATTGATACTCAAGTATCCCCTCCGCCAAGCTCAAGTCCATTGTGCCCACGAAGGTGATGAGATTCATAAGCTGATCTGAGATGGATTTGCATTCTATGCTCTTACTAAGAATGAAGGAAGGTATCAGACTGTACATTATCAGAATCACGTACCTGTGACAAATTTAAAATGGATCAAGCTTAATTTATAAATATTACTGACTACATTTCATAACTCATTTGCAGATTACAGGTTTTCCATAGCACTACCTTATCCCAATTTCACAAAGTAGTAGTCGCATATCAAAGTACTAATCATGCATGCAGATCACTTCTACTGATATTCATGTAGGATTCTTGAAAGACGCATAACAGAGCATAAACCAACAATCCTTCTAATTGTATGCAACACCTTTATTCATGATCATACTGATTTAAAGCAGACTTGCAGACATTTTATTGAAGTAAGGCGACTTTAAAGTGATGTAAGAACTTCTACACCTAAGCACAGCTGTACTGTTCAGCTAAACTAATTCACAATCACACCTTTAGTCAGACATGGACATACTGAATGGCACCAAGGCCTCAAAATGAAGTGCAGAGTAGGGACTTCCTAAGAGATTATAAATTTGTAGGCACCAATTATCTTGCCTAACAAGAAAAGGTTTGCTGGAAGAGTTTGGTAACATAATTACAGAAACAAAAATGCAGCTCATTTCACTCCTTTCAACACCACAGGTTAAAAACAGTTCCTCAAAAGAAATAAATGGTGCTCTCATTTTTATTTTTTTTTTTACCAGAATAACTGAATTTGAAGTTTTTGTTATTATAACTGATAAGGGAAGTGGAAGAAAAGGGGTGAGAGACTATAGTTGTCCATATTCACAATTAACAAACAGGCAAAAACTCCTACATATAGGTTGGGCCTGCTTGACCCAATAGGAGACATAAGATTCTAGAGTCAGGAGCACATTATGTAAATCAATCGCGTTAACTTAGGAAAGCTAGGGAGTGAATGTGCAGTGATGGAAACTATGAATAACAAGACCACCAGACAGAAAAGCTGTAAGAAGCAGCTGGGAGGATACAGACACAAAGACAACTGGTTCAGAGACTTTCTGTGCAGCTGGACAACAGTACTTAAAAAAAGAGGTATTTTTAAAAAGGTAGATATCTCTTCACTTATCATGACATCTCTTAGCACCTAGGCTACTTTGAATAATTAACGTAGCAATGAGCTACATGGATGCACCACAACACTCCCTGTATGTCAGCTGAGACAGATCAACTACTGTCAGGCTGCTGTCGAAGAGGTATAGCTCTGAAGCTTCCAGGTCGCAAGCTAGTATCTTGAGACAGGGCAGAATTATACCATATTAAAAAGCCAACCCTGAGTTTAGATTGTCTTTATAAACATTGCATGATACAGCACAGACTTATGCTTGAAGCCAACAGTATGGGGAGAAGTATGTTTTATGGTTCACAGAGAAGGGATGAAGACAATTCTTTCTGCAGTTCAGGCACTTTGAAATGTCGGGGTAGGTTAAGAGTCTACAGCAGGTTGCAGACAGACGTGGTCTTCAGAGTGGCTCTTACTTTCTTACAACCTCTTTGCAGAGAGCCATACTATAAGGTATCAAGAGAAAATAAGATTTTAATTTCCTTTCTCTACATCTCTCTCTCTCAGTATCTCTGCTGGTGAAGAGTAGTCCAGAAACATCATAAAACATACTAGTTAATGAAGCTAATGCTTCATAAACCTTTACTGGATGATCACACTTATGCATAAGTAGTGTGAAAAGTCTTGAGAGAAGATCTGCACAAGTGAGAGGATAGAGCAAGTTTATTTAATAGAAGAAACATAGAACATCCAAAGTCCCAGCCCAGATCACACAATTTAGAAGGAATTTTATTCCAGGGAACTTCCTCACAATCTGGAATACTAAGTCTTCAGGCCAATGTTGGAACCTAAAAAAGTCTTAATTGAAAAAATCCATTTCACTTGGTTTGAATAAGAATGCTGCCATAGGGGTGGGAAACTTGCCAAAAGACTGCAAAGCAAATGGTAATAATAATTACCAGTTGAATTTTGGATAATTGCTTAGCAGAATGCAACAACAATCACGGTACATAAGTTCATTTAAATGTTTCACTCAACTGGGACAAAAAGTAAAGAATATACTAATTTAATCTGCCTATGACACAATCAGTGAAGAACTGTCAAAAGACACAATACAGCCAGAAAACTTTAGAAAACAAAGAGAAAAGCTTAATGGTTTTTGAAAAAAAGTGCATTTAGAGAGATATACATCTAGAATATGATGTTGAAAACACATTTGGAAATTAAGATTGGTGGGTGCATATTCAGAGATACAGCTGAAAAGGAAATGCAATATTGGTCTGAAAAAAATCCAAGAACTGGATTAGATAAGGAGGACTTCCAGTGTACTATTAAGACATTGAATTTCACAAACTGCATTGACAGAATGGTATGAACTGAATTCAGGGAGAGGTTAGGTGAAGACTCCATCACTGACCCACATGATACTACTTCTACAAATTATTACTGCAATGCATTTTAGATCTATGTAATACAGCTGGTTTAACTTAGAATGCTTATAGATATATCTCACAATCTCTAAAATGTAATCCTCTACTTGTTTCTCCTCAGCTTAAGAAATCTTTTGTCCTGATGTTCCAGAGTCAATGGTTCCAGGCAGAACTACAT
The DNA here is from genome assembly GCF_964273445.1 of Streptopelia decaocto. Taxonomy (NCBI): domain Eukaryota; kingdom Metazoa; phylum Chordata; class Aves; order Columbiformes; family Columbidae; genus Streptopelia; species Streptopelia decaocto. The sequence goes on along the minus strand of NC_138661.1, from coordinate 42,563,800 downwards.
TGATAAATCATAAATAACAACAGCTATAACTGTAGGAAAAGGAACTGCAAAGTGAATAAAGCCTGGAGATCAGTCATTTCAGCTAAGGCTATTTCACTGCAGAATGAACTTCCACAGAATACTGTCTTAAAATCCATACCTTAATTATCTTTAGGACATGCTATAAAACCTTACCGATTCATAAGAACTTTCCTACAATAACATGGTATAAAGATCTGATTTGGTTTTAATAACATAAAGGGAAGGGGAAAAGATTCTGACATTTGCTGTGATAATTTCTGTACTTTTCTATGTATGTCACTAAAAAGAGACTGACTAAGCTACAAATGGAGATAGTGCAACAGCTTACAAGGGAGAGAGTGAAAAAAGAGGGAGGAATTTAATATAAAAAGTTACATGTGGAAGCATTAGAATGACACTAGCAAAGGAAAGGGGTTTGGAACCTCAGGAAAGTCATCTTGTCAGGAAAATGCATTAAAGTAGAATCTTTCAAAAAAGATCTGGGAGAATGCTGGTCCTTCTAGCTCTTCTCAATCTGCAAGCTACATGAATCATATGGATAGGGCATTTGTTTAATTTCTGTATGCAATCCAGCCTTCCTGGTGAACTCAACAAGAACTAGTCAGGGAGACAGAGATTGTGTGCATGCTGTGGTAAGCCTTCCTTCCACAAGCTCCAAACGTAGTTAGACTTCCAGTTTCCTAATTTGACCACGCAAAGAGGCAGCCATTGTGCAACATGATGAATGTGAAAAAAACAAGGTAGGTTTAGAAGATGATTTTATTTCAATATAAGCAGTAACAGTACTTTTTGTCTGAAGGGGCAGTAAGAATCTGCAAAAAAGATCTTAAACCAATACAGTCCAACATGCTTTCTGCAGCAGTTTTATGCTTCAGTGGTGTCTGCATCTAAATAAAACAACAATAAGCCCTCAGTGGAAGGAAAAGATCCTCTGTCTGGTGTTGAACCATTCCAGGGCTATATCTAAGGTATCAAACAGCAGCTGTCTTTGCTGGAAGCAATTTTAAATCGAAGGGGGGGAAAAAAAAGGCTGTTGAAAAGCACCAAAGAAAGCTGGGTCTCTAGAAAAAAAGTGCCAATGGTCCTGACTGAGCTTTCTGTTCACTTCTCAATGCATCAGGCCTGGAACAAGTTTCTCAGTGCAAAATTTCTCTAATTGGCTGGAAAGCATTTAAGGAAAAATCTTTTTAATTAAAAACAGAGAACCAACAAGACATGAAAGCCATGGGGGCTGGGAGAGGCATATGTTGACCTTATGAAGCTTCACAGCAGAACTCTGCAGGGGCTGTTTAAACTGAGAAAGCACAGTTTTAATTAAAGAGTCCTGAGGAACAGACAATTCAAAAGAGCAGGTCAGCTAGATTCCAAGAGGTCAATTTAAGCATAAGCAGAGGGAAAACAAGACTTCTGGTCATTTTGCCTTCCTCTGAGAGAAATCTGTTGCTAACTGAGCATTATGTTCTGTGCTTCTCAACACACAAGCTAGCTGTCCTCTGACCACTCTGTGGGTGTTGTGCATCATTGGAAAGTGTTTAAGGGAGGGAAGAAATTTTGTGAAGTCCACCCCAGTTTCTTTACAATGGATCACATTCTAAAATAAACCTATCTTTTTTTCCCCAATGCATAAAATCCCAGATATTCTTACACATACTTGAAAATAGAACACTGCATCTTGCTAATCTTCTAAAAACAGTAGGAAATCCTGTAAAAAAGCAGATCCAGCATATCACCAAACAAAATCCTCTTAAAAAACAACAAACCAACCAAAACACAAAACCAAACAAAACCACAAAACAAAAAAACACCCAGCACTTTCACTTTACTTTTTGAAGTGTGTTATGTTACTATTACATTTAGTGAAGCTAGCCATTTTCCCTTCCTATTTGGAGACAAAAAGAAAAATAAATCTATGAAGGACATCGTAACTAGCACCCATCAAGTAGCAGAGCTAACACAGAAAAATGTAACATAAAAGCTGCCACATTTCTCCATGAGGAACCACTTTCCAGTAATTCAAAAGGATAAGGAATTAAGTATAAAAGTAATATCCACGGTAATTTCCCAAGAGAAACAGTAATGTTAGTGCACTTCAATTAACGTATACATGGTTCTGTACATACACAGGTTATTATATTTAACTACTGCTTCTTTTCAGACAGATTTCTCCCATATTGGTTTTTTGAGAACTCATGGCTAGATGTATCTGCTTGGGTGAGCCAGCCACATATTCCAAATCAAGACTGACAGACAAAGCAGTAAATTTCCCTGCATCAAGGAGGAGCAACTAGCAGCCATTTTAAACAATCAGTTCACTCATTTGTGAGAAACTATCTTCTTTTCTAAACTAAACACTCAGAAGTGGAAAGGTGGGGGGTTTTGTTTGGGGTTTTTTGAGTTCATGTAAGCTTGGAAATTGCATCATCTTACATCTTTAATTTTATTCTCCCTTGCTTCCTCCACACAGATGTGAGCTTTGATGCAAGTTCTCATTTATTACATTGACCTACATCCTCACAGAGCTGGCTTTTAAACAGTTTATCAGGGATACCCTTCACAGATGGACAAAACTAAGAAAAAGCCACCACTCACTCCTAAAATAGAAATTCACATCTGGAATGAAACAAAGTAAATGAGAGGAGAAAATGGCAGAAAACACTTTTATGGTAAAGGAATAAATAAGAATAATAATGTCCTGGGAGACATGGAAGTTAGTGAATATAATACTTCTGACAAAGGAACACAAAAGATGCCTTCATAGTTCTTCACAGACATAAATCAATGACAATGCTGAAGCACAGAGCAATCCCTGCGCAGAAACAAACACAGGAGAGAAAACAGGGACAGAGTAGAATCTTGCTATAGAAGACAAAGGGCATATTTTCACCCTTTTCTGCACAAAGAAATGTTGAAATAAAACAGGCATTTGATGAATAACTCTCCATGCACCAGAAAAATATAAATTGAACTCTCTTAAGGCCACAACCAGAGCACAATTAACATCCACCTGAGCTTTCGTTCCTATGCTCCCTCTTCCCCCTCAAAGTACCTTGGTGATTACATTCTCTTCCACAACCTTTTCCATATTCACATAAAACTGCTAAAAGTAAAAGAGAAGGGAAATATTATGTACCTAAAAACTTTGGTTCTTTCCACCAAATCTAGGTGCCCATCATCTGGCCGAAGTTTGACGCTAGACAGAGGAAGCCTGATGAAAACCTGCATTGAAAGTACAGCGATGGGTACTTTCCATCAAGTAGCTCCTTCTCAGTTTGTCAACAAGGTTCACCACTGACAGCTGCAGTTCTGGTGGATGACTTCTTCACTATCATCTCTAACTCTCCTGCAGAAACATGTTCTAGGAGTCTACACTTTATCTTCCCTGACTATGACCTGACCTCAAACCAGGTATGTCCTCACTGCATACTGGTTAGATTAGTACCATACAATTTACCTGAAATCTTAAAAATATTTTTGCTGAAGTAATATGTATAATTTAGAATGTAACAAAGTACCTATAACTGGGAAGAAGGCGCTACAGACAGAGTACTCAGTTACCTCAGATTAGAAATTTGGTCATGTTTAGCTATGATTGTCCAATTTCTAGGGATCTAAATGACATATTTCAAAAAAAGTCACAACATTATTCATAGTCTTGCAAACTCTGTTCATCATGAGTGGAAGTATTGCAAAGGTTAGCCAGAAGGTGAGGTTTTATCTATATTTAAATATCTAGTCTTCCCTTCAACTGAAGTGATGCTGAATAGCCTGGAACAAGGGAGACTTATGGTAAAAACAAAACAAAACAAAACAATCAAAAAAAACCCCAAACAAAAACAAAAAAACACAAGCAAAAATCTATATTTTTACAGCAACATTCAGTCTCTTTACTTAAAATATTAAATTAAAACAAAACATAATTTTAGTTGCATATAGTTACATGAGTTTATTTTGAACTCTGGCCAGTTCTGTAATACCCAAGTGCTGTATAAGAATAGGTAGACAAGATGATACAGTGCTGAAGAGTTATTTTGGCATTGGAGCTTTTTCCTTGTGGGTAGGGTTGGGAAAGAGGTCACACAGTTGTCAGTGGTCCTCCTTCCTCAGCCATCAAGCTCCTGCAACATCATCTAGGACAGGGGTGTCAAACTCCTTTTCACCAGGGGCCACATCAGGCTCACAGTTGCTTTCAAAGGGCAAATTTTAGGACTGTATAAATGTATGATTAGTCTGCTACCCTGCTCCCATCCAGTGACCCCCAGCACTCTCTTTTTTCCCTCTATCCATCCCTATGCACAGGCCCACAAATGTCCTCCCTCTGATCTCTTGTTGCTTGATGTGCTGTTCTGTAAGGATGCAGAACTGCCAACAAGGTGCTCCTATGCTACTTTACGCTGTGAGCATTTTTTTAAATATTCCACAGGCAACTGTGATGCGGTCTTCCCATTAAAAATGTTAGAAAATTAGGACACAGTGTGAGGTGTCAGTATTCGTACTGCATTAATAGCCTGGCTAAGGATTTCAATGTCAAGGTAACAGGACAGCAGGAGATGCTGAAATACTTGCCTCCATTTTTCCCCACTGTTCGGAAACATCTCCAGAAGGTCCGAAGAAAAGATGCCCTGTTATGAGGAGTAGCTTGGACAAAGCTGAATTCACGGAACAAGATGTGTGTTCCTTGGCGCACGCTGTTAAAACTGTGGAGATAAAATCAAAACAAGAGAACGTTAGAAAGCTGAACCGATAAGAATGTTCTGGGGCCAGCTCAAACAGTAGCAAGAAAACCGCTGGCAGTTACATTTTGTGAAACCAAATCTCCAAAGCTTATACCCATCTGTTCCCTAGAGAGAAGACTGTTTGCAAAAACCACACATTGGAACTTAATTATAGGAATTAGAGGTCTGTGAAAGTAAAATTCATTCTAAAGAAACCCAGCAAGGGGTGTCCAAGAGCCACTTATTTGAAACCAATCCATTGGAAAATGGCTGGCCAAGAGTAAGAGTTGTTTATCTGCCCAGAAGGTGCCCTTTCTTTTAGTACCATTTGAACTTCACTGCTATTTTTATCACAGTACTGACACTTGACTATCTTGGATATATAAAATCTACTTTCATGAAAAGCAGATTGACACTTCACTAAATGACACCTTGCACTTTTGAAAACAGTAACTGGACATGATGATGGATAGTCAATTTGATGTTCGCAATCTTGTATTTTAGTGCAGATTTCTCATATATGAGTCGTAAGCACTTTAGGCTAACTTACTATAGTAAACATTTGTCTTTAAAAGGTTTCTCTGAAGGGTAAGCAGCTCTCCTTTGGGCACGGTAAAGCTCAACATGCAAGAACAATAGAAATGCAAATACAAACATTATATACCAAAAGGTATAATGACATGGTTGCCTCAAAAGACAGATTTTGTGCATTTCACTCCGAATTGTGCAAGCGGGACAAAGCTTCCACGCACTCCAGAGAGATCATTAAAAACATTCACTTGGGACAGCAGCTTAACTCTCCCACATGGGAGAGAATTAATGAAAAGATACAAATTTACTTTCATCCCAGCAGAATCTCTCCATAGGCAGCATCTCCACAACAGACAAAATCCAGTGGTCAGTGTGAGACCTCTCAGTTTGCAACTTTAAATAGCTTAAATCACTTTATCCTTCAGAGTATATAGAAAATGGTCTCACATTTGAAAGAGAATTATACCAGAGTAAAGCAAAATTAAAAAGTCGTGTAACAACTGGTGCGTGTGTCAAGTCAATTCAATTTTTCAGAAAAGAACCAAAATTTCTGTTTCGTATTGTCCTGGTTCTCAAAGACATGCCAGTAAATGGAAGTAAACGGAATTTTTTGTCACATATTGAAACACAGGTACAGAACACTGTTTCTGGCCCTCCTACCCAGAAGGAAAGGCAACTCAAAATAAGTACAACCACCTTATGATTAAGAAGCACTCATGACTCTTGAATTAGGAATACTCTTTCTGTAAATATCATGGAGAAATATATTATTTCACATTTTTTAAACCTTATTAATGCACCAGTGCTGTACAAATTAGAGGAAAGCTCAGCCATTGTCCCAAGAGATTAAGGTAAATAAATAAATCATGTGCCTGATCAAAATATGGCAAAATTACAGGAAAGGGCTCCCATGACTATCATTGTAGGTAAAGAGCAATCATTACAAAGTGGGAATGAGTTCAGGGTAGGGGAAAGTAACTTGCAGAAAGTCCCGCAACATGCCTGTGACAAAGCTAGAAATGGGATTTCAGATCTCATCCCAAACCACAGCCTGTAAGACTTTTTTCATTTCTGATTTGCATTGTTTTGCTGATGATTTGACAGGCTGATGGAGAAAAGAGGGATACAAATGAAAAATAAGGAACTTGGTCTAACAGGAGAAGGCAGCTTTCAGGAAGATGACACACCTAAGGGAGACATTTAGGAAGAAAAAGAAGATGAAGGCACAACGGTGCAACTAAATGTACAAAATTATGTTGCTCGGAACAATGCACATACAACGTCTGGAAGCAGATCTTGGCACAAGTGTAATGGAAAGGTCCAGACATGAAGCTAAAAAATTAATTCACAGCAGACAGCCCTACTGTATTACTCCTTAGTTCTAGTAAGTGAAAACTCAAGTCACATTTTCAGCATGGGATGGCTCCAAACCTAGGAGGCAGAAGGCTATGATATCATTTGTTGTTGCTTACTCAGTTAAGAGAGTGGGTGGATATGTTGGAACATTAGCACACCTGGATCTGCTGACAGACAAGTGCTGCCAGCTAGTTGAGTAAAAGAGGCACAATATTTCTTTCATTCCTCATTTCTTGCAATAAGATTTTGTTTAGCTGTACAAGGGAAGGATTTTTCCAAAGCTCAGGTCTGCAAGCATGGGAGTCAGAATTTTGTCCCAGTTAAGATGCTGCAATTCAGAGACCCTAAGTTACAAATACCTTTTTATAAGTTGTAAAAGTTGAGCTCGAAGCAGCCAGCCCATGGTGGAGCTCTCCAGTCAGCAGCCCAATGACAAAGCAACAGATCTATTCTCACACAGGGTCAAGATCACTACGAGAGACAGGAACACTATACATTTTGAACAAGCTGTACATTTTGAAATTCCTTTATCAAAGGTAAGATGGGCAGTACAAAAATAACTTAACAACTGCCCAGAAGTGAAGTTACCATTAATGTGTCAAGTAGTACCGGCTTGCAGGTAAACCCTTCTGGAAGAAAAAGAAATGATGACAACTCAAAGTTGTTGCAGGTATTCCAACAGCAGGTAGGGAATATGACCAACATGTTAGCTATGATTTTTGTATACATGTGAACAGATGTCTTTTCCAGTTTCTTTTGAGCATGGAAATAAAACAAGCTGCAGACTCAGAGGAATGGCTTAAGCAAAGCAACAAACTTGGCTCAAACATTCTCAGCAAGAATAACAGCTGCTCAGATTCTTTCCTTAGAATTGTTCAGTCTTCCCTCTATCTGCTCTTCTCTCACCAAGCAGCCATATCCTTAGCAAAGTTAGCTAACCAGAGCTTATCAGCACATTTGTAGGAGAAAGAGTTATGAACAAACCTGGGTATCTCAACAAGGTATTAGTTTGTCCTCGATCATTTAGAAATCATTTGTGAACCTAGAAGCAGAACCAGGGAAAATAATTTTTCACTTCTCTGGTTAACTACTTCTTTCTCCCTTTTATGCATTTTGTGTAGCAATCTGCAAGAGATTCCTTCAAGAATAAAGCTTTCAACAACTCCACAAATCTCCAAGCCTCCTATTGCAAACCTAATGGTTGTCCTGGCCATCTACATTACTGGTAAATGGAACAGTCAAATTAGAACATTAACAAAAGTTACTAATTATGTTATTTTTTTTGTCTTGCTGAAACTGAGACTAGAAATTTAACTAAATGTTCATTAGTTAACACGAGCTCCCTGCAAACACTCGTATTTCACACAAGAATTGTTACGCAACTGGATACAACATTAAAAGAAAGCTTTTCCCATTCACTTGTGAGAATATTCTGGAGAAAGATGAGAGAAAAATAAAGCAAGGTTCTCACTCGATGAGAAGATCTAAAGAAATTTTGCAGTAGGGACTTCAAGATCCTGAATTTCACTCCTTTCCCTTACATGCCGCACAGCAGCCAAACCACAGAACAGGATCTCTTCCAACGCCACTGCTGAGAAAGCTGCATCTTGCAGCACACCCAGTCTACGCTTGTGGGATGGCGTGTACACGTGAGAGGAAAAAAAAGGTTTTGGGAGGAGACTGTGATAAAACAGCCCCGGCTCTCAGAAATGGCTGTGCTGGGAACTCTAGCACTCAGGTGCTGCTTCTCTGAACAGAGCTGCTTTCAGTACGGCTTTGTCTTTTGTGTAATTACATTTCGGCAACTTGCCAGAATTCAGAAACTTTCAAGCACTCTTTTCAAACCTTTGGACTTCTAAATAGATTGTAAAAGTCCCAGGATGCTATGGTAACATCCCAATTGAAACCCACTACAGCAGCGAGCCTCGGCCTGCTGAACTCAGGCAAAGCCAAACGCACAATGCAGTGAGAGCCCCAAGTCCCTGAGAAGGACAGAAGAGCTTGCCAGGACCCTGCTGTCCCCCTAGCAGGTGCCACCTCTGGTTACCATGCAAAGAGCTGAATGAGTTCACAGGACCCTTCCTCTACTAAATGAAAAACAAGGAACAAGGACCGTTATTCCTTAACTTCCAGCATTACTGCTTGCATTTTGCATCGAGAGCATGATGAAAAAATATGTACTTTGAAGGCTTACGCTGCTTCTCCAGCATGAACAATTTCCCCCCCCCACACTACTTCTCTTCCCAATTACACAGGTGTCTAAGTCACTAAAAGAGAACTGTCTTAAGCAAAAATAAGGTAGTGTCAAATGCTTAGTTGCCATTGGATGCTATGTATAGACTGAAACATCTGTAGAGAGAAACACTGCAGAGGACCTGATGTCAACATTATAGGTGTCCTAGGGTTCGTTTTTTCTTGAAACACCCTCTGGACTAGCTCTAGTCTGGTCCCAGGGGCTGAATGCTCATTTGCAGTTGGAACACATCTTCCAGTTTAGTTTCATCTGAAAGAAACCCAGGTCACAAGCTCCAAGACTTCTTCATGGTGTGAACCAAAGCACAGTAAGTGGGGATAATCAGGAGTATTAGGATTAGAGACTACGGTACAATGGGTAACAAAGAACTAGTTCTAGCAATAGAAAATACTGGAATTCAAAAGGCTTTTAAACCCAGGCAATTTCTGTTGTTAAATAACTCATACAGACACAAAGCATCCCCAAGCGACTAATCACACTCACCCCAGGGCTATGCTCTGAAATAGCAAAGTGAGGTTTACCTTGCCTAGAACAAGCCCTGAGCAGGAACACTTAAAACTGCAGGCACCATTGGGAAAACAATCCAAGTTTCACTACTATGACGAAGTATAGTTTAATTTAAGAGTATTCTATTCTTCACCTATTGGTTTAAGTGTACTACACTACTTACAATGTTTGAGACCAAACATTGGATTGTTTCTTTAGCTATCCCTCTTGGATGGTAGCACAGGAGCATTAGCGTTCCTCAATTCAAAATTGCTGTATCAAGTGCTTTTCAAAATTCCACAGATACTAACATTTGGGACAATGACATGAACCTCAAGGAAATCACCATCTTCCTCTAACGAAATTAGCAGTGCCTTTTAGGCACTTCCTCTGAAATACATTAGCAGTGTTAAGACGAAACAGATGCTGAAAGTTATTCCTGATGACTGGCTTTAAGGAAAAATTCTTTTTTAACAATCAGGCAGATAGGAAATAATTAACACTCAACGTTTTGACAAGACTAGGGGATGTAACACTGAAAACACAGAGACTGGCTTTTTTTAGATACTTTCTGTCTCACCCACTCAAGTCTATTTCAGTTGAGGGGTGTGGAAAGAGGGAAAGCAGTGACACAAATTTTAGTGATTTGGTTTTAGGCATCTTGGTACAGGTTTGGGAATTTCTGTATTCATGGCAGAGTTAATACAGGTGGTACAGATATTATTCCAAGTACTGTTTGAAAGGAAATGAACGACAGCATCTGCGACACAGCTCAAAGTAGGCAGCAAACAAGCTTTCTTATGTTGCTTTGTAGCAAGTCAAACCCTCTGAGACCAGTCTGCAGATTCTGGAGAGGGAAAGGATTAAAGGAGTTGCTGTGCTTGCTCTTTATTACCCGGAATCCCTTTATCTTTTTTAGAGTCCCTCTCCCTTGTTTTTTCCTATGCTAGGTCAGTAATTTAACACCTTGAAGCTTTCAAATCAAAAGTTAAAATGACCTTACTGTGTTGAATTATTAGCCCAGGATTTAAAAAAAAAGGGGGGAGGGGGGGTGGAGGGGGGAATCTCTAAAAACAGGCCTTTTGATCAGAGCAGCATCCTGCAGTTTGCTGTAACTCAAGCTGGCCATTCTTATATAGTAGGAATTAAGGACTCCCCCTGCTAGGCAGGGCCCTATTAAAACACAATAGCTGTCTGAAAAGGGTAAGCAAGCTGATATGGATATAATAGGCCACATATTGGGGCCCCTTTCTACTCTGAAATAAAGCTGCTTCTTAGAGTTATGAGCTGGGAAACCTAGTATTCAGGAAGATGGGAAAGGGTGTACAATGGAAGATGGTAAACAGCCCTGCAGAAGCCCTCCAAGGTGGTTAAGGGAAAAGCAAAGAAGCCATCGGAGATAGAATCGGTCACCCTGGAGTAGCTCTTTCAGTGTGATCAGGTGCTGTTTCAGACCACGTGGTGTTTCAGTGAGTCTGGAAAGGTCTTGCTGGTATAAACAGAAACTTAGTTTTTACAGTAGAAAACACAGTGAGTTGTACACCACAGAGACAGCTGCATGAGTAACACTACAAATAGTTTTATGGAGATCATTGCAAGTTGCTACCTAGCTTCCCAGAAAAAAAGCCTTGCCCTTTTCCCTCCAAATATTAAAAAAAACAAACCAAAAATAGATCTCCAGAATTATAACTACACAAAGAAAGATGCTAATTCTCTAGCTAATGTAGTTAGTATTTGTTCAAACTGGTCCAACCAAACATTTGGGGGCAAGAAGAAAATTCCTTATTGAACTGCTCTATAACCTTCTATATGCTGAGGGTACGGTAGATTCAAGTTCTCAATAAGCTTTATTATCAAACAACCATGATCTCCATTCTTTGATTTCCTTTATTAACCAACAGATGTACTTTTGCCCTCCCTGTCATGCTGTGAAATTCATTCACTTGCTGCAAGACACCACAAAAATCATGCAGTGAACCTGTGGCAAGGGCAAGAGGATGTCTCAAAGAAGAGAATCTCTATTAAAAATACCAGCAACACAAAGTAGTGTTCAGATTTCCTCTAGTCTAACAACTCTGGAAGTAGCTGTGGAACTCACATTGGCTGGAGATAGATTTTGATACCAAAATGTCAATGTCAACTGAAGGCGTAATATGAATTTGAAAATTACTGAATAACTGCACTCACCTTGTGCTGCTGAGATCAAAGCATAATGCCAATGAACACAAACTGGCTTCTCCGTTTGGCTGAGGCCAAAGTACAAGCACAAGTAAGGGCCTGCTTGCTCCATTCTGCACGTAGTCTCCTGTATCTCTTTAGACAGTTTCATGTTTTATAAATTAGACTTCTAATTCTTTTAAAAGGTAGCAGCACAATCATGTTATGACTGTGATGATCCAGGAACTACCAAAATACAACTTACTGACTCTTCCAAAGAGATTCAATACTCGTGCCATGCATTCAGCTCCCCTATTTGCTCTTTTCAGTCTTAGTTAGATTGGAAAATTTCAGAAGAAGAAAAAAATTACGACTAACATTTTTGCACCTACTCAGTTGCATTGCCAAGAACTATAGCACATCAAAGACTGAGCAGATTCCAGTATTTCCATCACAGCAACAAATGAACCTTGCCAGAATTCCTTAATATAGATGAAGCTTCATCATTTGACATTAACACTAACTCTGCATTCAGAGATTGCTTAGCTAAACCACTTTGTGCTCACTACAACTGTCTGGCTACAGTGTTGACCAGCTACAGTTTGCCTCATTTATTTGAACATACACAATAGGATTAACTTTGCAGGACAGGAGGTTACTGCAAGTTTCTAATGCTAATGTATTCTGGAATCTGTCTGGTTTCAATGCTACACAGCATAGGAAGCCTCAGGTTCTCTGAAGATTTCTAGAAACTAGACTTCTTTGTTGTTGTTAGTTTTGTTTGTTTGATTTGTTAAGGAAAGGAAGATAAACCAAGTTTGAAAAATGCATTTTTCAGGCAAGCTATGAGACTTTCGGCAATTTGCTCTTCATGAGGATGCAAAGACAGTTAAGGGATTTTATCCTGTAAAGGATAAGGAATCCTATTATGGGATCTCATCACATCTCATTGCTGCAGGCATTTGCTGATTTTTACAGCTTGGCATATCCAATTTAGGAGAAATTTTACATTTGTTGGCCTTGACCACATCGGAACACATGTATTCCTAGCAAGGCAATTAGAAATGCTCCTCAAGATTTTCTGTGACACCACAACATTTTATAGCCTAAGAATGAATACAAAACTCGTTCCAACACCACAAAACTACAAAAACAACAACAAAACCCCCAAAAAAAACCCCTACACACCAACCTCAATCCTGATCCATCTTAAAGATCTTTCTGGGAAAAATAAAGTGTTCCTCAAGCTTACACTACTTTATTCCAATTTAATACAAAATCTTATAAGCTCAGATAGATGGAAGCCAAGAACTCCTCTGAAACTGACCTCCTGTGTGCATATATAAAAGTAGTCTAGACTCATGCCAAAATGCTACATTAAAACCAGAACTAAACCATATGAGTTCGTAACACAGAGAAAGGCACAGTCATTGATGAAGCTATCATGTATTCAACAGTGGTTCTCTTACAGCTTGAGACAGCAAAAACTTTATGGGACAAAACACTATGTTCAAAAAAAAAATCCTAACAGAAAAAGATAAAACTACGCTTTGTGAATTGCAAAAATAATAAAAAACCACACACATTATAAGAGAAAAATACCAATGGGTGCCAAACTTCCTATGCTATCATGTTTCATCTAAGCCGTTTTTTGTCTAGTGCATTTCTACTGAATTCCAGGTGCCGATTTCACATTACTGAAACAGTTTTCTTCAAAACATTTACAGAAGCTGCAGGAAATCCAATCCTTACAACATGTGACCAAGCATGAAAAGAGATTACTGCTTTATATACACATTGCAAATTGTATGCAAAAGACTGTAAATACTCCCACCACATCTGTTGTGGATATGTCACTATTTATATTTCTCATTTTTTCCTATATATTCCATCACAATGACTCAGCAAACACAGCTGAGTGGTCTTCCAGAATGATGGAGAAAAATGCTTGTCAAACAGTGATCTCAGCATTGAATATCTATTTTGCTTTAGGTGAGCTCTATGGCAGACCTTTCCTCAGTGGAAGACAAATGATATAAGATTGCCACAGTTCACCAATTCTGATGTGAGGGCCCTTTGACTTCTGAAGAATACAAACTGAAACAGAGCAGAGATTTGTGATCACAAATGCAAGAATACGGAGGAGGAACTAATGGTCCAATACCATACATATTAAAAACAAGTGGACTGTTGGAGAAAATAAACAAGGACTTTGAGGCATCCCCAAAAGGATATGATGAGCACTACAAAATACTCAACTGATGGAATGAGTTATGGCAAAATAGCCATGAAGAGCACACATACAGAAGGTTCCTTAAAGATGTTATTAGGAACAGCAATGACATGCATATCTATTTTGTTGTACTGCCAAATGCAGACAGTGGGATGGACTGGGGAGTAGGAAAACTGTACCACAAATGCACATAATTGAGGAAAAATTACTTCTCTATTACCTTCTAACCTAGATCAGAGAGATAAATTTTCAGTAAACCATAGGGTTTTGTCCTTTTCCCTCTCCTTAAATTATCCAGACTTGTTTAAAGAATAAATTTACCCATTTGAAGTGTGTCACAAAGGCTGATTTTAAATTCCAGCTACGATCATGTGTACATCTCTGAATTTGTACTAGTAACATCAACAACTGTGATGCAATAAAAAAACTGGAAGCATAAACAGAATTATGCTAGAGTTATGAATTAAAACTAGACACAGGATAGTATATCCAACTCTAGCCCAGAGAAACAGCACAAACACAGTTAACTCAGACACATACAGTCCTAACACACCTGCCATTTGCCAAGTTTCTGGACTTTGGCTTTTGGAGAATTTAAAATGTCTGTTTTTCAGTTTTATTATCTATGAACACTGCCTATATTCAACTGGCTTTAACTATCATTAAAGGAAGCTCAGCTTCATGGCAAATGTGTTGCATTTCAACATTTAAGGCTGTAAGAAGGAATACTTATATACCTGACTACATAAGGTCTCCATAAGGTAGCTGGTCTGCTTCTGCTGCAACTATTCTGACAAAGACCACAAAATAAATAATTTCCGTGACATAAAGGAATAGGAAAGAAGTGGGCAAAGGCTGCACTGCTATGTCAGTGAATACATAACTGAAGCATCATAATCTGACCACACTGCATATAATAAAAGTTGTGATTATGTTTCCTCAAATAGCAAGAACAGAGTGCAGCTCAAGTCAGTGTGTAAGTAAAGTGAAGGGTTATCTACAGACAACTACCCCATGCTGACAAGGTGCTGATATAAAATGCTAACATTCATATGCTATGGCAAGTTCTCTAGATTTTTGTGTCAATGAAACAGTACTGTAGGTTTCCTGAATGGAATATCTTATTGCACATAGCATCAACAGTAAACATTGTCTTTCATGTCCACTTCTATGTTGCTCCTTTAGCTACAAGCCTCCTGAGATTGTCTTGCCTACCAAAAAGCTTTTTTACCTTCCCCCACCTCGTATTTCTTTGCAAGGATTTGGATTCATCTGAGTACTCACACACCTGTAAGACTCTCAAATATATGCAAAGAATACACTACATTTTCTAATATATTAGTAACATGTACAAACTACAGTGGGAATCAGTGTGTTATTCCCATTAATATATGCATTTTTTCCGGCTGTTTACTCAATAGCAGTAATCCCAATCGGCGTGTTTGTCAGGCTAGGACTTGTTGCAATGTTTGTTACAAAGAAACAACTCTGGGAAAATCAGGAATTGGTAGATCCTGCGTGTTACATGAAGATACAAAAACCATTTCTGCTGTCAAGCAATTCTGTAATAAAAACATCACACTTCGGGTAGCAGATCTGCAGGTTCTCCACGAAATTAATGTAATTTTAATCACACATAAACTAAGTCATCCACACCCCCCCAGAATCTTCCATAGGTCTCATACAAAATGGGTATCCCATGCACAGTGGACTGGGGGTATTGAAATCTCATTTCTAATATGGTTGGAGAAATTTAGATTACAAGGAAGAGACTGCC
This sequence comes from Streptopelia decaocto, assembly GCF_964273445.1. Lineage (NCBI taxonomy): Eukaryota > Metazoa > Chordata > Aves > Columbiformes > Columbidae > Streptopelia > Streptopelia decaocto. Next base: position 42,548,273 of record NC_138661.1, on the reverse strand, counting down.
ATTCTGACAACTCTTCTCTGTAGAGGTAAGACAGAAAAGCTTTGTGTCCATTAGCAACACTCTAAGTGGAGAAATATGCAACTATTATAGTTTCCACTGAAAGATTTATCAACAAATGCAGTCCTGCAAATCCATCTACTCTGTGGAGAGAGACTTTGAAAATGCCTTTCTCATAGCAACTTATTCACATTACCTGCCAAATCTACTCCTCAGAGCTTCTGGCATGAGTGCTGAGCCTGAGTGCATGTATTAATTCTCCTTCCACTGATAACTGAAGAGCAAAGAAGAGGCAGACAGCACTCTTATGCAGTGCCCTAGGGATCAAGGAATCCCAAGTAAGAGCTTGTCAGGAACCATCAAGCACATTATCCCAGCTGAGATTTTCAGCCCAAAGGGCTACTTCACAGCTAGGTCACTGACAGCAGCAGCTTCATCCCAACTGCATGGCTCAGTGCAGTCTTGCATTGAGTGTAATCATTTTGTCTTTTTCGCTCCAGATCAGAATCCTGAGAGTATTTGAGGAACACATAAAATACTACTTTTGCAATTGCTCATAAGATTATATCAGAGACAATATCAGCATTTTCTGTAAGAACCTGAAAGTATTGTTACCTCTGAGAGGCCACTGAGTTGCTCAAAACCAATACAAACAGAACTAACACTAAAAAAAAAACCCAAACCAAACACTCCTCCCCCAAACAGTCTTGCTGAGAAATCCTACAGAATTACTCCACCTCTCCGACAGGGAATCTGGCACGACTTGTCAAAGCCCTAAGGACCTTCTCACTACTGCTTTTGCTGTTTATACTACAATTGTACAAAGCACAGAGACAACATTCTACAATGCTAGATGCTGTAAAGCACATGCAGTACAATATCATTTCTGTCTTGAAGAACTTACACTATCCTTGAGAACAAGACAGAACAAGTTACTGTGAAAAGGGGAAAGATGCAGAGCAGATGACAGCAAGATGATGTCAATGATAAGGTCTACATACACAGAGATTAAAAAAAAATTGATGGATCTAAGCTAGGTCTAAGAATCTCTCCCCTGTATAAGCAGATAATTCAGCTTATTTCCAGTTGCCAATTAAGGTTGTGTTCAGTAGTGGCTTATTTCTCATGGGCATCCCATCTGTCCCATTCCTGGCCATTCCCCCCGCTCTAACCCTCTCAAGGGCACTGAGACCATTTTAAAAAGGAGGACATTGCTGACTCTGCAGACTTATTTAGGTAGCGTGGGATAGCAGTAGAGGGTTGAACAAGCCAAAAGTTTTTCTGATACCAAAGCCTGTGTCACTGCTATTGCCAGAGAAAGCCAGGGAGCAGTATCATATTTGTCCCTGAGGAATGAGTTGAACAAATTGTTTCAGCCAATCCGGACAACAAGAGAAAACGAGGTATTTTCATTGCTAGAAGTTGATACTTCTCACCATGATAACATCTTCCTATCCAAGGATTTCAAACTATATAGCACTGGCAGTTCGGCTACTCTGAACAAAGCAAATGTTCCTTTGTGTAAAACAGGGCTCTACACGGCACAGACCTGATATTTTGAATTGTGAGGCACACAACAGATGTAAAAGCAGTATCTGATCTCCAAGCCCCCCCAGACACACAAATCACAGACACCTTCTCAGACAAATATTATCAAACTGTCACACAAGATCCAGCAAAGGCACTTCAAGTTAGAGCCAGCAGAAACATCCTTTACAGCAAAAAAGGAGATCTCAGACATCAGTTTGCAGAGCCCACTGGAAGTAGTGATGCACCTGCAAGCTAAAAGCAAGATGTCTTTCTCAATCATGCTCCAGCTGGCAGGTGGTCAGGGAGAGATTTCACCAGAAACAAATGAAAACAACAAGTGTTTTGGGAGAAGAACACAGATTTAAAAAATGCCTTTTCCTGTGTCTCTAGTTCACTTGTGTTTGGTTTATCAAACAAACTAAAAAAATGATTGGAAGAAGAGTTTCCTGTCTGAGCTAAGTTATCACTGAGTAACATTTCTGAGCTTTCCAAAGAGTCTCAAAGAGAGTAGCATATCTACCTGTGAGCTGGAAAAAAAAGTTTCAAGCACAGGGTTAGCCCAGAAGAAATGTAAAAATTATGAGTAAGAAGTCTCTTGGTCAATTTTTTTTTACCGCTTCTTCCGGCTGAAGTGAAAAAAGCCACGCAGCCTCCCTTAAAGATCCCAGAAAATATAAAGTGGGATTCTATGCACGTTCCCTCTGCGTGATCAAATGCTTTACCATGAGGGCTCTGTTTTTCTTCAGCACAGGAAGATCAAGAAAACAGGATGATAAATAATGTATAGGAGGAACATGTCCCTTTAAGATATGTTGGCACAGAAGTTAGGCTGGAAGAAGTAAAGCAGCATTAGTGTATAATTACACAGAGGGCTTTCAAGAGTCTGCATTTCATGGAGATTCAAAAGCAGAGCAGAGATTTCTTGGGTTTGTAATGAACAAATACCGGTAGCATTTCAGCATATCTATAAAATCAAGACTAGCCCTAAGAGAGACATAATTTACTCATTTAGCTAAAAGATGTGGATTAATTGGCAGAATGGTGATTGATTCCTTTTCCTGTAAGAGTCAGGAGTGACTCAGATGAGGGGAGCCTCAAGGAACTCCCAAGACTGAAAGCAGATGTCCAGCTGATTGGGACAAATGAACAATGGAATAATACAGGAAAAAACGTATCCTTGAAGACTAAAAATATTTCAGAAGGACAACTGCAGAGATGAAGGTCAGCCCTCTGCAATCAGCAGTCCTGGTGCTAGGCTGTGCATAGCGATGAAATACATGCTCAACTTAATTTCCTAGAAACAACCAGAAACACTCATTGCCTGCAAAACACTTAATGCTTGATCCATACAGAGCTACATAACCCTGTAATTTTCATCTCTGAAACTTCACTAAGGTAAGTTAAACCCCAACAACATTTTCTTAATTACCCATAAAAATAGTTGGTATAAAGGGCACAAAGATCTGAAGTGCAATGCGTGATGGAAAGGCCATGACTGCTCTTCAGTGCTCTTCAGTATACAGCAAGAGAAGCCCATGGAACAGCACTCTATTGAAAAGTGTGCCCTTTGGGAAGAGTTTGGAGAATATCTAACACCCATCCTTGATACACCGACTTCATTATTTCTGAAAAGTTACAGAAGTCATTATTTTAATCCCATGGACACTCAAAAAAAAAAATCCGCAAAACCAAAACCAAACAAACAAACAAACCCCACCTCACTTGCTTGGGCCTACCTGCTAGCTTTCTAAACCCTGGGCTTGGTCTCTTATTTTAAGTGAGCATAAATAGGGAAAGCACAATGTGAAAAACTGGACACCCTAATACCAAGGCCCTTCATCTCAAATCATTGCAGCACACTTCAAAATGTGCACATGCCAATCCTCTCACTTAGAATAACCTAGAACAAGGAAAACACTGGGCAAGTGCACACAAACCTCCTGGAATCTCACAAGTTATCTTTGAGTTTGAAGATAATGAAAGTAAAGATAAAAATCAAGATCCGGTTTATTTGCTTGGCACAGCAATACAAAGCCAGCGTAGCCTTCAAAGCACAGCCTGAACAAATGTTGACAGTTGTTCGGATGAAAATAAATCTATTGGGCAGTGAGGGCTCACCACTAAGTTCTGAGAGCCAGAACATATGACACGTACATAATAGGAAACTTTGTATTTTGAGTCTGCCTACATCCACACTGCCAATAATTTATTCTCTACATAAAGAATCCAACACTTCAAATCTTAAGAGTTCCACAGCGCTCAAAATTACTAAACCAGTTTGTACTTTGGTACAGGGACACAGTTTGATCTGCTAAACTCCAGACACACTATAAAAGAAAAAAAAAAAAAAGGAAAAAAAGCCACTGTAGAAATTCACATCTTTCTTTGAAAATAAATGGGAAAATCATGATCTCCAGCACCTAAGTCAATCAGAGGATTGTGCTCTATCTTGATAGTTTTGTTTGTTATAATGATCTTGAATTACTATTTATTCTTTCAAAGGTAAAAGAAGAATAGGAAGTGAAAAAGAAGGTTATTATGTAACGATGAAGTTGTACTATAGAGAAGCAATGTGAGGAGTTTCAAAAGGTGTGGAAGACCTCTTTACTCACCATTTAATTTTTTCAATGTATATGATCAGAAGTTTAGAAAAGGCTCTGAGGTAACAGTTTGAAAGCAGGTGCAAAACAAATCCAATGTGGAGAGATGCCTGAATGACGATTTCACCTGGGCATTTCAGAGCCACCTTGCCTTCAATCCTGGTAAAGAAATCCCGTTGGTGGGTGGAAGTCACTGTGGTCATGCTCCTTATCTCCCTTAAGCTCTTGTTTACTGACTATTTGTTCATCTGACTAATCTCAGTATTACTTTCTGTGGAAACTCACTTATATCAGATGGAGTATCATGATTCACAGTCACATCAAGTGCATAGGTTGTACCTTCATTTGTCTCCAAAACTTACTTGCGGTGATTAATTCTCTGCAACTTAACAGTGACCACTGCAACTTGCTCAGAACATGGAAGTATACTGTTCATTGGTTTGTATAGTAAGAGTTTAATTCCTGATATTATGCATTTTTTAGCTTTGGTAGTCTACAAAGAGGGAATGCATTTTGAGAGTTTACACTACTTCATATAAATGACAACAAAAAATACCACTCTCCTTATAAAATCCATGTAGTAACAAGTATTATTTGCTTCTAAAATAGATTTCTGAGTTATTTTAAAGTCAGTATTCATTCTAGTTACACTAAGCCACAGACAAATGTTAACAATAAAACTAAACAGCTTTAATAAACTGATTCTTTTAGCAAAATTGCCTTTTTGCTGTTTTGCATGGGTCTCATAGATTTTGCAACATGGACGATTCATGCCAAGTGAAAGCTGGAAGTACTCTGTTGAGAGCAAAAGAGATAAGGTATTACCAAGAAACCATGCTTTCTTGTTATAATGCCGTCTACTTAAAAGATCCATTATATAAAGAGATGCAGCAAAATGGCCTGTATATTACCTCCTCTGCCAAGATGGTCAAAACCATGCTAGTCTTGAACTGCTTGTTACCTTATCTCAAAAAGAAAAAAAATGCAGCAAGCTTTTTAGACTTTATCTTATTTACTCATTTACCAGTGACAATCTCAGTTGTTTAAAAGTTAAAAATGTTCATGGGGTAAGAAAATGTAATGCAAGCTGTCCAATCAAGTAACTAGCAAGTTAGATCTTGTTTGGAGATTAGATGGACTCTAATGTGCAGGAAAAATTAAATTTAGTAACAAAATTTAAACAAAAAAAAAACCAAACACAAACAAACAACCAAACAGAAAAACATACAAAAACCCCTGAAACTGTTGTCAACTGAGAAAGAAAGCTATTCCTATGCTTTGAGTTCTTCTTCCACTGCTATAGTACAGAGATTGTTGTGAAATATTCTGCACACTGCTTGCTTCCTTTCCTGTTATCTTTTTCTGAGGCAAATCAAGGAAAGATTTTCAAATGGGCATCAAAAGACAGAAACATACAACCACTGCAAGCACATGCATTACCAACAGATCTTTAATGAAGCTGCCTGGAAGAGTTTTAGGCATTGTGCAAGACATCATCAAAATATACAGCAATCGGCTGAGTCAACATCAACAACACTAAAGACCAGCACACAGTTTTTCCTCTCCAAAAAATCTTTCCAAATTAGTAGGAAGAGATGACCTGTCCTAATTATTATGTTCATTACGCAGGTTATAAGGGAGGAAGAGGAATTACATTAAAGCATTTAACAGGAGAACATTCACACGAGACAAAACAGTTCATATTTGTGCTCAGAAAAAGGAAGAATGAGTGCTGCTGAAAACAGAAGCAGTCTCTGCTTTTGATACTAACAGTCCTGGTTAAGGCAAGCAGAATTTGGTTTTCTATATGCTTTTAAAAACTCTGCCCCGCAAAGTGACTGCTTCACATGAATGTCTGTAATAGGAGAGGCACTGAACTGTATGAAACCTGTGCACGTTTCTGAAACACGCTCAGGCAGCCCTTGGCTAACCCAGTGAAATCCAGCATTCACAACATAATCAGCATGTGTCCAGTTTCATTCTCCATGTACCCTGCCTGTTTCCAAAGCCCCCCTCAAGCTGGCCCTATTGGCAGTATCCTGATGTACTTACTATTCAGTGAAGAACCTGGCAATGCCATACTGACTAATATCTTCTCTGTTCTCCAGCAGCTGGCTCACTGCATCCTCCATGTACGTGAGGACATGTCTTTGAGCTGCAAATAAAAGACAGTAAGAGACAGAAATTAGAATACAAGGGGCCTGCAAAGCCCAGAGCCAGACCAACCTAGTTGTGTGCCTTACACAAGAAGCCAACAAGCATTTGCTCCCTGAGTTAAAGAGTAGAGGTTTCAGTCTCCCGGATATGGACAGTAAAATTCCTGACCTAAATCCTGTTTCCTTTCCTTGCTACACGGGGTTAGTCATTAAAAGTGCTGACCCTTTTTTAAAATCCCCCAAGATTCTGGAAGTAAAGAAAGAGAAGGAACAGTTTACTCAAGAGGAGTTCTTGATCTCTGTGCTGAGCCACAGCCATCTTTTCTATACAGACTGTCAATGCCGTACCTATGGGGCTGTTGCAGAGCTGTAGGCATTACCTGCCCTTCCCTTTTTACCAAAGCCAAATAGCTCTAAGGTTGTTCTGTAAAGCTTTTTTCCTAAAGGTGCAAATAAAAGTACATCTGCTTCCATACAAGCATTAGTGAATGCTCTTGGAGTGGCAGGTGGGGAACAGGTCTCAATGCCAAGAGAGATTTATATTGCTCAACAGTCAGTCTCAAATAACTGCCTAAACCAAACAAAAGGAAATTTCAGAAGTGGTGGATCTGCCAGTACCCAGGTACAGGATGCCACTCACTTATAAGACTTCTGAGTAGAGATAGTTTGGTACAACACAAACCATTTTGCTGCCTCTGCAGGGGGCAGACTCCGTGCGAATCAAGCATTTGCCAGGGAGGAAGCAACACAGATTTGCCACTGAACCCCTTTGATGTTTTTGGCTAGAAACCAAGCTGAAGCAACAAAGAGCCGAGCCTGAGGTGATGCGCCAGCTACCACGCAGTACGCTTTCCAAATCCACAAGTTCAACAATCAGAAGACAAGTCACAACGAACCTAGGAAAATCATTCCTAACCAACCTGGAAAGCACACAAACCCTGTTCCCAAAGCACACACCTCCATCCTAAACACATATGCTACTGCACCTTTGCAAGTAGTGTCGTGTCCTAAAAAGAGCAGGAGAAAACCCTTAGGGGATATAGGAAAGGCAAAAGCTGTTCTTGCTCCTTGCCAATCTGCTCCAGACTTGGCAGCATCACCCATCACCAGCAACTGGCCAACCTCAGACCCACATCAATATTCTTCAAACCATTGCTTAATATCCTGGTAAGCACCAAGCCCGCGCCACTTGGTACAGAGCATGGAAGTCCCTTTTATCTTAGTGTGGGGCAGGTGGACTTCAAGAGAGGCCCGGAAATGATTATTCCCAGTGGATACAGTGATTAAAAGTATGTAAGTATGAACATTGATTGCTATCAGGGGATTTCTCTGCCTAGAACATTTTTCAGGACAATGGTAAAATTGGCTAAGCACACCCTGGAAAATACTTTGCAGCTGATAGCAAAATGGTGAGCCAAAGGTTCAAAGATATTATCTGGCACTAAAAGATATAGGGCGTAGCTTTATTTAATTATTTTAATGCAAAGGAATAAACTTAATTTATGTGAGCGATTAAAGAAAAATAGCTCTGCGCACCTGTGTCCCCTGAGGGAGGAATGAGTCGTGCAGCTCAGTCACAGGCTCAAGATAACAGCAACTGGGTAACTTTATTCCAGCCCATCCTTCCTTCCCCTGTCTTCATTCTGCAGCCCATCTTCCATCTCGTGCTTAGAAACTGGCTGCTCAGGCCCCTCTTGAGCTGTCAGTGGTACCACATTAGGCAAGGGAACAGTCCACTCAGCCTGCAATAAACTTCTGCTCAATTGCAAAACCATTCTCGAAACTTTGTGGGGAACTACACACCACTCCTTTCATACAATAACCCCTATCAATGAAACATGTATTTGTTATTTTGCTTCTTTAGAGTCATTAACCTCTCCCCTTAAAAGCCTATGGGAATAGACCGGCACGGTCCCACAGCACAACGGGGCTGACCTCTGTAACAAATACCTTTGAGTCTGCTCCTGGAGAATAAATTAACTTTCAACACAGAATTTCAGACATTCCTGTCACACTTAAAAACATACACAAATATATATGGGTCGCTGTTGAATACAGCTGATAGTAAAAGGGTATTTCTGTTAAGTTTTTGCTTCATGGCCTAAGGATCCTGGCAAAGAACCTCTCTCCCTATTGCCCAGAAGGTAGGTAGAGGCGTGGGGGAGGAAGAAATTGGTGAGGGAGAAGCTGCAAGAAAACAGCATTTGCAATCCCCTTGAGAAGTTCCTCTTTTTGGCTCTCCAGCTGCTGTGCTGTTTTCCAGGTAGCACAGCTCACAGTGCCAAGGCAAATTCCAGCTCTGGCTTCCTGCTCACTGCCTGCCCAGTTCCATGAAATGGTACAAGCAATATGTTTTATAACCCAACCAACTCTACCTTACACAGAAAAGTCACAGAATAAAATTTAATTTGCAGGCAGGTCCTAGCAGGCCAGAGAGGCGAAATAAAGTGCCAGGAGTCTGGTTATAGCAAAATAGTAGCTCCATAATTTATAGAAATGGTACTTTCCATAACAAACACTGGAATCATACTAGAACATTAACTATTTATGCCAGCAGAGTTAAAAGTCTGTGAGGTCCTGTGCAAAATAAATGAGATGATTCATACATTTTAATACTTTTTGAAAATTCATGGAGATAATGGTGTATTAGTATAAATGTTGCTTATATTTTGAGGCTCACTTTGCAACAATGAGGCAGCAAGTCAAAATTAGAATGTAAAGCTCAAATGCTCACACAACTGTGCTATTAGAGCTTGCTGTCTCTACTCATTTTCTTCCTGATAGAATTCCAGTACACTGCAGCTTCCACACAGGAGGGATCACAATAGGTTATCCTCAGCATTTATTTATTTATGGCTTATTGCAACAAAGGTTCCCCCCCCAGCTTGTACAAAACCTTCAAAGTTAATGGTTCATGCTTAAGTCTTCCCTGAAATCCCATGCAATTACCCCAAAGAGTAAGCAAGTGTGCCTGCCACACTCATTTGGTAAGCACTATGCTTTGTTGTCAGTTTTAAAAACTACCAGGCAGCTTTGACAGATCTGACAGCGCAAGTTCACAGAAGAGCCTTCCGGCAACCCATGACCTGAAGGTAAGTAGATACCCTTGCACAGAATATCTTAATTCTTACAACTGAACCACTAATAATGATGTTACACTTAGAGCCTCTGTCCAATCGGTAGCAAAATGTACAGTACAGCTCCTACAGAGTTGGCTACTGCAACACCCAGGAGAATGGGCTCTGCTGGAGTTGCCCCCATGCTGACATGCTCACACTGCACCATCACTCACATGCCCAATGTGCATTTTGCAATCAATGCACTTTTGGCTCAGAACCAAATTTGGGGATGAACAGTGGTTGTTCAATTCAAGCATGGCCAGAGCAGGTCATATAAATCTCCTCCATCTTGCAAGTCAAAGGCAAAACATATATCCACAACCAATCCACAATCTTTACGGACTTCACAACAGATTAGACAATCGCAATTTATTCCATTTAGCCATAACTGCACCAAATCATTTTTGCATGTGTATTTAAAAGAGTAAAACCAGTCCTTCTATAAGCCACCAAATGACTTGTTTCAATCTTCTTATGAAAACAAACAATCCACTAATTCATAGGTTTGATTACAAATATTGTAAGAACAAGCTCTGATATTTGAAAAATCTTGAAAGAAAAGGAAAATTTAATGCAAATAATATCACTGCATGCAACAAAATATATGCACTGAAATTCTCAAAGCCAGAAACTCAGGAGGAAGTAAAGAAATAACCTCATCTTTAAGTAACAATACCGCATATATGTAATATTGGTATTATCAGCAGTGCTCAGGAATGGAGAGGATTAAGACCTTGGAAGTGCCACAGTTCTATTTGTGTCCGTTATGCAATACCTACTTCAGCACATATTGGCAACACGATTCCATTAACCACACTACTTTTGCACCTCAGTTTCCCAGTTTCACAACTGAGATACACCTCCCTGATGCCACATCAGTAAGAAGCTTCTCTTTCCAAGAAGTCTGCCTGCTCTCAAAAGCTGAGAAGTATATCAGCACACTTACCAAGAAGCAATGCTGCATATCATCCTTGAAAGGAATAGCCATAAAAATAGCAGCAGATGCTGCGAAAGAAAAATAAAGTGCACCAAACAAGCATGATCAGAATAAATTGCTATTGGATAGCAAAACATATCACACACCCTGTTTAAAAGGAACGGCAGAACAGAGCCCTACTGCAGAGGTAAGTATTTATCAAATTATTATCAAATCAGCTAGCTACATTATTGCTCAACTCTTCATGAGAGAGGACTACTTCTGGAACATGAGCTGATTATCAAAACAATTTGTACTATATGCACATAACAGTGCATTTTGTTTGGTGGCTGATTCATTCCTGGCATAACAGAATATGTTGAAAAATCTGGAGTGAGAATTCCTGGATAATAAGACCAGCTTTTATTAACTATTTGCCTCCTCCTCAACTGAAGTGCCAAAAATACACACTACTTGGTGCAATTAACATTATGATTCATTTCAGTTATCAGAAGTTCAACAGCATAACAAACTTTAAAATGCTATAAGTATTCCAAATATATTAAAGTCTCTCAAAGTATATAAAGTAACAACTAAAATACACTTCCAGAATTGATTCTGAACTGAGGCTTAGCTAAGGACACTACTGTATTACACACAGTGGAAAGACACATCTATACTAACACAAGATTAATTTCATGCAAATATTACCAAAATAATAATTATGCAAGAGGGAGTTAGTAAGGATACAAACTGCAAGAATGAAATCATGTCATCTCTGGAAGTTTTTCCAGCACTAATTGTCTTTCATGATGCTCTTTTTCAACTTTTCAGACATCACTAAGGGATGGCCTGAGCAAGAGAAGTATGGAAACAAAATAATCAACCTAAAAGCTAAATCACTGTACAGCTGTAGTTCCTTCTAGCTTTGCACAGCTTCACAGTGTAAGTTCCTATTAATCCTCAAACTTTTTTTTTTTTTTGAAGGGCAGAACATGTAATGAAGTACAAGTAAACCTTGTCATACCAGAGATAACACTGCAATGCAAGACATGCACTGTTACTCAGGAACATGCTAAGTGGCCACACAACACAACTATATTGTATTTTGTATGCTCACCGTTTCAAAACCACTTTCAACAAAATATTAAGAAATGTTTCAGTTTACAATTTAATCTTGACCATAGCTGGAAATTTTTTCAAACAATTAATCAGTACATTAATCACAAACCACAACATTGTACTCTTTCAGTTTGCTTTCCTGCAGCTGCAGAGACTGATTTAATCGTCCAAGTCTCTCCAGCAGACCACTTCCTACAAGATGTTGTACAGCTGCTAGAAATCACCACCTCACCAATGCAAAATTGTTGATCTTGAAAAAAAATAATCTGAATTTAGGCAGCATATTACTAACCTCATGGACATGACTGTCATTCCAGCTTGTTATAAGGCATTAAGTAGCCTAATGTTTCCCTATCTATTCATACTCAAACACAGAAGGACTGTGTACTCTCCAGTTCTGTAAATCTACATAGATCAGAATCAGATTTCACCTGTTACTTTTCAAGTTAAGGTGGAAGGCCTGTAGTGCAACAGCAGGTTTGGGAATGAAACCTCCCATCTTTTAGGGAAAGTACTAGACTGCGTCGAAGAAGATTCAAACTTGAATAACATTTCTACAAGCAAATTCTTACATGCCAGTGGGGAAGTCATTCATCTTCCACATTGTAGTTCTCCTATCTGTATAACAGAGCAAGAAAATGGAAAGAAAAAAACAAAACAAAAAAAAGCATTCTCTTGATTCAATGAGTCTCTTCTCAGACCATAGGCTCTTCCAGCCAGAGTGCCTCACAGGAGCTCATCAAATACCTAGACAAAGAGGTGACTCAGTGTCAGCAGAGATGTCTGGACAACAACATAACCTATACACTGATTATGCTGTTAAATAAGAACAATTGCACTTGGACTTTCCAACTCAATACTTCTTAAGACTGTTCAGAAGAAGCGTAAACCCCAGGTATCTGCAAAGCCTCTACGCAACTGAAGTTCTCTGCTGGGAGCGACTCAGTTTGTAAAAGCACCAATACTGTGAACGTTTTTTTCTAATCATGAAGCCCAAGTCCACTTACAAGAGAGGTGAGGAAACATGATCATATTTCTAGCACTTAATAGTCCCACGCTTTACTGGTAAGGCACTTCCCTAACAGAGTATTTATGTTCTTATGTATCTTATATTGGCAATGGAAGAAAAGAAAGCACATCCTGGAGTTTGGGAATGGAGGAGGGCAGAATCCAGAGGAAAATAAAAGCTCAGAAATTTGTAATAATCTACTGCATTTTCTCCAAAACAGAAAAGGGAGGGCAGCGAGGGATTAAATTTGAAGCTTCAGAAGACAGCTGCGTAAGTAGAACAATACACTAAGTGCTCCACTGCCTGCTATAAATAACTGAGCAATCACCAGTTATTAAACCATAATGAGGAACGCATGGAAAAGTGTCCCAAATAGGCCTCATTTTGCCTACTGTAGTTACAGTCTCATCCATCAAACGAGAAACACATTTTCATCACTGTCCCCAAACACTAAATGTTGTTTATTCAGTGAAAATGCTGTTTAAAATGTCCTGCTTTTTGTAACATTTTCACTGTAGCCTTTCTGCCAGCACTGCAGACCTCATCTGCTTTCCTATTCACTGAGTATCAGTCATGTCTGTTCTTCTACCATCTCGCAATCATTGTGGCATTGAGACGTGTTGCCATGAGTTTTATTTCCTAGGAACTCTGCTGTACCAAAGATCTGCGATTATTTTTCATCTTAAGTGCATGCTTAACTCTCTTCCTCTTTGCTTCTGCTTTTATTTCCCTCTTAGCATCAAAATTGGATGTGGAAGAATCATCTCAAATGGGAAAAAAAGAAAAAGAAAAGTAATGCAGCAAGTAGCACGTAATGTTATTTTGGACACTCATTTTAGTTTTTGGCCTGGTTTTGGTATTGAAAAGGAGAAAAAGAGGTTAGATGAAGTTTGCCCATTCCAGATCAGAAAAGACAGTGCCATCTGATCTGTGAGACTCAAAGAATACCTTCTGTGGCAGCCTGGGGCAATACAACTTCAGAATGAAATTACAGAAAGTGAAACTTATCACAGTTGCTTACAATCCCACATCAGACAACTATATCAACAAGACGGAAAGGCACACAATAGAACAAATCCAAAGAATGGTGATTTAAGAAGGCCAGGCCAATGCAGAAAACATAAAAGCATCTTATGAAAATGTGTGGGGAGGAGCGTTTATTTGCAGGAGGGACAGCTGAGTTTTTTGGGGTTTTGTTTGGTTGGTTTTTAACTAATTTCCTACTGCTTATAAATAATTCATTAAGTAGGATCTGTGAGCAGTTTGGTAAATTACAAAATCTCATTAAGACAAAAAACATTGTTATTGGTAACATTTACAGCTAATAACAATACCGTCACGTAGCAGACACCTTTTCCCCTCAGACAATAGATAATTGCAACCTAAACAGAAGGACACACCAAGTGATCAACAGAACAGGCTCTTATACAAATTATTGCTCAACCTGACATGCTCACACGTGTCTTTTTGTGACCCCATCTCAGAATAACTTAGAAGGTTTTACAAAATGAAAAGGAAATGGCATATCAGCCTGTGGAATGGAGATAAAAGGCTCACTTTAAGTAGGTTAATAAAGCTGCTTGCACCAAACAACCTGGCACATCTCTTAGAAGTCACATTTCTCAACTTCAGATGGAGACAGAAAAACTGTTTACTTTTACACTTTAAGAATTTTAGTCTGCTTCCTAGGTTGAGTGATTCAATTCTCACTCACAAGTTTCACACAATTAAAAGTTAAGTGCTTATTTCATTAAAAACAATTAAATTAACCTAAAACTATGTTGGCTCATTGAAAAAAAAAAAAAATTGCAAGTTTCAGCCTAGAGCAACTCTGTAGAAAAATTATGAGCCTCTCGATTAACGTGTAGGTTGAAAATGCTGATGTAGTGTGATAGCGTAGCACAAAACCAAAGGGTGTATCTACATGGCACACTGCAACACTGTTCTCAAATACCTGAACTAGCTCCAGAACTGTAATCGGCAATAAGAACTTCAGAAAAGTCAGTCTCCAAAGAATCACCTCAAACAGAGCACTAAACTCTTATTTCAACCTTGAGTTTCTCTAACACAGAACAGCATTGCGGTTGCGCAAGCATGCGCAGAGCATCCTACCAACAGTCTGGCAGCAATAACACAGAGATTCTACTCTGAGACTAGTTAGATCATTCCATTGCTTAAATAGTTCCTCTCTCTTTAGTGCTGTGCTTTGATAAAACAGTCAGATCCCTCCTCATTGACACTATTGCTAGGCTAAACAAACTCAGCCTTTTTAGTCTCCTCCCTGCAGGACAGGTGTTTCATTTACTGGAAGCCAGCAGTGTTTCTCTAGTCTTGTTCCATTTTAACTTATCAGAGATGACCAAATCATGGAACAAGTTGCACAAACCAATCCATGCCATTTTTAACCTTTCCTTGTACAAGACAGCCACAGTAAATTATGTATACCTTTATAACAGTTATTACCAAACAGCCTCTTGGGCCTAGAAAGTAATGATTGAAGAGTTTCACTTCAAGAGTACCATGTTGAATACATTCCAAATGCTTACTACTTGTAATTCATCTCCTCTTTAGCAATTAAATGAAGTCATATTGACTTTATTCCATCCTAATTATTTTTATTTGACATGTTAACACTGAATCTCTTTGCTCCTTAGTTTCCTGGAACATCAAGCAGTAACACAAACTGTTAGAGCCAGCGTAACAGGAGGTAGTCTGCAAGGGAGCGGCTGCTTTATAAGTTAAAAGATTTCCATTTTATGTGGGAAACATTGCAACATTACCTTATTTCAGAAGAGAAGTTGACACTCAAACCACCTCACAACATACGAGTGATGGGAAATGAGCATAAAATAAGGTTGCTCACACAGATTTGAGAGCAAAACAGGTTGGTAATGGCCTAAACGAGGTTACGGTCTGCCATGGTGCAGCTTGGACGCTGCTTCCCACCGCTCACACAGTGCAAATGAGACGGGGAGGAGCCCGCAGCTCACCCTCCCCAGGCCGGCGCTGCCCGGGCGGGGATCACCCCGAGGGCCCCCCAGAGGAGCCGCAGCCCTCCCGCCTCCGGGGGATCCCGGAGTAGCAGCACCCTGCAGCCCCGGCATGTCACCCCCGGCCTGTCACCCCCGGAGCTGCCCCTTCCCAGCCGACAGGGCGGACACGGAGTCACCCCACTCGCCTCGGCCCGGCCCAGCCGGGGCCACACCGCGGGCCTGGGGCCGCTCGCCGCTGTCCCCGGGAAGGCCGGGCCGGGCCACAGCCACCCCCAGCCCCGCGGAGCCACAGCACACCCAGGGACCGGGCCCTCGGGGCATGGCGCCGCCCCGCTCCTCACCCAGGTACTCGGGCCCCGGCAGCGAGAGCCGCTCAGGGCTCAGCATCCTCCCGCCGCTCCCTCCCGGCTTCCGTCCGTTTCCAAGGCGCCCGACGCTGCTCAGCCGCTCCCCCCGGCTGGGAACACGCCCCGCGCCGCCAGCGTTCCGCGCCCTAAACTGCCCGGGCGGGCACGTCTCCCGCCCTCAGCCCCCGCCCCGCCACCCCCGAGCGCGGCCACGGCGGTTCTCTCCCGCAGCCCGCTGCCTGCGCAGGCCAGGGGCTGCGGGCAAGGCGGGGAGGTCGTGAGCGACCGGGCAGAGTAGGGTCTGTGGAGGAGTGGGGTGACATGGCAGCCTGGCCATGGGGAGTGGGCGGTGGAGGAGGCCCTGGGCACTTGCTTCGGGGCCGCAGGATGCCTGAGAGGCTGAGGAGTTGGCAAAGCTGAAGAGCCAAAATGGCACGAGTAAAGGCATTCTGGTCAGATTTGTGTTGGAAAGAAGGAGGTGCTTCATGTCAGGGGCTGCTGGGACTACAGCTGTGAGGGAAAGAGCCTAATTTGAAGGTGAATGGTAGTAGGTTAATGAAGTGCATTTGTGTGGCACCCTTGTCCCAGGGAGCAGGGCCTGGGCACGGTGACCAAGGTGCCTTCATTGCTGTGTCCTTCTGCCTGTACCACTCCTCAGTGCTTGTTTTTTGCAAACCTTGTGCTCAGCAGACGGTGGTGTGGGAAGCATTGGTAATTGGCCTTCGTTCACATGGAAGTAGCAACTACCAGAAAAGTCCTGAGCCACAGGCCTCTTTCCGTTCTTGTCAGGGAGCTTGTCTGGGAATGGCACTTATCCCGGGGACACAGGGCAGGCAGAGCTCTTTGTGTGGCTTGAAACAGCCCTGCTGGGCTCCACCTCCCCCAGAGCTGACGGGGCTAAAATTCCCAAATTACTTTTCAGTTTATTGTATCATCATTAGAAAAATCCCAGCCCAGGATGTAATCCTGGGAGTTCCAAACAAAACAAAAGGACTGGAAGTGTTGTCTATGTTTTTGCTGAAATGCAAGTGAACAGAAATTAAATAAAACAGTTGGGTGTGCATATAACCTGCCCTTATTCCACTGGAGGAAGGAGCTGGGTGTGACTGTTGGCAACACAACTTGAATCTGTACTCAAACGACAGCCACAGTTAAAAAGGGCAAAGAGGATGTTATAACTCACCTACTTACATGCTCCCCAAAATTTCCTGGACCCCTCCACTGTCTTTGGCCTGTTCTGTCTTCCAAAGGATAACGCTTAGATAATAATATTTTGACGATGGGCAGAGAGAATAGTTTAGGAAGCAGACAATTAATCATTCCAGTGTGAAGAATGATTGGAAAAAATGGAAGATTGCGTTAAAGAGGATAAGCATAACATATAAAATTGTGTTTTCTAAAATGATTTGTGCTGTAATGAAGCTCGTTAAAAACTTGTATTTGTTCAGTTTCGCAGTTCATGCATTTGGTTATAGGCTATAAATTTACAGATGGCAAATTTTTGGTAATAGATACACCTAGATTGTAGAATACATTGCCACAAGATATTTTTTAGGCCAGTAATTCAGCAGAATTTAGAAAGGAACTAAATATTTTCATGCAGAATGAAAAAAATACAGGATTATATTGTTACATATAAAAACACAAGGAAAAAAAGAGCACAACATCTGTAGGAATATGAATTATCCTGCTTCACAATGAAGCCAATTGTCTGACTAATGGGGTTTTGGAAAACATTTTCCCTAACACAATGTCTATTTCATGACTCCTCACTTTAGGGTTTCTGGCACTTCAGTGAGGTATCTGGTTCTAGGCCACTGTTGGAGAGGAGAAATGAAATTTGATAGACCCCCTGTGATCATTAGGTTTAAGAGCATAGTTCCTGTACTTTTAAAACTAGTGTCAAGATCTCTGTTTTCACAAGCAGACCTTTACCATCACCCAGGTATATTCACTGGTGTTCAAAAGCCAAACATACATGCATTCCCCTCCCATATTGCTGGTCAGCTGAGCCGGGAGGAGCCTTCCGCAGGTTGTGCACTGTTTATTTTTTGTTGTTTAAACCATTCTGTAAACCACAGTTTATCCTTGATCAGTATCTGGAGCACTCATTTACAAGAGGCCTTTAAAGTCCAGTTTTAAATACTATGTTCTAATATTTCTATTTTTCATTCTCTCTGGGATTTTTTTTCTTGTTACTGTTTGGTCTCTACATGTTGGACTTTGTCATTTCCTTTAACCCAGCTAAGGGAATCCTTTTGGACATTGAGCCTGTTTGTGGTTGTAATAATGATAAGTTTCAGTAGTAGTGGCGCCTGACTGCTAACAACTCAAAGAAAACTATATAAAAACAAGATGTCGTTTCTGGAGCCATTTATAGACTTCCCTGTTTACTATTATTTCTCTCTGGGCTTGACAGAGCCAGGATTAGGTGATATAACGGATCAGCTGCAGGACTCACCTGTTCTCTCACACTCATGACCTGAAAAGGGAGAAATGCTGCCAGCTTGGCCACAGGTATTAAGTTTGTTTTGCCATATTGATTTTAGAACCATAGATTAGTGCATTTTGGTAAATTAAGAAGGCTTTTCTCCGTCACTGGAAAACATCTGCAAGCTTAATAGCTGCTCCAAGAGGGGCAAATCTAACAAGAGCTTAATGTTCTTTTGGATCCAGCTGGAAGAATGACAGCGAAAAAAGATATTTTTCTCTGTCACAACCCTTGGGTAGATTATGAAGTACAGGTCTCACTTCGGGGCAAACCTGTGGAGTACACTTTTAGGGTTGTCAGTTGCCCTGGTGGTGCCAATTCATGGTGGTACTTCCCTCTCTTAACTAAAATTGCTGGTTTTGTCAATCAGGGACATGTGGAAATCCAAATCAGTCTTTCAAGAAGGATCGGTTAGACTACATTGATATATTGTGTGCACACCCCCCTCTTTCAGAGTTAAAGTGGCCTTGATTTGATTTAGCTTAATTCACTTCAAAGTGTGGTTTAAGTAGTCTTTCAGAAACCATACCTTTAGGTAAATTGTGCTAACTTATTTATATAAGAGTCCATGTGACCACAAGTTTGAAAATAGTCAGTGCTATAATTCAAATTATCTCATTAAAGAAAAGTTGTTTATTATGTTATGATGCATGGACTGAAAAACGCCTTTCTGCATCATTTTTATAAGTGTTCCTCAGCAAGTTTGTTTAAATCAGATTTCTGTTTTCCTCCATTCCCACATACTCTGCCTCTACTATGTTAATTGCTTAGCTTACTCTTTACTGGTTTTATGTTCACCTTCCTAAATGATATTATCAATACTGAGCTGAAATATTTTCCTTTTATTAGACAAAGCTTTCCTGAGAAACGGCTCCTCTTTCAGAGAGTATTATATAGAATAATAAACAGGACTAGATATCAAGCAACAAATTCCAGAGGAAATGCCTTGTTTTAAACAGGCTGAGTAATTTTGTCTGGCTTCTATTACTTTTTCTTGGAATGAAATATTTTATTTGCTTAGAATTGCTCAAGTAGTTACAATAAAGCCTAGATGTATTGGAGGAGAGTTAACTTTTTTTTTTTTCTTCAGGTGACAGTTGGAAATGCTATTGCTTTAAGCGTTACAGCTGTAATGCATAAAGAACTAGACTGTGGGCAGCCTTCAGTCCTGTTCCATCTGACTTCCGTGAAATTAATGTAAGCCAGTTTCACAGAAAGACCAGGAAACTGTCGCTAGTCTTTCTTGTTTTACAGAGAAGGACCTGGCAGTCCTGGGGGACAACAGGTTGACCATGGGTCAACGATGTGTCCTTGCGGCCAAGAAGACCAATGGTACCTAGCAAGAGTGTGACCAGTAGGTCAAGGGAGGAACTCCTCCTCTGTCTACTCTGCCCTGGTGAAGCCACATCTGGAGTCCGTGTCCAGTTCTGGGCTCCCCAGTTCAAGAGGGACAAGGAGTTACTGGGGGGAGTCCAGCAGAGAGCTACAAAGATGATTAAGGGTCTGGAGCGTCTTTCTTTTGAGGAGGGACTGGGAGAGCTGGGCCTGTTCAGCCTGGAGAAGAGAAAGCTGAGAGAGGATCTCATAAATGTTTATAAATATCTCAAGGGTGGGTGTCAAGAGGATGGGACCAGACTCTTTTCAGCAGTGCTTAATGATAGGATGAGAGGCAACAGGCACAAACGGAGGCACAGGAGGTTCCATCTAAACACGAGGAGAAACTTTTTTACTTTGAGGAACAGGCTGCCCAGAGAGGTTGTGGAGTCTCCTTCTCTGGAGACATTCAAAACCCACCTGAACACATTCCTGTATGATCTGCTTTGCTGAACCTGCTTTAGTAGGTAGGTTGGACCCCAGAGGTCCTTTCCAACCCCAACCATTCTGTGATTCTGTGTGTGTGGTTTTCTTCATCCTTTGAGTGTCCAAACCTTGTCCTATTTTAAAACAGTTAACTAAAAGCCTGTCTCATGCAGGACTTAACTTTTTGGGGTTTAGTGGTGCTTTGGTTTTGGGGAGTCTTCTGACACATCTGCCAGTTGAGCTTTACCTAGTACAAGAGAATTAATGAAATTGCAGGTGTGATAACAAAATGTTTTTATCTTAAGACACCTGAAAAACGAATCATACTGAGAGAAGAAAAATGCTGAGTTAACAGTTGTCAATCTTTATTGATAATCTATTATTTTGGGCACCATAGAAGATATAAGTTTTGAGGACAGAGCTGAAGAACTGGAAAATAAGAGCTGCACATGCTATTATTTATGTAAATAAATTGAAATCTTGTAAGTGAAATTAGGATTCTATTATGCAAGACATTTTAAAAATCAATGGTGTTGAAGCTGGGTGATTCATTTATGAGTCAGTTGCAAACCCATAAAAATCTCCTATTAAACTTCTGATTTGATAATTAGTTTTATGAATTATGACCAAACTCTCTAAACACATGCACTAAAAATGAGATTATCTTAAATGAAAAGGTCAGCCAAAATCACAATGAAATTATGTGATGAAATCTGTATTATCTTATTGTTGATTCCTCAGGAGACATTTACAGAGAAAGATCCAGTACTTCTAGTGCTTATCATAATCTGAGCCTTCTCAAGCTGCATGAATTGTTTATCTTGTTCACATGCAGCACAGTGGTTTCACACAACAAGTATAATAATGCAGTATTAATACTAGTTTACCTCTTCAGGTAAAACCTAGACAACCAAATTGGACTCATATTGTTCTTTAAGATCACTGGACTTTAGAAAAATAAGATTTACAAAGTTTCTCACTCCTAACATCTGCTACAAGATGAAGTCTGGAAACAACTGTGTGTTTTCCAGCTAGTGATAGGACATGATGACAGCAGCAGCTCTCTTAAGTAGCCAGCATTTGTACCATTAAAGGGCTTAAATTTGACACCTGTAAGTGTTCCTAGGACTCTTAAGTCAAGAATATACTTAACTGGTAGGATGTCACAAGCACACAAGAAACTGTGCTGTGAACATTATGCCATCACAATTCATATTTAATTACTAGTTCAGCTGCATTTTAATCTGAATTGCTGCAATTTTGTTTTTCCCCTTGGACAGAAAGAAAGTAAGTAGGGATCTGATCTAATTCTGATGTCTCTCTGTATTAATGAACTTGATGTTCACCTGAGGATTTCAGTCTAATCAAGTTCAGATCCTTGTATTTTAAATACAAGCTGTTAGAAAAAAAAAAAAAAGTGAAACATTCTTGTACTCCTCAGTCATAGGAGTACTTCTGAATTCTGGGTTATCTGCTTATGAGAAGAGGGATTATTATTATATGTTCTGTGGCCTCATAATTTTAAAATCAAGGGTAGCTGTAAGTTGTATGATAGATTCCTGGCATGTATTAAATGCACTGTCCAAATTCTAGTAAGTTTTGAGCTAAGTGGTAGCAAGCAAAGTTGTTTTATTTTTTGTAACTGCAAGCTCTTGAAGGACTCCCCTTGAGTTTTTGTTCCCATTATCTCATCAGGAAGGAAAGAACAACATCTTTAAAAGTAGTTAAGTACCAAGCAAGTGACCCTTCTCTGTTGGAATGCCGCCCTATTAATGATGCAGAGAAGAAAAACAGCCATTTCTGGCAGAGTTTGCAGGATCTCTCATGCCAAACAACAACAAAAGTCTAAAATGCCTGGTAAAAATAAATATCACTATGAAATTCTGGCATGGGAAACATTTCTGACAGCCAAGGCTTAGCTCATCCTGGGGGGTAACCCAAGAAGGGCTGCAATTTTCATTCTTCCTTCCTGCTCATCGAATGTTCCTTGCAAAGTTAAGCTGCCAGAGTGTGTTATCTATTAGACCAGGTGTCTGTGTGAGGAAATTATAATAAGTAAATAGCTCTATGTGTGTGCAAGACAGTAGGCAAATCTGTGTGGGAGTGAGATATTCCTTCTTGGGCTGACATGAAGCAGTAACTCTGATGGCTATACTGGCCAGCTCTTACAGGAAAGGTTTATAACTTTCTGTGTGCAGTACAGAGATTTAGCACATGCAAAATACTGTGAGAGTATTTTGTCTTATAATACCTATAGGGAAAAGGAAATGGTGGAAGCAAGGGAAAAAAAAAATAAAAGAAGGAAGAGGAGATCACGGATTCATAAAAATTGTGAAGTTATTGCAAAACCATTCTTAGTTCTGCTTGTTAGGTACATAGGCGAAAATCTGAGTGTTTATTAGGGCTGTTATGAGACAGCACTGCAGAACCCTGCAGCCGTGCAAGAGCTGAAGTCAGTGTGTTGTTCTGTTTTGTTTTCTTGTGAAGGCACAAATTGGTGTCCAAGTCATTCATGCTGTAAGATGACAAAGTGATGAATGTTCTTTCCTTTCTGCTACATAATACTCAACATGTTTTCAAGAGTAACATCTTTGTGGAGTCACTAGAAGAGAAGACAGAGACCAGAAGATGATATAATGGTTGAAGTGCTTAGGAAGATAAGTTGAGGAGTAATGCATGGGAGATTGGGAGATGGAAAGGGTAGAATGCAAATCACTGAGGAGGTAAATCAAGGGAGACTGAAACAGCAAATGAAGATCATGGCAGATAATTCTAAACAGAATGGAGGGAACATGGAACATTTTTCAGAATATACTAGCAAATTAAGATATTAAGTTTTATCTGAAGAATCTTATTTAAATTTCTCCTTTGTTAACTTTATCATGCTAGTTTCTGAAACACAGCAAAATAGATTGACCATTGCATATTTGAAACTTATAATAACATGTTAGATAGCAAGAAAATGTCATTAAGGTTCCAACTCTGTGTGTGTTAAACTTTACACAGTGTTAGTGAAAGAAGAGTTGTTCCTTGAACACTTAAAGTTCAGATGCGGATCAGAGTTCCTCTCAAACTCTGTCACTGGAGTCCATGTCTGGTATTTACTGAGCATACTCAGTGGGCTCTAAGTTACTTGAAAAAAGAAACCCGCAGTTTCTGTGACAAAGTTTTCACTATGCATTAAAAGCATGGGTTTCTGTTTGCTGAAGTCACCAATAAAGTTTTCACCCACTCTACTGATCTAGAATGAAGCATAAATGGAAATGCAATACACAAACCCACATTACCTTGAACTCTTAGAGTGCTAATATTATGTTACTATGCTTAAGTACCCTAAAATCCTAAAATTACAATGACATGGACACGAGTGTACGTGGCTAGGAGGGAGGTTGGATGTGTGTGCATATGTGTGGGTGGCTGATCTCAGACTCATGTGGAAGGTGTGTGCAATGCTGGATCTTGCTCCTACCTGTGCCTTTATTCAGGTCTCAGTGCTGGTAAGAAGCAATTAATTTGTTCCCTCATTCACATTTATCAAGAGCTAAGATGAGAGAGGGAGAGGTGTTGAGAGATGTCTCTGATTCAGCCACCTGATAGGAAAGCAAATGGTTGACATGCCGTATCTCTTATCAGAAAGACTCAAGGGTTATATCTTGTGTGTGCTGGCAGTACTTGCCTAACCCATCATGCCAGTAAAGCATTAGAACTGAATCATCTTCAAGAAAGAAAGCGCTGTTTATCTGTCTGTCTACATTTTTACATGTCACTCATCTCCATAGTGGCGGGACTTCTGCAAACAAGAAAGGCTTGTGAGCTTAGGGAAAGAGTTGTTTCTGTCTTCCACATCTCTTCCCATGGCTACTTGTTTCTCTTATAGGCCTAATTCATGTATTCCATTTTTCTCAGAAAGGAAAACAGCCCATCAGAGATATTCCGGATACCGAGACATAAGGTCACCTTTCTTCCTGATTGTGTGATTGGTTTCTATTACAAACATTTTATCTGAATACAGAGACTATTGATGACAAACTACATTAATAGCTTGAAGTGAAAGAAAGACACAGGTCTTCAGTTCTTTGGAAAATGCTTGTCTATGCAGTCAAAATTAATTTAGGAGCCACAACTTGCTGTTTATCCATCTGAATGTATTTGGAGAATAAAGGTGGTTAGGCTTCAGTCTTCAAACTGAATTCTTCTACTGCTGACTTTTAAAAGAACATTTTCCTTTTATGCTCTTCTTCTTTTCTCTTCTTTTTTTCTGTGCCAGAGTCAAGGTATTAAACTGTGCTGTTCCCAAGGCTAAGCCACAGGCTACCTTTGCAATAAAGACATTGTGCAAGGCCTGGGTAGTTGCCATTTCACTCATGGGTGGAGTCTCGTCAGGAATAGAAGAGGGTGCATCTGCATTATTTTTACATGGAGGATGTAAGGGAACGTGCAAATGAAGGAGAAGAACCAGCTTGCAAGACACACAGGAAGAACTACCATCTCAAAGAAAAGATGAGGAAAGATTTGTGTGTGTGTTTGTTTGTTTGTTCTCCTCTCTCTCCTCCCCCACCCCTCCAGTTTGAGGGTCAGTTTACTTAGCATTGGGGTTTTTTGTTGTGTTTGTTTGTTTTTTCCCAGAGCGGAAGGTTGAACAGCCTGGCAGGTTGGCTTCAGTTCCACCTTTCAGACACACACACACAAAAAGGAGGGGGTTCAGATGAATCTCCACCTTTGTTAGGGAATAGAAAACTTCCTTAACAACTTTGGTCATTAAATTACAAAGGTGCTTTTGCAAGATTTGTCATATCTCAGCTTCTGAGTGTAGCCATTTAATGTAATCTTTAGTTTTGAGGTTCTGCAATGCAAAGTAGAATTAATGGTGATGGTCACAGAGTTTCCCAAAATAAATATGCAATTGGAATTCTTAGAAGGCAGCAGATAAATGAAAGGTGAAGAAAATGAAGTAACACATAGGCTCTGACTTGTTAACCTGAATATTATTTTATTGAAAAAGAAAACAATTGTGATAACACTGCAGAAGATGGCACATGGATTAATGTTTTCATAACAGTAAATGGGCAGTAACTTGAGAAACATTCTAAAGAACAATACTGACAAAATTTAGAAAACTTCAGGGATGGCAACGATGAAAAAGCGATAGCATAAAATATAAATCAATTCTAAAATTTCATTTAATGTATTTAACACAGACACCATAATTTACAAACGAGGTCACCAGCTGCGGCAGCTGTAGGTCCCTCAGCTCTTTAGAAAATTAAACTGTTTCTTTACATGTCCAACGGCAAATTTCGAAGCCCAACTGTGTAACTGCATCTTCCTGTTTATGGGTAAAATCTTTTAACTTACCTGGCATTCCAAGCTAACACCTCTTTGGTTCACTGGTGATACTGAAGAGGGAACTGGTGTGGATAATGTAACGGTGGAATAATGATAGAAATTAAAAGGGGCATTGGAAAATCTCATAATCTGGTAGCACAAAACCCATGATTTTATCTTGAACCTAGAGCTCTGTTGGGAACAACTTGCTATTTTCCTGGCTTTTCTGTTTAGTTAGTGAAGCTCACTGGTAATACAGAAAATTTGATCAGCCAGGGTACAGAGACTGTAATGATCTTTCCAGTTATAATTTTCTAAATTGTATGCATTGTGGAATTTAGGTTTGGAAGGGGTCCCAAAAGATCACCCAGTACAGCCTACACTGCATCAAGACTAAATATATCAAGGCTAGTACCAGCATGCTTATCAAACTTTGTTCTTAAAAAATTCCAGTGGAGGAGACTGCCCAGCCCCCTAGACAGTCTGTTCAGTGTTCAAAAATCCTTAGTTGGAATGATGATCAGCAAAATCTTTTAAGCATTTCTTGTCACAAATCAAGTTGTGTTTTTCATGCCCTTCTACTGGAGCCATAGAGAAATGCTGATCAACATCTCCCTAATGAGCTTGTATGTATTGGAAAGCTGCATCTCGCTTGAAGCTTTTATTTTCTTGACTAGGCAAATCTAATTCCTTCAGCTTTTTCTCAAAGGGTTTGTTTTCTAAACTTCTTGTTCTTGTTGTTATTTTCTTTTTTCTCTTCAGCCATGTTTGTATTTCTAAGGTGTTCAGCCAGGACCAAACACTGTGTACCACTCGGGGCTTTGGTACCACACAAAGTTAATAAATCAATTCAATTGTCTTCGATGTGACACACCTGTTCACATTCCAGAATGAAATGCATTTTTTGGCAGTGGCACTACACTGGCGATTTATATTGCCCGCTATCCCTACAACCCTAAGATGTGTTTTTGCTGTATTTCTGTCTAGCTGTGCATTCACATTGTTTATTGACGTCTGTTTCCTAAAAATAATATTTTACATTTTCCATTATTGTTTTTTGACTTGTTGGTTTTTGGACAACCTGTCCAATTTGCCAATAGCATTTATAGCATTTGGGGTGTCTGATCTCATCCTTCCTAGTGTTTGCACCCCCTGCCATTATTTTGAGGGTATCAGGTGGTTTTTAGAACAGATTTTACAAGCATAAATATTGCATTTTCTAAGTTGTCAGTGACCACACTAAAAAAAAGCAAGCTTAGGACAGACCTTGAAATGTGTCTTTCTGAGATGCTTTTGCATTTTGATGAATAACTACTAATGAACACTGTGGTTTTCTCCTATCAAATGCCTCCACACCTTCCACTAGTTGTATTTAAAATGTCATTCTATGAAAATGCCCTGTGAGACAGTGCCAAAAGCCATACAAGATGTGTCATGTCTATTGCATTATTTTTACCCAGTGAGCTTAATGTTACATAAAAAAGGGAACCTGTTTTAGCACAAATGCATTTTGCCATTTTCTATGTGCTCTTTTTTTTTTTTTCATTCTATTAAATTAATTCATTCCATCTCAAATATTTGAAGCACAATTGCTCCAAGGTTTTCTGAACATAGCAATTAAGCTATCTGATCTGTCATTCTCTTCTAGGACACTTGAGGTGTGGAGAAGTATCTTCCCATTCGAATACATTAAAAATACTTCGACAAGTAAGACAAAATCTGCCCATCCTTTTTTTTTTTAACCTCTTCTTAAGGTCTTAGTGGTTTTAAAATAGTTGAAGAGTATTTTTGCTAGTAATCCTACCTTCTTCTGGTTCCTTTCTTATTTTTCCAATGATATTATGTCCTTGGTTGTTTTTCCTGACACAGGGTTGCTATTTGAAATCACTCTGAAAGTGATGCTAACTTTTAGTATTATTTCATAGTAGTTATCTTCTCTCATGGAATTAGTTTATTTCTTCGATGTGTCTGTTTGGAGCAGAACTGGGAGAATTATGTCCTGAAATGGTAATTATGATAATAATCTTCTCCCTGCTCCCTTTATAATGCCTGGTGTGGTTTTTTATGAAGCATGTTGTCATAGAAATGAATTGTTAATTATATTTTAATTACTTCTTTCTCATCTTTCTTACAATACTTGTGTTATATATCACTTATCAGTGATCTATAAATTACTACAAGTTACTTAATAATGTTCTTTCCTCATAGCTGTGCGTAAAAGCAAGTACCTATCTTCTGCATGGGTTGAAGCGCATTCTGATATTTATGCAGTCTTTTTAAAAGTTATTTGGTCTGAAAGAGGCAAGTCCTAAGCATATGGTTCAATTTTGCCAGCATTATTTAGCAACCCTTCTAGTTTTCTTTCAACAAAAATATCTATTTTACACTGCATAAATCTACTTTACAATTATTCCCCAAAGATCCTACATGGAATCAGGACTATATTAATAGTATTGTATCAACAGGTAGGTAACTGAGATGTTTACAATTGAAACTTCCATCTCCTCAACTGCAACCTAATTAGGAGATTGTTGTGAAAGGCAATACTGTGTGCTCCTCTAACATTTCACCAGGAGATTTCAAAATTATAAGACAGAGATAAAATTTAGAGAAGTTGAGCCTGGAGAGGAAAGGGATTTGCCAGAATATAGTGCAAGATGCAGAGAACTAGTAAACACACTTTAACAAATGTAAGTGGGTAAAAACATTTGTTCCCTGGGGAGAGAAGAACTGAAGAGCTAACGAGTGAATTTATTTGTGTTTAGGATAGTATTTTTCAAGAGGCTTTTGTTTCAAACACAGGAAAATACTCATCTCAACTGCTGGAAGACTGTTCCATGACCTAAGTGTATAATTACCAGAAAGTTCTGGGCCCTGTGTCTGTACTTCATCATGTTCAGTACTTCAGCATCTAAAATTTTCACATGCTTCTGTGAGCCTGAAGTCAGCGGGGCTCCTCTGATTTATACTGCCTGAGAATCTAGCCTCAGTAGAGAATATAAACGTAAATGAATTTTGGTTATATTGCCCTGTGTTTTAGGGGGATGCAGTGAGGGTTTTGCATGCTTAGCCTATCAGCCAGCACCCAGTCAGTGCTGTTAACATTTTCTCTCCTGTCTTCAACCCACTGTTCCCAACTCTTCCACGTCAATCATCTTCTACTCTGGTATCTTGGAGTTTATTCCTTTAGAATAATTGCATATTCTTTCCATGCCTCATTCTGTCACTGCTTCGAAGTCAGTGTTAGCATGGAGAGGTGTTTTAATTTCTCCACCTCAATCAGTCCCTTTTGGCTACCTGTATTTGTTGTTACTCCTCTGCCACTCTGTACACTTTGCCGATCAAATGTGAAGAATTCAATGCAGTGGATCTATTCCTACCTTGAAGCAGTGATTCTGCATATAAAGCAAAAAGTCTGTATCTTTTAAAATTTGGGGGCCATATATTGTAAATTTATGCATGATTTGCAGATTACACTTTCTTATGGTCTTCTTGCTCTTGGGGGTTCTCCTCCTCAGTGAAGCTCTGTGTTGGATTATTTTTTTCTTTACATTGAGCTCAATTTGTCAATATTCACTTCCTGCTTTAATTTTATGTCGATGGTTTTAGTAATATCCCTTGTCTTCACTATTTTACACTTATTTAATAGGACTGGCAGAATTTTCTCAATCACATGCTGTTCTGTTCACTTGCTCTGGTGATTCTTTAAAGGAGAGATTAATTGCAGCTTCCTCTGGATTAATCTCTGCGAAAGCTTTAAATAAGACCATTCCTATCACCAGCTCTTTGGTGTCAATTTGACAGAATTCCCATCTTCCCCCTGTGGTCCAGGGTAAGGGCTATCTGAATCAGCTTTCCATTCAAGTTAATACTTTGAAATCAACTGAGATTAATTATTTAACAACAGTTTCTTGCGTTGCCAACCCTGTGTGTTAAAATGTCAAATAATGCCACAGAGGATGATAAAACTGGCTTTAACGAGGGTGTCCAGCGAAAGCCTGTCTGCTTTTAAATGCAGCACAGAGACCAGAAGGCACATAAAACAATTGTCCAAGTGTTAATTTCTACTCCTACAGGCAACGATCCTAGCTTTTCTTTTAGGATATCCGAGATCACACATAATCGGCTGTCTCCGGACGCCGCGTCTGTAAGGAAAACCCCAAAAAGCAGAAAACTTTTAATGAACGGAGGGAAAAACGAGACGTTTCCCTTAGATACCAACATGTACGCTGGGCAAAGGGCTCGGAAATGAGGTGCTTAGAGGCTTTCAGTTTCTGAAGGGCGTTTGGCAAACGGTGTTGGGAGAGGGAGAAAGGCTCTGCCACTTGTCTTGGGTACTGACGGCCACCACAAGCCGGGAAGCGGTGGCTACGCACGGGGGAACCGCTCAGTCCGCGGAGGGTACCGGGCAGCGCTGGGGCGGGCAGCCGAGATCCCGGGGCGATGCTCCACGGCGGCGCTGCGGGAGCGGGGACAGTGAGGGCCGGCATTGACAGGGAGAGCCCCGAGCACCGGGGCCGCTTTAGGAAGGGTTTCCCCGCCCGCAGCGAGGAAGCCTCACCCGGCGTAAGGGCGGAGGGGTGCCGGGGGCGCGGGGTGAGCCCTGGGTTCTCGCCGCGGTGCCGGGCGGAGGCCCCAGGGGATGATGAAACGGGGGGGTGGGGGGGGGTGTCTCACTGCGGAGCCGCTGCCCCAGGACCGCCTCTGCCGCGCGAAAGTTTGCAAAGTGCCTCGGCGCTGGGGGGGAGCGGGGCGGGGGCTGCCCCGGCGGGGCTCCTCCTCCGGGGCCGGGCCTGGGCTCGGGTCGGGCGGAGCGGGGAGCGAGCCCCCAGCCCTGGTGCTGCCGTGGTTGCCGACGGAGTGAGCGGCGGCCAAGCTGGGGTGCTGCGCTCAGGAGGAGCCCGAGACGTCGCTGCGGGCGGCCCGGGGCGCTGCTACCATGAGGCGGCGTGGCGGGGGCTGCCTCTTGCCCGCGCCTCCGCAGCTCCTGCTGCTGCTGCTGGGAGCGCTGCTCCGCGCCAGAGGTAAGCGGCTGCCGCGGCGCTCTCTGCCCCGCGCGGCGCGGGGGGCCCGGCCGCCGTCCCAGGGCTCGGCGGCGGGGAGCCTTTCCCGGGCGGACAGCCCTGCCCCGCCGCGCCGCTTACCTGCCCACGCCCGCCGGGCGGGGAGCCCTGCCTTACTCTGCCCCGCCGCCGCGCTTTGTCCGTGCCCCATCCCGCGCCCGGACGCGGCGTTCTCGCCGTCCCCGTGCCTGGGCGGGCCGGAGCCGCCGGAGTCCCCCGGCAGGTCGGGGCGCGGGTCCCCGTGCGGCGCTGCCCTGACCGGCGGTAGCAGAGGGTCCCCACCGCCCACGCGGCCGCTGCCCCCGCGGAAGTTTGGCGGCGGCGGGCGCGGGCTTTGTTCCCGCGGTGCGAGGGCCGGGGCGGGCGCGCAGGTTGCCTCGGAGGCTGCCGTGCCCGGCGTGTCGGGACAGCCGCCGCTCCGGAGCAGGAATGCAGCCGCGCACCCGCCGCCACGGGCCCCTTAAAGGTACAGCCCGGCTCCGCGGCGGCGCCCCGGGCTCCTTGCCTCGGCGGGACTGGGAGTCCTCCCGCAGCGCCCTGACAGAGCGGGGTCCGGGCAGGAGCGGTACCAGAAATAGTGGCGAGGGGACGGGCTAGCTGCGGTCTTAACGAGCAGGGAAACAGTGCCATGAAGTCTCGTCGGTGAAAACTTAGCTTTGTGGTTGCTCTATCAACTAAAAAGGGATCGCTGTTTCTTCTTCTTGTGCGGTAGTGCTTTATTTTACAAGTGCGCCCGGTGGAGTAGAAAACATCTAAACGTTTTACGGAATTGTTTATCAAGAGTTTGAAGGCTTTTGGGGGAGGGGAGCGGAGAGGAGATACGTACCTCGTTTTTCTCCCTTCACTCCTTTGGCAGCTGCTGTATAATTTCACCCATCCGTTTTCTTCTATGCTACTCTGAAATTACAGGAAGCATTTGCAGTAGTGCTGCTGACCTCCATCATTCTACAAGTATTGCCTCTGGGGCACAATCACATGGGGTTTGGGTTTCAAGTAATATTATTTCTCTTCTAACAAGAAACCTAATTGCAGGCAGCTTTGAGGAAGGTGCTAAACCAGCCTGGAAAGGCTGAGTAGAGGGCTGCAGTTCTGTGTATCAGAAAATCTGCTTTTTAGAAACCAGAAGTACTCTTAAGTTACCAAGTGCCACATGGCTACTTAGCTGCAGTCTAGGAGTGGGAAGGATCTAAAGCAGAGATCTTAGTGTAGGTGCAGATCTAGATGTGTTTTATTTTTGCTGTTACCCAGGTGCTCCTAGTTAATGTGTCTGGGCTGTTAACAGCCATGTGGGGGATGTCTGATTGTAAAGTGCAGGTTTACTCGGTTGTGCCTTGATGTCTCCAGGACACTTTTTATGGCAGTTTGTTTCTCTTTCAAGTAGTTCTCCCATCAGTGCGCTTTCCTGTATCCTTTTGTCAAATTAAAAGTGAGTTCATGATTGGAAGTGCCAGCTGCTTCCAGAAGTGAGCATCCTCTCTTTCCTTCATGGGGAGATACGCTTTGCCATGAGAACACAATTCCTGATCAGTGTTTTTCTTATATGAAGCAAGGGAAAGTACGAGGAGGTATCAGGATGGATGTGGCAGAGGCGATGCCAAAGTTTGTAACGAGTTGGTATTCTTCCTCTTAGTTAGAAATTTTTAATTGTTGTCCCTTAGAAGTACCTTTGCGGGTGGTGTACAGCTCAGCTGTCATAAAACCTCCACAGCCACACAACTCACAATGCCAAACAGGTAAAATGTTAGAAGCTCTTAGTCATTTACCACTGTACCTCAATACAGGAGCAGGTAGAGCAAACAAGCTCACAAGATTGACTTTTAACCCTCCTTAGGTGGGTAATGGCACTTAAGAGGTCCGCAGGTATCTTGAGGTCTTGTGTTGGAGGTAAAAACAGGTATATAGAATGTAAAGCTAGTGGTGTGCACTGCTGCTGCATGGTGATGAAGAAGGGCCTGATACTATGATGGTCTGTGTCAGTATAAATACAGAATGTCACAGAACCTGTCTGGGTAATGTGCTTGCTGTTCTGACTCCTGGAGCTCTGCCAGAAAAATACATAGCTAATATCAGAGCTTCACTCCTCAAACATCTCAACTACATTGTAGAGTCACAAACCTGAATGTGATACCCGTACAGATGTAGAGTTTGCAGTGGATCTCCTCAAGTGGGCTTGGTGTTGCTATTTGTTCTACAGCTCTCAGTCAAGTGCAAGATGCCCATTTTCTTCTTGTCAGCTTGGAGCTGGTAACGTTCTGCTTCCTGAGTGTGCCAGGGTTTACTGTTGATCAGGTTGGATGATAGATGATATTCACAGATCTCGTGATCACCTTGAATTATCTTGACTGATTTTCTAAAATTGAGAGATGCAGTAGGAGCTGACAAGTGTTTGTGATTTTTTTTTTTTTAAAACAATTCTGTGTCTACTAAAATGTGGTAGCATTAGTCGAAAAGCATAAATCTTCCAGTATGAAGTTAATGTTACTCTTTTTATTTAGTGTAGATAAGCTTTCGTTTGTGTGCTTTAGCACTGGTTTCTGCAATAGAGAATCCCTTCTTGCATCCTGGGAGTGTGGGTGTATGATGCAGCAATCGAATTAACAGGTGCTTAGTTATGTAAAGTGCTTGCATTTCCAGAGTGTTTTGTGAACCTTGAAGAGGGATGTTCTGTTTATATGGGCCAGAAAATGGGATTTCAGAAAACTTGGAGCTGTTTCTCTACATTCGGTTCATTGAAGTTACAGAAGAAAATGTGGTTGGGTATAAACATTATCAAATTGTTTGTATTTCAAACTAGAAGGTAGTACTTGCTGTATGTTAACTAGAAAAAGAAATCAAAGTGATCTGTATCATGTTTTTACTCCTAAAAACCTGTAGTTCTCCAGACTGGTGAAATTAACATTAAAAAATAATTAAAACATTCATTCTGTGAGAATGATCTGTAGTCTGATAGTCCTTTTGAATCTTCTTGTGCTCTTGTGAAATAGGCAAATATTATCCTTGTTTTGTAAATGTGGGAAGTGAAGTAGAAATTGTCTTGCCCAAGGCCAACTCCATTTGCCCTAGAATGCAACTTACCATTGAACACAATAGAATATATACTTCATAACACTCATAAAAGCTGATAAAGAGATGCTATCTTGAAAACCAGTCAAGGTTTTAAAAATAGGTTTAAAAAGTAAGTGCACATCCTACACCTTCGTTGAATTCCTCTGCTGCTTGTGACCGTTGTGGATAGTTCTCTTTTTAAAAATACTTCTATTTCTCTTGTTGATGATCAAAAGTTTTATAAAACTGCAGAAATTTTACTGACTCTCCATTGGAAAGTAAATTTTTTTAAAAGAAATGTATAAGAAAAGCGGACACTTTATTTTTCTAGTCCTCTGTTATTTCCATCTTAGCTATTTGTGATGTTATCTGAAGGGGTTTTACATAGTGAGGCGATATATATGCACTGACCATCTTTTAAGATGTCTGGTTTTACCTGATACAACATCCAGAGCTGGAGCTCTGGCATTCAGCAAACCCACTCCATTAATTGGCATACTGTACTTAGTGGCTGCGTTTCACACTAATCATGGCAGAGAACACTAATTGTAATTGTCATCCATAATCTAATGCGCTTGATGGTTAGGCTCTTGCTTTTTGCGTCTGTAGTGCCTGTGGTCCTTTGCCATGGCTGTTACGTTAGGCATTCCTCTTTTATGGGATTTTGTTGTCTATACTGTGTGAAGACTGGGCATTATAATGCTTCTTTAATCTCTTCTGTGTATATTGTCTTCACTGTAGATTTCCATTTCTTTGTACTAAAGATACTAACTCTAAGGATACAGGAGCTTGTGATTCCGTAGGCTTGTGGTTTATTCATCCTGTATATCTGGTCGCTCTGGGACTGTTACCTTGGGAGTATTTGGCTGCCATCCTGTTGTGGGTGAGTTCATGTTCAGGTTTTTCAGCTTTCCAGGCCACTGTTATGCAGAACTGCTTATTAAATGCTGAGGTATTTCAGCCTATGTATTTAGGCTGAGAGACTCTTGAGCTACAGTCAGTATTTCTGTGAGGGGCAGAACTCCTTGGCTGCTATGAGCCTAGATGAAAGGAGACTTGCTATGCAAGAGCGTAAGACTTTATTTACATCAAATGGAGCTGATGTTTGTGGACTTTTGCCTTGCTAAATTGTGGGTAATTGAAACTCCTCATATCAAGGAATTGTGTTTGCTTTTTAAAATAGAAGAAAAAGAAAAACGGGATTGAACAGTTGGGTTCCTGATTCTGATAGAATGAGATACAGGATATAGCAGGATGCTTAATGTTAGCACAACTTCGGGTCGTGAAAGGTAATAACAGAAGCTTCTGTTTTTCATGAGGTGCTTCTTAGGTCAGTAGCTTTTTCTGTATTGAGCCATCCATCATCAAGTCGTAAACCATTAACGGACTGTATTGTAGATGTATATTAAACGTTTGTACTGCAAATTGTAGTTCTGTCAAAAAGTGTATGACAGAAGATGGTGTATGCTCTTGTTTCTCAAGCTGTTGTATGCTAATAGCAACTTTCTGATGCTGGAGTACTCAGAAGAACCAGGTATTTCCCCTGAGTGGGTTAGGGTAAGAAAAAGTATAAGCTCCCTGTACTGTAGGGATGAGGTTGTTTGAAGAAATGTTGTCCAGCAAAGCTTCCAACAGGGAACATGTCTACCTGAAAACAGACCCCATATTCTGTAGCGTCAAGGTGAAGTTTTACTCCTGGAGTCAAATTCACCAGCCGTGAGAGGTCATGGTGACTCTAGGCAGGGGAGACCCCTCTGCTGGCTACCAGCGTGGTGACTTCCTCCCTGTGCCCCGGCAGGGCAGAGGCTTCTGTGTCTCTTTGTTGCTGCCTGACAGCCCCTCCCGGCTGCTGGAGCTTTCTGTTTCTATTGCATAGCAGCAGTTCTTTAATCAGAAATCTTGTTAGTATTCAAGGATAATTGATCCGACTCTCTGGTAGGGGGTGGGGACCCAGCCTTGCGTCCTTCTCCTACTTGCCACCCCCAGTTTGACCCCTGTTGTCTCTTTGTTTTCTCCTGTTAAGTTTGTGCCAGTGATGTGTGTGTGTGCTGGTTTTCCAAGCAGCCTGAAGTTGGCTGTAACCAAGAGCAGCAGTTAAATAGAGCCCGATTTCCCTGCTTCCTGGCGTTTACTTGTTCGACTCCATTTTCTGGTCTTCTGTGTTTTTGATTTGCACAGAAGGAACTTACTCGGTGTCCCCGGGCATCTCTTAAACCCATTAGAACAAACTCCATTATTTTGCTGTACTTAGAAATCCTCCTCCTTTAGTCCCAGCATCCATCAAAATAATGTATCCTCTGTAAGGCCCTCTGGAAAATGTTTAATAGGATCTTTTCAAACTCAAGGAGAGTTCCAGTTGGGAAGGGGGAGGGGAGAAGGCTAATGGAAGATCTGACTGTGACTTGCAGTAAGCCCGAACTTGGCCTGTGTCAGCTCTCCCTTCACCTCCATGCTGAGGCAGTACTGAACAGAGCGGATCCAACACTGGGATCAAAGCTGGAAACAAAAGGCTTTGGGAGAAAAATTTCCCGTCTGGCCAAGAGGCAGCCACACAAAGGTGGTGCATAATTTATCATTCGAGGTTTATTTCTGCTGTGTTCTTTCTGGAGAGGGAAGGAAAAAAGAAGTGACTCTCCTGCTGTTTTGAAGGGGATAAGTGATGGCTTTGGAGACTTGAGGCAGGAAGAGGCTAGAGATACCATGGAGAAACTTTTTCAGTGCAGTTTGTACCCAGCTCCTCTCATCTTAGACATGGTCAGACATTATTTCTGTTGGGGGAGAACCCTATTCTTGCCTTTTGAGGTTTCAGAGAGTGAGTACTTTTAACTCTCTGGTCATCCCCAAGTCTCAGTGTATGGAGTGGTGCTGCTCTTGGCAAAATCAAGTTCTTTGAATTTCTGAGGTAGTTTTCTTGCCTTAAGGATCGGTCTAAGTGCTGTGACGCTGTATAACATGGAGGAAGAGGCTATGTTTGCCCCAAAGGGTTTACAGTCTAAATTAGATATCTGACATCTGATAAGGATCAGGGATGTGATAATTCTAATGAGATAGATAAAGTCCAATATTAAAATAGCATAGCTTTCTAATTAAATTTCCTTTAGCCTTAGTTCACTGGGAAAAGCTTTTGAAAGTTTTTCACTCCAATCATTTCTTTGAACAAAGATAGAGAGGGATTTTTGGGTAGGAGTTGGCATCAAAGGCTGCTGAAAGCTGGTAACTGCAGAAATAAGGATGAGGAAGCAGATGCGAGAGTAGTGTAAACCATGAGGAGGTGGGAAGGGGATGTAGGAGTACAGATGTTAACAGTAGCAAAGATCGGCATTTTGGAAATGAGAGCCAAGGACTCGAGCTGGCAAAGGAACAGAAGAGCAGTCTAAGGAGATCCAAGTGGAGTAATTATATGGGATCTGATGGCAGAAAGAGTTGTTCATTAGGTAGTAGAAAAGATGGAAGTTTTGGAAGTGAAGATGAGGATTGAGCAGAATTTAACTGCTGGGGCAAGGAAAGACTTACTTTAGTAATACTTTAAAGGAGGATGTGAGAACTTGTTAGGGATCCTCAACAGTAGAGTTTCTGATCTAGTGGGGTGATTTTATGAAATATCAGAGCTTAGCAATGGAAGCAGAGATGGGGAAGAGAGAGTGATATTGGCATAGTGCTGAGATGGTGAGCCCATGAGATAATGTAGTGATGGAGCTGTCTGCAGCGGTGGAATGTGGGACCTGTCAGGCTTGGGAACACACACAGCCAGAAGGATTTTTGAGTGGGATGTCCAGGAAGATATTTTGGAGGACAGTCCTGTCTGGAAAAGTATATGAAGTGGGAGGGCAGAGTTGAAGAGAGAAGCTAGGAGGTTGGAGACGATTGCCTGGAAAAAGGCATAACATGAGAATAGGAAGTTACTCTGGGTTTGGAAAGGAGTCTGGGTACAGAAACAACAAGGCTGGTGGCAGAAAATAACACCCTTCCTGGAAAAGGAGACTTCTTGTCCTCATCTCCATTAAGAACTGCTGTGTGAACGAGTGAGTCACTAGTGAGAACAGTTAAAACATAAACGTGATATTCTCAGCATCCTTCTCTGAAAGGCTCATAAGAAGCATTGTGTGACTATGCAGGAGGGCTAGAGAGAAATACGCACTCTGCTCCTTTAGCCTGAATCTCCAGATCTGTTAGTTCATTTGACTTGGTGACAGCTGGTTGTGCCTGGGAGATGTTCTTGCCTAAGTTGCAGCCATTCACTGCAGCAGAACCGTGTCTTGTGGGATCTAGGGTTAGAATAAAGTAAAGACACACCTTCATTATTTTTCTTTGTACTCCCACCCAATTTTAGTTCTGAATTTCCATAGCTGCTGAATAGTCAAATCCTTTATTTGCAACTCTGAGGGCAGGAAAAAAAAAGAAGTCTCGGGACTGTCATTTCCTGCTTCTGTTCCAAGCTCCTGAGGATGAGCCAGGAGGTGGGATAATTCTCTGAATTAAAATTGCATTTTTGAAAAGGAAACCAGCTTTACTGCTGTCCTTTCTTTGAGATTCAGAGTCTGCATCTTATTCAGGCTTGACAAATTTAGGAGATGAGGATTTTGAGGTTGTGTTCCTCTCACCATGATTTTTGAAGCCTGTTACTCTTGAAAACCTTGAATACAGTTTCTTATGGCTGGAGGACATGCCCCTGATTTATGCTGCCTTTTGAAAAGGGCCTTGATCAGCATAGTACCTGTTAGAATGAGGAAAGATATAATGGATCTGGCTGTCAGAAAAAAAATGGCAAGTTTGTGGCATGAGAAAGGAGGATGGATTTGAGGCTGCCATTCTGGAAGTTTTAATAGCCAAGAAGCAGAAGAGTATAGTAATTGGCAAACAGGAATGCTAGTGGACTATCTGCATTTTTGTCATGGATCTCAAATAGAAGTATTCAGTGTCTAAATCTTAGAAAGCATTGTATGGGAGTAGGTGGGAGACTAGGTGAAGTCTTCTGATGAGGGCACTAGTCATTGCTCTGCAAACAGACCTAACTTTAATACAAGGGAAGAACAGGTTGAATGAGAGCTGTATCCATGCAGAGTTCACGTGGTGAATGGATTTTTCTTGGGCATTGACTTGGAAGCAGGGAAGGACTGAATTGGGCTGGTTGGTGCCATAATGGCCCTTTTCTATCTTTGCTGGGCCCTAGGGAAGGTTACCCTTGGGTCTGACTTCTTTCTTGTGCCAGTGACCGACCAGCCACCGCAAGAGGGTGTTGACTCATGAAGAACTGATTTCCTGAGCAGTTAAGATGTCTCTACCACAAGGGTGGTAACCTCATGTGTTGTGCCAGTTTGAGCTGTCACTGCTCATGAATTAACACCAGCCGTAGGCCTTTGTTCACTGCATTTTTGAGTGTAAGGAAGAATTCAGACCTGCAATCAGCCTTACCTTAAACAACAGAAGGCCTTTAGGCCTTTCGGGTGGTGGTGTTTGTTTGTGGTTGGTTTGTTTGTTTTGTGTTTTTTTTCTTCCAGACCCAGGGTTCTTTTATCTGTGGAGCTGGCGGATCTCCTGCCTGTGCCTCAACTCCCCTGCAAGGGCAGATCTGTGATCTTTCCATCTTTATGAGTTACATGGAGTAATTTCTATGCTACCAGTACTCGAGCAGGGAAGAACAACCTTGTTGATCCTTGCCTTCTGCAACCTTCCTCTGTAAACTTACTTGCCTTGAAGTGGCTCATCCACTCACAAGAGAAGCCCATTGTTTCTCTGAGGGTTCTCTTGTTTGTGACCTGCCAGCTATGAACTGGAAGATGAGGAG
This sequence comes from Streptopelia decaocto, assembly GCF_964273445.1. Lineage (NCBI taxonomy): Eukaryota > Metazoa > Chordata > Aves > Columbiformes > Columbidae > Streptopelia > Streptopelia decaocto. The sequence goes on along the minus strand of NC_138661.1, from coordinate 42,508,975 downwards.
TTGTAGTCTTCTGCTGCTCTTAGTGCTAATTCAAGGCTAGAGCAATATAAGCTAATTCATTAAGTTTTCCAGTCAACTGTCCCTTAAAAATATCTTTTTCATGCTTCCTTTCTTGCTTCTTATGGTTAGTTCTTTCCCCACAAATCTTCAGAAGTCTGGGAGAAAACATTGAAGCTGGAAGGGAATGTCTAAAAAACCAAAAAGCGATATTTCTTATGATACTCTTTAGTATCCTTTTGTAGGTTAGTTGTGCTGAGGAAGCAAACTCTTGATGACGATAATACTTATGCTGGAGGAAGAACAGAAGCTCAGATGATTACTTTCTGAGAAATGACCCATAAGCAATTTTTGTGCTGCAGATGCTTTGTAACAGACTGGCAGGGAAGAGTGGGTGGCAGGCACTTGCCTACTTTAAGTACTTGTCAAAACTCCCTCTTTAGCTTAATCAGGCACACAAGGCCAAATCTAACACAGTTACAGTTTAAAACCAATAGGAGATACAGGGCAAATTAAAGCTATGTACAATCCATCAGTTGTAGGATAAAAATAAAAATAAACAGTACTCAGACAGAAGCCTTCGAGCGAGGAAGGGAGTGAGGCAGAGATGACATCTTTGGTATGTACATCTTGACTTACCTGCTCAGGTGAAACAGCCTCTGAGCTCAGGCTTCTGCTTAAGTGACTGGGACAGCTGCCAAAACACTTATATTTGCTAGCTAATATACTGCAGTGCATTGGTCCTGCAGGTTAATCTGGGAAAGGAATGGAGTGATATCTGGGTTTGTTTGGGGCTTTTTCTTGAGGCATGTCATAACAACATGCTCTGCACCCTGTATGTCAAGATTTCAAAATAAATGTTGTGGTAAAGCTAAAACTGCCTATTAAAGCGTTGCGAGGAAAGAGGGCCATCAGAGTTATGCCACAGAAGACCAGATATGCCTGGGGACCCAGCTCTTCCGACACTGTAGGCTGCATACCAAGGTCTTTAAGGTATGTGCTGTGTGGCTCTGTGCCTTTTATAGACAAGCAGAAGGGGAGTGGCTCATAGGAGGGAAATGACAGTAACTCCATAAGGAGAGGATTATTCTGTTGCAGGATGGGGCTGGGCTGAGGTGAGCATGCAGAAAGGTCCCTCTGCAGCCCTGCTGTAACCAGCCTCAGGAGCCGCTGCACACCTGCGACTCTGTGCCAGTGTGGCTGTGCTGGCTGTGTAATGTCCCTAACAATTAAGACACATTTCAACTACTCAAACCATGAGAACTGAACAGAATGCTGAGATTTTCCTACTAGAGTGTTTGTGGCAAATTAACCATTTGACTCCCACAAGAATGAACTCCAGAGCTCTGGATGTTCTTGTATTGTAACAGAAGGGAAGTTAACTTTTTTATTTTCAGATGTGCAAAGACATGATAGAACTACATCTATGAAATCTACACAGTAATGGCTAAAGAGTAGAACTGGAAGGATTTCCATTGCTGATCTTTGCATAAAAAGACTTGGTTTTGGTGCTATCTCAGCCAAAGCAGCAAAACCTGTCTCAGCCTAAAAGTGCTAGAGAACCATAGATTGAAACCAAATGAAAATGCTGTCCATTCCTACAAAAAACATTGTTTCTGGGATTTGGCACTCCATTTGAGACTAATGAAGCAAATAGCTTAATCCAAAATCCATCTGTTTGAGAAACTAGTCTGAATCTAAACAACAACACAAGTTTCTGTAACGAAAAAAAAGTCATCCAAACCTACTAGCCAACTAGACTGCCACAAGTTATTGTACACAGTTATTATGCTGGCAGATAGTACCAAAGGAAATGTGCAAAGTCAAGTTGGATTCTTACGAAATACTGAACTGGCATGTGCAACTTTGAATTGGATACAGGGAGAACACCATAAATCAAACAGTAAGTTTGTGGGAAAGAGAAGTAAAAGGAGAGACTGAGAAGGAAATATTCTAATCCTGTGAATAAAATAGAAAAGAAGATTAGAGAGAGCAAGAAAACACTTATCTCACTAGAAATACAACATTATTCCTTTGAATATTTTCATTTCTATTGTTTAACTCCATGCCAAGTGGCCTTCTCTGTTGGAACCTCTGTGGAGGCAGGCGCTTCATATGTTGAATCCACTCTTGGGAGAAGCTGAAGTGTGCTGGCTCGTACATGTGGGTAACACTTGCAGAGCTTGTTTTGCCAATAAAAGTGTCTTTGAATTGACTGTGGTGGGATGTGGTGCAAGTTCTGATGCAACATGAAGCTTTTTGTAAGTGCAGATCTTGATGAGAACTCATCTCTAAAATCTCTAGTAATTTTGTTTTCTTGTTGCTGTTGTGAATTGGCTCCTTCCTTTCTGTGGTCCATTGTTGTATGGTTGGTGTTTGAAAATGAAATTTCTTCCATCTGCTTAAGAAATTTGATTTATCCTTGGAGGCTTGAACTACTGCCTTTGCTAGTAGGAAATAAACAGTGTTCCAACTGTCCCTAATTATCACCTACTTGCCTTCCTGCAGATCCATGTCTCTTTCAAGAGCACTAGAAGAAATGACTTATGGATCACAAATTGCATTTTTTCCTGTCCCCTATTCCTTCATCTCTATCAACTTAGTCCTCTCCCCTTGTTTAAATTTTCTAAATTAAACATACCACTTTGAATGATTGGCTTGCCTAGAACACAGTCCGTGGCTTTTTTTAGGTGACATTAGGAAACTAACTGCAAATGACTTATAAGGGCCCGTTACTGATTTGCAGTAGGGCTTAGTGGGAAACATTATCTTCAAAATACCATTTTTAGAGTAATATAAAGCCCATATTTTGGAATATCAGACTGAGAGGAATTTTTGTTCCTGCTGCCTTTTGCTTTCAGATTATTATTTTTTTTGGTGGAGGTGCTTGGATGTTGTCACTGCTGAGATCTGTTCTCTGCCCACAACGTGTGTGGCTCAGCCTCTGGCTGCACGGCTTCCTTGACCACAGGGTGCGGTTTCATGTTATGCCTCATCTAGTTTAACTGTGGGTTACCCCACAAGAGAGGTCTTGCCCCCTCCTCCCGTTGGTAGGTCTGCTTGCATGTCTGCTGGATAAACGGCTTCAGCTTGTTGATCTCTCACAGAAGTGACCTGCAAAATGGTGAAACCAGTGACACCACAGGCCACGTGGTGTTGGTAAGCTGAAGAGAATTGCTTTTCAGTGAGCTGATCAGCGTAGACTTGATGGAAGAATGGAGTGAGGCAAGACCAGCTGTTTTTTTCGGCACTAGCTTACTGCTGCTTTGCTTTGCTTCACACTAATTTTGAAAGACTTCCTCTGGAAACAAGGGAAGGTGAGAATTCAAGCCCAAGGTTCAGTTTTTATGGCTCATGTAAGCATAAACTTCTTTATTGTATTGTGCTAGTATGACAGTCTTAGTGCTGGATTAGTGTCAAAGTGTGGTGAAAGATCAACCTATGAATGTTGCAGCTGGTGCGGTGCATTAATTGGTGATGCCTTTGTGTTGGGAACTTCTAGTCATTAAGACTGGAAGCAAACACCTACTATCTTGTTTTACTTGGGCTCACACAGGCTTATGTTCTGAGTTGTTGCCAGAGACATGGTCCATCTGATTATGAAAAGCTTTATCCCCTTGCTAGTGCCTTGACTATTCTTCCTTAATCTTGCCTTGTAAATGACTGATGTCTGGCAAAGAGGTTTTTTTTTGACCCATATTTGCAGAATCTGGATCCAAGTTTTGCTTGCTCTCGTCACCCTTCTCCACTGATGCAGCGGAGTGTCGTGGTTTGGCAAGCCTGGCCTGGGCATGGACACAAAAGGAGGCCCAATCCCACCCTTCTCCAGAGCTGATGCAGAAATGGCAGCACTTATGCTAAATGTCTGGTTAGTCAAAGGAAGACAGAGCTAGCTGTTTGGAAACGTGAGCTGCCCAAACAGCCATTCCTTTTCTCCTTGAATGAGTATGTGGCAGGCTGAAGGGGAAGATCTACATGGGCTGCATCTCACACATGAATTGTCAATTGGATCATGTAAAGATTCACTCTGATGGAAATCAGAGCTTCACAGTGTTACATGCAGCGTGTGTGTACAATAAGGACAGTGCCTCCTCTGAAGAGTTCATAATTTCTACATGTAATAAATTGACAGATGTATTGAACAAGAGAAAAAAACACAATGAAATACTGATTAACATAATAAATAGAGGCTCCACTTAAATGCTATGCATTTGAGTCCATATGTTGATATTCCTTGTCCTGTTCTCTGCATCCCCAAAATATCTTTGTGTTTGAGCTGCCTTTCTCTTTTTCTCTCCTCTGACATGCTGCATGCAACGTTATCACAATTAAGTAGACGCATTTGTTATGTTTGGGGTCTGATACTGGGAGAGTGAAAATTCTTCTCAGATGTAATGCTCTTCTAAGACAATTTATTTGCTGTTTTTGTCCTAGGTAGTGCATGTTCCTGTTATCTGCCAGCATGTTCAGTAAATGGTTAGCATTAGTCTAATGAGGGGTATCATGTCTGAACCCAGCTTGCAAAGATCTCCTCTGCCTCTGTGACTCTTCCACCCTTTCCCCTATCCTGACAGTAGCAGCTTGTAGGCTGGATCGCAAATGGATATTTAACCATGTAACTGCAAAGATGAAGAAATTTGAGAACAGAAGCATAACTTGGACTTGTTTGGGAATTCAAGTGTTAAACCCTGGATTCCTGACTTGGGATAGTTTAGCTGTGGCCAAATTTAAATAGTAATTATTGAATGTTTCTTTTTGCTGCTTTGTAGCAGCAAGCTAAATTGCTGGGTAGAATTCTGTGAATATGCACGTAATTGGCTTCAGTGGCCATATTTACCCAATAGCTTAAGTGATTTTCCCCATAACCTTTGGAGATCATCTGTACAGAACTTAACTTGCGAGTGTCCTCTTTACAAGCTGTGACATAAATGTTCCCTATGGTTGTTGGGCCAGGTGTGCTAATGGCTAGTTGTTTTGTTTTGTTTTGGTTTTTTTTTCCCCTAAGGATAGTTGACCACTCAATTTTGGACCCTACAGAATTTTTTCTTGGAAGGGTAAAGAACTGAACCATGGTGACTGGTTTGTTAAGAGTTGTTTTTGTCTGCATACTGAAGTCAGTGGCTTTTTCCCAGATTAGAATGTTGCATTTTTAAACATTTACTGTACTCAAGAGCAAAATGATCTAATTCACCATGTTTATTCATTTTCATAAGAATTTTCAGCTCAGTAGCATGGGTATCCTACTTCTAAATGTACAAACACTTGGTAAACAGACTGTAAGAAGAAAATAACTCTTGAGCCACTGTAGTAAATATGTCTGTAAAGCCTAAAACAGGAAATGACCCCAACTTCTTCTGTCAGTTTGGCTCTGAGGCCGTGATTCTGCAAGCAGTGAAGCAAAGGGAGGAATTAAACTGGGCTGAGCGAGGAGGAGCTGGAAGATAATGTGCATCTTTTTGCTGCTCATTGTCCACTGGACCTCTTCCCGTCTGTTTTTTACGAGGCTGCACAAAGCTGTGCCATCTCATGGGGGTCATGGGACTGGGAGTAGGGGAAGGAGGGCTGGGAACTCTTTATGCTAGCACTGCTGATAGATATGAAACCACAGCCTTGACGTTTCTTTCTCCTTTTGAGCAAGTATCAGTGTGTTTCTGGAGGACCTGAGAGCTGTGCTATCACTTAAGCATAGTCAAATCAAGGCTGCTTCCTGTCCTTTGCTTATCATGCACAGAAGAGGGTTTGTTTTGGGAGGATATCTAGCAAAGAAATCAAGAAAGTAAGTTATAGCATGAAAGGCAGATGACATCTTCCTCACAGAAAACAGTCCTCTTCTTCTGAGGACTTGGTACCTAAATCATCTTGCATGTATTCCAGTTTGCCAAGTGTTTGTGCAGTTATAAGGAGGGACATGGGAACGATTTCCAGGATGCTGTTGCTGTTTGTATTTCCAAATTATTTGATAGTGTACAATAAAAAAATGGAGGGAGGGGAATTAACCTCTTGGCACACTCATCAGAATCGGAAATTAATGGACCATGTTCGATCTTGGAATAAAGGACCAGGAGTTGGGAAAGCTGACTGAGCTCAGCCTGTGAGATGTATGTGCTATCATGTGTATGGCTTAGTGGCGTATTGTGTCTTCAGTAGATCTGATCTTGACTCATCAAGGCTTGTTGGCTGTCAGGGTCCGAATGTACCAGATGTTCTTGCTTAGAGAGTGATCTGTAGGAATAAAGGTTATGTTCTTACAGTGTCTGAGAATGGCAGTGTATGGTACCAGAAATATTTAGCAAATTTAGTCAAGATACAGACTGCACACTAAGGCCTTTTTCCCCACCACAAAAATATCTCTGTTTGTTTGTTTGTGGTTTTTTGTTTTTGTTTTGTTTTGTTTTTTCTTGACTGGAAAAAGTTATTTTAGTGTACAACCATTAAAATGGATTACTATGTAACTCTTCCACTTAAGAGTGGAAAGAGGGGAAAAAAGTCTCTGTCCAATTGAAAATAATTCCCAGGAACTTCTTAAGGTAGATTGTAATTACTGGAGATAAAAATTCTGCTACAAATAGAAGTAACTAGATGAGTAGCCCTGTGTTCTGCTGTATCTTTACTGTTATCCAGTCATTTTAGGTAGCATTTATAGCACTGATGGGCTTGGGTTGTTCTTTGGTCAGAGGAAGTACTCTGTAATTGACTGAATAACATCACTTCTTGCAATGCCCACAAATCATCTCAAAAGCTCAATTCAACTTGATTTGTCTGTTGCACCCTACTCCCCAAAGTACAGTGGGGTAACAGAAGGAAAATGGCTCTTGGTTCATCACAGTAAATACATCTGCAAGACTGAACAGAAGACACCACACTGTCCTGTCATGTTTTTTGGCCCTGAGATCATGATTCCAGCAAAAGACAGTGTGCCTGCATGTAGGGTGAACTTTTCCTCTGTAGGTCTGAGTTTAAAAGGCTTTTAAAAAGTGTCAAAAATTCTTCTTTCAGGGCTGAATGACGTGTCAGCTGAAATGATTTGTGGGCTTTGTGAGGAATCTCTGTCTTTTGTCTAGATATGCACTTCAGATCCTGGAACTTGGTCCAGGAAGTGGTATCAGAAGCAGTTCATAATAATAATGTTAATACAGGCTCTTCTCATGAGAAAAATCCGCAGGCATCTTTAGCTTGCCTTTGTATGGAAGCAATGGTTATTTCAATACGTGTGCATATCTTCTCACCCAAAAAACTGGTCCTAGAGAGGTTTTATGAAAATGGGCAGCACAATAAAGGGAAGGCACAACAGAAGTGATTTGGCTGTGGGTGAAGATTCCTTGTGAGTTTGCATTTTGTTAGACATGAAAGAACCCCCTCCCTCTATTTGGCAACAGATGCACCAAAATTGACTATTAGAGATGAATCCATCTGAAACAGGCTTTGTTAGTTCTGCTTCTCATGTTGCTAGTGAGATTAATCAGGTGTGCAAGTTATAGTTGTGCTGGACATAAACCGATTTCCAGGTTCTCAAGTAGTGGCAGTGGTCCAAGCAGTTAGTTCACCCAACTCAGAAGATATTTAGTCCTCTCCCGTTAGGAGGCAGAAGTCTTCAATGGGCTTTAATTGGGTTGCACTTTAGGACTGATCAAAAGCTTTGGCTGGTTTAGGATGTGGCTGCTTGGCTGCACCAATATTTCAATCAAGGAGCATGTTAAATTTGTGTTCTGAGCTAACTAGCTGCTGGCTGATTCCCAGATATAAATGAGAGGTTTAGGGTGTGGTGTGGTGCTTTATTTATTTATTTACTTTGTTTTTGTTTTAACTTGTGAAATTTTTCAATTGGATTTTATCTGTTAAGATTCTGATATTGTGTTCATCCCGAGCTTAAGAGTCCACAGAGTCTGTGCTCTCTTATGTAGCAACAAATTTTAACTAGGATATCTGAAATAATTACTGCTCCCAGTGATCTGCCTGGTGTGTCTGAATGGCTGAATATGAGGTAAAGAATTGCTGAATGTCAGAGTTTACAGCCTGGCAACTTCCATTTATTTTAGCATGCTGGATTATAAACTGGTGCTTTAGGAGCTGTGCACAAGTGTCCTGAGGTAATATCTTGCCAGATAAGATCCTCTGGATTGCTGGGTCTGGACTGATTGAACTGGAAGGAGGCTGCAGGCATGACACTTTTCTCTCTGGAAGCTCAAATCTCTTGGTCTTTGGGCCACGTTACAAGGCCTGTGTGCCTCGGCCTTTGCCTGGCCAGGGTAAACTCCAGCTGAGGGGTTTTGCTGAGGGCTGGGAAAGGAAGGAAAGGTTTCGTATGTAAACCTCCTCAGCATCTTGGAGCACAAGAGAGGGACATTTTATAATGCATGTTGAACCAGTTCTGATGGTCTTTTCTAATTAGTTACATCAGAAAGGCCAAGGATCTTTACTTCTTTCACTGATTTTTTTTTTTTTTTTTTTTCCCTTTCTTCTTCCCTCCTCCCCCTTTTGTCTTGCTTTCAGTTCACCCTGGTCTTGCCCAGGCAGCTGCTGTTCTATTTGTATGTTCCCTGGGGGAAGCTCTGGTGCTCCTTTAAGATCTCCTGTTGCTTTGGGAATTCACCTTTTAGACATGGTGCTTCATTAGCCTCTCTCGTTTATTTAGTACTGTGAGAAAAGATTTCCCCTCCCAAAAAGCAGAAGAACGAGTTTCCAGCAGCATCTGCTTGAGAGAAGAGTGTCTCTATGTAAATAGAGCAGGTTTAAAAGCGTCCTGCTATTGGCAAAGGAGTGGCCTGGGAGTTTTTGAAGGAATATTGTTTGACTGGGTTGACACTAGGAGGCTGTTTGGAGGTGAGGGCTGAAGAACTCCCCTCTGCTCTGGTTGAGTGCCGGTGGGCGGCCGCGCTGCCCTGTGCACTGTTGCCTCTCCTCCCCTGCCTGGGTCTCCGCACAGTCACTCCTTTTTGTTGCTGCTCATTAGAGAAAAAGAGCCATTGGGGATTTTTTGACCGTAGGGTTCTGCATTTCCTCATTTGCCATCCATCTCCCCTGCCGGGCGTTGTGGGAGAGTCATCCCCTCTGCAGGCGATGGTGGGAACGGCCCTGGCCTCACTTATCACCAGTGACAAATCAATGGCAGCCTTCAGAAAGCTGGCCCCCAGGATCCCCGCTCGGCCCAGCTCTGGAGCAGTGGGAGGCTTCCCTGGCAGATAAAGGACTTCTTGCAGCCCTGACTTGTTGCCTTAAATCTAACTGAAGAAACCTTTTCATTCTCTTCAGCAGCAGCGCCCTCCCCTCTCGATTTGTCTTGGGGAAGGTGGAGGCTGGTGGAAGGGGGGTGCTTGGGAGGCGGGGGAAACCAGAGTGGGGGATCATTGGGGTTTGTGAGGGTTTTTCTGTTTCCCTTTCACAATAGTCTGTCTAGTGCATGCAGAGCTGGGCTCACAAAGCCTCCCCGAAGCGCCCAGAGTCCCGCAGGGCTCCTCACAGTGCAAGTTTGCTGTGTGTATTCCTACCAACAATACAGCTGGGCCCAGCAGCAGGCTCCAGCTTTGGGCAAATATTTCTACAGCTTTTTGTTAATCACTTTTGAGGGGAGGAGGGTGAGATGGGTTTGGGAGGTAAGAGGGGGAAGGAAAATTTGTATATGTGAGGGAGGGTAAGTAAGCCAGAGATAGGTGGAGGGAATTATGCCTGGTTTTTGCAGTCCAGGCTTCTAAAGGGAGCCTTTGTCAGCATTCAGCATCTATGCTGAAGCTAGAGAGGGTTTTGGGTGCATCAATGTTGGATCTGAGGGAGGAGGGAGATTTAGGCAGACAACGTATAATTATTTGGACTCAGCCAGTCGTCTTTTTTTTTTTCTTTTAGTAGGAGATATTAGCTGACAAGCCCCTTCTGGGTGGTTGCATCCGAAGCATTGGTGTAGGCTGAAAGTGTGGCCTTTTCTTGTGCTAAGTATATTGAGCTTATTTCTGCTTAACTGTTCCCTGTGTTTTTATGCTTGACTTCGTTTTCCTTCTACTACGTGTGAACTATCTCTCATTTTCTAGGTTATTTGATCTGAGTCCCAGCTCCAGATGTGGAAGAAATCAGAGAAGTGATGTCTCTTTAGAGCAAACTATTGCAACTTGACCATCTGATAGGTTTTGGCCTTGGGAGTTCCTTGAGTCCATTACCACAGTCCTGGGATAGTCTAGTAAGCTCATATCTGTGGGCTGGTTCTGTCCCCCATTTCTAAAGCTGTGTTGGAGATATCTAAATGCCATGAAACTGCTTGATTGTGTCAAGAAGAGACCATGTGAGCCCACTTCTCCCTGACATTATGGGGAAAAAGTAATCAGGCCGCTTCCTTTAAACATTACTTTCCATCTCTTCAGGGCTGGCAGCAAGCTTGGGATGCCCACACTTTGGGGCTAAATTCTTATATTGGTTAAGCCATGTTGCATGCATTGTTTGCTGTGTATTAAAGATTCAAATGTTGTATTAGAACTGATGCTCTTGTCATAGTAGGAATGATGCCAGAAGCATCATCCTGGTTCCAGATGCATCATGTCAGAAATTGAATTTGGGCAGGAGAGGCTTGCCTGTGTTAATTGTTTTCTCAGAGCAGGGTGTACTCTTGCTCTAAGGCAGGTGTGTTGAACTCATTTTCACTGGGGGCCACATCAGCCTCGCAGTTGCCTTCAAACGCCGAATGTAATGTTGGGACTGTATAAATGTAGGAGTAGTTACGTTTATGTAACTCCTACATTTAAATGTAGGAGTAGTTACATTTATACAGTCCCAACATTACATTTGGCCCTTTGAAGGCAACCGTGAGGCTGATGTGGCCCCTGGTGAACATGAGTTTGACACCCCTGCTCTAAGGCCTGTGACTTTAAGCTGGGTGAAACTAGAGACTGCACATACAGAGGCTGGACTTCTGAGCTTTTTGTCCAAGACTGGCTCATCTTCCACTTCCAGTCAGTTAAATCCCAGCAAAATTTCCAAGTCGAATCCAGTCTCCAGGTGACTGGCAGAATTCAATAAGTAAAGGCTTACTCTGTGTCAGTGTGTGGGAGGATGTGCAGAGGAGGCAAGACTGCTGGGCTATAGTAAAGCTCACAGTAAAGTTCTTAGGAGGGATATAGCTAATGTTTTTAAATAAGGAACATCCTTGCCTTTCATTTTTTGATGAGGGTAGAATAAGAGTCCTTTGTAAGAAAAAACTTCTAATATGCCAAATAAGGACCTGAGTCAAAAGAATGTATGTAACTATGGACATTTTTAAGCATTCTTATCCTCACTGGCATCTGGTGACTGCCCCTTCTTTCTATATTGTTCATGATACAAAGTGCATAGAAGCATTCTATCCTTAGAGCATCACAACTACAAGCAAGGCAAGATTTGTAGGGAGAGAGAACAACTTTTTTATAGTTAGACCATCTAATATGGCTGAAAAAACAGATGAGCTTTTGGGAGCAGTATCTCCTCAGAACTAAAATAGAAGCTTAAGTCCTTAAATTAAGTGCAAGTTGAGAACAGTTACTTTGAGCTCAGCTTGACTGTGTTAATGAATTAGAAATTGGAGAGAAGGTTTCTGATACCTCTGGAGCAGAAGGGGATGATGAGCGAGAAAGGAGTGGTGCCATAGGGGCAAGCCTACCCCAATCCCTACCTGATTTTCTCTTTCTTGTCAGTTGATTAAAGTTTGACCAATTTCTAAATTTCCAGGATGAAATTTGAGGGAGAGAGAGAAAAGAATTTCTGCTTAAAACTGCCTGTGAAACTTCAGTTAGAACTATTCAGCGAGTTTGGAGAAAAAGGATAGAGAGAAAATGCCCTTTTTTTGTTCCCCATGTTTAAAATCTTGCCATAGTACAGAAAAGCTTGAGAATGTTTGTTGAGCCTCTTATGCTCCAGAAATACAAAGAAGCAGAAGGGGTGTAAAGATTCTTTAGCGTCTCTGAAATTTACCCTTGTATGCTGGAATTGTAAGTATTTGAAAACTGGTACTTTTATGTGCTGCGTAGAGAGTTAAAAAGCCTATCAGCAAAAGCCTCTTTGACTCTCTCTGCAATGGACATTGACTGTCCAGTGGCAGGCTTGACTTAAACTGGAGCTCTGCTCCAAGCATTCCCCTGAGCTGCAGAGGAACTGTGGTCCAGGTGGTGCTTTCTGAGCGGCTGCCTGCTGGGCTGAGTGCGGCTTCGCTGGCCTACAGGCGGGGAGGAGGAGGAGTAGGAGAAGGTAGCTACAATAAGCCTGTTTCTGTGTGTTGTAGATCGTGTTGCAGTGCAAGTAACAATAAGGAGTCCACTATGGAGCTGGGTCTGTCATCCCACAAGGCCATATAACAAATGCACAAAACCAGCGCAGCTGTATGATGCCAGATACTGAACAAGGCAACCTGTTTGCCTCTTCAGATTCTTCCAGGTAATTCTGAAGAGTTGATTTGCTAGCAGCTTTCCATCCGGATCACTTAACTGCTCTTTTGCAATCAACTTGCACCTGGTTTAAACTCAGATATTTGTGCTTGCTGGGAATAGAGAGAAAGGTGACTGTGTTTGCGCCTGATTTGGGTCAGGTTTGAATTTCTGGGCACTTCTCAGGGGAGTGAAATAAAAAAAAAAAAAAGTTGAGACGCAAAGAGTAGCAGAAGAGAATTGGACTACAGAAGTAGGAAAGCTTGTTAAGAGACAGAAAAAGGATGAGGGAATGTGGGCAGGTGCATGGAGGGTTCTGGGTAGCAGGTGTGAGATGGGAGACTCTGCCTTGTGTTCTCTTTTCCTACATCTAGCCTGTCCCTCTTCCTCTCAGAAGTGGAACTTCTCTTTAGTGGCTCACCCACAGAGCAGCTTGCGTCATTCAGGTTCTTTTCTTAGAAAAAAAGGGACTTGCAAGTTTGAGAGGCCTGAGGCTGACCTGTTCGACAGTGTTTTACTTTTGTACCACCTTCCTCTCCCCTTCTGTTGTGTTTTATGAGCATCCAACACTTCTGCAAACCATTCCTTGGCTCTTCAGGTTGGACACGTAGGAACTGAGGTTTCTGGCTTGGGACTCTGGCTGTCTGAGATCTATAAAATGGAGCTGATGAAACCATTCACAGCAGTAAGATGTGAAGATGAATCTGTTTATGGACTGCTTAACTGTGATGATGATGAATACTGCATAATGATTTTACATTCAGTTCAGGACTTTGTGCTGCAAGTAATTGTGTGGTGTCATAAAGTGCAAAAGGGGCCTGTTAAAAGCTGTGCAGGTGAACTTAATTCTGGGTTTGCATTAAAGCTTTTTAAAACTTGCTTATAATAGATTTTAAATGTCCTGCGTAATCAATAGCAGATGGGTTTAATTTCTTCTCAAGCATGCTGTATAAGATACTGTCTTTTTCAGACTGTTGGTCAGTTCTGCATACCAGGAAGCAACCCTTGTAGATTCACACCTGTAAAAGTAAATTTACTAAAATCTTCCAGGTTTTGTACCACTAGGCCTGGTCCCTTGTTGCTTTTCGATGGAGAGCGAGCTGGTGTTGGGGAGTCATGGTGTGTCTCTTAATGTGCTCTTTACTGCTGCCTCTGCGGTTAACCTGTTCCTCATGGACCGTTTAGTGGTGCATAATTTTTTAGAGTGACACATTTTCCGTTCTGTTGGGAAATATATGTGTGTGTGTATATATATGTATAAAATAAAATATTATTTTTTCCTTGGAGTTGTCCCAGAGCATCACCCTCCTATTTCTGTTCCTTCAGAAAGAGGAGATCCAAGTCTCACCTAACTGCACTTGCAGCCTCTTTCAGCCTCTTTTGACCCATTCCCTGGTGAATGAGAGCGTTGAGTAAAGGCCACAGGTCTGCACATGGAAAACACAGGGAACATGAGTTGAGATCCATGTTAATTCCTCCCCGGAAACTGCCTCTCTGTAATTACAGTTCCAACATCCTCCAGAAGAAAAGGGCCCTGTCCCCCCTGCAGCCCCCCTGGCAGATTCGATGCTCCTTGCAGCAGGGAGACCAGGCGTGGAGCGGAGCAGGTCAGCTGGGGCCTGAGAAATCTCCCCTTCTGTGTCTTCATTGCAGGAGGGGGTGGGGGCTCTTCCTCTCCCCAGCCCCCTTCTTCCCCCTTCCCCTAAATCTCCCAAGTAAATACAATTTTATTTTATTATATTCCTGCCGATCTGCTGTTGTTTTTAATACAAAAAAGGTGGAAGGCACAAGAAGGAACGAAAGAGTCTGGCGACAGGAAGAGATGAATTGCTGAAGAATGACACTGGCAGGGACTATTGTTCATTTTAGTGCTGGAGCAGGAGCAGAGAGAAACGTTCACACGCCATTCTTGGGCATCCTGCTGGGCAGGCTAGGAAAGGGGCATTCCAGCTGGTCATGAGATTTGGCTGGGCAGATTGAATTGGGTTGAATAGAGTGCTTGCCGGTTTCTATTATTATTATTTTTTTCTTATAAAAAACCCCACTGATTAATTGCAATGGAACCTGATAAAAGGGAGAGTCCAAAACCCACATAGACATAAAGCTGTCAGCCTACCAGCATGTGATAACTGGGCCTTAACCCTTTACAAGGCTTATGGGGGAAGGGGGTGCTCATCGGAGTCGGCATTGCCCGGTCCGTGTTTACACGTTTGTGTGAAAGAGGACTTCTGTCATTTGGAGAAGGAGTTGTGTGCACAGCAGGTGACCTGTAAACAGACCGTATCTTGTGAAAGACAAGTGCCTGAAGAATGAAAATAAGGTTTAGGGATATTTTGTTCCTGGAGAAGTTGTATGAGGATTTGCTCAAACGTTGCTGGCTGTATTTTGGTAGTTTTGCAGAATTTAGCAGCCCTTGTCCAAATCTGGCTCTCCTTCTGTGCTGAATATGACAATAAGAAGAAAAATCTATGAAGAGACCTATGAAGTTCTACAGACCCTTTGGGAATTATTGCAATTGGACTTGGTAAAAACATGAATACTCCTGTGGTGGATATAACATAAAAAACTAGGTAAGCGTTTAAAGAAGCTGAACTTGGGGACTGATGTGGAGATTGAAAGTGGATGGACAACTCGGACCTATATTATCTCAGCAGTGATAGGATGGAATTTCGAGATGCTTAGAAACCCATTTCTATTAGTGAAACCTCCCAGTTTTATTATATACTGGTTTCATTTCAAATACTGGAAAAAAGTCCATGTTGTGATATTTCTGGTTTCCTTTAACCAGTTTTTTTCCTCAGCTGATTTAGTTCTGGCCATAGTTGAATGCTCTTTGCTCATTCTCTTGCTTCTTTAATATCATGTGTGTAGCTTGCTGCTTCTGCTGAGAAGCACAGATGATTTATTCAAACAGACTCTTCCAAGCTTTGAAAGGGGTGTCTGTGTTGCAGTGTGAGGAGATGGGGGGAGCAAACACTCTTGCCCCCCAGCAATGTTCAGCTTCAAGTGTGACACAGTAGAGGATGGCACGTAAAATCGTTAATGAGTGTGTTCTCTAGTCATTTTATCCTGTTCTATAGCACCAATAGCATGTGTGCGCCCACTGCTTCGGAAATGTTTCTGTAGGAGGCTGGAAAGAGCAGAGATGTAGTTGGAGCAAACAGAGGACTTTTATGAGCCCTGGGGAGATGACAGAGAGGTTGCTTTTTGCTAGCTACATCTCCTCGTTCCTTCCAATTCATCTCTCCAAGTGAGAAGGAATTGTGGAGGCAGTAGGAGCTTTCTGGGATGGAAGTTGCTGATCTTTGTTTTTCTCGTCCTGCACCTGTGGTCACTACCGTCAGAAGCTCCCAATGCAGGTTGTGCCCTCGCTGGCTGGACCTCGCAGGAAGTAACTGTCAAATGGGAGAGTCTTCATACTCAGCTCTTGGGGAAGGGGAAAAAAAAAGAACTGGAGTATCTTTAAACTCTCTATGCATGGACATTTGGATTAGATTGAGTATTTGGTATTCAAGGCAAGAAGGGCATTGTGCTAGGTCACTACATTTCATCAGTAAAACAGAGAATAGCAGGAACAGACAGTCTTGTACTGTTTTCACAGCATTGTTGTAATGAAAAGAGATCCTGCTGCAAGAGCTGCTCCTGCAGACAGCGGTGTCCCACTGCCTCTGAGAACGTGGGATCTGTCTAGGTCCCAATCAGGGAGACTGGAAATATCCATCTGCTCTTAGCTGGCCAAGGATGAGAGTCAAATTTCATGGTAACTCAGCATTGACATAGCCAAGGAGTTGGGAATAACAGAGCTTCCTCAGAGTCTTATTCTGTATTATTTTTAACGTGTAGAGAGGAGGGTAGATGAGAACCACTGTAGTTGCAAAAAAACCCTACGAGCAAGTGAGACCTGAAAAGTCTGTTGCTCATGTAGCTGAGTGGGCTGGTTGGACGGAGGAGTCACTTCTGCACAAAAATCTTCTCACTTGTTGCTCACTTTCCATGTCCTGCTTCTTGTTTTTGTTTCTTCTTGTTTGTTTGTGGCTTCCCCTCCTTCCTCTCCGCCACCTAGGAGTCCTGCTGTAGCCCTTTCCTGCAGCTCTGTTAACATTTAACAAATTTCCCTCCAGTTCCTATGTTTCTTTTGGCTGTAGCTCAAGGCAAACTCCCCAGATCCAAAACTAATATAGGGCTCTCAGCAACAGTAGCATTTAAATGTTGGCTTTGTGCCATCAGGCGGGCAGCCTCTTCACTGAGAAGAAATCTAATTCCAGTGTTTATTAGATCAACAGTGGCCTCAGGGCTGGACTTCCTTTAATGTTGGCCTTTTAATAATTGTAAAGCTAATACAGGAACTTGGGACCCCCAGGAAGGTCTCAGGAGCCTGGCTCTGACCTTTTTTTTTTTTTTTGAGAATTGGGACTTGGATCTGACTTAATTTGGGTCAGGGAGCAGACTGGTGAAGTGGAGCAGGAGGTGTTTTGACTTCTCAAGCAGCGTGTGTAAAGCCTTCCACATTTGAGCAATACTGACTTTGATTTCCTGCAGGTTTGTTTGAATGAGCTCCCTGGGGTAAGGACCAAGGTAGTGCAGGACAACTTGTGTCCTGGCTAAGAAGTGGACTGGGACCAGGTAGGATCTGTTTTAATTTCTCAGTTTGGCCACAAATTCTTTGGGAAGTCACTTAGGGCTCAGCTTTCCAAGCATGAAGACTGCCTGCGGTGAGAGGTATGAGTACTTTGTAATACCGTGAGTCAGGTCTAAATCTATTTGGCCAGATGTGTAATGATAATTAAATGTCTAATTTTCTACTGATTTTTAAATTACTTAGGCACCCACATACTCTCAGATCTGTGCTGTTGGGCTTCCATTTTCTGCTTCTGATTGAAGATAATACTTCCCAGCTTTTAACAGGTGCTGAAATTATTTATTAGTAGAAAAAGACACTCTGACACTGTTGTGATGAAGGTCACACACATACCTACAAAGATGTGGTTCCGTAATTAAGCCATTTTGCTTTTTGTGCATCTTACTCCCCCTGCCTCAGTCCTGTTCCTATCGTTTCTTTGAAGGCAGAAGTAAAACCTGATGTGAAGAATATGAAATTTGCTGTAAGGGATCCTCTGGTGTTTTTCAATTTTGCGTGTATTTTTTCTGGTGTGGGAGTATGAATGAACTGCGGAGTTTGTGGGTTTGTAGAGGCAGCACCAGCTGAAGCAGAGGAAGAGCTTTGTGTCTACTTTCTCGGTGTTACAAAGGAGGCTAAAGTCCAGGCCCTGTGGAGGGTGTAGGTCAGGGCTTCGTGACCTGCCTAGAAAGCAAACAAATGCGGGCGGGCTGAATAGGGCAGCCCTGCAGGAACCCAGCATTGCTGTTCTTGTTTTTCCTGTGGGCAATTCTGTTGGAAAGAACTTATCCCATCTGAGCCCATAAAACATTAGCGTTAAGCTTATGTTTGTGAGTTGCACGTGTGTGTATATATATGTGTGTGTGTGTGTATACATATATATATTTTAAAAATGTTACTAGCAAAGGTTTCTTTTTTAAGTTAATCCAGTTCTCTGGTAGGCACCACAGTAGCTGTGATGTCTCTGTGGTTGTGTGGTACCTCTCTCCTTGCCAGGCCCAACCCTGTTCTGCCAGCTCAGTCTGGCCAGTTAATAATTGCCCCTTTGCTGCTTCTCCTACGAGGGCAACATAATATCATGTGTGGGGCTATTTTTTAGAAAACGACATACAGAACAGCTATCTCTGTCCCAAGATAGCTCAATTTATCTTGTGGTTTGTGCATTTGAAGTCTTTTTGCCTGTGGAATTGCAAAAACGAGCTTCTGCCTCCTTGTTGCCACAAAACCACACTGTGCATCCCATCCCTTCCCTGGAGAACTCTGCTAAGCAGAGCTGTTGTGGTTGGCTTCCCAGTCTCTTGTGTGGCAGAGAGCTGGAAAGCTAGAAAGCTCGGATGCTCCACTGCTAACATGATGGCCTCATTGTAGAAGACCAAAATAAACTCCTTAAAATGACCCTGTAAGAGAACCGTTTCTGTCTTGTCTAGGAACCTGGCCTTTTCTATGTTGTGCCATAATGATGGGAAGAATCTGCAGCTCACAAAAGCCAAAATGGGCCTTTTTTTTGAGATAGAACTCGTCTCCTTTCACTATGTGTCTGGACACCTGCAGTACAGCTAGAACATTAGGTTCCATGAAAAGGAGGACTTCACAATGTTTGCATTTTTATCTTCTGAAAAGAAGTATATGACTGTCCATGTTGATGTGTTCTAGGACTGATGAAGACAGAGGAACTTGGCTTTTGTCTTAAATAGGTTAAATGAACAACAGAATGTTCTAGGTTCTAGTTTTGAAGAAAAGTTTGTCATCTATTCTGAAGGGCAGAATGTCTTCACAGCTACTCCAGTGCCTGGAGCATCCAGAAGATGAGAGCCTGGCTGATGATTTCCTGTGGGACAAACTTCGCATATTTCAGAGAGCCAGTGCAGGGTGAAATCTTGAAGGTCAAGTCCAAAATGGCTTCTGAATGTGTTGTGAGCAAGGTTATGGGTGCTTTGGAAAGCCAGAGAGCAATGGACAAGCACTGATGCAGTAATTAACAAAGATTGTAAGTGGTGTGCAAGAGGACGCTAAAGGTCAAGAAGCTTCTGAATCTAAAGAGAAAGGAACCGATTTCTGAGATCTGTGGTAAGGAGGTGGCTGAGTTGGATCCATTGTGTTCTGAATTTTTGTAAGTACTTTTTCCAGGTTTTAAGCCTTGCAACCCAGATTAAAAAATACCACTTTTAGTTTTTCTTGTTTCCCTAGAGCCTCTGACCACTACTTCTCAAGCAAAGATGGCAGTAGTGCTTCCTCTTTTTAGGTGTCGTCTTTTGACCACTCAATTTTCCTGGCCCTCTTTCCCCCCCACCCTGAGACAGCTTAGCATCTTGTGAAGCTGCAATTCAACAGGTGCGGTTTACAGACAGTAAATAAAATAAATTTACATTAATTTCAGTTTTCCTTAATACTGTGGCCTGTAAGTGGTTCTTCAGTAGGATCTACCAGAGTTGGAGGTCATTACTGTTCAGTAGTGTCCACAGACAGGAGGATGTATAGCTATCCTCCATCAACTTGGAAACTCAGCGGGGCTTTGTTTGCTTGTTCTTTAGCTTGAGCCAGGTTGAGTTAGTCCATGCACAGTTAGATGACAACTATGTCTGTCTCAGCTGATAAGCAAGGGATTCAGTGAAACGCCAAAAACATTTCCAGCCTGGAAGAGGCTGTGACAGGATGGGAGCAGAAACAGAATGAAAGTTGGAAAATTACTTGACATTTTTTTGCATTGAAAGTTAATACTTGGGTTACTTAAACTAAGGCAAGTGAAGTAGAAAAGGGATGAATGCATGGATGCAAATTAAACCTTTGTTTTCTCATATTGCTCTTATGAGTGACAGATGCCAAGCTGTTTTTCATTGGGTGTTGTAGTCTGCTTGCATTCAAGTTTGTTCAGTGAAAGGGGGATTGCAAAGCTTCAGAATTTCTGAAATAGCTCCAAGTTCTGGTTCTTCCAGGGCGTTTCCCAGAAGTGATGGAGCTTATCCTTGCTGTGACTGTAGTAAACCTTGGGTGTTCCTGTAGCTGAGTTAATGTAAGGCTCACTATGTGATGACTGGTTCAAGTATTTACTCTGCTGCTTTTGATGACTTTTGCAGGTGGATTGCAGCTCTGTGCTTTTGTGATCTACTGCCACCAAAACCCAAGTTAGCTAGTTTAAAGCTGACTGGAGTACTCTGACGGTGCACTTCAGGGACAGAAGCGATTCAGACAAACCTTTCACAAAGCACTGTAGCAACTGAGAGCAGGGATCTGTTCTGAGGGACTTGGTGAGAGCTGGCTTTGCCCAAATTCTTTCTTCTGAGGGCTCTAAGTAGCAGCATTTGATTAAAGTGGTGCTTTGCCTTCAGGGGAGTAGGTGCACTTTGCTTGTCTGAAACTTAAAAAACATGGGTATCGATCTCATAGTTGCCCCAAGTTTATGTATCAACTACTATCACAGAAATATCCTCCGAGGTGCATATGCATCAAAGCTGCTTAGTGTTTTCCTTTTGCGTCATTCCTCTTATTCTCCAACAAGTATCAATAGGGTTCTTACGTGCCTCTTTCATTTTGTTTCCGCATTTTAATTTATTTTCAGAAGAGAAGGATGAGAGAAAACCCTCTGTCTATTAAGTAGTGGAAAAGATAAAGGAAAGCTTATGGAAGTTAAAATACCAGTGTTTTCTGTCCTGTAACTGGGAAAACAAACTGCAGTGTTTCCCTAGTCCTGATCAATGTCTGTAGCCTATCTCCATGAACTTTGATACAGTAGAAGGGTTTCTGACTGCTAAGTGAGCTTCGTTCTCGAGAACTGTCATGATAGTGAAGCTCTTCAGTGACTGAAGTAGGTGAAATACATCAGAAGTACCTTTTTCCTATGGATTATCTTTTTAAAATAGCAGGCTGCTTCTCTAGCTGGCACTTAGCAATTGTCTAGTATTGTGAAAGTCTCCTGGTAACGTTTCTGCTGTTGTGCCATTATTTTCTAGATTTTAGTGTCTACTGTACTGTGTGATTCATCATGAATGAGCAGCAAATTATTCACAACCCTTACGGGACAGGAAAGGGTAGAGGTGGTTAGTATGTGGTTTAAAAAAAAAATACAGTGAAATAAATGGAAAGTTATGTGTCTCATGTTGCTGAGGTGACTAATTCTTGCAAAGCATGATGTAGGCTTAAGGGTAGTATTTTAAAATGTCTAGCGTGCGTGTATTCTGAAAGGGTTTGAGTCACGTAGTTCTGCCTGCCAGGCCCTGGTGGTCCAGCTAAACATTCCCGCACTCTTTTAGAGCAGATGATGGTATTTCTGAATTAAGTTATGCAGCAGTAACCTTTTATTATTCTGTCCATTTCTGAGGAGTATTTCATTTCTGTTTAATGTGCCTGAGTGGAATGGTCCTGCATGACAAGTAATTTAGTGCTGTGGTTGAGCACTTTATATCTGTCCTGTGGAGATTCTTCATTGTAGTTCTCTATTGACATCCAGTTGCACAGGAGCTTGCAGCTACGTAAGGAGATGCCGCTCCAGGCTAAAATCAGCAATGTGTGTTTCTCGATGGCATCCTTCAGGTATCACTCTGTATTTCATAATACAAAATGCTCGCTGTGTAGAGAAAATCTACAGATAATGAAATGCCAAGGCCAAAGGGATACTTTTAACAGTAACAGGAAGGAAATACCACAAGGTGGGAAGCACAATGCTCTTGCTTCTTGGAATCCAAGTTTATATGTAGGAAAAATGAATTAGTCCACAGAGAAAATGTAAATGTAATACATGTGTTGAAAGGATTTAGGAGCTGAATCTCTTCCATTAAAAAAGGGCCTTGGAGGTGAGAAGCAGAACGTCAGAGATGGAATACTGCAGCTCATGACTTTCTGTGGTCCTTGTTCTAACACAAATCTGTGAAGGTGAAAACAGATGTTCCCACCATCTAATGGTTTTGAGCACACTTGTGGAGAGAATGGGAGAACCATCATATTGAACTGTGATCTTTTGAAAGGCTCACAGCCCTTCCTAAAAGGTGTCTATTTGTATTGGCATTGTACATGACACCTGAAGCAGGCTGATACAGTGCTTGGTTTCATGAATGGCAGCATGTGGAGCAACAGAGCAAAACCTGCATTTTTTACTCATCCAACAGTAGTAAATGTTTGAGGGAACCTTTAGTTAGGGAAAGTGGCACATTGGCCATTTAATGGCAAGCAAATACGCAAAAAGCGTCACAGTACAGTCACATTTCAGCCAAAAGATTTGGAAACTAGATGTTTTACCATGTTTTTTCAGAGTACTTATGGTGTTACCAGGAAAGAGCTGCATAGGAATATGAAGAGAGGGCTGAGGGGAGAAGTCATTCAGATACGACTTTCTGCTGTCTGGCTTTGCTTGACAGAATTCCTCAGTTGTTTGGAAGTAGTTGATGTCTACCTGATACTTCTTGCCTGCCTTTGGGCAGGGACTTTGGACTGAAATGTTGATGTGTTTAATGTGCTGTGGTGGTTGAAAGGTTCCTGTTTTTATACTGGGACCTTAATGTTGTCCACCATGAACTATTTCCATAGGCAACTCAGAGTTGCTCAAGAAACAGGATAATAACAATCCTATTTAGAAAAAAAAAAAAGCACAGAGTTGATGGTCATTGCCTTTTGTCAGATTTCAAGAACTAAATAGTCAGCAGGGGAAAAAAATGCCATGTTGGTTCAGTCTTCAAACAGAAGCTCTTTGAAGTCTTGAGGGAGCAGAGTGCCATAACACGCCTTTGATAAATATTTTGTTGCTGTGGTTAGAATATGTTGTTTAGTTTCCCTATATCAGCCTCAGTGTGGAACTCAGTCTTACACCCAAGTTCTGCACAGGGAGAAAGTTGCTTCCTTCGTGATATGACACGCATACTTAGACTAACGCAGTTTTTGGCTGCCATATTGTGTCATAACATAAACCAATGGCTAGCTTGTCTTTTATTATTCTCCAGGCATTGCTGCATCCCAGATTTTTCTTTTCATTTGAGTATCTGTTTCAAATTATTTTCCACCAGATGCAGTAGCTTTTGAATTTTTTTAAAAGGTTGAATCTTAATTTCCTGCCCATAGTTTTAATCTTCTGAGGTCCCTTATATATTATTTCTTTTTCCTCTGTTGTATTTGTAGAATATTTCATATTTTGCTATCGTTTGCAGGCACCTTTAACATGTTCCTTATTCTCTCTTCCAGATCGTTAATGAAGTTATTTCATGAGACTGGATCTAATGCTGATCCTTATGATACCTGCTAGCTGCCTCTACCCCCTGCAGCTTGACTTGCTGCCATTTCTCATTATCTTTTGTTTATGATCCTTCAGCTGATTTTTTTTTTCATCTGTGTGTGCTGGTAGCCAAGCCAATTTGACTTAGTTTTTGAGTATGATTTTGTGGCAATAATACTTCAGCTACACCTTCTATTCAAAGAGTCTGGATACATAG
Source organism: Streptopelia decaocto (assembly GCF_964273445.1). Lineage (NCBI taxonomy): Eukaryota > Metazoa > Chordata > Aves > Columbiformes > Columbidae > Streptopelia > Streptopelia decaocto. Next base: position 42,485,573 of record NC_138661.1, on the reverse strand, counting down.
AAACACTCATTAAATATTAAACTGTACTACACTGTGCCGACATAGTAGCAGTATCCCCACTTCTAGAAGGGGAGAAGTAATTTTGTCAAATGCTGTAGGAGGTACAGATGGAGTTAGGACGAGTATCTAGAGACCTTGGTTATAGTAGTGTTTTTATTGCAAGGTGCTTGTTTATGACTTGAAGGATTTGGGAGAAGGAACTGTAACAATTGCTTCTTGATCCTTGAGTCTTTTTATGTTGAAGTCAAATCCTTCTTCAGTATTTCTTTTCCAATACTTGTTTCCATAAATGCTTTCCCATTCCCTGGGTGCAGTGGGGTTGGCAGTCTGTCCTTCTGTGCATCAGAATTGGGCCTCACAAACTCAAACATGTTTTAAAGGCCTCGTATCTCTTGACCCATATGAAATTTTTGAAAATATGGCTTCTGTTCCTGTCTCATTCTACCTCATGCATACACCCATTGCTCCAAACACTACCTCTGTTAGTGCTTTCGTTGTGTCCCTTATTTTCTTTAGGTCTCAATTAGCAGGTGCCCTGTGGAATTTCTCTTCCTTATGCTTCCTATTCCCTGCGGTCATATCAAGTATGACGTTTTCAGGTCTTACCGGCACAGTTGTGCAGTTTAATATGAGTGCTGAAGGGCTGTTGTGCTTGATAGTGTGCCTCTCCATAAAACTTTGTTCAGCCACATGCTTAATTGAGAACCAGCTGGTTCGGGAATGAGGTATCCCTGCTTTTGCTATTTGAGAGGAGAACCTCTAAGCCTGGAAAACTTTAATCCTTACTTGTAAATTGCCAAAGTAGACACAAAACACAATTACAAAAAAGCTGTAATGTCTTCAATCTCTCTTCCCAGTTTAATATTTTTGTTTCTTCCCTTTTTTTTTTTTAATTACTAGTATTTTTTAAAACTTACCGCTATCATGTTCTTCCTCAAACAAAACTGAAACAGTTCAGTTTAAAGCTTTGAAAACTTTTGTGTTGCTTTTCCTATTGAGGTTGATTTTACTATAGGCAGGCATCAAATACTTAGAGAGCATGTGGGTACCCAGTCAGAACTGCTTCAGATACTTCCATAATGGGAGTAAAACATGGAAAAACCCTGTTGGCTTTTATCAGTGTGTGGTGCCCTTTCTGATATCAGACTGTTGTGCTGCAATGTTGCTTTTGCTGTGTCTGCCAGCAGAGCTCGGGGCTTAAACAATGGCCAGCAAATCCCTCTTCTAAAGCTGGATTAACTGTACTTTCCTTCAGTGGGAACTCCTGTTTGGGTAAGAGAGAAGAATCCAAAATTTTCATTTTCCCTCCAGATAGACAAGCAAAGAAAGCTGAGCTGCTTTGCTATGGAAACACTTGGGGAAGTGCTGCATGAAGAAGGAAAATGTATAAACTGAACTATGTTCAAGGCCACTTGAAATGTCCGAGGTCTGCCCTCATCAAGGTGTGTGTGTGGTGGGAATGCAAAAGTGAGTCTGACCTGGAAGTGCAGGAACAGAGAAAATGGTACCTGACCCAGGCCTTCTAACAACAGGTGTGCAAGGTGTTAAAGAGGCTGTTAAAGGCTGTGCTACAGAATTCACCAATTTTAACCCCAAATAAACAATCAGATGTTCATAGGTTCTTAGAATTCAGAGTACAAAGTGAAGTGCATCTATTGAAGCCAGTGCAAAATATTCTGCTGCTTAGTCCAAATTTGTTCAAAAATGCTTCTGGTGATGCCCTTCCACACTTTGTCTTGGGGGGTGGGGGGTGGGAGGGTGGAAATCACAGCCTTATGCCCATCACTAGTAGGACTTTCATTCTCTAATTTTCCTTTTCATTCCATTGTTCATATTCCAGTTCTTTTACGGAGTCTTGGATTTTTTTCCTCTTTCTCACTGTAACTGTTACATAGTTGTACTGTATTTTCACACCTCTTCAATATTGACTTACACCCTCTGTCCTCTGCCAGCGATTTTTATATGGTAGTATTAAAATTAGAAGAGCTAGTACTCTCATGCTTTTTGTTGTGTCTCCTGTAGTAATGAGGATGTTTTGGATTTTCTAAACCTGATGGTATTATTTTCCTTGCAGTGTAGAAGAACTAAATGGATACTTACTTAGTTATGGTACATGAAGAACTGCAGGATGGCACGAGCAAACTGATTGCTGTGAATTTAGTACTACTACTTTAAAAAAAATAACAGTAAGAATTTATGTGTTAGGATGAAGGGGAAAAGATGCAACTAATGGGGTGGCGTGAAGTGGAAGAGTCTCTTATGTAGTCAGTTCTTGGTACCTGGAAAGAAAGAAAATGTGGAAAGGCAGCATGGTGTTGACCATAGATGCTGGGATCTTTGGCAGTTGTTCATTCAGTATTCTTGATAAACATCCATTTGAGGAAGCTTCATCAATATTACAGGACTGTGAGAATATCCTGCTATGGCTAGAATGCTGCCAGGGCCTGACAGAGCTGATGGACCCTGAAGAGCAGGAGCATGTCCATCTCAACATAAGAAAGACATTTTTATTTTTTTTTTACTGTAAGAACAATCATTCACTGGAACTACCTCCCCAGGAACATGATTGAGTCCTCATCGCTGGAGGTGTTCAAGACATGACTGGACAGGTTGCTAGCTAATCTCATCTAGGCTCCCTTCCCCACAAAACGTTGGGCCAGACAGTCTTTTGAGGTTCCTTCCAACCTGGGCTGTTACACGTTTCCATGTTGAAGCAACAGCCTGTCCAAGATTGAATTGCTACAGAATAGTGGTAAGAGCTGCCATCTGTCATTAATTTTACTGAAAGTAGAATTAGCATCTCTGCCTTTGGAAAAAAAGCATGCCATCAGGACTTCAAAGAAACAGTGTTTTCACTCTCCCCTAGAAATCTGCTGTCCCTAAGAAAACAAAGGCTACAGGGTTCATTTTGGTAATTATTCTGTCTGCTTAAGCTTCCTTTTTAATGTCTGTATTTCTGTGAATCTGTGGCACCATGGCAAATACAGGGCTGTTATGGAGCAGCTCTGAGGGTTGCAAGTGACCTCATCAGCAAATGAAGCTTTTGTATATTAGGTTTTTCTTTATGGGCTATATTATTTGGCCTAATGAGGAGTTGGGGGGGGAGGGAAGCAGAGTAGCAACTTATTGTTTAAGCAAGCCTGCCTACCCCCCCAAAAAAGGATGTGCAGATATAACAGGATTATTATTGTCTTTTGCTTTTCAGCCAGCAATGACGTAACTGTTTTGCCAACTTTAGACAAAATTACAAAGATCCTAACTATCTTTTTCAGGGTGAGAGAGGGGGAGAAAAAGCCCCACCCTCCCTGAGGAGACGTTTCATTTGTCAGATAAACATGAAAATGGGGAGGGTATTCAGAAGGAATCTGAAGAAACTGAGCACACTGTGCTAAATTTAAGGTGATGGCAGATGTTCAGTATGAGGCCTGTGTTTAGACTGGCTTCCTGTTTTTAAAATCTGGAGGCTGTATAATACTTTGCTGTGAAAACTGTTTGGTTACTGAATCCTGCTGCTATCACATCCAGAAGGAGCCAAACTACAAACAGTGAAGATGATTTTTTGGTTGCTTGTAGACATGGACTAGTGAGAGACTAGAAAATTTGTGTGGTGCTCACATGAGTTATTGAGAGAAGTCAGGGAAGTTGAATGATGTCAGCTCAGCACCTGGCAAATGCCTCTGGCTAGCTTTTGTGTATTGTTTTGTATATATTGCTTTGTTTAAATATTTTGTTTTTTTGCCTCCTGCACAAGTGAACTGATTTTTGAAAATAGAGGGTTGGTAAAATGTCCAAGCCTGCAGTGTGATGAGAAGTTTTAGGAAAATGTTTGTTATGTGTAAGCCCAGAAGTAGACCTCCTTGTTTTTGCTTCAAAAGAATAGGCAGGAGTGTAAGCAGATACATCTGCTTTGATTGTTGGTCCAGTTGCCTGAATGGCAAATGCTGATTTCCGTCCTGTTCCTGGACCCCTGACTAGCTGGGATTGAAACGTGACACTGGAGGTTTATGTTCCACCCTAATGCGCGCTTGGTCAGTCTTCCGTCTCACGCTCCCTATGTCTAATGAGAGCTCGACGTTAAAGAGTAAGTCTTCCATTGAGCTTCTCACACCAAATGCACGGCTTCCGCTTGTCCGTGAGGGAGCTGGAGAACACATGCTTCTCATCTTTATCCTTCCTGGCCCTCTACTATTACAGATACAGTTACAGGGTAATGTCACTGGAACTCTGAGCACTGGGAAGTAGTCATGGGACACCAAGGGTGAAATACTATCTGCATTGAAATAATGGAGAAAATGCCTGCTGTCTGTAAGGGGTCCCAGGTTTCATTCAACTTTTTTTTTTTTTAAATTGTTTAATTGGATAAAGACTATTCATCCAGGATTGGTTCTTCTGATACTGTTTATAGGGTGGAATTAGTGTGCTCTCTGAACAACAATGTGCTTTACTTGTACAAGTGTAAGACTGGGGCAAATCACGGTTTATAAAATGCATTGTTATAATGACTAAAAGGTTATTAACCCCTGAATGTCACAAATCTCAAAGCATTATAATCACAAAGGTCTTAATTTGGGCTAGTTAAGCAAAGTATGCTTACATAATAGTAGTACAGATACAGGCTAGCGCATATGAGAGAGTTTTGGTATCTGGGTCATAACGTGTCCTTCAGCTCTGACAGTTTCTATAGCATGGTAAAAACATAAGCCAGAGATGGTTGAACATAGGTTTAATGAGGTGAGAAAAAGAGATTTAATATGTGTGTGTATATATATATATATATATATATAACCTGATATTAGTAGCAACTTTTGAAGATAACTGTGTGTTTGACAGTGCAGCAGATTAAGTTGCAGTTTGCAGATTGGGACAGCTGCACTAATTCTTTCTCTGCTGTTGCAGAGCTGTACCTCCATGCCAATATTGAGGAGTTAAAATAGCTTGCTTCTTTTCCCAACTCTCTCATTTGTACTTTTCTGGAAACAAATTACTGATTATATTCCCTTAGTTTAAGAATTGGTTGCCTTGATGTTTGATACTTTCCTGTTGCTGAAGCTACCCTAAGACATGGTTGGACCCTGAGCAAGGCAGAGCCAGTCACTATTACTCTCATATTTGTCCTTTTCTAGGGTAAAGAGGGTGATGATCATCTTGGTGTAGTCCAACAGGAAGGGATATTGGAGCTAAAAGTATTTGGGATAAGTGCTTTGGGGTGCTGTTGAGGAACATGGTAGAAAAATTGCTATGGAAAAAGTCTTTTAAACAGCAACTACCTTGAGTACAATATACAGCTAGTTCTGCCTTTCTGAATGGGGGTTCGCAACCACAGAAGGTGATTTGTCCTGAATTTCCTGTGCTGCCAGTATGAAGGTGTCCGTCTGATTTTTTGGGGGAGGTTTGTGGTTCTTCTGGTTTTCCTCATGTTTATTTCTAATAGATACATTGCAGAGATGAAGCATTGCTTTTCCTTAGAGATGTTGCTTGCTTTTTTTGCCTTCTGACTCTACATCATCCACTTGCTGTCTTTTTAAGTCAGCCTTTGCCCTGCCCACACCTGGTAAATCCTTTGGGGATCTGACCACTCTGTTCCCTTTCATTTGCCTTCTTTCAGTTCCTTATTCACCTTATTCTTCCTGCCTCTATCCCTTGTTACGCCAGATATTGGTCGCATTCTCTGACATCTACATTAGTGCCTTGAAATGCACTTTTTTTACTAGACCTTTTAAAGATAACTTGTAGTGGAGATGAGGGAAAGAATAAAAAGCTCATTGCAGCCATGACAATCTGTGCAGGGAATATGACAACCGGTTCAGTTGTCCCAGTTCAGCAGCTTGTGGATGTGCTTGGGAAACAGTTTGTAGCACGGCCTTGCAACCTGCAGGGTAGCAATGGGAGCCTGCAGCTGAGACTGGCAAAAACCTTGTCAGCCAGTTTTGTTGCAGAAGAAACTTATCATGGAGTTCTTCCACAAGGAAGAAGTGCATCCCCTCTAAACTTAAATCTCAGCTTAACTTGGACAAGTGGGTATTTTCACTGGTGGGAATTCTGCTGAGGAGAGAGAGGAGGAGAGAGAGCTTGCAGAACAGTTGCATAAAATTTTGCAGAAACTGCTTTTCTCAATTAGAATGGAGAATAATGACATTATGAGGCTTTTTTTTTCTTTCTTTAGGATTTTGTGGTTAGGTTCCTACAGATCATGTGTCGTCACAGATATACTGGGTGTAACAGATGAGATCAAAAAGTCTGCAAATAGTTCAGGTTATTTATAACTACCACTTGGGGCAAGTGTCTCTCTGTATTTTTCTTATGATCTATTGTTTAATCTGAGAGCTTTAGATTTGTTTGAATTGCAGAAAGAAGGAGCCATGCGAAAAGAATCCAGTCACAGACTAGCCTGAGGGGTTGCTTGATAGAATAATCATTTGTTTAACAGTGATATTGATTATATAGATTGTCTAGATAATGTCAGACAGAAGTTCAGGCATGACCTTTTCCATTGTGAGAGGTGGGCTGTAGCCTGTTCTCTCTCAAGGCAGAGATGTATTAAGAGTCTGTGTGGGATATCCTCATAAATAGTTGCATATGCACAGGGGTGAGAGTCAGAGTTGTGCAGAGTTTTGTTTTGTAGCTAGGAGAGGGGAGAAAAGGTTGGGAGCTCCTTAAGCTAACTTTAAGGCTTGAAAAAAAAATGTTCTTATCAGATTATGTATCAACATTTAGACTGCATTTTCTTTTGGTCAGTTTGTAGAGTTGAAAATCATCTTTTTTTTGTTTTCCTGGATGTCAGTTACGCACAGGATACTGTGACAGTTTAATCTCTACAAATAAATATGAAGGATTTTTTTTTTTCTTTCACTGGAGCCTGAAATGTCTAAAGCAGAGACATGTAAAAGGTTTGCATCTAGAAAGTTCAGGGTCTGGAAAAGATCCCTGATAACTTTCTGAATTAGGATCTTAGCTATTCCTTCCAGTCTGGTGTCAGAACTCAGTGGAGCAGCAGCAGCACTGTGCTCTAGGAGAAGACTGAGTTTGTGGAATAAAGAGTATGTTGTGAATTCAACTGTGACGACTGCCGAGTTATTTTTCCACTGATTCCCAAATCTCTTCTTGTCAGGTGGCTATTTGCTCTTGCCTTTGAATAGCACCATTCCAGGCAACTTACATAGTACTTGATTTCCTATTTCAGTGATGCAAGGAGGCTGAATGTTTTCCTTTGCAGTGGAGTATTTGTTCGCACATGTAGTGTGTACATGGAGAAAAACTGTGATGTCAGTTTGTGTTCAATGCAGTTAGCCTAAAATAGACAGATCTCTTCAAAATATCTTTTTTGTTGTTGTTGTTTCCTTTATAGGTATTTCAAGTAGCACCGAATGCTCCTGTGGACGTAATCATTTTACATGTGCCGTCAGTGCTTTTGGTGAATGCACGTGCATCCCTGCTCAGTGGCAATGTGATGGAGACAATGACTGTGGGGACCACAGTGATGAAGATGGCTGCAGTAAGAATACCATTCTTGACTGTGTTTGTGAAAACTGAATGCCTTAGCAGATGCTTCTCTGTTTTACGGGCACATCCTAGTTTTTGTACGACAAATGTTTAAGACTGTAGATGACATACTTCTGACTGACCCCAGCGCTCAGAGTCTAAACACAGCCCGTGTCCACTTACACAAAGCACAGTGAAAGCCCAACTCTGCCTGTTGCAGCTGTTTTTAGGTGGCTTTTGGACGTGACTGTTTTGGAGGGAGAGGAGGGACAGGGAGAAGCACCGCTTTTTTCCCACCCTTGCAAAAGCGCTATCTGTGAACTAAATTGTATGGTTTTGCTATATATATTAATGCCAAATAAATAAGCAGTGTGAAGGAGTGAATTGAGTATGTCTGCCCTCTTAAGTAACATTCTAGTTTCTGTCCTGGCTGCCCCATGAAAGGTGGGAAAGGTGAGCACTGTAATCAACGTCCGTGGATCTTGGGATCTACTGAGAGAAGTTACCTTGCAGCTACTGTGTCTCTGCATAGTGTCAGCATCTGTGTATCAGAGCCCAGCTAGGTGAGAACTGATAAGAAGTGTCACTTTTAGTGAGTTTAGCACGATACAGATGAATAGAGAAAACCTTTTTCCCTGGAGCCACAAGCAAGTTGCTTTCTTACCTCATCGCTTTGGATTCCACAGACCATGGCAGGATTGAAGGGTGGAAAAAAAAAGTCCCAGTTTCATGGAAGTGCTTTCCTGAAAGTTCCCCTAGAGCTGAAGATTTAAGGCTCCTGTCAATGAACATGATTGATGAATTTATCTTCCTCTGTTGGATATTTCTCTAGCCTTCGCTGGTTTCCGCTGTTGACTTCTTCAAGGAAAGGAGCTTTCCTCATCTTTGAAATATTGTTTTGGAGAATCTCTTCTTCCTTAAGTGTGGGAAATCTCAACCCAGCTTTGTGAAAATTTGTTTCCTTCTCAATTCTTTTTCTTTTAATTTTGCAAATAGTGAGCAACATGGAAGACCTTAGGTGAAAAATGGGGTTTTAAAGAATAAGTTACCTGCAAGCTGAGGTGGTCAGTGTTTGGTTTAAAGATGTTTAGTGAAAGGGTTATTGAGCAAGGAAGTGACCTTAACTGGAGAAATCAAAGAAAGTGGGAGGAAAGCCTGCATGTTTATGTCCAGTGAAGAAAAGTGTGAATTTGAGAATGTACCATGGTCAAGAAAGAGGAGATAAGGATCTGGGAACTGAAGTAGTATTAAAATCTCAGAAGAGCAGGAGAGAGTAGGCTTGAGTCAACTGCACAGGCTGAGGAAAGAGAAGTTGAGGAGGAATAAGGGACTATCCAATAAGGGCATATCCAATAACTAAACTGGTTTGGCTGGCTTCTTACTGACCGTAGAGGAAGACTCTATTATTTTGGGGGGTTGGGTGTTGTGGGTTTTGTTTTTTTGGGAGGACGTGTTTATAAGGGGAAGTCGCGCTTCATGAATCTCTTGGAACACCGTGAAAGAGTCAGTAACAACTTAGAAAAGAGATACTTGTTGGTAATGTCTGTACTTGAACAAAATCGAGCATCAAAGGTTTTTAAACTAAGCAGGCATCGTAAGATTGAGGCAGGAGAGATAAGACCTTTCGTAGGAACTCACAGGAAATGGTTCAAAGCTAAAAAGAGTTGCTTGTTCGTTCAACGTGTACTTAAGCTGTGGATCTCCTTGCGACAAAACACTGATTCTGAAATGTCAAACATTCTCAGAAAGCAATTTGTCATGTTTATGGATGTGGAATCCACTGAAGGCTGTTAAAGATGAATATGCCACCTCTTGTTAGGAGAAGCCTTTGTATCACAAACAGAGGCTGATTTTGTCTTCTGAGGAAGAACCTCTAGTTGCATGCTATGTTTTATACTCTTCTTTTGGGACCTGCTGTTGCATTGTGTCTCTCTTCATGGCCTGGGTGAGAGGAACCTTTTGGGCTTACACTGTAACCACAGCTTTACTATGTATCTCTAATATATTAAGGAAATCTGGCCCTTATGGATTTGATTGGAAGCTGTGCAAACTAAGGGGTAGTAGTGAACTGTGATCAATCTGCTGATAGTCTCAGGTACTGGAGGCTGGGAAATATATAACGTAGAGGCAGACAACCAAGTGAGGCAGAGAATGTAGGAACTGGGTTTGACTTCTGCCTTCTTTAATTTACAGAGAGGAATAAAACTGAAGCAAAGGGCGCTCTCTAGAAAACAGCACATGTAAGGTGGGATTGTCTAAACATCTCATTCAGAATACAACTTGTGCCGTAGGTCTCTGCAGTTTAGTGAGAGCAGTAAGCTAGCATGTACAGAGAAGGACAATAGATTTGACAAGATGGGAGGGCAAATAAAAAACCAAATTTATAAAGAGTAAAAAAGTGACTCGAGGTGAAGGAGTAGAATATGAGCTGCCTTTTGAAATATTGTGTCGTAGTAGAATAAGTACAAAGAGGATAACTTCTTCAGCTGACAGCCAGAAACACCCTTGAGTGCAACTGAGTGGAAAGAAGAAAGCAAAAATAAAAGTTAAGTGATGGGGATAAGGACTCTCCTATAGAAATGTTAAATACGCACACATGTGAGGTTGCAGTGGAGAGGTCCTAGGAACACTTATTCTATTAAGCCTGCTTATTATTGCTCATTATGAGTTCAGGTATATGATATTATTGTTAACTTGTAAGAACTAGATTGGATCTACAGTGTAGGTTCATGGTAATTTTCTGTGCTGTTTCTTATCTTGCTTAGTCATTATGGCACTGAAACTTTTTGCTAGAGCAGATGCTTGCTAAATCCCTTGTGAAGGTGTACCTATTTGTGACGTTAACTTTCCATTTGATCTGTTTGTGTAAGCCAACATAAAGAAGGCAGCAGGAGTTGCGAGAGTGGGGGTGGGGTGTTGAGCCCCTTGGAACAGCGACTTGAACCTTAAATCATTTTAAGCTTCTCACATGTTGTACATGAGATGATCATTTCGCAGATTTTCTTTCCTTCCCTGGCCATCTGTCTGTGACATGCATACAGTGTTCTGGCGGGAGTGTGATTTTGGACACATTCTCTGGTTTGAACTTATTTTTTATTTGTTGACTTATACCAGGTCTGAAATTGTTGAATTTCTTTTTAATACAAATATTGAGCTGTAGGTTTAGGTTGTCCTGATGAAGTCACCCTACAAGCACTAGATGTATTAAAGGCCTAGTTAAAATTTTAGTGAGATTCCTTAAAAACCATGGGGCTAGTCTTCATGTTGGGGTGGTCCCAGTGGTTTGTTCTGACTGATGAACCAAAGGCTGTGCACCCACTTACATGAGGTCTTCTGAGATGCTAAAGCTGTCAGGATTCTTTATCAGCAGTGTCTGAAAGTACAACTCTGAGTTTTAAAGACAAGAATTATAGTTATCAAGTGGATGTCTTTGATCAGAAGAGCAAACAGGAGTGATTGCAAGGAATCCCTCATTTCCACTGGTCTGCTGTAAGCTAGTTTTACAGAGTTATAGGATTTTCTTTTTTCTCCTGTGAATGTCCTAAATTTCCAGAGAAATAAAACTGCAAACATGCATTTTTTTAAGGTCTACTTTTCCTTTTTGCATCAGCTCATGTATGCCGTGTGCTGATAAAACAGCAAGAGTGAGTTTCTCAGTGGGTTCTGTCTACTTGGGGAAGGGAAAGGAGAATGGGTACACATTGGGCTGCGGGACTTCTAATGAAGGGAGTGAAACCCAGAGTGGGGGGGAAAGGTGAAAATTACTTTAGCAAGTCAAGATTCAGTCTTGCATCCATGTCTATGTAGCACTGCTTGAGTAGTTGGTTGGAGTTTACTAAATTCTGTATTAGGGCAATTTTCTAGCCTTGAACTGGTAATCTGTCATTTCAGTTGAAGAATGACAGACAGCTTTTGAGAGAAATTCTCAAAATGCGATGTGTGGTGTTTTGTTGTTGTGTGTGGGGGTGTTGTTTGTTTTTAATGTTCTGTTACAAACTATAAAACAAATTCTCACTTTTTGAGTCAGTTGAGCTAAGTTTTTCCTGAACTGTTACCACTTTTGCACAGCCCAGACATTTTCCACCTGTATTGGCGTCTTCGCAATGTCTGTCTCTCCTGAGTATTTTCCCGTTGTTTTTGGGAGAGCCTTGCCTCTGCTTACCTGGCTGTGACAGGAACTGTTTTTCTTGCAGCCCTGAAGCCCTGCTGTGATGGGAGCCAATTATTCCGTGACATGTTTGCTTCCTGCTCTGGCTCATGTTTACAAGCCAAAGTGCTGTAGTAATAATAGTAATAAGCAACCTCCCAGCTGTCATGCCAGCTTCATAGACTTGCTCTGGTGTCAGCTCTCTGGCTTGCTGACAGTGTCTGGCTTGGGAGCCCTCGCTAAACACGCATAGAGTAGCTCAGCTGCCTTCCTTGTGCCAACAGAGGCGACTTTGGACCGTCCCTAACGAAAGCCTCCGTGCAAGCGGAGGAATGGTTTTCATTCTGCCCTCCTGCATGGCGCTTTGAAGTTCAGTGTGGTGTGAATGAGTCTGACTTCCTGTGGCAAGGGTGAAAGGACGACTGAGTAAACTTGGCCTGAGGACTGATAAATAGTTTTGATTTTCATAAGATATGCCAAATCCCGTCCTCACCGTCCCCCAGTAGAGCCTTCTTGCTCTGAATTTTGGACCTCTGTCTTACCTAATCAGTTTGTGAATGTGTAACTCCTTGAAACATGTTGTACACTACCTTTTAATTTAAAATGACTGAAGAACTCCTTTTACCTCAAAGATCACGGAAAGTGGTCTGTTGTTCGCATCTCATTGGGAAATTTAGACAGTTCCTGTTGAGCCACAACTCATTCAAGCCCAGGAGAGGTTCTCTTTTGTGCCAGGAACAGAGCTATCAGTACCGCCTCCTTATCAGGCTCACAACAATTTTTTTTGAGGTGATGTGAGGATAAAAATCTCACAGGTCTTTTACTAAAATCAATGGAAACTTTAAAAGAATCATCTTCCCTCTGCCCTTCACGTAATCACTAGTCTTGAGCTCAGGTGCAAGAGCTCAGGTAAAGCTTCACTTCTAAATGTCAAATTTTACTCACTAGCAACTCTTGAAAAGAGTTCAAGTTTCTCTTGAAAAGACACCACTTCTGTAACTGGAACCATACTTTGTCATTTTATTTGGCTTCGAGTATGAGTGTGTGCTTTAAAAGGCATCAGAATTAATGTAGTGCCCCTCGGGCAGAGCACTTGTGATCAAAGGGCTGTGAAAAATTGGGTGCCAATACTCTTTTTAATTTTTTTTTCTTCTTTTTACCAGCAACATACTTAAAGACAGTTCAGCAGTGCCATTGGAAACACTTCATGTTATTGTGGAACCAGATATTCCAAAATATTGTTATAAAAATGTAGTGTCTCCTATTTCTTCCTGGGGCTGGACTAATGTCCTTTGTCCTTATTGCTTCTGGAGTTAGTGCCCACTGTGCTACAGATCTTGGCAAACAAATCTGTGTTTGTGGGTGTATGTGCTCATACACATGCATGAGTGTGGACATAGCTGGGGATCAGGCTGCAGTTGTCTCTAATGTAGATAGCATGATTTTTTATTTTTTTTTTTAGTTTGTATTTATTTTTTAAATTAACTTATCTTTCTTCACATGACCAAGAGTTTGCCTAATTAAACACAAGCAGTATTGTTCGAACCGCTGTGCTCCAGAGCTCTGAACTCCAGTTGCTCGCTGTCTGTGGGTACAAAGCAACCTGCTCACGACAGGCAACAGGGATAAAGTGTTCAAAGGACAGTGGGACGTGATTCAGTCCGCGTTTCACCTTATAAACTTCCCTTTTCCACCCCTCCCCACCCCCCGCTTCCCCTTCTGCTCAGCCATAAATGAGCGCCGTGTGTAATAGGAGTTGGGAGAGGGGGAGGAATAGCAGGCTTACGATAGACCTAGCTTTGCTGAAACCTTGGAAGATGTCCAGTGTGACCATGCAGAGGGATGAGCTCAGGGAAATGGCTGGAAGTTCAAAGGCCTTTTTGTGTTGCTCACTGTTGGTTGACAGATGCGCTGTCTTGGGCTGTTGCTGCCCAGCTTAGCTCTTCCACTGGCTCCCCGTCCTTGGGTTTGTTCCCCATCCTGCATCTCCGCTCTGCAGGGAGGTGGCCTAGTCCCTGTCTGTCTGGGCATTTGTCTGCCTTCAGCTCCATCCTAGGACTTGCCTTTGCTCATCATCTTTAGGAAAATGCTGTTTGTTTGCACAGATATGGAGAGATCGAGCTGGAGTTGAGCAGGGAAGAGAGGGATGAGACTTAACTGTGTTTACTGTTGCATTACTTTATCCTGCTATAAGTGGTGAGACCACGTTAGTGCAATCTATGATTCCTTTCTCATCAGTGGAGACAGTGCCTACAAAGGACTTTGAGGTCTCTTAGGCAGTGATAAAGATCCTTCATTTTACAGGTTGGGGAAGTGAAGCTAAAGAGAGAGAACTGTCCCATGGTCACGCAAACATCACTATCAAGCTGTGAAGAGAATATATGTGTTCTGTTTCCAGTCTTCTAGTGCTTGTCCAGAGAGGTTTTCCTCCATCTCTGACAGCGAAAGGAGTTCCTGCTTCTTCATATCAAGGGAGGTGATTCTTCCCCTCTACTCAGCTCTCATGAGACCCCACCTGGAGTACTGTCTTCAGCTCTGGGGCCCCCAACATAAGAAAGACATGGACCTGTTGGGACAAGTCCAGAGGAGGGCCATGAAAGATGATCAGGGATGGAGCACCTCTCCTGTGAGGACAGGCTGAGACAGTTTGGGTTGTTCAGCCTAGAGAAGAGAAGGCTCCTGGGAGACCTTATAGCAGCCTGCTGGTACCTAAAGGGGATGTACAAGAAAGCTGGAGAGGGACTTTTTACAGGGGCATGTAGTGACAGGACAAGGGGTAATGGCTTTAAACTGAAAGAGGGTAGGTTTACATTAGATCTAAGGCAGAAATTGTTCACCGTGAGGGTGGTGAGGCACTGGAACAGGCTGCCCAGAGAAGCTGTGGATGCCCCATTCCTGGAAGTGTTCAAGACCAGGTTGGATGAGGCTTTGAGCACCCTGGTCTAATGGAAGTTGTCCCTGCCTGTGGCAGGGGAGTTGGAACTAGATCATCTTTAAGGTCTCTTCCAACCCAAACAATTCTGTGAGTCTATGATTTGTATGCCATGTATTGTTCTTCTGACCATTGACACTTGCTGTCTGCTGGGGTGGGAATTAGGTCCTCCTTTGTATGTGGCAGTTTCTGTTTTGCCCTCTTCCCTCTGCTCCCCCTCCCCTGTGCTTAAAGCTCAATTTTTATGTTTAGGTGGAGTATGAAATTGGCTGAACTGCTCCCTGTAGGGGTGGAATTTCATTCTGACCATTGTCAGAAGAACATGGAAGTGTGGCTTTTAAAATCAGTTAAAGCAGTAAAATACACTTAGCAAATTGTATAGCTGTTCCATGATGTCAGGACAAAATATAGTGGAGGTTGTTTAAATGTCCCAAGTGTGACCTCTTAACTTTTGAATTTTCTCTTAACTTCAAATTTCCAAACACTTTGGATGTATTTACAACAGTACTAAACATTAACTCAGGACTAGTGTTATGCCCTCAGATTTAACTCCATAGGAATAAAACTCATCAAAATATGAAGTAATAAATGTCAGGCAGAAGAACTGAAAAATAACAACCCTAGAGCAAAAGGCTGTAGGAAGGCAGTGAAGCCTGCTCTGTTTAGAAATAGAAGGAAATGCAGGAATGTTTCTATTTGGGCAATTTGCTTTTTAGTGGGGAAAAGGGATCATGGATTGGAAAGGCAGAGATGGGAAGGGGGGGTTAGGAAGAGACTGCCCCCATGTGAAAGCTGCTGCCAGAATCTCTTGGATTTTCCTTTGAGGCATCTGTTTGTGACCATTATTAGATTCAGGTTATGAGTTTACGTGGATCCCTGCCTTGATCCCATTGGCAGTTCCTCTGTTCTACGAGACATCAGCCTTCATTCATTAGTTTGGGGTTTGTTTTTTTTTTTGTCTTAAATGGATTCATGCTCTTTCTTTCTTCTTTAAAAGAGAGGTTCAGCAGAAAGGGATTTATCTCCCTCCTGGTGTTGTCTGGGCTGGCACACGCTTGCTGTCTGCTGGGGTGGGAATTAGGTCCTCCTTTGTATGTGGCAGTTTCTGTTTTGCCCTCTTTCCCCTGCTCCCCCTCCCCTGTCCTCAAAGCTCAATTTTTATTTTTAGGGGGAGTATGAAATTGGCTGAACTGCTCCCTGTAGGGGTGGAATTTCATTTTGTGTCGTTACCTCATGAAGGGATGCAGCAGTTCAGTGGGATAATGGTATCAACTCTGAACCAGCGCTAATGGCCTAACCCTCTGGGAGCCTGAAGAATTCTCCCCTGGAGAGTCAGCATGCAAATTCCCTTCCAGGCAGCTCCTGTGCAGTCCTTTGGTGATTAGTCACGCTGGGACCAGGGAGAGCAGACAGAAAAGCATATGCTGGGGGGATGGTCTTAGTCCCGAAACTGCAGCTGAGGCCAGGGAAGGTTTGCTCAGTGTGCAATATATGGAAGTTGTGCTAGGGGGAGAGAGGGCTGGTCTGTGGGACTAACCCTCGGAATCCAAAGTCTGTCTTGATTTTGTTTGGAGGCAGAGTTTGGGAACTGGAGTGTTTTCCCCTTCTGCCTGCCCTGGGGTGCAGCAGCACAGGGGTGCTCACAGAAAGCACTCTGTAAGGAAACTGGTCAGCTATTGGAAAACCAGGGTGCTGTCGAATCTGTGATGAAAATACTGATTTGTGTGCTTCCCTCTGTGGGGCCTAGAAGTGGCTGGATCTGACATGGCCATGTGTCCACATGGGGCATCCCAGACATGACAGGAAGAACCTTTTGCCAAGGGCCAGTGCCAGATTCTGTATTTTGTCACCTAGTGGAGGGTTCAGCATTGAGAGCAGTGGTATCTGCAGTGATGTCTTCTCACATAGAGAGATGACTATGCCTGCCATACTGCAGGAATGGCTCATCCAAATTTGTGGTTATGAAAAGAGATATCCAAGCAAGTCTGAATTTAACTGCACTAGTGTATTCTTTGGGTGTGAGGCTTTAAGGGCAGGCCCTTGGTGAGAAATGTTGGTGGACTTGCTGTAGAGAGCAGTGAATGATTCTGTATAGCATAATCCGTGCTGCTTTCACAGGATGTTGACAGCAGTCCTGAGCCAAGGGGAAACTGAGCGTTGAGGAAGCTGCAAAAGCTGAAAATGTGAATATTTGTTCTTGTTATTAAATCCTCCTCCTTGTGTGTGTGGCTGCTGTCTTCACCTTCTTCTTTTACTGCCCCCTCCCCCTTGCGCTCCGGCTTCTGGGATAGCATTGGCAAGGGAAGAAGTAGCAGCATAGCAAAGGAGGGCTGGCCCGCCTGGTGACAGATGGGAGATGCTGTCGGCAAGCTGGGCTGGGATGAAAGGCTTTCAGGCACTGGCCTCTCCAGCCCTCGCCCCTTCGCATTGCTGAGCAAACGTTGTTCTTTGGAGAGCACACCTGCCAGGAACAGTCTTGTGCAGACCCTTCCCTACCACAGCTGGCAGCACTTAAAAGCATGAACCTCCCAGGGCTGAGTGTTCCTCTCATCTGTGGGGGGAAGGACAGGGCTGATGCTCCCCCTTGAATTCCAGCTTTGTGGCTCCAGGCCTCTTCGAACACTGTGGATTTGTGGTTCCACTCCATTGCCAGCAAACTCCTGTGTAGGCAAGCATCATCCCATGTCTGCCACCTTCCGCCACCTCTTCTGAGGACCTCTGTTGCCCATACCTGAGGCATAGCTCATTATCCCCAGCAGTGGATTCCTGCCTCTAAGCTGCTTCTTGCAGGTTTGTTAGACAAAACCGAAGGCAGAGTCCCTGTGCTGGAACACGTGTTGTTTCGTGTACCTTGCAAAATCCTGTCCCCAAGAACTTTGCTTCTGATAGTTCTCACTTTAAAGAGTTTGCTGTGTAATAGAAACAGGATGGACTGCACTGGGAAGCATTCAGGAAAGATGTTGATAATGTAATTTGGCTTGTTATAAAACAGGTGCAGTTATGGGAGGACAGCAGGCTCAGGGATGAAAGAGAAGAAGGGAACTCAGTGGGGGAATTGTGGTGGCTACTTTATTTTGGAAAGGTTAGAGATTCTCTGGGGAGGAGAGACTGCCAAGCTATAGACCTACCCTGGCCACCCATCTGAGGTACAGCTCTTCCTCATGATTTGAAATTGTATGTCTTTTGTTTCTAAGAGGTGTAAGAAGGAAGGAACTTTGCTTTCAGGAAGGAAGCTGGCTGCAGGTCTATGAGATGCTTCTTTATGTTGTTGCAGTGCTGCCCACTTGCTCCCCCTTGGACTTCCACTGTGACAATGGGAAGTGCATCCGCCGGTCGTGGGTCTGCGATGGAGACAATGACTGTGAGGACGATTCTGATGAACAGGACTGCCGTAAGTCACCTCTCTGAGGGGAGAGGGTGGGCGCACTGCCTGCCTGCCATGGCTGGGGAAGGTTGACCCTTTTTATTACAGGAATGTAAGAATTTATCCACTGAATCAGACCTTTGGCTTTTCTAATAAGCGATATCCTGCCTCTGACAGTGGTGTGTAAGCCCTGCTACCTTGGCACCTGGCTTGCTGTTCAGCTGTGTGTCCTGGGGGAGGGGTTGCTTCTCCATTCAGCTGGAGAACCGTTTATGCCCTGCAGCCTTGCTAGTTAATGTCCCATGAAGCACTTCCCTGAGCTGAGCTCTTCATGTCCTCTCCTGTTCATGGAAACACCTAACCCCTGCCAAATCCTCCTGAACTGCCTGTCTGGCTGACTTCCTGTGGCCTCAAGTTCCACTGTCTGACTTTTCTGCTGTGCCGGGCTGTCCCCAGCATCCTCTGCCTTCAAACAGAGCTCTCTGGGGAGAGGAGGGTGCTGTAGGGATGCTGCCCGCAAAGACCAGTTACCCTGAAAGCTGATGGTCTGCCGCCATATGAGGAGCCATCTTCAAGTGATCTGCCATGGCAGGCCACTGGCTGTGGGCAATGCCTTTGTGCTTCTACAGGTTATTTAAATGGAGAGAGGGAATTGTTCTTGAGGCTCTGGAGTTCAACCCCCTCCTTGCTGTTGTCCTCAACAGGAAGGGAATACTTGTGGTTGGCTTCCATTAGCAAAAGCTGTTCAAAGATATGGCTTTCCTTCTCCACAACAAATCGTCAGGTCTGTACTTGGCAGCACGTGCCAGAGAACCAGTGTGTCACTGGAACTCGAGCTTCAGCTTCTCCGAAGCTGCACTGGTTGCTAGGACTGACATCAGGCTGCAGTTAGGAGCAGAAGTGTTCTGCTGTTTAGTTGAAATGTTTGCAGCTGCTTAATAAGCAGTACTCTACAGCCCTTGAATTCCACAAAAGTTGTGTGCATGGTGCTCCAGAGTGGAGCTCTGAGGGAGGAACCACATCTCAAGAAATACAAAAATAAACCTTTTGGCTGTAAAGTATTCTGTATCCAATACTTGCATGGAAATGAATTTACTTTTTGATCAGTATGCCTCTGATGTTTGCCTGCCCTTTTGGGCACAGGGTTGGGAAGCAAGGTTCGGTCGTTTGACATCCTCTGTGATGCTCTGGATCGCAGGACCAAGCTTAATTTTCCAGCCTATTTGAAGACTTTCATGAAAGAAAAGGTGTGTAGGTCTAGATCTGTTTGGTCTTCTGTTTTTCAGAAGAAGTTGGAATGCCCTCATATCTAAGACAACAGTGGAGAAGGGTGTGATCAAAAGATTTGGAGACTAATGAAAGAAGGAAGGCAAGGTTCTGTGAATAAGAGACTCCTAGGGGGTTGTTCAGACTAACACATAACCATAGAAGGGTTTCTGTTGGATTGAGCTCCTCAGGTGCTAATTTTGCAGTTTCTTTCCTTTCCTCACTGGTCTGCAGACAAGCTGCCTTAGAAGACTGGCAAAGAGGATGGAATGAGACTGCAAATACCGAGGCATTCAGAAGAGGAAGTTTAAATTTTCTCTCTCTTTTCAATGAACATTTCCTTTCCTTTGAAGATAGCTTTGGCATTGTTGTGAAAAGTAGGTGGAGATATAATTCTGCCAGCAATTATTTGTTAGATAATGATAGGGACTGTTAAATCCTTTTAAAAGAGGCCTGCACTGCTTTTTTTTTGGTGCAGGGATCTCTTGAACCTGGCTTGGGGCTGTGCTAGAATACCACCACAGGGTGGGTGTGTCCACTGGTACCTGTTCCAGGAACTTCCTCCAACCCATGTTCTCAAGTTTTAGAACCTGCTGTACTATTGACTTGCAGATGGGGTGGAAGAGAGAGACTCAAGAAATCTCACAGTAGCCCTCCGGGTATTGTTAGGGGATGGGGAATCAGCTCTCCAACATCGCTGTGTCCTTGGAGGCTGATGTTACTTTGTTTGTAACATGTCACAGATTTTGTGTTCTCCAAGGTAAATCTTCTTGCCTTGCCTTCACCTTCTCTTTGTTGTGTCCCTGCAGCTCCACGGGAGTGTGAGGAAGATGAGTTCTCATGTCAGAATGGATACTGCATCCGCAGCCTGTGGCACTGTGATGGTGACAACGACTGTGGTGACAACAGCGATGAGCAGTGTGGTGAGTGATGTGGCCCCACAAATACTGCCCCGCCAGTCTGTTAAAAGGGGTTGCACAGACTCCAACTTGTGCAGTTCTAGGATCCCCTGAGCATGGTGGGTGCTCGCAGCTGACTTGGCTGGGCTGGGCTGGGCTTGGGGGATGTTCTGTTCTCAGGGCTGGCTGCTTGGGATCTCAGGCTGTGTATCTTACCTGCCAGGCAAAAATCACTTGAGACTTGTTATTCCTTGACATACCGTTGTGAAGTCCTGTGAATTCCTTTTGAATCCAGCGCTCTGTCAGTTGAATGAACAGTGATGGTTTTGCTCAGGCACTGCATGACATGGGTATATATGGTTTAATGAGCAATCTTGTTTGTGGGTGCCCTGGGAGCTTCAGGAGCATGATGTGGTTGTTTCCTGGATCTCTGAGAAAAGCCAAGACTTTGTTTGTGTTGCTGTCTCTGCAGATATGAGAAAGTGCTCCGAGAAGGAGTTTCGTTGCAGTGATGGTAGCTGCATAGCCGAACACTGGTTCTGTGATGGTGACACAGACTGCAAGGATGGCTCGGATGAAGAGAATTGCCGTAAGTGCTCTCCTTGCTTTGTAACCACAGGAAATAGCCCTTTGGACCTGCTCCTGTCTTGGGGTTTGGCACATTTTCTGTAGCAGAGATCAAAAACGAGTTAGTCCTGCCTGTACTGGCAGCTATGCTGCCTTCTGTTGCCTACCCCAGAGGGCACAAGAGAATGGTATATCTCTTGTGTTACCTCACAGGCATACTTCATGTGTGCCTGGCTGCTTCTCTGTTCCTTCCCATGGCTGTGTGACCTTGAGTGAGAGCAGGAGGCTTATGCTTTACTGAATACAGTTCTATATAAAACTGTGGGAGTTGGAGGGCAGGGGGGAGGGGAGGAAACTATTCCCTTCTTTTTCGTCTTGTCTGATTCCTGCCTGAAATTTCGGGGGGGGCTCTGCCCACTGACAGCATCCTCAGGGACTGCACATCCCCAGCTGGCACACTGCAGGGGCTGCCTGCCTGACCAGCCTTGCTTCACTCGGATGCTTTATGCAGGATGTCGTCCGAAAAGGGCCGATAGGACAAGTGCGCTGGAAGCTGATGTGACTGATGGGAAAGGGGGGCTGTGAGAGCCCATGACAGTTGTTTTTTCCTCCACGTTTACAGGCTTGTAGCAAGTGGGACAGGGGTCTATTATGTCTCTTCCTAACCGCCACCGCCTCTCTCCCATGTCTGTGAGAGTGCTGTCAGTGTCTGTGGAGGTTGCAGTGGTCCCTTCCCCCACCCTGCTCTCAAAGGCATTTTGCAGAATTTGTTCTAGATAGCAGGAAACTTCAAAAGGCTCTGGGAGGGGGATCAGGGCTGCCAGCTCCTGAAGGGCAGGGGGAGTGGATGCATGGGGGAGTTTGTCTTTTATCTCTCCAGATAATGAGAGTTGGCAGGGAGCCAGGGGCTGCAAACGTTTCTAAGACAGGAAAGGGCTCTAAGAGGAAGCCAACCTCTCTGCCTCTCAGTTCCCCCTCTTCCTTTTTTGCTCCCTTGCCTGTCACTACCCCACAGGCCACGAATAGGCCCTGAGGAAGGGAGGGGAGATGGTTCAACCTTGCTTCCTATGGGAGTGGAGGGACACCCAGAACTGGCACCTCTACTTCTCTGAGCTGGAATGCTTCTTCAGTCCTGTCTGGCAGTTGTCTCTATTAGACATTTTAAGTAACTCAATGAGGAGCTGCTACCTCCCTTTCTCTTATCTTCCTCTATGTGGTTGTCATCTTTTCCTTATCACCAGTCCTTCTTGTTGTTCATCTAAGACAAGGTGGGACTATACTGTTCTTCTGTGTGTGTTGTTTTTGTAGTTTTTTTGTGTTTCTTTAGGGGGTGTGTGTTATAATTGAATCACACTACCTGAGAATTTAAGTCACTGACTTCGTTTTTTCCTCAAGGAGACACAAACACTCCTTTCAGGCTCTTTTGGTGAGGCACATGTTAACACACATTTTAGTATCCAGCCACCGGATTCTCATTGAACTAAAGCTCTTACTGCATGCATGCAGGCTGTGCCCACTACTTCAGGTTGGAGAGGCAGGTGTAGTTCACTTCTCAAACTGTCAGTGTTTCTTTTCCCATTTGTTTAATGCATTTCTTCTCAAAGGTCCTTGGTTGGAAGACTCATATGCCTGAAACATGCAGTTAATTCTCTGGACAGTCAGAAGAGGTGTCAGATTCTGTTGCGTAGGCTCAAAATATTTTTCATCCTTTCCCACGTAGTGTACTGTTGCACAGAGAACAGTGGACAAATCCTTGACTTTGGGTTTTGTTTGTTGGGCTTTGCCCAGGGTCATCTGTCTGGCAGTGATCCTTTCTGATAAGGCATGGTTTGTTTTGGCAACAACTTGAGAGAAAAGGGCGGAGGGAAATCCTAAAAGGTCAGGTGCAGAGCTGGGCACCTTGCTGCTTGCTTGCTTTCTTAGGTCTTCAAGTGCTTCTTTCTGTTAAAATTTTAAAGTAGTCATTCCATACTTGAACCTTACGTTCTGACATAAAGTTCAGTAAGGTCAAGTGCAAGGTCCTGCACACAAGTCAGGACATTCCCAAGCACAAACACAGGCTGGGTGGAGAATGGATTGAGAGTGATTCTGAGGAGAAAGTCTTGGGGCTGTTGCTTGATGAGAAGCTCAACATGACCCAGCAAAGTGCACTTGCAGCCCAGAAAGCCAACCATATCCTGAGCTACATCAAAAGAAACGTGACGAGCAGGTCAAGGGAGGTGATTCTCCTCCTCTACTCAGCTCTCATGAGACCCCACCTGGAGTACTGTCTTCAGCTCTGGGGCCCCCAACATAAGAAAGACATGGACCTGTTGGGATAAGTCCAGAGGAGGCCATGAAGATGATCAGAGGGATGGAGCACCTCTCCTGTGAGGACAGGCTGAGACAGTTTGGGTTGTTCAGCCTGGAGAAGAGAAGGCTCCTGGGAGACCTTATAGCAGTCTGCTGGTACCTGAAGGGGACATATAAGAAAGCTGGAGAAGGACTTTTTACAGGGACATGTAGTGACAGGGCGAGGGGTAATGGCTTTAAACTGAAAGAGGGTAGGTTTACATTAGATCTAAGGCAGAAATTGTTCACCATGAGGGTGGTGAGGCACTGGAACAGGCTGCCCAGAGAAGCTGTGGATGCCCCATCCCTGGAAGTGTTCAAGACCAGGTTGGATGAGGCTTTGAGCACCCTGGTCTAATGGAAGTTGTCCCTGCCTGTGGCAGGGGAGTTGGAACTAGATCATCTTTAAGGTCTCTTCCAACCCAAACTATTATGTGCTTTGATGAAATGCCTCAGTCCTTAATATAGAGCCACCTTTATAACATTTTTTCCATCTATTTTTGTATCTACCTTTTTCAGGTTCAGTAAACAATTTAAACACTTTCTGGAGGGCACTAAAACATAGCATCTCAAGCATAAGATGGTAGGGGACACTCCTGAATCCTTTTTATTGCTTTCCCATCAACCTTTCTTCGTAGCTGTTTCCTTCTCTAGAGCTTAATGGCTATTGAAAAGTTAGTGTTTATAGACTAACATCCTATATATTTTTTAATATTTTAAAATTATTTTTAGTGAATTGTCTGCACAGGTGGTGTTATATATAGGTTTACCCTGCCCCTCAGTGAAGCACAAACATTATTTTCAATAATACAAGTCATGCAGAACTATGCAGAAATGGCAAGTAATTTCCATTGAATACTTGCTAGTCCATTATTGGACTGAGAAGGTTGCATCTGAACTGCATTGTACCTTGTCACATCAGGCATTTTTTTTTTTCTTTGATTCCCTTGTTAGCCTCAGATGTTCCAGCTGCCACTTGCAGTTTGGAAGAGTTCCAGTGTGCGTATGGACGTTGCATCTTGGACATCTACCACTGTGATGGTGACGATGACTGTGGGGACTGGTCTGATGAATCTGACTGCTGTAAGTTAGTGCGGGGTGATACACTGGTCCAAGCATCTGAGCTGCAAACCTAAATGGATTTTGCATTGGCTGGGGGAGAATTGCAGTGTAGACAGCAATCAAATTGTTTACACATAAGCTGGCTCTTTCATTATTTTTTTTAACTCAGGAAACTGAGATAGTGATGGGAACTGTGTAGTTAGCACACTTCTGTGTACTGGAATTAAAGCAGTTTCCAGGAGGAATCTATTCAGGACCAAGTTCCCCAACAGTGGAGTGTAAGGGTGGTGTTGAGCGGCTTTGGGGTTGTTACGCTGGTCTAAGTTTGCTCTTTGTATTCTTTACCATCTCTGCAGCATCTCACCAGCCTTGTCGCTCTGGAGAGTTCATGTGCAACAGTGGCTTATGCATTAACGCTGGCTGGAGGTGTGATGGAGACTTTGACTGTGATGACCAGTCAGATGAGAGGAACTGCAGTGAGTGCTGGGAGCTGGTGGGAAGTGTTCAGATTCTGTGAATGCAGAAGAGTGTTTGGGACTTAGCTTGGGAATTGTGTCTCTTCTGATCGTTCTTGCTCACCTACTGTTCTTTTTTTTTGTCCCTCAGCTACGTCAATGTGCACAGCTGACCAGTTCCGCTGTAAATCAGGACGCTGTGTCCGTCTGTCCTGGCGTTGTGATGGGGAAGATGACTGCTCTGACAACAGCGATGAGGAGAACTGCGAGAACACAGGTTTGGCCTGCTCCCTTGCTGCTTATAGCTAATGTTTCCATCCTGGAGGTAACAGGTAGCAAAGTCTCTTTTGTATTGCTTCATCAAGTTCAGCCAAGAGTTTCCATCCTTCCCAAAGAGTGGGATCTATGGGCTGTCTTATGTGCTTGCAAACAGGTGCAGGTCTGTGTGCTTAAACTAACTTAAATGGTGATGTTTTCTGGTGAAATACCAGATCCCCGTATCTTCCAATCCTGTCCCTACACTGTGAATTACCACAGAGCTGTGAGACTATTCCATTCAGACCTGGAAACTTGAGTAGTGTGCAAAGTTGCTACCTTTGTCAGATGGACTATGTCGAACTCATGCCTTCTGATAGTTCTGAGTAGCTTTCATATTGCCTTGTGAAATTCCCAAACAATTCTAGCAGGCAGTGGAATCAAAAAGAGCATTTTGTGGAAATGAAGGATAAAGCCTTTGTTTTACAGGATAAGAGTGTCAGCTTCCCCCTTTGATATTTGCTCAGGAGTCTCTCTTTTTCTAGTAATCATTTTGCATATAGCCATTTCTTCGTATAATAGTGTTTATGGAGAATTTTTTATGTGTTTTTATGTGTAGCTGTTTCCTTCTCTAGAGCTTAATGGCTATTGAAAAGTTAGTGTTTATAGACTAACATCCTATATATTTTTTAATATTTTAAAATTATTAGTGTTTATGGAGTATTTTTTGTTCAGTGTGTTTTAAACAGTGGGTTTAGGGGTGACAAAAGGGGTTTGTGAAACTATCCTGGTGTTTTGGCCTGTTGAGGAGGGGAGAGTGGGTGTTCTACAAGGACAGCTGAGCTTAGAGGACCTGGAGAGGGACACTGTGTAGTCATTTGAAAGCAGCTGCTCTAGATTGGTCAGCTGTCATGACGGCCAGTGTGTAGTAAATGGTGGTGATCCTGGAAAAAACAACTGTACTTAAGGACAAGCCCGTAACCCTGTTTCCTCCTCCTGATAACAAAGGTATTTAGAGGTGTGGAAAGAACAGTCGACACCCAGAAGCCAAGTCAAACTTCCAGAGCCACTGAAATTCAGCCTCTCCACCTGGAACCAAAACCAAGGTGGTTGAGTGCAGCAGTTGTTATTGTAAGGTTAAGTTGTGCAGTTCTGCGTTAGGTCTCTGGTGATAGCAGAAAAAATTACCTTGGGACTTCCAAGCTGTATGTGTGCTGGCTCACCTAAGAAAAATAGTGTGCTGTCTCGAAGTCTGCAGCAAGAGCTAAAATCCTGTCACCTCTTGCATTTAGAGCAGAATTATATTTTTGTTGGCCAAAGAGAAAAGATTCCTAGAATACTAGGAGATCAGCTGATGTAAGGATCTTTATGTTCAAGTATGAGAAATGCAGTGTGAGTTTCAGGATCCTTCGTATAAAGCATTACTGTGCTCTGAAAAGTGAATCTGCATGTGATTTGGTTTTATGTTCCTTGTTGGTGTGTCTGTTAGTTCTTATTTGTACTTGCTGTTAATCTCACAACTGCCCTTTTCCATGCTGCTTACAGGCAGTCTGCCAATCTCATTATTTCCTTGCTGATAACTGTATTGTTCTGTTGTCTCCCTAGGATTATCAGAGGGTGGAAATCACTAACCAAGTCAGCTTAAGAAGTATAAGAAGTAAGCGACAACAGGACAGTGCAGTTATTGCTGAAGAAGCAATCAGATTGGCAAAGTCCTTACAAACAGTATTACTTTACTTACAAGAATTCTGTAGAGTCTCCCTGCCAACAGCAGAAGTTGAAGCATGTAGCTCATGTGTGAAATCCTGTTGCTTGAGCTCAGATTTCAAGGATGCATGTAAATCTCATTCCAGGTCTGTCACAGTGCAGTTAGGGCTGGACAAGACACTCATTCCTAGGCAGGTTTAAGATCCATAGCAGTGGTGACACATCAGATGATTAAAGTGAGGAACTGACTCTGCTCTTGCACATTCTGAGTAGGGTTGTAGAATCTGGAACCAAAGGGAACTAAGCCAAGACCTTCCAGTCATTCTGAGATAAACTAAATAGCTGAACTTTCCAATAAAACAACATTGGACTCAGTCTGGAGGAGAGTTTGCAAGCCTCCAAAGATATGTGGAGCAGTAAAATGTGCAAGATGAGCTGAATTCAAGGAAAGAGGAAGTCATGGATTTGTGCTCATATATAAAGTGTGTAACAAATCTTAGAAAATGTTCTATATCCTTTTCTTTAACATGACTGTTGCCCCATCAGTAAGCTGTGGTGTGTTTATTTTTCCCTTCTTCTATTGCAGGAACCCCTCAGTGTGCCCCAGACCAGTTCCTGTGTGGGAACGGGCGTTGTATTGGTCAGAGGAAGCTCTGCAATGGAGCAAATGATTGTGGAGATGGCAGTGATGAGAGCCCGCATCAAAACTGCCGTAAGTCGTCCAGGTTCAGTCCTAAATATAAATGGAGGCACTGTGATGTGTGGGAGTCTATCTGTTGTTGCTAAAGGATGTGTATAAGGAAGAAAGCCTGGGCTGTGATAATGGGAGAGAAGTGAAGACTGAGGAAAAAGGCCTTGGTGGTTTTGCCAATTACATACTGCAGACAAGGAATAATAGGGAGAAGATTATGATCTCAGGTATCAAAGTTTGTCTGCAGAGACAGTGAAGCCTAAAAACGTAGTATTCTGAGCTTCATTGTCGCCTTTAGTTATGGCCTGCAGGGGAGAGTTCCAACTGTGTCCTCCCCCTCTTGCTCAGCCTGTTCTGAAGGGCAACTGCTGCCTGACAGCTGAGAACACAAGCAGCTGCCTTGCGGTTTCAGCTCAGTTATCTTTATGTGTTCCTTTCACAGGTCCACGAACAGGGGAGGAGAACTGCAATGTTAACAATGGTGGCTGTGCTCAGAAGTGCCAGATGGTACGAGGGATGGTGCAGTGCACCTGCCACACAGGTTACAGGCTCCTGGAAGATGGCCGATCGTGCCAAGGTGGGTTTTTGGAGCTGTAACCTCCTCCCTACTGCTTTGATGTGCCTGAAGTTGATGGCTATGATAGGGTGCAAATCAGGGCATGGAAGCAGAAGCAGGCTGTTGATGATCTCATGGTAACTTTCTCCCTTTGTTACATGCAGATGTGAATGAATGTGCTGAGGAAGGATACTGCAGCCAAGGCTGTACCAACAGTGAGGGAGGCTTCCAGTGCTGGTGTGAGCAAGGCTACGAGCTGCGACCTGACAAGCGTAGCTGCAAAGCTCTAGGTAAAGAGAAGTTCAACCTTATTCTGTGAGGGGGGCATGTGTGTGCGTTGGTCCAGTTCTTATAATTTTGTCGCTAAGGCTTCATTGGCAGAACTATGATGTTCACCAAACCAACAAAAGGAAGTACCTGGATTTGTATTAGATATACCCCGGTTGTTGGTGAATGCCTGTGAAAATTTTGTGTGAATTTGACCATGGAGAGATACTTCATTGTTTCTTTACCCTGCCAGCAGAACAGCCTTTGCCTTCTTTTCCTAGTCCCTGGTCATTCCTGGTGACCTAGACTCTGGGACAACAACAGCTTCCTGCCGTAGCCTCTGTTCAGGAAGTGTCTTAACCTTTCCAGTCAGTGAGGTTCTATCACACCTCCTTGTGATTTGACCCTTGATGCTGATCACCAGTCCTGAATGCTGTGAGTGGCTGCTATATGAGCAGGTGCTGATTTTTAAGGACACCTATACACTTGTTTAACTTTATTCCTCAGTTCCTCTGATGTAGGAGTTGAGGAATTAGAAATTCCATTTAAAGAATTAAGATTTAATTAGGAATTCCCCTAATTAAATCCATAGAGGATGTTGACAGTGTTTACCTTTTTTTTTTTTACCTCTGTGTTGGAAGTACCTGCTGAGTTTATATTTTGCTGAGGCAGCTTTCAACTGTGTCTTGTCTGTGGTAGATGATGTGGTAGACCATGTGTGTTAGTTTGGCTAGGAGATGGATATAAGAAAAGGAAACTGTGGTTAAGCTGCCAAGTGGCTGCCTAGTAGTATGGTTTCAGAGGCTCAGGTGAGGCAGGCTTATGTGGGACCTGGAATTATCACTTCTTGCTGAGTGACCACTTGCCAAAAGGTTGAAAACTGCTCATCTTTGAGTTAGGACTGTGTATTGAGGATGTGGAAACAGCTCTCTGAACTGTTTTGCACTTGGGAGTTTATTTCTTGTTGTCAGTACTGCAAAACTATGTTCTGGGACTTGGTGTGAAGGGAATGGTAGGTGGGACCCTATTGAAATACTCTAATGCTGTCTTCCTATATATTCTTAGGGCCAGAGCCAGTGCTGCTCTTTGCCAACCGAATAGATATCCGACAAGTGTTGCCTCATCGCTCAGAGTATACGCTGCTCCTGAACAACCTGGAAAATGCCATTGCCCTTGACTTCCACCACAGCAAGGAGCTGGTGTTTTGGTCTGATGTCACTCTCGATCGTATCATGAGGGCCAATCTGAATGGTAGCAATGTGGAAGAGGTGGTTTCCACAGGGCTGGAGAGCCCAGGTGCGTCACCACAAAAAAGGCAAAAATCTGGGGACTGACCCTGGTATGAGAATAGGGGTGGGTGGGTGTAGAAGAGTGGGTACTCAGCATTCAAAGCGGAGTGCATCTCCCTGAGCAAGGGTATGGGTTGGATAGAATGGGTGTGAGATTGATGTCTGCCTGGAGTTAATCTTGGCTGATGGGGAAAGATACAGGAGGACTGAATTGAGCCTCTTCTGAGGGAAAGGAAACTATTTTTCTGAGCAGATCCTGCTCCTGGTTTCATCCTGTGCTTAATTCTCCCCTGGAGATAGGTGGGCTTGCTATTGACTGGATCCACAACAAATTATACTGGACAGACTCTGGGACGTCTCGAATTGAAGTAGCAAACTTGGATGGCACTCACAGGAAAGTGCTTTTGTGGCAGAACCTGGAGAAGCCTCGAGCAATTGCCCTACATCCCATGGAGGGGTGAGTGAAAACTTAGGACCCCAGTGAGCCCTCCATGCAAGTGCTTCCAGGTGAACGGTGAAAACCCCATCATTGCTCACAAAGTCTACCTGTGAGTTCAAGCCTTCATTTTGTACTGCCAGTTTGGGGAACCTGGCAATGTTGGGGGCCTTCAGAGCCGTAATCCTATTTTGGGCCCTTCAGGTTTCACCAGCCTGAAAGTGCTGAGTGTTATCTTGTTGGCTGATACTTCTCCCTTGGCTGTGACCCAGTCTCATGCTCAAGGTCACTGAACTGATATTGTTTTGCCCTGATAAGGAGCGATGCTGGGTGCAGTATGTGGGACCTGAGTTTTCTAGCCTGTCTCTCCCTGCCTCCTCCAGCACTATCTACTGGACCGACTGGGGTAACACTCCCCGCATTGAGTATTCCAACATGGATGGCTCTAATCGGCGCATCATTGCGGATACACACCTCTTCTGGCCCAATGGACTGACCATTGACTATGCAGGACATCGAATGTACTGGGTGGATGCCAAACATCATGTCATTGAGAGGGCTGACCTCGATGGGCAGAACAGGAAGGCTGTTATTAGCCAAGGTAGGTAACAGGACTATGTATGGGCAGTGCTCTCTGCAGTAGAGAAGACAGTTGCATAGTGCTCCTCTGAGTTTCAGAGATACTGGCTCCTGCTTCTATGCTTGTCTCCTTTCACTGTGGGATGAATTCTGCCACCGCTGAGGGGGGTGGGGTTTGCTACTCAGTCTTCGGTGGACAAGAAGGAAGATTGTCTGTTATGTTAGTGTAAGTTGGATTTGAGTAGGTTGCCTGTGGCAAGGTGCAAGGGGTGGTGAAAGAGCTTTCCCTTATCTCCTGCTAGCCTGAGTCACAGTATCACAGTATCACAGTATGTTTGGGATTGGAAGGGACCTCGAAAGATCATCTAGTCCAATCCCCCTGCTGGAGCAGGAACGCCTAGGTGAGGTCGCACAGGAACATGTCCAGGCGGGTTTTGAATGTCTCCAGAGAAGGAGACTCCACAACCTCTCTGGGCAGCCCATTCCAGTGCTCTGTCACCCTTACTGAGAAGAAGTTTTTTCTCAAATTTAAGTGGAACCTCTTGTGTTCCAGCTTGATCCCATTACCCCTTGTCCTATCATTGTTTGCCACCGAGAAGAGCCTGGCTCCATCCTTGTGGCACTCACCCTTTATATATTTATAAACATTAATAAGGTCACCCCTCAGTCTCCTCTTCTCCAAACTAAAGAGACCCAGCTCCCTCAGCCTTTCTTCATAAGGGAGGTGCTCCACTCCCTTAATCATCTTCGTTGCCCTACGCTGGACTCTCTCCAGCAGTTCCCTGTCTTTCTGGAACTGAGGGGCCCAGAACTGGACACAATATTCCAGATGGGGTCTCACCAGGGCGGAGTAGAGGGGAAGGAGGACCTCTCTCGATCTACTAACCACCCCCCTTCTAATACACCCCAGGATGCCATTTGCCTTCCTGGCCACAAGGGCACAGTGCTGGCTCATGGTCATCCTGTTGTCCACCAGGACCCCCAGGTCCCTTTCCCCTACACCGCTCTCTAATATGTAATTTCCCAACCTATACTGGAACCTGGAGTCCTGTTGGATCCGATTATATCCCTGGATTAAATGTCTATTACAGGCCTCCCACACCCATTTGCTATCACCGTATTTGAGGACAGTTTATACTGGACAGACTGGCACACCAAGAGCATCAACAGCGCCAACAAATTCACAGGCAAGAACCAGGAGATCATCCGCAACAAGCTCCACTTTCCTATGGACATCCACACGCTGCATCCTCAGCGCCAGCCAGCAGGTAACTGCAGAGAGGGTAGAGACCCATTTCAGCTGCTCCACCTGCTGCCACCCACCCTATAAAGCCGGGGGATGGCAAGCCTGAACCCAGCCTAGCGACACATCCACTGCCTCCTTCCAGAGCTGCTGTGGAAATTGGTCCATCCGGCAGTTTAGTTGAGGTCCCTCAGACCCGGTAACCTGGTGTTAGGTGTTACCACAGCTCCCCCTGCTGACACGTGGGAGAGGAGGCTTGTCAGTAAGAAATACTTGTGGCCTGTTTATGCAAGACCTGTTTTGGGAGGCAAAAAAAGTCATAAGTGGGCACTAGTAATGATTGACACGTCCCTTACTCCTCTTCAGTTGCTGTAATCTGCTCTAGAAGTGGATTGAGTTAAATATTTTATTTTAAAATTGAGCCCTGCAAATGGAGTTAGTGCTTTAGTTTCTAAGTTTCCTTATTAACCTCTGGGTAAACAAGTTATCTTATCCATGTGGGTCTTGACACCTCAAATGGTGTTTTCCCTCTTTTCTCTGCTCTTTGCTTTATGTGTGGTTGTTTTTATCTTTGGCTACTTGAGCAGGGAGAAACCGTTGTGGGACCAACAATGGGGGCTGTACTCACCTCTGCCTGCCGAGCAGCAAGGATTACACCTGCGCCTGCCCCACGGGCTTCCGCAAGACCAGCAGCCATTCCTGCGCCCAGAGTAAGTGAGGTGGGACCACAGCCTGCATGCTCAGATGTTCAGTGGGTGGCAGAGGGTTGGCAGTGGCAGTAAGGAGCAGCAGTTGCTTCCAAGGAGATACAGCTGGATAGACTGAGTTGGTAGTATCAAGGGCCCTGCCAGAGGAAGCTTCATGTGTTTGATGCATTTTGCAGGTCTGCATTCCCATTGCCCTCACTAGGCTTGATGGGTGGGGATGCAGCAAAGCTCCATCCTTGGGTCCTTATTTCAGGGCTGCTGTTTGTGCCATGCTACCTGCACAGCTCATTGTTTCCCCAAAGCTCCCATAGGAGCTGCGTCAGTAATGAACAAAAAATTCAGTGCTCTTGATTGCCACAGTTTCTCTTGGTTTGCAACCATGTGGGAGAATTAGGCCATCTCCTAGATTCTCAATAGACAGCATAGCTATTTACTTTGGAGGGAGATCTGTGCCATTCTTTGAAGAATATGGTTGACTTTGGTCCCTCAGCATAGGTTACCTCTGGGAGACAGGTCTCTACTACTCTGTTTTCCCCTGCCCGGCTCAGCTTCCACCTCCCCAGTGATATTTTGCTAGCAATAAAGTCCTGGGCTATGACCTGCCAGGGAGAGATGATGTAAGTGGTTAAGGTTGGATATAGCAGGGAATTGTCTGTGTCTATCACTGTGTTGTTGAACTTAGAGAAATTAAAAGAAGACCTTTCGACCTTTGATCAGGTCTTGACAAGTTCCTGCTTTTTGCCCGAAGGATGGACATCCGTCGGATCAGCTTTGACACAGATGACCTGTCAGATGATGTCATCCCCCTTGCTGACGTTCGCAGTGCTGTGGCTCTGGACTGGGACTCAAAGGACGACTATGTCTACTGGACAGATGTTAGCACTGACTCAATCAGCCGAGCAAAATGGGATGGATCAAGCCAGGAGGTACGGTGTTAACTACATGTGGAGGTCATCTAGTCAAGAAACTCCTTGAGCATCAGATTTTAAGCCCCCGGGGTACACTGGCTTTAAGGGCCTGCAGTTCATGCTGGATTTATTGTTCATTAGCTTGCCTAGTTCTGGCTCTGAGGAGCCCTGAGATCACTGAACACTTCATACACGTTTGTTGTATATTCCCGCTTGTATGGAAAACCTTGAATTGAGACACAAAGCATGTTGACTTGTGAGTTGTGGTCAGTTCCTTTGTTGTAGCCCTAAAATCTGAAAGGAAGAAGTATTAAATCCTCTGTTATGTACCACATTTGCAACAAGAGCCATGCTCCATGTGAATGCTTTTTGCACCTGCCCTTAGGCTAATGTTGCCATAAATGAAGGGAACTGAGTTCAAAGTTTGGAGCTGCAGTTTGAACAGATATGACAAATAGATATTTCTCAAAACGTAAGATTTATTTCAACTTCTACATCCTTAATGCTCTCTCTCACATGGCATTGTTCTGCTTGGGCTTTTGCCTCTTGAAAGTTAACAGTCGTGAATGGGTAGTGCATTAGGCAAGTGCTTTCTCTCTAAGGTCTAATCTTACTAAGGATTTTTTCCTTTTCTTTCTATGTAGGTTGTGGTGGATACCAGCCTGGAAAGTCCAGCTGGACTGGCAATTGACTGGGTCACCAACAAACTATACTGGACTGATGCAGGTACTGGGATCCTCTGCTTTACCTAGGTTTTTGTCTTCCTTATTAGTCATGAATGCTGAAAAACAGCTGATTCATTCTGTCTCATTACAAATTTGTCTGGGTTTGTCTAGCAAAGTTTCATCTTGTGTGCTTCTAAGTAGGAGCTGAGGTGAAATCCTTAGTGTACTTCTCTTTGCAATATTCCTAGTACTAATTCTGTAGAAAGGTTTATAGAAGTCAAGCCCGACAGTTGTCTTGCTGCAGAGCTTGTGATTGTGTGTGTTTGTGTGTTTACATATCCCCCAACAGTGCATGGCAGGGTGCAGCAGATAGTATTTGGAAGATGTTCCCTGCTGGAGAGTCGTAGTTCAGAGAGATGTCAAGTCATTCTTCTTTAGCTGTTCTCTCATGCCCATGTAGATACTTCGGGGGCTTATGAAGGGGCTCATTTACATTCCTACAGGACTCATCACCAGTGATGGCCACAGAGCTGACCTGAGAGAGGTGACACTTTGAGCCATGTTTCTTACCTGTCTTCCAGCTATGAACAGAGATGGACGGAGGGAAAGACTGCATTGTTGTAGGGATGTTTTATGCCTTGGTTCTTGTGGTTCCAGTGGTCGCTGACCTCTTTCTTGTTCTCTCTTGACTTTTGTAGGAACAGATCGGATAGAGGTCTCCAACACAGATGGAACCATGAGAACTGTTTTAATCTGGGAGAACTTAGACCGACCTAGAGATATCGTGGTGGACCCAGTTGGAGGGTGAGAGACTTTTTTTTTTTTTTCTTTCTGGGGTGACATGGCAACTCTTGTATGTCTAAAGGTCTTTGATTTTTGGCAATTGACTTTCTCTCCAGTGCCATTGTTCTACATTCTACCAAAGACTGAAATTAGAGACCAGATTTCGGATGCTAGTGGGGCAAGATAAGCAGCGGTGATTGTCTGCTGTGCTGTGTAGCGTACAGGAGCTGGCTGTTGGTTTCATTTGTTTATCCTTGAGACATAATAACTAAAGATGTGGTACAAAAATATTGAGAATGAGGCCATCTAGATCTTTTCTATTTCACACCTATTGAATCTGTATTCAAGCTCTCTGCTTATCAACCAGAGTTCAATCAGAAGGATCTCCTCAGGTGAATTACTGCTAATCTCAAGCAAGCTGTAACTTTAGTGGCCTCTTGGCTTCGAAGAACTGTGTCAAATTATTGAGGGATCAACTATGCCATAGAAAGCAAACCTGAGTAGAATAACTGAAAGAAATGCTTTCAGTCACAGATTTTGCTTCTGAATCATAAGACCTTGTGGAGCTGGGGATAGGGTGGATAGGAGGAAGTTTGCCAGGCATTGCTTTAGAAGCACTGAAGGTCTTGAATAAAAGTGTGCTGTTCTTTCCTTGAGTTAGTTACTGGAAGACCAATGCAGCAAGAGTATAAAGGGCCAGTGGTGGAGACTGGTAAATAATTGGTTAATCTTTAGACCTGGAACTATTAGCTTGAACATTTTCCTCCATGTTGTAATTAGACCAGCACTTGAGCAGTAGAAGTTATATAAATTTGAGTGTGATCTTAGGTACATTACAAGAAGCTAAGGCTGGATACAAGTACAATATTAGCCTAATGATGCTTTATGCTAGGGCCTGAAGGCACCAGGCTCTCTTGTTTGTAATACAGCCTGGCCATAGTGGCAGTGAAGGAGAGTAGGCATTCACTTGTGTCTGGGCTTGTGTTCAGGTTCATGTACTGGACCGACTGGGGAGCCAGCCCAAAAATTGAGCGTGCTGGTATGGATGCCTCAAACCGCTTGGTGATCATTTCCTCCAACCTGACATGGCCAAACGGCTTGGCCATTGACTATGAGTCACAGCGCTTGTACTGGGCAGATGCAGGCATGAAGACCATCGAGTATGCCAGTCTGGATGGAAGCAACAGGAAGGTAAGGAAGCCGTCTTTGAGGGGGGAGTCTGGGAGCCTGAGGTGTAAATCCTAGAGCACAGAGTGCTGATGGCCTCTGCCTCTCTTTCCAGTTGAAAGTGAAATGTCCAAATCAAGACATGCTGAGCTGCATTCACTGGGAGAGAAGAGCTCCCTTTCCATTGCAAACTGTGTGTGAGGGAACCTCCTTTTGAGGGCTGAGGTTGCCATATCTCTCTCTTTTTGCTGTGACTGTACAATATGGTGTTGAGAGGGGGCAAGGGAAGCCTCTTCCCCTTAGTGACTTCTTAGTAATGTTTTTTCGGGGGGCTGGGGGTAATCTGACCAGGTGCTGATTGGGAGCAATCTGCCTCACCCCTTTGGACTTACTCTTTATGGCGAGAGAATCTACTGGACAGACTGGCAGGCCAAAAGCATCCAGAGCGCAGATAGAAGGACTGGGCAGGCTCGGGAAACGCTGCAGGACAATCTGGAGAATCTTATGGATATTCATGTTTTCCACCGGCACAGGCCACCAGGTACAGAGGTCGCCCCAAGCCATGCTGAGCTGAGAGCTTGCTCAGGTTTTGGTATGTGGCACAGCTCTCCTGCAAGGAGCTGACCATCTGTCAGCCCTCCATGCGTTAAGTCTCTGGGTGGAATATGAGAGCATGAGAATAACTCTCAGCTTGGTATTTAAGGGCATTCTAGAATGCATTTCTGTAGCTGATGCATCCCTTTTTTGTGCCTGTGCTACTGGCTTATGGATTTCTCATCCTCTTTCCTATAGTACATACAGTGTGTGAAGTTAACAATGGAGGCTGCAGTCACCTGTGCCTTTTGGCACCTCTTCCAAAAGGTTACAGCTGTACCTGTCCTACTGGGATCAACCTGCAATCTGATGGCAAGACCTGCTCCCCTGGTGAGTCCTCTCTGTTAGGATTCGCATTGCAGTTTTGTATCACAGCAACATTTTGTTCCTGTCTTGTTAGAGAACAAAATTCACTTTTATCTGCTTTACCCCTTGAAAAAAAATTTCATGCCTCTACCTTCAGTTTGAGTGGGAATTACTATGAAGAAGCTTACTGATAACTGGACTGATGCAGAAGAAATTTTTCTTGAAATTATATTGGTCAACTAAACCAGATGTCACATTTTTCCCCATACTTTTGCCCTAATGTTGAGGTGGATTAGTTTTTAACGACAAGGTGCTATATTGTTTAATAGGCCTGTACAGACTTCTCCCATGGACCCTTTGTGCAGATTGTGGAAGGCACTCAGCTTCAGTCCATGATACATCCACTTTTTCTCCTTAGCAGGAAAAAACTGACTCCTAGTTCCCATTTCCCACACATATTAGCAGAAGTAACTCTTCTATGAGTGCACTCCTTTTCAACTTGGATGTAAAAAAGCTTTCAATAACATTCAGTAAAGCTTTTGTACCCAGACTCCCCGTAAGATCTGTCTGAGACTTCCCCACTGAAGTGAATGTAACCTCCAGGATGTTCAATAAATTATACCTGCTGCTGACTGAACTTGTTTCTCCCTAATATCTTTCCATTTTCAACCCTCTGCAGGAATGACGAGCTTTCTGATCTTCGCCAGAAGGACTGACATCCGAATGGTCTCTCTGGATATTCCCTACTTTGCAGATGTTGTTGTCTCCGTAAATGTCACCATGAAGAACACCATTGCAATTGGAGTGGATCCTCGCGAAGGTCTTAACTTTTTACTGTATCCGACTGTCTGTTCGAAAGGCAACAAGTGACTTCATATGAAAATGTCTGAGTAAAGATCCAGATCTTACTAGAGGTTGTGAATTTGGGTAGTGGTGGTTTGGTGTTTGTGGGTTTTTGGTTTTTTGGTATGTGTGTGATGTTTTTTTGTTGTTGATTGGTTAGTTGGTTTTAGTATGTGCTGCAAATATTCCTTTCCAGTCAGGAGAAACTTGCCTGCTATATTGATAGAGGTTCCCATGCATTTCTGATTTAAGAAAGCTTTCCTCCTGGTGCTGAAGCCTTTTACAGCAGTAGAACTGACACTCTGGCTGTTTGTGTATACTAAACATCTGGTGCTATGTTGGCTGTAAACTCACTGTTGTACAGTAAGGTAGATTATCTGATTGCTGTCCTCTGGCATGTTTTGAGAAATCAAATATGGGACTCTATAACTACTAGCTGGTAATATGTTATGTATTCTTTGTCCTTGAGTAAAGGTCAGAGTGCCAGTGCTCCTGCATATTTTGGGGAGGACTGGAATGAGATAATTTGTACTGATTTATAACTCTAGCTTAATAGTCCTGTGCTGCTCTTAGTCCTGTGCAGTCAGATCTGTTTTGAATGGAGTAGCTGGTAGTCAGAGACCTGGATCTGTTTTTTAAGGATTTCACTGTTTGGTTCAGAAAATTGTAGAATAGTCTGGTTGAAAGGGACTTTCAAAGGTCATCTAGTCCAACCCCCCTGTAATGAGCAGGGAATCTTCAACTAGATCAGGTTGCTCAGAGCCCTGTCCAGCTTGTCCTTGAATGTTTCCATCTACTCTGGGCAACCTGTGCCAGTGTTTCAACACCCTCATTGTAAAAAATTTCTTCCTCCTGTCTAGCCTGAATCTCCCCTCTTTTACTTTAAAACCATTACTCCTTGTTGTATCACAACGGTCCCTACTAAAAAAGTCTGTCCCCATCTTTCTTACACGCCCCTTTTAAGTACTGAAAAGCTGCAAGAGGGTCTCCCCGGAGCCTTCTCTTCTCCAGGCTGAACAACCCCAACTCTCTCAGCCTTTCCTCACAGGAGAGATGTTCCATCTCTCCAATCATTTTCATGGCCCTTTCAGGCTTTGGTATGGGCTTTTTTTTAAGTTTCTCTTTCTTCTACCACCCAGGAAAGGTTTACTGGTCAGACAGCACACTGCGGAAAATTAGCCGGGCTGCCCTTGATGGCTCACAATTTGAGGACATCATCACTACAGGTAAGAGAGATTTTGGCTTGTGAGCCTCTCACCTTCATGCAGCATGAGAAGAGAGATTCTCTGATACCCTGGGAGAATAAGTTTTTGGCAGAAGGGCAAGCGAAGCCTAGAGTAACTGCCTGTTGAGGTGTAAAGGGGAATATGGGAAGTTCCTGACTAAGCTAGGAGGATGAGCAGTGACCAATACACCTTTCTGTTTTCTCAGGTCTGTTGACTACAGATGGGCTGGCTGTGGATGCTATTGGCAGAAAGATATATTGGACAGATACAGGAACAAACCGGATTGAAGTGGGCAACCTTGATGGCTCCATGAGGAAAGTCTTGGTCTGGCAGAACCTGGACAGCCCTCGGGCAATAGCTTTGTACCACGAGATGGGGTTAGTGTTGTCAAGAGGCTATCTAGGAGTTAGAACAGGACTTCTGACCTCTGTTTCCATAATATTTGCTGGTATTTCCTCAGGTATATGTACTGGACAGACTGGGGTGAGAATGCGAAGCTGGAGCGCGCTGGGATGGATGGCTCTGGACGTGTGGTGTTGATCAGCAACAACCTGGGCTGGCCTAATGGACTGGCAGTGGATAAGGCTGGGTCCCAGCTGCTCTGGGCTGATGCACACACTGAGGTCTGATTCTGTCCTTCAGCATTGTTTGTCATTGGGTCTTTGGTAGCCTGAGGCTGTTTTGAAGCTCTTGAGCTCAAAAGAGCAAGGGGAACATAAGCTTCTATTAGAGTGTGGGCTATGGGGAGAGTGGACTTGAATAATGTCACTTGCTTAGACTCTGTTTCCCACTTGATATAGTAATTGCTAGCGAGAGAATCAGTGTTTTGAGTATGGGGCTGATGTTTACTTCTTTCTTTAGCGGATTGAGGCTGCAGATCTCAATGGTGCTAACCGCCACACCCTGCTATCTCCAGTGCAACATCCTTATGGCCTCACTTTGCTGGACTCCTACATCTACTGGACTGACTGGCAAACTCGCAGCATTCACAGGGCTGACAAGGACACTGGTGCCAATGTCATCTTGGTGAGGACAAACCTACCTGGCCTCATGGACATTCAGGCTGTTGATAGGACACGGCCCCTGGGTGAGTTGCTAGGCTGTTCGCAAATCAGGGGATGTCTGTGGTGATGAGGGGCCCTTCAGACCTGTCATTGAAAAGAGTCCTTTGGTGGACTGCATGAGTGATAGAGGAACTTCTCAAAAATTATGTTTTCTTTTCTTCTTCCTTCTTGTTTAGCTGTTTTTGCACTTCTCCCTATTTACCCAGCTCCGTAGGTCTGGTGTTTGTCTGTTACTGCATTTTGATCCCCTTCATTCCATTTCCTTTACTGGATTGCACTGACAACCTCATTCTCATACACAACAGAGCCACTTTCTTAGGAGGACTGAATGAGTCATGCCCAATTAGGCTCCACCAGAGTCTACTGGCATTGGCACTAATTCCTCTTAAGCTAGTTGCTGGAACTTTATTTGAAGTTCTAGTTACTTTTTTCACCAATCATTGCAGGCCTCGTCTTCCTGTCTGCCACTTCCTCTACAAAATCTCTGCTTCTTTAGTTGTTTTTAATATATCATGCTCTTCAACAATTCTGTGCCAGAGTCAGATTCCTTACGTTATTCTTTGTGGATGCTATACTACCCCATCTTGCCTCCTTGCTCTTCAGCGGGAGTTTGTTGTGCCGTGCTGTATTTTGGTGGAATTTCCCCAGTACATACTTCTGCAGAAAACTCTGTGCTGCTTCTTCTGTGGCTACTAACAGCATAACATCAGTGTTGACAGTACAACTTCACAATATAACTTAAAGCTAACCAAAACTGTAGCTGTCTGGGGTTGCGTTTTTTGGGATTTTTTTTTGTTGTGTTTTTGTGTAGGTTGTAGGGGGTTTTTTTTACAATTATTAAAAAAAAAAATTATGACCCTAATATGTCAGGCACTTTCAGCAGGCTTCTCTGATGCTTTTGTTTACTTGCCACTGTGTGCAGCTAAGTTGAAACAGAAGCTTCTTTGTAAGCCTGGCCTCTGGTGCATTGTCACGCTGCTTCCCCACAGGGTTGGATCTTTCTGTCAGCATTACCATTTGCAACAATTATAAAGCTAAACTGCAGTTGTGTGTATCTATCAGCATTTGGCTGTTCCTTTTTCTATGGGAAAATTATGATAAGCAAGGAATGCAGGTCAAGATTTTGCTCTTAACGATCCCCCTTCTTCTGTGCCTTGCTGTTCTCCATGCCCAACCATGCACCCACTACAAATCTTGGGTGGCAGGGAGGCAGTCTCTGTATGAAAGGCTGTAGATTCCCAGCAGGGCTGAGATGGTGAGGATGAACTCAGCTGCTAGCAAGTTGTGCATGTGTGTAGCCTTTAAAATAAAGCTTTGTTCTGTTGAGACCACACTGATCCTTCATCGATGGTTTCTCTATTTCTAAAGGCTTCAATAAATGTGGATTTCGTAATGGTGGCTGCTCCCACCTTTGCTTGCCTCACCCCACTGGCTTTTCCTGTGCCTGCCCCACTGGCATCCAGCTGAAGAGAGACGAGCAGACATGTGACTCTTCTCCAGAAACCTACCTACTCTTCTCTAGCCGTGCTTCCATCCGTCGTATCTCATTGGACACCAGTGACCACACAGATGTGCACATACCTGTCCCTGAGCTGAACAACGTCATTTCTCTGGACTATGATAGTGTGGATGGCAAGATTTACTACACAGATGTATTTCTTGATGTCATCAGGTGGGTGCCAGTCATCTGCTTGGCCAGGGTCCAGGTAATCCAGCTACTTGTGCTGGTTGTGCCGTGGTGAGCTGGGGAGTGTGCCACTAAGTTGGGGAGACTGAGATGCTGGCAATACACTGCTACTTACACCTTATCTTTGGTACACAGCATCATGTGTATTGCTGAACTAAATGCTGACAGTTTGTTTAGCCTGCTGGAGAGTGTAGAGAAAAAGGTATTAGGGAGGTAGCATTATGGTGGTTGACAGGGATCACACATGGAGGTGTGAAGGCTTTCTGGAAGCTACCTGTCCCTCACTGCCGTTTGTCATTGATTTCCATCCAGGCGGTCTGATCTGAATGGCAGCAACATGGAAACTGTCATTGGTCAGGGTCTGAAGACCACAGATGGCCTCGCAGTAGACTGGGTTGCCAGGAACCTCTACTGGACAGACACAGGACGCAATACCATAGAAGTAGCTAGACTGGATGGAAGCTGCAGGAAAGTGCTGATCAACAACAGCCTGGATGAGCCTCGAGCCATTGCTGTCTTTCCCAAGAAGGGGTAAGTACGGGGTATTGGTGGGGCTGGGAGAAGGGCTGTGCAGAGGCAGATTGGAAGAGGAGGTTTGTGGGAGGAAGAAGAGATGTGCCGTGTGAGTCTGCAGGTACAAGCAAGGGGCTGACTCTGAAGGACAACCATAATCAGGCAGACAGTGGATTTGAAGGTTGGGCAGATAGCTGGGAGAAGCAAGCTGCAGACTACATGATCTTTTTTGAACTTGAAGAATCTGGCAGTTAAATTCATAACTAAAGCTAAACAAAACATCCTTTTCTTCTTACACTTGCCTTTTATCTCTTCAGATACCTCTTCTGGACAGATTGGGGTCACATTGCTAAAATTGAACGGGCAAACTTGGATGGCTCTGAACGTAAAATCCTGATTAACACTGACCTAGGATGGCCAAATGGATTGACTTTGGATTATGACACCAGGAGGTCAGTGA
The DNA here is from genome assembly GCF_964273445.1 of Streptopelia decaocto. NCBI lineage: Eukaryota > Metazoa > Chordata > Aves > Columbiformes > Columbidae > Streptopelia > Streptopelia decaocto. Next base: position 42,443,125 of record NC_138661.1, on the reverse strand, counting down.
AAGATTTTCTTATACTTGCCTAGGGTTAAGGGATGTAATTATTTTTTATGCCTTCTTAGCTTGGTTTATTGGAGTAGGGTTGTGGGGTTTGGTGGTGTTTTTTTTTTCTCTCTGATCCATCTTGGCTAGCAAATTATTAGAAAGGAAAGAGGGATTGTATAGATGGAATCTCACATCTTTCCCTGTTCCTCCAGAATTTACTGGGTGGATGCACATCTTGATCGCATAGAGAGTTGTGATCTCAATGGGAAGCTGCGGCAAGTGTTGGTCAGCCAGGTGTCACATCCCTTTGCTCTGACGCAGGTAAGATGATTTTCTTGCTGCCATCATTCTCCTTGACATGCTGATGAGTTGGACAGTGCAGCCTGGGGACAGGGAAATCTTATAGTCTGGGGAAACAAAGATGGCTGAGGGGATAGTACTTAACTCTTCTGTGGAGCTAGTGAAGAAAGTTTGTCTGAACTCCCGTGGGGTGTAGACAGTAATCTGCTTCATGACAAGAGGGGAGGGGGTTGAAAAGGCCTTTGTTTGGGGCCTTCTGCCACTGGGGATGTGGTTTATGGTTATCCTGCGTCTACATGGCTAAACATGCTAATGGCTGTGCTTTTTCTTTGCTGGGTCCTTGAGCAGCAGGATAGATGGATATACTGGACTGACTGGCAAACCAAATCTATCCAGAGAGTGGACAAATACTCTGGACGGAACAAAGAGACAGTCCTGGCCAACGTTGAGGGACTGATGGATATCATTGTGGTTTCGCCTCAGAGACAGACAGGTAAATAGGAGGACCTTGATTCAGGCAAATGCTAATTGGAGACAAAAAGCACTCTGGAACCACTGTGCTACTGTAGATGTCAAGCAAGATTGGCACCCTTTCTTGTACTCAGTTTGTTAATGTACCTTCCCTTGGCACATTCCTTGTCTGCCTGTGATGATTCAGTTAAGTAGATCTTAATGGTGTTCTGTTACAGCTTTGAGTAGCAAACATCACTCCCTGTGGTGTTCATTTGACATTGTGTTAAATCAGAAGAATGTGAGCTTTTTTTTTTTTTTTTTTTAAATCTGTTGAGCTGTGTTGACTAGCCTCCTGTCTAATGATTTCCAGTGCCTTCCTTTCAAGATTGCTCTAATCCTACCAGTGTCTGGCTATTGTCATCACTTTCTTAGCAGTTAGATGAAGGGCATGTGCTGGAGTTCTAGGAAGTGTCTCTGGCTGAGCTGGAAGAAAAGTTGTTGCTCTGAGCTCCTACCTGGTTATCTACAACATCTCTATCAACTTGCTTGTTCCTTCCAGGTACTAATGCTTGTGGAGTGAACAATGGAGGCTGCACTCACCTCTGCTTTGCCAGGGCTTCTGACTTTGTCTGCGCATGTCCGGATGAACCAGATGGGCGGCCCTGTTCTACTAGTGAGTTTACTGAGTGTCACTAGGGTAGTAGCTTCCATAAGTGAGCCACTGCCACTGGTTATGCAATGGCTGGGACAACCGGAGCATCTGAAGCTCTTCAGTGTATAAAAACTTATGCAGAGTCATATACTGGAAGTAAGGCAGTTGTGAGCAACAGAGCCTTCCTCTGTCTTATTTGCTGACAGACTGGGTTTGAGATGGGAAAGCTGCTCATATAGGCCATTTTGGAAACTCTCTATAGCTTATCAGACTTGTTATCTGTCCCACAAATTTGGGGTCCTACTTGTTTTTCTCTGTTGCTCTAGTTCCTGGTGTGGTGCCCCCTCATCCTGAACCCACCAGTGCAAGTGAGAGAAGTCAGACACCACCTGGCAGAGTAGGAACCTCAACAACCAAACCTCTCACATCCCTGGAAGCAGTGCAAGGAAAGTAAGTGCTCATGTTCTCTTGGAATTGGGATGTGAAAGTCCCAGCTTGTGCAAGGTGCAACATGTAGGCCCCATCTGGTTGTCATCATCCAAGTGTGCCTCTTCCTAGCCAAAAGAGGCAATTCCAGCTCCAGAATTCATGTACATAATGGGGAAAACCATTTTGACAAAGAATGCAGAACACTGCATCTCTCGCCAGCTCAGCAGCCATCTTTCTGTCCTATTAAAAAGTGTGTATAGGCTGACTGTGCTGAAGTGTTAAAACCCTCCTGAGACCATATCATTAATTTGATTGATTTCTGAAGTCCTAATTTTGAGAACTTATTTCTGAGAGGAGGAGAGGAGAGTGTGTTGCTTTAATTCACTGAGATATCTCAGACGTGACTCAGACATCTGCAGAAGTGGCTCTGCCCTGGCTACAAATAGAGAGCTTGTTTGGTGTAGAACAGAACCTTTGCAGCTCAAACATTTAAGTTACAGTGCAAGTAGTTAAGAGACTTTTTTGTGCTAATTCCCTGCAGCCTGCTATTTCTGCTACCCAGCAAAAACAACAATGAAAACAAACAAAACACAACAACAACAAAACCAAACCAACCACACAACAACAACAACAAAACCCCATATGTTCTTAAATATATGGCTGGGTTATTTACAAGGCAAAACTTTCACTTTGTTGAGTATGATGTGTTGGACGGGAAGATGTTTGCTCATTCTAGGATGTTCTGATTTCCTTCTTCAGCACTGATGCTGAAATTTGTGTTCTGATAGCTAGATATATGTATGCACCTGTGTACCCAAGAGGTGAATCTAGAATGCATCAGATATAAAGATGTTGCAGACCTATACTTTATATATATTATATACACTCACACTCCCCTATATATATGTATATGATCTGCGCTCCTCTGGATACAGAAGGATATTGAAGATAAGGCAAGGCTACTGTTGTTGAACTGGAAATGGAAGGGATATCAGTGCTAGCCTGTCCCATCCTGTCTTTTGATACCTTTGACACTGTTGATACTACTTTGAGTAACTAACTGTCCTGTCATTCAGCTGCTCGGACAAAGATGCTAGGCGAGGCTTGTGTACCCATGCCAATGAGGCAGTGTTAGCAACCATGGGTGAGTTCCTTTTCTTTAACTCTTCTCCTCCAGGGTTGTTGCTCCAGATATGTCCAGGGCATTTCCAGTCTATAGTGTATGAAACTCAAACTTCTGAATCTCAGACTTGAATTACTCAAATGCTGTCTGAGCAGAGCAGAGTGTCTAAGGATGAACATTAGTCATACGTGTTCATTTAGCCTATATGGGGACTTCTCCAAATGACACTTTGGTCTGAAGAATAGTTCTGTTTTCTTTCATTCCATACCTCATTTATTAGATTAATGATACTCTTCTTCACCATCCCCTTTGTCCTGAGGATGGTTGACTAGGGTAATTGCTACCCATTGCGGGAAGAACCTGTCAGAAAGGGGGTCTAACTCATCTAACCCCATTGCTAAGACCCTAATGCTCCTCAGTTTTCTGGGGCCTGGGTGGGAAAAAGGGTTACATATGTCATATTTTTGGTTTCATATGAAGCCAAACAAAACCCTCTGCTAAACCTTGGTGTGCTGACATTTTATTTTACATACTTCTGTATGGCGTATTAGGTGTTACAGTGAGGTCAGTATTACCCAGTGGAAGTTAAGGAGAGTGCATAAATTACCCTTGCTCTTCACTTTCAGGAGAAGGACTGCATGTCAGCTACATTATTGGAGGTCTTCTCAGCATCTTGTTTATTTTGCTGCTTATTGCTGCTTTAGTTGTATATAGGTAAGTGATCCTTTTCACCCTCTCCTGGCCAATAGTAAAATCTAGGGTTGTAAGAGAAGAAAGTTCCTGAAAGCACTTCATCTTTCTTTGTCATCATTTACAATTCCTTTGTTCTCAATTAGAAGCAGTGTTTGATGATTTTATTTGCAAGGTTTGAGTCTTGTGCCTTTGAAGTGCAACTATTATTTCAAGCCTTATTGGCTGAATTTCCTGCAGAGAGCTTATGAATTGTGGACAGGGATGTGAGATAATTCATATCTCGGTATATGTGTGAGCTCACATGCTTTCTGCCAGAAAGCTTCACCAGTTACTGCCAGTATAGCTTCTGTGCTGACATGGCAGTACCTTGCTGTACTGGTAGATGGTGAATGCACTGGTAGCCGAAGAGCCAGGTGAAGTCAGCATTCTCCTTCTCTGAGGGACAGTGAAGATTGTTGGAGATTTCCACTTGCTGAGCACTCAAGAAATTTCTATCCTGGTAGCAGGGATCTACGTCTTTTCTGACAGCTGTTTCCCTCTAGGCATAATAAGTCCAAGTTCACAGACCCTGGCTTGGGGAACCTGACCTACAGTAATCCCTCATATCGAACGTCTACCCAGGAGGTGAAGATTGAAGCAATTCCCAAACCAACCATGTACAACCAGTTGTGCTATAAGAAAGAGGTAAGAGCTGCTACTAAGGGCATGGGAGCCCAGCTCAAGCTGCTGTTGAGTATTACAGGCCTTAGTATGTGAAAATGTTGCAACTTGTCAGCATTTACCTCTAGGACAGGAGGGCAGCTTCAGTGAATTGCTCAGACTCTTACGGAAATCAACCAGCAGCACTTCTTCCTCAGTGAGCTGTAGCGAATTAGATCTGTCTTTAGCTCTCGACTTCTCCCTCACTCACACTGTGTCTTGTATTTTATTTGTACTGGGTGCTGGACCTTGAAGTACAGGAGTCAAAGGGGGTTGTCTTCCCTGGACACAGTCCCAGTTAGTGACTGTTGCACCAAGACGGCATTGGACAGTCACTGGGGAACCAGGCAGCCGGAAGGGGTTCCGTAACAACGATGCGGCTTCTGGCTGGGCACTGCCTGGAAGGGGTGGGACAGGGAGAGAACCAGAGCCCTTATTAAATGGAGCATTTTAAAGGCCCTGTAGAGGTCTGCCCTGTGTGCCACAGGATGGAGAGGGTTTAATATGGTATCTTGCAGCACTTAGTTTCTCCTCTGTTTTCTCCTCAGAAGCTTTCTTATCACTCAGATAGCTTCTCATCTTCCCTCTTCTGATTTCCGTCCACATCCTCACATCAGGTATCACTACTCTATGTATGTGTTTGATCCTGCCTCCCTCACTCAAGCTCTGTTGTGTGGCTCAAGCACTGTCCCATACTAACTGTTCTTTTTTTTTTTCCCCTGCTTTTATGTCCTTAAACCAGCTCTGCTGTATGTCAAGAAAGTATAGGTAGTTCTCCATGGCAGATGCTTTGGCTACTCATACTCTGTATGTGAGATTTGAAAAAGATAATCTGTTAGGTCACTTAGTTCATCTAGCAGGGATCACAGCAAGAGTTACACAGAGGAGAGCTTTCCCAGGCTTTGTCTTCCAAAGGTACTCTCTAATAGATTTCCCAAACTTCCCTGCCATTTTAGCCTCGTCTACTAAGGATAAGCCAGGATTATTTATCTGAGAATCTAAATACTTTCCACTTTCCCTTAATTCTGCTGCTCTTAGATATACCCAGATGTATATTTCCCCACCCCCTCCACTTTCTCATCAGGGATAGATCACATGTTCTAATGTTGTCAGTGATCCAAGTTGGACAGAATTCACTGCTTTAATCTCAGTGTGGTCCCTTTAGCCTCTGATCATTCCCACTGTTTCCCTATAATCTCCTTCCCCTGTGGCACTGGGAGACTTGGACTCAACAGTGGTATTCCAGCTGTGCTTTCCTGAGAGATCAATCTAGAATGACTCAGATGTAAAGATACTGCAGACCTAGAATCGATTCCCTGCCTTCTTTTACCATGAAGTCTGCTGGCTGTTCCTGCTTCCCCCCTCCCTTTCTTTTTTCCCCCCTTCCTTCTTAGACTCAGTGTCATTCTTATTCCCTACTGTCAGGGAATACATATAGTTGAAGTAAAAGAGCCAGCTCATCCTCATTCCCTTTCCATGATTTGAAGGCTCTTAGAGTTTGTAATGATAGCTCTTGCAGGGAAGATTTATCTCGGGTGGTAAAGAATTGAAGGGAAACTTAGAATGGGTTCTGCCATTGTGACAGTCAAAGCCAGTGGCCATTTCCATGGAGGTCCAGCCTTTTGTCTGCTTCACTGTCTACATTTCAGCTCTGCTTTGCTCTTTGCCATATTTCTCCATAGATGTATTATGTTTTTCATTCATCTGTCTGCTTCATAGGCTGGTCCTGACCACAGCTACACCAAGGAGAAGATCAAGATTGTGGAGGGGATATGCCTTTTATCCAGTGATGATTCCGAGTGGGATGACCTTAAGCAGATTCGGAGCTCCCGAGGAGGGATCCTCCGGGACCACGTCTGCATGAAGACAGATACGGTTTCTATCCAGGCTAGCTCTGGTTCACTGGACGACACCGAAACTGAGCAGCTGCTACAGGAAGAACAGTCTGAATGCAGCAGTGTTAACACAGCAGCAGCCACTCCTGAACGGCGTGGCTCACTCCCAGACACAGGCTGGAAACACCAACGCAAGCCCTCCACGGAGAGCGAGGTCTAAAGTATGCGTGACTTTGGAAATGCTCGTACCCTCCCTCGCCTCTGCTCTGCACAAAAGACAAGACTCTGCCTGCTAGGCAAGGAAGGGCACAGAGACCAGCCTCTCTTGCGAGGGGCCCAGAGACTGTGTTTGCCTTTTAGCAAGGAGCCTGGGCAGCTGTGCTGTTGTGGTTGGAGAGGGAAGATGGGTGGGTTGGAACCCTTTTGGCTCATTTTCACTGTCTGTGGTTTATTTATATGTTCCCTTTTCCTGGAAGCTGCCACATTAACTTTTGCAGTGACTCCTCTGGCCTGAATCTGGTTCAGATTCTGTGTTATCTGGCAACCACCAAGTCCTGTGCCATCCAGGTCATGATCGATGCCCATGAAGAGAGCAGAGCTGCCTCATCACTATCTCCTGGTCACAGAAGTTCCCCTAGTCATGCCAGCACTAGCAGCACTCTTTGAGGCTTTGTGTTGAGTGATCTCTGGCTTGAGAGAGGTCTTGGAATAGATGGGGTATACTTTGGGGCTCAAGGGGACCCTGGCACAGCATCAGGTCACCTTTTAAAGGCACAAAGTGAGTAACCACAGTTGCCGTGACTCGTTTCATGAGAGCATCACTGCTTGCTTTCCCATCTGCTAGTAAAAACTGTAAGGAATGCTCAGATTGGAGCGCTGTGTCTGTTGCTGGCAGTGGACACTGCTCCTGTTCTCCCCTTTCCTGTTAAAACATGTTTCTGCTCTGGAAAAACGAGAGTCAGCAAATGGCCCTTTCAGAGCTGCTCCCTGTGGGTACTGGAGTCCAAGTGCTGTACATGAGGAAAGAGGAGATTGGTATAGCTCTTAGCTCTACAGAGATAATGGGAGGAAATGGATCTCATCAAGACCCAAATTCTACACTTGTCGTTGCATAACTGACATAAAATAAAAAAGAAAATTTTCTAAGTTCCCAGCAGTCCAAATTCTGCAAGGCCCTAATTCTCTTGGCCTTTAGGACCTTTGATTACTGTAATGAGGGAAAAGTGAGAATTCCTAGGTCACGTATTTCCCAGGAGAGTGCTCAGTGCTGACAGTTAGGAACTTCTTTATTATCAGGCTGAGCGCATTTGACCTAGGATAGGAGACAATAATGAGGGAGCTGTAAGGGCCATTTTAAGAGAGTTGTTTATCAAATAGAATTGCACTTTGAGCTCTTCCATTACCACTAAATAGCTCTCCTTGCCAAGTCATTTTTTCCCATCAGCTGCAAGAGCCTCGGTTGTTCTCTGGTCTCCAAGGCCTTTGCCCTCTGGGGGGGATGTAATCCTACCCTTGCATTTACACCCCAGCAGCATCTGGAGCCAGAGCTTGCATGCTCCCACAGGCTATTGCCACCTTTTCATATTCTCTTGACTTCTCTTGTCATCTCTTGTTTCAGAGGGAAAAAAGATAAAATATCTCTTGATGCTGCTTCAAAAATGAGATTTACATTGACACCTCAAGTCATATGGTTACTATCATAGTAAAATATTAAGTGCTAAGCCACATACTCGGAAGCAGAACTTTCCAGTGAAGAATCCCTCATGGCAAATTCTGTAACCTCTTTATCTCCTGGGAGGAGGTCAAGTACATTCCCACCTGTGGTATAAAGAGAGCAAAGCATATGCTGGGGGTGTGGGGAGGATGCATCTCCTGTGTAATATTTTTCCAGCTGGTTAAAAAGAAAAAAAAAAAAAAGGAAAATCCATCCTGCTCTGCTCTAACTTTGTTCATGTACTAACAGTCCTGCTACCCCTGAAAAACACAATAGTTTCCAGTGGGTTGGCTGTATGTTTTACAGCAGAGGTAGCTTTGCAGAGAGGGGAAGGTCGCAGCATTGACCTGGCTAGGTGGCTTGAAACTCTGTAACTGCACCATTGGGCTGACTGGTATATATTCCTGTGGAAAATGAACTGGAGCTAAGGCTTGGACATTTCCCTGTGTTTATGTGGGACTCTTCCCTACTCACAAAAGGATTTTTTTTTAAATTAAATTTTTATTTAATTATTTATTTGACTCCAGCCTGGGAAGCATTGTGTTTTTTTGGGCAGATGCACTTCTGGATTGAGGTGTGGACTCGACAGAACTGAGAAGGGAGTGTGTATCACTGAGGCAGACCTTGCCTGTCTAAGCTGCCTCATGCAGGGGCAACACCAGAGGGCTGAAGTGTAGGCAGAAGAATAGATTGGAACAGAAACCATGTGTGAGGGCTGGGGCATCAGAGCTGGGAGTGAGTAAGTGGATAAGGGGAGGAAGGCTCTGACTTCTAGGAGAGCAGGGTTTCTTTGGGTTTGGAGAGGAGGGCCTTCCCCAATAGCCTACGTGAGTGTGCACCAGCATCCTGAGGTGCGATAGAGATGAAGGAAAACATCTGCCTGGATATGTCACTTGAGGTTCAGTCAGCCTCGCAAAATAATTGCTGTCTGAGTTGCAAGTGCAGAATGGAAAAGAAAACCCAGTCAGTCTTTACAACAACTCATGGTGCTTGTGATCTCCACTTCAAGAAATATTCTCTGCAGCTTCTTAGGAGAGACCCTGCACATTCCAGCCTAACAACCATCCATAACTGCTCTCTGCTTCGTTCCTCAAATGATTATGGCAAAGAGGAGCAATAAAATTTCCTATGGCCTCTCCTCTACTAGTGAGGTGGGCAGAAATTAGTTTCTTTTTCCTAGAGACAGCTCCAGTGAGATGCTGCCTGGGGAGTGCATCTCGGTTCCCCATTTTGGGGAAGAAAAGACCCTTGTTGCACTTAGGATGTTAAGAATGTAGAAGGGCCACTGGAGGATGATCTCTTGCGCACTGATTTACTATGTAAAAAGCAAACCTCTCTCCTGTCTGTCCTGAGCTAACGTCAGTGATTTCTGTGTGTTCCTGTGTAATGGTTTTAATGTTACTCACTGGAGACATTGGACTTTCTGGAGTTATTTAACCACTGTGTTCAGTATTTTAGGGGTTTATGATAATTTAATATAAATTTAGCTTTTCTTAACCACTCTGCCTGGCTTTTGTTTGTGAATCATACACGTTATTTGGACTCTCCTTTGAAAGAGGAGTTCCAAACTCGTTTGCACAGAACCTCAACTTTGCTTCATTTGAGAGGAGCAAGAAGGTAGGAATAGGTCTGGGTTCTTTTGATAATCTGATTGCAACACACACTTCTTCTACCACTACAGCTTTGAATCAAGGCCCAGATATCCACACTCACACACTTGTGCAAATTCCTGCACACACATAATACCTCTCACCCTGCCCCCACCTTGCTTCTTTTCCATTTTGTTATCATTTTAACATGACAACTGCAGAAAAGGATGTTTGTCTTTTGGTAAGTATTAGGACGGTACTGGTCTCCAGCCTCTGCCCAGTAGTAAATAAAGCTCTGAAGAAGAGCTGTTGTTCTGTCTGTAAGGGATTTTGTTCAAGATTCTGTTGCATTTTTATAAGAGTTTAAATGGTGTGAAAGACCAAATAGTGAATGAAATATTCAGTAATAACTGACACTGCAGTACTAGTGCTAATCTCTTGCCTCATTCTGTCTCCTTATGATGAAACAATTACCAAAACCCTTTAAACCAGCTTTATTCCTGCTCATGTCACCACTGAAGCGTAGTGCAAAAGTGGCTTCCCTGAGGTCACACAAAACTACAATCATTGCACTTTAGTTAAAAAAAAAAAAAAAAAAAGGCAATGCTGCTGCAGTGTTATGGGCAGAGGTGGCACTGTAAGATTAATTGCAGCTGTGTTGATGGCACACTTGTCATCTATTGTGATTACCCCTAAGAATTTTTCCTTCACTTCAGCTGAAGTGAAGAAACTGGAGGGATAACACACAGCTGCCACAACACACAGTTACTGCTTTGCAAACTCAGAGTAAAGATATTAAAGAAGAGAAAGCCCAACCTGCTCCTGGAAGCTGAACGCAGCCAGGAGCGCCTTTTCCTTCTTGCTCCCCTTGTCCTAACAAAACTGCCATCAACCAGCTCAGAGCTACTTGAGCCCTTCGGGAAAAGGGGGCGGGTTCTGCGGTCCAGCACGGCTGCTTTAGGCCGGCGCCCCCCGCCCTCACCGGGCCCGCGGGGGCTGCCGGGGGGTCCGAGTCTCCCCTCAGCACCGCGGGGCGGGCGGGCGCAGCGGCCTCCTTCCCTGGCGCGCTCCACTGGTGCCCGAGCTGAGCGTACCAGGCCGCAGGGCCGGGCGGGCACCACCCCCGTGCCGGGGCGCTCTCCCCGCGGCGCCGGCAGCGCCCAATAGCCGCCTCCGAAGGGCGCGGAGCACGCATAACTGCTGCCGGATTCAAACGGGCCAATAAAATCAGCGAGTGCGGGCGTGGGTGGGGCCGGCACCGGCCAATGGGCACTGAGGACACTGGGAGGTGCGGGCGGTGTTAGCGATTTCAAACCCTGCCGAGGAGCGGCCGGACACTCGCCGCGCCCGACCCGCCGGCTCCCAGGTGAGAGTCACTGTTGTTGTCCCTTCCCCAGCGGGGACTTGGCCCTTTTCTCCATCCACCGCTGCTCCCCGGGCCCGCAGGAGGGTGGGGTGGGCCTTCCTCCGCCGCTGGGCCTGAGCCTCCCATGCCTTACCTGGGGAGTGGGCGCGGCGCGGTCCCGAGCGGCGTTGACGTCGCTCCACGGGAACAACCGGGGTCCCTGGGCTTCGTCTGGAGCCGCTCTCGTGGCTGGGGGAGGCGCGCGCTGCGACCGCTAACGGCGGGAGGCTGCGGCCTGTGCGGCGCCGCTCGCTGAGGCTGCCGCGGCGCGCGGGCGTGGGGCCGTAGGGTGCCGCGGCTCAGGCTGCTTCGCTGCAGTTGTCCCCGGCGTGTCATCACCGTGGGCCTAGGCGCGGTAGGGAGCTGCCGGGATCTTGCCTAGGCGGCGGCCGACAGTGTGGGCCGGAGGGGCTGGTGAAGGAGTCGGGATCGGCCCCTTCCGGCTGCCCCTCGATGGAAATACAGGCCTGGCATCTTCTGTTCCTTGAGTGGGCGCTTCGGGAGGCTGCGTGCAGGATTGGTTTCCCCTCTAAAATGACCTGCGGAAAACGTTCCATGAGGTGATTTCAATTTTAAAGTGAAAAGCATGAGCTCATCTCCGTTTCTACAGGTCTGTTGTTGGGCGCAGGTGTTACTCTTGGATCTCCAGGGTCCCTAACCAGGAGGTGCTTCTTATTGAATCTTCTCTAGTGTATGGGACTACAGGAGTCTGGACAGAAATATGGGTCTCATGTCCCCCCTCTGCCCCTTTATATTTTATTCTGTTTCTGAGTCAGAGTCTTGTGATTCTGGTAGCTTTCAGGTTGGCTTTTACAGGGTGTTCCTCCTGAAATTGGATCTCTGTCAGTGAGAGATCCAAAGTGTTGTACAGCAGAGGCTGAAGAATTAAACTTCTGTGCTACTTAAGCTGACCTCAGCCTTGTTCAAAAATAATTTTAAAAACAAATCACTAACTCATCTATTACAATTTTCTGATTTGTGTCCCGCATGTATCAGCTAATTATGCTGCAGTTTTCCTTTTTTTGCTGATCTATTTTTTCATGGTTAGTGTTGCATCTTCCAGCGCTACTGCTAAACTGCAGTACTGTTAGAGTTGCCATCTGCAGATGAGAAAGGGTTGAGTAGTTGTCAGGATGTTTGGCTACCAGCTATGGGAGACCTTCCCTATTTATTACTTATGTATCAGAGAAAGTATTGCTATACACTTTCAATGAACATATCTACTAGTTTGAAACTTTAAAGATGCATGTTTCTGAATGCTAAAAGTCTCAAATAATGAAGCATTCTAAAAGGCTACTCATAAAAATCTGTTATTAAGACTTTGCAATAAGGCTAAGCCAGAAAGAAGAATGATTTGGTGCAAGTTGCCCTTACAGTTTTGATTCTTTAGCATCCAATAGCAGATCAGTTGATTGTGGAAAAATTAGAATTTGGTTTGACTTTCTTGCCCCAGCCAGGCCTGGCCTTTCTTCAAGCTTTGCTGTTTTGGTAGCTTTCCCTTGTGTAAAACTTATAGATACTCTTTTTTTTTTTTTTTCTTCCCACCCTGTTTTCAAGACTTGCAATAGGGTTAAACTTTTTAAGCTACATCAAGAGGGTGATATATCAAAGCGGAATCAACAAAAAAAAAATGGCTTTCAAGTACAATGAACTGGTTCTAAATAGATTGTTGTAGATGTTTTGAAGGTAATTATCAAGAATACAGAGTTGGGAACATTGACTAGGGGACCTGCTATGGAAAAATATATTTATGTGACACTTGCAGAAAAATAAATTAAACTTGGATTTCAGAAGCATGGGAAATTAGTGAGTGTGCTTTACTTCTGTACTGATGTGAGACTTCTCATTTGAGAGTCTAATATAAAAAATGAATGCGTTGTAATGGAACATGGTTGCTAATTCTAGTATGCATATGACTGGTATTTGGTGGGACTTAACCTCCACACTGGTTCTTGTCCTTTCCTTGATACAGGCCAGTTGTGCAATCGGGGCCTGTGCTTCTGCAGCCCTGGCCTGCCACAGTGGAGCTGATCATATCGCACTCATGTCGATTAGAACAGTCAAGTCTTGTTTCCATTTCATAGTCAGCTCACAAAACCTGACTTAGAGTGTAATGTTAAAAGTTGTTTCTCTCTTGTGCATCACAGTGTGTGTTGGGTGATAAATGTACAGCTGAAATTCACTTGGCATGTTCTAAGTTTTTTTCAGTCAATCTTTTTTTTTTCTTGCTACCCTGATTGTGTCACCAGCAAACTGTGACACCTCCGTTTGCCTCTTTTTATAAATCTCTTATGAACATCTTGAACAGTACATACAATTAGAAACTGCTCTGAATATTTTGTGAAGTAGACATAACTGTCTCTCAGTCTCAAGTGTCTAATTTGGAAGATATTGTTGTGTAGGATGTATGACTTGAAGGACCCTTGAGAGATGTAAATATTTGTATACCTCCTAATTAGGGTTTTAAAAATCATGGTCAGTGATCATCTGGTTCCCTTTTCTTCCCCTTCCTATATATCTCCTCTGTTCCATGGTATCAGGCAGATGCCCTTTTCTGTTTTTTTTTATAAGAAATGTATAAACTTTCTATTGCTTGTTTGTAAACTATTTAATGTAAATGGTTTGTGATGTTTCTGCCAGGCCATTTGCATCTGTAACAAAATGTTTGGTTTCAAGACATCACCATCTAAAACTAATATGGTGGTGTTGCTGCTGCTTTGTTGTAGACTGTTCCAGTCGTTCATCTTATAGGGGTGGAGTTCTAAAGAGTGACATGGGAAAGCCTCATGCCCTTGTGTTTAAATTAAGCATTGCCTTGAAGTGAGCAGTGTTGCTGTGGCTTGTTTGAATAAAGAGTCTCTCAACCTGAGCAACTGTGTGTTGTTTGGGGTTGTCTCTATGACAGCTCCATTGCTGCAAATGTCAAACAGTGAAAAGCAGAAGCTGTTGTGCATGTTTGTGCCTCCCTGTTGTAGTGGGGGAGGTTGAGATGGTTGAACAAGTAACTTGGATGATTATTCAGTGAGGAGCATGGCTGGTGCTGCAGTGTCCAGAAGAGGCTTCTTTCTTCAGCTAGCTGAAAAGATGTCTGAAGAAACACAGCCTTGCATCATATGGTTCAGTGTTTTTCTCAGGAGGAAGCTATTGATGCCTGGTTTGCACCATACCAGATTCTTCAACTGCCCTTGTCACTGTAGAAAGGCATCTCAAAATGTCAGGCGATGTGCTGGAGAGATTGCTGATGAATCAGCTCCACCGGAGCACTGTCATTACACATCTCACAGCAGAACATGGAACGCAACGATAGTGCGGTGCCAGGCTATTTGTTCGTACCTCTTGTGGAAGGTACTGTGTTTCTCGTTCTTCACAGCAGGCCTTGCAGTGCTCCGTTCTTCAGTTAGGGACTGCTGGATGATGGTGGCCTGGCATAACATCTGGTCCATGCTCGAACAGCTACCTCTGTCACCAGAATTATTGTTCTGACGGGAGGGGAGTTCAGGGCTGTGACTCATGAGAACAGCAGGCCTGGTGGGCCGTGCTGGTCACCGGCCGCCGCGCTGGGGAGCCGAGCCGCAGGGCAGGTGCTGCAGCCGCCGGGAGGGCCGGGGAGAGCCCGCCACCGCCGGTGCGGGGGAGGGAAAGGGGGGTGTGACGTGCCAGGGGCTGCCGTGGGGGCAACGCGGCGGGGCCGGTAGCCCCGGCACTGCCCTGCCCGCCTTTGTCTGGCCCCGACGCGGGCCGGCTCCCCGCCCAGGTGCGGCCGCGGCGCCCCGAGCCCCGCCCGCCGGCGGGGAGGGGCCCGGCCCAGCCCGCCCCGCGGCTCCCCGCCCGCTCTCGCCGCGGAGCCGGGCCGGAGCTGTCAGGGTGAGTGGCTGGCGAGGCCCGGCGGAGCCGCGCGGGCGGTGCGCGGCGGCAATGGCGGGGCCCGGCCTGGCCCTGGGGCGGCGGCGGGCAGAAACAATGCCGGGCGGGCGGCCTGCTCCAGTCCGCCGCTGCCCCGGGCCCCGGCCGCGGCCTGTGCCACATACCCGCTGCCGCCGCGGAACGGGAAAGCGCTCTGGGCTGCGGCGTGCGGGGGAGGAGGAGAAGGGGGACAGCTGGGGCTGCGGGCGGGGAGCCGGTGCGGAGCGGCAGAAGTGGAGGGGAGCTCTGCTGGAACGGGCTGGGGATGGCGAGGCCGCTGCTGGTCTGGGGGCGGGGAGGGAGCCAGGGCCGTCGCTGCTGTGTTGGAGGGTGCTTCGCTTGGGGGAGGAAGCTGGTGGTCATTCCTGGGGTGGGATATCTCTGCGGGAGCTTTCCTTCATTAGCAGTTCAGGCCGTTCTTTTAAAGAACATCACATGAGCCTTTCCGTGCGTGAGCTCTGTAAACACCTTGAGGGATGGGAGAGTTTGCAGCTCATAAGCACAGCCCCACTCTTTCACTCCAGCCGGCCACACTCAGAATTGTCCCAGCACTCACAAACTTGCCCGTGGGTTGCCCTTTTCTCTCTTGCCCCTCTCTGCTCTCTAAGACTGGCTTCACGCCAGGCTTACCCATGCAGTAAGAAATAGCTTGTGCTCTTAGCAGTAGCGGAAGGTCAGTTTATTTTGCATTGTCTTTCGCTTTGAGGACGTTCTTTTCCATGCACAAGTTATTTTCAGAGACTGTGTGCTGAAATATATTTTTCTGAAGAAATTAAGTATCTGTCTCCCTTACCAATAAGTTGCCATTTGTGCTATTAAGTTGTTCCTAAGCTGAGTTAGGACGTATGAGTTGAAGCTGGCAAGAGAGAATTTAATGCTGTTTACTCTTTAATGCCATTTCATTGCTGCTGAAACAGTAGCTTCTCTTAGCTGCCATCTACTCAACAACCTGCAAAACAATTCCTTTTTAGCATGCATTTCTCCTATTTATTTTTTCATTATTCTGAGGTCCTGCCTTCCTTTCATCAAGAGTCTGTGTATCTTGCATCTTTTAATTCATATTTTAATGGAAAATCCCAACTTCTAAAACTATAGGAAATTTTTATTGCCTAAGCAGCAAATGGTCTTCTGAGTTTTTTTTAACCTCTTCTTTTGTCTGTCATCAAAAGGTATGTGGACTGAAGCTGGAAAGCACACTTACAGTCTGACTGAAAGTTCTTCTGACTCTTTGCTGCTTTTGCACATATTTATAGTTCAGGGTTGTTAACTGGACTTCAGTTTTCCTTTTGACTATGTAGAATTTACCAAAGCAGTTGCATTATTTCATTGACCGATTAAGCCATAGTCCTTGGATTTGTGTGCTCTTCAAATACTTAATGTGTCCAGGTGTTGTTTAAAATAAAAATGTAACTTATGAGTACTTGAATTTTTCAACTTATTTTCTGAGTTACTGGGCTGTACTACTGAGGAGTTCTGTCTGCTGAGGAGTTCAGTTTCACTTGAAATGTAACATGCAGCTATACTCTTTCCAAGTACGTTCCCTGCTGTATAGGAACATTTTGAACAGATTTTTTTCCTTTAAAAAGGCCTGTTTTGCTTTCTCAGAACTTAATCTTTTGAGTAAAGTTTTTGAGAAGCTTTCAAAATATCAAAATGCTTGATGCTGTTCTGGTGCACAGTGATGTTCAATAGGTAGAAGTGAGTAGGAAGAAGTGGACAATCAGTCAGCATCTGTTATTGTTTAGTATAAAATGGCTTCATGGTTTGCCATTGCACACTTTATGTAGAAAATGCTCTGAAAGCTGAAATTTCACAACAAAATCAAGTGATAGGTGATAAATGATGCTTCAAAATAAAACACATTTAAAGCTGTTTGCAATGAAAGGATTTTATTTAGTAGTTCCCCATACTATGACGCTGTAAGGTTGATGCTAATCAGCCCTCAAAAATTGTAGCAGAGACCTTTTATTTAGAAACTGAGTTGGAGCTGTTTAGAGCGGTGAGTGGTTAATCTGAATTTTCATGTATTGACACTTTCCCATAGTCTTTTAATGTCTTAATAAATTAGCTTCATAAACTTACTTATATTTGGTGGGGAATTCTAACTTTTACATTTGAGATTCTTGCATTTGTTCTGCCTTGTAAATATTTTCTACTCTTGCTGCTTTCTCATGGTCTCCCTTTGAAAGGCATCCTGTTCTTTCCTTGATGGTCTTCATTTGCTCACTGCTCCCTAATATAAGAACTTGTCCTGCCAAGAACTGTCAGGGGGGATTTGTTGTTCATCTCCATTGTAGATTCCTCAGCTGACTTGCTTTTGGAAATTTTGTATTGACCATGTTAATACCAAACCTCTCTCACAAAACTTATTTTGGTGGTTCAGTGACTTCAGAGGCCTTTTTTCTGGATTAAAAAAAAAAAATATCGTTACTGAAAGACTCAAATCTGTTTGTTCTGAGTTGTGGTAACAAGAAAGCTATGTAGGTCAAACACTTCATTGCTGCAAATTCACTAGGAATAACATAATTTAGCTGCATTATTGTATAATGAGGCTACTTGGATGTTGAGAGGTAATGGCTGGAGGTTTACGTGGTTTTGCAAAGCAGCTTTAAAAAAAAGGGTTTTGTCAAATGTGTGATATTCTGTGATCATACAGAACCCAGTGACTTAATTGAAGGGAGAAACAAGAGTCTTTTATTCTAGTAAGTGCAAGATGTAGACAGTACAAGATCTTGGCATTAGGACAGGCATGAGCCATGATGAAGCTAGAAAGAAGGGATGTTTAAGAAGGAGCTTTCCCTCTGTGACCATGGAATACTTTCTGATAAATTGTCTGTTCTAAGGGGATTTGTAAGTTATTGGGGGGATGGAGAAGTATAATTTTATTACTATTTTTAGATGCCAGATTCAGCACAGAAGGCAACTTAACCCATTTAATAATTGAAGTAACTGTTGTAGATGTTACAACTAAAAATAGTAGGGGAAGTGACTTGACCAAACTGAAAAAAAATGGGTGAGAAAATGCTCACTGTTTCGTGGTCATCTGTCTCCCCTCCCTGTCTTGTCAGTCCCTCAGTTGAGTACATTATGATGTTGGGAAGGCAAGTCCTAGATCCTTTTCTTCTAGTTTTTATAATGCTTCTTGAGGGTGTACAAGCAAGAGGTCACACTTTGTAGCAATAAATTGCTGGATGAGCGTAAGGGTTAAAATACTTCTAAAGTGGTTTCAGCCTTGCAAGGGGCCAAGCCTTTTTAGTAGAGTTGCTCCTGGCTTGGGTTCGAACTGATTTTAGTATTGTAATATGGTAGTCAGTGTCCAACAATAAAGTTTTTGTTGGTGGGACAGATTTCTGTAGAAAAATAAATATTTCTTTGTGTTGTTGAAGTAGGAAGTTCATGCTGCTGATGGTTTTCTAAATGACTGGGGTGTAGATGGGGGCTTGCCCTAGTACAGGTGCTAAAACTCTTATTCTGGTGTTTCTGCTGCTGGCAGATGTGTTAGTGCTTTATTTCTTATTGTGTTTTCTTTGTGAATAACTATTGTCCTTGTATTGGTTCCTTAAGTTCTCTTCAACAAAATACTATAGACAGGCAATGGCTTGGTTACCTCCAAGTTTCTGGGTGAGATTCAGAACTACCTGATGTCCTTTTAAGTTCACTCTGCTTATCCTTGGCAAAGGCATATGTGAGTCTGGGAGAAGACTGCTCTATTTATGTCATCTGCATCTATGCTGGGGAAACACCCCATTATTTCTGTTGTGCATGTTCAGATGGAGGTGCTTGGCAGCAGAACTGAGTGCCAGAGGGAAGTCTGCTGTGACTGTGTTCTCATTAGGGCATTCCTGCATCCTTCACTAGGGTGAGCTATTTGAAGTTTTTTATGTGAATGCAGTCTCATTATAGCTTTTGGAGAGAAATCATCAGTCATAGAGGTAGAGTTTTAAGACCACCTCCATGTTTACCATGAGTGTCTTGCTTGGCGGGGGGGGAGGGACGGTGGCTTTTTTTTTCCTTTAGTTTTAAGGGTGTGTTTGCCTTTTTAAAATAGGTAAAATGCTTTGAATTTTAATGAGCAAGTTGTTGATTTGTATTTAATTTTGAACTCTCTTTCAGTAGGCTGAAGGAAGGGATAAGAGAACAAATGAGAGGTTTGGGCAGAGAAAAAGCAGTAGAGTTTCAGAAGGGTTTAAACACATGAAAGTGGAATCTGTTGCAAAAGGCTGATGGGGTTTCAATGCAAATAAAAAAATAGTAACTCACTTGCTCTGACTTATGATTTTTTTTTTTGTTTTGGTAAGGCATGTCAAAGCTTGAATTTTCATTGTAACTTTTAAGTCAGGGTACCTTTTTCTTGTCAGTTCCTGACATAGAGGAGTGGTGTGACTGGTACTTAACACAGAGCTGTGTTATTTTTTGTGTATTTGGTTTGGGTTTTGTTTTGTTTTAATAAATTATACATTTTTAAAACATAGTGTACCAGAATTAACTTTTCAATAGCATGGGCTATAGGTAGCCTGACTTTGTGTACTTCATTTCTTACATAATGAGCAGAGTGATCCCTTCATTTGCCATAGTCTATAGTTCTAGAGGTTGTCAGTCCTCATCTTTGGCCCTCCTAACAATTTTTTTTGTTGTTGTTACTGTAAAAGCAAACTTCTTAGTACCACTGTGCAACTGTGCTGATGTCAATAAAAGGGGTCCACATCACTGTTAGTGAGATGAGCAGGGCAAACCATAATAATGCTTGAATATGTTTGTTTATATGTGTAGTCAACTTCTGTCCTGACATTGATTTTCATTATATTGCCATTGGGCAAATCAGTAGGTTTATGCCATTTTAGGGAGACCAGTATTAACATCGATAGGAATTTATAAATATTCAAGGTAAGTTTCATGTAGTTTGGTGGGGGGGTGTGTGTTGGTAGCTGGTGAGGATTTGGGGGGGGGTTGTTTTTCTCTTTTGGTGGGTTTTTTTTTTTGGTAGGGTTGTTTTTTTTGTTGTTTGTTGTTTTGTTTGTTGTGTTTTGGTGTTTTTTTTTTTTTTAATAAGTATCTTCTAACTTAATCCAGGAAGGAAAAAAAAAAAAAGTTTTTATTGTAGACTGTTGCTAGCTTAATTTTACTGTCAAGTTAGCTGTATGATAGTGTTGTGTGGCTGACAGAAGGCTTTGAAGAACTTGCTTATATTAACTTACACCAGTGAAATTACACTCCTACTGCCGGGAGTTAATTGTCTGCAGGGAACCTCTGTGCATTAGGTGAAATACTTTGTAGGTTAAGGTATCCAACTTTGCTGGTATAGACAGAATTTGCATGAGGAATATTCTGCTAGTATGGTGCATTTATATGCCTGTAGTGATAAGTTGTTGTATATGCCGGCCAGTTTTTAGAGTTTTGGTCATCTTGATCTGTGCATTTGGATTGGTATGCTGGAAGGTGTTACTCCTCTGGTTTAGTTTTGTTTGTTTGTACAAATAATGTTGGGAGCCCTGTCATTACTGCTGCTGCTATTTTCATTTTGCTGGTCTCCCTGCATCATGCATATTATCTCATTATTCTCTGAGCAGCCAGGTTAGTTGTATAGTATGTCTGAGATGAACGTTGAGCCTGAGGTCTCATCTCTCATACCCTAATGGTCCTATCTTAATAACAAGGAAAGGGGGCTGGGGAAAGGAGGAAAACACTTAGGAACTCAAATGAGTAAGGATTTCAGCCCTGCGTGTGGTAAGAAATTGATCTCTTGTTGGCAGTTGCTGATGCTGGCTACATTAGATTTAGGGCATAAAGTGGCCAGCTTGCAAAAATGGGTTCTGTTTCTCTCACAGTGCTGTTTGTAAAGCTGTTAAAATGGCTGTCCTTACACTAGCACCTGATTATTTTTTGACACTGATTCATGGCACCAGTTGCTGGAAGCATGTGTCAGTAGGAGTCAGTTTTCTAGTGTTGATGGGTACTCATTTTGTTTTAGCGCCTTAATCATAGTACATTCTTCCTCAAGCTTAGATGGGGTTATATTTTGCATGCCTTCTTGGCCTACTAACACTTTCAAAGATTGAGACTTCTAGGGTCTGAAATATTAGAAAGCAGTGCAATTAGTAATATTTAATGGCTTCTGGTAGCCTTCAAGGGCCAGCAGAATAGTGGTCTAGTTTTAGTAGTGCACATCTAAATATAGTTACAGACTTGGGAGAGTGGGTTGTGTGTTAGCGATAATTTGCTACAGAACTGTCTTTGTTGTTTGTTTTTCAAGTAGAAGTATGTTGCAGGTAGCATCTCACATGTATTTTCCGATGTTCTAACTTGTCTCTGTCTCCACAGGACTTAGTGTAATTATAGAGAGAACCTGAATTAAAATGGGGGACGACAGTGAATGGATGAAACTGCCCATTGACCAGAAATGCGAACACAAGGTAGGAAGTCTTGTCTTTGGGTTTGGCTTGCTGTATCTCTCCACTGTGGTGATTCTGTGGTACTCCTCTGTCAAAGCACACCATAGTTAGGGAATCCTGACAGCTGCACAGTGTGCATATAACAGGTCTGAAATTGCATCAGTTCTATCTAACCTAGAGGCTGAATAACATTGATTAAGCAGAATTTAGTAGCATGATAATCTGTATGGCACAAGCTTGTGTGCTGAAAGATCAGTGCACTCATTCATGTGAAGAACTTACTCATCTGTAGCTGAAGCTATTGTTGGGCTCCCACCTACTCATCGGGTAGAGCTTATGAAGAACAGTGGGGAGGACTGGTGTCTCTCTATCCAGGTCATTAATGGTGGGAGAAGAGAAAGTATTTTGTCCTGTTGCATGTTATTCATATAGTCATTGAAGAGAAGTCTTGTACACTTTCAACTATGAAGAATTTTGTGAAATTGGTGAGTTGATTGTACTAGCACAACATTTAAATGTCTGGTTTCTGCTTCCAGCTGTGGAAAGCCAGATTAAATGGTTATGAAGAAGCCCTTAAGCTCTTCCAGAAGTTAGATGATAAGAGTCCTGAATGGTCCAAGTATCTTGGATTGATAAAAAAATTCGTGACAGACTCCAATGCAGTAGCTCAGTTAAAAGGACTGGAAGCAGCACTCGCTTATGTTGAAAATGCTCATGTAGCTGGCAAGTAAGTGTCTTTTTCTCACTGTTAGTAGGTTGCTGTGAAAGTTTAATGTGTCTCTCTGTGAAAGGCTTTAGATAAGTTGTATGGTGGCCACTAACAATTCTGATCTTTAGTAGTAAAGGCGAAACTTGCTTTCTGATCTAGAGAATTTGCCAAATGGTAGGTTTTCCTTGTAGGTGGCTTCTATGTGCATGCTAACTTCTCAGAAATTACTAACAAGTGTTCAAAGAAACTATTAAAGGCAGTAGTAAAGATTTTTGAAATGGTAAAGAAAGTGAATTAGTAATTTGATGGCATATGCACTGTTAACTGGAATAGGGATTCTTGTTTGAAAGAGTTTGAACATGCAGGGAGCCTTTCTTTCAAGGGAGATATTAGTGTAATTAATTCATTGAATAAAATGTAGGTGTTGCATCCAACTTAACCAACACAAATCTTCATACCTGCCAATTTCTTCACAGGATGTTTGTTAGTATTTTACTGTTCTCTAGCCTGTGAAATACCCTGTATTCCTGAGGGTAAAGTAAAAACACCTAATGGGCCAGATCAGTGCTTTGATCCACTGACTTTGTGACCTGATGAATTAAAGTCTTATTTAAGGGAAGGGAAGAAAACAAACAAACTCAAGGTGCTTTTTTTTTTTAGGGAAAAAAAACCCAAACTAATAACCTTCAAAACCTGTTGATTTAAAAGAGTTGTAAATAATTTAGTTGATTGGAAGCTTTGAAATAGAAATTAAATTATGTACTGGGATTGTTCACCAATACTGAATGTTAGTTAACTAACATATGGAAATCTGGGAAATGGTGTTTATTTGTGGACCTTAACAAATGTGTATTAATGAATATGCTTTTGAGAAACTGTCTGGTGTAGTCCAGTATTGGGAACAATTTAACTAGCACTCAGTCTGCAGGGGTCATTTTGATTAAACTAGAGATTGAAGTCACCTATTAAAAATGGTTGTTACCTTCAAAGTTAACTTAGAATTTAGTCCCTGTTATGTGAGACTTCGCTGAGTTTTCATCTGTTTTGGGTGTTGTGTGCGCTTTTGTCTGTGGATAATGGTGTAGAACACCTAATTCACTTAAATGTTCCAAAAGTAACATTCTCTCATCTTTCAGGACAACAGGAGAAGTAGCGTCTGGAGTTGTAAATAAGGTGTTCAATCAGCCGAAAGCCAGAGCAAAAGAGCTGGGTTTAGATATATGTCTAATGTATATAGAAATTGAGAAAGGGGAAGCAGTACAAGAAGAATTACTAAAGGGTCTGGACAACAAAAACCCAAAAATCATAGTAGCATGTATAGAGACTCTGAGGAAAGCACTAAGGTAAGTTTTTAGTTTGTGGTGGTTTTTGTTTTTTGGTGGTGTTCGTTGTGTTTGGTGGTTGTTTGTTGTTGTTTTTGTTTATTTGTTTGTTTTATTCTCCCTTACCCCAGCAGTATGTAGAGTCTGATTTGTTTTTTAGGTCATTTTACCAGGTCCTTGTTATTATTGAATAGTATTATTGAACTACTATTTTGTGACACCAACAGTTGAGAGAGCATCATGGAATTTGTTAGATGTGAGGGGTGCCTTTGTTGTGTGAGCCTCATCTGGATCACTTTCATCCATAGTAGCTGTTTACCCAACTTCATTTTCACAATGTACATCTGAAAGAATGGGAGGAGTAGTGTATCTTGTTCCAGACTGTGGAGCTTCTTTTCTGAATAGCTGAAAATAAACTCACTGATGGGAAAACTAAAACATAGTCTTTTGTTAAAACACACTGTTTTCCTCACTGATGTGAACATCTTTAATTGGGTACACTGTGTGTGTTTTTTGGAAAAAAAAAACAAACAAACAACAGCTCATTGCATGGTAAGTTTCCATTGTCCATATAATTTATTAAAAAGAAAAGCTGATAATGCTCCCTAAAAATCAAAACAAATTTAATGAACCTGGGGTAGTTTGTTTCAAGATGAGATTAGGAGCATCTTTTTTGTTCCACTTCAAGTATGTTTGCTACCTTTGCAAGTTGAGTGAAAAATACTGTGGTTTTATCAAATTCTTATATTTGATGTATATATTAGATTTTTTTAAGGAAAGTTAAGTTTGGTATTAATGGACAGAATACTTTTTTTTCTGAAAAAAGTAGTTCATGTGACAACTCTGTAATACAGATGAAGAGTATCTTATGCTAAGTATTTTTTAGACAACTTGCTGAAGCACATGTGTAGATAGTCCTTGTTAAACTAATTGTTTCAGGCTTCTCTAATAGAAGTCAAAATAAAGTATTTGGTTTAGCACATTATCAGTGCTTCTACTAAGTGAAATGACTGTCCCACATTTAAGAATATATTTTAGCTATTTTAAATTGCTTTATCTAATCAAATGTCCTTTCAACAGTACAGTGTAATTAGAAACCTGCATAACCTTCCTCAATATCTTTCAACTGTGTCTATAAAATGTGCCACATCTGCCTTTCTATATGCAGTATTTTATTACCTTTAGGATGGCAAGATCAGTTTACCCCATGGAGCCTTGTGACTTAACCTTTGTCTTCTGCTTCTGAGCAATGTTGCTACCTAACTTGGTCTTGTGCTTTGACAGGGTTTCTGCATTGATAAAATTTGTCTGTGTTGTACCTAGGTGGATAGCTTGAGTGCAGAACTAGTTTAGCTTCTGGTGGTTTTTGTCTTGTGCTAAGGTTTCTGTTCTTGTGGTGTGGAACAAATTAGATAATAATATATTAATTAGATAAAAATAAGAGAATTTGCATAGGCACTTTTTCTAACACACTTTTTTTTGAGTCATGGTAAAAAAAAAATAAAAACCTTAGGGGAGTAATTTGTTCATGATCTGTATCTAAGTTGGGTTGTTTCTAAGTTTAGCACTAGAGTTTTTAGAAAGTGAGACATGTAAGTTTTAGTTCTTGAGCTGCCATTTTACTGGCTTTTTCATGTGCTTGATTGGAGGGAAGCAGAAGAAAAGGTCTGAATGGAAAGGTTAATTTGGACTTCTCGAGGAAAAGAAATGCTTTTGAATAAAAAAAAATTGTGGCTTCTGAGGTGATTTAGATGTGATGCTTTAAGAATTGTAGCAGTTAACTTTACTATGAGCATGAAGAGAGAGTTTGTGTGTTCTCATTTAGCAGTGACTGAAGAAGTTTAGTGTATTAACTTCAACAAGTTATAGAAGAATCTGCTGACAGGGTAGGGTGTTTGTCTGGGGAAACTTCCTTTATGTGTCCTTTCAGCAGCACATATTTCAACACGTGTATTTTCTGTGACGATGACCCAGGCCTCACTATAATTATCTGGTCCAACAAGTGGAAAAGTGACTAATGCTTTTACTGCAGTTTGTCTCCAAGGATAGACAGAGGAGATTCTATTCTCATTTATTTAAAAAAAAAAAAAGTAGGTCATACAAATTCTGGTCTAAGGACACTTTTCTTTTTTCTTTTTACCCCCCTGGCAAGGGAACATATTTAAGCAGCAGATTGGATTAAGTGCTTTGAAGTATTTCAGAGGCTTGATTTTTGTAATTCCAAGCTGAGCGTGGAAGGTAATTATGGTAGGGCAAATATTTTACAGTAGCTTAGCAGCTTCACAAAATAATTGCTATAATCATGATTTAAGTAAATGATACAATCTCTAAATGTGCACTGAAAGCGTTGAATGGATTGTTTTTAAAAAAAAAAAATTAAAAAGTGGATCACTCTCTTGTTCCTACCAGGACACTGATGCTATTCCATGTTTTTAACTTTCAGTGAATTTGGTTCAAAAATAATCTCCCTGAAGCCAATTATTAAAGTATTGCCAAAACTTTTTGAGTCTCGGGAAAAGGCTGTTCGAGATGAAGCCAAACTCCTTGCTGTGGAGATCTACCGTTGGATAAGGGATGCTCTGAGACCTCCATTGCAGAACATAAATTCTGTGCAGGTAGGCAGAAAGCAGTTCTGTATCCAAACATTTGAGAAAACAGTTCCATTCTCACCTTCCCTGATCCTGTAGTGTTGGGCATTCTTAAAGTCAAAGCTGGAATTTTTCAGTAACAGCAACATTTTTTAGCTTCTTGTAACTTTACCTACAATGTTAGTCCCTCTTTGTTACTTGTAAAGAAATTGTGACAATTTTCTGTTGCTCTGAATATGTGTGAAGTTGTGGGCCAAACATTATATTGAAACTGAGGAGGGGCTTTGAGAAGTATAATAGTATTTCTTGGAGACCTAACCCAAGGGGGAATGGTTACCCTTATAAAAGACCCCTGCACCTAAAGTCTTCAAGTCAACCATTTTCTTTCACTTTTTTTTTTTTTTTTTTTTAATGCAGCCAGTCAGACTTGTTCTGGTGGTGCTCAGGATGTGACTGTTCCACTTCAGGAAGTGGCATTACCTTATGATAGATAACTGTGCTAGTGCAGATGGAACGCTTTGTTATTTTAAAACTTTATGCATCCTGGCCTCCTACCTGCTCAAGTTAATTGTGTTCAGGTGGAAAGCAGTAACTTTCTGGAGAAAGATTAAGCAAACAAAACCCACAAAAACAAACAAAACAACAAAACAAACCCAACTGTCTCATCAAAAGTAGCTCAACATGTTTGTTTTGTCATAGTTTTAGCTTGTGATAGCATGTCTGTATCCAGAAGATCTTCCTTCATGCTCAACCATTTTTATTTTAAAGCTTCTTCAGAGGGGACACGCCATTCTGACTGTTCTACAGTTTGTTCTTATGTAAATGCTTTGCATTGATATTTTTGATATTCTGTTCTGTGGATATACTTGATCAAAAAATTCTGAACAGTGAACATGAAGGGGAAGCCACTTTTTTGGTGGCAGAAAAAAAGAACTTGAAAAGTAGTGCTGTCTTGGCCTTGAAATGGGAAAACTCCATTGCTTTCCATGAAGGGTTACTTGTTCCTGGGGTTTGTACAAAGTGTCTCTGATACGACGATTCTTTTCCCTTTTGGCAGTTAAAAGAACTGGAAGAAGAGTGGGTCAAAGTGTCATCAGCTGCTCCTAAGCAGACCAGGTTCCTGCGTTCCCAACAGGAGCTGAAAGCAAAATTTGAGCAGCAGCAGGCAGCTGGAGGAGATGCAGATGGAGGTAAATTATTTTATCTCTGAACTCTATTGGAAGATGTATAACTGGTGTGTTATTTGTGAAGGAATACATGAAATTGTAAAGGTGCTTTTTCTCAAACTGGTGCAAAACGTGCAGTGCAGTATACAACAAGACTATGTGGCCGGGGAAAAAATTTCATATGAAAGAGTATCTGTCCTTTGGAATAGCAAAATCACAACCACTGGTAGTGGATTTTTAAAGAAGAGCTCTAGGTGGTGCTGTAGTCAGAATTTCATTTGTCACTCTGCTTATATTTTGCTCTTTTCTGCTTGCAGGAGATGATGACGAAGAAGAGGCAGTACCACAAGTAGATGCATATGAGTTGCTTGAAGCTGTAGAAATTCTTTCCAAGCTTCCCAAAGACTTCTATGAGAAAGTTGTAAGCATAAACTTAAATGCTACCAGTTAATTCTATGGTGTGGACCTAATGAGTCTTAAAACTTACTAGCATTCTGCAATGTGTGCTTTACTGGTATATGGATAATAACCGACTAGTGTAAGTAAAATATAGACTATCATAAATAAGTCTCAAATTTGATTTGTCAACAAGAAAGCTGTAGTTTTAAGGAGCTGAGATGTCCTGGGAATGGGACTGTGTATCGTATTTCTTTGCAGTTACTGATTTTGAACTGTAGGGAGACTTTGGCTTTCTCAGGGTAGAATTCAGTTTTAAAATCTATTGCTTGTGGCAAGCATGCTTCTCTAGAATTGTTTGCCTTTATAAATGAACATAATTTTTCTGCTGTGCAGGAAGCAAAGAAGTGGCAAGAAAGGAAAGAAGCTTTAGAAGCTGTTGAACTGCTGGTGAAAAATCCCAAATTGGAATCAGGAGACTATGCAGACTTGGTGAAAGCTCTCAAAAAGGTAATAAATAAAACCCAGAGTGCACATACAATTAGTATTTTTTGTAATTTATTTGTATTATATTTAAAAAGTTACAGTTGAGATCATACTAATTAGTAGAAAATTTTTAGCTGGAACAGCAGTGGAAATAACCTTATCTGTGACCCACTGACTAGTGTAAAGAATTCTTCCAAGTTTCTGAAACTTGGATTTTTCAGTCTTCAATTTTATGTTGTGGGGTTTTTTTTCCCCTTCTCTTCAGGTTGTTGGGAAGGACACAAATGTTATGTTAGTTGCTTTGGCTGCCAAATGCCTTGCGGGACTAGCTTCTGGGCTCCGAAAGAAATTTGGACAGTATGCAGGGCATGTAAGTAAGAGTATGTACTTTTTTTCTGTTTTTATTGATGCTGGACACCAGAAAGTACCTTAATATTTTTTTCCTGTAAACCTTGGTATTTATCAAAGATATTATTTGTACAATTGTAGATGCTTACCTACCACTTAATGGAGCAAGTAGTGAAATACCTGCTAAGATCTCTTGCATCTTAAGGTTAAGAAGACCTTGTTTGTTCACATGCAGCAACATGAAGCTTACTATTCCAAGAAATCTTCTGTAGTAAGACAACTCTGAATTACTCTGCCATGAAATGAACTTTATTTATATTATCTCATCCTGGAGATGCACTCACAGAAATGCATTTGTAGGCCACAGTGGAAAAAATAGCTTCTGAACCGGAGTTCTACTTAGCAGCTCCAGGATGTGTGTGTTTAGGTTGGCTGGGATTTTTTTTGAGTGTTGGGAGTTCCTGTGTGTGTGTTTGTCTGGGTTTTGTGGGGTTTGTCTGTTTTAAATAACCAAACTACTGAGATTTTTGGTACCAAAACATTCTGGTGGTCTAGTTTAATGCTCTTCTCTGTTCTCCTTTGCTACTCTTCTCATACCAATAGCTAATATCAGGGAATAGAGGGACACTCAACCAATCTCTGGAAAGAAAAGGGGCTTTTAATTAGTTGCAGTTCTCACTTATTTCTCAAGTCTATACTGTGTTCTTTAAGCTGCTCAATCAATTTTTTTTTTCTTGTGATAAGCAAGAGGTGTGTGGGTAGAGCTTAGAGGCAGAGAGAACTGATGTGCCTGGCTGCCAGTAGTGTTATATTTTGTGATGAATTGGAAAGTTACTGAATCTCACTGCTTCAGAAACATTCGAGTCTCCTGAACTCTGAACAACAGTTTGGGCAAAGTCCCTTTCATTTTGACAGCTGTCTGTAGGTGTAAGAAGCATTCTTATATCTGTTCACACTTGATTTGTGTTTGGGGCCAGGACTGCAGGAGGCTGTTGATGCAATCTTTCTTACTGTTGACTTTTTTGAGGGGCCAGTTCTTTTTAATCTCTTTATCAATTATGTGGATGAGGGGATTGAGTGCACCCTTAGTAAGTTAGCAGATGACACCAAATTGGGTGGGAGTGTTGATCTGCTGGAGGGTAGGAAGGCATACAGAGGGATCTGGATTGCAGGACTGAGGCCAGTTGTATGAGGTTCAACAAGGCCAAGTGCCAGGTCCTGCACTTGGGTCACAACAACCCCAGGCAGCGCTACAGGCTCAGGGAAGAGTGGCTGGAAAGCTGCCTGGCAGAAAAGGATCTGGGGGTGTTGATGGACAGCCAGCTGAACATGAGCTAGCAGCGTGCCCAGGTAGCCAAAAAGGCCAACACCATCCAGGCTTGTATCAGAGATACTGTGGTCAGCAGGACTAGGGAAGTGATTGTGCCACTGTACTCAGCACTGGTGAGGGCCCCTCTTGAATCCTATGTTAGGCTTTGGGCCCCTCATCATAAGAAAGACATTGAGGTACTAGAGAGAGTGCAGAGAAGGGCGACAAAGCTGGTGAGGGGCCTAGAGCACAAGTCTGAGGAGTGCTTGAGGGAACTGGGACTGTTTATCCTGGAGAAAAGGAGGCTGAGGGGAGACGTTATTGCTCTCTAGAACTACCTGAAAGGAGGTTGTAGCATGGAGGGCGTTGGTCTCTTTTTCTGAAGTAGCAAGTGATAGGACAAGAGGAAATGGCTTTATGTTGCACCAGGGGAGATTTTGATTGGATACTAGGAAAAAATTCTTCGCAGAAAGTGGTGTCAGGCATTGGGACAGGCTGCACAGGGAAATGGTGGAGTCATCCTCCCTGGAGGTGTTTAAAAGGCATTTAGAACGTGTTTCTTAGGGACATGGTTTAGTGCTAGAGTTAGGTTATGGTTGGACTCTATGATCCTGAGGGTCTCTTCCAACCGAAATGATTCTATGATTCTAAAGGTTAACCCTCTTAGCTACAGAGTTAGTATTGAAAATGTTGAGCCTCTGAAATAGGGGTATAGTTCCATGGTTGCCAAGCAAATGGTGTTGAGAAGGTGGCTTTTTCAGTGCTGTAATGGCAGCTATGAGTTGCATGATCTCAGCACCAGGAAGGATTCAAGTTGCTTTAGAACCGTGGTCTTGTTAACTGTGGGTCAAATGAGAGCTTCTTAATGAGCCGTGCTGAGTGCTGTCAGGAAGCTGGGAAAGAGGGGACTGATTATATACAGTCTTGGATTCCTATAGTACAAGAGCACAGCACTCTGTGCTGTGAAATTGTTTAATTTCTATTCTGTTGCTCTGTGTTTCAGACCATTAGAACCGGAGTATTAATCTGTGATTTGTTTGTCTCTGCTATGAAATTGCTTGAAAATCTGTTAATAGATTGACTGGAATGAATTTAATATTGGAGATCAGCTAGAATAAACTAGTTCATACTGTTGTTGTGTACCCCTGGAGAGGGCAGCAGCCATGTTTACATTATTTCCTTCTCTGCAAAATGTCATGGAGCTGACTATTAGACTTTCCAGTTGTATTAATGAAGACTGGATTGACTTTTTTCTTTTTCTTTTTACCTTTTCCATAGGTTGTTCCAACAATCTTGGAGAAGTTTAAGGAGAAGAAGCCTCAGGTAGTGCAGGCACTGCAGGAGGCCATTGATGCAATCTTTCTTACTGTAAGTAAGACTGACAATTTTCCCATTGTCTGAGAACTAGTCTCTAATTTTGGTTTGCTTTTTCTCTTACTTTACTCAAAACTAATGACTGCTTTATCCAACGCTGTAGACCACATTGCAGAATATAAGTGAAGATGTGCTGGCAGTGATGGACAACAAAAACCCAACAATTAAGCAGCAAACATCCCTTTTCATTGCAAGAAGCTTCCGTCACTGCACACCTTCTACTCTGCCAAAAAGCCTGTTGAAACCTTTCTGTGCTGCACTTCTCAAGGTAAAGCAGGAGGAGTTGGTACTTCTCTGGTATTGACTCAAGTGCTGCTGTTGTGAAGCATGGAATTGTTTTAGGAGAAAGACCCTTGTGGTGATGTAAGGAATAAAGAGTTCTTGTGTGCTGTGTAGCCATCAGAGTCAGTTTTGATTGATGTCTAACTTGAAGAAGATCATCAGTCATAGGAACAATTTAGTCTCCTTTTCTTAGCTTCTCTGAAGCTGAAGACCCACCAAGTTTATAATAGATTCAGCCAGTGATTTGCAACTACTTAACTTCTGGGCACTGTGCTACTTGCTTCTTGCAGACATTTCTAGCAAGCTTTTGTTGAAATGCTACATATAATTCACCACAAATAAAAGAAGCATCATTGATTCAAGTACTGCAATTACACTAGAGCATTTATCAGTGAAAACAATAATGATATATACTTTTTTATCATTGCTAAATAGCCCTTTCCTTGTTATGGGAAATATCCTTGGCTTCAAAACTGGAGGCTTGAACAGGGTTGCAGAACTTGAAGCTCCTTGTGAACTTTCATGGTGCTGCAGTGTCTATTAAAGCATGAATATGTACCCTCTTCTTGTTGTGTGACAGATCCAAAGATGGGAAACTGGCCATATATGAGAAACAGTAGACTTGATCAGTACATAGGAAAAGGGAAGTGAAAATCAACTTTTTTCTTTCTTCAGTGGAATATTAAGG
Source organism: Streptopelia decaocto (assembly GCF_964273445.1). Lineage (NCBI taxonomy): Eukaryota > Metazoa > Chordata > Aves > Columbiformes > Columbidae > Streptopelia > Streptopelia decaocto. The sequence goes on along the minus strand of NC_138661.1, from coordinate 42,411,291 downwards.
ATTATTCTGTACTAGGTGTAGATTTTAAAAGAGGGGAGGGGACTTCTACAGAAGATGGATTTACAAATCTGTTTAGATATGAGCTGCAAGTCATATGATACAAGTTGTCTTTGTCTGCAGCATATCAATGATTCTGCTCCTGAAGTAAGAGATGCTGGATTTGAAGCATTAGGTACTGCCTTGAAAGTGGCTGGAGAGAAAGCTGTGAATCCTTTTCTAGCAGATGTGGACAAGCTAAAACTTGATCGGGTGAGTTTATTTTCATAAATGTTGTAGGAAAAAAAATGCTCCATTTAAGATGCGTCTTAAGCTAGAGAAAAGAGAGGATGTTTTATCTAATGACTTCCAACACAGATTTTTTAAAATGTATATTTTACATAAAAGTTACTGATGCTGCAGGGAACCCGAAAATCTGTTTTTCTTGTTAGGTTATGAAGCATCTTTTCTTTGACTTCCACTATCTAAAATGCGTTAGTATGTTAACATTGCACCTTTTCATTCTTATGTAAAGTATCTGTTTGGCTTCAAGGGTATATTGTGCATGAAGTGGGCTCTGGGGTTTGGTTTGGGTTTTTTTCCATTGGTTGGTTGTATGTGGGGTTTTGTTTGTTTTTGAACATGTTCTCTGTTGGCTAATACAAAGTTTAGGGCTTTAGGTCATAACCACATGGTCTAATTCTATATTATCTGACAGCATTTGGTATTAAAGATTTTCCAACACAAAATTTCATGCTTCTGCATAAGCTGACAGGTCAGATTGAATGATTGTATAATTTCAGGTGCTAAGAATTAGTGTTTAGAACATCTACAACTATTGGGGGAGAATCAATGATTTCTATGTATATAAATGCTGTTCCTTTTGAGCTAAGAAAATGATTCTAGCAATACGGTAATGGCTGATGCCATTGACTGGTTAACATTACTACTGTAAGGGACACAGGATAACAAAATTTTGTTGTGTAAACAACATTAACTCTTCACATTTTTTCCAGAGCAGTCAAGTTTGAGCCACTGCTGTTGAAGGGACGCTATACATCCAATTGTGGTAGCTAAATAGCACTTTTGTTTCCTTTTATTTTTTTTTCTCCTCTCTTTTTGTCTTAATTGTTTATCAGATTAAAGAGTGTGCTGAGAAGGTGGAACTGGTTTATGGTGAAAAGACAGGAGGAGCTGCTGAGAAAAAAGAAGGCAAGCCTGTTGCTGGAAAGACCCCTGCTTTTTCAGGGAATGGTGGAGACAAGGAAGCAAAAGATACAGCAGCCAAACCACTGAAAAAAGCACCTGCTGCGAAGGTAAGAGAGATTGCCAAGAGATTGTCTGACAATCACAGTTGTCTGTGGTTGCATCTAACAGTTACTTATTGAAGACCGAAGGTGGCCTATTGAACATCTTCCACTGAGGAATCACTGTCTTTCTGTGAGAGTAGGTGCAACACATGAATTAAATAAGCTCTAGCAGAAAACTATTTTTTTTGCCTGCAGCTGTTATAGTACTGGAGAGATATGTATTTTTTTACATGAGAATTTTGAAGTGTGGAAAAAATCAGTTCTTTTGATATCTGATGAACTAGAAACCTGTTTGATTCTGGTTAACACTTGCCCACTTCCTTTCTAGCCTGGAGGCCCACCCAAGAAAGGCAAACCAGCTGCAGCTGCAGGTGTGGGAGGTGCTGGAGCAAAAGGCAAGAAGGGCCCTGAGACCAAAGAAATATTTGAATCTGAGCTCTCAGTGAGTATTCTACTATTCTCTGAAACATTAAGTTCTCTGTATAAGTAGCTTTGGTTAATCAGTTCTTTGGCTACTATGGAATTTTTCACTGAAGTTGAGATTGTCGTGTTAGGACAAGGGGAAAGCAATACTTTTAACTGGTAAACTGGATGTATATTTAATTGGTAAAATGGATGTATTTAACTGATGTTATTTATTTGGATGTTAATTAACTGGTAAAATGGATGTATATTCCGGTAAATACACACCTGTCGTTCCGGCTGTTGTTGATACCAGGCCATATAAGACAGTAACAAAAAATCGTACTATATAATAGGGCATATCATGTTGTCTCTGAACTAGGAACAAATGAAAAAAGTAACAACATGACTACTTTATATGTAATTTATGATGCATGTGTTGCCAAAGGTGTCTGGTATAAAAGCCTGGGAATATAGTATTCTGGAGTTTACATTGAAATCTGAAGTAGAATACAGTAATTAAATAAACTACTGCAAGTTTATTCGGTGCTGTTCATGTTCAGTTACATTTCAAGAAAAAGATTGAATTCTGATCCATCTATCCATCTTCCTGGTAGGGAACCAGGCAGACTAACCTATCTATAGGTTAAACAGTAACAAAAAGCTATTAAATCTCTGCTAGATATATCTGCAAGTTTTTTGGACTCTCATTTATCTTTAGAGTATCACTTACAATGAATTCTTTCCATTATGAATCCAGTTCATATTGCTAGTTATACAGTGGAAGGTGAGTATATGCTTCCTGAAGGTGATGCAAACACCAGTGAAACAAGGGAAAAAGTTGTAATTGTTGATATAGTAAATAACTTCTTCATTTTGCTGCAATGGATGCAGAAGATATGTCTTCTTCCATCCACCCTTATCAACCATGGATTCATTGCTGTGAATGTTTTTTTCAAACTTCATACAGAATTATCTTGCAAACTTTAGCTTACCTCTGCTTGATTCTGTACATAGTGGCTACTTGGAATTATTTTTGACACAATTTACCATATTTTTCAGGGATTATTTTTCTGTTGCAGTACAATTTAGCATCTTCCAAAACTCATACGGCCCCTAAACTATAATCCATACAAAATCTTTCAACCTAGAACAGAGAGCTTTGTACAATGCACCACAGTGCACAGGGCCATTCCAATATGTTAAATGTCCTCAAGGCTGCTGCCCCCCTCCAAAGGGGTACAGTGGGGAGTTAACCTTGTTCTGATCTGTCTGCAGATAGAAGTATGTGAGGAGAAAGCTGCTGCTGTCCTTCCAGCTTCTTGTATCCAGCAGTTAGACAGTGGAAACTGGAAAGAGAGGCTCGCCTGCATGGAGGAGTTTCAGAAGGTGAGTTTTTAACAGTTGATAGGAAAAGAGACAGGTAGGGAAAGAGAAAGCAATAATTGGTTCAGCTTTTTAGGCCTGGTGACTCTTTTAAAAAAGATACCAGTAGTAGTGATATGTCAGCACTTCAGGTGGATTAAACAATATTTGCAAAAGACAAGTGGCTTACATGGTTTAAATTGGATCTTATTCCATAATGATAGTGGAGTAAGTCTTCTAGTGTAGTACAGATAGTTATGCTTTTTGTCAAAAATATTTGTATGTGGATTGAGGATGCATAGTGGTCTTTTTAAAACACTAAGTAATTCTAAAGCTTAGTCTCAAAGACAACTAGGTTTAAACAAAGTTTTGCAATGATTGAGCAAAATCAGTTGCAAGTAAGTCCCTGCTGATTGCATGTTAGGCAGCAATTAATTATAATGCTAAATTCAGTTAGCAAATAGTTGATGTTTGAAGCCTTGTACAGTACCAACAGTCTTCACAGCTCATGGTGAGTGCTTCATATAGTCACGAACAAAAAAGCATCATATGTCACTCAGATGTGAAGCCTGGCTTTCTTTCTGTGGTATCTATCGTAAGACCTCTGAGAGTTCACATTTTAAAAGGCATCAGCTGTTGATGTACAAATAGTTCACACCACTACACCATTATAGTTGCAACTGAGTTTCAGTATTTTAGTGGAAAAGGTGACCAACTTAAATTGTGAAACAGTGACTGGATGCACTGAAATGCTGCTGCAGAAGCCAGCTTTACTCAAACTTGAAGATATTATCGTTTCAGTGGAATGAATAAGCTTAACAACAACTAAAACCAGTAATTTTAATTTACGTTCAGGCTTAATCTCTACTGTATAGTCAGCATTCCCATGTGAAAGAAAAGAAAAAAAGCTTGCGTTTTTTCTGTGTGGTTTTTGTGGTTTTTTTTTTTGTTTGTTTGTTTGGTGGTTGTGTATTTGTTGGGGTTTTTTGTTTTGGTTTTGTATGTTTGTTTGTTTTTTAGTGAAGTGTTAAATTTGTAGGGCTGCAAGGGCCACTAGTGCTTGTAAGAACGCTTATTAAAGAACATACAAAGTATAGCGATGTAAATACTGTAGTTCAAATGTTGGGTCAGTACCTGCAAAATAGTTACCCTGTAAAAGTGGGTCTTATAGTAAGGCTCTTCAGGTAAACTCTTATGCTGAGAATTTTTGCAACTTAGCTCAGTGTTAATAAAATATTTACAAGGCATTTGTAACTTTTTGTGGTTTTGGTTTTGTATTGCTCATGACCCACTGGCTAACTTCATGTTTATCCTTTAGGCTGTAGAGCTTATGGAGAGAAGTGAAATGCCTTGCCAGGCTCTAGTAAGAATGCTGGCCAAGAAACCTGGTTGGAAGGAAACAAATTTTCAGGTAATACCTTATCCTGCAGTAACTACCAGTCCATTTTTATTACCTAATGTAAGCTGTGTTTCCAATTGCAAGACTATAGCACTGTGACTGCAGATTTATCTGTAGTGAATGAGAATATGAACTCTGAAATTTGGTTTTGTTTCTGCTGACATTTGGGTCTTAGAGACAACATTTGGAGATATCTACATGTATGTGTGTGTGTGCGGATATGTGTGTGTGTGTATGCATATATAAGTTTTAAAAGCAGATAATGGCTGCCCAGTATTATTAACTGTATATATATACCTATGGGTATAAAAATATATGTATTTGCATATATACAAAGAATTTGTGTATATATGATCATACATGTATATATACAAGTGTGTGTATATAAAGTATGTATTTGTATGCACAGATGTCTGTGTGAACACACATACATTTTTATATATTGAGATGTATATATACATTTGTGTCTGTAGACACACACAAGTAGATATTTTATGTATACAGTTGCGTTCACCCACAACTACCTATGTTTTTAGTGTATCCATAAAAATATATAGATTTAGAAGTTTTGTCTAAAATAATGAAGACATGAGTAACTTCTTCCTGTTACGGATGTTCCAGGTAATGCAGATGAAACTTCATATAGTTGCGTTGATTGCACAGAAAGGAAACTTCTCCAAAACTTCAGCTCAAGTCGTGCTGGATGGTCTTGTAGACAAGGCCGGTGATGTGAAATGTGGGAGTAATGCAAAAGAAGCAATGACAGCAATAGCAGAGGCCTGTCAGTTGCCATGGACTGCTGAGCAGGTGAGTGACCAGCAAAGGTATTCTTCCAGTAAATAAAATGAGAAATATTATGTGGAATGTTCTTTCAGTCTGAGGAGTAAATCCTGAATCTTTGATTATTCTCTATTCCCTGAAAGTTATTTGTTTGTTCTGAAGATACATCCTAAGGCAGAAGTTAAATACAAGTTCCTCCAAAAGAGGAAATAATGAGTAGTAAATCAATACTTTACTGAAATATTGCCGAAGCAGGTACACATCCACGATAAATGTACCTCTGGCTGCCTTTAAGTATGTCAGGAGCTTCTGATTCACTTCACTTGCAATCTTGTTCTGCTACAGTGAAACAACAATTTTTTCCTTGTATTTTACCCCAGCTGTTTCTCTTTACTTGCAGTGCTCTGTTTTTTGCAGATGTCTTCACTCTTGATTATTGTTATTATTATTATTCTTTATTACAGTGCTTTTTGTCTTGGTTTGCCAGTGAAAATTTACACTTCACTCTCTTTGGTTCCAGGTTGTGGCCATGGCTTTCTCTCAAAAGAATCCTAAAAACCAGTCAGAAACTTTGAACTGGCTTTCAAACGCAATTAAAGAGTTTGGCTTTTCTGGGTATGTCTTTTAAGTAAATTGTTAAGAGAAACTTGAACTGAAAGTATTTCTGATCTAGGACTAAGAATCGATTCTTCCTTGTCAAATTGTTCTGAAGAGGGTGACTGCAAGCACATTTGAACTTCTGTTTCTTAAACTCTGATGCTAGCTCTGTCAGGTGCTCTTCTAGCTCTAAAGGTGTAAATGGAATTATCTGACTTCGCTAATAGTATAAGACACTATTACACTACTAGATGCCTTATTCACTTGGCTTTCTCTGAAGAGCATTCTACTTATAGTTTATATGCTATAGGAGTGGGCTAGGCAAGGAGCTGTGGTGTTGCATGTCTGTTATTCCGGTTCTACTTGGATGCGCCTGCACTCAGGTGGATCACTATATTTTATACTTTGAAACAAACCAACAAACAAAAACCTGACAGCCTACAGAAGAGTACATACCAGTATGGTATTGCTCTCCTTAAGAGAGATGAAGTGTTGGTCAACAAAATAGCTGTTATTGCATCTGGCACTGTGAAGGTAAGAATGGATTTTTCATCAGAACTAGGGATAGTGTTCCTTAATTATTAATCGCCAGCCTCTTAACTGAATGTGGTCAAGCATATATAATAAAGTTTACTCATGGGAACAAAATATCTAATCAGCGAAGACTTCAAATATTAGTTTATTTGACTTAGGTGGTTACTATGCCTGTCCAAGTTGTTTTGCAGCTATTAAATGGATAACAACATTGATTAAGTCTGGAAAACACACTGTCTTCAGTAAATTCCTCAAAAAGTATGTATTTCCAGCGGGGTAATCTATGTGGAGATGTGACACTAGAACAGCAGTGACTGAGGCTGCACAAAGGAGGATTCCATAATTGCCTGTTATCTCTTCTATTTAATTCAGTGATGGTATAGAAGATCCAGCAATGTAAACCTTCCTTTCTTGTAAACTTAATTTTGAAATATGTGCTTTTTTTCTGGAAGATCTCGAGACAGACTAACAAAACACACACAAAACAAAACCCCACCAAAAAAACCCACACAAAACCAACGAAAACCACCAAAAACAATCCTCACCTTTATTATGTGGGTGATGTAATTTAAAATACTTTCCGCCTGTAATAATAGTGATCTTTGATATAAATTATCTTGTTTACTGTATTGATTTTCATAGTAGGCTATTCCCCAAACTGATGTCTTGTGATAGTTATTTAAATAGCTACTGTCTATGCTGTACCTGTGATGTTATAAGTGCAAGTGTCTTCTGTTTGTATGAATCTGTTCTCTGCATTTTTTCCTTTAGCATATTGTGATGAATTTGGTTTTTTGTTGGTGCTTCCTGTGTTCTGTTTTACTTACAGGGCTTATCTTTTTCCCACAGACTGAATGTCAAAGCGTTTATCAGTAACGTGAAGACGGCTCTTGCTGCAACTAACCCAGTGAGTAAATTTAGAATTGTAATCCTGAATTATTATTGATCCTTAATGTGAAGACTGAGTGCTTTTCTTTCTGGCAGGCTGTGAGGACTTCTGCCATTACCTTGTTGGGAGTCATGTACCTGTATGTGGGGCCTTCTTTGCGAATGTTTTTTGAGGATGAGAAGCCAGCCCTTCTCTCCCAGATAGATGCAGAATTTGAAAAGGTATGAAGTGTAGCTCTCATACTACCAAACATCATTAGTTACTTGGAAACTTCAGTAGTTGGAATCTGTAATAATATGGTGGTCTAACCTGTGTTTCTATAGGTGACCTGGATTTTTGAAGGCAGCTCACCAAAGCAGCTGAAAACTCATTGTATCTGACTATGTCATTAGTCACTTTTTTTGTTAGAAACTTCAAAAGTTTCTGGTTTTGTTTAAATAGCATAATGTTTTGGAAGTCTGTTGCCCTGAGACAGTGCATTCATATTGTGCAAGTGTTTATTTTTTTTAAATGTCAAATGAAAAACTCTAAAATAGCTGTTTCTGAATTTTGGGGGGGGGGGGGGAGGACGGGGTTGTTTGTGTGGGTTTTTTTTTTTGTTTTGTTTTTTGGGGTTGGTTTGATTTTTGTGTGTGATGTTTGGGTGTTTTAGTTATGTGTATTTGTTGGTTGGTTGTGGGTGTGGGTTTTTTTGTTTGTTGTTTTTTGGGGCGTTTTTGTGTGTGGGTTTGGTGGCGGAGGTTATTTTTTTAATATATATTTTTCTTATGTGTTTGGCTTTTTTGTTGCTCATAGATGCAAGGGCAGACGGCACCAGCCCCAACTCGTGGAATTTCCAGGCAGAGTGTGGGAGGTGGAGATGATGGTGAGGAAGAGGAACAAGAGGAAGTTGGGAATGATGTTGTGGATCTCTTGCCAAGAACTGATATTGGGTAGGTTTGGATTCTGCAACCTGAAGACCTGCTTCCACTGTAATTCAAAACTTTGTGTTTATAAACACTTTCTAGGCAGAAATCTGTGGTGCTATACCACTCAAATATGACAAGACACACAAATAAGAAAATGAACTTTTAATCTTTTTTCCTATTCTAGTGATAAGATCACAGCTGAACTAGTGTCTAAAATTGGGGACAAAAACTGGAAGATCAGAAAGGAAGGTCTAGATGAAGTGACAAGCATAATTAATGAAGCTAAGTTCATAGAGCCAAACATAGGAGAACTTCTGACTGCTTTGAAGAGTCGTCTCAATGACTCCAATAAAATCTTGGTATGTTATTTAAAATAGTGTTTCAGCTATTTCCAGCTTAGAACTCAAGACAAACTATTTATGATTTCTGAACCTTGCTTATTACTCAGTCTGTTACAATGTCATGAAATCAACGGTTGGAAAACGGCAAACTGTGTATTTCTACCTCATATGTTTGCCTGTTTTTATAAATGTTTGCCTTTCTCTTTGCTTAATATTAAAAAAAAAAGCCTTCAAAAAGGGAAAATCTGCCCCCCTGGATGTAAGATAAGCAAGTAAAGAAGAAATAAGTTTGAGTAATTGCTCTGCTTGTGACAAAAGTGAAGTGTGCCTTGTTTGAAAATGTTCGGTTGAACTTTATTTACTCTGAATATAGAAATAAATTTTACTGATCTGTGATGAATTTGGAGTCTGGAATAGATAACGTTGAACAGGCATTCTGAAGGACAAGCCTAGATGTACAGTAGCATTACTTTTTCTATTGTGACTTGGACTCTCACGCACATGGTTGTAATAGTATTTTATTCAAAGCCTTTTTTTTATGTGCAGGTGCAACAAACACTGAGCATCCTTCAGCAGCTGGCAACAGCAATGGGCCCCAATATCAAACAGCATGTGAAAAATTTGGGCATTCCTGTCATTACAGTCCTAGGAGACAGTAAGGTAGGATACTCATCAAGGTCTTTCCCTTCTGCTGCTCACTATCTGAGCTATGCCTGAGAAGAACTATGGTTGTTTGGCCTTGCTTTTGAGAGGTGGATGATAGTTAAAACTTTTTTGGAAGCTTAGCAATTTATTTTGAAAGTTTCTTGTCTAAATGACAACTTATTATCCAAATATGAATGTGTGCCTGAATATATATTCTGCCTGAGATGTGTTCTTCTGCTTGTACATAAACTCAGTCATTGTCAGAATTCAGCTTTTAAATGTAACGTGGTGACTGTTGGCATACTTTTAATGCTGAAAATATACTACTTTAGATCCTAATCAGGTTTGCTTGGTAAAGTTGCTTGTAGAACTTCTGTTCTTTTAGTGTGTCAGTGTGGAGTCCAGTGTGCATTGTCTTTGTATCACTGTGTAGGAGACCTTTGAATTCTAGGTAGATACAGGACACTCACAACTGACACCAAGTTTGTATAATGTCAGTGTTGAGCTTGTCAAGATGCTGTGTCAAAATCAAAGCTAGGACCATGGGAAAGAGCTGTTGGGAGCAGTGGGAAAAGGAGGCTTGGGAAGATGCCAATGTCTTGTGCCAGAAGTCGCAGGCAATTATCTGATGTCTCTGCTCTGAATGTGAGTAGGAAAAAGAGCACACATGGGATCTATCTGTCCCAAACAATGCAAGCACTAGGGCTAGTCCTAGGGCTAGATAAAAACTCTTGGTTCAAATTGTTTTCTCATGAAGAATCTTAAAGAACTGAGGTTTTACATTATTAAGTTCGATTCTTCTTTTATTCACCGGTTAATGTTGACAAAACAAGTTCCCTTCAGTTGCAATTCCATGGCTTAATGATAAGACCAACTGCAATTAACCTGTACTAAAATGCGGAATACCAGTGTTACTTGTAGGCACTACAACACTAACAGGATTGTATGCTCATTCAAACATTGTCACAGTAGTAACTTTTTTGATGTACTACAAGATTTATGCAGTTTTTCCAGTTGCTGGAGTTTCTGAGGTTGAGGAGGGCCCTATTTGGGCCCTATTTTGAAATGTTGGCAGTGGACCCACTGAATAGTTGAAGAAAACCAACAACCTATAACTTGAATGAGGACAAGTTAGGTTTTGGTGATGGGATCTAAGGCCTCTTCAGAGAGGCTGATGAGCATCTATTTAGCTGTAGCACACGATTTGTTTCTTTCCCTCAATGAGCTTAAAGATGGGACAAGTTATTTGCAAAGATGTTCACTTCTTATTTAGGTAGATGCCTGGATAAATCCATTTTAAATGCAAAGGTGACATACTAAATCTAAATGAGTCTCTTATACTATCAGCTTGCCTCAGAAATTCAGCCTACAGGAGACAGTCACATGTATGGAGTCATGACTATACTGATAACATTTTGAAGAACCATGGTTGTTAAGTATTCCATTTGACTTCCCCTAACTTCATATAGCCACTCCAAAAAGAATGCTGTTCTACATTTTGCTTGGAAAAAACACTGAAGATGTGAATTTGATAGGGCTCCCCTGTTCCTAGCTTGACTTTTGTCTGTGTGTGTCTTAAATAAGAGTGCCCCAATAGCAGGCTCTGTAACCCACTTGCCTTGATTTGTGAATGTGCTAAGTCTATTTTAAGCATTATGTAAATCATTAACCATATTCTGTAGCTTGTTTGAGAGTTAGGAGACTCCCAAAATTCTCATCAGTGAATGATGCAAAGTGCTTTTAATGACAGCCTTTGTCCTTTTTTATCCAGCTTGGTTTTTTTAATTATGCTAGGTAAGTATAGTGGCTAATTCAGTGACTTCCTGTAGCTGATACTGTCACTGAAACTAAACTCTTCTGAATCTTTGACTTCTCTAGCAGTGAATAAAAATAGAGATTGCAAAGCCTGTGATGTAGAAGGGTGAATCTGTTGCCTCTTCTGTTGTAATCTTCTGACCCCTCTTTAGGATTATTCTTCTTAAATCTTGTTCTTGCCACAGAATAATGTTCGTGCTGCTGCACTAGCAACTGTGAATGCCTGGGCTGAACAAACTGGCATGAAAGAGTGGTTGGAAGGGGAAGACCTGTCTGAGGAGCTCAAAAAAGAAAATCCTTTCCTAAGACAAGAGGTAAGTTTCTTTTAAAAAAACTTCTCCCTTTGTGTGTCTAATCAAAATAACCTTACTTGCTATGAACTGTGTTTATCTGTGCAGACTGAAATGACACAATGCTACCATTACATGAGTAAACAAGTAGCTTTGTGTTCATACTGATATAAAATTGTGAAAGGCCAGAAGGATAATAAGGAACTTTATTCCTGCGTGACAACTGTCATCCAGATTTCAGCGCCTCTGAAATTAAACATTTGTCTATTTGATTGGCATTTTAAGAGCCTAGTGTGTTTTCCCTCAAATTAACCACATGGTAATGAAGACCAGAACTGAACTGGAGGCATTGATATGTTTGTTAGTTTCAAAAGGACGAAACAGCCCATGCAGTCCTAGCAGACCAGGCTCCAAGTTTGAACTTAACTGCGTATTAACATACTGTACTGAACTTTTTTATTTTATTGCTGACATTAAAGTTGATGCTGGTTAAGGATATTTGTCTGAACAAATGTTTTTATTTGGAATGGTGTTTTTCCTGCTTGCACAGTGGCATGTGAAGGACCACTGTTCAGGCTCTCATGGCCTGACAGAGCGCTGTGAGCACTTCTTCAAAACATTTTTTCTTTTTTTGTCTTTCTTTCAGCTTCTTGGTTGGTTGGCTGAGAAGCTGCCTACCCTCCGTTCAGTTCCTTCTGACCTGCTCTTGTGTGTGCCTCACCTGTACTCCTGCCTTGAAGATCGAAATGGGGACGTGCGTAAAAAGGCACAGGATGCCCTGCCATTCTTTATGATGCATCTTGGCTTTGAGAAGATGACAAAAGCCACCAGCAAGCTGAAGGTATTGCTGTCACGGAGATAACGTGGCCTTGAATTAGTAGACGTTAACAAGTCAGGCTCACAATCTCATGACATACTGTTTTGAGTCATGTAAGCTAGTCTGCATTGAATATTTCCAGGGGGGCTGAAAATAGCATCAGGAGGCTGAGAGTTAGAGCTTTCTCTGCCTTAGAAGGAATGCTGCCACTGCAGGTTTATCACTTCAGGAGCTTGATATTTATTTAGTCTGCTTTTCTTCTGAAAAAAATCTACCTGCAGATGGTTTCCATACCAGTTACTGTTCAGTTGTGTGCCTTTGAACACATGCTTTAAGATGGCTTCTAGCAATTTGGTCGATCTTGTGGATCCTTGAGTGCTAAATCACTGTTAGGGCATTCTGTTAATGTCATAGGACTGCTCACCTGGAACAAATTGCTGGTTCACATGTTTCCCATAGGTTTTGCAGAAGAAACTTAATGGAAAGATATTTTTATCTCAGAACAGCAATACTTGAAAACATCGATCTTTTAAATAAATGTCCTGGAATACACTAACCAGAGAATAGGTTGTTTTAAACTATTGTCATTTTCTGTGTCTGTGACATGTATTAGTAGTCAGTATCACTAATCTTTCCAAACGTATCACTTCTTCCCTCCCCACTCTCTCTTCTCTAGCCAACTTCCAAAGACCAGGTACTGGCCATGCTTGAGAAGGCCAAAGCCAACATGCCAGCCAAACCAGCTCCGCCCGCTAAAGCATCTTCCAGAGTGGCAGGGGGAGCAGCTCCAGCCAAATTCCAGCCTGCCTCAGGTAACCTCTCTTAAGCTCTAGGAAATGACTGAGAGAAAGGGTGGTTTTCTTTTCCCTTAAGAAATTGTTTTGGTGTAAAATAACACTTTACTGCTTGTTTGGTTTTGAGAGCCATGGGTTCTGTAAAATTGATTCTCTAGGAAGGGGTTTTATTTCCAGGATCTGCGCATGGGAATTAAAGGACTAGATTAAATCTCTGCTGTTAAATTTGATGAAGATGGTAGCTTGATTATCTGCGGGGAAGAGCTTTTAGTTGTACATGGATGATACTAACTGCAGTATGCTATTGTAGAATAAATTGTACGTAAATGGAGAAGCAAGCTATTTTAAAGATAACTTTCAGAACTACATATTTTAGGCTACCTCTGTGATTTGGACTGGTAGTAAAAACATTGCTTCATAGATGCAAAGGTTATGGTGCTTGTGCAGTATTTGCTCTATTAACAGCCATTGTTCTGGTTTCTTTTTGTGTTGTTTTTTTTTTTTTTTTTTTTGGTTGGTTGGTTGGTTTGGTTTTTTTAATGTGGATACACTGGAAAGTAAATGAACATACAAACAAAATTAGTTAATAAGATTTTAGTGCTTCTCTGTTTCTAAACTAAGTGGACATGTATGGATTTAATGCTTTGCAATTCTGAAAATGTATCCTTGCAGGGAATCATTTGATTAGGTTTGTGTTTACTCATATGTATTGTGTGCATGTATGTGTGGAAACAAGTGAATAGTCTTATATATCTGTGGTGTGGAAGTCAAGTTTTCAGGGGTTTGGGGAAGCTTTTTGATGCGGCAGAGGAAGATAGATACTTAGCAGGAGGAGTTCAGCATAGTTAAGGTTACAAATGGCTGTGTGATCCTAGTGAGTTTTGTTTGCGCTTCTGGTCTTACTTGTGATTGAGTCGACTTCTGATGTAGGAGGTTTTTTTCCTTTCCACACAACCATCTGTCAGCTTCTCTTTGAAAACCTCTACTTGGTACTGAAGCTAAAACCCATAGACTTGAGGCATTTTTTTTGTGATGTTAGTCTGATTTTAGCATAATTTTTTTAAATGTTTCATTAATTTTTCTGTACTATTTCCCTAGTGTAGTTCACTGTACAGCTACCAGAATGCTTGTGCTGATGCAGAAGAGAGGGTAATGGGATTAGGGTACAAGTGATTCAAAGAGGCAGTCCTGCCTTATCTTTCTGGGGCTGACTTACCTGCTCAAACTGGGTACAGCTACAGCTGTAGACATTGGCTCCACAGTATATGTGTGTGTGCATTCTGAAATTGTTAACTACGAATTTGCTAACCTATTATGATCCTAATTATGAAAACTTTGTATGCTAACATGAAATTCAAGGAATTTCTTTTATGGGTCTAAAATCTTCAGACCTCTGTGTGGTAAGCGTATTGTATCAATGAGCAGTTTTTCTTCAGTCCACAAAGAGTTGAGAACTGTGCTGACATAAAATCAGTTTTTTGATAACTTGAAATGGTCTGTTGTTTCTCCAGCACTTGCTGAAGATTCAGGGTCCAATACCATGGAATCCAAGCCTGATCCCAAAAGAGCCAAAGCAGGAGGAGCCTCCTCTAAAGCTAAGGTATGTTGATTCTATTTTGTAAAAAATTAGTTCAATAAAGTTGGTAGCTGTAGTTCATTAATGTATCATAGGTAGAAGAGTATAGCCCTTGCTAAGGACTGCTTTTACTGAGAATCTTCATGTCTGTCTTGGTTCTGAAATGACAAATGTTCCTGTATAATTTCCTTAACCACTACTTTTGTCATTACCTATTTAGTTCTTAAAGTTTGTGTTGTCAAAAATGCAGTCTCGCAAGCAGCTCAGTACATGTTCTAAATCTGTTTGGCCTACTTGATTTTCATGCTGTTGAATTCATTCTTATGATTGCAGTTCCAATGTTATACTTTGAACAGTATTTTTGAATCAATTAATCAAAATAAATTAATCTCTCCTTTACAGTGTGAAGGATAAAATATTCTGTCACGAGTGCAAAAACAGAATGAAAATGCTTAAATGCATAGTAATAATCTCAACTGATTACATTAGAATTTGTGGTTAGGTTTTTCCTGTTGTTTTGTGTTAACAGTATTTTTTATTTTGCTGTTAACTTTAAAGTTTCTTCTATGTACATAACTTAAAAAAAAAAAGACAACCAAACTGTTCTACAGTCCTGTTGCCTCCATTGTGTATAGTAGTGCTGTAATGAGTACATTTGAGGAAGGTTCAGATCTGTGGCAGGAATGAGTGGAACAAACCTTGAAGGATGTTGTAGATTTGCCTGAGCTGATGTAGTCTTCCATTGAAACTCAGAATGTCTTTGCTGTGAACGCTTTAAAAGGTTTGGATTGGTAACTCCTAAGAGTAAACAGCTGTGTAACAACAAAGCCTTTTCTGTGGCTTATTTGCAGCAGTCAGATGTTAATAGCAGTATGTCCAAGGGCAATACCAGCTTGTCCAAAGCTAATACAAGCCTCAGCAAAGGCAATACCAGTCTGACAAAGAGCAAATCTATCAAACAGGTACCACACTGGGATTTAGGGATTTGTGTGGGTGACTAGCACACTGGTTGAGTGATGTGTCCTATTTCACAGGGTGCTACTGCGCACACTGTCGTGGGTATTGCTTCCACAGCAGCAGAGCACATTCTTTTAAAATTCTAATCAACAGTATTCTTCGAGCTTCTCTCTGGCTCTTGTACACATACGCAGCATGAGGTTGGCTGGTATCTAATGCTTGCAACTGCTTGGACTGAGGCAGGTCTGTAGGTCTTGTGTTGCCTGTTAATACTTTGCTTTTTTTAGGGTGTCCAGGGGAAGAAAGTGCTAAGCAAGCCTAATTTGAAGGAAGACGATGATAAATCAGGTCCTATTTTTATCATAGTCCCAAATGGGAAAGAACAGAGGATGAAAGATGAGAAAGGTCTGAAGGTGAGAAAAATCTGAATGTTATTCACAAGTTTCAAAGAGAGTAATTTTAGCACATTCTTTCATTTTTTACTTTAAAATTCAACGTGCTGTGACATGAAAGTTTGATTACCTAGTTCTTCAGTTGACTTTCACAGACCAGTATTTGGTTTACTGTGGTGTTTCTGTTCTGATTTCAAATTTTGTGCATTTATAGACTAATAAAAACAGAAGGAGTTTTACAGCTTTGTAGTGATGGTCTTCAGTTATGAAGTATCAGCAAGTTTTTCCCTGAAAATGGTTGACTAATTTCAGAGTTCTTGGATACATTGTAGATGCTTTAATGTACTTATGTTAAATGACCCTGTTTACCAAGTTTGTCTGTCTTAGGGAAATTCTATTACTTCTGTGCTTGTTATTTGTAACTTGCTAGTAAATAGGCCTATCTATAGCTTAAAAACATCAACTGTAAGTAATAATAATTAAGATAATGGCCTAAAGATAACCACTACACATAAAAAAAATTTCTCATGTAAGCCCAGGTGAACAAACACCACTGAATTTTCCCCATTAGTTGAAAATGGATTCTATAGCATAATTAAAAGGGAGGCAATTTACAGATTCTTTCAGGAAGAAAAGGTGTTGCTTGCTTTGAGTCCCGAATGTTGCCTTTTACAGGTGTTAAAGTGGAATTTCACTACTCCCCGTGATGAATATATTGAGCAGCTAAAAACTCAGATGTCCAGTTGTGTGGCCAAATGGCTACAGGATGAGATGTTTCATGCTGACTTCCAGCACCACAACAAAGCACTGGCTGTTATGATTGAGGTGAGTTTGGATCTGTGGTATTAGCTGATGGTGTACAGAATTATTCTCTGCTATGAAAGTTTCTACTTGAATTTAAACAACAAAAAAAAAAAATTTCAAATAGGAATTCTCTGAAAAGCCAGGGGCGGTTGTTCTGTGAAGGTGAAACCTTAACATACACAGAAATTATTTTTCAGAGGAATGATGAAATTGGTACAGATATTATTTCTTGGGAGAAAGGAAAATTTACTCACTGGAGACTTTTTAGAATTTCAGAAAGCTGTGTAAGTTGAAAGTGAGTACTTATGATTCCTAGGGATCAACCAATAGATGTATATCATCTTATCAGGTATAGCTTTTCATATTATCTGTTCTTTTCTTGAAAAGTGTGTTTCATTTTGCACAACTTCTTTTTTTTCTTTTTTTTTTTTCTTTCTTTCTTTAAGCACTTGGAGAGTGAAAAAGATGGAGTCATCAGCTGTCTGGATCTGATCTTAAAATGGGTTACCCTGCGGTTCTTTGATACCAACACAAGTGTTTTGATGAAAACACTTGAGTACCTTAAACTGCTTTTCAACTTGCTGGGTCAAGAAGAGTATCACCTTACTGAAAATGAAGCATCCTCTTTCATCCCGTACCTTATCCTAAAGGTACAGTTCATTGTACAGAAACTTAGTTATTTTTCTTGAGGAATATATGAGGCTACCATCAAACACTGTAATATGTGCATTCCAAATATATTGTGAATGGAGCTAAATCCAGTTGACAGCCAGTGATGAGTGGGGTTTCCCAGGGCTCAGTATTGAGACCAGTTCTGTTTAATTTATCAGTGATGTGGACGAGAGGATCAAATGCATCCTCAGTATTTGTATATGGCACCAACTTGGGTGGGAGTGTTGATCTGTTGGAGGGTAGGAAGGCCAGACAGAGGGATCTGGACTGGCTGGATCGATGGGCTGAGGCCAATTGTATGAGGTTCAACAAGGCCAAGTGCCAGGTCCTGCACTTGGGTCACAACAACCCCAGACAGCACTACAGGCTCAGGGAAGAGTGGCTGGAAAGCTGCCTGGCAGAAAAGGATCTGGGGATGCTGGTCAACAGCTGGCTGAACATGAGCCAGCAGTGTGCCCGGGTGGCCAAAAAGGCAAATAATATCCAGGCTTGTATCAGAAATACTGTGGTCAGCAGGACTAGGGAAGTGATCATCCCCCTGTACTCAATGCTGGTGAGGTCTGAGAGGGCCCCTCACTACAGGAAAGGCAGCAGGTGCTGAAGAGAGTTCAGAGAAGGGCAACAAAACTGGTGAAGGGTCTAGAGAACAAGTCCTGTGAGGGGCAGCTGAGGGAACTGGGGCTGTTTAGCCTGAAGAAAAGGAGGCTATGGGGAGGGAGACCTTGTAGCTCTCCATAAAATACCTGAAATGAGGTAGTAGGGAGGTGGGTGGTGGTCTCTTTTTTCCCCAAGTAGCAAGTGATAGGAAGAGAGGAAATGACCTCCTGTTCTGCTAGGGGAGGCTTAGATTGTACATTAGGAAAAAATTTCTTCATTGGAAGGGAACATGGGCAAAAGGGTGAAAGCAGTGGAACAGGCTGCACAGGGAAGTGGTTGAATCACCATCTCTGGAGATGTTTAAAGGATGTGTACATGTGGCACTTAAGGACATGGTTTAGTGGTGGACTTGGCAGTGTTAGGTTAATGGTTAGACTTGATGGTCTTAATGTTTATTTCCAACCTAAATGATTCTATGATTCTGTAATGCATATTTGCCTTCAGAAGCTGTTTACCAAAAGGGTTTTGCATTGAGAATAATTCTGGCTTTCTTAATGTTATTTTACTTCTTCATTAGGTAGGAGAACCAAAAGATGTCATCCGCAGGGATGTACGTGCCATTCTCAACAGGATGTGTCTCATCTATCCAGCCAGCAAGATGTTCACTTTCATCATGGAGGGAACAAAATCCAAGAATTCAAAACAGCGTGCAGGTGGGAAATGGCATCATGAACTGGGCAATTGCAGAGTACTTGAAATTGCTCTGGTTTCTTTAACTTGAAAAACCCAGTGTATAGTGCTTGGTAGATAGTAAGATTTGGTTTTGTAGAACATGTTATGGAAATGTTTGTGTTTAAGGGGTCAAATTTTAAAGTAGTATCATCTTGCTTTTTATTTTTGGTGTCTTTTTATCTTCCAAAGACAAGCCATCTATTAAATTGCTGTCAGTATTAACACTATGAGCCTCCCTTGAGTAGGCTTGTTAACTTAGTGAAACAGTAATGGAGAGAGCAGTAACAGTACTATTGCCCAGGTGACTAAGGGAATCAGTTAATCTGATCAAGACTTCGGAAAGAAACGTCTCTACACTGTACATCTGTCTTAACTTTATTATAGAAATTATTTGCAGTGTGTTTGTAGTTCAAACAACTCCATAGTCACCTTGAGAATATCTCGTCTTGATATAATCAGAAAGGTAAATTATATAATATAGCATTGCAAGCTCTCACCTGTCTAAACTACCTGTGAAGTTACCTGAAACATTGCTCATATATGGTCATGCAAAATATTTGAAGGCTATAGGGGTGATTTACAGCTTTTAGATGCTGTGTGAAGTAGTTTGAACCTTTAGTTTACTATTAATCTCAGAAATCACCTGAAAGTATATCTGTCATCACTGGGAGAGTTTTTTTTCCCAGCAGCTTTAAACTGGAATGTGCATGTGTCATTTTCTTCCTTTAGAATGCCTGGAAGAACTTGGATGTCTTGTGGAATCATATGGCATGAATGTATGCCAGCCAACTCCAGGGAAAGCCTTAAAAGAAATGGCAACTCATATTGGTGACAGGGACAACACTGTGCGCAATGCTGCACTGAACACCATTGTGACTGTCTATAATGTTCATGGCGACCAAGTGTTCAAGCTGATTGGAAATGTGAGTGTAACTGGAAACAAGATTTAAAAAAAAAAAAAAAAATTATTTTATTTTTTTTCAAATCCCTACACTCATGGAGGGAATTAGCACTGTTTTGCTTGTGGTGGGTCATGACACATGTTGCTGTTTGTGTCAAGAGCATTTTGTAATGCTGAAAATAACTTGCTACACCATAAATCCTCTAACAGTTAGTTGCTTAATTCCTGATTGTGGGATATATAACCTGGATGTTGAATGAAAAACTAAATTTGAAGAAACAAGCAGAACACTGACTTTTATGGGAATTACATTGTTTATAGTCAACGGTATAGGTAATACTTGTGACATAAAATGATGTTTGGGTAACCTATTGGGCAGAAAATAGCAAGTTATTTGGGCTTCATCAAGTACTCTTGTCTTTTTCATGCCAATTTCTACCAACTGCTTTGCAGTTGCAGTCTGGCAAATTTGGTTTGTTTGTGCTAATACTGCACTTCAGTGCTTAAGGTCTGTGACAGTAATTTGTTGCTTTGTATTGCTGTATTGTTCTCTGGAAGTCATACTCAGCCATGTCATCTAAAATGCAGTGAAAGTTAAAGGTGGCAAGACTCAGTTTCCAGTCTCCAGCAGTGGAAAGCTAGTTCACTATGTTGTCTACAATTACCGTGCCTAACAGACTAAGTATATTGAATTCTAGCTGAATCAAGAGCTGTTAGTCCATTCTTACCTGTTCTGTTCTCTGAATTTGTGGTCTTGGTAATGTTTCTAGCAGCACTTAAACTCATGGGAATATGATAGATATGTTGATGCCTATACTTATTTTTCTATTGTGTTATATGCCACAGTGCATACAAGCTATTGGAGGGATATTTTATGGAGTACGATGAACAGGGAAGCAAGGCTGGTGTTTTGCTTTTGGTTTTTTTTTTTATTCCCAACTTCCTGAAATGTTGAGATGTAACGTGATTCTGAGAGAATCTTCATGAGAATCAATGTTGTGTTTTCATTAACATTTTAGATTCCCATCTTGCTTTAACTGTTGTTCAGAGTACAGTCTGCCTCCTCCTCTGTGTTGCATGGTCCATTTGCTTTTGGATTTTCAAGGTTAAGAAAAGAACTATAGCACCTGAACCATTCAGCCCTTTTTAACCATGGCTTTCTGAGCTTAAGTATGGTCCATCTTGTTCCAAAATGCATGGCTTCTCAATAAGGTTTCCAAATCATAGGGATGCTGGAAAGTACTTTCCAAAAAATTGTCACTGCTACTTTTGTTCAAATGTAGTTATTACTAACATTCAGTCCTCTAGGTGAGCAGGTAAATATGATTCTTGTCATCACATGATCTGGAGCGTTCAGTTGGCTTACTTTGTGGTCAGGTTGCATTATGGGTATGTGAAATAGTTCAGCTTTTAGAAAGACCCTGGTTTCTGTGAGGGGTCCAGAGAGTTAAAGCATTGCCTGGGCTCCTAATAGGGGATATAGAAAGGTAAGTGGGTGCCTTTTTTTGGTGTGTTTTTTGTTTTGTGTGGGTTTGTTGACTGTTTTTTGTTGTTTGTTTGGTTTTTTGTTTTGTTTTGTTTTTTTTTTTCAGCAATGCAAGCAGCAATACATGATACTGCTGCAGTTTAAATTCAAGATGACTTGGAATTATGTGGTCTAGAAATAGCTGTATTCAGTTCTACAGCTTGTCAATATATATTAGATCCTGAAGTAGCATCTGTCAGTCCAGAATATCTCTGAGATTTCTGCTAGATGGTCATATTGACAGTTCTTAGCCTTGGTATTAGAGAACTTCAATCTGCAGTAATAACTGCTATACCTCGTGTAGGTGACCAAGATTTCTAAAATCTCTACAATGCAAATTGAGTGCAAGTGTTGTGCGTTACAGCTTTCTGAGAAAGACATGAGCATGCTGGAGGAAAGAATAAAACGATCAGCCAAGAGACCGTCTGCTGCTCCAGTGAGACAGGCAGAGGAGAAACCTCAGCGTACTCAAAACATAAGCGCTAATGCCAGCATGCTGCGGAAGGGACCAGCTGAGGACATGTCTTCCAAACTCAAGTACGTAATGTTATGTTATGGTCTATATCCTGCACAGTGTATGTACCAATACCATGTCTGGCAATGTTATTTTCGTTCTTGTATCATCATCTTTGCATGTTGTAAAATTTGGCCATATAATATAAAACAAAATGTCTGAATCTTTTTTTTGTCTTGTCTGTCTTGAAATCTTTCTAAATGGTCTTGTGCCTTTTTTCACTGCTTCTCCATGGACAGAATTATGTATCGCACTTATAGGATGTAAGTACTGCCCACAAAACTCCTTGGTAGCAAGGCTCTTGTATCTTTCAATTTCTATCCTAGTCATCGTTTCCTGATGGTAACAGGCTCACCATGGCCAGTGCTAGGTTATTTACAGGTTTCTTTCTAAAGAAAGAAACTAAAATTACTGGTTTCTGCCAAGGTAACTATATATCAAGCTGCAGGCAGACATGGCACTTCCATGTTAGGCAGCTATTAGAAATACTGAGAGAACTTCCTCTGTGTTACATCAAACTTGGTGTTGATTGGACCGTGTTCTTAACTTGTCAGGGCAGACATACAGCACAGAACTGGATGAGCATGTGTGAATAATAGAGCCTGAGGCAACAGTACCAGAAACAGAAAGCTCAGAAGCAGTATTCCTTGTCACCTGCTTGTTACCTTGGAATAAAAGTCCCTGTTCAGATGCTGTATTAGAACATTTCCTTGAAAATCTAACATGCAGCACAAGTTGTGTGGGATGCTGGGAATCCTGGGTTCAGATGAGCTTACAAGGTTGCTTTGTACATATGCATTCTAGCCATCATTTAAAAAAAAAAAAAAAAAAAAAAAGCCACTCATTAACTTTAATGCTGTATTCTGTTAATGTTACTCTAAATTGCGATAGGTATGCACTAGTTCGTTTAGAGACACGTCTGTCACAGATGCCCAAAGCAGGTCTTATGGTGGATTATAAGAGAAGCTAGGAAGGCGAGTAACTAGCAGATGTTTTTCTGGCCTACAAAAGCTTGTTTTACTGATGGCTAAGGGAAAGGCAAAGGAGGTTATTAGAGGGGCTTGAATAAAATCAGAACTTCAAAATCTGTGGTATTCTGTTATGAGAACTTTAGGGCTACCAATGGATGCTAGTGCTAATACTCTTGCCTTTTGTGGATATGTAATAAACATCTCTCTCCTGGTTTCTGTAGCCAAAATCGCAACATGGGCAGTCACTCTGAGACAACACACACAGTTCCACGGGAATTTCAGCTGGATCTTGATGAAATTGAAAATGACAACGGTACTGTCAGATGTGAGATGCCAGCACTTGTACAGCACAAACTAGATGACATCTTTGAGCCTGTCTTGATTCCTGAGCCCAAGTGAGTGTAGTTTTAACTCCTCAGTTGAAACTAATAGGGCTACTTTAAAACTGTTTTGAGAAGCTGAATTGACCATGCTAGTCTCTGCATTCAGACTTGTTTACACGAGAAGGTAGTGTCAGCTGTTTTGAAGAGAAATGTCAAAGTGATGGTTTGTACTGTTCTGGAATCTGGAGAGCAGTTATTTCTAATGAACAACCTGAGTTCTGCTCATGCGTTTTCATAGTAAAAGGATCTTGAGTTTGTAAATGCATCATCAGTGTCTTTACAAGTAGTTCAACAGACATGTTAAGAGGAATCATTCCTTCCTTGAGTATGCCCTGTGAAGAATGAAATCCTTTTTTCTTGTCTCTAAACAGTCATTGGAATATAACAGCTCAGTGTAAATTACAGCTATCTCTTCAAAGAGTAATGAATCTCATTTTCTTCAATTGTTTAGAATCCGTGCTGTGTCCCCACACTTTGATGACATGCACAGTAACACAGCTTCAACTATCAACTTTGTCATTTCCCAAGTAGCCAGTGGTGATATAAATACAAGTATCCAGGCTCTGGCACAGGTAAGAGAATTAAGGTAGTGACTAATCACACTATACTAAATGATGTGTCTGCGAGGGTGATGAGTTGCACTGTGGTGGAGCAATCATGTCAGGTGACATGGACTCTGCTCAGAATCTCCCTGATGACAAAACTAAGTGCACAGGGGCCATCTGACTCGCTTTAGCAATAGAAATGCCACTTGGATGATGTAGAATAGACTCTTAACACAAAAGCACTAAGGGAAAAAAAAAGCATATCTCTGTTCTTGTTGAGTATCTGTGCTACAACTTTGAAAAAGCCAGTTAAGCCAGTGAGATTCAACTTGAAATGTAAACTGTTTTGCAGATCCTCAGCAAGAGAGTTGTCTTGCCTTGTAGCTTTTATATGTTTCTAGGGTGGCTTTAACTATGTAGAAGTATTTTATCCAGAAGATTTCATAAAGCTATTAATTCCCAAATGCATAATATAGCATTTCATATTTTCATCTGTGTGCAGGTTAGGATTGCAGCTCTCTAAAAGATTAATAATTTATTTTGTTTGGATTAGCAATGAAAGTCTGTCACTACTGATTTGAGGTGAAAGCTTAGGATACAAGTATCTTGGCAAATGCATTGGTCAGGGTGAGACTTTTTTATAAAAAAGTTTTAAAACTATAGTTATTTTGCACTGTTTGCATTATGTTGACTTGGGTGTTTTGTTTTTAAATCTCAGATTGATGAGGTTCTCAGACAGGAAGACAAAGCAGAAGCTATGTCTGGCCACATTGACCAATTCCTAATAGCTACATTTATGCAGCTTCGGCTAATCTACAATACGCACATGGCAGATGAGAAGCTAGACAAAGATGAGATAGTCAAACTTTACAGCTGTATTATTGGGAGCATGATCTCGGTAAGGCTTTGACCTAAAAATTCAGGTGAAGAGCAAATAATTCCTGTGCAGAAGTTGCAGGATAATGGAATGTCTGTCCAGAGCTGTCCTGTACCTCAGTTAGCTTACTATTGGGTCTTATTTATGAAGATTTGTTGCTAATTGCTCACCAACACACCTTTTGTTTAATGTTGGGGGGAGGATGTCCAACCGTTTGGCAGTGTTATCTAGAGAAATTCCTATACTAAAACATTGCATGCAGGGAAATCTTCTAATATTGTCTTGAATTTGTAGCTGTTTCAGATAGAGAGTCTGGCTCGAGAGGCCTCTACTGGTGTGCTGAAGGACCTAATGCATGGTCTTATTACATTAATGCTGGATTCTCGGGTTGAAGACCTTGAGGAGGGTGAGCAGGTCATCCGATCAGTCAACCTCTTGGTAGTGAAAGTTCTGGAAAAATCTGACCAGACCAACATCTTGAGGTATACAATGAAAATTAAATGTTTACTACTTCTCTTCACCCATTCTTGTGTGTTCCTTGGATGGCTGAGTTTGTTAGTTGTTCTGCAAGTGAAGAATGCCTGTGGAATCGTTCAGCTGGCTATTGAAGAATCATCACTGATGGTCCGTGGTGATTGGAATTTGGCTGCACAATCTGCACAGCTGGCGGCAGGCTGAACAGGCCAGCTTAGTGTGATTCTGAACTGCTTCGTAGTTCAGCTGACTGGCTCTTAAACTCTTGTAATGCACTAGAAAGAAAGAAGCAGCTGTTTCACATCATGATGTAAACTACTGGACTAACCCCGGTCTCTGGTGTGGTATTCTGTGGGGAGCTGGCATCTCTTATTGTGTGTAGTGCTTTCCCTGTGTAACTATTATAAATTTATTCCTTCTAGTGCTCTGCTTGTTTTGCTCCAAGACAGTCTGCTAGCAACAGCCAGCTCTCCCAAGTTTTCAGAACTTGTCATGAAGGTGAGCCTGTAGTAGAGGTTTTGGACTTGGTTTATCTGAATCAGCTGAGCTGGAAGAACAGATATGTCCAAAAATAAGTAGCTAATACTTGAAATATTTCTTATAACTCTTACCTAATTTTAAGACTACAGTCAGATGTTACATGTAGTGACTTCATGTATGCCAGGAGAGAGCTTAATGCCTGCTAATAGTTTACAGAAGCTTGTGTGTACTGATACAGACTCAGTCCAGAGACATGTGGTCACCTACTGGGCTTATTTGCTTTGGCACTGCACTGTGGATTCAAACAATTCCAGCTTGGAGCTGGTTTGTATTTTGTCATCTCTAAGGACAGGCAGACTGAACATGCAAATGTCTGCATTTCAAGCATGGGTGTAATATTTTCTTTTATAGGACCTTTTTGTAACTGGAATGATTTACAGACAATATAGATGCTCTTAATGAGGTTAAACCTAAAGAACTATGTATGTGCTGTGTAAATACTTCTTCCTTGAGTTGTCTTGCTTCAAGTCAGCCTCTTGTTCCAGTGTCTGTGGAGAATGGTGCGTCTTCTTCCAGAAACCATTAATAGCATCAATCTGGATCGGATTCTACTGGATATCCACATTTTCATGAAGGTCTTTCCCAAAGAGAAGCTGAAGCAATGTAAGAGTGAGTTTCCTATAAGGACACTGAAGACTCTGCTTCACACCCTGTGCAAGCTGAAAGGACCCAAGGTCAGAGCAGTCACTAATTATGTACTTTCAAACTGGATGTTTGTGCAGTTTCTAGAGCTTTTCCTTTTTTTTCTTTTTCTTTTTTTTTTTTTTCTTTAAATAATTCTCTTTTTCTCCTTTTAGATCTTGGATCATTTAACAATGATAGACAACAAAAATGAGTCTGAGCTGGAGGCTCACCTGTGTAGAGTAATGAAACACTCCATGAACCAGACT
Organism: Streptopelia decaocto; assembly: GCF_964273445.1. Taxonomy (NCBI): domain Eukaryota; kingdom Metazoa; phylum Chordata; class Aves; order Columbiformes; family Columbidae; genus Streptopelia; species Streptopelia decaocto. Next base: position 42,385,079 of record NC_138661.1, on the reverse strand, counting down.
GGAAGCAAAGCTGATAAGGATACGGAAAAAGGGGCTTCTCACATAGTAAGTAGTGCAAATGTGAGGGTCACGAGAGGAAATGTGAGGCAATTTATTTAAGAAACAAGCTTAACTTTGTGATTGTGGAATATGAATTAGTAATTGCCTTTCCAATATGCAACTAGTGTCAGAAATGCACTTCTAGTCTCACTTTTATTTGTGGCTGTTTTGGGAACTTGTGGTGTGTTCTTGTTATTACCTAACTAATCTATGCATACCCCAGGATGAAGTGCTCTCCAGGACACCCAGGGATACAACGTAGGGTTTGTGCTGCCTGATACAGCATTTGATCTACTAAAAGCGAACCATACCCAAGTCAGGTTTTAGATGCTAGTTTCTCAAAAGGAGTCCTACAGCTTGGTGGTGTGCATGCTCTCATTCTGTGTAAAGAGTGGCTATGTAAAACCCTAATTACATCAAGGTTTTCTTTATCTTGAAAGCTCTGTACACAGCTTGCAGCTCTGAGGGCACTGTGGGTTTGTCTAACTTCCCTTCATTTTTATTCACTTTGTTTTAGAAGTCTGCTTTTATTTATTTATTTAGGAGGAGAAGGCTTCGAAGGCCAAGGTTAATGATATTTTGGCAGAAATATTTAAGAAAATTGGCTCCAAGGAGAACACTAAGGAGGTAAGTGGTCCCTTCCTGGTAGGAAGAAGGCATGATGCATCAGAATGGTGTGCACAGCAGTTGCAGTAACGCATATGAACTCTTCCTTCCCAGGGTCTTGCAGAGCTGTATGAATACAAGAAGAAATACTCTGATGCAGACATTGAGCCCTTCCTGAAAAACTCCTCTCAGTTCTTCCAGAGCTATGTGGAAAGAGGCCTCCGGCTGATAGAAACAGAACGAGAGGGGAAAGGACGCATTGCTGCTTCTACAGGTACATGTTATAGCAAAACTGGTTGTTTTATGAGAAGCAGAGATAGAGAAGTTACATGTCCCCTGGTAGAAACTAGTATTTGCAGATGTTTATGGGTTTCCAAAGCAAGTCACATATATTCTTGGCGCTTACATTCCTTCATGAGGCACCATTTGCAGGGACTCTGCATTCTTTGTTTATAAAAAGCGATGTTATAACCATTGTCGTGCTGAATGTAGAAAACATCTGAAAGGCTTGGTAAATGAGTGGTTCTAATTCATGTCCTGTAGTGTGGGTTGAACATTAGCCTATGCTTCATGTATCTGCTATCAAGAAGAATTTCTGCAGACTACACAGCTTGTTTACAACAGCAGCAGCTGTCAGATTCTCCTTTTGGTTACTAAAAATGGAACAGGAGGTTTTTTGAGAAGAGTATTGTTTACTGTGGATTCAAAGTTTGTTTTAAATAACTTGAACTGTTTCTATAGTAGTCTTTGACCACTCTTTCCAATAAATCAACTTTTTAATTGGATAAAATACTGCAAAACACTTTTTTAGTTAGTCTCTTCATTGTAGATAAGCACAAGTGAGTATTTAATGCAATATTAGGGAGGGAATGTGGCACATTATTAGCTGACAGTAAAAACTAATAAACAGTCTGGCAAAACTATCTTTATCTTTGATTTCTTTCACATTTTGGTGTTCTGTGAGACTTCAGCCTTTTTTCCTGCTATTATTCCTTCTCCTGTCCCTGTATTGTAGAAGTCATGGTTTAATCCAAGCTAGCAATACAACCATGATGGCTGCTCGCTCACCTCCTCTCCCCACCCCCCAGTAGAAGAGAAAATCAAAAGGGAAGGTAGAGACTTGGATTGAGATAAACAGAGTTTAATAACAAAATACTAATACAATACTAGTAAATATATATGTAAAATAGAAATAAAAGATACTCAAGGCAATTCTTCATGAACACACTGAGCAGCCAGTCCCAGGAAAACAGCACCTGGTCCGAAAGCTGATCCCAGAGAGGGAAAAGAGAGGAAAAAGGCAGAAAAGCCCAGAGGCCTCTGCAAAACAGCAAAAGGCCGAACTAAATGACCCAACCAAAACTGCCCTGGCTGCGCCCCAGAGCAAGCGAGAGAGAGAACAGAAGGCCCCAACTCCTTAAATACGAAGCATGATGCTAATGGAATGGAATACTCTTATTGATCAGCCTGGATGTCAGTCAAGCTCTGCCCCATCCATGCCCTGCTTCCCTGGTGCCTCACACCTGTGGGCAGAGCACTCAGAATGTCTTTGGCTCTCAGACCAGAGCAATTAAAAACATTAACTCTGTGCCTGGGGTGTTATCTCTTGTTGTCAAATTTAGTCCACATAATGAGCATGCTAGCTGTGAAAAAGAAAGATTCCTAACTGCATGAAGAAAATTAACCCATTTCCAGTCAAACCAGCACAGTAAATTACTGTAGGAAATTCATGTTAGTTTCTTCAGAACCTCCTAAATGTGTTCTGGCAGTTGCTGAGTTCTCTCTGTTGGACATCATGGCTACTTCTGATCCACAGCAGCAGCATCGTCTTCTCCCCGCCACTGTTGTATTCAGCTGTCAGCCTCAGCACTACATGTGGAGCTGCTCTGCTGCCTCTTCTTAAATGTCTCCATTTTTTTCTTGGCTTCCAATTGTCATTCTTGCAATGAAGTGATATGCCTATACTTGCAAATGCAAATAGCTTGGTAGTTTATAGGTTGGTTGATTCTTCAACCATTGCATCTTATTTCAAGGAACTGACCAAGAGGCTTACACTTTTTTGATGGTTTTAATTTTCTCTTTTTTTTTTCTTTTTTCCCCTCTCCTTTCCCCTCATCTTCTAGGAATTTCTCCTCAGATGGAAGGAACTTGTGTTCCTGCTTCTACCCACACTGTATCTTCATCTATAGGAAACACAAATGGGGAGGAAGTGGGACCTTCGGTTTACTTGGAAAGGTTAAAAATCCTCAGACAGCGTTGTGGCCTTGACAACGCAAAGGTATTGTACTTGACAACATTTGTAAATCCCCAGGGGAGGCAACTCATTTGCACTTTTTTAATGATTCAAGTGATTGTTTATTTTCCATTATACTGCATGTCACCATACCTAGTATAAATGGCTTTACACTCATTTCTTGGCCGAGTAGGCTTATGTTGCAGTCCACTTTGTTTGCAGCACTGGTGTATAGGCAGGCTGTTCCTACAGCCCTGTGGTTTGGTATCTTCCTTTGCTATGTAGTGAGTAGGTTCAGATAACTACTGTTCTCTAAAGGTTAACATATATTGACCTCTGAATTGAATGAGGGGGAAAATACTAGATCTTTCTGCTTTGAAATGACTGTAAGAGCTGAATGAAGACTTTGAAATAAGTTTTATGTGTTTTGGGTGCATGGCTACTAAGGTAAAGAAATGCTGAATGAGCTTAGTATTGGAAACCTAGTCTGTGGGCCAGGTTTTCTAAAAGTCTGGTGATTTGTGTGTTAGTAATCCAGTGACAATTACTGAAGTTTGTGCTCAGCCACATGAGAACTGGTGTTCACTCTAGTAATAGACATTTAGGCACCTCACTGTTTTAACCTTTAACACAAACTTGTACATTAGCTTACAACTCTGAGAAGTGAAAGTGCTTCTTAGATGGGAGCAACAAGGTAACTAATGCAGATGGAAGTCTCATATTTGTAAAAGAACAGTGAATTGACATTGTAACTCTTTGGCAAGATGGATCTTGCCAATCAGTGCAAGTTTCCTCTTCTCATTCCTCCAGAAAACTCACTGGCTGTTGATGCTGCTTGTAGGCACGGGCTTCCCTTTTATGGTGGTAGAATTCAGGCTCTTCAAGACTTCAGCAGGCTATCTCAGTAAAACACTGGTCTGCTGTGAATTTTAGTCTTTAAAGACTGTAGTTCCTTTGTGTCCCTACTGACATCAAGCTAAATGTAAACTACTTAAGTGATAGAAATTGTGTTGTAGTTAGCTTTGCGTGGGTCTGACTTTGGCAACTGATTTCATCGCCCCAGATCACCTGTGTTGTACTGCTCCTTCCTTTTCCTCTGGTTTTAGTGCTTGTGAAGATGAAAAGCCATTGATTATGGTTTGTACTTCTCATATGGCTTTTGCCGCTATCTGTTTTAACACTTCACTTTTCTCCCCTGTAGCAGGAAGACAGACCACCTCTGACGTCTCTGCTCTCTAAACCAGCAGTCCCTACAGTTGCATCCTCTACAGATATGCTTCACAGTAAGCTCTCCCAGCTGCGTGAGTCACGGGAGCAGTACCAACATCTGGATCTGGACTCCAATCAGACTCATTCCTCTGGCATTGGAACTACCCTGGCTTCACCCTCTTCTGCAGCAGCTAACATTGATGACTTGAAAAAAAGATTGGAGAGAATAAAAAGCAGTCGCAAGTAGAGATGCGAGAGAGACAGCTTTGCTGTTGCTTGGGCTGTCTTCAGCTTTAGTTTACTAAACTAGAAGTCTTCATAGTTAAATGGCCTCATTTAGGCCTAATGTATACAAACTGGTTTATGTATAATACAGTGGATTTTGGGGGGTTGAGTCATTGTGGCACAAGTATTTGTACATACTCTGCTTATCAGTGAGCATTTCTTTGACAATAGAAGGCTGTCTGTGTATTAGTTTTAGTGTACAGACCTGTAAACAACCATCCTCTTGCTCAGACTAGTTTCTCATAACTTGTTTTTATTTGTAAAACTGTCTTTAAGATCTTTTCTTAGTTCTTAACTCTTAGAAGACCTTTAGTGATTTCACTTTTAATTTTGTGAATTCTTCTCCATGTAATCCTTGAACTGTTGATTCTGTATGGACACATGGCATGAAGTAACTAATTTAAGTGTCTTTTGTAAATAAAGTTTGCATTAACTATACCAGCCTCTGTAGGAACAGCGGTGACTGCTGGTTAGAGAAGTCACTCTTTTTCAGAATGTTAGTGACTGGGCAGCTAGGAACTGAACTAAGCTATTCTTGACATGAACCTTGGGGTTTGGAAGATAAGGAAGATGAGTGAATATATATACTATTTGTGGGTGCAATCCTGAGTCTTTGCACTCTTACTTTCTATGAGCAGTAGTGCATTTTTCATATAGTTGCACTTTTTTGTTTTGGAATATGTTTCTGTAACTTGAGAGTAAGTTGAGAATATTTAGTTTGTTGAAATGCTTATTTTAAATTGTCTAGTCCTTGTGATACCTCTGCCCAGATTAAGCATAGTCCCATCTGTGTCCAAATGCTTTCTTGAAAGGAGCCTGCTGCTGTGACATGAAATAGCTTAGCAGTGATGTACAGTCAGTGGACTGGTCAAGCAGTCTTTCAGGTGCAGGTAGAACTCACCACCACACGCTTTTTGCTCTTAAACATCTGATCTTAGCAAACACTGCTATTTTGTATAGCTAAGATGCCTGGTAGTGCTAGTGTCCTAAAGCTGTAGCTGCTGCTTTTTTTTGTTGAGTGTCTTCTGAGCCTTTTTCAGCAGCTACAAGTATGAAGATTAAGACATGGGCTCTGTAGCCTTTCTAGTCCTTTCATCTCTAGGGAAGTGGTGTGTTTTCACCTTACTACTGCACTTCGTGTGAGAGCTAGTTGGGAACATTAGTTGCACATCTGTTCCATAGCTAGAACAGAGTTATTGAAGAGTTGGACAGGCAGGCTTAAAATAGCACACTTCTGCTCTAGATTCTAACCTGTTCCACCTGACTGCTGCTTTTGTTGTTTGCTCTGTGGACCAGCAGTCTCTCCATTAGGGCCATTTCTGAAACTATCTTGCCTGACTACAGTAAAAATGTGTCTTTAAAATAATACCTGTACAACAGAGCTATGCCAGAGCTTCTGCAAATCGCTGAAATCTTCTTTTTGTGGGACCCCCAGACTGGGGTTGCAGTTGATGTAGTACTGCTTAGTGCTTCCGGCGAGTTTGTACACTGTGATAGCAGGTGACTTGCGAGAGTTCTCCATCCTGTGTTAATTGACATCATGCCATTCATTGCTCCACCATCTCGATTTGGTAGTCACAGTCTCTTCACCTAACTGGAAGTGGGCATGTACTTTCTTGTGGAACAGAGCTGAATGGCAAGTGGAGGTTTGGCCCTTATTGGTAAGTGCTGAGGTTTTGCACACTTAAACTGGGGTTGCTTGTGGATAAGCTTGTGTTGGCTGGCACTAGAGTTACTGCCACTACCTCTCAACTACCAGCTGATTTCTGAAACTTAACTGACATTTTAATTAATCCATATGTTCCTTTACCATGTCCAGCACATGTTCCAAAGAGCTTTTTGTTAATTAGCTCAGGATGTTAAAAGAGTAATGCCTGCAGACCTACATACAACTATTTTAAATTTGAAGCTGAATTAGAAGTAAAGTACAGGAATAACTGAGTGGCAGAAGATACAGTTCCTTACTATGAACGAGTTTTTGCCCTGTGTCTCTGTAGTGTTTGGTTGGACTCAATATCCTGGGAGTTCTGAACTCAAACTTGTGCACATAAATTAATAAAGCCTAATATTTAGCCCAGACAATATTTAAATAACATTAAACTGAATTTTAAAAATGATTCTTCTGTATTGTTTGTAATAAGTCATCATTAACAGTGACTTACTCCAGAAACTGCATGGTCCTGGTTCCCTTCTTAGATATGCAATTTCTCACAGATATGAGAGAGTGGTGAAATGGTGAGGCTAAAATATTAAACGTTAGAAGGGCTAAACATTTTCAGTGTTTGATGCCTGTGGTTATCTATTACTTTAAAAAGTTGTGGAACTTGAGCACTTGAAGTTTCTTTCTTCAGGTGTGTTTGAGACATGGTTTTTATAGGGTTTTGTAGGGCAGTCAAATTGAGCTATCTTTAAGTAGGTTCCCAAATGAGGCATCTTCAAGGCAGTGGCTGAACAGTAATTCTTCAATAACTTTGTTTATATCCAACTGATTTCAGATAGTTACCTTTCCTGTCACTTTAACACAGTCATTCTGCTGCTTAATACTCTGTATAACGCACAACAAAATGTTACTGTTGCTTGTATCCGTTTCTTGATGGCACTGTGAATGAGGAGTTTAGGAATATGGTGTCGCAGGGAGAAAGGACAGTTTCCAAATCTCACAGTGATGACTTTCAAAGAAAATTGGGCTGAACAGACCGGCTTGTCAAGAATGTGTGTTTATTCCTGTACTGCTGGCTCCTCAGTGGTCCACAAATTGCCGCTAAAGAGGAATTCATGAAAAAACTGAAGCTGCTTTTGGAGGTGATCCCTAAACAGGCTTTATAAGAGCCAGACAGGTACAGTGCAGGATATTTCCACTGAAGGCTCTTTGACAATGACTGTGTATGAATTATTTCCTTCTGAATCTTACTATGTGGGTAGAAAATACACTTTGAGGACCCAGAACCACCTGCCATGTAGAAAGTTACTGGCATATAGTAATGGAATTGCTACTTAATGTATTCAAGCCTCTGTTCCTCTGTAGGATGAACTGCATACAGCTGGCGTCTGTAACTTCTTAAGATGCTAAAGTTGCAAACTGGTGCTAGTATTTGTTATCTGCTGTTGTACCGAGAACAATCCCATCTTATCAAAACAGGTTATAGTTGCTTTACTTTTGACATTGGTGTTTTGCATAATGCCACAGTTACTGTAGCATCACTGTCTCCAGACAGATTATTTTGGCTCTGTTTCTAGAACAGAAAATTAGTTGACTTGAGGGACCAGTTAAGCAATCTGGACATCCATAAATCCATGGGTCCGGATGGCATGCACCTGCGGGTGCTGAGGGAGCTGGCTGAGGTCATTGCTCGACCACTTTCCATCATCTTTGCTGAGTCTTGAGAAATGGGAGAGGTGCCTGAGGACTGGAGGAAAGCAAATGTCACTCCAGTCTTCAAAAAGGGCAAGAAGGAGGACCCAGGTAACTATAGACCAATCAGACTCACCTCCATCCCTGGGAAAGTGATGGAACAACTTATCCATCTCAAGGCATATCAAGGATAAGAGGGTCATTAGGGGCAGTCAGCATGGCTTCAGCAAGGGGAAGTCATGCTTGACCAACCTCATAGCCTTTTATGAGGACATAATGAGGTGGACAGATGATGGCAGAGCAGTGGATGTGGTCTACCTTGACTTCAGTAAAGCATTTGACACAGTCTCCCACAGCATCCTCACAGTTAAACTCAGGGAGTGTGGTCTGGACCATCGGGTAGTGAGGTGGACTGAGAACTGGCTGAAGGAAAGAAGCCGGAGAGTCGTGGTCAATGGGGCAGAGTCCAGTTGGAGGCCTGTATCTAGTGGAGTGCCTCAAGGGTCAGTACTGGGACCAGTACTATTCAATATATTCATCAACAACTTGGATGAGGGAATAGAGTGCACTGTCAGCAAGTTTGCTGATGACACCAAGCTGGGAGGAGTGGCTGACATGCCAGAAAGCTGTGCTGCCATCCAGCAGAATCTGGACAGGATGGAGGGTTGGGTGGGGAAAAATTTAATTAAATACAACAAAGGCAAGTGTAGAGTATTGCATCTGGGCAGGAACAACCCCAGGTTTCAGTATAAGTTGGGGAACAACCTGTTAGAGAGCAGTGTAGGGGAAAGGGACCTGGGGATCCTGGTGGACAGCAGGATGACCATGAGCCAGCACTGTGCCCTTGTGGCCAGGAAGGCCAATGGCATCCTGGGGTGTATTAGGACAGGGGTGGTTAGTAGGTCGAGAGAGGTTCTTCTTCCTTTCTACTCTGCCCTGATGAGACCACACCTGGAATATTGTGTCCGGTTCTGGGCCCCTCAGTTCCAGAAGGACAGGGAACTGCTGGAGAGAGTCCAGCGCAGGGCAACAAAGATGATTAAGGGAGTGGAGCAGCCCCCGTATGAGGAAAGACTGAGGGAGCCGGGTCTCTTTAGCTTGGAAGAGACTGAGGGGTGACCTCATGAATGTTTACAGATATATAAAGGGTGAGTGTCACGGGGATGAAGCCAGGCTCTTCTCGGTGACAATCAATGACAGGATAAGGGGCAATGGGTGCAAACTGGAACATAGGAGGCTCTATTTAAATTTGAGAGGAAACTTCTTCACGGTGAGGGTGACAGAACACTGGAACAGGCTGCCCAGGGAGGCTGTGGAGTCTTCTCTGGAGACATTCAAAATGGCTTAGATTCCAGTGCAACTCAACATCAACAAAAGGCAGAAGATGAGTTTGAGAACTTTAATTTTTCAGATAACGCTTTCCTTTGAGTTGTAAGGATATAACTGTTTTACTTAGGATCTTCTATGCTTATATTTTTAAGAAGTGGAGCATTGTAGCAAACCAGATGAAGCAAGGTAGAGCCTTCCTCTATCGCCCATGTTTTTCAATGGCTTTTCGCATCCACTTTTTCAGGCGAAATACATGGGTATAAAATCCATATTTGCCATCTCGGTCACAGCCTTCTCCCCATGAAACTATTCCCACTTGGTACCAACGGTTGTCGTCTGGGTTCTAAAGCAAAGAAAAACAAGATTGGCACAAAAAGTAAGAGACTTTCACATCTAAACCCGGTATGTGCCTCAGCCTGTTTAATGGTGAATTCTGCTTTGGAACTTAAACTGTCGTCCACTAGATGAAGGAATTCTGTCTCTGCTCTTAAACCTCTAAGTGAGAACTGGCCATGACTTGAGCATTCTGCATCTGATATATGTGTATACTGAGAACTCAGTACAGAAATGGAGTTGGATGGCTGGAGGATTCATCTCTCTTGCTCACTTCAGGCACAAGATGGGTTTGCTTCGGCCCCTCCCCAGTCTCTGTTTCTGCTGCTGTTTTTTCAGATGATTGTAAAAGTTCAGCATAGCACAAGCCTGTCTCTATGTGTTTTAGAAGGTTGAACTTATTGAACATACCTTCATTACAAAAGGTCCCCCGCTGTCCCCTTCACAGGCATCTCCTCTCTTTGAGTCTTCAGGACTGTAACCTATAGGCAAGAAGAAAGTTGGACATTTGACTGTAGAGGGAGTGGCTGATGTTGGCCATCTTCTCCTTGAAGTTTCACTGCATATGTTTTCTGAGAGCCAAGAGGTTGCTCACTTCTGTCAACGACTGGACTTAAAAACAAAGCAGATTTCTAAATTTGATATTATGTATCAAATAACTAACTCTGCTTCTGTCTTTGTAACATGACTGATTCCACCACACTCTGCTACCCTCTTTGCTCTCTTGCCATTTTCTTTCATCAGAATTGCTGTTGTGTCAGCTGCCACTGTGTTCATAGACGTATCCTGAGCTACTGTGCCTTTCTCTGTCTTGGAAACCTCTGTAATATTCCGTGGACCTTATTCTTTTATGCTGTTTACTATAGAGACAATGTGCCCTCCTCACTTTTACCTTCCTGTCTGTCTGCAGGCTCTGTTCTTTCTCTGCCCCAACTGTGACTGTCTTCCTACAGTCTCACTACAAAGAGAAAACAGATTTCACTTTAAGTCCTGATGAACTAGGCAGTATCTTTGCATTTTCCCATCATCTGAGTCTCCCTTTCTGCTCTATATTTGCATCCCAGCTTTTTTTAAGGACATTGTCTAGAAGAAGGAACCATAAGAACACTGTTGTCAGTGTACTCTTATGAAATTGGCTTCTATCCTAACTCAAGCAATTGTCTATGTTATTAGATGCAAACAGCACAAACTCAGCCAAAAATTGTTGGAGATTTGCTTGTAGAAACTGATAAAGGCTGCAGGAATGAAGAATGCAGCAGAAAGCATTAAACCAGTGCAATTAAATTCATGGCATTTTGTATCTTGACTACTGTGTTCACTTCCGTTCACTCTAAAAAAAGGGTATAGTGCTAGAAGAGATTTAGGAAAGTACTAAAAGGATTATCAGAATTACAGAATGCCATCTATATTAGGAAAGATTAAATGCCTTCCAGCTTGGAAGATAAATGAGCTGTAAGGGGTCCATAACATAAGCATATGTGACATTGTGAAGAAATATTTTTTTTAAGTTATGAGTACAGATGTGTACATCTTCACATTTATTAGACAAAAAAATGTAACAGAACTGGAAGAATTAAATTTTTCACACATGCTGTATAAATAATCTGTGGATCCTGTTGTCACAGAAGTTGCATGCTTAAGTATGAATAGGCACCAAAAGGTTGAGACAAGCTAGTAGAGAAGGAGTTATTTGGCTACTGAGTAGTATAACTAGTTTGCAGCCTTTAACCTATGAATATGCTGAACTGTTTGGTATGCTGGTGGAAAGATAATTTTACTTGTGTGCAGTTCTCACACAGCTGTTGCTGATACCCAGCAGAGTGGTGCCATTAGGTGTTATAAACCTTACTCATAGCTTTATGTTCTCCAGCCTTCCTGTTTTCTGAGAGCTGAAAAAGTTTTTTGTCACAGAAAAGTTAATCTTGATGGATGGCATTTTCAAATTTATCAGAACATAACCTTGCTGCAGGAGCCCCATTAGGAGCTCAGAGCCCTTGTCTTCTGTGGCAAGTCACCCTTGTGTTTCCAGTGCTACTTACCTGCACAGAACATGTTGTCAGTGACTTTAACTTTAGTGGATGCCTTGCAGGTATCTTGGTGTACAATGGGCACATTGAGCTGTTGCAGAACTGTAGGAAGGTTGCTTGGGCTAGTGGCCCATGTTTCTTTCAAGTTTCCCCAACCTGTTACCCGTCCTTTGTAACCTGCCAGCATCAGTCTGTGGAAGGAAGCATGCAAATAGTCAAATGTATTGTAACCACATTCTCCTGCCTGGCTCTCTTACTGCAAATAGCTTAAATAAGGCATATTTTTCCGACTTCTTTGGAGGTCCAAAGCAGGCTTTTGTAGCCTGTATTTTTAGGACCGTGGGACAGTGTCCTCACCTTTGCACAACCTCTTTGGTAGGCAGGCAGACAGGGTGGATGTAGTCACTGAAGATGACCGGTCTCTTCAAGTGCATGAGTGCAATGTCTCTGTCCATGTTCTCTTTCCAGTTGTACTTGGGATGAATGATGATCTTATCCAACAGAGCAATTCTCTCTTTATTTTTTTCATATCTGAAATAGTCATGAAGGAAAGAACTCACTGTACAGTAGCAACTGAGAGTCTTCTGGGGTTCATGATGCTCTCAGATGCCTTGTACCCTCTGAGACAATACTCTCCTCCCTTTACAATGGAGTGCTCCTTTAGACTCTCCATGGTGCTACCCTCCCTTTCACTTAAACCTTTAGGATCAGCAAGAGCAGCAAATGGCAGTTTCTTTAGTGAGAGGCATGTGACAGTGGTGACGCCTGTTTCCTTGGACACTGAATGATCACCCAACCTCATTGTATCTCATTACTCCAAGAGGAAGGCTATTTCACTTCATCCAGGCTCTTACTTTGCCCTCATATGCTTGCCAATCCGCACCAAGATGTCATTTGTAGTTAAGTTCTTGTCCCAGGGTGGATAATAAAGACAATGAGCAGCAGTTAGGACCCAGCTGTCACTGATGAGGCTGGCACCACACAACAGCTCTTGAGGACTCTTTTTGTAGAGCATCACCTGCCTGAAAGACAAGGAGAGAGAAGACTTAGCAAGACTAAAGGTGTAGCTGGCTGAGTGTGACTTCATGCCGTGCAGAAAGAGCAGCATTTGCAGTGAGCAGGGAAGAACGTTGCTCTATAAAAAGACAACTGGATAGATGGCTCTCTAGCAAAAGTCCTCCCTGGCCATGTATATTCTATGCAGCAAGCCATTTACCCTATTTCCTTCATCTGGAGAGAGTTCTCGTCCTCTCTGCTCCAGCAAAGCTGGAAACAAGACGATAAACATCTGACCACTCTTGCTTTCCCAGGTGGCTGTGTACTTGGCTCAAGAAGAGAGTTTCTTTCCAGCCTTCTTAGTACTGCCCTGTCAAGCACTTGGATGAGCTTTGATTAGAAACCATAATGCCCACATGCTGCCTATGAGGGTAGAGCCCTTTCACTGCCCCCTGCTTGAACTGGAGACACAATTCCCCATGAAGGACGATGCAAAGACAACACTTACCAGGGGGAACTGCCAACTTCTGCATCATCCCCGTGCACAACCCTGCCTCCTATGTAGGACTCCAGCAGCTCCTTCTCACTTTTGTCTGTTATCTTTTTCTTCTCAAACAAAGGACGAGTCCCGCAGTCTGAAAAAACAGGCGATCTGGCTTTGTTACTCTACCTGATTCACAGTGGAGAAATGTTGTCTGCAGTCAGCATGCTAAACTGGAAGAGCCTAGGAAGGAAGTGCTTACTAGCTCCATGATCAGAACTGGATGGTGACTTCTGGAGGTCCTTCAAGGAATTTAGATATCTCCCCCTGCTTTTGATATCATTTGGCAAACTAGTGTTTCTGAGGAACAGTGACTGCCCTGTGAGATGAAGCTGCAGCTTTTCTATAAACTGTGATGCTATATCTAGAGTTTTTGCTCACCTGCTTCTCCTGAACCAAAAGTTTTGTCATCAAAGAAGGTTTTGAACTCTTGAGGAAGGGTAGTACGTCCTGATATTCCTTCTGATGGTTCGTTCCCATCCTCTAGCGAGCTGTCTGAGAGAGACAGAAATACAAACATGGTAGAAGGCCTAGCTGCAGTTTCCATAATTATCAACAATGTAGATGTTACTTTCTGCGCATAGTGAGTCTGATGAAGGAATGTTGTTTTAAAACCACTGCTCTTTTTAATGTTTCTCATCCACTATTGTAGTTTTCAGGCAGAGGAGAACACCTGAGAGACATAACAGCTCTATACATGTACAGCACGTTAGTACATGTGATATATGGACAAACAGGACTTCCACATATCTGGTGCATGTGCTTGTCTATGCCTCCCAGGACTTTACCCTAGTCACACATACTGGTTTTGTTTGCCACCACCTCACAAGTGTGCCTACCCAAACCAATGCAGGCTTCTCACCGCAGTACTGCAGGTCACAATATTCAAAGTGAGGTGCTTCATCTGTGACACACCAGACACCCTCATCGTCTCCATCGGGATTCCGACAGTAATTCTCCAGCAGTTTCACCTCTGGGTCGATGTGTTTTCCGTGGAGCACCTCTTTGGCTTTCTCAGAGTTCCATGGCAAGCACTTAGCTCCAGACACAGTGACCGAGAGGGTCCCGGTGTAAAGCATGCCTTTGTCTTGTTCACAGGGCTCCACTGGGGCTGAGGGTGTGACCCGTGGAGTAAATTCAACTGTTGTCCTCTCTTCACCTGGAAAGACAGACAGCTGTGATTTAAGCCATAGCTTTGCACTCATAAGTATTGTTAGCAAGTAGTACTGGGGCCCTTTTATGGAAGCCCGGGGTTCCATGGGGCATCCCATTAAGTTTGGGAGCTCCAACCATGCTCCCATGCACATGGTGGCCCTCTGCAATATTGCAGTGTCAGAGGTGGTTCTTTCAACAGGAGGTTGAAAGTGAGGCTGGCACTACTCATCACACATCTCTTTGTGCTAGGATGTGAGGGACAGTATTGTGTTAATTTCTGGGGTATCTTTGAGAATCAGCTGAAGGGATGGGTAAGTGCCTCAGGCATCACAGTGCTGCTGTGTTAAGAGCCTTCAATGTGTTTTTCTCAACTACATAACTAGACCATATTTGGGAGAGCCTTTTTCTGTTATATGCTACTAAAGTATCAAATTTAACTTTTGCCAATGTTTCTCTATCTAATGATAAGAGAAAGGTTTGCCTGTCAGATTTTTCCATGCTTTTTCTTGCAAGCTTTAGTCTGGTCTGCAGCAGTTGCTTGGCCTCAGGCTGCCTTCTCCTTGTGCACTGGGGCAATGCCTATCTGAAGAGAAGACCCTCTATTTGATTACTCACGCTGGGGCACAACAGCCACAGAGCAAGTAGCATTCTATGTGAGACTGACTCATGTCAATGTGATTGCAAAGGGACTGTACACAAAACCAAGGCTTTTCTGGTCCTGCCATATCCACATACATGTAACAGTAAGCTACTGTAGGTCAGAAACTAACTAGTGAACGGAAATAGTACAGATGCCTGATCACTCTAAAGCAGAGCAGCATCTCTTTCCACTTTGCCATATTGCAGACCACGGCAATGGTAGTGATTTTTAGAACTTCAGAACACCCCTTGGTGAAAACAGTTGCTGACCTCTCTTTCACTTATAAGAGTTGTTGCCTCTAATCTCCACTTTCGGAAGAGAAATTTCTGCTGGGAGAAGGTTTTCTGCTTTCCACCAGTTCTTTTGAGATAGAGGCCAGGGGACACAGCTGTATATTGTGGAGAAGAAGTGGAAAGATATAAGTGTAGGGGGATGGTTCTCCATCCTGCCATGTGCAACAGTGAGAGAAGAGCATCTTCTCTTGTCTTGAAATTGTGGGTATTAAATTGCACCTTTCCATATGAGTGAATGTTAAGGCAGGCAGTCAAGCATAAACTGTAATGGTTTTATCATAAAGGTGAAAATTCAGACAAAAAAATCCAGTATGAATCATTGCTGTCACAAATTAGAGGCAGCTGAGCCAGGATTTTGGGGTGCTCCTGACTGGCAGAACTGTAGTAGACTCCAGGGGACTGCTGACACTTGATTTAATTTAGATCTAGATTAGTGTAGTCTAGAGAAAACAGCCTGTTAGAGGAATTTAGCCAGCCTAGGTGTATGGGCAACTCTATGCCTTTTCCTCCTCAGCCCCTTTACCCTGTAAGACGCAGGCCGTCTACTCAGATGAGCTCTGCTCAGGTAAGATCCCTCTCCCCTCCTTGACACATCCAGTATCAGTCTCAGTGCAGTGTTCCCTGCCAGGGAAGGGCTTGCTGGGCTGTAGTGCTGAGCTTACCACAGACGGGGATGGGACACTCCTCCCGTTCCACCGTTGGGTCTCGGGTGTAGCACCATGGGCCTTGTGAGTTGTTGTCTGGGTTCCTGCAGTAGTTCTCAATGAGGTTTGGATAAATGGTGGCATTGTATCTATGAGAAAAAGCTGGTTAGGCTAGGAAGAAAGGAAGGAAGGACATCCCGGAGAACCCTTTAGGGATCTGTAGGAGATGAACTTACTTAGGTATATGTGGATATTTACTTGTCCACACTTGACATTCGATCCCTGATTTGGTGTAGCTAATTGTCCCCCGATAGTTCTCACCCAGACCAAGAGAGCAGTTCCCTGTCAAAATCCCAACACAGTGTGAGCCAGTGGAAATAACGGCTGTTGTGTTTTTCGAGGTCAGAGGTACCATCCCACAAATCTGTTTGCTTTTTGCTGCACGTGTGCACCTGCACAAGCCCGGCATTGTGGGGAAGAGCGCGCAGCTGGAGCTCGCTCTGCCTCATCAGAGCCCTGAGGCTCTGCGCTTTGCTCTGGCCATGGGTGCAGGTCAGAGCCCTTCTGAGAGGCTGGGCTTGGGAACACCTGACCGTCACACAGAGAAGAAAATCTACCCCGTGCTGTCTCAGTGAGGGAGTTAGGCTGTTTGTGACATGGTTAGTGGGGAAATAAAGAGGAAGAAAGGAATTCCAAACTCCCTTCCTGCTCTTTTTCTTTCTAATCAGATGGCTTCACCAACTTTAGAGAGAGATATATATATATATATATATAATATATATATATATGTCCTTACAAACTCTGGAGGAAGAAAGTTCCTCTATCTGGGAGACTGGGCTCAGCATGAATTTCTTACCTTCTAGACAAGCATCCAGAGCTGTCCTGGACTTTCTTATATCCTGACATACTAGCAAAATAAGAAGAAAGAGACAAATTATAGGAAAGGAATCCAAATAAGCATCATAGTTTGAACCGGTTTATCATCCAAGGACAAAACACAAGCAATTTGTCCTGGAAAGTGAGCTCTTGTACGAGGGCAGGGAGCCATCTCTCCATGATGGGGCAGTGCATCCTAAGGGATAGCAGAGCACCTGTAGGACTTGAAGCAACTTACCTTGGTATTTTGACCAAAATGCCTCCTGTAAAAAAAAATAATTAAAAAAAATTATGTATTTAAGAGCAGAGACACAGAACATCAGACCCTGCTTAGCTGCTCCAATGCAAACCCGTAGGAGAATGCCCCATCAGAATAAATGGAACAAACTAACCTAGCTCTGTTGGTATCAATTACTATGGAGTCCAACAAAGTAAAAAATCTGATATAAAACCACATCCCCAGTCATCAGACTCAGGAATCAACTGTTGTTTCTAAAAAGATGCTTATAGCCTTCATCAGCCTGCAGAGGAAGCAGAGCCTGGGCCACAGTGCAGAAGTCCAAGGAGCTGAACCTAGAACTTCTGAAGTCACAGGTCACATGTAGGTATTGCTGAGTGATTTGGATCTACATCTCTGCTGTTCAGTCTGAGTGATGGCTTTAGAAATACTACACAGAGGTTGTATCTTGCTGGCTTAGACTCCTACCTGTTCATCTGTTTACTGCTGTATTTTTGGGTGTGGGATTCAGGATGGATACTGGCCTTGGGCCTAGGAGCAAATCCCATAGGGATGCAGAACAAATTTAGCAGAGTGGGTGAGTCTGGAAGCCAGAAAAAGGGACAGAGACTGCCAAAGGTTCAGCTCACATGAGTTTGAGGCACCTGCATTAGGTGTTTGGTTGCTAAGCCAGCCCTTCTGTGTGTGTGTGTAGCTCTGGCAGTTCAAATGTGTGTGGCACCATGCTGAACTAGTGGAAGATGCAACCCAGGACTAATGGTTGAGGAAATACTCTCTCCTTTTCACTTCATGCTTAAAATAGAGAGGGAAGGAAAAGAACCTGGGCTTTGAGCTACGCTCCCTGGAGTGGTGCCAGGAGGGAAACTCCTGAAGGATGCCCAAGTTCTCCCTGGGGCACACAGGCATCAGCCTCATCTTTGTATCGCAGAATTGAGTTTTATGGCCCCAGTCCCTGACTGTGTGAGCAACCTACTGGTCTCTCACGACAGAGGTTGGCTGAGCAAATGTTTCTTGGGACTACCTATGTCCCCTGTACGTACCGTCTGAACGGTGGACTCAAGGGCCTCAAAAGCCTCCTCATAACTGCACGTCTCCTCCAGGCACTCTCGCTCCAGGTTTCCCTTGAGCATCTCTTCCAGAAATCCCTTGTTGGCACGTCGTGGGCGCTTGAGCAGTGACAGTGCCTGCCCCTTTTCCAGGAAAACTACCGGGTCAGAACACTGCCAGTCAAAGGGGTGTTCACAGCAGGAAGGTCCCTTTGCCTCCCCTTGCAGTTTCCAAAAATCACATGCAGCTGACGTGATGATCCCACAGCCCAGCCTCCCTCAGTGCACTATACAGAGAGGAGAAGCCCTGTCAGGACCTGTCAGGTCCACACCTGATGATCCGAGCAGGCTCTCTATAATTCATCCGTCAGGGTTGGCATCACTCAGGTAACAGAAGTGACAGGAACCCTCTCCTGTCCTCAGCAAGGCTGCTTTGCTCATTTGCAGTTAGATAAAGGTTGTTTTGCATGGAGCCCACTACTGCTCCCTGCCAGCCATTGTGTTTCTGTCTTGCCAACCTCAGACCACTGCAATAGGCACAGATTGGTTCCATCTTCATGTTCAGAGACCCTGATTTGAGACATGTAGACAGGTCTTCCCCCACACAGCAGTGGTTCAGAGAGGATCTAACCTCATATTAAGAAAAGATAGATGAATTAGAGGTTCTGATAAGGGAAAAGGAGCAGTAAGCAGGAAGGCTGCACACTGTGTGTGGCCCGAGGTTTGGATAAGGGACATCTGGGGAAGCAATGGAGAATTGCAGCCACCCAGGTCAACTGAGAAACTCTAGCCCAAATAAAAGGCCCAGTTGTGCTACACTAGGCCCTGGACTGAGCCACATTCCACTTCCCCCCTATCTTCCAGGTGACTCACAAAATCCACTGAGCTGTTCTCACCAGCCTTCCCTGCCAGCTGCTGGATGCTGCTGCAGGAAAGGCAGAAAAGTACCACTCTCACTCCACAATTTGAATGCTTTCACTCCCAGCTTCAAGCTTTCAGAAGCTTGTCCTCCTTTACTAAGCAAACCTGCCACTGGCTTTACCCTTAGAAAGAAATAACCCCATCTTTCTTCCTTCTGTCACCCCCCGGTACTGCCCTTCTCCCTATGCCATTGAGTCTCACCTCCAGCATGGCCCAGTGTCAGGTGCAGAAGGCTGGACAGGAGCAGGCCCCTCAGTACCCCGGTTTTGTTGTGCGCCATGCTGTACAGCCTTGGCTGCAGGGGAAATGTGAAAGGAGCAGAACAAGCAGAGGCACAGCCCTGCTGGGTTAATATTGAACTAGAATGAAGAAACAGGACTCCAGAGGTCGTGGTGTGTCAGGGACAGTGGGACTGAGGGTCCCTTTATCCCTCCTCTCTTGGCATCTCTCCCTCCCTTCAGGGCATCTTCATTTTCTCACTTAACTGGTAGAAACCAAGCAAATGTCTCTGGATCCCAATAGTACTAAAATTAGCATCCCCTTTCATGACAAGGAAGATGACATGAGGAGTGAGGGGACAAGCTTGTCCCATCGCACAGGGAGAACTGGGGCTGGCACGGAGAGGTCTCTGCCAGCTTCACAGCCACCCCAGCCAAAGCAGCTCACTCCTTTTCTCTCTTCTCCCCGCCAGCTCTTGGTGTCATCACGTCCCCACCATGCTGGTTTGGATCCCTGCCACTGACTTTTCTCGGATGCCGTGCTCTGATAGCCTCACACGCAGCAAGACTTCACCAGCTCCTCAGCTGTTCCCCGTCTTTCTCTTTTTAGCTGCAGGCACCCCTTGCTTTTTCCCCCTACAGTCCATTTTTTTCTCCTTGAAATTATCAGTGAGCTCAGCCCCAGCTATTTTGGCACCAGAACACACAGTTTAAGTCTCCCCCTCCTCCCTTGCCCCTGACAAGAAGCAGAAAGGCTGCCTGCAACAGGGCCTGTGGAATCTGAATTTTTTCCTCCCAGTTAGGCCAGCAATGCCATTGGCAGTGTGTGCTTCCCACTGTGTCACGATTCCCAGCGGAGTGGAGGAGGGTGAAGTGGCATGAAGTTTGGGCTCCCCCGCTTGTTCCCACACCAGTGGAATACACAAAAGTACACTCAAAAGGAAACAGAAGCTCTGATGAGCAAAGAGCTAGCATGCCCAAAAACAGCCAGGAAAACAAGAGCTTCCGGGAACAGGGAGGCAGGAATAGTCTGAATGTCATGACATTGGCTAATAAGTCAAGAATGGAGCTACCAGAGCTGGGAAAGCTCTTGTAATTCCTACAGAAAACTGGCAGAGTAAGAAAGCAGGGCAGGCTGGGGGTAGTCTCAGGAACTGCCACATGGCACAAAAGTGCTTTCTGACAGCAGAGAGCATGTTTTGTGCTGTGCCTCTGTGCAGCAGATACATCTGTAATGTTTATCTCCATAGAAAGAGTGCAAATATTAGCATTAGGGTGACTGAGGAATGACTCTGTGGCCAATGGTACAAAGAGCAGTTGCAGAGGCTCTTCTCACCCACACACACCCCTGGATTTTGGAGAGACACTTTTAGGAATGGCTGGAATTACCTGGATGGAGGTGACCTGGATGGAGGAGTGTTTGTGCCCAGGATTAGGCACAACCCTTGAAAAACCCTGTGTTACTTAGAAGGGGGAAGCAACATTTAGGAGGAGGGTGCAGGCAGGGACAGGAAGGAGGTGTCAGGACGCAAACAGGTTTTGGAAGAGGGGTGAAATCAGAGCTGCAGCTGTCCCAGGTAGCAGCCACCAGCAACACTCCTTGAAGCCCGAGGAGGTGCAAACAGCCCCACACTTGCTTAAGCCCAGCTGGCAAGCAGAGAGCCTTGCTCAGCTGATGGCTGAGGATAGCAACAAAGGCAGTTTCTTTACTCTCTACATGATACTTTGATTTTGGCCTCACACTGCAGGTGGGACAGGTGACCCCCAAGGCTGCTTTCAGCTGGTATAACTGAGGAAGCCCATATGGATGTGAATGCAGGGAAGAAATACCACTGCAGAAAGATTGTAGTGATGAGTGGCAGGTGCTTCTGTGTTTTATGGAGGTATAATGCCCCTGTGCAAGTGTTCAATAGAGATCCCAATAAGAAAGGCACCCAGACTCTGTAAAATTTTCACTACAACCTGGAACATTTTCCAGCCCTTTCTGGTATCCTAAAACAATGTTAGTAATTAAAGATGCTGACTTTACCCTCCCAGAGTCATGGCTTTCAACACAGCTGTGAGTTTTGATCTCTTTCACTCTATGGGTTAACCGATCTTTTTAAGTGAAGAATGCCTTTGGCAATTGTTTTATTTCCTATGTAACTATTTTTCCAGTTTCCAGGGAGCAGAGCATAGAGGGTTTGGCCTTGGCCTATTTTCTTGGGCCTTTGTCTGCTTTATGGTGAATACAGCTTGCTGGGGTATTTCTGAACATGTTCCCAAAGTGAGTTATACAGTTTGATCACCAATTGGAACATTTTGGCTGCAATCAAAACGATGAATCCCCCATCCCCTCTCATAAGGGTTCCCTTGCCCTGAGGATGGGGGAGCCACTGAGCAGTGAGGACTTCAGGACCCAGAGAATTGTTCCCTTCCCTCGCAGCCTGCTGCTGCCTTTTCATTCAAACACCTTGGTCAGGTTTAAGCCAGTTTAAAAGTGTTGAACACTGGCCATGGTGTGAGGTTTAAGTGTAACAACTCTTAGGTTTATGTGCATGCCCAATACCTGGTGAGGCCCTGCCAGCATGAAGGACCCCAGCCAGCCAACAAACCTGTGCACTTGTCACCCTGGAGCGTTGCAGCAGCACTGTGGAGCTGCACCAGCCTGGGTACCTGTGTGCTTGCTGCCTGAAGGTGTAAGGGTCACAGGTGCACAAGATATCCAGCCAGCCAGGTCACCCATGTGTCTGCTGCCCTGAAGCAAAACCATTATTAGCATTATAATGCAATATCCTGTGAGACTGTTCCCCAGGCCCCTGCATGGGACCAGACAGGCACCCATCCTTTTCCTCACTATCCTTCTTCCAGTAAGGTGTTCCTCACCAGGATCCTGCCAGCTACACCAAACATAACGCACTGGTGCAGGTGTTTGTTATGAATCTCAGTAAAAAAGACACTCGGAGCCCACGATGTAGTAATTAAAATATTATTTATTGGATATAACACAAGAAAGGGTGTAGCATTAGATAATCCTACACTCCTTCAGATGCTGCAAACACCAAGTTGCACAGCAGCGGGCAGCTATCTAGTCAGGCCATGGCATGCTGCACAGATCCCACTCATGTTGAGATCCACCAGCAACATGGTCTTCAGGGCTTTTATAGGATTTTCTTAGGAGTAAGCAACTTCATTCATAATTTTTCTGTCAAGCAAAAGGTTGTAGGTTGTGCATGTAAGAACATGCTGCTTCTAAGATAAAAAAACTGGTGGTGGCATCATCACTAGGTGCCCCATGGAAGCCACCACCTGTGGGGTCCCTCAGTCAGGATGCACCAGTTAAGTTTATCCTGCAGCCAAGTGACGCGCAGCACAGACTTGCCTGCTCAGATCAGCTCTTAGGTAAACAATGTTTCTGTGAGGACCTTTGAATTCATAATCGCTCCTGCTTTTTCTTCCCTATGATCTCAGAATAAAGAAGGTCATTACAGGTCAGCAGATAAAGCAATGGGGGCCTGGATTCTCCCCTTCCTCCCATTGCTCCCACATCTCTCCCAGTCGTGCTGTGACAGAGGGCACACACTTCAAACACAGCGCACGAGCCCGGCTCCAGCGAGAACGCTTTGCAGCTGTGTCAATATTTGAAAACTGCAAGAGTTAGGTCAGGCACCAAAGGGAAAGCAGTACAAAGCATGGTGGGTTCAACTACAAGCCCTCCTCATGCCTCTGCTCCCGCCAGTCTCTCTCCAAGCGTTCAGGGCAAAGATGGAGCTCAACTGCCCCCTGACTTCAAAGAAAATAGCTGAAAATAAAGATACCCAAAAGTTTATCAGCTGAATTCGCTTTCCATCCTCTCGTCACATCTGACTCTAGCACCTTCTTTGCAAAACAGTCATAAAAGCTTATAGAAAAAGTTTAATGTAGAAACCACAAATAATGGCCTTTCAGATTGTCATGATACTGCATTCGACGTACCCAAAAAAGGAACTGTGCTACTGATGACTCCCTGGTGACTCTATACCCTCCTCTTGTGCAGTGGGCATAAAAAGCCCAGAGAATTTAGGCCTCTAAAAAAACTTTTTTGGGGAAATGCAGAAGTTAGAGGGGCAAAATGGAGGGCAAGAATAGCTAAAACTGAGGATGCAGCAAATGGAAGTGGTGTTTGTATAACATATGAAAAGGGAGTGCAGAGCACGCAAGCCTGAAAGACATGTTAGGTCTGGTACTGTCTGTCTCTTCCTACGAGGTCAAGTTCATGTGGCATTGGGTACTGTACACTTCCTTCCTGCAACAGGACCAAGTTTGAGCAGCGTGCCTCGGTTGGCAAAGGAGCAGTGGGAATGCTAGAGTGTAGTTGTGGTGGTGCTGTCTTTTAGCTTTTTGATGCAAGAGCAGGAAAGAAGTGGAAGAGAGGAAGGAAGAACATGATAAAAAGGGAAACAGATTAATGAACCCAACTTGAATACAGAGGGGAGAGGAAAAATCTCCTGAGCATACTGAGATGTTGAATCCTTACTTGGACAGGTGAGGAGCCTCTCAGCTGGGGACGGCGAAAATTGTACTGTACTGTTTGTGTACTATACTGTGCACTATGTGTATTTGTGTACTACACTGTGCACTATTTGCACAGTGAGACACAAAACTGTCCCTTCATGTCCTCAGACAGACCATTCAGTCACCATAAGGCTGGGAAGCCCACAGCAAGCAAAACAGGTGACAGTGGAGAAAGAACACTCAGCCCTAGCTCAAAGGCAGGACGTTGCTTCTGCTAATTGTGGAAAATGCTCTTCAAAAAACCCACAGCAGAGTCTCCTTGTAAACACTTGGGAAGCTGCTTCTCAGTAATGTCTGGCATCAGCATCACCTTCAAATGATCAGAAGTGCTGCTGAGCTCCAAGAGTAAAAGCCCAGGAAAATGCTTGAATAATAACAATTAATTAGAGAAAGAAAAACTTGAAAGAAAGACATTGTTCAAAGCTGCTGCTTTTAGATTTTTCCTGCCTGCCCCACAGTGCACTGTCACCTGCTGACAGCATTAACAGAGGCAGAGGAGAAGCACTGCTCATTAACGCCCTCGGTATCTTCTCTAAGAAGTTATTCCTGACACCAGCCAATGCCTTCCCTGCACCAGGCTCCTAGCTCTGAGCAGCTACTGAAAAGACCCAGGTCCACAAGGCAGTTTCCTCCAAGACTGCTAATTCTGCACAGGGCCTTGTTGCCACACACAGACAAGAGAGCTAGGCTTTTTGTTGTTTTTTTACCCCATTTTAATAAGTACAGAAGAAGATCAGCCAGGGCAGGCTGGGATGGTCAGGTCCCAGTCTTGACCTCCACGATTTCTGCCACTGCTCCAAAGCCCACCCCCTCCTGGATGACCACCATGTCACTCGGTGAGCCCTCATCCTGCACTATAATGCATTTGTCCTCATGCTTGGAGATGGTGATTTCAACGATGTTCTCTGCTGACCGCAAATGCCCTGTGGGACTCCTGTGTGCCCCAGAATCTGGGGGGCTGCCTTGAGACTGGTAAGTAGCAATACAGTGACCACTGGCTGTGATCAACAGCTCAGTCTCATTTGCTGGCCCCGGCACCTCCACCATGAACAAAGTGGGCTCTGCTGCAACCTCCTCCTGGTGGTCCTTCCTCTGAGGCTTTTTCCTTGCTGACTGGGGTTGCTTAACAGCACGTGAGGCCACTGCAGTAGTGAGTTCCTCAGTGTTCTTTTCCACCTTGTGGGTGAGCACATGGCGCGCAAGGCTCTGGGGAAGGGTGTAGCCCATGCCACACAGCTCACACTTGTAGGGCTTGTCAGCCAGGTGGGATTTCTGGTGGCGCCGCAGCTTTGTGGCCAGGGTGTAGGACTTGCCGCACTGCTCGCAGCGGAAAGGGCGCTCACCTGTGTGCAAGCGCTCGTGGGCACGCAGCGTGTGGGGGTCCCGCAGCGCCTTGCCACACACAGTGCACAGGTGGGCTTCCCCTGTGTGGGAGATGAGGTGGCGCCGAAGCTCTGGCAGCTTGGGGAAAGTGTCGTCGCAGAAGTGGCACTTGTAGGGCTTCTCGCCTGTGTGCAGCCGGAGGTGCTCGCGCAGGTTGCTCTGCTGTCGGAAGTCCTTGCCGCAGTAGGGACAGGTGTAAGGGCGCTCCCCTGTGTGCAGGCGCATGTGATTGCGCAAGGAGCCGGGGTTGGCCAGGTGGCGCCCACACGTGGCACACTGGCATCCCTTGGGACCAGCCATGCCCATCCTGGTGGCCAGGTGGGTCTTCCTGTGAATGCGGAGAGAGGGACGGCGTGCAAAGGCCTTGCCACACTGCTCACAGGAGAAGGGGCGCTGGCCAGTGTGCAGGACCTGGTGCTCCTGCAAGTCTCGCTTGGTGCAGTAAGCCTTGTCGCATTGGGTGCACTGGAAAGGCCGCAGGCCTCGGTGGGCCAACATGTGGGCCTTGAAGCTCTCCTCGGAACTGTAGCTCTTGCCACACTCTGTGCACAGGAAGGGCTTGTGGCCAGCATGGACAAAGCGGTGCTTCTTGAGGTGGCAGAGCTGCAGGAAGGCTTTGCCACACTCACTGCAGCAGTACCTGCGCTTGACCATCTCCTTCTGGGAGAGAGCTTCTGGTGGTGGGCCTGGGCTGCCAGAATGACCCTCCACCAGCTCCATATACTCCTCCTGCCCCTCAGGCCCCTCCAATGGACCCCTTCCCCCATGTTCTGGGGATGCCGGTTTGGAGTCTTTGGAAGCTTTGCTCTCTTTTTCACAAGTCTCTACACTCTCTCTTTCTGAAGGACTGAGCTGCTGGGATTCTTGCCCAGTTGTCTTGCCACCACAGTCGTGCAGGTGCTTCTGGAGCTGGCTGGCCAGAGCACGCACCTTGCATGGCTTGCCAACCAAGCGAGCGCTGAGTCCAACCGTGCTTGAGGGCAACAACAGATCCAGGTCTCCTGGACATGCCTCTTTATGCCCCATCTCCACTTGTTCTGCTGCAGATCCAGGATCCACACTCTCATCCAATTCTTCCTTGCCGTTGGCCTTAATGGTTGAGATGGTCTTGAGGTGCTGATTCTCACTCCTCAGCACCTTAGCTTGCCATGGCTCACGTCTGACAGTTGTGCCTTCCTGTTCTTGCAGCTTGTGGAAGTGCTTTGTGGCCAGCCTGCTAACCTCAGCAGGGACATCAAGGACTGGGGTTTCATCAGTTACCACCCTGGAGACATTGGGATCCCCTGCACAAACACAAAAACATGGTGGGTGAATTAACACTGTCTGTTGTAATGTGACACAATGGCTGTTGGAGCAGAGGAACATGAACCTTGGAGACAG
This sequence comes from Streptopelia decaocto, assembly GCF_964273445.1. Taxonomy (NCBI): domain Eukaryota; kingdom Metazoa; phylum Chordata; class Aves; order Columbiformes; family Columbidae; genus Streptopelia; species Streptopelia decaocto. Next base: position 42,358,802 of record NC_138661.1, on the reverse strand, counting down.
ATACTCTGTCATCCAGTAATCCTGGGACTCTGGTATGAGAAGCATTAACTTGATGACTTCTTTTTCTGTTAATCTGCGGAAGATGGGGGGAATCTCAGTTCTTTCACCACAGACAGCACCCGTGCAGAATTTCTAGTATGTCACAGGCAGTATTTCTAGGAGGTAAGATCATGACTGGTATAAAAGAGGGTGGCATGCTCATTTCTCGCCTGGTAGCTCTTAAAAGTGACACCACTCAGGACACTCATCTCGGAGGGGCTGGGGGGCAAACGCCAGTGCACAGATGCCGGGACAGCTGAAGGCGCCGGCTACCAGCAACCCGGGACCCGGGGGGCCTGGCCGCTCACTCCGCCCAGGCTGGGACGCGCGTCCCCGGCGCAGCACCTACCTGCGAGGGGCCCCGCCGCCGTCCCGCCGGGAGCGGCCCCGGCCCCCTGCACCGCCACGGCCGCCGGCCGCCCCCTGGGCCCGGCCTCCCGCGGAGCCGCTATCCCCGGGCCTCCGTCCGGCCGCCGCTCCTCCGCCGCGGCCCCGCGGGGCTCCTCGGGCCAGTAGAGCAGCTCCGCGCCCGCCGCGATGTGCCGCCGCGCCCGCAGCTGCAGCCGGCCGCCCGCCCGGCCCAGCGCCACGTTGGCCTCCGCCTCCTTCGGGCTCCGCTGCACCAGGCTGCAAGGCACCGCCACAGCGTCGGCCGCGGGCTCGACCGCCTGCCCGCCCGCCCTGCAGCCCCCGGCACTCACCTCCTCCACGCCGGCCCCGCCGCGTCCTCCCGGGCCCCGCCGGGCGGCCCCAGGAGCGTCCCGGCCGGCAGGGCCCGGCCCACGCACCACACGCCCGTGCCCCGCGCCCGGGACAGCGACGGCCCCAGCGCCAGCCCGGGCGGGAGGCTCCGCAGCGCCGGGCAGGCGGCACCGAGCTGGTCCTCGGGACCCGGCCTGTCGCCGTCCGCGGCGCACATAGCGCCGCCGAGGCGCTCCGTCCCGGCGGAACGGTGCGAGGGAGCGGCGGGCGCGCCCGGACGGTGTCCGGCAGCGGGCGGGGCGGGGCAGCGTTCCCCGGGCGACGGGCCGCGCTTCCGGCGGGCGGCGGATGCCGGGGGGGTTGACAGGCGGGCGGGCCGGGCGGCAGCAGGAGCGGTCGCCGCAGGTACGGGTCGGCGGGCGGGCCTTCCGTGCAGCGGCGGCAGCGGGGCCCGGGTCGCGTCGCGGGGGCGCGGCGGGCTGTCCCGGCGCTGCCGGGGCGTGGCAGGGGCCCGGCGGCGGGGCTGAGGCCGAGCGGGCGGGCCAGCGCTGGGCCCGGAGCCGCGACCCTCCTGCCCGGGTGTTGCCGAGCCCGGGGGACGCTGCACCTGCTCCGTGCGAGGAGGCGGCTGTTTCTGTGGGAGGCGCCGAGCACGGTCCTCGCTGGCCGCCCCGCGGGAGGCTGCGGGCGCGGCGGGAAGAGCCCGTCTGGTAAAGCGCCGCGGGTGTTGCGGTTGCGGTCTCGGCACCCGGGCGGGGAGAGCGGGGACTGGGAGGCTGCGGAGTTTTAGTCGCTTTTCTGGTGTCGGGGCCGGGCCGGGCCTGAGCGGGCTCAGCTCTGTCTGCTGGCGGGTCCCGTCCCCAGCGGCGGGCGCTGGCCGGCGGCTGCAGAGGTGGTGCGGGGTGGGGGAACCTCCCTTGTGGTGCCTCACAGCGGACGCTGCTGAATATCCCCCCGTTATGCAGCTGGCATGTACTATGGGGACTTGGGGTTTTCTGGTAACAGTGCAAATAACAAATCTTTGAGCCTTTTGCTTGAAGCTGGCTCTGGGTGGTCACAGAAGCTCAGTCTAAAAGGAGGTGGAAATTATCAGACTTTTGGTGAAGAGGAGGAGAAGAAGAGGTGCAGCCCCAGTGGGGCTGCGTGTGCCCCGGTTTCCTCACGTGCTCCGCAGGTGCTGGGCGGATCCTGCCCCGCGTTGAGAGCAGCCTCCGAACTTTGTGCTGCAGCTCCTGCAGAGGTTGCTGAGCTCCGCACCTTTGTGCTCAGACCCTGCAGAGCACCACTACGAGGAGGTTAATTGCTATTTGGGATGGTTTTCCAGCAGGCATGGAGGTGGCCTTCAGCAAAGGGTTTGAGATGACTGAGGAAGGGAGGCTGCTGAATTAAAAAAACTGTTAAGATAATGAAGGGCCAAAGAGTTTCCGCAAGCAATAGTGTGTCTGTCCTGTGTTGGTTGGTCACAGTGCTCCAGACAAAGCTGATCTGGCACTTGACCCATCAGTTCTTTCAGGGTAGTACAAGGGTGGTGTTGCTCTCAGTGGCACCATCAGTCTTGATGTGAGGGAAGACTTGGCTTGGACTCTCTCAGTGAGTCTCAGTCCTGGAGCTCATTCATGCAAGTGAGAACTTTGAAGGTCCGCTGCTGAGTAACTTGTTTTTTGACAATGAGTTTGATATTAAGACTGTAGGAAAGTGTAGGGACATGACTGATGTTTACAGAAAAGCAGACACTTGTGCAAACAAACAACACTGGGAGGAGATGGCAGCAGTCAGAAGAATATTATAGTCACCCCAGAACTAGGATTCCTTTGGGTCTGAGCGTTGCTTGTTAATTGGACAGGGAAGAAGAGACCACTTAGCTTTTGTAATTCTTTATTGTGTGTAAGTGCAGGTCCAGGGTGTGGTAGTACATCATGGACATATTTTGATGTTTAAATTTACTTCTGAATTAATAGTACATCTGGAAGAAAAACAGGAAAAAGAAACTGGAGTAGGTGCAGCTTAGAAATAAATGATGAAAAAGTAGTGAAACTGGAAATGCAGAAAAAAGTAGTCTGAGTGAACAGCAGCTACCAAGACTTCATAGATACAAGTGAACTATCTTCCCTGGCTAAATTCTGGTGGGATCTTGTATAAAGAGACTCCAGCTCAGAATTTGTGTGAAAATTATATTTTAAAGGGCTGAGGTTTCTCTCCTTCAGCAGAACATGCTGTTCTACAGCACATATATCTATTATTAAGGAAGTAAATTTTATTAGACAGTAAGTGTTCAGGTCAGTCAGCGTAAGTGCAGAAAACATATTTGAATGCTTAGAAAAATGGAAGCAGTTGGCTCTTCAGAGCCTGGTAGTGAGTAGGTGCTTCTGATGTCAATTGTGATTCTTTAGTTTTTAAATGTTTGACTAGGCTTTTTACTTTTTAAATCTAGATATGTCATTTTTCTAACCTTATGGTTGTCTATGCAGAGTGTATCACTTTGGTTTTGTCATGACATTTGTTTAAAACAAGTGGGGTTCTTAAACTGTGTTGTTTCTGGTGCAATGCTGGTTTTTGACAACCATTTCACCCTTATACTGGTACAGGATGGACTTTCTGTTCAGTGACAGGTCCTGCTTATGTGTCATTTTTGAGTACATAGGGAAAGATCTCACACAGCTGCCCTGTCAGGAAGTAAAATGTATATACCCGTACACTAAGATCCCCAAGTAGTATCTTATACCCTCATTCCAGGTCTCTCCTTCTCATTGCCTGCTAGTTCCTAGGCATTTAGAGGATTATGTTTGTTTAAACTGTTGTAGGGCTACCTGATGTGAGACCTCATGCTTTTGTCTTCTGCACTATTGGGAAAGGGTTGGGGAAAATTCTGCAAAAGTCTTCTAGAGCTCTATGGGAGCTACAGTCTGACGCACAAGAAGGACCTGAAATCTAAGGTCTTCTGCTCTAGATCTTCTGTCCATTAACATTTCTAACCTGGAGCCAAGGAATGGAGCTTCCTGCCTGGCTCTGAAAAGCATGTGGAGGTAACTGAGGAGTCTGGTCTGCCTTTCCAAGGGGTTAGGAAAGTTCTGGCAGGAGCACTATCCACCAGGTGCTTTTTCCAGCCTGGAACTGTAAGGATCCTACTAATGACCTCCTTCTTCCACATGGTGCCAGCATAGGATTAATTTTATGCCCAAAGGGAAACCCCCCCAGTGCTCCCTAATAACCAGCTCTTCTGCCCCTCATCAAGCACTGCAGGTTGACTGTGGAGCCAAGTCGTGATCTGTGTAGGGACAAGTGAGGACACTTGGTGTCTTGCTGGCCCTGTGGCAGTACTGTCACTGCTCTGTGGGAAGATCTGGTCCCTAGGTGCTTCAGAACCTTGCTTTGGGGGCACTGTTGCTACAGGGCAGCCGCAAGAAACTCACATGAAAGGCATCTTGGTGGCTGGCAGCAGTTGAACATAGGTCCTCTGTCCCCACTGGGGTGGGAGAGTCCCTGGGCAAGCTGAGGGGCTGTGCTGGGGGGCTGTGGGTGCTTCCTCAGCACAGAGGGCTGGGTAGTGGGGCTGTGGAGCTGCAGCAGGGAAGCCTTTAAGCAAGCTGACTCGGTGCCTGGCGTTGCCATAGAAATTGGATCAGCCGCCAGGGGTGGGGAGCCCTTGTGCCTTGGCTCCGCTACTGCCTGGTTCCAGTGTGAGCTCGCGGTGCAAGGGAACCTGATTTGTCACTTCTTGTCCCTTGGAGGACAGAGGAGGTCAGACAGCTCTTGTGGCCATCACCAGAGGCCAGGGAGTAATTTCAGTTGGGTCTCTGCATGGCTGCAGCGGTCAGACCCTGTGTGTTTGCTGTGCTGTCTGGGTGATCCGCTGCCCACATCTGTCTTGCTCTTTCGTATTTGGAAAACTTATTTGTTTAGCAATAGCTCCTAGCCCTTTGGGAGCCCCAGAGAGGTGAAAACTGGTTGTAAACTGGTGAGTAGCAGATAAGGGAGGTCAGGAAGTTAAAAAGCAAGGAATGATCCAGAGGGAGGGGACAAACACTGAATATCCAGTTTCCTGTACTCTCAAAATCCGTCCCTGAGCTTGGTCACGAGTGTTGCCTTGAGCATGGATGTGATGACTTTCAGTGCTCAGTCTCTCACAGTTTTTGTCCTTTGTGCTCACTTCCAAGTAACTGTTTCATCATCTTTGGATAAATACATGTATTCATGTTCTTGGAATGGAAGATGCAAAACATCGTTGCCCTCCTCCATTCTGCTAAAGGAAGTAACTTTACTGTGAATGTAATCTTTCTACTCAAAGGCTTTGTGCCTCCTCAGATCATCTTTGAACTCTTTGCTCTCCTTGTAGTGCAAAATAAGCACAAGCCTGTCTGAGAAACAGCCTTACAGAGAGTCTTGCTGATGCAAAGTGTCATTTTGCTTTGCTGCTGTTCCTCTTGGCTTGCTGCCTGTCATCCGTGTGGTCGGTGTGAGCAATCTAGATCTCGGTGCTTGTCCTTTCCAGTGTTTCCTTGCTTATTTCCAGGACACTGGCATTAGAGGATACAGCTGTTTCCTAGGGGTTATGCCTAAGAACTGGTACCCTTAGGAGGTGCTGGATGCTGTGCTAGATCAGCCCTGGGTTTGACATATTTCTTTCAGCTGGAGTAGAAGATATTTGCAAGCAATGGCAAACACACTGAGCAGGCTGTTTCTTGGACCCTCTTAGTTCCTTGATCTCCTGAGTGTCATTGCATGCTTGGTGAAAAATACTCATTCTAACAATGTGGCTTTAAGTTAAAGAGATGATTCCTTGCTGCTTGCTGTCATGTAGGAGAAAGCGTTTGTTGGGTGATGCTGAAAGATGAGGGTTGTGTGTGTGTTGTTCTCCCTGTCTTACTAGCTCAGCCTACAGAATCCTGTTTATGAAGCTGTTCATTTCTGTGTTCAGATCCCAGCACACTGAAGCACCCACTTCAGTGTTGCTGAGCGCTCTAGCCTTCCCTTATGGGGAGAAGGGGGGGTGATTCCTGGGAAAGCTTCCAGCACTGGGCCAACTGTGGAAACAGCTGGGCTTTGTGCCAGTCCTTTGGAGGGAGGGGAAGCTCAGAGTTGGTACTGTGAGTGCATCAGGCAGGGGCTGGTGTAGCCTGTCGCCTTCCTCAACGTCTTGCGGCTGCCCCTGTTTCAGGAGAAAAGCTGCTCTGAACAGAGCAGTGGTCAAGCAAGAGACTTGCTCAGAGGGTTGGTACAGGCTCCTGATGGCCTTTTGATAGCCGTTGGCACGAAAGAATATGACATATGCCTGACATATGTTGGTGCTGCTGGCTTGGAGGAGGAGGAGGAGTTCCTGCCTATATTAAGGGGGAGGGGAAGTCAGATCTCTGGATAAGTAAAGATAAGGGAGGATTGGGATAAAATTGGTGAGAAGAGGAAGAGCCTCTATGGGAAGGTAAACTTGCGATCTCTGTGTCTCATGTAGCGATCTCTGCAGTCCTCATTCTAGACGCTGCAAAATACACTGCGATATTTGGGGACCATGGCTACAGACCCACTCTCGGAGCTTCAGGATGACCTGAACTTGGATGATACCAACCAGTCCCTCAGCCAGCTCAAACTGGCCTCCATAGATGATAAGAACTGGCCGGCAGATGAAGCCCCAGCTTTTCCCAGACCAGGTAAGTATCCTACTTGTTTGGGGTCTGGGTTTTGGCCAAAAAGGAAGTGTTTGTCCTGCAGCGTTGTGGTCATATCTGCTTATACAGAGAGCCCCAGCTCCATTTGAAAGCTTTACAGACACATTAATCTTGCACCACACCCAAGAGAATTAACCCTGCCATTGAACAGCACTAAAAAGCTCAGAGGCAGCTGATGTAAATATACTCTTCTCAGTCCTGTGGCTGGCTGCACTTTGGTGCTGACACTACAGACATGCTGTAAGTCCTTGAGTGTCTTCTGTTACGGTCTCTAGCAGGATAGTTTGGCCTTCCTGAGTGGAAGGGTCTTGAACTCCCATGTGGGAAGTGGGGCTGGAGATCTGAGTTGTTATGCTGAAATCCTGTGCTGGGGCCTGCTGCCTGAAGATATCAGGGAAATTAGCTCAAGGGCATGTAGGATGGCTGTCCATCAGGGGACAATGTTAAGATCCTCCTGCTCTAAAAAGCCATGATGGTGCCCTCGGCACTTGGGGTTTGGTCCTTGTGAATGTTTGTGACACATTTGAACAGTCGTTTTTGAGACTGCATACAGTCTGAGGGACTGAGGGACACATATGGGCCTCATAGGATTGACTGGTCTCTTCTGAAGCCATTGCTGCTCTTGCCCACTCAGAATTTCAAAGGTGGGTTTCTGAGGTGGACAGGTGCATACATTAGTCCCTCCTACGTTCAAAAGCCATTCTTTTTCTCATCCTCTCTTGCTATTGTACCCCTCACCAAGGTGTTGCAGATCCCTTCTTCTAATTGCTTGTTCCTTGTGTTTTGTGCAGAGGACTCCAAAGGCTCCCCTGAGCCCGTCACTCACCTGCAGTGGGATGATCCCTACTATGATATTGCCAGGCACCACATCGTGGAAGTAGCAGGTAGTGGACTTTCTGTTTTCTCTTCTGATGTCTTTGCAGCTGGACTGCGGAAGCGTCTAATGGGGCTGTAGGGGCATCTGCTTTATGCCAGTCCCAAGTGACAATGACAGCTGGCATCATAAAGGAGTACCAAACGTCCTGAATGTTTGCAATATTTTCTGTTGAACTCTGTTAAACTTGCGTTTCTTCTTGGCTCTTACTGTCTTGATTATATTATTAACAGCACTTGGTTGCTTTTGCTGAATTGTTTTAGATATAGCCCTTGACTATATCCTGAGCACAAGATGTGTTTTTTGCATGATAATGCCACAGAAATTACCTAGTTATGCAGTACAGCCACAAAGTCCTGGGCTGACGGAGCAATCCACAGTAGGTCTGGCAGCTCTCTTATGTCTGAATGGCCAGAGCTTGCCATCCTGCCCAGAAAGAGCATTTACAGAAATCTGAAACGGGGAATAGACCCATTGCCCACTGCAGGGAAAGACCTGATCATTCAGGATGACAAGCATTTGGATTTTTTCTGTGTAGTTGTTTTATTCAGATTGCTTTAATTACACTAACTCTTGGTGATTTGCTTGTGGGACCTCCAACAGAACGAGTTTTAGGGGCCGTTTTTAGGTTGCTGTGGTAAGTCTGAGGGAAGGGTAATCCCAGTTTGTCTTGTGTTCCTTGTTTAAAAAAAAAGGCACGTCTTCAACCTGTTGTGACTTGATTCACACTTCCTCCTTGATTACCTGTAGCCACCTCCTACCCCTCCTATTGTCATTTCTCTGTGCCTTGGTCCCTGCCCAACATGTGAATTTGCAGTGAAGCAGAGGCACAAGCTGGAGTCCTCCTTGTTCAGGCTTGTTCTTGCAGCAGGGTTTGACCACAGAGGGAAGATTCTCAGGCACTTACCTTGGTAAGAGTTGTCCTGACATCATTATTTTCTGGGTTGTCTTCTAGAATGAGCTTTCTTTCTCCTAACCTCTCATGTTACATCTTCTGAGGAACAAAATTATAATGGCCAACTCAAAACGTTGCCCTTTGTCTCCTGTGTGCCTCTGGTTGCTCAGGTTGACAGGCCAGGTGTTTAGCATTTGGGCCATTATGTCTTGTAGATTTGCCACAAGCGCTTTCATTTACAAATGTGTTATTAACCTTCTTTCCCATGGGGCTGAAGTTTCAGGACTGGGATTTGTAGATGTCTGCACCCTGTGTCCCTACTGCTGGAGCTGGGAAGGGACAGATGTGTGTACTCTACCATTTCAGTGATAATAGCTAGAATTTTTGGAATGCAAATCATAGAGGTAACTGGTGTTTCTGGGCTCTGAGAGCTGGTGAGTTAAATGCTACTGTTATTCACTTCAGACAAAGTGCTTAGCAGAGAGATTAGATCAGAGACATTGATAAGACTGGAATGTCAGCCCAAACCAAGGATATATTGGTGTGCTGCTTCTGACGTAAGCACCAGTCTGTCTGCGGGATTTCTTTTCCGAAGTAACATGATATTATTTTTTCCCAGGCTCTCTGAATGCAGTATCACTCCAGTGGAGGTGTGTCTCAGTGGCTGTTGGAATGCAGGCATTTGACACGTTGTCTAGGATAGCAAATGAAGAATTATCTAACTTCCTGAGAGGATTTTGGGATGGTAATGGCTGACTGGGAGTTGTGCCTGCATTCTTCCCTGTCGTGGTTTAAATCTGTGTTTCCAGTGAGCCCTCTGTCCCTGTCGTGTCTCCGTATAGTGCTGAAGCAGCTCAGAGAAGCTTTTGTTGGCTGCTCCTGGCCAGTTTTCACTAGTAGCTGGTTTATCTGAAAGCCCGTGGTGATCGCACACATGGAACATGGTGCAATGCTCTTCTTGGCATTAGAAGAGCAAGTAGCACAGCTCCAGAGTGTATTTGCTGCCCCATAGTTTTGAGGCTCGCTGGTGTTTCATATCCTGGAAGCAGGATTTATGAAGTTGATGAAAAGGGCCTGAGTTGTAATCTGGGCTCTGGGGTGAAACTGTTTGTTCTGTTTTCTTGGTCAATAATTAATAACGTTAACTGTTTGGTGAATCAGACAGAGTAATGTTCTCTGGGCTGTTGTTGGAGGCAAACAATCTGGGAAAATCTGGAAAAATCCTGTTAGAAGTAGTCTGGAGAAACAAAATCTCATGGGAGGTTTAGTATGAAACTGTTCAGATCTGGCTGTACTGAGAAGTTGTGCTTGTCAGCACCTCCAGGTGCAATGAAGTGGCCATGCTGAGCCTGAAACGATGTAGCTCCACCCTAGTTCTGTGCAAATATTAGCAAATGGCAGCAGATCAAGGGTAGTTTTACCCATTCTGCTGATATATGAGCTTTCGCTTCTATGTCCTTCCCTGTTCTGCACTTCAGAGCAGAAAGCAGATGGGTAACTGTTCCTGCCTTCCCTGAAGTATATTCTGGGATGATGATGCTATTTTGAGACAAAAGCAGAATGCTGGTTCCCATCGGTGGGCTGAACTCCATGATCCCAGGGTTATTCTGTGTGGTCAGAAAAGTAATTGCTTCTTTGGGGATGGATGCATTATTACAAGCCTGGTTTTGATGACAAAAAGTGCACTCATTTTCTAGCTGGCATTTACTTCTGATTCAGTTCAAGGCTGAATTTGAATATCCTGGCTATCTGGCCTGAAGAGGGAAAATAATATTGGAAACCATTTTGCAGAATTTTCTAGAACAGTAAGAATTTTGGGTTTGTTTTTCACCCTAAAACAGTGCAGCAGTTTCCTGGAGACTCTCCTTTGTGCCCTGTGCTCCTGTCTCTTCTGGGGACTGGGACCTTCCTGGCAGAGGCCGTCTATGGGGACGGAGCAGACATGTCACTGCTGTCCCAAGCAGTGGTATGCCGCAGAAAGACGGCAGCAAAAGTCGTCCAGGCCACCTGGATGAGGGAGTACTGTGGCATTGTTACGAATCAAAATATTTTAGTTTGGGGAAACTCATTGCTTTTCTGAAGAGATGATACTCTTACTGTTCTTTCAGACCTGCCTTAAGGCGTGTGTTTCTGGAGTGTTTTATGCAGGTTCTGGAGAGGTCTCTATGCAGTTGTGCTCTTCTTGACTCTGAGTTCCTCTTTTTTCTGAGTATTATAGCGGAGAAATTTGTCTTTACATGTGGCTAGAAGCTGGAGCAGAGGTGGCTTGATTTCACTGCACAAACCACTTCTGCAAAATGTGTGTTTTTTCCTTGATCGCATCACATAGTGTTCAGAGGAAATGCCGGCTTCTGGTTGAAGGCTGCTGAGGAACTATCCCAAATGTCTGCTATGTTTAAGAGTTTCTATATTGTTCTGCTAATTCTTATTGGTGAAGGTGCTGCTTCCATCTCCTTTGGGGTTGAGGCAGACTAGGGTGATATAATCTTAGCCTTGAATTTCAGCAGGGGCTGTACTGCAGGAATATGGCAGATAGTTGCCAAGAGCCTGAAGGAAGTGTCTGGAGGTGGCAGTGCCTGCTGGAAACCTGGGGCTGTGTGGGAAGAGTGGGGCTTTTGGCAGCTTTCTGGCAATGTGCTCTTTCCTTGTTCTTCTGCCCAGTCTGAAATATTGGTCTTGCCTTTGTGGTCATAGCAAACCTATAGCTATGAGGTGCATCAGCATTCCCATTTTACACAATAACCAGCTTTCTTCCTTTTGGGATAAGAAAACTGGGGCTTGGCATATGATTGGCGTATGAATTATCTGCTGCTGTGTAGGCTGGAGGGTGGTGTAGCAGTTATCAGGAGAGTGGCCATCGCTATTTACTTCAGCTATGTAGTCCCTGCCCAGTGACGCCAAAGCTTTGCTGAAGCTCAGAGTATGTTTCTGCGAGTTTTTTGTGGGAAATCTGCTGCCTCACACTGTTAGTTGCTGGCCTGCAGGGCTGCCCATCCCAGAGATGGCGGGTGCTGGTGTGCCCAGCACCTGTGACTGAAGTGGGAAAGTGAGGTGGAGAGATGGGGTCGCACCTTCTTGCGTGTTACGAGGCTGAAATTGCAGTTCCAACAGTGGATCTTTTTTTAATTGTGAACCTGGTACCAAACCTACCCAAAAAGCTTTGTGGATGGCTGTTGGCTGCAGGTGCCAAAGTTGTAGTTAGTGCTGATGATTTCCTGCTGCTGTCAGTGATTGACATGGGGGAGGTAAATCAGTCTTGGAGCACCTGTAGCTGCAGGCAAATGTAGAAGGTGCAGACCAAACTTGTGTTGAAAGTATGTCACAGTGTGTCTTCGGTGGCCAATGGGCTCAGCAAAGGCCTTTAATAACAAGGGTCCTTTTCCCTTCCAGTATGGCACATTATTATTGGCTCCATTAATACAGGGTGCCTGCATTTCTGCTGCTTTTGGATTTAACTTCTGGCTTTGACTTAAAAAAAAAAATTAATAAAAGTATTTGTATCATATGGAATAATGAGTTGCTTCTGTAGGATTGGGTCCATCCGAAGCCAGCCCAGCTTGTGCACCATATTTTGACATGCAAGACCAAGGGAATGGAGAGTTTGTAAGGGATTCTAAGTTTCTAAGGGAAACCAAGGGAAGCGAGAGTTTCTTCCTAAAGCCCTGTTCTGCTTGGGCTCCTGTTGCGATAGGCCCATGTGTGTCTGTTGAATATATAGCTGTGGGAGTGATGGAAAGGGGCTGGGTGTGGCAATAAATGCCTTCATAGACCCCTCCCTGCCCAGAGAAACCTTTTTTCATTTTTTCTAACTGGAAGTGTCTTTTTTTTCATTCAGAGCCTAGTATTTTTTTTTTAAGCTGTGGGTGTGTTGGGGATATAAATTGACCTAATCTTCAGCTTATTAGTGAAATTTAGCTTCTTGCAAAACAGTCTGTCAGGTGTGTTGTTCTAACAGTGTGATGCCATTCTCTATGTGCTTCTGAGGTTGTTCAAAGGATCTTGACATTCAGAATTAGTTGTGTTTAACCCTTTTAAAAGTGGCAGTATGGCAGTTGCCATTTTGGTGGTAGGGGGAAGTGTAACAGTAAGGGCCAGAAATTTGGCTCTGATTGTTCAGAATTAGTTGTAAATTCAAGAAAGAGATTTGGGAATCATGGGTTGCTGTTACTGCCTCTAATTGTTGGGTCAGGTTGCTTTGGAGAGGAGTGTGGGGGAAAGGTGAAGTAGAAGGAGCTTGACTGCTGCAAGATAGCAACTGAATGCATCCCAGCAGCAACCTAGCTAGGCTCTGAGACTTTATACTCAAGATCATTTTCTGGGAAGGGTGTGAAGCTTGGCTTGCTATAACTTTGTTTCTGTTCCTCCAGATCAGGGTGCACTTGATGGGTCCCATCCAGGTAGGTAGATTTTTTTGTGGCACTACCATTTGGTACTGTAGATCGTGGTATTCCTTTAGCATGTCTGTGGCCTGTAGCTGGACTGTCTCAGGGGAGCCCAAACTTTGCTCAGCCTTAGGCTGCACTGGCAACTTTTCGGGAGTCCAAAGGCTGCACAAAATTGTTGTCAGAGGGCTGCACCTCTGCCTCAGGCACAGCAGAATCATCTGAGCCAACTTTGGCGTGTGGGCTTTACTTTGGGGCTCTTGGGTGTCAGTGTAAATCCTGTTCCTCCTCTGTGATGGTGGTGGTCTGCTTGGACCATTTCAGTTTAAACTCATATTTACCTCGTTGTCATGTGTGCTTTGGAAGTTCATCCTAGGGTTGCTTCCTATTCCTCCATATGATCTGCTGCTGGGCTCACGTGCTAAGCAGCTGGCGCTTAAGCTGTATTCTCCAGCTGAAGGCAGCAGTTATCTATTTCTTCTCCCTTTGGCTGCAGAGATGACGCGTATTGGTAACTTGTTCCTCATTCTAGCCCAAAGCTGTGCTAGACCGCTCTGTGCTTGCTGAGCATTTGTTAATGCTCTCTGGACTTCAGTCCTAAGCCTTAAGAATTTGGCTGCAAGTGCTTTCATACTTCTCAATGTAGTTGAAAACTTGTTTTGGTGTGAAATTCTTTCTGCTGTTTCTGAACAGCAGGCCGAGACCTCCTCACAGTCCATGGAAATGCTGATCCTCACTGCTTCATTACATGGGCTCTTCTTCCCCCATTTGCCAGGTTTTCAGGCATCCTCCCATTTTGAATTCTTTAATCTGACCCTCTGGTATATTTTATATCAGTTAGAGCTGTACTCACTTGGTAAGCCTTTATGATTCTGGCAGTGTTTGGATATTGGGAATGTCTAGGTGGAAAATATACTAAAATACTTTGAGCTCCTTACCTTCTTTTCCTGAGAGGCTAAATCCACTTTGGAATTCAACAGGCAACTAAAATCTAACTATACTTAAACACTGCCCGGCTGTGTCATAAGCTTGGCAGGAACCTGAAATTCCATTAGAGGAGGTTTTACTAACACTGGCTCTGATAAACATCCTAAGTTTTGTGAAACTTGTGTATTAATGTTTCAGAATTATGTAGTGGTGTTCTCTCCTTGACCCTGAACTCTGTTAACTTTGCTGGTTTTATCCATCTGCATTTTCTCAGGATCAAAGTACCAGGATATTCCCATTTGAATTTTTCATTGAGGTGGGCCCTCAGCCAAGGGTACCCAATGAAGGCAGGAATGACCAGGGTCCCTGAACTGTAGTTATGCTGCCAGTAGTAGTGTGTCAGCCTCCAGTCATGGCATCAAGGGTAACAGATACATTCTTGACCTAGGTGTTTGTCCTGAAATGTATCTTCCATGTTGGCTGTACAAATTTGTTTAATAGAGAGTCCTGTCTCAGGACAGTGCTGCTACCTTGGTATGAATTTATGTTCTGATAGGTTTGTATTGCTATAGGTTTCAGTCTGAAACATTAGTGTCAGTATTTAAACTTCAGCCCTTTTAGAAGTATGGTCCTGCACTGATTGGCTTGGAGCCACAGCAGTGATGTTCATTGCGTCTTGTCTTGGAAGTGCACAGGAAATTCTGCTCTTTGGTGAGGGGAAAAACCAAGCTTGGGCCTTAAAAGCACCATAACAATGTTCAGGAGAATTAGCATGTCCATCAGTGATACAAGTTAAAATCTCTTTAGATGTCTTGACTGGAGCAGCTTTGCATATTGGCTACTGTCTTGCTCTTTGTTAAGAACAACTATATCTGAATTGCATCCCATAGGGAGGTAGTTTAATTCCAGTGTAGATTGAAAATATTTTTTAATGTATGAACTTACAAAGTTATGCACATCTTTGGGATGCTCTGTGACTACTGATGGTACATAATTGCTGCTTTGTTGGTTTGTTAACTCTTGAGCATTCCTCATCTGGGAGAGGTAGCAGACAGCCTGAGAAGCTGATTGCTTCATGGTCTATAGTTGTGTCCAATGGAAACTTTATCTATTTGCAATTGCAAACAAGGGGTGAAAACCTAGATGCATAAGATTAATATTGCAAGCAGTACAAGGGATGGAGCATCTGGAAAAGATCAAACGTGATAAGAATCTGTTTGGCTGGAGGCAGAGAGGCCACCTGCAGGCAGTTTCCTCCGACAGCCAGGAATGCATGAAATGGGCTTTAGGTTCTTGTTTATGAATTGAAACAACTGGTTGTTCAGATTTGATGCTGAATTTTGAATTTTGCCATATTGGAGGAACCAGACTGATCTGATGTATGTCAGATGGAAACAAGATTGGCAGTTGGTTGTTTTGAAAGTGTCTGTGTTGACAGGCTGAACTCAGCGTGATGAAACCAGAGTGCAACCCAGAACTCAGTAATGGGCATGCTGGTTCCTGTGTAGGTCTCCTGCATACATTTGTTCTGATTTGGAAGGCAAAATGGGCCACTCTTTTTTCAGTCATCCAGGGTCTATAGATTATCCTTTGGTGTACTTGGCCCTGGTAATTATCCAGGGGAAACATGCCATCTCCCCTTTGGCAGTGTCATGGATTGTCTGGTTTTTCTCAGACCTTTTCACCAAGGCTATGTAAGAAACGAGATTTTGGACTTTGCATAGGCCCTGCCGTGGGCTTTCATGTCATTCCAGAGGAAGGTGTTTTCAGCTATGTGGTTTGTGACTTGTCAGGTCTGGAAATCAACATCCAGGAGTCTGAGCTGAGTGTGACCACCCACAACATCTCATGAACATGGTGTTGTGCTGCAGTTCTTCACAGCCAAGGCCTGCCTTGAATCAAGCTTGCAGTCTGCTTCTGGCCCTCAGACCATCCACTCTGGTGTGAAATGCAGCCTCTCAGTTAACTGAAGATAGCACCTATTCTGACTTTAGCACAGAGCTACGATCTGCAAAGATCTGTAATCTTTCTGACCATTCTCTTTCATCACTACAAAACTCAGCAGATTCTCAGATACTATTGTCTTCTTGCTGCTCTGTGCAGGCAGGACCCTTTGTCTTCCAGGTGGAGACATACGAGTGGCTCAAGACCACTGGAAAGAATCGCTGTATGCCATGTTCCCTGCCCAGCACTTTGTAGCCTGCACCTTTGTTTTATAGACATATTATGTGCATTAGGCTCAGCCCTAAAGCTCATAGCAAGCTACCGAAAAACTCTGGGCTAGGCAGAGAGTGGGCTACCGTGGGATATGCAATGTGATGTTGGTCTTGTGGCCTGGCTGTGACTGTATCTGGTTGGTCCAGATGAGCCTTGCATCAGTTACTCCTAGTCCTGCATTCCGGGTCATGCGTCCTCCCTACTTGCCCCTTACCTCTGCATGTGTATGTCGATGTGATGGCCTCTGCCACCCTTTCCTGGTCTGTACCTAGTGCTGCCTCAGTGTCCCTAGCTTTTGGAGAGGTTCTGGCTTGTGTGCATCAGTAAATTCTGTCTCTCATGTTGTCTGGTGAGTGACTTGAAAATGGGATTTGTAAGGGAAAAGTGTAAATGAAAAAGTAGCAAGAGTCTGTTCTTCTGGCCAGGATGGGGGCAAAAGAGGGTTGATGGCTGGTGTATGTGAGTTCTCTGGCTGCCATTTGCAGTACCAAGTGGTCATCTGTTACTAACAGGAAAACCTTGGGTTTGCTGTTCCAGGGTTCAGTTTGAGATTTCAGTTGCTGCTTTGCAAGTGTAACTAAGCAGTGGTTAAGGGCCAGAGCCCACGCAAAGGTGAGAAAATGGCTGCATGCTCAGAGTATTGTGAATCAGTATGGGGAAAAGGATATATTTCAAGAGAAATGATGTATTGCAAGTCTCTCCTACGTAACTGGCAATCCTTGCTGCTTTTCTGTGCTGTGGTCTGTGTGAGATGGTTGTGCCATAAAGGAGGAAGGAGGGTGTTGCTGAGTATAACCTCAGAAGCCCCTTCCACTGCTCCATGCTCATTCTGTTTGACAAGAAAACATAGCTCTTGGAGCAACGTGAGTAGCAAGAAAGATACGAAGACTTTAACCCTCCACACTAAAGGAACCATTTCATCTCCACTCATGCTAAAAAGCAAGTTGTCCTTATGGAAATGGAACGGGTGTTGTGTCTGGGAGAGAGCCAGAGTTTACCTCAAACTCTATATGTTCAAAACATTTGTGACCTGGTTATTACCTAAATCTCTCAGTTCCCCTAGCATGTCTGCTAAGCTTGTCCATGCCCATCTGCTTGGGCTTTTTGATGGGGCTGAGATCTCTGCTGGCAGAAGTCCACTGATGAATGAAGACTTGCTTTTGGGAAAACTTGGCTTGTTGTCGCTGAAGCCTCAAGTGGTAGCTGGGATTGTCCTCCCCAAGATGAGGGTGCTTTATGGGTTATTTGGCTCCAATGTGATGGGGACTGTTTTCTGCTGTTTTTTTACACAGAATGCTTTGTTGTGCCACACTTCGCAGCTCCTTCCAGTTCAGGTTGGAAAAATATCTCTGTGGATGGAAAATCTAGGAAGCAGCGAACACCTTGTCTTGCAGTTCCCCTGGAGAATTCAGCAGCCCTACTTGGTCCATCTGTAGAAGAGGCTTATGATGATGCTTGCTTCTCATCTCTGGGGTGCAGCTGGGACTGCCCTGTTTCTAGGAATTTCTTGGTTTCCAGGGTATGAAATGGCTTTGTTCTGTGTGCAGGACTAAGCTTCAGGTGAAGCAAGAAATAAATGCACCAGACCATGAGCAGTTAGTCTGGGACAGTGTGCAGGATGTGGTTGTTGTGCCTGTGAGGGGCAGTTTTCCCTGTGCCTCCCTGGCCACACGTGCAGCAGGAGCAGTGCCCAAGGCAGCGTTGCAGGATTAATGCTCTGAGCCCTCTGCTCGGTACCTGAGGCCTCCATCCCTGTGTGTCCCAAGGCATCCTGGCTTCCAACCCTTCCTCTTCTTTCAAGGCTGGAGCATGGACTTTGTTCTCCACTTGCATTGTGGGCTTGCCAGGCCCTTGGTGTTCAGGTTTCTGCTTCCATACTAGGCCTGTGGTAACTCACCTGAAAATCAGGTTAAGCTTTGCTGGCAGCTGTGGCAATCCAGACTTCTGCCTTGTTATGGTGGTTTCCCATTCTCTGTTTACCCCTTGCTGTCAAGACCACAGTGTTGTCTTTAAACTCCCTGTAATCTCTGGCATTTCATCTGCAGGTGATGACAAATATGGAAGGAAAGTAATTTTGTTCAGTGCCTGCCGGATGCCCCCAAGTCATCAGCTGGATCATGTGAAACTGCTGGGGTGAGTAGTGTCTTAAGAGGCTGCTGTTAACTTCTTAAGCTTGACATAATTCCCAGGTGCTGAATTCCTGGGGTCAGATCTATCTGCAGTAGTTTCTTTAGCTGGACATGTCTTCCCAAAGTGCTTACCTCCATTGCTGGCACTGCAAATCCTCTTTTACGGCACACAAAAATGAGTCCCAAAGGGAGGAAGAGTCTCCCTGTGGCAGAGAATGTAGTGAGTTCAGCAGTTGTCTCTTCTCAGGTACCTGAAATTCACACTGGACCAGTACGTGGAGAGTGATTACACACTGGTGTACCTGCACCACGGCCTGACCAGCGAGAACAAGCCATCACTGAGCTGGCTTCGGGATGCATACAGGGAGTTTGATCGCAAGTGAGTAAGGCTAGAGTAAGCAGGGATATAACATACTGTTCTGTAGCCTAACATAGAAGATCTTCCTAAGGCCCCTATGTAGTTTGGTGATCATAATTTATTATCATTTATTTCTGCTGCTTATGGAGGTGAGTTGTTGTTTGTTTAATGCAGGCTGAATCATGGGATAAACAGCTTCTTCTGTAGTTACATCCTTTAGGCCACCAGGCAAGCAGCAAAACCAGGACCCAGTGTAAGTGTGTCAGCCTTGTGGTATAATTGTTGCTTTGTGGTGGGGCTGTTCACTGCTTCTCGGTGGATCCTGAAATACAGCAGCACATACCTTCAGGCTGCTGAGTGGCCTGACACAGCTATGAAGCATGGGAGAGCAGAGGCCATGGGTGCTGGGGAGTGATGAGCCTCTGTGCAAAAGGAATGGAGCACCTAGGGTGCCTTAATCTTGTGGAAAGGTTGGTAGGTTGGTTCCTCTGCTTAAAGTGCAGCTCATCCTTACTTAGCTTCTCTTGACAGGTACAAAAAGAACATAAAAGCCTTGTATATTGTGCACCCAACCATGTTCATCAAGACCCTGCTGATTCTCTTCAAGCCTCTGATCAGGTAGGAAGCACTATATGAGGCTCACCTGCATCCTCACACTGCACAGGGATAATGGGGCATTATTCGTGGGGCATAAGATGAGCCCAGGCTGCTGAGCCTACCCTGGAGCCTCTCACCCATGCTATCTCCTCCTGTTTCTGAGCTCAGAAATATTTAGACACAAGAAATACTGCTCTGGGAACCTACACAGTTTGCAGCCATGTGCTGCTCCCTTTTTATCCAGCCAAGTAGAAGTGAAGTGTTGCGTGCTCTGCCAATAATGGAAAAGGAAATGAGAGCATCAGTCCAAATCATATTTAATTCACTGTGTTGATGCTGAAATCCTAACTCTGTAAAGTAATTGAAAACAAGACTTTCTTCAGCCTACCGCTGAACTTAGGAAGGAGAAATTCAGTGTTTTACAGCTGCTAGGGCTTCTAATGTGACTTGGAAAGTCTTGACATCTCCTGGAAAAATATATGGATTTAGAGAGCTGTGTGGGCAACATTGCTGCTCAGAAATACCTGCCCCTTTGCCCCACTGATGTCTCTTGCAGACCCCTGCTCTCCTTGCCTTTAAGAAGTCTGTTCTGATACTGGATTTCTTGATTCCTCACATACCTACTTTGCTCTTGTTTTTCAGCTTTAAGTTTGGAAGAAAGATTTTTTATGTGAACTTCCTTAGTGAGCTGGAGGAGTATGTGAAGCTGGAACAGTTGGGGATTCCAAGCCAAGTCCTGAAGTGAGAATGCTGCCTATCTCCCATTTGCTTAGGGCTGTGTGAGAGGGGGCTTTTCTGGAGGAATGGCAAGGGGAAGAAGAGCTTGTTCCACTCAGGTGGTGTTTTTGGAGGCAGTGGTGACAAATTACCTAAAGGACTATTGTTTCTCTCCATCCTCCTTCCTGCGTGTCCATGGACCCAGTTCCCAGTTCTGTCCTTGACTTCAAAATCCTCCTGTGGTGGAGCACAAGTCCTGCCTCTCCCACTGTCCCCTCAGGGGCTTTCTCCAAGCTACTGGCATTAACACTGACTTGGAGCTTGTGCTGCACATCTGCTGCATCTGGGCACCTGCTTTGCTCACAATGCACAGCTCAGCTTGTCTTTGGGGCTTCCCAAAATTGCCACAATCTCAGTCCTACCAGATTGATTCCCTGTTCCTCACACACACGTGCAACTGTCTCATCAGAAGCAGTGCAATCCTGGCTCCCTGCCCATGCTGCCTGTCATCCTCAGCTATTCCAGCTCCTGATTCCAGATGGATACTCCTTTCTCCCTGCTTTTTTTCTGGCAGCGAGATGTTTGTTCTTGCTGCCCCTCTGCTCCAGAGCTGCCTGGTTTTGCCTAAGTGGAATCCACCATGCCAGGCTGGAGCTGCTACCAGTGGATGTGCAGCGGGTCACATGTAGTGCTGGGTTCATGCTCTTTCTGAGAGGTGGAGTCACTTTTTACTAGTTTGTGTTTTGCCACAGATACGATGAATATCTGAGATCCCTGCAGAAACCTTCACAAGTGCCCCAGAAGCCAACACCTCCACGCCCACCGCTGCCAAACCAGCAGTTTGGAGTCTCACTCCAGCAGTGAGTATCTCTGGATTGTGTTGCTTTTGCCCTGACTTGATATGAGGTCATTGTATTTATAACAAAAGTGGCTGTAGAATTTCTTGCAGTTCGGACTTCCGAGAAAGCTTTAATTGTTCTTCTGAGGAACCCTGTGCTCGTGTCCGGATCCTGACTCAGTTCAGTTCCACACTCTGATTCCCTGGCTAGATTGTATCTAAGTTAGGATGAGATTGTTTAGGCAGCTAAGGGTCACTTAGGGAGGAGCAAAATAAGGGCCATGGGGATGGCTTCGTGCCACTAGAAACTTCCTTTAAGCGAAGAAGTCTATAGGAGGCTGATGGAGGTGTGTATAGGTTTGATTGAGCAGTGCTGCAGATCTCTTTCTTCATTTTTTTCCATATCATAAGTTCTATTTTAAAAGCACTTCTGTTCACCCTTGTACTGATTCCCACCCCCTATTCCTGCATAGTGACACAGGGAAATGCAGACACTAGCAAGAGCTGGTGATACTGGCCAAGTGTTGAAGGTATTCTTAACTTTGTGATTTTGCCTCTCCAGAGAATGAGGAGGAGCCAGTACTGTGTGGCCAGGCAGATCCTCTGAAGCAATCTGGGAACACATTCCCCAGCTTCAACACAACGTTCCCAAACATAAGCCCATGGTGCTCTGTGCCTGAGTTTGTTAGTGGCCTGAGGGAAGTGAGCAGCTCCATGCGATCAAGTGGTAGACACTGTTGAATGTGAGAGCGGCAGCAAACACCTTGTCATCAGTGGGTCTTCCCTGACAGCCACTGGGTTGAAATATTAATATATTTCATTACAGGAGTAGGGTGGGTAAACTTATCCCATATGTATTCCTCTCATGCATCAGCTTCTATCTGGCCTTGCTCCTATGGGGAAGGAAAAAGGAAGCTTAACCCTTTTCACTAGATTCATAACTAGCAGCCTTGCCTTCTGGGAACCCCTTTGCCCTGGCATCTACAGGCTACGATTTTTATAGAAGATAGAGAAATATTCCTGTGGTGTAATAATGAGCTCATACTTGCTCCAGTGAATGATGTAGCGTGATGGGTGAAGAGGAGAGAAGGCTGGAATAATTGCTGAAGCAGGGACTCGGATGGCAAGATCCTGTGTGGTAGAAGTTGTGTGGGCAGCTTCCAGTCTGAGGGGCTGTATGCAGGGCCGGGAGGACCAGGCATTTGTAACCTTTTGTCTCTTCCCACAGTCTCAGGGAGAAGAGTCCTGATCAGTCTCCTGTTCCTCTGGTGGTCAGAGACACCATTGCTCACTTGCAGGAGCATGGTAAGTGTTCAGGAGAAGCTGCAGCCCCTCTTAATTCCATGTCAGTGGCCTATCCTACACCCAAGTTCCCATCCAAAGTGTGGTAAGATAAAGAACAGTAGTCTTGAATGTGTAAAGGCCTGAACCAGCTGAGTTAGACTTCAAGAGAGATTGTGCGTGGCTTAGGAGACCTCTTTCTTCCAGTCGTCCACGCTCCCACTTGTATAAGTAGCAAAATACTCCTTGTATCCTTTGCCTGGTGACAGAAGCAGAAAGAATTGTACCCTAAAAAAGGGTCTTGTTGACATCTGTCTGAATGCCCCACAGTATGGATTTCTGAGTGTTAAGACCAGCATTTTTAGAGATTCTCACATGGCTGTTCTTTTTTTTTCCCACCTGTTCTCACTTCACAGCTCTTTCTACAGAGGGGATTTTCCGGAGATCAGCAAATACACAGGTTGTCAGGGAAGTCCAGCAAAAATACAACATGGGTAAGTGCCCAAACTGAGCAGAGCCCCTCTCATTCCCAAACTACTACTGTCCCACTGGAACTGGGTTGGAACTAGTCCATCATGCCTCCTGTGCTTCTCTGATATGCCTCTAGGTGAGGCCTCATCAGGGTATGACGTGAGTTGCAAGGGAAAAGCATATTCTTTCCCACTTACATTCCCCTTGCTGCGCTTTTTCTTTCTGAAAACTTCCCTGTTCCACATGGTAGGAGATACCATTTAGCCTGGTTATACTGGAGGGACTGGAGATGACCAGGAAGAAACTGGGTCACCTGTTTCATGTGATGGCTTCTAAAGATGTAGTGCTGGATTCAGCAGTGCTTTGCATATACTTCTGGGACACATTTTTCCGCTCTGCTAGAAGATGGGGTGCTTCAGTACCCTCTCTGTGTTCTTCTTTAAAATACTGCTTCCCTTTTTCTGGTCTCTGACCACCATGTCCCATTCTTTGTCTGGAGGAGGTCCTGCTTTGGCTAGTGAGCACTGAGTTTTTGCTCTGTGTACTTTCTTAGGTATGCCTGTGGATTTCCAGCAGTATGAAGATGTCCACCTCCCTGCTGTGATTCTCAAGACCTTCTTGAGGGAGCTACCTGAGCCCCTCCTCACTTTTGGCCTCTACAGCCACGTTGTCAGCTTCCAGAGTGAGTTGTAACAAGAGTGTGCTTCTCCCTGAATGTTGCACCGGCCAAGGGCAAAAATACCTTCTGTGGGGACAGTCCTGCATGGGATACCCTGTGACTGCAAACAGGGATTTCATCAGGGTGGGTGCTGAGGATTCCTCATGGACTTGCTTGTCCTGTCTCTCTTGATTTTTAGGTGTGGAGGAGGTGAATCGTGTGAATGTTGTTCGTAAAGCACTCCAGACTCTGCCAGAAGAAAACTACGAAGTGCTCCATTTACTGACAGCCTTTCTGGTGCAGGTGAGCTGCTCCAAATGTGGGCAGTCGTATTCTAGTTCAGTTGCCAGTGCCTTGCATCAGCTTTTTGACTCCCTGCTCCCCTTCTTATTTAAGAGGAAACGAGTCTCAAGCCAGGAAATGGCCTTTCTTTACCTTATGTTCTCGTTATACAGAGATCAAGAATGATCATGGTGAACTAGCCTAAGCAGTTGCTTCTCATAATGCTGAGAGGTACAGATGGGCATTAAGCCTATGTGGTCTGTACCAGGGAGTCTGAAAGCTCCACAGGGAGCTGCAAAATATCCAAGTAGGTGGGACTAGAAGACAGGTCTCAGATCTGTTCCACAGAACTTTCTCCTGCCAGATAAGCCACTGCAAGGCTATTCTAGCACAAGGGGGGAACATTTTGCTTTGAGTGCTGGTCAGGACTGTAGAGATATTGGCTGAGGGTGCTCTCAGTCCTATTGTTACGATATGGCCTGGTGGTTAAGCCATAGTGGCAAATGGCAAGATATTGCTTCTCAACTCCTGGATGCTGGATGTCATTTGTGTTTCTCTCAGATGTCTTCTGGCACTGGACTTTCAGCCTCTTTCTTCCCATTTGCCCTTGGGAGTCTCTCAACTCTGGCTTTGGGGAGGGTAGGGGGCAGCCGCGCTGTTGTTCTGTAGGATTCACAATGGTCTCTTTCCTTCCCACATAGGTCTCTGCTCACAGTGACAGAAACAAGATGACAAACACCAACCTGGCAGTTGTGTTTGGCCCAAATCTGCTGTGGGCCAAAGATGTAGCCATCACCCTAAAAGCCATCAACCCCATCAATACTTTTACCAAGTTCCTCCTGGACCACCAGAAGGAGCTCTTTGAGGATGTGGAGGCCTGAACCCTGGCCAACCCACACCAGCACACTGTGCCCACCTTCCCACCTTCTTTCCCACCTTGTCTTGGAGCTGTGACCAAGCTGTCTCCAGTGCAAAGGGACCATTGATCCTCTGGGTGATGAGCAGAGTGAGGGCTGTGGAGATGGTGGAGAAAGTGTGTAAGTGAGCAGGAGACCTGCTGCTCCGGATGGGGAGGGGAGCTGGTCTCCCAGCTGCTGGGAGTGGAGTCCTAACCCACCTGCCAGTCTGTGCAGCTCCTCAGGGCTCATCACCAGCCTGCTCCCCTGTCAGATGACCTGCCTTCCTTTCCTCCTTCCCTCACATGCAGTTTTTCTGCCCTCCTGGTCCCTTCCTCAGCAAAGATCTTTCTCGTTTAGGCTCCCAATAGCCCCAGCTCACCCCCCTTGCCTCAGCTGGGCTTTCTGGGCTCGGGCAGGCTTGCTGGGTTTTGCAGCAGAGATGTTTTTGCTGTAAGTGCCACCTCTCAGCGCTGAATGTGCATCCTGCCTTTCCCCAGAGGCACCTGTGAAGCAGGGAAGGGAGCCAGGCAGCCCTGTGCTTCAGGTAGCAGCATGTCCTGCACTTGCAAACACCACTGCAGACCCCGTGCATTGGGCAGGCAGGTGAAGGACAGGCTCACAGCACATGGGCTGTGTTACCTGTCAGACTCCAAGGAAGCTGAATTTAGCCCAAACCCCTCTGGGGTTGCCCACTGCAGATTGTATTGTGTTTGCTGGGATGCAGCAGGTGAGGTGCTTCCCGTAGTTACCCAGTTCAGGCGCATTTGTCCGTCCAGCAGCATTTCCAGCCTGGCTGGGGAGGTTCATGCCAGACCTGGATGTGGTGGGGGGCTGGCTGGGGCCCTTTGACAGCAGAATGGCGGGGAGTGAGTGTCCTGGTAGCACTGACCTGCCGAACACCGAGGATCACTGTCTTTCCCTGTGGCAGCAGCACGAGGCCTCTTCTCCTCCGTCAGGCTCGCATATGTTTGCTGACTGGCACAGGCTGCCTTGGCTCGTTGTCTTTTTGAGCAGAACTTTCCCCAGCATGGCCTTGAGGGAAGGTCTAGAGACTGGGGCTAACCGCCACCCTGGCGCACACCATGCCTGGATTACAAATTTCTGTCCAGGTGCTGAGCACTCGTGCCAAAGCTGTGAAGGAACAGCTATTCCATGCCAAGGGCCTTTGTCCCGTCTCCTCCTCGGTTCATGCCTACCTTCTATCCTACCATAGAAGGCAGGTTAGATGCATCCTGTATGGCCTGGGCATGGCTGGAGAGATGGGGTTGTTGGCCAGGCAGGCTCAGAGTGGGGTGGGCCTGGCACCCTCCCAGAGCAGCTGCAGTACTGTTAGGGCAGCACTGTTGGGTTTGGGTTGCAGCATTCCTGTTACCTGAGCTAAAAGTGATCCCTCTTTCTGGCCTGGGCCTGGCAGGGTGTTAGTAGGGAGCTGCTAGCCTTACATCACCGCTGTGTTATTATATATCTTTGTATCTTGTGCTCTGCATGCCTGGGCTGGTCCTCGCTGTTGTATCTGGCCACAGGGACAAATTTTTTGGACCAAGCGGAACTAGTTTTTTAAAAGCTACTGGATGCTAAATAGAATTTGCTTTTTCATAATGTATTAGCCTCTCTTTAAACGCTGACCAAAGGTCAGTGCCCCAGTTGTAATCAAAGTATGTGACATCTGTTGCAGGAATTATGGAAACTGCTTTTTGCTGAGCTGTGGAATGGGGATGGGTGTGAACACAGGCAGCGCTGCGGTGCAGCACAGGTCCAGCCAGGTGGCTCAGAGGAGGCAGACCAACGTGTGGGCGGGAACAGTGAACAAGAAACCAAGCGTTGCTAAAGCTGGAGCAAGAGACGTTCTAGGATGGGGCTGGGTATGATCCCTTCTAGATACTGGGCGACTTTGCCCCCTGTAGTCTACAAGGCTGCTTAGTCTCCCTCTTCCAAGAGCAGGATATGAATTGTTTCAGCCTCAATGATTCACAGCAGTAAGCAAATAAATATTTTGGAGGTAGAGACACTCAGCTCCTAATCCACCTGTGATCTCTGCTAGAGTAAGTGAGCAGGGCTGATGTGCTGTGGAGGAGTAATCTGGGATGGACAGTGTGGGGAGAGGTGTACTTGCCCCAGTGTTTGAGGCAAGGTGCTCTGGACAGCCTGGGAAGAGCGTGGATGCTGAGGGAGCCCAGGGCAGCCCCTCTTTCCCTGCAGGCACCCTGGTCTGTGCAGGCTTCAGAATGGGGGGGACTTGGTGCTCTGCCTATACCTGCAGGTGACACCAGCCTTGCTTACATCCCTCTAGAGGGACGGCAAACCCAGGTAATTTCTCCTGGGACAGACAAGCCCCAGGTTGGCAGCTTGGAATGGGGAGTGCCTGTATGCAGGGGCAGCAAGGACCGTTCCCTGCCTGGTGGCGAGAGGAGCGGTGCTGGGGAGGCTCAGCTTCTCTCCAGGGGAGAGCAGGGGTTGCTCCAAGTGTCCCAGTTCTGGCTGGACTTCAGTGGGTGCTGCTTTTAAAAAAAAATATTTTTCTTTTTTTAGTGAATTCTTGAAATAGTGTTTCCTTTTTTAGCAAAATAGAGACTGGTGCATCCCCTGCAGGCAGGGATAAAAGCCTGCTCCCCTTCAGTGCCTGCAGGGAGCAGATTTGAAGGGTGTTCAGGAAGCTGCTACTGCTCATGGTGGGAAAAAGTGCATGAAAATCCTGGAAAGGACGCAGTGTAATTATCCCCTTTCCCCTGCTGTTCCTCATGCTGGAGCTGCTGGGGGGCCCTGGGTTGCTTTTGCTTCTGCAGTCTGCTCTCCTGAATGCCTTGTACTGTAATATCCCTCCTGGGATGTAAGCAAGGAAGGGGCTGGGGCCAGCCTGCAGCCTCTGCTTGGTGGGTGCCCAGGGGCTTAAATCCCCTCCTCACCTGGTCAGCCCCCTCACATGGGCAGCACGCTGGCTGGACTGTGTTTCTCTGCCAGGTACAGGTTGGGGCAGGATCTGATGAGGGTGCTGGTCTTTGTAGATTTTCTCCTTGCTGTAGAGCTGCCCAAGGGTCTCTTCCCTGGCTCGTCTTTTAGGTTGGCTATTAGTCACTTCTTCCTGTGGGGGATCCTGTGCCACTTTGACCCTCTGCTTTTTAGCACCTGGACCATTCCCCTCTGCTGAGCCTCCTGCTGTCTTAATGGCCTCTGACCACTCCCTGCTCTCTGGCCCAAGCTGTGTACTGACACCAGAGCTTTTGGGTGGTGCAGGGGGTGCTGGGGCCATCTGGATGCCTTGTTGCCATATTTGCTAATTTGAGAGAGAGCTGAGGGCCAGTTTGGTCCCTGTTTCCTCTTTTGTGCACAGGGGCTCCTGTGCAAAATGTTTGGCTTTGCTTTTGTTGCTGGTGTTCCCTGCCTTTTCTGTTGATGTTCATCAGATGCAGGGCTGGGGTTTTTATGGTTCATATTGTTTATGTCCTTCTTATCTGCACCAATCTTATATTTCACAGTTTGCACTTTTTGTATTTCAATAAAAATCAAAATGTAATCCCAGATCCAGGTGTGTGTCAAGTGGCAGCAGCTGTGGCACTTATACAAGAAACAGAAGTAAGGCTGGCTATGCTGCCAGCCACAACCAAAAGAGAGGGAGGAAAATGAGTATGAAATGCCTCCAATGCGAGTAACTCCGCGAAGAAGTACTGGTTTGCAGGAGCCTCAGGCTGGAAACAGAACTCAAACAAAAATGCAGTATTGCAAGTTTGGCTCTTTCCTGAACAGAGCTGGGCTCCCATGTTGTGGTGTCCCTGTCACGATGAGCAGCTGGCCTGGGATTCCCCTTTCCCAGAGGCTGCACGGGTTGTGGGATCACCAGGTAGGATGAGGGGGCTGAGTATATCCTGCAGCCAGGGGGTATGTGCAGCAGAGACCTGCACCTTCTCATCTCAACCTGACAATAGTTTTCTGGTGACGACCACGACACTCCAGCCCTTGATCCACACACAGTTCGCTACACTTGCGTTTCTAAAACTGAGTGCTGTTTTTCAGTTTTTTACTAACAAGCCATCCTCTTAAGGGCTTTCCAGTGTTGCCAATTCTCCTTCCATGTGTTTACATTATTGACAGTGACTTGTGACAAGCTGTCAGCCAGAAGGCAGAGGTATTTTTGGCATCTGTTCACAGGTAATAGTTTGCATATGGTCCTTGTAGCCTGATTTATTAATGTATTTATCTGCTGTAACTTGCTGTATGCTACTACAGTTCTAGAGTTATTTCTCTGCAGCTTTTTCATGTGGATGGTGCTTTTGGATATGGTCTATGACTTCCCCATTGGATGTCCCTATGATTTCCCCTGTGATGCCCCTTGGACTATGTTGGCCCCCTGTAATGGGGCCAGTGTGGTTATATACTGACTGTACATCAGTATCTCAAACCTTCTGCGGGGGTGGCAGTTGGTCCCATCCCTGGGCTCAGTCACCATCACCTGCTGAGGCTGTGCTGGGGGAAGGTGGGTCTGTCCCTCACAGCTGCTGTGGTGGGCAGGACGTGCGCTATGCACAGCCACTTGGACAGCACTTAACATGGCATAAACACCATTGCAACGGGGTGTGTTTTCATGTATAGCTGCCCTGTGGCCTTAATGACGTTATTCTGAGAACATTTTTATTTTTACAAATACATACAATACGCTCACAATTAGATGGTATCTGATTGTTCATGACCTTGGTGATTACCCATCATTCAATGAACTGTTTACTTTTTCACTTACTTGCTGATGTTTTTCCCAGTCCCTTGTCTTACTGTTGACAAGGCCCTTACTGTAGTAAGGCCCAGATCCCACAGGACGGTTTATGAGTTTGCCAGCAATTCATCCCTCCCTACATTGTGCAGTGTCTCTTTTAAGTGCATGAAATGACACTCACACACATACACATGTGTAATGTAGACAGATCACTATCTGTAAGGCTGCAATGGGATACTCAGTTTGCTGTGTTACCTCCTGAAGATAAGGTTAAGATTGCTTTTAAAGTTGTTCTTGTTCTTCAAGCTGGAGTATTTCTCTTTCTAGACGCTTCCAATATACACAGTCATTTTTCTCTCCTTTTATTTTTTTTTTCCATTCGTGCCATTTTATCCACTGTCTCTGCTTTATAATAGCCAGACACCCTCTACACTGCAGCTTAAATCAGCAGTTGTTATATTTACACATAGATTTTTACCATCTTGTCTTTCCTTTAAAGGGAAGGTGTTAGCAGTTTACATGGCCCTGTGTGTTATATAAGGTAACCTTTAAGCACCACTAGATACAGCTGTCAAGTTTGGTTATCAGGCTGGCATGAATGACATGCTGCAAACAGCGCGCTCTTTCACCAGCATTTCTTGCTGCTGGGATACCCACACTAGTTCTTTCCACATCTTACTAGTCTCTTCTGGCTCTTCTACCAGATCAAAACATCCTCACACTCCTTTTAAACATGTAGTAGCAACCACATGCAATGCAAATTCTGCTAGTGTGTGGGGCAGGGTATTTTTGTATTTGTGTTTTTTTGGTTTTTGTTTGTTTTTTTTCTTTTTTTCCCCCCCCTTTCTTTTGGAGGCAAGTTAATATTTCAGCTAGAGTAGGACACGCAGATAACT
Source organism: Streptopelia decaocto (assembly GCF_964273445.1). Taxonomy (NCBI): domain Eukaryota; kingdom Metazoa; phylum Chordata; class Aves; order Columbiformes; family Columbidae; genus Streptopelia; species Streptopelia decaocto. The sequence continues at coordinate 42,329,278 of NC_138661.1, read as the reverse complement.
CAGTTTCCCAGCTCACTGGGGATGGCACCAGGGCCAAACCCTGCGTGACTGTTCCCCACACCTGCATTTGGGACCAGCCAGGCACCTGTTCTGTCTCTCCCTTGCTATCCTTCATCCAGTAAGGTGGTCTCGCCAGCATCCTGCTGACTGCCTCCCCGTGTAACACACCCATGCATTTTACCCTGGGTGCTGGAGGCAGCCACCTGCTCCATCGTGCACTCGCCAACCAGCTGTTCTCTGGGCATCCCGGTTCCTGGAGGAGAAAGAGCGAGCGGCTGGGGCTGTCCCAGACCTGTCAGTACACATGGAAAAAAGCACAGAGCAGAGCATTGCTTACGTAAAAGTTTTACTGGAAATTATTTGAATACTTTAAGTACATTGGGAGAGTATTTCCAAAACAATACAATTTAGGAGCCTTCCCCTTCACCCAAAGTATCTGTAAATCAGCAGCTACATATGTACTATCCTTAATAGAGAATCGAGCAGACAGCTGCTAAAATAAACAGCCTTCATAACACAATCTGTGGTAGGCCACAGCAGCAGCTGGATCTTTCCTGAAGCAGAACATTTGTGCAGTGGTCAGGGAACTCAGAGCCTAGATGCAGCAACTATGTGTTGAAACTGAGGAATGTCCAGAAGAGGCACATAACTCAGCGCTGGAGAATCTCATTATTGCTGTGGCCATCCAGCTCAACACTAGCAGCTTCTTTAGGCCAATGTCCAGCCTTTTGAAGTAGAGAAAAACGTGCTATGCTGGCATTCTGCCTCATGAGATATGGGAGCTGTAGCCATGTTAGGAACTGCATCAACAAATGAGCATGAGTATTTGGCTCAGGGGACCTGCTGGACGGGATCGGCAAGAACGGCATGAGGTCTGCCAACGCCACAGCCTGTCAGTGTGAGGACAGCAGTAGCACTGGCTAGATACTCAGCCTAAGTCTGTTTTTCTCCACTAATACCCTGTGAACCAGCACTTTACCCCATTTCTGCTGCTTTGCAGCCCAGATCATGTCACTTTCCCAAGTACAGCTCATACACTAAGAGAAAGGTGACAGCAACCATCTGTCTGTCAGCTGCTTTCTACAAGGTGGCAGAGACCAACTTCCTGAGCAGAGGCAAGAGCCAGCCAATCCATTAATTCCTTGTGTTCCTGCACCCTTCTGCGACCCTTTCCACCTGGAAAACAAGGTGGCTTTGACTGTAGGGATCAAGTATCTGTAATTAAGCCCTCTTGTGAGCTGTTTGTCCTGGAAGCTTGCTTAGATTTTTGTGCATCTTATTTTGCAAGGACTAAGAAACTTCTGTGTGAGGTTGCTGAAAAGTTGAATTGGTTGAGTGTGATAATAAGGTTCTGGTGGGTAGCTTTCCTTCAATAAAGCTCTTGCCTAAAGTTTTGGAGCTCACACAGCCTCCCACTGGACATATCACTCAACAAAAAAGCTGGTAAAGTTCAAAGCATTGTGTTGCTCTGACCTTACACCAAGCTGTATTCCAAGCTTCGTTCCTTGCTGTAGCAGCAGCACAGAGTAGTGTTCTAGAAAGGAGTTGAGGTTCCCCCGTCTGCTGCTAACAATCTCTTTCAATTAAGAATGCAGCCAAGTTGAAGCAGCTGCCACACTGCACTAACTAGAAGGCTGGTTCCTCAGCCACTCTAAGGAAAGTGAGATGGTTCCTCAGTACTGAGGCAACACAACCCCACTTCTGTAGAAAGAAAGAAAAAGTGTTTTAGGACAGTAAGGGGTCTTGCAGTTGCTCACTCTAGTTACACATGGGAGGAGGAGAATGAGCACCACAAGAAGACCTACCTTATCTAAGTTTCTGTTTAGTGTCACTGTCCTTATACCAGGTAAAAGACACACAACAGCCAAATCAACCACAGAGCACTGCCAGCCAGTCACACTGTTGATAGCCAGATCATTACAAAAATAAAATTTCAGCTAATCAAAAGCCAGCTGACTTAAAAGTACCATAAGCTCCCCCAAAAATGTGCTTCTTCAAAGAAGCTGCCTTCTGAATGGCTGAAGAACACTGCAAATTCATCCATGCCTATCAGAATACAGCTTTTCACCAAGTCCCTGCCACTCCACTAGACTGATGTGTGCATTTCATTCTATCAGTGGGGCCTGACTAGATGTAATGGACACACAGACCCCAAAACAGAGTATTATATTAGAATAATCAAGTCTGTCTTAGAAAATAAATATCTTGGATATTTTCCTGCAAAGAGCGACCAGTCTCACTGGCCAGGGTTCCATGGCACACTTGCTGTCTGCAGTGATCCAGGGCAGAATGACCCACAATACTACATGAAAACAGAACATCTTTTAAATATAGGTTTCTTTAAAAGCAATAAATATTTCTTGATTCTTAAGATCATCTATTAACCATAAAGCAGGAAGGTTTGCAAGGGTTAGAGGAAAGAATCTTGGACTAAGACTCCTAGTTACATAACCCTAAAGAAATAGGATTCCTAGTATTTACAGTTACATTTCGGAAGCAGAGACTACAAATTCAGCATCATCACAGCTGCCACGTGCAGGTGTACCAACAGTCAACTCTGGTTAACTCAGCATGGCCCAGTGTCAGTGCACTCAGGAAGGAAATGTGGAAAGCGCTTCTGTACTTTCATTCCTGCTTCTCAGCCAGTGTAACAAAACGACCATGTAGAGACCCAGTTCCTCAGAAGCAGGGAGACAAAGGTAACGTGTTTTACACAGGTCCCAAAGCTGACGCCTCTTCCTGGGCTCCAGGCATTCACGCTGAAGTTGGGATGAAATGCCCTGTTCTGTGGAATGCACGTCCTGGACTTAGAACTGTTGACTCTGCTGAACTCACAGGCCCTGGAAATCAGCCAAAGCTTTCCATGCTCTAACAGGATCAGAGACTGTAGGAAAAGGTCTGTTAGCAAGAAGCTATACCTAGGGAACTTACACCGTAGGACCCTTGGAGGAAGCATATGGCAACTTTTCACAAAGCCCCTCCACACAGAACAGAGACTGCGGAGAAAATAATTTCATACACTGGAGTTTGTGTCCCTACTGAAGAAGTCTTAGATGCAGAACTGGCTGTGAGCTGAAAAAGCAGATCAGAACTATGCGGCGGCATTGAGGAAAATCAGCAGATGAGCTGTATCTGCTGTTGAAGAGAGCAATCAAAGAAAGCTCACTTGATGGAAGGAACTAGTCAAAGTGAGACAAAAGGCAGAGCAGGGGCCATGGAGATATTTGTTGATGTCATTCTCCAGGATGCCTTGAGGAGGAAGAACTGCTGCAGCAAAACTGGAAAACAGCTTCACTGCAAGGTTTCTACAAAGGCATCAAACTCTTTGACGTTTTTCTCATGGACTGCCAGCTTCTCTGGTAACGAGTCCTGGAAGGGTTAAAAAGGGTGCAGATCAGGGCTCATTCACAGCAGATAAAAGGAAGCTTTAAATACACACTCTAAGGTAAAAATTCTGTTTCTGCGTCATGCAACTCCTCTCCACTGCTCTGGGCTCCCCTTCCCACATGTGCAAAACTAAGAGTCCTCTGGCAGCATCCAGCAAGTGACCCTGAGAAGGGCACTGTGCCCAGAGCGTATTTGTTCTGCAGAACAGTAGGTGCACAGGGGCCTCGCTGGATGCAATTCCCGCCAGCAGCTGCAGCACAATAACCTGCTCATGTCACTGCCTTCATCAAGTCACTTGCAGCTCCAGCCTTTGGTATTCACTTCTCCCCACAGTATGTTACAATGCCTGTGAGCCCAACAGAGCGCTCGCCCAGACATGACCTTCACCAGGCACACCAGGATTTTACCTCTGCTCAGGCTGCAAGATCAGGCCTAGTTTGCCACTAAGTTCGACACGCCAGAGGCAGGACTAGTTTTGGGGGTTTCCATGACAGCCACAGCAAGCATGCGGCAGCAGCTTTTGGCTTGGAGATAAACACACCAGCTTCAGAGGCTCAGGTGTGCCACAAACAAATCTGTGTTTGTCTGGAACGTATTAGTGAGGGACCCCCTTTGGGCAGGGTCTCTCTTTTGAGAAGTATAGGAAAGACATGGACCTGTTCAACAGGGGCCCGAGGAGGCCAATAAAATGACCAGAGGGCTGGAACAGCTCTGCTGTGAGGACAGGCTGAGAGTTGGGGTTGTTCAGCCTGGAGCAGAGAAGGCTCGGGGAGACCTTACTGCAGCCTTTCAGTGCTTAAAGGCAACTTATAAGAAACAAGGGGACAGACTTTTTAGTAGGACCTGTTGTGATAGGACAAGGGGTGATGGTTTTAAACTAAAAAACAGTAGATTCAGACTAGATATAAGGAAGACTTTTTTTACAATGAGGGTGGTGAAACACCGGCCCAGGTTGCTCGGAGAGGTGGCAGATGCCCCATCCCTGGAAGCATTCAAGGCCAGGCTGGAGGGGGCTCTGAGCAACCTGATCTAGTTGAAGATGTCCCTGCTCATTGCAAGGGGGTTGGACTACATGAACTTTGAAAGGTTTCTTCTAATCCAAACTATTCCATGATTCTCTGAAGATGTGACTTTTTTTTTTTTTTCCAAACTAAGACTAGTGAGACCATTATAAAGTCCATGTGATTCCCACAAACAGAAATTTCAGAGTTTCATACCAAATCCTCTGCCATGGACTGCGCTCCAATGTCAATGGAGAGGCTGCTGAGTTGAGGGGGGTTCTGAAACTCACGGTAAAAAGTCCCCAGGTCCATTGGAAGAATGTCATCTTTTGAAAATGCTGGTTTCTAGAATCAAAGATACCGCTGTTAATTCCCATTCAGAGACACTGGCTTCCCTTTTGCCTTGATCTCAGGTAAAGCCATTACCTGCTATCAGTAAACATTTTGGCATTACAAGTGTTGCTGCAATAACTGAATAACAGTTATTAAATAACTGAAGAACAGCCAAGATCTGTGCTTTCCTGAGCACTTGGAAGAGAGCAGTTCCTTGGAATCTGTTTCCTTTAGGCATTAGAGAGAGGACACCAAGCCCAGTTGTTGGTAGGGGAATGAAAAAACATCTGATTTGTATCTGTTGGTTCTGAGCATCAGTGTTTTTGCAGTTTTGGGACTGTCAAGATGTGAATAACAGGTCTTTTTCACCCCCACTGAAAACTACTCTTACATCGTTTGCCACTGTACCAGCACCTGAAGCCTGTGTGAGCTGCAGGTGTGATGTGAGAGCACTGATGAGGGCACTTACAAAGTCAATCATAACAAAGTCATCATGGGTGTTCCCTGTGCTGCTGCCACTGGAGCCCTCCGAGTGTAAGCTGCCTTGTAGAGGAGATTCAGTTTCTGGGGAGTCAGGAGGATTGACCTGCCCAAGAAATCAAAGATGGTGAGTACTGATCTTCCCATAACATCTGCCTATGTATTTTGACAGTGGGGGGGGCAGTTAGGAGGACAATAAACACATGCTACAGCAGGGGCATCAAACACATGTTGTTATTTGCATCTCTAAAGAGCCCAAGACTCAACATGGGAGATTTCTTGAAACCAAACAAATTTGAGTAACTAGTTCTTTGCTTGAAAAACAAAGTCTGTTCAAGGTAGGGAACAGCATGGATGTTGCATAAGGGATGCTGAGAAGACACATATTATACCTCTGGAAGAGGCTTACCATGGGGTCGTTATCTTCCAGCTCAACATTCTTGGGAGCAAACATGGCAAAAGGAATGTCTAAGTTGGCCATGGTCACCTGAGGAGATTCAGCAAACAGAATTTCACTAAGATGCTTTGCTTACCCAGCACAGAAAAGGATGTTGAAAGTCTTTGTCGGGCCTGCTAAAAATCGCCCAAGATCATGTTGGCAGTTGGGCAGGAGGCTGACAACCTCATTTTAAAGGCATAAAATACGGAGATTGTACTGAGCTGACCTAATAATGCAGGTCAGTCCCTGAGATGGGATTGTTTATACACAGGGTGTTTCAAAAAGATGGACCCAATTTGAAATCATTATATCTTTGAAAATGGGCCCATCCTTTTGCAACACCCTGTACATCTTGTATAATATAAGTAAGCATTAACGAACTGCTGCAAATACAAAAAATTCTCCTTCATCCATGCAAAAGGGCTAGAAGACCAGCCCTAGGAACTAGGCCAATCTCCAAGCTGCTCTAGCTGAGCTTAAATGCTTGCTTACTGGTGATGAACTGGTCTACTACATGTCCCTTGAAAGGGAGGCTTGCTACCAGCTCCCCCAGTTTATGAACCTGTGGCAGATCACTGTAAGACCCAAGTGGAGTATCAAGTCTTCCACACCCAGATAGGGTGTTGGTAAAGTGAGGCAAATTCAATGGCTGTCACATCCCCAAAGGATTTTATGAAAAATGAGCCTCTGACAAGACCTTGTAGGCAAATGCAGCAGGCAGGAACAGGCTGTCTGTCTCTGGGGTTGCCCTGGCACTGGGCTGCTTTTTGCTCCTTGGTGTAGGAGCAGATGGGAGAAGCAGGGTATTATGGTGCCCTCTGAGAAGATTACTGGTAGTTACCTGGTTAATGGGTTTGTTGACAAAAGCTCCCACCTTCCGGATAAAGATGGTCTCCAAAAGGTCATGTGGGGAGCCACACTTCCCTTCACTGCTGTTTGATACCGTTTCTGTGTCCTCGCTGGGGGCAGAAAATGGCCTAATTAGTAACTCATGGCACAAACAATATAGACAATGCTTCACAAGACTTTTTCATTTTTCTGGGTTTACTCCTATTGGAAGAAGGACAACAGAAATCTCTGTCCTTGTACCACACCTTCCTCCTTGGTCATCAAGGGAGTGGGACACTTGTGGGATCAGACTTTTGTTTAAGGCTGGACAAAAACTACCTAGTTGAATGAAAAGTTGCTGCCAACTGAAATAGGCTTTTGCTTTTGGGGGTGGACTTTTAACTTCAGAATGTGCACTTTCACAGCAACTCCTGTTCATCACTATTATTTTTTCAGTAATACAGTAGTCGCAGATCTGTCAGGTGAGGGCAAGAAGCAGAATTGTATCTGTCACTTAGGTAACAAAGGCAGCAGTCTAATACATCACAACTGCCACTGCCAGTATGATTAATTCACTGTATGGCTATTAGTTATGTCTATGACCTGTGGTGTGTTTTTCTTTCCTACCACAGGTATTCAGAACTTTAAAACAAACAGACAAAATTCTTGAGTCTTCTGTGAAGAGGCCTACTTACATGGCATACCCAGGAAAGTTCTAGTACAACTATGATTTTTGGTTTCCTCATAGCAAAATCTCTGCTTAAGATATATGACTTAGAACTATGTGACCCCAACAGGGACTTAACAAGAAATAAATATGTTGAACAAAAAAAAAAAAAAAAAAGGAATTTACTAGCTGAGAGAGAGGTGATTTAGGACAGTTTGAGGTTGTATTGTTTCCTTTTAAGTAACTTTGTGCCTAAAGTTTCTTAATAAAATAGTGAACAGACTTGGGGTAACTACAACTGGTTTTGGTAAACAATTCACATTCAGGCTCTGGAGCACTTAAGACTCACTCGTGAACTTGCTTCACCTTGTTATTTTACAATAAGCAAAACTGGTAGAGAGAGTAAAAAAAAAAAAAAAAAATGATATTACGATGACTAGCAGGTGTTAGTAGGTGGAGGAGATCATTGCTTGGAGAAAGGCTGAAGAAGCCCCAAAGGGAGAAAGCTGCTTGTTGTTTTGGGGGATGGAAAGACAGTAGTTATGCTACAAACAATAGATAAAAAGGGGAAAACAAAAAGTTTTATCTTAACAGGATTATAAGTTGGCTAGCACAAGTGGTGCATCATCTAAACCCAACCTACCTACTAGAAGGAGTAGCTGCTGAGTAGTGGACTCCATCCAGTGGGGTGCACATCCTCTCTTGGTCAGCTTGAGTGCCATGTGCTGGCTGGCTAGGAACTGGGGGAACTCCCCCCTCTTTGCCTGGACCAATCAACTGAGATGGAGAGGAATGGTTAAGTCGGAGATCTCAAAATCAGGCGAACACCACAGTGCAACACAGAGCAGGTTACATCATACTGGGACTAAGTTGTGGGGTTTTTGCGATATGACTGGGCTCCAGCCCCCATGAGGCTGAGAGAGCTGTCAAGTAGAAGCTGATCACCACAATACAAACTCTTTTTTAAATTCCCTTTCTACTTCACTCCTGTCCACTTCAGGCCCATTCTACAGTGCAGAGCTCTATGGCCATAGGTCCTCTGCTTCAAGGAAAGGAGGGGAAAAAACCCAAATTCATATCCTCTTGCTATGATGTCATGTCTCTCTACAGCTTCCTGAGGAAGAGAAGTGGGGAGGGATGTGCTGAGGTCTGACCCCTGGTATCCAGTGACAGATGTGGGAATGGTTAAAAGCTGCACCAAGAGAGGTTTAGTCTGGACATCAGGAAGTATTTATGTACTGAGAGGGCAGTCAAACACTGGAACAGGCTTCCTAGAGAGGTGGTTGATGCCCCAAACCCGTCAGTGTTTAGAGGCATTTGGACAATGCCCTTAATAACGTGCTTTAGCTTTTGGTCAGCCCTGAACTGGTCAGACAGCTGGAGTAGATCATTGTAGGTCCCTTCCAACTGAAACAGTCTATTCTCTTCTACTCTACCATCACTGCGTCTGCAAAACTGGTGTAGCAGCAACTTCACAGACAGAAAAATACTACTGTCAACCGCCTATTTATCTGATGAATGGATGCAAATACGCCAATAGGGACTGTGAGTGTATCCTCTGTCTGGGCTACAGGGCTGTGCTTGGACAGCTACAGGGGCAGCAGCTCTGTAAGGCAGCCCAAGTTTGGAATCAGTGGCATGCTCATGCAGACAAACAAGTCTGGTGCCTATTCTCTTGGTGTAGTTTTTCCACATGACCGCTACCCCAGTAAAGTCAGGGATGCTGAGGAGCCAATATCCAGCTCCTTTTCAAGTTGTGCTTTCTCTATATTTACCTTACACTCTTTTCATTCCTGCCAGACTTGATTGCCAATACGTTCACTAGGTTCAAGGCCTCTCTCAGAAGTACAAGTGACACAAATGGTTACAATACCAGCCACGCTTGTTCTACCCTCTACAAGTACCTGGTGAGGGTGTGCAGCGTTCAAGCCACCAGCAAAGAGTACAGGATACCCCATGTCAGCTGATCCAACTCCCAGGGCAGCAGGCTGATAGGAAAGACGAGAGCTGGAAAGCTAAGAAAGAAGAGAAAAAACAAGAAGGGCAAAGGGAGAGGAGAGAGGAAGGGGAACACCCCACAGTCTGAATAATTATCAGTCAATGAAGAAGGAACAGGAAAAGTCAGAGGCACAGCACAACATTTCAGGCTGGCAGAAGGATGCTAGATTTTAATTGGAATCAATAATGAAGGTTATTACTCTAAAAAGTTCTTATTGCAGGGGACTAAATCTGGGTCTTGACAAGGAAATAAAACTGGTTTCCTACACACACAGGAGGAGGCTGTGCAAAGTATGACAGACATCCAGTCTCAGGGAAGCTCTGCTCTACAGGCCCGTTTCACATACTGGAAAAAGCATGGATACCATCATCAACTTACTTAAGAGCTAACATTTCACACTTTTTTCCCCAACGCAACTGCATCATCATCTGTTTGGACCCATTGCCATTGCACATTAAAACAGCTGATCTTCAAGGCCTGTTCAAATAGCTTCAGCCAAAGAATACAGAGTTCCATAAATGTGCTAGGTAAAGAGAACTGGGAAGCTAACCCTTGTGACACTGCTTTAGGAATGAAGTGCTGGAAATGGTGAAACCCAGGAGAGGTCCCTTACACTTCCCAGAGAGAAATCTAACTAGTTGGATTAAATACAACTTTTCTGTTTTAGCCTGCCTGACCTCAAGAGGAACACTTCTCTCAGAGCTCTGTATGTGATACTCCAGCAACACCAATGCTGACATCATTTACAGGGGTCTGAATCATGCACAGAACTTTTATCCACATGATGCTAGTTCAGTCGAATGGAGCACAAATGACTGCAGGTTCTAGGGACACTTGTTGTTAAGAGAAAACTTACTATGGGTGTATTTCACTAACAATCCTTGCAAACAGCTGTTGTTGACTGATGGGTGCTCGTCCTGTCTTTGGGAGACCTTCATCTGCAAAGGCATTTAAGCAGCTAGTCTCGATAATGTGCCTGGCCCGTTTTGGGTTCACCAGCCTTTCCCACACACAACAAACATTCCACATTGTCAATTTGTATTTTCCTGGTTTTGTTTTGTCATGCCAGAACTATATCTGGCCATGTATAGCATATTCCATTGACAACTCACTTGATGTGAAAAGGCCAGTCCCATCACTGGGACCTTCAAGGTGTCCGTCACCACAGGAGGAGGGGTCTGAAAATGTGTCTTTGTGACAGTAAAAACACACTGTGCACAGATACAGATACACAGAGGAAACAAGGAAAAGAGAGAGTGAGGGGTGGGGGGGGGCGGGGAGGGAGAAAGAGAGAGAGAGAGAAGGACTTCAGAGCAGAACCATAAAGAGTTGGATGAACTGAATGCTAGTGAAGAGGTTTTGGCTGCAGCAGCCACACCTACACACAGAGCAGAAGCCTCAGTACTGCCAGAAGCACCTTCATTCTGTAAAGAATTGCCTGTTTTCCAATCTCAGTGAACCACTCAACTCAGGTAATTATTTTAGACTCCAGCGAACACTGACAGAAAGTAGCTGCCAGAGACTCTGTTCCACAGTTAATTAGAATTGGTACCAGCCAATTAGGAGGGACAAGGCTAAGCAGATGCCAGAAAAAAGCCAAGAGTTTTGGTGTGGTTGGTTTTATTTTTTTCATTTTGGTTTGGGATTGTTTTGTTTCGGGTTTGTTGTTGTTGTTGTTTTTTAAAATGTACAAATTACATATATTTCAATCCTCTCCATCCATTCATACTCCTAATCTTCCAGCATTCTGAGGGATCATATCTTGGCAGGTCTGTGCTACACCCTTAGATTAAACGGGATCCAGACTAAGGTGCAGTTCAAACACACTGATGTGAAGAGAGAACTCCATCAAGAGGCATGACACTCCAGGAGTAAACACTGTCTCACAGAGGGTACCAATGCCAAAAAGGCAATCCAAACCTGGTTCAGTGCTGTACCTTCTTCCAGTCATTTATCTATCAACCGTTTTCAGTTTTAGGAAAGCTTAATTTCTAGGTATTACCCATGGCCAGACTTTCTTCTGAATTCTGGGTTACTCCACAACACACAGAGACATCCTACGTAAGCTCACAGGGAGAAGGTACCACCTATTCCCTTGTATTGTGCAGGTCAGGCCTCATTTCTGCTGAGAAGGCAGGCAGCGATTTGGACAATCTGCCTACACAACCACACAGTTCCCAGTATTTTCCTACACATTAAGTTGTGTATAGAAAGCTGGAGAAAGCAATTAACTTTTTTTTTCCCCCCTCTTCTAATTTACTTTAGAGGCCACTCTGCAAGACAGCCTTACAATTCTAACTGTGGTAAGAAAGACTTGTCAGTTGCTTTATAAATAAGCGCAGAGCATATGGCAACTATGAGCAACAGGAAAAGCAAGAATGTAGGTTCATGCTTTATGTGAATCCTCAAGGTTCATCTGGTTTCATAAAGCTTTTTCCTCTCAATGACAGCAAAGCTTCAAGTCCCCTGGGGAAATGTCAACTTCAATGCATTTACATACACTATTACTGTTAAATAACACTGGCTTAAGCAAGCCAGTGGGAATTTCCTTATGAAACATTTTGCATTTAACCCATTTTGTGAAAAGGCAGGACACAACTCTGCCACAAACCCATCTCCTGAGCTGTGTATTGCAGAGTAAGAAAAGCTTTATTCCATCAGACTTACCGTGAGTGCTAGCTGATTAGTTCAACATTGCCTGATGCCCCATCACCCAAAATCCACTTGGCACAAAAATGCTTGCTAAGAAAAGCTCATTTCTAGCTCATGCACACAGTAGAACACATTCTGCTAAACCAGTCATACTAATTCCTCTGAAGCAGTGCAAAGACCCATAGCAAATTCTTTCGTTTTGGAACAGCATTCCAATTATACTTCATTCTATGTTTCACATCAGCAACAAAAGAGACTTAGAGTCTTTAGAGACCAATAGAGCCATCTGCTTGGCTTGACAAGAAGGCAGGACATAACTGAATATTTAAAGCTATAAGACAACTGCAAATCTGGCCAAGTCTTCAAAATACAGAATTGTGGATCAAATAGATAAGGACAGTAGAAGAAGCAGGAAGAGGAAGTGGAGTTTCTGGTTTTGATGTTCAGAGGGAAACCACTATCTGTTTATTTTAAAATTGAAAATTAAATGACATTTGCATGGGTAAGTGGAATTACAGAGTATTAAGTCCCTAGTTCAACACTATGACTGAGTTTGTTTACTGATACTTATTCCTGCTGCCCCAACTAGTTTTAGATGGTCCACCAAATACAGCTTTTGTCTTTTTCCTGTTTTTCCATTCTGCAACGCAGAAAATATGACTGTGCTAGAAGCATTTTCCTGATATTTCAGTGTTTTTCTCAGTGTCAGTCTGTTACTTTTACTGACACTGCCTGACACCAATGTCTTGAATTCCTCTTCCAGCAGTATTGGTATGTGAATGCATAAGTACACTGCTATCCTTTTCAAGCACATCTGAGCCCAGCTATAAAAGTAGGTTCTTTCAATCTTTCTCAGTATTTCAATCTTTCTAGTCCCCTAGCTTTCTGTTGAAATTAGTATCTAACTAGGTTTTACTCAGTGTAATGATACAAATAGCCCATACATTAGATTTTAATTAGGATCAGGAGGCTGCCTGTTTGCAAAGTAGTTGATGTCAGGAGTGTGCACGCTACCTTAGCAGCAACTGTTCTATCTAGGAGTAAAATGACCCTGATTTCTCTTACCTGAGATGGAGGAGAGGTGGAAAAAGACGTGGTGCACACTTCTTGGGAATCTTCCACTGAGGGGTATACTGCACCATTGTCCTCACCAGCTCTAAAGCAGCAAGAAAATAAAAGCTTTCTAACTGGAAATATTCCTTAAAACAAATAGTAAAACACACTGGGACAAATACTGCAGAGACGCTGACAGTATCTGTGTGGAGTTGAAAGGAGAATTAATGAAGGGTTCTTATCTACTTGCAGAACTGAGGAAAACAAGGTATGAAAAATTTAGTTTTCCCCAGGTACTCCTCTTCTACCCCCCAAATATAAACACTTCCCTTCGTTTGTTTACCTAAAGGCTTTGGTGTTTACAGAACCACGGTCAAACAATACCACTGGTCCCAATCTGAGTGCCCTCATGTGCATTTTAGAGAAGACAAAATTCCCACCTATGAAGATAAATCAAACTCTGATCTTTCCCCAATGGAAATATCTGGAGATGCATGCCTCTGAACACGTAAGTCTACAGCAGGATTAACTGTTACACTTTCAAATTCCCAAAGGCAGTCAACGTTAAACATCCTTCATGTCCACATGCTTCTGTAAGGAATCTGGGAAAATACTGGGGCTTGCTGCACTCTGTCTTCCACGTGAAGAGAAAAATGTCACCCTTCCTCACGCGCTCAGCCACGTCAACATGATTGACACTAATCCTCCAGTGTCCCTTTCCATGCAGTCAGCAAACAGTGGAAAAGGCTCTGTATTTGGGTATAACTGATGCCTTCACCATGGCCCATGACTTCAGCTCAGTGTTTCGTTACCTGTAATTACAGGGATGCATGGGTGAAGAGCTGGGATAGGGACGGTCCACAAAGTGATCAATGATAATCCCCATGATAGGAGGGGTCCTCTCAAACTGCCTGCAAGGCAACAAGCAATGGTGTTATTGGCTTTTTCTTTCTACTCTCATCCCAATGCACGGTGCCTTCACAGAAAACGCTTGTGTCTGTTAATGGGACAAGGGCACCTTTACAATTCAGTCCTGCAACTCCGAGCATGCATCAACAATTTGGAGTTCTAGAGTCTGGCTCAGGGCTACCCAAATACTCCCCTTGCTGCAAGACATAAGCGTGAGAGAGAGTATTCTCCATGAAGGAGAATCTCAGCAGGAAAGGACAATCAGAAGTGAAAAACTTAGGAGCTCATAATATGAGGGGTTTAATAGTATGTTGTTGTAAAACGGTTTCTGGTCTGATCACATTTTCTTACCTGGTTGACATGAAAGCGAGGTTGATTCTGTAGGCACAAGACAAAGTGATGGTGCCCACTGGAGTACCCACTGTCCCAACACGGACTGTCTGGAAACCTATAAGGTTAAGGAATGATTATCAGTTTCACTGATTATTTATGTTCCATATGTTTACATTCTGAGGTTACATTGTCTGATTTTGATAGTTTTTCCATCATCCCTTGCAATATGAACTCCAAAGATACGTATAGAACCCATAACAAATCAGCAGCACTAGGTTGCTTGGCTGATAGGCTTCTCCATGCATCTCCAAGACTTCTGATGTTGCTTCCTATCCTGGTCTAAAATATTGCTCTGAAATGCTTCTTGTTCCCAAGTAGCTCATGATCTCCTTTACCAGTCCTATCCCTTATCAACATACTTCCATGTTTTTATTTCAGTTCCAGATCACTAGAGTCAAAATGGCAATCAGCCTAGATTTTGTCAAAGTACCACCATTATACCTGTCATGACTCTTCAGTGGTAGATCCTGACAAAAAGCATATGTAAACCTTAGACCTAATTCTCCTTGTGGCACTTACAAATAGTAATAAATGGCTGGCCAGTACGGAAAAACAGTTCTGCTCTAGTTTGTGTGTGTTGCAAATCATACCTTCGCCCAAGCCACTCAGTTGTACTTCACCGAAATAGATCCTGCAAGAAAAAGAAAAACTAGTAGGTCCATTGGGGACATAATGCTATACATATCTTTATTCCATATTTAATTTTATGAGTTAAAAGGCTGGAACTACTTTTCCTCTTTAGAAAAAAAATATGTGGCTAGAATGACCATCTTGAGAATCCTTCCAGCTACTTCAGAGGAAGACATGTCATGTAAAAAGAAAGAGGAATAGAAAATGGTAGTCTAATCAGAAATCTCTCAAAGTTTTTAAGCCTCTGTGGCAAGTCTACAGTTCAGAGCAAAATTGTGATGTGGTATAAACTTAATGGACAGGTCTGAGTCTAAAAGCTGATACTCATCACACAACATGAAAGATTAACTGTGCTGTGAAGAGACCTGCTTTTAAGTATATGCCAAGCCAGCAACGAAGGCAAAAATGAAGAAATGGCTGGGATTTCTTTTTAAGTTCTCAGCTGTGCAAATGGTAACAAACCTGAGATTTAGAATCATTTAAATTAGCTACGAAACATGTCCAAGACTTTTCTCAAAGCCAGAAACAAAGACTGGAAGGTGATAATGACGAACCACAAGTCAGTCAGATCTCACAGGTGAAAAAGTTCAACTCTCTATTTGGATGAGTAAACTGCAAGAACTGCAGGAAGTGGAGCTGAGAATTCATCTTTAAAATGGAATAGCAGGAGACAGTCTGAATCTACACCGCAAAAGTATGCATTGCAGTTATGCGCAATGGAGACAGGCATTTAGCAAATACAGACCAGATGCTGGACAACTGGATGCTAAAGAGCAATTTAACCAGGGCTTGCATGTAGGATTTTTGCACTCTTCTCAAGATGGCAGACGAAGAATAACACTTCACAGCCTGTGCTTAGTTTTTCTTTCAGTGGCTCAGATGGAGGCTATAAGGTGATATATAGCCCAAAGTTCTCTTCTGTCACTGATCAGTAGAAGTTAAATAATTTGAATTTATTATCACTCATCCCTTTTTAGCACATTTGCAGATGCACGGTGAAAGTCTACAATCTCTGCTGTTTGTATCTCAAACAGGGAATTTAATATTCCGCCTCACCTGTACAATATTACATATTCATGGCCTTGTTTCCTTGAGAGTCTGTAGGCTGGAGTCACCCTGGTTATAGCAAGCAAAGACTTCAGCAGCAGAGACAGCCTGTTGTATACAGTGTATGAAACTTTGATTTCTTTGTCACACCTATAGGACACAAAAGAAAAGATTAGTCTCTTGTTCCCAACTAAGTTGTTTGGTTTTGTTTGGTTGTGGATTTTTTTAAAAATCAAAATTAGACTGGGGTAATTGTTTGGTGTCAGTTTTATTGACAAAATGATAAAATAAAGCCCTGGCATGGCTACCTGCTATTGACCAACCACCTAAGAGCCCTACTTCAATCTAGTCATCTGTTGCAGAAGTAATTGCTAAAAATTGCCTTCTACTAGACAGAAACATCTTTTCAGTATTAAGAACATCTGTCGTTACTGAGTATATGGATTCTTGTATCTTAGGAAGCATGCTAGTTGTAATGGAATAATGAAGAAGGAATAAAATTACTAGTTTATTTTCTTGACACCAATATCAAACACTTCGACTGCTGCACTAGACAAAGCGGGGTCTTCCCTCTGAGGGTCACACAGGTCACACAGCCAATACATGCTCAGTCATCACCATGGATTGAGCAAGCTTCCCCATTTCATCAGCTGCAATAAATACACATACACAAAGAAAATGTGAAGAATGCACTTACTTTTCATTCATTTCTAGACACCAAATTTCAAGCTCCATGGAGTCCCCCTGGATCAGAGAAAGGATGGCAAACAAAGGCTCATTTCAGACCACAAACCTTTTCACATCTCAGTGATCAGCAACAGCCACACCTCTCAATGAAGACATTTCTCCTGGCTCCCACTTTCTTATAATGCAACAGAAAACCGTGCACTGGAAGTCTTGCTGCACAACTAGATCACCTGAGGAAATACCTCCCTCAGAATGGCTCTTCATGGTCTAAGAAACTAAATTTTGCTGCTCTGCCATTTGTGTGTTTGGCCTCAGATATCTGCAGTGAATTGCTTCTGTTAAACAATACATTTCTTTTCATGAGCATACTACCTAACTTCATAAATGAAGATATTTTCACATTGTCTTGAACTAAAGGGCAGGAGCTCTAGTAGGTGATTTAAGATTCAAGTTAAAAAAATGGCATCTATTTTGACTCAATTCTCACCTCTGAGGTTTTGAGAGAAATCTCCACGCACATAGACCGTCCAACAGCGGGCAGTTGTCCTGCCAGGGCTTTCTTTGCTTCATGAGTAACCTCTGGTATATCTTTGATTGCTAAATTGAACTGGAGAAGGAAAGAGATGATTCTAATTTTTTGTATTTCTTTGAAAAACTGCCTGATGGTACACTGCAGACAGACTCAGAGACCCGTATATAACATACTAGGTCAGTGTTCACTGAAATATTTATGAAACAGAAAATTCCCAGATGGGCTCAGGCTTTTCGTATTTGCAAACATTTCCTTGGCTGCTAATTCAAACATTTTTCTTGATCCTGTCATATAAAACACATTCCTTGTCCCTTGCTTAAGTCCCGTCTTCATGCACAGAGTATCCTGAGTTCCTGAGTCTCTTCAATTTTACTAAAGCCTGTTACTATGAAGTCCTGAATTGCAGAGTTGCAATTCTGACAGAAAAGAACTCATCCCCCCACTCCCAGCAGATCTTGGAAGTGTGCCTTAGCTGGCTAGAGTTGCTGAGAAGTATCATTTATCTCTCCTCTAATCAGACCTTCAGAGCCCAGAGTGACAGGTTGCATGTCAACAACAACAACAACACACCATCAGTAAATATAATTGAACAGAGTAGTTAGTCTTTGAATAGTTATTATTGTTTACACAAGACCGTAACTATTACATTGTGTTCTCAACACATGCACATCTGCACACACACACACACACACAAATGCCAACAGTTACAGAAAAGCTTTAAAAAAAATGTGACTTGACCCAGTCAGAGCCTGTTGGGGAGGACGATGATCGGGTACAGATTTTCTCTCCAAGTCGGGCCTGGACAATTACTTGTACCGTCTGGAACAGAAAGGACAAGATACATATTCATGTTTTAAGCTCAGCAGAGCTCACAGTTTGGAACCTGAGCTAGACAAATTCAAAGTTAAAAAAAATGAGGTGTGAAGTGCCTATAACTGATTCTACAGTAGGACACTTCTGGGGGAAGGAAAAGGATATGCAGATAGAAAAAGGGGAAATTATGTTATTCTAGTTATTCTCAGGAATTTCCTGGATTTGACATCAGCTTTTCTTGCTTTGGTCTTTAGCAAAAACAAATAAATCCACCCCAAATCCCAACCTTGTTACTCTAGCCACAATAAGCATGGCTTTTCTTAAGAAAGAAAAAAGCAGCATTTGCCCACAGGAGAAAAAGTTACCTTTAAAGCAAAAAATTTGATGAACTTGTCCAGGTCCTTCCTGTCCTGGGAACTGAGATCAGTGTCCATTGCATATGGCAACCTGAAGTACAACACAGGCAAGGGAATTAAGTCTTTATTCATCTTTCTGTTTGGATTTCAATATTTCAAAATATTTTGCCACTAGAGGCTACCTCAAAAGAAATGACAGGCATCAAAGGCCTCTGCCTGTCAAAATCCTAACATGCTAAGAACTTGGCATGGGTGTGAGGTATAAACATGCATGAATAGTTTATCTGGTTGGTGCAAGACACTAGGAAAAGGAAGAACAAAGGGGCTCACTATTAAAACTGGGTACAAGTTCTCCAATTTTGCTATCTTAATTAAAAAAACCCCAACCAAACAAACCGCAACCCAAAACATCCCAACACCACAATTGCTGGATTCTATACCAAGCTATCCATCTGACATGGCAGTCCTTGCTTTAGAAATAATAATCTCTTCAGTTATCAGCACTGGTCAAAATCAAGCAAATGGTCTTCTTGAGACTGAAATTCTAAAAACAGTATTCCAGTGGTATTTCAGCAGATATTGAAATCTATATAACAAACCATTGCTGGAACAGTCTACGCTGCTGCTTTACTTCCAACAAATAGTACCTGCAGTAAACCTATATGGCTACAAATTTACCTACAACCAACTGAAAAGACACATTTTGGCCAAGGGATAGACCAAAATTCTCTGTTCACTTCTCTTGAAATCTGACAACAAATACTTAGCTCCCACATTCACACTGCCTTATTTTTCAAAGTATGATTGTTTCTAGCAATACAATGAACTTGCACAACCCCTGAAGTGAGGCAGGCCAAGGCACTAATCAGATTTCTGCCATCAACACATCACATGGCCTGGGATAAATCACAATTTTTCTGTCCCTTAGTTTCTTAATATTTAATAATCATACAGAGACTGAGGGGAGGACATGCAGAACTTTTATTTAAAATATCTCAATAACAGTAAATGCCTATTTTAAGTAATGCTTTGGGAGCATCATGTAAGAAGGCCTGCTAGATAAGAGTACTGCAATTTATAAAGCATTTTATAGAGAAAAGTGAATGACTCGATAAAAAGAAAGCTGGACATCTAATACGGTTAAAAGTTCCTAGGCTATATTCACACCACATACTGTTCTCACTACAAATTATAATTTAATTTGAAAACTAACATCATAAGCAATTCAACATTAAATGCATTATCCAACAATCCTTTGGATATTTCAACCTCCTCATCAAAAGTATTATGCTTTCTTTCCCTGCCTTTACCTCCAGTAAACAGAGTAGAGATCTCTTCTACTGGGGGGTTGTAAAAGGAAGTCAGTATGTAAAGAGCTAAATGTTTAGCTGATGCAGCACCCTAACTTAAAACAAACCAACCAACCAACCAACCAAAAACAAAACCACAAGCTTTTAGTGTAGACAGTTCCCACTACAAAAAATAGGCAAGAATGACATGTTACTATTTTTTGACTTAACTAGGTAAGGCACTTTAAGGGTTGTGGGGACAAGAGATCTAGAACAAAACCTGGCTGATACAGGCAATAAAATAATGCATTAAAAATACATCTTTTTCTCAGCAAAGAGAACGCTGACATTTAAATACCGAGAGAAATCACATTAGCTTTTAATGTGAAAAGAAGTGAGAAGGTATTTCTATGTGAACCCTGGAGACAGGTGCAAAGAAGTATATATCCTGATGTTGTAGGAAAGCTGTCAAATAAAGCACCTACATTTGCCTTATGGGGCTGGAAAAGAATTCTGGTATTGACTGTTGCAAGACACTCAGGAACTAATGGAAGGTGTTAGGCTCACTGGTCTGTTGGGAAGGAAACAAAGCAGATAATCAGCATGGTTCCCTGTACAGTATAGGAATTAGTTCTAATTACTATATACCCAAATATCCCTAGAGAGGAGAGAAACAGCCACCAGAGCCATGTCTTAGATTCAGGGTTCAAAGAATGAGAGCTTCATGGTTCTGCTCTGCTGCAGCAAAATTGGGATTCTTCCTGTGAGATCTCAAACTACCTGTAACATTCACAAAACATTTGTATATTCATACTCTTACCTCTCAAGCTCCAAATTCCAGCAACAGTTGTCTCGCCAGAGCCCAAAGTAGAGCAGAAAGTATCAGGCAAGGGTTCCTGTCAGGAATCCATAATTTCAGGGGGAAATTGGGACCTTGGAACTCAGCCTCTGACATGTCTAAAGGCTTTCATCTGATGACCACCATCTCCTCATTTTTGCAGGAGGGTCTCTGGTGATTGATTACCTGATATCTGCTAAGAGTTAGGACAGTGTTCGCCTTTAGAGTCACTCTTGATAAGAGTCAAGACAGGCCAAGAATTACAGCAAATATTTTAATTACAAAAATGCCTCTGTAGCCTCAGGTTAGCTGCCACCAGCTGACCTGAAAAGGAAGGAAATTCTTTAAGCTTAGTTCCACCAAACTCATTCAACTTCCTAAGTCTGGTAAGCTGCAACGCCAGCACAGCTCCTTGTTAAGTGCCAGTATCTGGGCATATGCTTACCTCACAGAAGACACTGTCTAATTTTACACTGAATAATAACTAGAAGGAAATAACCTTTGGTCTAGCTTAGAAACCCACAGATGACTGATTCTCCCTCAACCAACTAAGCCCTTAAGTAAACTGGTACCCCACTGCTGTAGCCTTACACACAGGCTATTCACAGGCAAAAACAAGCATCTTGGCCATACAGCTTTTTGCTTTATCTCCCTCTTCCTGCAACCTTCACTTTCATACTATTGGCTTTATTTATATGCCTTTGTCTCCACTTTGCTCTAAACAGAAATGTCAGAGACAGATGTTCAAAGGAGACCTGCCACATGTGGATTTTTTTACTAAAGCCTTACTCTTTCTAATGAGGTTATGAAGCAGAGAGTAAAACAAGGCTTATTCAACGGTTTAACATCTAACTACTGTGCTTTATACACTCAACCGGTATTTATACTCTCCTTCTCCAAGGAGATAAATCACAACAAGGACACATCACTGTAAGCTGATGGCACCCTATCTGCGTGATGCAATGAACTGCAAGAGCCTTTCCCTTCACACCGTAGTACAGCCCAGAGAAACCACGGCTACCAGCACATGAGCAGCCCCGCCGCCTGCTGATACCTGTAACCCGAGCAAACAGCAGATGCACAGTCCACCTGTGCATGCCTGTGTTACTGTACGTGCTTCATACCTGGGGATTTAGCTGTTTGTCTGTCTCACACTCACATACATAAACAGGAAAGGAGCAGAAGCACCTGACACATACCAGGCATTATTATTGCTGCTGGGGAAAGTACACACAGGCTGCTTCCCTCACCTCCCTCCTCTGCAATTTCACTCTGAACACGGCTGCTACAACTTCAAGTCATCCTGCTTTCCTTTCAGATAGATATTTACCAATGCAAAACAATTACTCAGCGTTCCTATCCCAGGGTGAAATTAGAAAAGGCAGAGGGAAGAAACCAGAAGGGCTGTTGTCCTAAGCAGAGGGCCATGAACAGTTCTCATCCCATTCCTGGTTACCTGTCTGTGCCCCCCGCAACCAGGCTCCTTGTCCCGACCACCCTTTCAGAACTTCCTTGTTAATACAGGAGCCAAATCCAATCTCTAAAGATGTCCTATGTGAAGCTCCAGAAAAGCCTTCTTGAATCATGCAGGTAAACAAGAAGCACATGCAAGTTCCTTTGACAAATAGGCTCGACTGCCAAGAAAGCTCTCCTAGAACATCCTCTTCAATGACCACGAAGCTTCACTGCAAGCAGGTATTTTGAGCACATTAATAAGCAACTATAAAAAGATGTCCATAAAGACAGTGCTCTGTTTCGAGGCTGGACCTACAAGTCAAACTCCAGCATCCTACAATTACTTAAAATTAGTCTCCATTTTGCCTTCTTAGTAGGTTAGTCAGAAACCCAGGGAGAGGGAGGGAACAGATCTAAATTTTAAGGTGTGCCACTCTCATTCTTTAAAGTTTATGGATTTTTTTAAGAAAAGACTAGAGTAGAATCTAGAAGAAAAACTGTTTCACATAATGTAAACACCCTGATCAAATCAAAGTCTCTGTAGTTCATCATATGATTAAGTTTTGACTGATAAAAAGGCAATTTTTCATGCTAATCAGGAAACATATTTGCTTCATAACCAATAAATAACTTCCCAGCTAAGGGAATATCTTATTAATGCCAAAACTGCCAGCTCCACTGGCTTAAAAGCAAAATTAAGTAATTCCTGTTGACCGGCAGTTACATTCTGTACTTCCCCAAGGTCTAAAAATGGTGTCAGTTTAAAGGTCCATCCTCTAATTTTGTTTGTCAGGCCAAAGTATACAGCCTGAACCAGAACCTGCTTCTATGTACCCTGTACTACAACAACCAATGTAACCACCAGGTCTCAACTTCTATGTGAATGTACGTTCAGAAAAGTTGAAATTATACAATACCATTTAAGCAAAATAAAGTGATCCTGTATGATCCTTCTGGACATTTAAACACCACCTAATTCATCTGAATTACTTTTTTTCTTGCCACAGGAAGGAGGGTTCTACCAGGTCAGGCCACTCCTGCAACGATTTGGAGATGCCATAGACTTCATTTGCACGGCCAACCAATTTTCAGCTAAGGCAGTAATTTACTGTGGTTTTACAGTGTGCCTAGTCACGCCACTTTTTAGCTTTGTTACGCAATCTGCAGGCTCGGTCCAAAGTGTCCCTTTTCCACCTGTTCACTGACAGGGCAGGAGGCTGTGCTCCCACCGAATCGATGGGAACGACTGGTGGAAGCCTGACTGCGCCAGCTCCAACAGGAAAGAAAGATGCAATGATTTGTAAATCCCTGATCTTCCCTAACAGGTAGTAAACTCGCATGTTACAGGAAAACTATGCAACGGACAATGGGGTCTGAAGTTCTACCTATTTCTAACAGGCCCTGAAGCATTTTAAGAGACACCACTTAGCGAGGTTTCAGGGGGTCACATCCCTCCCCATCTCCACTGAGTCCCTAGGAGCCCAAAGCCCAGCGGCCGCGCACACGGGTCTGCAGCAAACCCCCACGGAGCGAGCAGCGAAGCGAAAGTAAAACGGAGACACGAAGCCGCAGCCAAAGCCTTCAAATCCACGTCCCCATCCCCTTCCCCTCGAGGAGCCGCCCGCAGGCTCCCGGAGCTCCCGCCCCGGCCCGGCCCCGGTACCTGCGCGGGGGCGGCAGTGCTGGCGGCGCGGCGGCTCATCCCGCGGGGAGGCCCGGCTGCCCGATGGGGACCCGCCGCCCCGCTCCCCCGCCGTGCCCCGGCGTCTCTTCAGCGCCCCGCCCGGGCACGGGGGGGTTCCCGCGGCCTCGGGCCCGCGACCTCCAAGCCCCAGGAGCCCCGCGGCCGCCCTGGGGCTCCGGCCAGCGCCCCTCCTCCACCTCCTCTCCTTGGTCCCGGGCCGGCGGGGATCTCGCTGCCGGGCGGCTCCGCGGCGGCTCGCCGCGGCTGTCAGCGCCTGCGGGGGTGCGGGGCCGGTAGTGGGGGTCTGCGCGCTGCCCTCAGAGCCGCGGCCTCCGCCGCGCCGCCGCCATCGCCGCCGCTGTTTGTTTTCATCCGCTGCGGGCGGGCGGTGGGAGGGAGAGGAGGAGGGAGGGAGGCGTCTGCGTGTCCGCGGCGGCACTTTCCACACGCGGCCGTCGTCGCTCCCCGGCGACCCGCACCGCCTTGGGCTGGGGGGCCGGCAGTAGAGGGAGCCGGGGTCGAGACAAGAGGAGCAGCGCCCGCCGCCACTCCTGCCCGCACGCCCTTGCCGTGGCGAATCTGCCGCGGCCCAGCCGGGGGCCTCAGTGTGGTGCGGTAACGGCGCCGCGGGGGCGGGGCGGGGCCGGGCCGGCGGGCAGCGCAGCGCGGCGGGTGCGGGCTTCTCGGGGCGGGGCCCGGCCTGGAAGGGACCGCAGGCCGGTAAGGGCAGGGAGCCCGGCGCTGCCGGTGGGCTTGCTCACTTGTCCCTCAGCGCGCAGGGGCGTCCGGGCAGAGCCGGGCCGGGCCCGGCGGGGCGGGGGGGGCGCACACACGGGTACCGGCGGTTCGTGTCTGTGCCACCCCGGGTCTGAAGGCAGCCGGGTCGGCGGTGACTGGGACGGTTCCCCAGCCCGGGAAGCGGCTGCTGTGGTGCACCAGTCACCTGCCCGTCACGGGAAGTAAATTGCTGTCAGCGCCTGGCAGGGCTGGAGAGTTGTCTGTTCCGCAGTCAGCCCGCCGGCTTCGGCCCCTTGTGGTTTTAAAAGCAGATAGAAAGAAGGAAAAATATTTGTGTCATAACCTGAATGGTAGCAGAGTCTGAAAGGCTGACCAGCACGAGCCATCCTGAGTCTCCTTCCCGTTTGGTTTATGCAGGCGAAGGCAGCTCCAGAGGCCTCCCTGGCCCTCAGCCATGGCTGTACCCATTGCGGTTCTTGACTGTGACCTCCTGCTCTATGGCCGCGGACACAGGACTCTGGATCGCTTCAAGCTGGAGGATGTCACAGATGAGTATCTAGTATCCACGTACGGCTTTCCCCGACAGTTCATTTACTACCTGGTGGATCTCCTGGGAGCCAGTCTCTCTCACCCTACCCAGCGGTCCAGGGCCATCAGTCCAGAGACACAGATACTTGCTGCATTGGGTTTCTATACCTCCGGCTCCTTCCAGACTCGCATGGGGGATGCTATCGGCATTAGTCAAGCCTCCATGAGCCGCTGCGTTACCAATGTAACTGAGGCATTGGTGGAAAGAGCCTCTCAGTTTATTCACTTTCCTGAGGATGAAGCTACTGTACAGAGCCTGAAGGATGACTTTTATGGGCTGGCAGGCATGCCGGGAGTGCTGGGGGTGGTTGACTGCACCCACGTGGCAATCAAGGCGCCAAATGCTGAGGACCTGTCCTATGTGAACCGAAAGGGTCTCCATTCCCTTAACTGCCTGATGGTGTGTGATGCCAGAGGAGTCCTCCTGAGTGCAGAAACGCACTGGCCAGGCAGCCTGCCTGACTGCACAGTGTTACAGCAGGCAGCCCTCACAAGCCAGTTTGAAACTGAGCTACATAAAGATGGCTGGCTACTTGGTAAGTCAATTTTTCATCCTTGTTTTCTAGTGGAAATTCTGTTACATGTTGGCTCTTCTTTGAGTCTAGAGCCTCTGGGCACAAGTTATATTTACTTTTGATTGCTTTCCTGCAAATTCCTTGAGATTTGTGATTCAGTTTGTACAATATTTCTTTTAGAATTCTAGAAGAGTAACATCCAATCTGTGTTTTATACAGTCTGATTGTTGTATATATTAGTTTACATTCATTCTGTTAAGATCTTGTCAGCATCCTACACCTTTCTAAGCCAAATTATGCAATTTTTAATTCTATGTATGGCCCTAGTCTAGCTGTCTTTCACTGTATTTTATAGTAAATGAATTATCTTAAAATTCTTCTGTGTTCTTCCAGGATTTCCCTGTGTAAACCAGAATGTTTTTATTTTGTTCTTTTGTCACATTTGTAAACCTGTGTTACTGTTGTTCTTTCCTATTTTCTCATACCTTCTGCTTTAGCCAGGGCAATAAATTGTTCTGTGTCTGTAGTACAGAAAACTAAGGTTCAAGAGCTGAAAGCTGTGGTTAACTGTAAGTAGGTAACTTGTCCTCTTCCTTTTTGCTGCTAACAGGTGACAGCTCCTTCTTTCTCCGAACATGGCTAATGACCCCTCTGCACATCCCTGAGACACCTGCAGAATATCGTTACAACATGGCGCATTCTGCCACTCATAACGTCATTGAGCGGACGTTCAGAACGATTCGGTCGCGTTTCCGCTGCCTGGATGGATCCAAAGGAACCCTGCAGTACTCTCCGGAGAAATCCAGCCACATCATTCTGGCCTGCTGTGTGCTCCACAACATCTCCCTGGAACACGGGCTGGATGTGTGGTCTTCCCCAGCCACAGGACACATGGAACAACCAGAAGAAGAGTACGAGCAAATGGAATCAATGGATTCAGAAGCCTGTCGTATTCGTCAGGAGCTTTTACTTACTCATTTTAGCTAATGTTGTGACAGAGAGAAGGCTTCTAACTATTCCTCTGGGAAGATATACAGAGGAGTTATGCCCCTTCCTCTTCTTTAAGTTTTTAAAGACTATACAGATGTGAAACAAGGAGAAATTTTACTCTCTTCATTTCAGACGGTATTCTGAACTTTTCTCTATCTCTCCAGAGATGCAATTTAGTTGCTGAATTTTTACTGTTGTGATGCTTATAGGTTCCCCTTTCATCTGATTTAGACAACAATCGCTAATACGAGATCAGTGGAGAAATGTGGGAAATTGTCTTTGATAGTTATGAAAAATCTGTAAGCCTTGCACTGTTTTAGAAAGCAACAATCCTATGTCACTTTATAACCCAAAACACTTATGTTTGATTTTTAAACAGTATTCACATAAATTAAACTTCCATGTGGGCTCATGTCTGCCTTGATTTCATGAGCAGCATATCAAACATTTATCTTTTCATTTGCAGATATAAATTCTTGCTGAATACCATTTTGCAGTTTAGCACAAAACCCAGTGATTGTGTTCTGGGAGGGGTCTGGCTTTTTGCTGGATAAGACACACTAGTGCTTGCAAGTGGAAGGGCTGAACATTTCTTCTTTCCCAAAACAGAGTGGAGAAGATGTTAAGCTGTGGTTGCCTGTCAGTTAATGAACAGGTATCAGGAAATGGGCTAGTGAGTTCTCACCAGGCATGTCTGCCACAACAGAAACTGTCATTAACTACTTGTCTTGTTGGCTGCTGTGAAAGAAATGCCAAAGACTGGCTGGGTGACAAAAATTGAACTGATTGCAAAAGTTCTCCATTTAGGTCAGGGCTGAGGTACAGGAAGGCTGCTCTACCACCACTGACAATCAACCTCTTCAATGGAAAAAGGCTACTAATGCACACAGCTGTTGCTGGCACAGGACTGGGAAGTTTCCTGGCAATGTTATCTTTCCAAAAGGTGAAGGTGTTTCCAGGGATCTCTTGACAGCAGTCTGAGAAAACATTGTTTCTTACACTTCATTGTTTACTGGGCAGTAAATGAAACAAAAGTGGCAGGGAATGTAGCACAAAGGTAGCTGGTTAAAGTTGCAGTATAGCCATCTGGCACAGCAGGTCTGTATGTTCTTGTAGAGGAAATGAGCTGGGATCATGCCCCAGGTTTGAAGAATAATAAAATATGGGACACATTCCTAGTGTAGGATGGAGATGCAGAACAGTTCTGTCAGGTTTGCAATGGCAGTAAGAATTTACTATCTTATAGAAAACCAAGCATGCTTTATGATGTATAACATAAGCAGCATGTTTTCCGAAGCCTTGATGAGAACTGTAAAATATTACATACAACAATCTGAGATGTAATTCTATTTTCTTTACTCATCTTCCCATGAAGTATCACATAAGAACTGCTGTTGCTTACTGTGGCAAATCCCCTGTTTCTTATACCTTGGAAGAAGCAGACAAGCTTGTGTTCTAAAAAACAAACATTTTTAAGGTCTGAGTTGCTGCTGTAGATGGTGCCTTATGGCTCATAATCATATGCTAAAAATACTGATCTTTAGACCTAAACACTAGCAGACACTGAATGAGCTGTGTGAGTGACACTAAGGTCGAGTGAGACTTGGACACATGTAGGTACAAACACTGTCACGTAATAACAAGTTGGACTTTCTCAACTTATGCTATGAATAGATCTTCTCAGCCTGTGCCGAGGCCAGAGTGAACTCAAAGTGGAGGCTTTTCCAGGAACACATTTGCCAGGAACACAAAACCTCCCGGGTTTTGTGTTCCTTCAACCACTGTCACCTTTGGCAGAGTTCACTTTCAAAACTGATCTTGCTGCTTATCAGTTTAGGCAAAAAGTGCATCAGGCCTCAGCAGACAAAACTAATCTACTCAAAACTACTGTTCTTCCTTGAGTCAGGTGTTTGTACCCTCCAGTTCACTTGGGAAATGGAACGTCCTCATCTAGAGATGAGTTTGCCCCATATACTCCTAAGTAACTTCTTTCAAAAAGATTCATCTGGACTTGTCTCTTTTCCCTCAAGTTTAGACAATATTTAAATGTGTCAGCTTGAGATCCATGGGTTTTTTTGCTTTCCTGCTCTTCTGTACGTTCACCTTATCTCACCAGCTGCATTCTGGATTACTTACAAATTTGTGCATTGTCAGAGCTTTGAAAAGTAAAGTCTACCCTGACCATATAATGTCTGATAAATCTCAGTCCTGTGTTGGGGGATGACAGTAACTGACTCTCCAAGGTATTGCAGTTTTCACTCCTTGACTAAATTAATTGTAAAACCCCATTCCAGTCCTTTTCAGTTTTTCTTTAGAATACCTCCTTGAAGACTGTCCAGCTATGCTGCAGACTGCCTGTGCTCCTGCCGATCCTGCGTGTTACAGCAAACCCGAAGCCCTAAATTTCACCCGTCCGGGTCTTTTGACTTGATTTCCCCTTAGTGGCTTACTGGTGCAATGTGCCCTGGCTTCCTTAGATTTCCCTTCTAGCAACCGGTCCCCCAAGACTCCTGCTTCTCCAGCACAGGTGAGGCAGTGGGATCCAGCCACCCGTGCTGCTGCCTCCCCGGGTGTCTCACTGCAGGCTGCCCCTCTTCCACAGCTGCTATATATGCATTTCATGTCTTCACCATCCATGACGTTGGGGATCAATATGTAACAATAGATACTAACACTCTGCTATTTTAGGGAAATAATCTTTTTGGTTACTTCTCATCTGATACCCCCTCATCTTTTTGCTGTCTAAATGTCTTTCACTCTGATACCGTTTATCTTTTCTTGCCTGTTTTTAATGACATTTTTACACTCTGTGTCAATCATGAGGCGAAGAAAAAAAAGATACACGAGACGTGGAGAACGTGCTGCAGGGTGAGATTTAAGAAAAATAAGTCTACACGAAAGAGGGAGCGGGTGCAGCCGCAGAGCGCCCGCGGTGCGAGGCCCGGCCGCAGCCCGGCGCAGCCCCGGCGGTTCCGCGGGGGCAGGCCGGCCCCGGCCCCACAGCTGTTCCATACAGCGGGGAACCCCCGGACTCCCGCGGGGCAGCAGCCGGGCCGGCAGCTACACCCGCCCCTCGCCGGGCTCGACTCGTCTCGCCTGCCCTGTGTCTCCCCCGCGCGGCGCCGCACAGCGGTTGAAGATCTCGTCGCTCGGCTGGCGCGGCCTGGCGGCGTTCTAGTTTCGGCTGCTCGGGCCTTGGTACCGCTCTCGGCGCCGCTCTTCGGGCCTGGCTCGGCGCTCGGCTGGCTCGCCTGGCCGGAGCTCGGAGCGGCGGCGACCGAGCACTGGGGGCCGCTTCTTCCGGGCCCGGCCCTGGCCCCGGCACCGCTCAGCCCGCCCGGCTCCCGCCCTTCCGCACCAGGTAGGCTCCGGGCCTACGCGCTCCGCCCGGCTCCAGGACAGGGCCGCGTCGGCGCCGCCGCTCCCCAGGCGGGCGGGCGCGGCCGTCCCCGTCCCCGCGGCGGCGCCCCGGAAGGTGGTGGGCACCTGCCCGCGCGGGGCCACCGGGCCGCGGCGGCCGGAGGGGAGCGGGGCCGGGGAGGGGGCCGGGCCTCGCTGCCGGGGCCTTTGTTCGGGAGCTCCGCAACCGCGGCCTGCGGCGGGGGGAACGGGGAGGCCACCGCGGCGGCAACGGGCCCCGCTCCCCGCGCTGCCCCGGGCCGGCCGCAGCCGGCGGAGGGCGAAACCCGCGGCGCTTGGCTTGCGCTGGCCTGGCCGCAGGAGCCGGGCAGGAGGGGAGGCCTCCGAGGGGAGCGGCTCCCGAGTCCCGGGAAGCTGCCCCGGCCCCGCCTGAGCGCCCTAAAAACCGGAGTTTGACTCCGCACTTGGGTGCCGTGAGGTGCTCCCGCGGAACCGGCCGCGGCTTTCGCGCACCCACCCTGGGGTACAGTCAGGGGCTGCTGCTTCAAAATAGTAAATATTTTGTTGTTGTTGTTGTTGTTTTCCGGCCTTAACCAAATAAAATGTGAAGTAAGTGCTGTCTTCTCTGCCTCTGCTGTTTTTCACCGTGTGTTGCAGAACACTTCGTTGTGTGAGTAGCAGTTTGCATACAGTGCATTCAGGTGTGCCTCTAGTACGGTGTCTCGTACTTACCTCTTTTCATTTGGGGGAGAATACCCAGTTAATTCACTAGATACAGGAACGGTTTTGTTTTCACCAGTTTTCATTTTCCTCCAGACAACACGTAAATTTCCGTAGTGTTCATTGATGTTGTTGAGATTATTTCTGGTCCCGTCAGTACTATGCTTTCCACTGCCTTTGGAAAGCAATTCTTGCAACACAATTCCTGCACTGAAACAGCATTTTGTCTTCAAGAGATGTTTTAGATGGTTACGCATAATTTTTCCCAATACACACTTTCACAGTGTCATTCTGTTGTAAGAGACAAATTCAATAATAGCTATTGTCTAGGTGTGAGCTAGTCCTGGGGCAGATCTACTGTGTGAATGTCGAATCTGTATAAAAATATCTTCAGGAAGAGCGCGCAGTGCTGCTCCATTTTCTCCTCTGTATGAAATGTTCTTAGATCTTTATATAAAAACCCAGTGTGTTTTTCTATATTTGTCCTTGTTTACTGCTCCACCCAGCTTGGTGTCCTCTGCAAATGTCATCTGGCTTCTTTGCCTTTGCCACTCCCATCCTCTTTCAAATTGCTAATGGGAATGTTAAAATGGGACCTAAGAATGACCTGCTGGTAATGTACACTTAGTGCCAACCCATTACCGACCTGTTTAATTTTGTTGTGGGTCATTTTTCAGATTGTGGGATGGGGTTAAATCCAGGGAAATTTGAATGCCTTATGGGTGATGTAGGGAACAGTACCTGAAATTCTGTGCTAAATTTAAAATCCTTGTTTGTATTCTGAAAGGCCACTGTAACACAATTTCTAGCATTCAGAACTTTTCGGTGCAGCTTGCTTACTAGTTCTGTAGTCCACAACTGGTGTTGCTCTAGATAAATATATTTTTTTAAACTGATCCGTTTGTGTTTTGACAGTAACAAGTAAGTATCTTGTACTCATCTGTTGTGGCAGCATGGTTGTTAATAACTATGGCAGTCTGTTAGCATGTATATTTTTTCTAATACTTGGAATGAATATATTTGGATCCAAGTAGCTGGACTTGCCTTTTCAGATTTAGTTGCTGGGGAGTTTACAGAGAATGTTTACTTTGCTGACAGCTTCTTCTGAGTTTTCTTTCTTTTGCCCTTTTCTGAGTCATAACTGACCCTCTGGATTCTTGTTTGGTTGTTTCCTACTTTTCCGTTTTCTGTGCAGCACTTTCAATTTTTACGCAGCTGTAACAACCAGTTATAAAGACAGCACGCAATGATACTGTCTGCTAGTATCCTGTTTGCCATAAATTAGGGATTCAAATACTTTTTTTGTGTGTGTCATAATTTGTATGAAACTTCTGGAAAATAACTTCAGTGTGATTAGCAAGCTAACTGAATTTAATGTTCTTACAAAGTTATTTTTGATGTTGGCACTCATTAGTACTATTAATACAGATAGTATTAAGGTACTTTTTTGATATTTTTTTTTTCCTGTTGAGTTTGTATTATTGAAGACCTGATAAGGGTGTAATGCATGTTAATAGTTACCTTGTGTGATCCTCTGTTAGTAGTCCTGCACTAACCTAGCAAGGAGGGTGGTAGAATCAAGATACTGATGACATGAGGACAAAATAATTGTGGTTTTCAAAAGCGAATAATGAGGTGATGTGCAGTGGAAGAAGATTAATGTTGGAAATATCAGACTGGAAAGTTTTTTAAATGGTATAGTAGTCATTTGATGAAGTATCCACTGACTGGGTTGCTTAAAACAAGAGGAGACCTACTTATCTGCCTCTTGGGATTTAATGTTGGTTGCTAAGAACTCTTGACTAGGATTGTCATCTCGTAACTGTTTATTGTCTCCGGTTTTTGTAAACTGTTGTCTGAAGGCACGCAGGACGATGAGGTGCCAGGCCTGAGTGTGGAGACAGTCGCCTGAACCTGTGTGCTCACACAGCTCCGCTTCGAATGTTCTCAGTGAGGTCTCTTGGGCTGTCCTGGCAGAGCGATTCCTGCTGCCTTCTTCCTGGTATGTACCACTAACTCTCCACCTTGAGCAGCATAGAATTGCTGAGAGGAGTCTCTGACCCATGTTTTAGACACTTTCCTCCCCCCCCTTTATATATTTGTCATTGTCTCAGTCCAAGGCAGAGAAGGGTGTCAAGAATTGGCTGTGTTTCTTTGTTCAAAGTCTAAATCTTTGTCTCCCATCACTTCTTTACTTCTGATACATCTGTGTGTGAAGGCTTAAGCTTCTGTGTGGATCATTGTTGCTTTTTGACTCGTTACCTTATTTGATTATTTCCATGGAAATTATATGAGCAGAGTTTGTAAAGCTATGTTCTCGCTTCCAGTTGCTTTTTCTTTATTACTTGGATAAAGGTGCACATGCCTTAATCTCAGCCTTGAATGCATGAAATACTTTGTCTTCATCTTGTAGATACCCAATGCTGCTTCTGTCACTCTGTAATGTTGATGCTCCCAATTTCTCTTGCATGTGTGATGTCACTAGGGTGCACTTGGCTGTGGCTCTTGAGCTTGAGGAACCTTGGTGTGATTTTTTTTTTTAATGTAAAAATTTGAATTGAAAATTCCTTTACTTTCTTATCTGAGAATAATTCTCTTAAGAGATTAATCTGAAGTCTGTTTTGCTCTGTTTTTCTCTCTTGCTTTATTTCTTTTGTCTTTGTACCTCGTTCTGTACTGTATACAGTACTTAGCAAAAGATGCTATGGACTGAGTATGGAATTGGGAAACCAACTCTTAATCTTCTGGATCTCGGTTCTGCTCTTTGGTTTATCTTGCAGCTTTATGAAATTATATTTTTTCTCTTTGTATCTTTTGAATTTGAACTAATATCTATCTTCTCAAGAATTCATTAAGTTTATGTGGAAATGGTAATAATAGTCATGAAAGTGTGTAATATTCTGGTTGGTAAATGAAACTGTCAGGCTCCCAGACACAGCTGATCACTTACTTTTATTTTTATTGCTTCCCTTCTTACATTTACCATTCATTTTCTGACCTTTAGCAGTTGATATCTGCAAGTTTCTCTTCCACTTCCTCATCATTTTGCTGTAAATAACTAGCAATTTAATGTACTACTTTTGACTAAAAATTTATCTTAAGAATATTGTAGCTCATTTAATCCAGACCAGGAAGACAAATTAGGATTCTAATGGCAATCAGCTCCTTGTTACAATCATGTAGGATCTTGAAATGACAATATACCATCAACATCTTTGTAATGTAATTGAATTTCCTGAGCTGTTTGTAGTTTCAATTTAAAACATAGCACTGATTTTTTTTTTTTTATTTTATTTTTTTTTAAATCATGAAGCACTAATACAAATTATTTTTCTTTTGGAATGCCATTCTGATTTATGTGGAAGTACTTAGAGCTGTGGATACAATTTAGAGCAGTGTTATCTAGTGCACCTTCAAAATGCGTGCTTTGGAATTACTTTCCAGATCTCTCTATGGTCTTAATCAAGGGAAAACTTGGGCTTATAGATTACTACTTTGGACAATATCTTAAAAACTTTGAAGACTAAAAACAGGGCCATATCATGGAAGTGCCTTCATGGTATTAGTTTTGGATTCTGTTGCATAGTTGCATCATAAACACACTTTCCTCCTAAGACACCTTTACTGGTGTGGTGGGTTTTGTTTTGTTTTTAGTAGGCATGTAGGTGAAGACTGGTTCTGTGCTCTAATGTCAGGAATCTACATGATTCTAGTGTCTTACATTAAGCTGCTTTGGTGTTTTTTTTTTTGTCTTGTTTTGGTTTTTTGTTTGTTTGGTTTTTATTTTGTTTTGTTGTTGTTTTTTAAAGCCTAATCAAGGATGCAAAAGTGCAAACAGAGCCAAAGTAGTTTAGCTTTTTTTTGATTGTGATTAATCATCCTTGAGATAATTGTTTGTTATGCCTCTGTGGCCTATTCATGCTTGTGGGTTGCCCTTGTTTAAGGATTCCAGTGCAACCTAACTTTATTTCCAATTTAACTTTATTTCCAATTTTCTGTTCAGTTAGATAGTGCTGCAAGATAACTTGAAGTTGTCTCTGCAAAAAGTTTTCTGGGTTTGTTTATTTGTTTGTTTTCAACCCAAGAAGAGCTAGAACCTCTTAGAATGGTCATAAAGCTCATGTGGAAGTACCACAAATGGAGCTAAGGGAAGACAAATTGTATTGTTAGAGGGAAATTTAAATATGTAGCTGATCAGGTCAGAAATTCACGTAGCCCTGTCACAATGCTGAATGTAGTCCTGTTCCTCCAAAACTTGTCAGAAATTCTGATCTGTGGAACTATTCTGGATATGAGTCATGTCACCATTTTTTACCAATTTTGTTGTTGTTATGACATCGTTCAAATTCCAGTGCTACATAGTTCGATTACTTACCAAACTAGGACTCTTTGACTTGTCCTGTTTGTTTAGCTGAGTTGATGCAGTGCAAAAGAGGAAAAACCAGCTCTTTTGTTTTGGTTTTGCTTTTTTTAAATTATTTTGATCAGTCTTTCAAGAGGAGATATTGAAAGGGTTGAAAGGAATGATGTGACACTTGGTATGAATCAAATCAGTATTTTTAATAAAAGCTGCTGGTAGAATTCAGGTCCTGTTCTATCTGGGATAGTGTTTTCTGGGGCTTCTTACCTGGTGTTGTTTTGTGTGATTTAGGATGTTGGCAAAGTTATCCCCATATTGCAGAGGGGGAAAACTTGGACTGTAAACAAGGAAATGAGCTAGAAAGTCACCGAGGCTGTGTTATGGCTCACATATATTACAAGTGGTGTTTTAGGCATCGGGTTGGTTATTGGAGATCTCCTGTCCATGGGTCCCAGAAGGAGCTTTTATTGCTTTGTCAACGAGGCTCCTGTGGAGGAAGGAAGGGCAGTGCACTGTGTAGTCAGGTGGGCAGGGTGATCTTTGACTGTCTTCAGCATGCACAGTGTTTTTTCCTTTGCTCTTTCAAGCCTCTTAAACACAGGGATCTTGACAAAGCAATTTGTCTCAAAACTGAACTGTGTAAAATACGAAGGGAAACTGGTTGAGAAAGTAATTTGAGGGAATCCTATGTCTTGTGACTGCAGCCTATATGAGGATCACTGGCAGTGAAGATAAAGCATTTTGGCTGTACCACTGTGTACACTCTTTTCATGCCTGTCTGACCATCTTCTGATAGTTCTTGGAGACCCACCCACATGTACAATACTGGGATTGCTAAGTTATTACTAATATTTATTAAATACAATAAAAAATACTCTTGAACTCTTTAATCTATCTGATAGTCAAAGCCTGAGATGCTGCTGCTGTTTAATTTGGAAGAAATGAAATGGCATGCTTTGTTGTTAGTGCTGGATACTGTGCCTGAGAATGGACATTTTGAAAATAGAAGTTACTGGCTTACAAGATAAGTAGAGCCATGGCCAGAGTTTGTAATATTTAACAGTAATAATAATCTGATTCTCTTCTTCTTTTATAGATAAGTTTGCTTGTGTTTTTGCATGTCAGTGGCATGCCTCATTGGTCACAACAGTTTTGTTTTTCATTTTGTTGTTTTTGTTTTGTTTTCCCAATCCGTGTTCTTTTAATACAAAGTATATAGCTTGCACTGACCCATAACCATGTGGGTCATATCTGTTTTACAGTCAATGCATTCTGGAAGTTTTAAAGCTTGGCAAAGTTACTTGGAGACAGAAGCTACCAGCACATGCTCTTCTCCTCTCTGGTCTTTTCTGGGGAAATTTATATGTGCATTCTCTCTGTGGATCCCAGACTGTAAAGACAGAGACAGCTTTAATGTTTCACTTAATGTTGCCTCTTTCTTCATCAGTGACTTGAGACCTCTTTGGACAGTAAAATTGTCTGAAATTATTTGGACATTTGTATTTTTTTGATAGAACTCCTGTTATAAATAGCAATTACTGATTGCAGATTTTTTTTTTTTTAAATCCTTTTTAAACACTGTTTTTTACACTGTTTCTGTATGCACACATCAGGAAAGGCTTTTAATGTTGGGCTCAGCACACAACCAAGAAGTCCTTAGGAGTGGTAATAGATTTTTTTAGCCTGGGAGCTGAAGGCCACATGAAGTAACTTTTTTCCCTAATGCAGAATTAAGTAACATAAAGTAGTGCTCTTATACTCTTTGTATTAAAGCCAGCTATGCTTCCAGAATGGTGGTGCTGGAATCTTCACAAAAGTAATAATGGCAAAGATGGGACTGAGGGGAAGGAGGGAGAGAACATGGGAGGGGGACATGTTAAGAGATGGGACCATGATCTTTGTAAAGTGCTGAAGTTTCTCATTGGAATGATAAACCACTGCGTAATGCATAAAATATCTTGATATCCTTTCTATATGGCAATTTGAATATGCTGCTTTTTATTCCTCTTCTCTCCCCACCTTTTTGTCAGTGATTTCATGGGATCCTGTACCACTCTGAAGTATTACAATTCACTGCTTCACTTTGGTTTTCTGGAGGTTCAGCATCTGTAAAAGTGGCAGTTACTAGTGTGCTCGTGCCTCTCCGATGCTGGGAATTCTTAAGGCTTCTTTGAGGACAGCTGGTGCAGAGCAAATAAGAAGGCTTGGGTTTGGGCTGTGTGATGCTCTTCCAAAATTGTAAACAGCCCAGCATGCTGTCCTGAAATGCCCTGAAGGGAGAAAACTGTTAAGGAAACAAGGCTGCCAATTGTAGAAAAATTTCTGACTCTCCACTTTCAGAATTTCTGTGGTGCCCTGGACCACATCCAGAGCATCACCTAATCTTGTTGTTGGACTCCACTTTTGGTTATAATGTTTAAAAACAGAACGAAAAACCCCAACAACAAGAAGAAAACAGGAAAAATACCAATCCCAGAGCAGTTCCTTGTTTCTGTGGTCAGCTCTTTGTCAGTTGTGATAGCATGGGTATTTGTAATAGAAGCTGCTACTGAATCAGTCCACCACTTGCCTGGACAGATTTGATTCAGTGAGCTGCAAGTTTTCTTTATGCTGAGGCCCGAGAAGTATTTTCAAACGCAATACATTTCATGTAAACTTTGTTAGTCAGGTGGCTACTGAGTAGCTATAAAAATGGTTGGTACTTCCATGGTTTGTCTGCTAATGGTATTTAATAACATGCTGTCATTATTTGGCTTCTTGTATTTGAGCAAATTGTTTGGAATTGTTGGGTATATTTACTAGTTTAGAGAAGGAACTGGCTCCTTAAAAAACAAAACAAAACAAAAAACCAACCAACCACAAAACAAACACCAAACCCCAAACCAACCCACCACCAAAGATCCGAAAACAACAAACCAAAACTGAATATACAATCCGATAGTAAGGTTAAAGGCTTCCTGCTAAAGTGAGCGAAGGTAATGCTGTATCTACACTGCATCTGTTTCTCCATTTGAAGGCTCTAATTTTCTTTGCCAGCCTGGTTGCTGAATGTGTCACCAGCTTGTGGAGAGCGGCTACTGTATTCAGGCTAATTCAGATGAAAGAGTAAACTTTCTCCTGACGAAGCATGAATAAAGCTTGGCCCTCAAAGAGATCCAGGGTAACAGTGGAGTGCCAGCCCCTCTCAAGAAGGATGCATTCAGTGTTTTCTGAAGAGCTTGCGGCTTTTAAAAATGTTGAGCAGGTACTGTGTAGGCAGGCACTGAAGCCTTGAGTTTGTTTTCTTTTCAAATGGGATAAAGAGGTGAGTCAGAAGAAGCTGAAAAAAAAAAGAGGGACAGTCCCTGAGGGAAAAATATCAAATGCGTAGGAGGCTCACATAGGAAGTGTTTGTTACATCCTGATGAGTTCAAGAGATGAGTACACATGTGCAAAGATTCAGATAACTTATCTGAAGGTAGGTACTTGATTTTATATAGTGAAGATGACTTGCTCTTTCAGTAAGGTGAATACAAGATGTTCACTAACTGCAGTTGTAGGTGTTATCTGTTTCTTGATTTTAGAATATGTAAACTTGCTGGTGGCATAAATAAACATAAAGATGTTTGTTAAACCTCTTGATTTCCTTGTTGCTATTGTTCTTCAAGGAACATTAGTCCTGATGAAACTGAATTGCTCCCAAGTTGTCAGCGATTGTTTTTTCTCATGAGTGATTGGGTTATCCTCCTTGTAAATTATCAGGATGTCTTAAGTTATTTAGGCTGTTTGTCCTTTACAGCTATCAAAAGGCTATTCCAACGCTTAGTGTTTGAGACCTCTTCAAACTTGCACCTTATTCCAGATCCAAGTCTGGTCTTCCATTTGTGTCCAGTTTATATATTTCTTCTCAGGGTGCTGTAGTCTTTACTTCTTGAATGCACTCATACAGAATATTCAGCTACTGTCTTCTTAATTTTACTAGACAAAACTAGACTTATAGCTTCCTCCTGTAAAAGTGGCTTTTTATTGCCCGTATTGTTCTGAGCTGTCCTTCCCCTCCACGCTGCTCACTATCTGAATCCAGTCATGTCTGAACACGGGTGACTGGTGCTGTTTGCAGAATCCAGATGAGGATTTGTTAATGTTTAGTGAAAAAAGATTTTTGATTTAGTGATTCCTGTATTATATAATGCTTTTGGCTGTATTTATTCCAGTGATCCTTGTTCTAGTATTTTTGAGCCTGGGCGCTTTTAATCTGTACAGTTGCTTTTAAGAATCTGCTTGCAGCATGACATCTTTAGGTTTTGTATTGCTTTCCATGAGGCTTTTATTTTGTCAAATAATTCCTACCTAATGTTTGGCTGTCTTCAACAGATTCTCGAAAGAAGGCTTATTTTACACTACAGAGTTTCTCTAAAATAGATGATCCCCATGCTGTTCACATTAAGCATCAGGGAATTTCCAGCTAGCTTGAATTTCTTGGTGGTGAATTTCTTTCCTAGGAAGATGGATGCCTTTACTTGTTCATCACTTCAGTAACCTTTATTATATTTTTACAAATGAAAACTGGTCTGCTTTATCAGAACGCCTTTTCCTGGCTTATCTCTCCAGACAGCCCCTCCCTGCAAGCAGCAGCTGTCTTAAATCATCTGCTCAGGCGTTTTTTTTTTTTAGGGAGAGTGGGAGGAAAGAAAGGTTTGCTAATAACTATTCTGAGTTCTTCTATTTCACAATTCATCTCTTCTTGTGTACATGAACCTTTTTTTCCTGTGTGTATTTTTGCTTTTTTAAGTTGCAACTTCCTTCTCTATTGAATATTGATGGTTTTGTTCAGTGTAACATGAACTGAGGAGTATTTATTTTCAGATCTTTATGTTCTAAAGAGATGACAGAGTAGTATGTGCACTCTGCTGGGATCAAAAGGTAATAGCATTGCAGCAGCAGTTCTTGTTTTATGTATTCTTAGAAAATTCTTGTTTCTGGAGGGCTTTGATGGCAAATTCCAATGTATGAGACCATTCAAAAGCTGTGTAACTTGGTTGCTATTAGGGTTGCCATATTTAGTTCTTTCAAAGAGTGTTTATTTTTTTTTCTAGAAAACAGGTATTAATGCTTTCCTTAGCGGCTCAAAGTGTACTAAAATGAACTTGAATGAATGTTGTTCTAAGAGCATTGTAAATGGAAAGATGATATGCAGACAGACAAAATGAATCATCTTGATGGAGTTGGCCAAGATACTGCTGCAGTGTATAAGGTTTCGGTCCAATACACGGTTTTGTACATTGTTAGCTATCATGATGGAGTTGGAAATAATTTGGGCTTAAGGTCTATCAGTTGTCTGACCTTTGCAGTGATAATAATTACTATTACAAACATTTTAATAGTTCCTTGGAGACTCCTTTGTTATATTGTCAGTTTTTTAACACTGTTCCTCTAGGTATCAGTCAGCCTTCCCAGATAGGGCCTAAATCTTGAAGTTGTAAAGACTGTCTTTTCATAAATCTTTTTCGCTATTATATAAAGCAAGAAATTGAGTGAAGAGAAGGGAAAGAGTTTCAAGGCCAATTTTTTATTCTCTTTAGGTGTGGTATGCCTAGGGCATGTGTACAAGGAAAGGGCTGGATGCTTTCAAAAGCCTTTCAAAGTAATCTTTGGCTACAGAAATGTAAAAATTTGGCTGCGGGAGAGGATAGGTTTGGTTTTTTTTTTGTTTTTTCTTTTTTTCCCTCTTAAATCTAGTGTTTCAGGATTTAAAGCTCTCACTATATCCAGGTGATCAAAGTAAAAGCTGCCTTCCTTCTCTTTCTCTTCTCTTTGTAGGTTTCCCTGAAGATAAACAATTGAAATGTGGGCAGCTTATTTGTAGCTTGGTGGTGGTTGTCATCTGGAACCTCCTGCTGCCTCCTCCCGGTAGTTGGTGTCACGTTGGCTGCTGAGAGCCATGAAGGTTGTACCCGAGAAGAATGCTGTCCGCATCCTGTGGGGTAGGGAACGGGGTACCCAAGCCTTGGGTGCTCAGCGTCTCCTGCAGGAGTTGGTGGAGGATAAAACTCGATGGATGAAGTGGGAGGGCAAGGTAAGGTTGTGGGATAGAGGTGCATAGCTTGATCTGGAGTGGGGGGAGGCAGAGATTTGAAATAAATTGGATCGTGATTGTACATTTGATGTGCTTTCTGGCTCTGTTCAGTTCCTGCAGTGATGTGATACTAGGTATGTTTCTACAGTGGGTTCCCCTTGTTGTCTGTGTGGTTTACAGTTGAAGTATGATCATATGACACTTGCAACACTTCCTGCTTTGTTGGCTTTTTCAGAAAGTTGAGTTACCAGACAGTCCACGCTCCACCTTCTTGCTGGCGTTTAGTCCAGACAGGTAATTAACTCCTAGTTCGTTCCCTGTTTCAGCAGTCTCCTTACACTTACAAAAGTGATGGAGGCTTGTGCCCATTGAGTTGTCCAGTCCTGAACAGCCGAGTGAAACTTCTGGTTCCTGACGTGCGTGGATGGAAAGTACACACCTTCCTAATCTCACAGCTTCAAGCATAGTTGGTGTTTGATTTCTGAGGTACCCAAGCGATGCACAGTTCTAAGGAAAAAGGATCTGTGCGGCCACGGTGCGATTTTGTAAGAAACTCGAGAGAGTAAAAGGTGTTTAGCCCAACATGCCAAGTGATGTGGCTTACCCACTGGGATATCTAGGACTAAAGAACAGAGCAGAATGATGTGTGTATTGGAAGCAGAAATGGAGGTGGGATCTCTCTTAGTGTCACTTGATTTGACAGTGGTTGAGATGGTGTGGAGAACTGGGAATATTTATTTGCCCCAAATTGTCACTCAGGAGCTCCTCCTGAGCTGCATGTTTACTCTGACTTTCAAGGTCAAATTTGTGCTTGTGGATCAGATGAGCTCATGTTTGCATGGGCCCTGAAGTCTGGCCACAGGAAGCTTTGTGGCTGTTGGTGAAACAGGAGCCTCTTACCCTTTGAGTGTGAGGCTCTGTGTGGGAGAGCTGCTGGGTTAGGTGTGAACAGACCCTGTTGAGATGACACTAACCATGGTCTGGTTTTGCCATACTCTTATCTTGCTAATGTTTGTCCTGCCTTCTGCCTTCCTAGGACCCTGATGGCTTCCACACATGTGAATCACAACATCTACATCACAGAGGTGAAAACGGGCAAGTGCGTTCATTCCTTGGTTGGACATCGCCGCACTCCCTGGTGTGTCACTTTCCATCCCACCATCCCGGGCCTCATTGCTTCAGGATGCCTAGATGGGGAGGTTAGAATTTGGGATTTACATGTAAGTCCTTCCTGAAACATACGTGCATTTGGTGTTTGGTGGGTGGTGACTTTTTTTTGCTCTGAGTTCTTTCCAAATGTTGCCTGATAAAAGAAAGTTGGTTGGAAGCTTTGCTGGGACCTGTCTCTAAAAGCATAGAACAGATAATAGCTATCCTCTCCTGTCCAGAGAGGAGGGGACAGATTTTTTGTTCAGTCCTGCTAGGCAAGTCATGTTCCTTAGCCTTGCCTGTTTATTTTATAAGAGCGATACAGATAATGCTGGAGAACTTTGTGCAAGATGCCTGTTTAGCTTATGTGAAAGATGTGCCATTTTTCATTCCACTGAGCGCATCTGAACTCTTCATTAGGGGAGCTGCTGCTCTGCCAGTTCTACCTAGTCTGATGATTGGCACAGAGACAAGGTGTATACATTTACCTGGTCACTTTGGAATGCAATATTTTACAGGCTGCTTGAGACACACCTACAAAAATACATTTGTGGTCATTGTTGCAGGTAGTGTTGTGTTCTAGACATGACGCATGACCTCGTATGAGTTGGCAGTTCTTGCCAAGAAAGCATGTTGCTTCCATGCTCTAGGCTGAGCCCTGGAGAGATGATGCATACGTGGAAATCTCATGATCTCAAACTGTGTGATAAACTGCTTGTGATTCTTTATTCCTCACCCAGGGTGGAAGTGAGAGCTGGTTCACAGATAGCAACAATGCCATTGCGTCTCTTGCTTTTCATCCTACGGCTCAGCTCCTGCTGATTGCAACTGCCAATGAGATACATTTCTGGGACTGGAGTCGCCGGGAGCCTTTTGCAGTGGTGAAAACAGCCAGTGAAATGGAGCGGGTCAGGTGAGTTCTTGCTTCTGGGGGAAGAGAATACTTGTATATGAAAAGTAGTCAGATTTGGGGAATGTGGGGGATTCCTCTGGGATGCTGCA
Organism: Streptopelia decaocto; assembly: GCF_964273445.1. Taxonomy (NCBI): domain Eukaryota; kingdom Metazoa; phylum Chordata; class Aves; order Columbiformes; family Columbidae; genus Streptopelia; species Streptopelia decaocto. The sequence goes on along the minus strand of NC_138661.1, from coordinate 42,286,329 downwards.
CCCTCTGCGCTGACGCTGTGGAGAGAAGCATTGGTTGCAGCTTCTTGACTCAGCTGGTAGAAAAACATTTCTATGCACAGAAAAAGAAAAAAGATAAACAATTGGAGATAATAAGTTAGCTTGGTTGTTCATGTTTGTAATCTGACATGTGCCAAATAAATGTCCAGGATCTACTTCATGTTGCTTTGTATGCTTAGTAGTTAAACTTGTCAGCTGTAAGGATGAGAGAACCCAGAAGGTGTTGGAAGAGAGTGCTGAGCTATTACTTCGGTGCAGTTGTAGAGGAAACTGTGTTGCTGGAAACTTGATGCCTTTTTTGAACAGTTTAAGCAGACAATGATGTAACATTCAAAGGAGGTTCATATCTCCCTTTGCACCAAATTCCAATTGGTTATATGTATGTCCATATCCCTTAAAATTTCCTGGCTATTTCAACTGATACAGCAGTGCTTGCTTTCAGCTTTTAGCTTCTATGTAGTGTTGCTGCAGACTATGAAATAGCTGCAGTCTTTGGCTAGATGAGTATATTTCTTCTTAATGTCTAAACTTTTTTATGTCCTTCAGAAGAAGATGATGTCAATGTAATAACGTTCTCATTGCGAGCATTTCAGTAGGAATTTTTTCCCTGCTGTGCCCAGCTTCTTGTGTCAGTGTGGAATGTGAACTCATGATTGACACTCTGGCTCTGCTTTTGTTTTAGGCTGGTACGGTTTGATCCCTTGGGACACTACTTGCTCACAGCAATTGTTAACCCTTCTAACCAGCAGGTAAGAGGAATGTCAGGACCTGAAACACTGGAATAGGCTGCCCAGGGATGTTGTGGAGTCTCCTACTCTGGAGGCATTCCAGACCTGGACGCCTTCCTGTGTAACCTCATCTTGGTGTTCCTGCTCTGGCAGGGGGATTGGACTAGATGATCTTTTGAGGTCCCTTCCAATCCCTAACATTCTGTGATTCTGTGATTGACTGACTAATTACAAGATGTTCTACATACATTAACCCTAGTGTGTTCCTAAGCAGCCTTGTGCTTTTCTAAAATCCTGGAGTCCTAAGCCGAGTTCTCTCACTTTAAGTGGTCACATGAATGTTCTTGTGTTATGTGCAGGGCTATTAAGGAGCTCTCCACAGTATGTTTATTTTGCCCTCACTGTCTCGTTAGTGGTGGGGCAGGTGTCCCAATGGCCCTGCTCTTTCAATTCTTTTGTGACATTCTGCAGGATTTAAACCTACACAGGGTACTAACAATGCTTCCCACAGCTGCTGACCCTCAGATGCTGAGGCTTCTGTTGGTATGAACACTCTATTGTCAGAGCTCACTGGGCTGTAGGAAAAAGTTGTCTGGATCCATAAAATGAACTTCGAAATAAAGAGTCAGCTGATTTCCTGCAAGTCAAGGCCTCTAGGAAGGGAGTTATCGCATCCTTTAATCTATCTGGGGTGATAGCGGGCTTTCTGCTGTTTATGTGGAGGTATAGGATTTTGCTGTGCGATGGCTGAACTTTGATTGCTTCCTTCTGCAGAGCGATGAGGAAGTGGAGATCTCCGTGGACAGCACAGAGATACCGCATTATCGCCAGCGCGCTATCCTTCCATCTCAGCCTGTGAGGCGCACACCCCTCCTCCACAACTTCCTGCACATGTTGTCCTCCCGCTCCTCTGGCATACAGGTGGGAGAGCAAAACAGTGTTCAAGACTCTGCTACCCCATCCCCTCCACCGCCTCCACCACCACCTCCTCCGCCTCCAGCCAGTGAGAACACAAGGGCATCTGTCTATAACAGGCTCCGGGAGCGAGTCAGCTACCCCACAGCAGAGTGCTGCCAGCACCTGGGGATGTTGTGCCTTTGCAGCCGATGCTCTAGTGCAAGACTTCCTTCTTCTCTCTTCCCTCACCAGGAAAACGCACCCTCCACGTCTTCTGGGGCCACTGGCACTTCCTTCTCCTCTGTGCAGACAGAGCCTTATCAACCCCCAGAGCAGGCATCCGTAGCGCAGGAGGAGCAGGGGATACTTAACAGGCCCTCTGCTTTCAGCACAGTTCAGAGCAGCACTGCTGGCAACACCCTGCGCAACCTTAGCCTGGGCCCCACGCGGCGATCCCTCAGTGGGCCCTTGGCAGGCCACCAGTCCCGGTACCAACAGTCTGCGAGAGAGATGGCTTCGGGCTTAGGCGGGTCTGACTGGTCCAGGACAGTGCTGAACATGAGCTCTCGCTCAGAGCTGGAAGCCATGCCTCCCCCTAGGACCAGTGCCTCCTCCGTGAGCTTGCTGTCCGTGCTGAGGCAGCAGGAGGGAGGCTCCCAGGCATCAGTTTATACCTCTGCGACAGAAGGGAGGGGCTTTCTGGCCCCCGGGGCTGAGGCGGACAGTGGTGGTAGCGCTGGTCCGAGCAATCCGGCCAGCATCCGTAATGAGCTCCAGTGTGATTTGAGGCGATTCTTCCTGGAATATGACCGGCTTCAGGAGTTAGATCAGGGGATTGGTGGGGAGCCCAGCCAGTCGCAACAGGCTCAAGAAATGCTCAACAACAACATTGAGCCTGATCGGCCGGGTCCCTCCCATCAGCAGACTCCACACAGCAGTGAAAACAATTCCAATTTGTCCCGGGGTCACCTGAACCGCTGTCGCGCTTGTCATAACCTGCTGACCTTTAACAATGACACGCTGCGCTGGGAAAGAAGCACGCCTAGCTACACACCAGGGCAGGTCCAAAGCACGTTTGAGGGTGTACCTCCAAATACCAGCCAGGTGCAGCCTGCAGAGAGAACCGAGGGCAGAGCTCCTGCCTCTAGCAGGCTGCAGCTGGGCAGCTCTTCCACCCCGCAGGAGGAGAGGACCGTGGGAGTGGTCTTTAACCAGGAGACGGGGCATTGGGAAAGAGTTTACAGCCAGTCGGCTTCAAGCAGACCTGGGAATGTATCACAGGAGGCCTTAAACCAGGAAATGCCTGAGGAAAGCTCAGAGGAGGATTCACTCAGGAGGTAAGATATATGCTTGACATTCGTCCTCTATTTTTTTTTTTTTTTAAACCTTTCCCATCTAGTCTGAGTTTTTGAGTATTTTCTTGTGTGCTCTTTATGGAGATAAAAATAGAGATGTTGCACTGATGTCTATTTTAGCTGGCACTGTTGTGCTGCAGGTAGGTTTTGAGGGTGTCTGAAGGTTGTAAGGACAACCACCAGAGCTCTCAATGGGAAAGGAGGATGGTAGGCAAAAGGACAGGCTCTGGCAGCAGATCTCTGGGGTGAGCTGTGCTCCTGGTGTTTCCCAGACACTGCAGAAGGGTGAGAACACAGGATGTGCTACACTGTCCTTTGTGGCCCCATGCCATGTACATGCTGCGCATGGAGAATCTGCCCAGAGTAGGCATGGAAAACTGAACACAAGTAGTGAGAATTGCTTTCCTGAGTGTTGTGTCTTCTTGAGGTTGTGGTTAAGTTGGAAGGGTTAACAGTCATTTCCTTGATGTTGCCATACAGGGCAAAAAAGGTCCAAGTTCTTTGTCAGTGGTTTGGGCATATACCTTAGTTGCGAGTGTTTGACCAAACCCATTGCCTTTGATAAAGAGGCAGGTTTTGAAAGTGGCTCTCATTGACTCAAATCTAGGGTGAGCTGGTTGGTGGCATATTAGTCACTGAAAATTTTAGGCGCTGCTGTATTGTTTTTTTAATAAGGTGATTCTTTTTAGGAAGAATTTTTAATTTTTTTTTTAAACTTCAGATATGTTACAGGAAACAGAATGAGCCAAATCAAACTTGCACCAGGAAGGACCTGTGCTTTGTGTTAAAGTATCTCCACTCCGTGATTCAGCTACATTGGTACTTGGGATAGGGTTTCCCTGCTGGGCTTCAGTTTGCATCCTCTCTGTCAAGTGGTTTGTGCACTTGTCAGAGGAAAGGTCTAGTCCTGCTGTTTCTTCAAAATGGATGCTCTGTGCTTTAGGAAAGCAGCATTTCCAGATTGGATGCAGATGTAACTGGCTGAGGAGGCTTTGCATGCAGGAGTGCCTGAGGAAAGGGAATTCTTTCCTTCTTCCTGCAGATAAGCTGATTATACTCAGGCTGGAACAGTGGCTGCCTTTCTTGTTGCTGTAGTTGCATAGCAAGTAAGTGGTTGGTGATCATGAAATTATTCATCTGCTTCTAAATCCTTGCCCCAGTTTTTTTTTATAGCCTGCCATAATGAGAATCTCAAGCTGATTACATGGTAACTACTTCTTTCTTGGGCCTGGACTTACCTGCCATTAATTTAAATCAGATATCCTCTAGTCCCCTATTAAAGGGTAGAGAGGTGAGAGGGAGCTGACAAATTTAGCTTTAAAACGACACTTGAGTAAGTCTTGAATTAACTCGCTTTTGAAATACCTGTACAGGCTCATGTAATCTCCACTGTGTAGCTCGTTCACTGGACTAAGTCACTGTAATGTCAGAAAAAATGGGGGCAAATAATGTTTTTATTTATCAAGCCTGTTGGCATGTATTTGGACAATGAGGTGTGGTGGGATCTGTAGATGTGATCTTTTCTGGGGGAGTTGTATAATTTTAAAATAGAATCATAGAATAGTTTGAGTTGGAAGGGACCTTCAAAGATTATCTAGTCCAACCCCCCTGCAATAAGCAGCGACATCTTCAACTGGATGAGGTTGCTCAGAGCTCCATCCAGCCTGGCCTGGAATATCTCCAGGGATGGGGCATCTACCACCTCTCTGGGCAACCTGTGCCAGTCTCACTATCTTAATAATAAAAAATTTCTTTCTTATATCTAGTCTGAATCTACTGGTTTTTAGTTTAAAAGAATTACTCCTTGCCCTAATGTAACAGGCCCTACTAAAAGTCTGTCCCCATATTTCTTACAGATCCCTTTTAAGTACTGAAAGGAAAAAATGACCCAAGGTGTCTAACTCAGTCCACCCTGGCATGCAGGAGCTGGATGAGTTGCTACCAAACAGCTGGAGTCCTGTGACTGAATTTCTGGGTTACTTGGCTTGTCATCCATGGTGGTTGTGCTGCCTGCTCAGTGGCTGTAGCATCTGTGCAGGGCTAGTTGCCCACCTGGTCACCTGTGCAAACAGGTGCTTTTTGTTGAAACATTAGAGCGTGCAGTTCGATGCGTGAGCCTGATCCCAGATGAATTCCATGAATTCCCACAAGGTGAAACCTGTAGTGAAACTCTTTTGGCAGAGATAGCCGAGAAGCTTGTAAGGCTTCTTTAGTTTTCTGTCTCCTGCTTCTGTTATCAGACCTTTCTTAAGAACATGCATGGCAGCGGCTTTTGCTTCCCTTCTAACTGAAGTTAAGTGTAGAGTTGTGAGACAAGGAAGCTGGAAGTAGTAAGCAGTCTCACTTGCTCATGGCAATTTGCTTGAAGTAAAACTTCATCTCCTTTCCTGTTAAACATGTTGGGTGGACTTGTGGGGACCTCTATGAAATCTTTCCCCCTAAAAGGAACCCTGCATATGGGATAGCTATATCCTGCAGGTGTGATTTTTTTCCCTTCTCAAATTACTTGTTATATTTTTTCCCTTACAAAGCAATAACAAGTCAGCAAGCACCCACTTACCTAATTTTCGCGTAGAACGAGCATTCTCAGATTCAGCATTCTTGTCTCTCAGACCTAGGGTGTGCTCCCTCAATGGGGAGTGCTGGAACCATTCCCACACAGCATAGTCCAAAACTTCTGTTGACCTTTGCAGCTGCAGCAGTGTGCAAAGATGGTGACTAAGGTTTCATGAGGTGTCAGCTGTGTAATGCTGAAAGTGCTTGGGAAATACAGGAGGGAAGGTAAGCCTTCAAGCCTGGGGGTACAGGTGGTAACTGCATAAACACTTTTAATTGATGTACCTATGGACCTCAGGTTAGTTCTTAGTATTGGGGGGTGTCTGTGTATTTGCTTGTAACTTGTTTTATATTTGGTTTTTCCTTGTCCGTCCATTAGGTGTCCTCATTGGGCAATTGAGCTCTATATACCAAGGCCAGCTGAAAAAAATGATTAAAAATTGGACCTGGAAACTCTGTGTGTATATTCTCATTCCTTGTCTATGGGCAGGATCCATTCCTTGGCCTGTCTTGCCTGACTGAGAAGTAGCTTGCTGGGAAGACATTGCCATAGAGGGTCAATTAAGTTAACAGGTAGTTTAATGAAAGCTGTTCTTTGAATTCTGTTGATGCAGCTCTGTCAGCTGGGTAGGGAGAGAATTCTGCTCTTTCTACTGGTGCTGGGCTAATTGTCTTGGGCTAATCATTAATAAGCATGTAATGAAGCTATTCCTGACTACCAGCTCTGGCACCTCTATTAGGAGGAATGTGTCACCAAGAGCCTCAGCAGTGCAGCAGTCCTGTCACATTCAGCTTAGGCTGAAAGTAGCGTGATTGTTGAGCTGTGTGCTTCTGAAGCTACGTCAGTGAGGTATGAAATTGGGATAGGTTTATGGTCTACCTTAAGCAGAAGTTGGTGAGAAAGAGCTTCAACTTTTCTGAGGTTTTCCACACTGATTTCAATAATTCAAATGTAGGGTTTTCCCCTGTGGTTCTGTCGTTGCGTCACTTCTAACATCAAAGTGAAAAGAGCTTCAGAAATCCCTGAAGTTGTCAAGTGAGATGTGCTGCATAAAACTGGTGATAGAAGCTGTTGGCAAGATCTGGATGGGGGAAAGATAATTGAGCAACAGATGATAGCTAGTTTAATTTTTCTATAACTTTATGTTAATTAAAAAATGAGTTGAGGGAGCATTGTGTTAATACTGTAATCGTAGTGAGGGAAAAAATCCTGTAAGTACTTTAAGCCATTGTTGCCATCGGGGCCAATTCAGGTTGATAATGAAGAGTTGAACAGGGAATGAAAGAGGATTCTTCCAGTCAACTGCTTGTTTGAGAGGAACAAGAAAAATATAGAGTCTTAGCAGTGGTCTCCACTGAAATACATTTCGGGTCATCAGTTAATGACAGGTACAGTGCAATGTTGTTCAATAAAACTGATCCAGATCTTCAAATGCTACCTCTTTGGCTATTTTCATATGATGTAAGTCATATCTACAGAACGAATGTATTATGTCACAAAAAAAGAAAATCCTCGGTATTTAAATCTAGTGTTGTTTCTGGGTTCTGGCATGGCATTGCAGGCCAGAGTCTTTCTAGAATGGCTGCAGGGAGCAAGTAGTGCCATGTGTGTCTCTGTTGACATATTTCAAGCCTTAACCTGTGCAACCTCTAGAAAGGGGAAAAAGAAAAATACACAAAGGTAAACTTGTCACCTATGCATTCAAGATTTAGCTGCTTGAAACATACTAAGGGGGCAATTCTGGTATTGTTTTCCTGTATATTTCAACTAGAGATTTGAATGAATTACTGCAAATGAAAGATGAGCCCTCTCCTATTGCCAGGCAGGTTTGCATGAAACAAGTCTTTCATGAGGAAATGCTTATTATCCTTATTCTTCCATTAAGAAGCTTTGTCTGGTAATTATGTTAAACTTCTCTAACCACTCCAGTGCACTCATTTCACAGAGGTCAAATTCCGTAGGCTGTGATATAAGTAACTTCTGTGCGTATGTCTTATGAACACACAACACTTGCCTTGCTTCACCTATTTAGTTTGGCAGACAAGGTAGACTTGAAGTTATCTGAAAATCTGAGAAGTCTTTTGAACTGTCTGAGTGATAGTTTTGCCATGCACATAGGTAGGAAGGAGTGTATAAGGTGGAGGAATTTGTATTATCTGAGGACAATTGTATAAACTCCTTTATTTTGTTTGTAAGTGTATAACAGTGCAGAGTCCTTAGTGCCGTGCAAATAATTGACCTGCTGAAGTCGCACAGCTGACCAAAGGCATTGTGTTTTGATGTGTTTTAGTCTGTTGGATGCAGTGTGCACAAGCAACACATGCAGACCAGCTTCCCTGGAACCATGTTACAGGGTCCAGGGTCAAATTTCTGTTTTTCATTCTGCCAGCTTCTGTCTGAGGATTGACGTTGCTCCTGCCTGCATTCTTGCTACACGATGTGAACCCAGTCTTTTTTCCTGAGCTAATATTGTGTGATGCTTAGCAGTCTAGGATTTCTCTCTAGGTGAGATGAGAAAACTATGGGATCATGAATGTGAGCTTGGTTGTCCAGCCTTTCCCTTAGAAACGTATAAACGCTCTCCCTGGGGCTTCGCCTGTTAGCCAGATGCAGACCTCTGTGCCCAGCTCTTGTCAGGCATGTGAAGGAAGGCCTGAAGCCACACCAGGTGCAGTAGGGTGGAAGCAATGCTACTATTCTCACTTGCCTGTGCAGTACAGTGACTCCAGCTTGTATCACATCTCTCTTCAGCCTTGATGGCCTTTCTGGCAGCATGTAGCTGTCTATACATAGAGCACACATGGAAAGGAATGCCTAGTCTACTCCCTTTTGAATTTCTCAGATCTCATTTCCATATCGCTTTGCTGCCACAAGAGGGTAATGTTGCTTCTGCTCCTTGCTTTTCCTGTCTTCTGCAGAACCACAAAGTTTCTGAGTTCTTGTATAAAGAAAACAGGTAGCTTGAGGACCGCCTCCCTCCCAGTCCTAAATTGCAGCTTATCTCCTTAGTTACCATACATTTGCAAGTTCTTCAGTGTTTGGGAAAAGGCATGAATGGAGATTCTGAGGGGAAATGGCTCTAATACAGAGTGCAAGCAAGGGAGCAGCTTATCCTCTTGGCTTTGTAAGGGCTTGAAAGGGACGCATGTGAACCTTGAGGTGAAGCAGGTATTTTGTCTCTCTGACATGCAAATGCCCCTGAGTTAGAGCTGTAAAAGACCAGTTCTGCAGAATTCGACTGGACTCATTGCCTACCAACCTTGGAGCAGCCCTTTCTTTGCAGTCTGCCTTCTCAGAGGTTTTGTTTGCATTCCAATGGTTACTCATCCTTCCTCAGAAGACTTCCATAACATGGGGCTTATTTTCTGGAGGAATGGTTAGCAGATGTTGACCCCAGTCTGGGTGGCCACTTTTTCCATGGAATTGTGTTTATTTTCTTGTTCAAGTATGCCTTGAACTATTACCTTAATTTTTAGTCTTTTCCATAAGCATGCCCATGAATATGTTTGGGTTTTGTTTCTGATGCAAATAGACATGGCTTACTCATGGCCATGAGGGGATGCCTCTTCCAGATCTAAATTGTAGATAATGGTGTTGACTTGTGGTCTAACTGAGACCTGTCTGTGGTTAAAGTAGGTCGACAGGGTGGGAAAACTCCCATTCCTGCCTGACAATGGTGAGTGCTGTATATAAAAGAAAGTGTATAGTCACTTCTACAGCTTGTTCTTGAGTTCCTGCTGGAGCTTGAACTTCTGATGTGCTGCTCTGGTTTTTGATTTAAGATAATGTTACTATTTTTTCCCTAATTGCTTACAGCAGTGGTGGCTTCCTAATTTGAGTATTTAGTATCTGTTGCGGCAGTGATGTGTTGATTTCACTGAAGAAGGGGGACATGAGGAGGAGGTCACACCTCTGAGCTGTGTAGAAGCATGGCAGCAGGATGGTGCTGGCTGCTCAGGCTGCACGTCAGTGAGAACATGGCCTGTGCCAAATCTAAGTGGACCTACCCAATATCATCTTTCCCCAACCTTTATGTTCACGCCCATTCCTTGTGGAAACTCTTGCTAGCCTCATGTCCTGGCGGTGTGTTTTAGGCTCAGCATTTTGTTTAAACTTATGGCATGCAGACCTCAACCGTGCTGTGGAAAGAAGGATTTTTCTGGCCAGAAGAGTTTATGCTATGCTGTTTTCAGTCATGATAAGAAATAATTCCAAAGATGCTTTTGTACAATTCTTGAAAATGATGATGGTAGAGATAAGTAATATCTCAGTAGTGAGGAACAGTGGGGCAAATAGAAGTTATGGAGGGGTTTGCAGGCAGAGACAAGAGATTCAGGTTTGTGGTTGGGAAAGAGGCTTTAGGGGAGAAGGCCAAAACTGTGGAGTGGGGGAATGGTTTCTGGAAACGTTAGCCTGTTCAGGAATGAATGAATGAAAACCTAATTTGTCAGTGCCAAGCGTAAAGTGAAGTGATAATCTGCAGGTGACACGAACATCTAGACATGATAATTAGCTGTGTTGATGGGTGAGATGTGCAGGCTGTGGACAAATGTGACAAGTATTGTTTGTTTGTCCTCTTCTAAAAATGAAAAATACAAGTCAGTTTTATCATGAGAATGTAACCATATCCTGAACTGTAGGAGAAGCTGCTGTGATATCTAAATGGCCAGTTGATGTCTACGTGAGCTCTGAGGTTATTGCTGCCCCCCATCCAGCTTTGTGAGTTTTCTTTGCAGACAGAGCCTGTGGTCTCTGTGTGGGCAGGAAAGACTTTGTTTTACTGACGTGGTAGAAGTTTGAGTTCTTGAATGTGGTGGCAGTTGTCATGTAGAAGAGCAAGTGAAAGCGGTGCCTGTTTTCTTGCACAAAGGTTCTTCCCCCTGCCTTTGCTTGTTTCCTGATTTAATACTACTGTAAGGTTGCTAGAGCCCTTTTACTTGATTACCAAGAGTTGGTGGGGGAAAAAATGATGCCTTGTGCTTTCCCTCTTGCAGTGACTAATAGAGGTCACTCCCTGCTGCTGAGCTTCCCTGAGTACTTTGGAAAGCTGAGCATATTCAGTCTTCGTCAAACTTGCAGAAAGGCTTAAACCTCCTTTACTTTTATTGGCCTGAATTTAGATATACAGCAATGACTGTAGCAACAAAAATATTTTTTTTTTCCCATGTTACTCTTGCAGCAGTTTGACTTGCAAATTAAGCAGATGTAGAAAGAACTCTGCTTTCTCAAAAACCTTAATAATACTTCCCCAGTCAAACCACTTACTTTCTCCCAGTTTGTTTGGTAGTCAAGGCCTAACAATGAGGAGTTCACCTATAGAAAAAATGGGCACACTTTTTTTCTCTGCGGTCTGCAGGAATGGAGACCTGTTTCCTCTAAGTGTCTGTCTGTGGGGTTGTTCAGAACATTTGCTTTGTGTTCACCTGCTCCGACGTGGCAGCAAGGCAACGTGCTGAAATCGGATTCCCGTGATGTTTCTTAATGAGAATGGAAGAGGTACATGCTTTCAAACTGACTTACTTTTTTGCTTCTACTGAGGAGTAATGAGATCTGGAGTTGAGTGGTTTGTTTTGTTTTTTGGGATGGTGGTTTTATTTTTTTGTTCGTTTTTCCTTTTGAGGAAAGCTTGTATGAGATGACCATGCAGCAAAGATATTACATAAACACAGATTGCTTAGAAGTTGAAAGACGGCTGACTTCAAAAAGATACCTATTTGAGGATACCATAAAACACATACCAGTTCTCAGTTTTCCTACAGACAGGGAAGAAGTGTGAATAGCTTCCCCCTCCTGAAAGCCATCCTTTGTTAGGTTGTCTGTCTCCTGTGCTGTCTGCACATGGCTTCGCTGTGGCCTCCTGATCCAACTGCTACAGGGTGGGCAGCAGGTCCAGACAAGCTCATTCAACCTGGAACAGTTGTTCCTGTTCCAATTTTTTTACTTAAGTACATAGTTAATGTACTTGTAGTATTCTGTCTAGAGGATGATGCTCAACTTATGGTTAATGGTGGTCTTTTACATGCTTAAGCTATCTAGCTGTGATTCCTAGAGCTTGTTGTCTGGCTTCAGAGAGGCAGTGTTAAAACAATCTCTTAGTTTTGTTTTTGTTTTGTGTTCCTTTTGCCAAGAAGCAAGTTATGGGCAGGCTCTCAGACCTTCTATTTCAGGCCTACTTGCTCAACTAAAAGTTCTGTAGCTTGTGTGTAGCTCTGTGTAGATGTTGGCAATATAGTGTGCCTCTTTTTTGTGCTAATACAAGCCCTTAATTGTTAGATGTGCAATCACATATATTGCGTGTGTGCACTCCTTCTTCACACTCTTTATAAATGCACACAGCATGGTGTGTCTCGCAACAAAGTGCCCTCATCCAATTATTTGCTCTTTATTACAGAATCTGTGCTGGAGAACTTGCAGTAGAATAGTGTGCGTCTACTGTCTGGGCTTGGAGCATGAGGAAAGAGAGGGACCTGTGATCTGACTCAGTAATACAACTGTAACCAAAATAGTGATGACTATAGATTTCTCCAGTTGAGGCGTTCTGGTCTGTTGAACAGCTAACATGCATTTTAAACATTTTCCACATACATATTTAACTGATTGCACCAAATGGCTGTTTGTGTGCTGATGTAACTGACCCCCTCCCTTGCCCTTCTTGAGAAAGCACCTGCTGGAACTGAAGACCGTGAATAAACAGGGTTCATTATCTGCCAGGAAACTGACTCATTTTTCTGCTTGAAATGCGTTGGTATCAAATCCTTCCCCTGTCTTCATGAAGCAGGAGGGCTGGGGTAAGTGGCTGAACTGCCCTGCTGGTCATCTGTTGACCTGTATTCATTACTCCAGCCTGAACAAATCATTTTAAAGGAAGTGACTGATGTGTGGTGGGGCCTCTGTTTTCAAAGCCTTAGAAGCCTATGGAGATAACAGTACAGCTTCTGCCCCCTCAGGAAAGACACCTCCTCTTCAATTCCCTATGGAGAAGCAGGAGCCCTATGTAATTATTCCAGAAGCTGATGCAGATCTGTGTGCATGGTTAATCAGAGATTTCTGCTGTCCACACAATCTGTGGTGTTGGGAACTCCCAGAACAAGGAGAATTTTAAGCAGACATTATACATATGAAGGTAGGTAGAAGAGCCCTCAGAAGGGTAGAGCTGTCTGCAGGCTGATGGTGACTATGTTCTGGCCATGCTTTCAAGCCTGTTATCATCACCATAATGACTAGGAACTGATTCCCTCCAACTGAATTTCTGATATAATCACATGTTGTTAAGGGCCTAGAGGAACTGAGGAATGCAGGGTCTGTTTTCAGCTTGGCTGAGGTGCCTGCCCCATTCTGAACACTGGTATAAAACTGCCACTCTGGAGCAAGACAGCACATGCAGTAGCTTGAACTGATTTAAATTTCTTCTCCTCTCCGTGTCCCTCAAGTTTTGCCCGTGCAAAATGAAAGTGCAAGTTCTTTCATTGTTCTTTTCATGTTGGAGTTATTGCCAAACTAATCAATGCTGTCATAGCTGCTCTTGACCCTTTTAATGTCTATCACAGATGTGTGCTTCTTCTTGTCCATTTAAATAATGCATTAATCATTTCCTGGGTACTGTTACGATGAGGACCTCTGCATAATGCTCACTCGTCTTTGGCTCTGATACATGGCCTTTGTTAGCAGGTGAAGTGATAGATTAACAGTGTGACCTTGGGTCCACTTAAAAAAAACAGTCTGTCATTTTCCTCAGAGCTGTTGACCTTCCCTATGATGAGCTCCAGAGGTGCTGCACAGTGCCTGCAGCATCAGGTGGTAAATGGAGGTTGAAGTTCCTACTCCTGGAGCAGAAGTGCAGTAATAGCACAGTTCATCATGTGATATTACTTTCTAGTTAAACTAAAGCAGGTAGACTTTAAAGGGTTAACCATATTCTTCTTGAAATTATGCTCCCTGCCTTGTGATTAGGAGAACTCAAATCCCAATTCTTGTTTCTGCTGTTTCTTCTTACCTACAGTTCTTTGTTTAATGTAATTGTGCTCCTTTCCCCTGCAGTCCTTCCCAAATGTACTCCTTTCCATCCTGGCTGAGAACCTGATGTGCTCTCTGTTTTCTGACTGAGAAATCCATACAGTTTTTGTTTTCTTCACAATTCTTACCCAGAATCAGTGAAGATGGAAAAATGTTTTTTGTGAAAACTGCTGTCCTGTATCAAACCTGCTTCTCTGACAACTCAACACCTCCAGCTGCGAAGGATGTCTTCTCTGTCCCTGTCTGCCCTTCAGAGTTAGCACAAACAGGCCAAAGTGTTCTACAAAAGCATTGTTTGGATTGTGTCTGTGATCACGTATTACATCTCTGCACTTACTGTTTTCCCTGAAGAAAGAAAGCAAACTTTATTGCAAAGGTCATTCATTTAGTGGAATAACTTTAAAAAAGAAAAAAAAAAGATGACAGAAAGAATGTGTTACAGGGCTTGGATACTCGTAAGAAAGGCAGCTGCGAACTTTGGGTCCTCAATGAGGGTGAGATGTGTGGCAAAAATATGAACGAAGCGATGGAAGAACTAACTTGGAGAACTGCAAAAAGCGAGTGTTGAGGTTTCTATCAGTACTAAATTCTCAGCATGTCTGTCTCTTGTAGACAGTTACAGTTGTTCCAGGAAAAGTTTGACCATTTTGTTTGACTGTTTCTTCTAATCATCTGCTTCTGACCTGTCTTAATTCAGTTTTGATGCCAGGCTGAATGTGTCTAACCATAACTACGCAAAAGCTGAAATGTTAACTTAGAGGTATCGAAGTAGATTATGTTAAGGACTTAATTTTAGAAATCATCTTTTCAAGCAATCTTTAGAACTGCATACTGATTGCTTTTTTATTTTAAGCTTGAATATGAAACTAGTGATAGCAGTAATGTTTTTCTGTGTGACAAGAACTACAAAACTTTTATGGAAAATGAAGCTATGGAACAAAACGCTTGATGGTTTCTGGTTACATGACTTCAAGTTGCTCTTTCAAAGTAGGCAACACAATAGAGAGATGTCTGAAATAATTTTTTCCCTATGCTGAGAAAAAGCAAGGGAAAAACACCCAAACCAGTGGATTGTGTTGGTTGATTTTTTTGTTTAGAATAGTTTTCTGGTGTTCTATTGAGGCTATAATTGATCTCCAAGTATTAATTTGGCTTGTTAACAGTTAATAATTGGGTTTAGGATTCAAGGGAGGGTAGCAGTGTTATTGGGCAGCTGGAGAACATTTAGCTGTCTTTATGCTTTAGCTTTCTTGTTATCTCTAGGTTAAACATTGCCCCACCATAAGGAGGAGATTATCGATGTTGCTGTTCTGTATGTTCCCATGAGGAACCACAGGAGCACATCTATAGAGATGAGCATTCAGGAGAGCTGACTGCTGGCAATAATTCAGAGGGCTGAAAAATGCATGTAATATGAAGCAGTGTGGTAATTTCATCTCCAAATGGGCAGTAGGGAATACAAAAGCCTTTCCAGGGAAGATATAAAACCCAAGGAGGAAACTCACAGAAGGTGCTGGAGTTGCCAATATACTTCTGCTTCAAAGGATAAAGATCAATTGCTCTTAGGCCCTCTTCATCACTGAAGGCTGGACTGTGGGAGAGGCAGGCGCGCTTCCTTCATTTTACTGTTCTGCTCTGATTGTTCATGTGCAGCAGCAGCTTAGGAGGATGTCAGCTGACCGAACACCCTTTTAATTTTAAGGAAACTAAGCCTCAGTGCTGTTTGCTATTGCCTCCCTTGCAGATGGGGAGGGAAGCATTTCCCTCAGTGTCGTTTGGAGTAGCACTGCTCAGTAATGTGCGTGCTGTGACAGCAATGTAAAATATGGTGTAGGAATTGCATATCCTTAGAAACTGTTACTGAGAAGTTAAATTTGCTGCATTTAACTCTTCTCAAAGCCCGCTGAGATGAGTCACTCTGTCCCAAGAGGCTTTGATGGTGATCCTCGCCCCCGTGGGGAGGGTGTGGGTACAGTGCAATGGCTGATGTGCTATGAGGAGGTTGCTTCATGACTTTTTTTCCTCTCGAGCTGCAGCTTCTAGCATTCAGCTGCTTCATTCCTGAGAAATTTCCATTTTCTGCTTGTAGTGTCTTGTGCGTGTGCACTTTCTTTTTCTTTCCCTTGTCTAAAGGTGACCTCTAACCTGCACCTTGCTTCCCTTCCCATCTCTAGTGATTGCTGCAGTTTGCAAACCCTGGATAACAGAATGAGTGTAGAGCTGTGGTTCCATAGCTACTGAAGTCTGACAGAAAGGGAGTCTGCTGATATCTCAGTGCTGCTAAACTCAAGAGGCAATTTATATCTTCTTGTAGTAGTTCTAATAAAAAAAATAAGCCAACAAAAAACTACAATCCCTGTCCTCCTATTTTAGCGAGCTGGGCCAGAAGCATCTCTCAGGGTGAGCAGACTTAATCTTCATTATTGCGGCATTGACTGACAGCCTGGAGGATGATAATGTGTGATTTTTTTTTTTTTTTTTTTTTTTTTTTTTTTGATGAGCGGGGGAGGAGAGTGGAAATTGCAGTTTCTCTGCTAATTGTACTTTAGATGTCACTTGTGACAATTTCATATTGTCTAGACAGAGATAGTGGAGCAATTGCTTCCACAGCCTAGTGTTAGCCTGTTATACATCTGGGTAGCAAAAATGGGGGGTGTGGGAGAGGAAGGGTGTGCTGTAAGCTCCAGAAAGGACTCAGGAGTGAAGCGTGATCTACTGAAATGTTTCAAAAGGAGATGCAAGCAATATGCATTTCTCTTTTTGCATGCTTCTCTGTTGGAAACTTAGATGCTTAGTGGCTAGTGCTTCCCTGTAACAGAGCTACTCCTGTTCAACCATAGATTATGTTTAATCTCCTTGACAGAAATGTTCTCTACCTCAGCATTTACCTTGGTAGGTTATTGGGTTACCTTACACTCTGCGTTTATGGAAAACAAATAGTTTGTGTCTCTCTCTGGGATTTTGGGTGGCAAAAGCATATATGAACGTGGCACCTAAGACTTGATAGAGTACAGCATGACTTACTTCAAAAGCATTTAACTTTTCAGCAGTAGGTTATGCTATCAGTGTCACAGATGCAACACTTTATTGATGTTTATAGCATCGATTATAGTCTATTATATATGATGTTTATAGTATCTGTTATTGAACCCATTTGTCAGTACCAAATGCATTTGAATCTGTAACTTGGCCTCAAGGGCTCAGTCTAGAATTGAGTTAGTTAAGTAATAGATTTTGTGTTTAGTACTCTGGTTTCAGTACAGATATTGTTATTCTTTGGAGCATTAAGCAGAGAGATGACCCATCTGGATCTCATGAGATTGCCTGTTGCCTTGTTTTGGTTTTTTTGTCTACTATGTGTATTTATATCCACCTGTTCATTGCTCTGTGATCTGAGAGGGCACAGTTGTAGGACAATTAAGAACTACTAGTCAGGCTTAAAATCAGCTGTAGCTTTTAGCAGTTACTGTTAGCTGAATTATTTTTGTCCGCCTGATCTGAACGTAGCCCTAGTGTGTGGCTTGTGTGTCTTGGTGTGAGATAGTGCAGGAGCTGGGTTTGGGCTGGCAGGCATGGAATGGAAAGGCCATCTCCTCTGGGACCGTTCAAATCTGCCGGGGCAGTCCTGGGCAGTGTGCTTAGAACAGTGGGTTAGTCATCCCACTCCCCACAACACCCTAACTACTGGTATTCCCAGGGAGCCCTTCTGGGAAGGAGGTGCTCCTAAAGCAGCAGCAGCTCTGGCAGCTTCACGGGGTAGAAGTGCAGGCTATTTGGATTAAAACACAGTGCTGTGAAGTCTGTTTACCCAGATACGTGACCATCCTTTGACTCGGGCAACTGTTGGTTTGTGTTTCACCAAAGTAACACATACCAGCTCTCATCTGAGGTGCTAGGTTCCCAGTAGAGCAATGCTCTTCAGATATTTATTTCAAGGATCAGGTGAGGTGTGGAGGTGAGAACTGTAGATCACCCAAAGTGCTGTTCCCAAGCCAAGCAGAGGGACTCCTGGCAGACGTACGATGAGTTACTACCTGTGTCCTGCTCCTGCTTCCACACCGCTCTGCTGCCCTTTGCTTGATATTCATTTTGTTTTTCTTCTGTGCAGTTGCTGGCTACTTTCTGAAGGTGATCCCTCTAAGTCAATGCTCTTCTCAGGCAATTGCCCGCCTTTCCAAAGCTGAGAAGAGAGATATGGCTGAAGAATACCTGGAGACTGCTTTCTAACAGAGCCTGCTGGGCTATGCGGCGTGTACTGGTCATCTTCCCTTGTGACACTTATTTTTTTTCTGTGTCATTTAGTGGATAGACGCTGAAAGGCTGGGAGAGAGGGTGGCCTGTGTAGTGTGTAGGCACCAAGACTTTTGACAGGGATGGTGAGTTCGGTGATTGTGTATGCGCATTGTCAGGACACCATAAGCACTGCAGGGAAATAGCACCAAAGAATCCACGTGTGTTGTGTGCAGGTTGCTCACACCTGTAAGGAGGCAGCTTCTGTTTCTAGGGCTGTGGCACTGCTGGGATCTTTGTGCTGTGGTGGCTCTTTCTCCCCGATTAAGTCCAGTGATGAGGCAGGATGGTGCAGTAGGGTGGCAGCCTTGGTATGTCCAGGCTGCTTGCAAGCTGCTGGTTTTGGAGTGCTCTGCATAAGCAGCTCTGAAGAGCAGACTTCTAAAAAGCGTGTTGGCATTGCGGTCTCTGAAATCTGAGCCAGTCGTGTAGAAAGGGGGCAGCTGACAGAATAGGTAGAATATCCCTTATACTGATTTTAATCTCTCTAGTTTTGCGCCCAGAAGGAATAAAAGCAGTTTATATATGATGCAGGTGCTAGGTTTACCTCATAGGTATGGGACTTAAGGTATACCTCATAAAGCAGTTGCACCATTTCTTCTGAATTAGCTGTTTTGCATATATTGACATATATTTGGAGCAGGAGAGAGAGTTTGGTAAGGCAGGATTGAAGCATGATAACTTTCTGGGGAGCCAAGGGATTCCTAATATCTAGCAGTGCTGAAGGTTAGAGCTTTTGACTCAATAACCTGGGGAATTAATTGATCTGAAAGTTTAACAGATTTAATAACTGTTCTTGAATAAGACAAATGGTTGCCAAGCAACTTCGTGCCAGAGAGGACAGGATTTTTTTGCCTTCTCTAGAGTCCCAGTGCTTTGCAGCAAGTGCTGAGTCTCTTGAGCTGATACGTGCCTTTCCAAGTAACTGTAACAATCTCTTGTTGTTTTCTGTATTGTAGATTTATAATATAAAATTGAAGGTTTGTTGTTGCTGGGAGGCGGTGAAAAGTTTGTCAAGATCCTGATGGTGGGATGGCTGCTGGAAAAAAACACATTGGCATTTCTACTGTCTTTATCTGGCTAGAAATGGGGAGTTGGGCTTGGATTATGTCTGATCCTTCTTCCTGCTTCCTGTGTTAATTCTTGCTGTCCTGCATTGCAAATGCTGATTGTGGATTAGGAGTGTAGGTTCAAATCTTTCTCACCAATTATGTGTGTGGGTGAATAGAACAGGTGTGGTGTTGGACCTCGTTGACTGTCAAACCACAACAGTTTTCATTAAGTTACAAAGACTGGAAAGCAGAATTTACCAGGAGTTCTGAGGCAAAAAGGCTTGAAAGGGAGCTTAAGCAGCCTTAGGAACTTTGGCAGTTGATTTTTTCCACTCTCCACACCCACCCCAAATCATCTCTCTTAAATTAATCTAATGGCTGCAATAGGCTCGAATGAGTCAGTCTTGAAACAATGGCATCCTCTGCTTTCTGACAAGAAGCTAGATAGAGGTGGATATACAAGCCACAGTAGAGGACATGTTCTTGCTGTATACTTTTGATTCTGCTGCCTTCATGACTCAGACTCGCTTCTCACATATTCAAGCTGTCTGGCTGCATTTGCATACATTTACTTCTTGAGTGAATATTTGGTATGTCTCCCTGTGACTGATTAAGATACAGAGGAAATGAACTTTTTTTTTTGGTAGCTGAAAACCTCTCTTTCTGAGCCTGAGATTAAGATTGACTATTTTACTGTGAAAAACACCAGCTGTAGCCTTGAAGTCCAGATGCCGAGGTGTGTTCTTTGTCCCGTGTTCCTCGGCTCATTCCCTGTGTAGCCACCTTTGAGTAGTTAAGAATTTCACAAATGGCCAATGCAGTGTTAGTGTTTGTGGACCTGATAAAATGGGACAGCTTGTCTGCAAAGGACAAGGAGCATCTGCATCTTTCTCTTGAAACTTGGAAGTGGGTTTGGGACAACTTTTCTTTTTTACTCGAGGTATTCTTTCTCCTGTGCAATGAGAATATTGCACGTTGAATAGCTATGTGATGAAAACACTTGTGCCATCAGTGAGTGGTTCAGTATGTTGCAGAATTCTCTGCACTGATGTTAGAAATACTCTTAATAGTCTGAAGAAGTTTCAGAAAGTAGGGCATAAATAGGGGGGTTGTTCCTGAGTAGTCTTTGACTTTGTCATTTGTTTTTCCTTTCTAGAAGGTTGTTGGAGTCTTCCCTCATTTCATTATCTCGCTACGATGGAGCAGGGTCCAGGGAACATCCAATCTACCCAGATCCAGCCAGGTAAGAGCTAAATACAATATAAAGGCATTTAAGTTTCATAGACAAAAGCATAACTTTGATATAGCTTACTGAATCCTTTGGGAATAGTCCTAATATTGAGCCTGTCTCCTCCTCAATGATGTGACATAGAGGCAGGGTGCAAACCAAATGAGCAGATGCTCTTAAGTCTGAGAGAGAGTTGGGAAAAGTTGCTGTTTGAATAAGCACATAAGGGTTCCTGAAATCATTTGGGATGGAGAACACTAGGTGGCAAGCAGGTCCAACAGTAAATGAGATTATATCAATAAATTTGTAATATTTTTAGAAGAAAAATGAAGAAAAAAAAATAGTGTATTCAGGAGTAAGGGATAATGCAGTAAAGGCAATTAGGAGCTGGTGTGAGCAGACAGCGTGCTTGAAGGAATGGAATGTCTCCATAAATGTATGCTATGAGAGACAGCATAACCAGGATGTTATGTATACTTAACTAGGAAAAAAATACTGACAATTATTTCTGAAGAGTCATGAATCATTGACATTAGACACAGAAACACCTGTAGTGCTGCTTAATCTCCAGAAGAGGTGGGTGTGTTTCAGAGGACTAGAAAAAGCAAATATGGCAGAGTTAACAAAAATGGAAAGGACTGATCTTTGTGATTTCTACTTAGTGTATTAAGAAGGAAACAGATGGGATAATGTGACCCACAGACTCTGTCAGAAGAAATGATAGAATTGTGAACAGCAAGCAGCTTTGTGAGCTTTCAAAGAATAAATCGTGACAAATAAGCTTTCTTTAGATCGGTTTAACAAAGCTATGAATGAGGAAAATTCAGTAAGTGTCAAATATAACTGATTTAGTCTCTTAAGGAACCTCTGGCGTAGCTGCATGAATTCAAGGCTACTAGGATTTATCATAGAGTGCAGGAATACCAGTGTATGAAAATTAAATAAGTTGCTGAAGGAACTTGGTGGTGTTGGTTGTTGTTGTTTTGTTTGGTTTGTTTGGTTTTTCTTGTTCTTTTTTACATCATTAACAAAATCTGCATTTTTATACAGATGATGCTCTAAGTATAAGTTCTGAATTAAAAGGCTATGTTGCAAACTGGCTACATGGTATAATTATGCTGGTAATAACTTCTGGCTAACGATCTCTGTAAATAAAGCCTTGTAGAGGTGAATCTTATATTAAGCTTTTTTTTCCATTTATTGTGAACAAAGTCACTTTGTAAAGATCATTCAAAGGCTCAGGAATGGCGTAAATAAAACTGTTTGTAGTGATGTGAAAGTAAGGTGGGGTGTGCTAAGTATATGTAAGGTCATGGGGAAACCAAACCAGGTAACTGCAGAAGGTCTTGGCAACTGCATGTCAGAATGATGCTGACAAATGTAAAATCTTTCTGGATGGCAATTGATTAAGTGACAGGTAAATGGATTGATTTACCTGGAAAGATGAAAATGATATTTTACAAATGTTAATTAAATGGTATTACTACATTCAGGTCAATTTATGAATGACAAGAGCTGCTAAATGCCTGAAAATGCACCATTTTTTATTTCTGCAACGCGTAATCCAAAGCAGGCAGATATATTGAGCAGAGGTTCTGGGACTCCACGAGCTGCCTTTTAAAAAAGAAAAGGAGGACGGCCTGCCTACGTTACTGAATTCTTTTTTTCCTTCTGTCAGATCTCTGCTATGATAAAGCTCAGTAAAATATATGAAAAGGGATCAATGTCTGAGACATTTCCTGGCATAAGAAGCATTGGCAAAAATATTTTTCTGCTCGAAGCCATTTTTTAACTGATACGATGTTCTTCAAGTGTTTTTAGGTTGTGGTAGAAGCCATAGTAGCTTGAGATTATAAAGAGCTTTGGAAGAGAGTGTTGAAACTTTTTCTAAGAGGGTTAATCTCTTCCAGTAAGTGTCACTGTCCTTTTCAGAGGATGAGTTTCATAGATGCATAATCAGCACAAGCTGCAAGATTGAATGGGGTAAGATTAGAGTCTTTTTCGGTAAACCGTACTTTTGTGCTAGGCTAGTAAGATCTTTCTAAGTGACCTTTTCACTTGTTAGAAATTGAGCATGTGATTAAAAGGAGTGTTACTGCATTTTGAGTTTTTTGTAACATCAGAAGCTTGTAATGGAAAGTTATGCCTTTCAGATATTCTTAAATAAGGTGGAAAAGTGAAATGAAGGTGAAATAATAATCTATATGTGTCTGGGTGTGTATATGTGTTTAAATATATATTAAAAATATATAAACCTCCTTAAGACCAAGCTGTTTCCAATTGAGTTTGTTTTTTTTTTTTTTGAACTACATCATCTGAAGAATTTATTTTTGAGAGCATGTGTACATGTTTTGGTTTTGCATCTACTGTCTGTAATGGTGCTATATTTGAATAACCTAGGTCAGGAGTGAGGCAGGAACAACGTTTTTTTGAAGTTCCCTGGGATTTAGAATGAGTATTCTGGTGTAGACTGCAGCTTTCTTCCTCGGTGGCCTTGCTGAACTTCTCTAAAGTCAGCTTGGCGGTTCTGTCATTCTCCACAGTTTCCATGTGTACTGAGCTCAGAAAGCAATCTACAGAGGAATCAAATAAAGCTGTCATGGCAGAGCACCTATTTTATTTTTTTTTTAATAGAAATACTCACATATTGTAAATGCTCACATATTGTATATATAAAGCATTGTAAGGATGTTTGGTAGATAAGACTCTAGAAAAAAATTTAGCTGCTAGAATGTTACTAGGAGAGAGACCTTCAGGCTGAATGTTGCCTGTGAGTTGAAGTGGAATGGAAGCAACTAAAAGTTGGTGTCTGCTACCAGCATTACCTTGAGCTGAAGAACTGCTGGTATGTATGCCACTATAGACATCACCAGGGAAATTAATGACACCAGTCAGGTAACCCCTTTAGAACATGTCTGCTGGCTGAGAGACATTTAGAGGTGTGAGCTGTAATAATGTCAGTAAATGTCCTGGCCATCAGCATCAGGGCAGAGTTGGTGAATGGTGTCAGTACTTCTGGAATGTTAAGGAGAGAAGAGGGTCTGCACAGCAGTATCGTGCTGTTGGATACAGATACAGCAGTTCTTGGTGCTGTTCTGGGGAACTGGGTGTAGAGATTCTCCTTAGAAGATACTAAAATGGGGGAGGATGAAGACAAGCAGCCTTTGTGTAAAAATTTTCATGTTGCCATAAATACAGCCAGCTGTTTTGGATATCTGGCTGTAGCTGAGGACACTGTGCTACGTAGTAGCTCGCTCTTTAGTATGCATGATGCCATTTAGAGCAAGATACTTGAACCTTACTAATGCTAGCAAAACACCTTCTTTCCTGAGTTCCCCTTCTCACTGGCCAGCCAGCAGCACTATGCCTGGGGGATGCACAGACTCTCACTGACACGGTTGTTGGATGAGACAGAAGCTGTTCGGTTCTGGTTTTTGCAGTGCAGCATTTCTCCCACTCAGTGCCTTGTTCTGTGGTGATTGTGTGTGGCAGCAGATGGTTCAGAGGAGGAGAGGCTGATGTCCAGTCAACTCAGAGACTGGGCTAATTTAGCTCCTGTGGTGTAGTCAAATACAACATACTGTCCTGTGAATGCAGACTCAGTTTAAGAATTACTGGATAACCTCTGTCTGTGTTTTGCTGCTGCTTTATTAGAAGCACAGGTGAGAAATAAATAGACTAGGCAGCCTTCTGTGACTGATGTGTGTTTAGCCAGCTGGTAGACTAACTTTGGTCAGGGGCTGGTTTACAGTTGTGTATTATATATACATTCAGTGTAGCTGACTGAACTGAAGAGATGTTTCATGTTAAACTGTGTTTCTTACGCTGCTTTGCAGGCTTCTCCTCCCTCCAGGACAGCAAAATCTCTTATGCTGGCTCTCAGCTCTGGTTCTGATTTGTGTCATAACTGTATTCCAAACACAGATACAGCCTGACAAATACCATTTTTGTCTGCTGCATGCTCTCATCTGCCAAGATTAATTCTATAGCCTATTGCTTTGAGTATTTTTCTCTCCTGCCTTTTTGTACTTTATCCCTCACAGCTTTCTAACTGTGTACCAAATTTAAGCTGCTTGTCTTCTCTTTGGAAATCTTTTTCACAGACTATCCAGGCTGCACACCATTTGATGTCAGGAAGCTGAATCTGGCATCTCATCATCCATTATGGCCAATCTTTATTGCCTACTCGTTCTTCTAACAAGCATCATTGTGTTTTTTCTTGTGATGTGCTGCATAATTTGAGAAGACTAAATGTCTGCAAAACTCATTCTTCATATCCTTTTGTAAAACTCTCCCTTGGTGTGATCTTGGCAAAGAAAAAAGCTTCAGTGATTACACTCCTGGACTGATAAGACCACTGTTCATGTTTTCCGGTGTTCCTTGTTTCCATGTTCCTTTCTTTCTCTGTGTGCACACGTTATACTATAGACTTATTTTTAGGCATATGCAGAGACTTTGGCTTATGGAAAAGGCCAAAGAAGAGAACAGCTCCTCATTTATGAGCGCACTGCTGTAATGTCTTGCTTTTTTATACTCGGCCTATTAAGTCTTCAGGGGAGTAGAGAGAAGTGCTGTGTTTGTACAGCGAAACCTTCTTATGTTATATAAGCATGAACAGCTTTAATTCATCAAACAGTGCATAAAAGATCCAGGAGGAATCCAAAACAAACGGAGTGTGTGGTTCCCCTTACCCTTTTGCTGCTTGTTGACTATGGTTTTAGACCCCCTGAGCCTGTAGTGTGTCTGCTAAACTTGCCTCTTTGCTGAGATGGCAGCTCGGTAGGGTACAGGGAGCTCACCTTGGGGAAGATGCTCTCTTGTTGTGCCTCTGTGACTTACAGTCCCGTCTTTCTTGTCACCGTTTTTGCTTATATGTCCTCAATGTAGGGCGGGATGGGAGACTGAATGTCCTTGGTGGGTTTCTGCAGCCAGAACAACATTAATACCATCTATTCCTTGAAGAA
Source organism: Streptopelia decaocto (assembly GCF_964273445.1). Taxonomy (NCBI): domain Eukaryota; kingdom Metazoa; phylum Chordata; class Aves; order Columbiformes; family Columbidae; genus Streptopelia; species Streptopelia decaocto. Next base: position 42,261,227 of record NC_138661.1, on the reverse strand, counting down.
TTAGTGCATTTCTTTCATGCTGCTCAAGGGAACAGTCTCTAGAAATACTATTAAATGTAGTTTTCCATTGAAATATGACTTTAGGGATGGTAGCAGAACACTTTATCAGGCTTGCTGTCATTGCTGCTCATGCTGTTGTGGATGCAAAACTTATCCATATTTAAGGAAAATCTTATTCCCAGTACGCTCTCATAGAATCAGCACAGCTCTAGAAGGAAGAAAAAATGAGAAGTCTTCTAACAATCATATTATCAGAGATAATTATAGAGCTGCATTTTTGTTGCTGGTGGTTGTATAACACAGTGAAAATGTGTGGTGTTGGTCACTATAAATTTAAATATATCCTTAAGAGTCTTCATGGCTGATGGTGAGGTCCACTGTAAATCAAATTTAACTTGAAACTCTTTTCTAAAGATGGGTAGCATTCCTATAAGAGAGACAGGCCACCCCTCTTTGTGATTGCAAGGGAGTATGTTTTCATCTCTAGACTGTGCCCTGGAATTCACTGTTCAATTGAGGGGTTTTGTTTTACTTTTTGTTGTTTAAAGCTGTTCACACTTTCATTTGTAGATAAAAATTAGGACTGATATTTCCATTATCAGTCTCTTGCTGTGGTGCCTTTGCAGGAAATGAGATTGTATTGCCATGATGCTGGGAAGTACCAGTCTGGTAACTTGAATTGAACAAAGAACAGAAGCACATCTATGGGCTGGCAGAGCGGGAGGAAGCTAGAAGTTAAGGGAATAAACGTCTTAATGTCTAATTACTTGGAGGGGGATTGTTGTCATCTTCTTTCCTCCTCCCAAATTGGAGGTCAATTCTAATCCAAATAAAGCTAAGAAATTATTATTCAAGCATTTGAGGTATCTGGACTCTAATACTGAGTAACCATGTCACAGAAAGTGTGTGCCAGGAGCTGTGGATATATGCAGGGTAGGAAAAGAGAGTGTTGTTACCTGTCTAACATCAAGGAGGGAGGTGGTACTGGTGCAGGATAGCTTATGCAAATTAAGGCCAAGTTATGCATGAGAAAGAATTAAGAGTTAATTGCAGAGGAAGGTTTTCCTTTCAGGTAGGATGCAAGGCTTTTAATACTCCTATTAAAATATATCTAGTGGATCTGATGAAATAGCCACTATATGAAATCCCTACCATTTGGATCACAAAGTAGTTAAACAAAGCTGTTAAAGCATCCAGCAGGAGAAAAAAAGGTTTATGGTGCTCCTGTTAAGTATCCTTCAAACAACAGCACTTTCCCTCAGTGTTTCTTTGAGCACTGCTGCTGTTTAGCATTGCAGCCAGAGCTCACATTGGGAGTGGGCTTGATTCTTAAACGGGAAACTTGCTGGGGTTAGTTGTGTGAACTAGTAATAAATAAACGGTGGGCTCCAAAGAGTCCTGAGAAGCAAACTTCTCTGTGCTGTGGATAAGCTTTTTGTCTATAGGTACGTGTAGTACTTCTGTTTGCACAACATGGGAATCACGTGGGAGTGTAGCATATAAAGAGAAAATTACTTGTACTTGCTTTCTTTATTTACTCTGTCTTACTCATGGGTAAAATGCAAACATCCAATTTTATGATATATTGTTACCATCTTGGAACTTGGAGCTCAAAAAGAAAAACAGAATTGACTGTCATTCTGTACTTGAGTAACCAATGTCTGTATATCACTCTTGCTCAGGTTGTCTCCTGCTGCATATTATGCTCAGAGGATGATCCAGTATCTTTCCCGGAGGGACAGTATTCGTCAGCGGTCTATGCGGTACCAACAGAACCGTCTCCGCTCTTCCTCCTCCTCTTCTTCCACATCAGAGAACTCAAGCCCATCTGTAGAGGGAAACGATCTGGAATTTGAAGATTTTGAGTAAGTGTGCATGCTGCTTTGACCTCTTGCTGGAGTCTGTTGTCAGCGTGAGACTGCTTTGTGGCTTCCTACTGTTTACCAATCAAAAACATCTCCAGCTTCCTTTAGGAACAGCTTAAGTTAAGTCATTCAGTCAATAATTAAAGCAGTGATTCCTACAAATGGGTCTTGTCATTTCTATTATAAAAATTAAGGATGCTTTAGGCTACCGTCAACACATCAGGCTATTTTGACCAGATTTAAAAGACTGGTTAAATAAAGAAAAGGAGAATCTTTTTGTCCCATGGAGCAGATGGGGAGCCAAGAGCTTACTAGAGCCTTCAAATCTTGATATAGAACAGGAACCACTAGGAAGCTTTGCAGGACTTAGTTCTTTGTTCTAAGGCTGTAGGAGACAGCCAGACATGCTCAGTTACTTTTACTTGTTCCATCTCTACAATTCTGTCAAATTAGCTGAAGTTCCTGTGATTGGTTTTTTAGAAGACTTGGTGATTGTGAATCTGTGTTAACACTTACTCTCCTGTAAGGGGAGCAAATGGCATCTTGTGTCAAACTGAGGAATTACTGCATTCAAACATTAAGAGTGCTCCTGTAAGCCACTGTATTTCCTTCTGAGTGGTTCTACTGACAAATTTTTAAAGTCTGCTTTCCAGCATCTGCTTTTGGACTTCTAGCGGTACCCAGTGTAATCCCAGCAAACAAATTTATTGCAAAGCCTTCCCAATAAATGGAAGTATAGTAACAGTTTGTTCAGATGGCATGGAGACCAAAAGCTCAGTAATTTAGATTAAAATCCATTTTAGCAGAAAAGAGAATATGAACTTTCTAGTCTGTCTTCAGTCATTTTCTTTAAAATATGGGATTTTGCCTGGGCACTTTAAGTATTTAACTGAATTTTTTCCCCCTTTATGTATATTGAAATTAAAACATAGGATGATTCTGAGCATGGCCATAGTAGTTGTCTGCGGTGGTAATGCAGTAGGGAGGGGCGTTTGGGAGCTGTGAACTCCTCAAAAATCTGTGCTTTTATGTTGCTGCTGCCAGCAGAGGATGCCGTCAACTGTGCTACTATAGCAGCTTTCATGTTCACTTGCTGCAGTGGCACATACTTGAGATGGCATGTTGTTAAAGCTCCATGGCCTTTGTGTCAGGGTGAAGTCCCTTTATGAAGGACACTGGTAACACTCGCTATTCCCAGAAAAGCAAGATATTAATCCCTTTCTGCCTTCTTAAGTGGTGGTAACTTTTTTTTTCCTGTAGAATATTGTTCTGTGGAGCTGTCATTTCATGCTCCAGCAATTAAATATTCAGAAGTACGGGGCGAGTGAATGTCTTCCTCTGTCATTGTGGCCTTGTTTATGTAAGATGTAAATGAGGGCAGATAACACAGAAAAGTCACTGCCTAGTAGCTTCTCCCAAGCAGCTGCGTGGTCTGGAAAAGCAGAAATACGTGGCTGCTGGGCTCATTTTGTGAGGCAAGTGTGTCACAAGCGTAGCCCTTAATATTTCCATTATTCCATTTCATTTGGCTGTGGTGGCTGGTTCGGCTGGGAAAAGAATAGATGGTAAGGTCTTCATTCATAGAGCCATGCAAATGCCTGCAGAGAAATGTGTTCCCCTGCAGATAATATTCACACAGTAAGAGCACCTAGTCAGGGAAGCAATTCAATCAGCCGTGCTAAGGTTGTCTTTCATTTCATTCTGAGTGAAGTGTTTATTCCTTACTGTGCAGTGGCTGAATTTGTTGGTTGAATATTTCATATTGAATTCTGGTCTGTGCATTCAAGATGTGTTGTCTTTTTCCTTCTCTACTTCATTATTTCTCCTGGCCACTTAGAGTGAGCTGCTGGGCGGGGGTCCTTAGAGCTGGAACTTGTCTTGTGACTCATTTGATTTCTTCTGCTGACACTTCATGATGAAATCTCTTATGCAGAGTTCTTGTTTCTCCATTTGGCTCCTGTATCCCTCCTTCTTTGCTTGCTCATTTGAGCAGACTTGTGTATTTCCTTCTTGACCTGATCTAGATGCTCTGGCTTCCCTGCTTCTCCAGACCTGGTGTAGGACAGGGTGTTGCTGCTGTGTCTAGCTGTCTGCAGCTTGTGCTTTTCTCCTGGAATCCAGTTAATATTTTTAATGTAAAAGCCATAGCAAGTTGCCTTGATGCTTTATCTTTCCAAACTTATTAATGTAATTGGTAAACTTTCTCTCTTATTTCATTTTCCTAGAAATCTGGAGAAAGATGTAAGGAGCATTGAATACCAGTTGGTCTTACTACACATAGAGCTCTGGGCAAGGAGTGAGCCCTGTTTGTGCAGGGTGCCTGGTAGACAAGCCTTCCTCAGATGTCATCTTTTGTGGGATTCTGACATTTTTTTTCTCCTCTAAGATTCATTATTGTATCTTTTCAACTTTGCTTCCCTGGTTATGTAGTAAGGGGCGTGAAAGACGTGGTCTCTGCACTGTTTGTGCATATGGCCTCTAAATCTGAGCTAAAGCCTTCCCTCTTGTGTGTCAGCCTAATGGTATTATTTTCTCCATGCAGTTTCTCCAGAATCTCATTTGAATTCATTCATAAAATATTTAGTTTGTGATAGTGATAGCAATAGCAATAGTGTTGGTCTAAGATTGTGAGGTAGAGTGGGGTTTTTTATAGGTGTTAGTAATATCCTTCCATAACACTAGGTTTTACAGACAGGGGAGGAGGAGGAAGACACAAACTATACCTGTGTTATTTGGTCTAATAAGATGTTATCACTCTACATGTGCTGCCTGTGTTTAACCTGTCACTGTTGTCGTCTTACTGCTTACTGAATACAACTGACAACTGTAAACTTAGTCATGTCTTCATGAAAGCATTTAATACTGTTTGTAATATATATACAGATTGTAATATTAGGTTATTAACAGATAAATTGATATGAGTGGGCTTTAAGGTTAGCTTTAGCAGAATCTTAAACTAAAATGAAAAGACTTTTTACATTCTGGGATAATAATCTTTGAATGGAGAATGATGTCACTTTAGTCTTCCAGCATAGCTGGTAAAAATAGATTCTTCATAGACAAGTCATGGATGTTGAACTGTCTAATTTCAAGGTCTTTTTTGAGTGTCTTATGTTTGGATTGCATGTGATGTTTCTGCAAGTGCATGTTGGCCATCTATGTCCCTTTTTGTCTGCAGTAAATGTGGGCGAGCAAATGCACAAAACCAGGTTCACTTTATCTGTCAGGCTGAAAAGCAGATATATGGGACAGTGCACCAGCTCTCTGTCTGAAAGACTTTCTAAAATCCTTCACTACAGTTCTATAAAGGCTTTCAAGCCAAGGGTAAAGGTGTGACTGTGGCTGACCCCTGTCTGCTTTTGAGAGTGGGCTGCCTGGTAGAATAAAGATATGAAGGAGCTTGGAGAATACACTCTCTTGATGTCCACAGCTTTTCCCCTTTCTGTTCTCTCCTTTTTTCCTTCTTCCCAGGAGGATCTGTGCTGGTGTGGATCCATTCAGTTTTGCCATTGTCACAGACTAAGAAGGTCTTTACTGTGTCTCTAATACAAGAAGGCCTTTAACTCACAGACCTGAAATCTTGTTTTGGTGCTTTATCCTTTTAATTTCTTTTGAGACACCTTCATTTGAAGCATCTTTTCTTGTTAGCTTATTTAAGAACCTTGACTTGTGCATTGGTACTGGAATATTAATTAGGAACTGCTTGGAAGCAGTTGTGTCTAAACTAACATTATGCAACGAGAGAGAGAAGGGGGGACAATGGCTGTGGTTAGTAGTGTGCACTTGGCTAGGAGCTGAAGGTTTGGGCTGGGATTCTGTTCTCCTTATTGCTTCTCAAGTGGAATGGTGGAAGTGGGTTTCAGGGAGGGTGTTGCGTGTCATGGTGAGAATAGGCATATGGTTTGCTTAATGACTGAGAAAGAGGTTTTGAAAAGTTTGAGTGAGAAGGGAGAAAGTTGCACATTACCACTACTGAATTAACTTCCTCCCTAGCCTTGTGAAGGAATTCCATGCTTGTGTTTAAATCCAGTCTCTTACCGTTTCAGTCTTACTCTACAGCATGGTTTGCTAGATACACAGAGCAATGGGAGCACTAATCTGCAGAAATGCAATCAGTTCACAATGCACTTACTCTTTTCTCTTAGCAGACCTATTGCTAAGAGCACATGGGTAGAACTCGCACTCTGTACAGCCAGTCTTGCTCTGTACTGCTCTCCTTTCCAGCTGTTCACTGTGCATTCGTGTATTTCAGAGTGGTTTTTCCTTCCTGTGACAAGCTTCAGCTTCTGCAAAAGAAACTCACAGAATCACAGAATGTTAGGGATTGGAAGGGACCTCGAAAGATCATCTAGGCCAATCCCCTTCAAATAGGAGCTGGTTTTTCTTGGCAGAAAAAAAGAGAGAAAATTTTGATTGGAAGAGACCGTCAAGTTCATTGAGTCCAACAATAACCTAACTCTAACTCTAGCACTAAACCATGTCCCTAAGTACCTCATCTATACACCTTTTAAACACCTCCAGGGATGGTGACTCCACCACTTCCCTGGGCAGCCTGTTCCAACGCCTGACAATCCTTTCCATGAAGAATTTTTTCCTAATATCCAATCTGAACCTTCACTGGCACAACTTGAGGCCATTTCCCCTTGTCCTGTCATTTGCTACTTGGGAGAAGAGACCAACACCCTCCAAGCTACAACGTCCTTTCAGGTAGTTATAGACAGTGATAAGGTCTCCCGTTTTCTCCAGGATAAACAGCACCAGTTCTCTCAGCTGCTCCTTGTAAGTCTTGTGCTCCAGGCCCCTCACCAGCTTCATCACCCTCCTCTGAACTCTAATAAAAAGACAGGAACGGCTAAAGTTTTTATGAGACTTGAATTAAGTATGGAGCGTTTGATCTACAGCTCCAGAACAGTGAGACAAGTTCTGTCATTGTAGAGAAAGACATGCAGGGAATCCCAGAAGTAAGGGAAGAGGTTTAGTCTGCAGGTGACTATAGCATAAGTTGACACCTCAGGATGGATGGGATGCCAAGTGCTGAGTTTTGATAGGGTGTGATGAAGGTGGGTTAGAGAGATGACTTGATCAATGGTAGCCTGTTGGTGTAGCATTAAAAGGGTAGCATATCTGAACTGCAAGGTTTCTAAAACTAATTATTAGGCTGTTTGTGTGGGGATTTTGTTGTTGCTTTCAACTTTCTTATCATCTTGATGTTAACATTTGAGGTTAACAAAAGACATGGTAGGAGATGTGAGAATCTATTTGGGCTATTCACATCACTTACATGCTAATGGAAATGTATTTTTAGGGTCCATGACACATCAGTATATTGCAGAAAAAGCAGCAATTTTTTTTCTGGAAGTCTTAGATGGGACAGTTTGCTATCTGTCTTTCTTACTTGGGCAGCTACAAATAATATTCTTGTTAATAATTTGTTATTTGAGTTCAGATAAAGATCTTAAAAGCAGGATTGCTGTTTGTTGTATGCACCTGCCTTTGTTGTTTTCTTCCCAGAGCCCTTTTTTCTGTGATTTTGATGCTGTTTCCTCTGCCTGTTTCTTGGCTGGTATGGCTCTGCCTCATTGTTTTTTATGAAGATGGACCTGCTCACAAGGCAGACCTGGGGTTTGTGGATCTTGGTGGTCACTTTGTGTGTTGGCTTTTTCCTCTCTATTATAGATTTCTGGAGCAGTTAGCACTGGGATGTTCCTTCCAGATACATAGAAATTTATGTTAATTATATTCATCATCTTAAACACAGTTGCAGGCTAAGAATGCTAACAAGTCTGGGATGAATGGGGGTGATATTGAATCTGCTCTTTGAACTTCATTTTTCAAGGATTAGTGAGAGTCTTAGCTTGGCTTCTGATGTACTCATAGTTGCCTACAGCTTCATTTTCCCTATTATTTTTATCTTTATCTTTTGTGACAGTCTTTTATATTCCCCTTATCTTGGTCTTAATGTCTAATAATACTGCCTGGATGCAGTGACAGGCAAAGGACTGTTTCCTTGCAGCAGTACTGCAGGATATTGCTAACCTCTCCAGCACAATGTTGTTTTACCATTAAGTCACATTCCAGCAAGGCAAGTGTCTTTATAGCAGAGCAGTGAAAGAATGAGTGCCTTTTGAAAGATGACAGTTGCCAGAAAAGCTCACATCATATTCCATAGTGTTGGTTGCCTGCGCTTGTAGGAACAATTTTGATGTCAAGATGGTACCCTTCATCCAGCTGAGTTTTTCTGCTACTTATGAGCCCAGCTCATAGTTGTCCTTTTGCTTTTATTTTGTGTCTGCGAAACTGCTAAGTCATACTAGGTCACCTAGTAGGTGATAGCTGATGCTAATGAGAGTGATTAGGAAGCAAGCTCTTAATAGTGTGTTGCTGCCCACCCGGAGCAGGCAGTGGTTAACCTGGGGTCTAACAGATTAGGGTTGTTTGTGCAAGTATGTTTTCATTTAAAAAATAATAATAATAATAATAAAAAAATAAATTAACTCTTACTTTTGACAACTTTATTCCAGTATTGAAGCCTGATGGGGCAGCCTTTTGTATATTTGTGCTACAAACCTTGTTCAATAAGCACTAGTTGTGAAGTTTCTAAGTGATTAGAAGTAGCATAGTGATGTTTTCCCTAGTTATGCTCATGTCTGGATGCATGTTTGAAAATGGCTAATTAAGGAGTCTCAGAGGAAGTGTCTTTGTAGTACTGGATGCCTTGGCCTTTTATAAAACACCGAATATTGTGGTTTACATAATACTCATAGACCAGGTCTAGACTGGGGATTAGGGATTCTCTACCTTTGTCTGGCCTCTGATGTTTCTGTTTTCTAATGACTCACTGTAGCTATGGAGTGTATCAATATCATTCTAAAATGTGTCATCAATTTGGAAACCCACCACACAGAGAGGTGATTAAGATTGAGACAGCTGGACAGCACACCTAGATAAGAGTGTCTCTTTCTGGTTCTAAATCAGTCTTTCTCTGAAGCAATTAATCCTTGGCATTTAATGGCTAAGTGCTGCTGTTTCTCTTGACCAGGTGATAAATAATCTCTTAGGTGATGCTTCTCTGAAACACTTGATCTTCTGAAATGCCATTTTTAATCTTGTAAATACATTTTCCCCTAAACAGCCCTCCGAGAGGTAAACAAGGATGGAGGGTTTGTTTCCCTCTGGTCAGGAGAGCCATTAGTAACTTAGCGGTTTCCTATTTTGTAGGAAGTTTTAGCTGGTAAATAGATTAAAGTTTTCCTTGGTGTTCCCATGAAAAAGCTGCTAGTGATAGACTGGCATTTTAGCCTTCAAATGAACATAGGAAGATGGAAAGGCACCATGTCTTGGGTGACTTACCTAACTCCTTTATCAATTACTGTATTCTATGGCTGTGTTAAAAATCTATTCTTCTAGTTTCTGTCTCTCCAGCTAGGCAGCATCATTTTTTGTGGTTTCTCTAATATTTTTATTCTTCAATTTTGTTTGGCTTCCAGTGTTGTACTTGGGAGTTAGCTCTGCAGTCCTAATACATTTAGTGCCAGGAAAGGCTTTTTGTGTAGCAGATGCTTCTTTTTGCTTAAGTTTTCTTGTTTCTTGTTGTCTCCTTCTGTTCTGCCTTAAGTAATGGTCATATCCTTCAAAGATGGGTAGACAAATTAATAACTTTTCGTAGTTACCAGATTTTGTATATTATTTCGAATCAGTATTTTCATTATTTTGATGTCTGTGGATGTCAATACTTGTACCCTTTTTGACAGGACTGGTGCTCCTGCCTTGTTATTTGTATCTACAGTCTCTACTCAGAGATAAGTCAGTTGTCTTGAATCTTTTCTCTTATACATAATCTTGTTTTTCGGCGAGATACCCGTGTCCTCAGAGCCATATATATAGGGTGGTTGCCTTTTCCTGGGTTGAGTTTACAACTTCTCCAAGATTTAAGGGCTGTGAGTGAAGCAGCATATACTGGATGTAACCTGTTTTTTTTTTTTTCTTTGATTGACACTAGTCCTACTGATCCAGGAGTTGTTATTCCAGCTACTATGTCTCTCTGCAGAGTTACAACCAACCTGCAGTGTGGCTTTTCCTTTTGTCTTCTACGAAACCTGTATCTCACTAAAACATTCAGAATGTCAAGGTTTCATTTATTACATGTTCACCTCTCTGAGAGGCTTATTTCCTAGAAATGCTCCCAGTTTTCCCTAACTTCATTTGTAGGAGATGCTCAGGATCTTGTAGGATCAGACAGAGGAAAACTAAAGTTTTAACATGTTTCTAGTATTTGCTGCTCCTCTCAGTTGTAAAGCTAGTAGGTAACTTTCTATTATAGTTTTCCCAGTGCTGTGTGTCCCTTACTCATCAGGATGGTGCTAGAAAGTGATAGGCAGGTTCTTAGAATCACCAACAAACATGATGTTCCCCTCACCACCTTTTTCCTACTGTTCCTTTGTGAAACATAGTACTCACTTCATCTTGTAGGCCTGTGCAGGTCTTTTGAGTATGCCTTCCCAAGATATTTACCATCTGTTTCCATCAAAATCAGTAGAGTCCTGTGAATTGCAAGAGCTCAGGATCTGTTTCTTCTTTTGTATGGCCAGTTGAATATGACATCCTCCAGGTACCCTCTTCAGAGGCAGACTTGACTGAGCTCTAAAGCCAAATAAGTTTGCATTTTCTGGTAACCTCCTCTGAGCTCCTGTTATGATCTTTGTGCTACTCCTGCCTTCATTGATTTGTGCTACTCTTGCCCTCTGTGCTACCTCCTCTGAAGTAACCTCCTGCAGTCTTGAAAAATTGATAGCGAGTAAGTGGAGATACTAAACGTTTGAAGTACCGAGAAAAGGTTATTTTTTTTTTTTCCTGTTACATCAAGATGGTACAACTTAATCCAGTGCCAACCCTTAAGGATATTACTAGATGCCACTTAACCAATTATTTAGCATTTCTATTTTATGTAAGTGTCTAACCTCTGCAATAGAAATTGATTTAGCATTTTAAATTGGACTGCATGAAACATGATAAAATGCCAAAAATATGGAACAATTGGCTTGGTCTGATATAATTTGATTCTTATGAGCTTGCATGGCTTACTGGTGCTGGCTCTGATAATTAAATGGCTTTTCAAAATGGTCATTGTTGACCTAATTCTATTGGCAGTGTAGTCAGTGGGAGTTTTAATATTGACTACAATGGCAACAGTTAGACGAACAGATTGCATTAGAAATCCCATGCTGTGTGTTTAATTTCACTTCCTGATACAACAATCTCTAAATATTAAAGAGAATTCTTGCCAAGATAGGAAAGCAGAACATGGCTTTTTTTCCTTTCTGAGAGTCTTGACTATCTTTTTTATCAATTCAGTTATTAATGCAGTAGCCAAGTTACCAGATGAAAAAGAATGCCTTTTTCTCCAAATTTTAGGATGCAAAGTTTTGTATCTCCTTCTCTGTTTTCAGAGCTGGTGTTGCTGCTCCATTATATTTACCTTGGTCAGCTTTTCTCTCAACAAGCAAACAAGACAACAGCAGAAAAATCCAAGGAGATTTGACTGTCTTGGCCAGTTTAGGATAAACCTTCATCCTTCTTATGCCCTTTTAAAGGTCCATAAATCTCCTGAGTGTTTGCAAATTGCATTCTTTTCCTGCTCCACTGTGTTAATGTTAATGCTATTTTTCCCCTACCAGCTCGTATTCTCCATATCGCTGTTTTGATTTGTCCCACAATGGTATCTGAACAAATTATGAGTAACCTGAATTTAGAGCCAGACCCTTAAAGTTGTTTTGACCATTTGTTGCTTCTTGCAGTTTTCCTCTTGAGACAAATTAGTCTGTTAATAATTATAGTATTAAGTCTCTCTTGTCACCTTACATGCTGATTACTTCTGATTCTTTCTCTGCATCTTGCTCAATGGATTGCTTAGTTCCTTCATTCTTATTTTTTCACTGCAGAAGTTTCCCTATGTTGTTCATGTTTGCTGGTGCACTTAAAGGGTATTGCAGGACACTTTTTTTAGCCCTGTTACAGCACTTGCTGTGACACTTCCTTGTTTCGTTTACTTTTGCAAGGTTATTGAGTTGCTTTACAGAAGAAGCTTTTTCTTACGCAGAGACACACTCCGAGGGATCTACTTTTGCAGGCTATATTAATTAAATTGTCCACTGCAAATCATTGGCTAATGAGTCTGTGTATAGCTGACACTAAATAGAAAATAGAGCATTAGATTTTCATCAGTACTTTAGAGAACTTTGGAAACTTTTCATTTCTTGTAATGCTTCACTCTGGCACTGCAGTCGTGCTAACATCTGCTCTCCTCCGTCAGCAGGCTGCATGTGGTACAGAAATAACACAAAGTGCCACCCATCTTCACTGATCTGTACGTTTTTTTGGGTTTTTTTTATTTTCCTTTTTAGAAGGTGCAGAAATAATCTTCAGCTGGCACCAGGGTAATATCAGCTGTTCTAGCTTTTCAGCACTAGACGCTTGAAAACGCTCTTGCATGGAATTTAGCATGGGAGCTTACATATAAATGACTCTGTAAATTAGTGATTCAGATCAATGTTTAGTAATATTCCTCTTCAGCACAGAAGAGTGTATCTTACATTTCCATTACAGTAAATAGGAGTTCTAGCATTCTCGAAGAATAGCCACCGTTTCTCGTTCCCAATTCAGCTGTTTGAGTTACAGGGCAGTGCCAGTTAGGCTGTGGTGGTTTTAAATTTTTTTTTTTTTTTTTAAGGGGATGTTAAAGATAGATTGCTGTCTCCTGAATCAGTATTGGCTGTGTCTGTCATGGTGAAAACCAGAAAAAGTCTAGTATATATTTTTTCCCTTTTAGGCTTTTTGTCTTGGGGTAGGATTGTATGCAGTGAATGGGACAGTACAGCATGGAGTTCTTGCCCCAAAGTCTTGTTGATTAGAAAATTTGTGTCCTAAAATGTTTTTGTGGATGCTAAGACCATTTGCTAGTGGCATTTTTTTTAAAGAATTGTACAGTTAGTTGCTTTAGGTCTCTTGATTTGGACTGTAGGAGATGTTGCACCATTATTTTCTTTTGTTTGCTGGAGCTAATCCTTCATTCCTTTTGAAACCTGCTGCAGAGATTGTCTTCAACTGGTGAGTTCCAATAGGGTGTAGTGCTGCTTCCTCTTGCTGATATGTCGCTTTCAAAAGTATTGTCTAATTCTAGTATATGTCCAAAGCAAATGCAAACCCTGAGGAATGTTTTGCTGCTTTTCTCCCAGGGCTGCATATAAGCATCATTCAAAAATTGTGACATAGATTTCTAAAAAGTATATTTCTTGTCTGACTTGCACTAGCACTTACTGTGTGTAGCGAGCTCTGGAACACGACACTTCTTTTTCCCTTTGGCCTTTTCTCTTTAGCAGGAAAAGTTGATCTGTCAGCACTCTGGTTCGCAGGATTCCTTCTGTTATTGATCCGCATCTTAATAGGCTGGAGGCCTCCAATAAAAGAATAGCAACACCTTTTATGTTGCTGATTTCAGGAACCTTGTTGGTTACACAGAAACCTCAAGGCAAGGTGCGGCTTTGGCTCTAAACTGCAAATGCTGCGTCTTCAGTGGGAGGAGAAATGGAAGCTTTAGCTTGGATTGAGATTTGATTTTGGTGAGAGAGCTTGAAATGCTAATGAGCTTTGCAGAACAACCTCTGCTCTTGTGTTCCTGGTTTGTCAAGTGTGTGGGAAACAGCCACGTAATGGACTTTCTTTTCAGCCCACGTTTCTTGCTCACTGACTTTAAAAAAGCAAAACAAAAAAAAATTATAAAGTGCACAGCTTGCTGGAGTGGGTTAGGAATGTACTGCTAGTGTGTTGCATAAGGAATATTTAGTTTCCTAGTGATCCCAAGGCTCTGTAAGTATATTCTCCCCATAACTGCCTGGGAAGGAGACAAGTAGGGTTGCAATTACAGATGGGGGTCTGGTATCTGGGGAGAGAACAGACTTTCTACTTATGCAAGGTCATGCAGACAGTAAATTTCTGATTTGAGAATAAAGCACGGTGGAGGTCTGTTTCAGAATTCCAGAGTCACTGATATAGCCTTATTATTTTCCTTGCAGTTTTAGTGCTGTATAATTACAGGTCCTGTTGTGACCTTTGAATGCAATATCAGGAATTTTGTTTGCTGTGTATGCTGGAGGTCCTCCAGTTTGGCCTCCTGCTTCTTGTAGGGTTGTTATAGCCAAAATCAGGCTGAGTCAGTCATGGCTTTGTCTAGCTCCTGTCTTGAGACTTCCAAGGGTGGCAGCTCTGCAGCATCTCTGGGTAGCCTGCTCAATGTTGCACTGTCCTACTAGGGAAAATGTCTTTCCTGTATCTGCTGTAGGACAATAGATGCTAAGACCCTTTCACCTTATTCCCCAAGGCCCAGACATTTGTTGTGAAACAGAATGGGAGGGTTTTGAAGAGGTAGGGTTTTGTCTGATATCACCTGACTTCACTCGAAAAGCTTGTGAAAGGTGAGTTTATTTTAAGCCATGATGGCACTTAAACTGGACCTGGAGGGAGGGTGCATGGAAGAATAGTCTGTAGATTATGCTCTTTTACCTGTGCTTCTGGGAATGAAAAGTGAAACTTAAGGTATCTCTTTGACTAACAGAAAATTCTCATCAGGACTGTGCTGTGCTTGCTTTTGCTCTGTCAGTCCAAATTTTAAAGTTTCTTGTTCATTTGCCTAGGTGCTGACACTAACTCATTGACTCTTGTGGTTTTTGTTAATATTTTGGGACACTGTCAAACATTGAAGGAAGTGCACGTTAGGCTACCCCGATGTACAACTGTTAGGAGTCTTTGATACAATAAGTTGTATGAACTTGGAATATTAGAAGCATGTTACTTATGCAAGAGAACCATTAAATCTCAGTGGCACACTCAGGATAACTAGGTGTTGATGTTGGGTTTTTATTTTCTTGGAGAGTACTTTATTGCATAGTATTTAATGTGCAATTTTTTTTTCTTTTGCTGAAGGGACAATGGAGATCGATCCAGGCACCGAGCCCCTCGGAATGCCCGCATGTCTGCACCATCGCTGGGACGCTTTGTCCCGAGGTAAGGCTTGTACGTGTAAAAGGGTGTGGAAACCCTAGAGGTACTGGTTACAGTACAACTCTCTAGTCCTTTCAGATGGATTCCTTTATTTGCTAAGAGCTGATGCTTCTTTGGTGTGCAGTTTCTGGGACCCCTGAGATCGCATGTTACTGTGATTAACTCGTTGTATGACACTTGAAGGACAGTGTGGTCTTGGTGCTTCTTACCTGCAGGTTTGGGCTATGGTGCAAAGGCAGAACAGGAGGAGACAATAATCTGATCAGAGATTATCAACATGATGTACTTGTTTGAGATTAGAAAGCTATTGTGAGAGGTAAAGGATTTACTTAATGTTGATCTTCACAGCCACATTGATCAGAGGAGGATCTAATCTTTAACTTGCCCATAGTTTGAAGCAGTTGGCTAAGCAGAGGAGTCCAGCCTCTCTGCTATAGTCTGCTGGAATATCGTCATGTTTCCTGAAAGTAATTGCAGTTGCTATCCAGGGCTGTAGTATACTGGGCTGTCTTTCTCTATGTAAGTTTACTCTCTTTGTTTTGCAGACGCTTCTTGCTGCCAGAGTACTTGCCTTATGCTGGGATTTTCCATGAAAGGGGACAGCCTGGCTTGGCCACCCATTCCTCTGTCAACAGGGTTTTGGCAGGTAATAAGATTTCTTTGTTTGCAGTAGTCATGTATATTAGTGGTATTTTTCTTGTGAATCTGAGGAGAGGAAGATTGATGAGGAAAAAGTCTAATTCAGCTTTCGAGGTTCTGTTTAAGTCACCTGAAACAAGAGAAAGGACTGTTGGATTGATGCAGTGAACTGTCATTCAAGTGCCTGGGCTTTGCAGATCCCACACTTCAAGGAGGTATATGGGAGTTTCTGCATGAATTGGGAAGAGGTGCTGTTAACAGTTCTCCCTTTGTTTATCTTCCTCCCCTATTCCTACATGTCTTTTTCTTAAGAACCTGACAGACTAATGATCAGCCTGCTGCAGGACCTTCTAATTGAATTATAGGGTGCCTTCTTCATCTTCCGGCTGGCAAGACACACACAAGGCAACGCGGGATTCAGTTAGGATCTTAAGTGCATAGTAAAAACCTCTGCTGCCAGCACATACAGCACACAGGCATTTGGGAGTCTTAAAGGGCAGGTGGAGGTGGAAAGGGAGTTTGGGGGGAAGAGGAGGAGTACAGTACTCTGGCAGTTCATGAATGAGATGGTTATACATGGCACATATCTTAAGGGTGGATCTTTTTTGACTGGGTCTGAGTTGCTCACTGATTAACCCCAGTGCAGGGGAGTCACCTCAGAGCTTGGGGAAGAATGAGGGATGATGTACAGACGGGTAGGCTGGGATGTGGTTCTCTTCCTTCCTGTGGGTAATGACAGGACCACCACTGAAAGGAATGCTGAAAGATTTCTCGAGAGGCTCCGTGACGCTTTTCCTTATCCTAAGGCATGATTAACTATGCCTAAACCATTTTGGACAGGATTTATCTTACATATTATTAATGGTCTTCATTGGAGTTTTCCCAACCATTTGGGGGTAGAATTTATTGTTTTTGCATGGCTGATTTAGTATGGCAGTGGTCTTGTCTTTGATAACAGATTTTTGGCATCTCCTGAACTTTTGTCTCCCTGAACACTTTGGTTTGAGTGCGCAGTTCATAGACCTTGCTGTTGCACTGGTAGTAAGATCTCATGCAAAGGCTGGCCTCCAAAGCACCTCTGCTTTTTTTCCATAGGAAAGAGCAGAGTTGGCCTGTAGCTTTAGCTGACGCGTGTACTTTCCTGTGCTTGGTGCCTGTGTGGGATTTGGCTGCTGGCACGTGGAAGCAACATGCTGGCAGATAATTACTTGCTGCCAGGCAACACTGCAGTACCCTTGTATGGGCTTTGCTGGAGACACCTGCCTTCAACCCTCCTCCAGCCCTCCTTGCAGTTTGCCTGTTCCTTAGTGTCTGGGAAACAGCTTGTTGCCTGTTTTAGGGAATTTGAGCCCCCAAACACACATGCTTGCTGTTTTTTGTGTGGTTGCTGAAATTAACAAAATAAAGCAGAAGTTGCAATCATGGGATTCTCAACAAACAGGATTAACCTTTTCTGTATGGTATTGTGCTGAGCCCACTTATGGCAAGGCTTGTTGGCTCCTACAGTGTTGTGGAACCACACACTGGAATGGCTGGGACTCCACAGTAAAGGCTTTTATTGACTTAAATATGAAATTATTTATAGTAATGCAGCAGCTGCTTGTGATTCCTTGTTTTAGTATTTTGTTTATTTTAGTCTGTACCTACACTTTCAGCTTTTTTTACATTTGTGCTCAAAAACATGTTCATGTGTTACAGAAACCAGGAGAGTTGGAGTTATAAATATTAGGTGGAGGAAAGATAATAACTAGAAAATGAGGTTGCAGTTGTGGAATACTCGGGAGAATTTCTTCTGTTCATTATGTTGATCAGCAGTGTCATCGTCAATATTATATTTCAGAGCCATTGAAAGTTTCAGTGCTGATAGTAGATCTTTCTTTTTAGTTAGCTTGTGTGAAAGTTTGTGATAGTTTTTTCTTCACTAGCATAGTGAAAAACCTCTACTTGAGCTCAGAAGTACTTTATCCCTGGCCTGGTAGTTACAGCTGAGGTTGCCAGCCTTGGCTGATGGAAAAATCAGTCATCTGTCTTCCTACTAACACAGGCTAATCTAAGATTGAGTGCTTTAAATTGCTTCATCCTACCATGTATCCAGACTGTCATTTCTGAATTATGTTTAAATGCATAAATGCAAAATGTATTTCTTATGTAACCTCTACAGCATGTGAGAAAAGATGCTTGAACCCCCCCCCGTATTCCTAACCTGATAGCTTTCTAAAAAGTGACAGTAGACTTTTGTGGCCAAGTGTGAGAGAGAGCTGTTTTTTGGGAAAATACGCGCAGGTACAATTCTACTCCTGTCCCCTGCCCCACTTATTGCTGTATGCAGAAAGGAAATAAAAGCATCAGACAGAGATCTTAATGGGCATGTGAATTGTTTTGTGGTGTGTGGACTGAATTTCTTAATGTCAAAGCTCGTGCTGTCAGGTTCTGTCCATGTTTACTTTCAGCAGTCTGTTTTATGTGAACAGCTTTCCGTTGTTTAAGTGCCGTTTTCATGCAACTGTTACAGACAATAGCTCCATGCTGGGGAAGGCTGCCTTGTGAATAAATTCTCAGGGCAGCCTGGTTTAATGAACCACTAAAAATTACAGGTTATCTAAGCAGATGGGCTAGTACAGCAACATGGTAGGTTCGGCAGAATGACTCTGACATGCCAGGCAGGGCTTAGGTCAGGATTAGCAATTCCTTTGTGGTCATCCCTGCACCAAGGCACTCCCAGGCAAAGCATAGGAAGGGTGGCAACAGATGGGTAGAGTAGGTGGGAGTTCAGAGGGAGAAACTAAGCGATACGAGTCAATATGACAGACAGAGATATCTCCATGCCAGAAGCCTCATTTGCATGTAGCACTGGAACAACCATGAGTCCCAGTAGCACCTTCCTGCCCAATTCCTTGTCTGCTGGTGCAGTTTAGACCTATCAGTCAGCTGATAGGATCTGCTGCGTCACTGAGCTTTCTGGCACCAACTGAAAATATATTGCATCAACATTGCTACCTTTAGCATTCGAACTTATAATCACGCCACCAAAAAGTGTTGTTAGTTTGACAAGTTATATTTTCCTGTAAAGTTGATGTTGATTGGCAGTAATTACACTGTCCTCCTTTAATCCTTTATTAACTGAGTCTTAGATCAGCTTTTTCATTATTTTGTCTGGAATCAATGTCAGGCTGACAAGACTGGCATGTCTCATCCTATTTCAACCTTTTAAAATACTGGTATAACACTAGCATATTTTTCAGTCTTCCACATTCCCCTTTTATTTCAAGACTCATCAAAAAGCCTGAGAGTTCTTTTGGCAGCCCTTCACAGACTCTTGGTAGTGTGGGGTGTAAGCTGCCCCTGGACCCTCCTTTCCTTGGTGAACTGCCCTAAGTGATGGGGTTGTGGTCTCGAAGGAAATGTCCATACGGTCAAAGCCAGTTGAAGGGGTTGTTTGCTAAAGTGATGATGAAGGCGGTAAATACATTTTGGTTTCTCACTTGGTAGGACTGGCCAATTGCATGTGGCAATACAAGTGGTATACCGCATCTTGGGGCGATGTCAGTCTTCCAGTCTCTTGGGTTCTCTGCCTTTTGCAGTCCGACAGAGTGGGTTTTTTCTTTTTTTTTAGTGTGCTTCCCAAGAGATACCAAAGAGCTGTTCTGTGGGATGAGGTTACACCTTTTGTAACAGAAGTTAGTAGTGCTGCAAAGTTCAGCAGTGTTAACATACCTGGCTCTGGATCCAAGGAACACATAGCTCAGTATTATGCTTACCACCTCCTACTGCTTTTTTTGTTGTTTGTTTTTCTTTAAGATAATACTTCTGTGTACTGTTTGGTTTTGTTTGGTTTTGTTCGTTTGTTTGTTTTGTTTTTTGTTTTTTATTTTTGTGTGTGTGGGGGGGGTTTTTTGTTTGTATTGTTTTGGGTTTTTTTTGTTGGTTGGTTGGATTTTTTTGTTGTGATGGTTTTGTGTTGTTTTGGTTTTGTTTGTTTTTTTAAGGTTTTCCTTGTGAGCAGGACACAGCTAAGTAATTTGAGGGCCAAGTCATTGATATTTTTTTGACATCTGGCAGTAGACAGATGTACTCTCTAATATTTTTTTTAAATCAGTAAATACATTTAAAAAAAACCCACTTCATTGTCACTTCAAGTACTTGTGACCTCTTGTGAACTTTTCCTTTAGGCTTGGTAGTAATTGACGATTTTGGGTGGGCAGAGGCATGCTAATGGTATAGTGGAACAAAGGCAGCTTTAGTTTCAGGTCAGTGGAAGCTCAGAGGAAGAAGAAAATCGGTGTTTGCCAAGGAACTATGCAGGAGGCTTGAGGAACTGACACAGATGCCAGCTTGTTGCCATTCCTGCCACTCAGCAGGAGAGCGGCAGATGAATGTTTACTGGTTTATGATAGAGTTACCTAGCTTTGTGTAATGCTTCTGCCTCACCTCACTTTAATAGGTTATCTATTCAGGTATGTGCATCTCCAAAAAAACCCAAAAAATTGTGTGAACACAGATCATGTTTGCCTGTTCTGGCTTTGCCACCAGACTTTATCTGTTGAAATGCAATCCAACACAGTTGCTCGGAGTCCTTCACCTCAAGGGGAGATCTAGACTCAGCATGGCTTAAGGACTGAGTGATACAACACTCTACATTTACAGTTTCCGAGTGATTTAATTGCTATTTCAGGATAATAGATTTAGACCAGAGACTGAACACTTACATTCAGAGAATGAGCTTGATATTACAGATTTTTCCATAGCCGTGCCTATTTGGAGTATGACCTGCTACAAGAGTAATAATGGTGCAGCTTTGGATATCTCTGCTAGGGTTGCCAAACAAAGCTGCCTGTGGACTTGTTACACTGACATAGGGCTGAGGCTATAGGTGAAGCTAAGACTCAGTTGATAGCTTGCCTTTAACTGGGATCTAGAACTTCCAAGTGTAACGTTCAGCTGCTGTTTTCACAAAATCACATCAGCTATCCCGTTCTTCAAAGCTTGGCTCCCTGGGAGAATTCTAGGTCACGTGTCTTCAAGTGAATTTCTGTATTTCCGCCAGAAACTGCTAACACACAATTGTTAGAGCACTTGAAGTTTCATCAGGATAAAAATTAGCTAAGATGGTGGATAAATGTTGTCCTTCCCCTGTGACAATAAGATTTATTTGAGCACATGATAACTGTCCTAATAAGAATTAGGGCAGTGACCTCTCACCAATCAAATTTTTGAACTAAACTCCAGGCTAAGGTGCCTCCTGATGCATGTTCCCAATCTGTTGATCACTCTAAATCTGTTGAGGGCTAATGTTCAAATACCAGTGAATGACTCTAACCTAAGGCCAGTTAAAATGAATGTTGATGAGCCTGTGATACAGACAGTTCGATAGAGCATTGGTTGTTGCTGCAACTAGAATTAGCCCAGTAACCTTTCACTTCTACTCTGATGATGAAAGTGATTATAAGTGGTTGCTCTGGTTGCCTTGGCAACAGCGATGTAGGCAGATTCTCCAGTTCCTCTGCTGTCACAAGTGTGATTGCCTCCCATGGCTCCAACCTCCTTGACCTAATCCTCTTCAGTCACATACAGTGTCAGTGAGCTGTGAATTCTGTTCTGAGATGCCCTCATCCTTCAAATGTACTTCAAATGTACAACTCTGCAGAGTAGGGCTGAGACAGATGACTTGAGAGCTCCAGAAAGCCAACAAGAGTTGGTGGAAAAACTCATCCCAGTTGTCTCTGATGTATCCTTTTTTTCCGCCACTGTGAGCAGGTATGTATCTCACTTCCCCTAGCAGGGCTTTTCTCTATAGTTGCCTGAGACTGAGTTTTGTTTTGAGTCCATACCTTCAGCTGCCAGTTATTGGATTTTTACTGTCAGTTTTCTTTTGCCTTTTGCTCCAAGACAGCTACATGAATTAGGATTAGTGTCCTGATTTAATCCTTTTCACAACAGGCAGATCTGTAGCATAGTACAATCAATGAACATAGCCATGTGCTTTCTATGCAGTGTGTTTCTGTTATAAGTCTGTTGGGTACTGCTTAATATGTAAAGACGTAAACCTTTGAGTAGCCTCATTCTCTGTGGTCTCTCTGTGATATACCTCAGTGGACACTAAATGACATAAGAGGCTTAAAATACACCTTAGGTTCTTCTGTGACTGGAGAGCCATAGGTATCTGTCACCTTCATCACAAACTGGGGGACTGCTTATAATTTCTGTGAAAGAGCAGCCTTTCCTGAAGAAATGTAAGGGAGAAAAGGGCTGAACTACAGTTGCAGGAACTGATTACAGTAGGGAGTGGAACTTTATGGACCTGGTAAGAGGAGGGCTTATTTCCTCGTTATGATACTTAAGCTTCTGAAGACAGAAGGATTTTGAAAGTGTGCAGTAGACTTCAATTGTGTGACATTCTCTTATTTAAGTGTTCATTTATAAACCTCTGTGTTCTTATAACACACTTGTGGCCCATGAGCTTTCATGAAGCATAACTACTGGACCTCAACTCTCATCTGCCATCACCTCTCTCCAACTGCTGCTTTTGCTGCATAGCTTTTGGCTATGAAAGTTTTAATCATTGCTGCTCAGTCATAGTGGAGTCTCTTACAAACGAAATCTCCTTATAGTTTGGTGTCATAGATGGATTGGATGAAGGCAGAATAAAGTAATATACTCTGGGTTAACATTATGTTAGTATTAGATCTGTTGTTGACTTCTACTTCATAGATTCTATAGCCATGGCTTTGAAGTTATACCACATCATGACTGTGGTCAAAAGGCGAACTTCTTAGCGAACGTTCTTCAAATGAAGTCTGTCTCCCAGAAGGTAGAAATCAGTTTGTTAATGCTTAAAATAAGCAAGTGTAGAAACCAACTGGTGATAGGTAACTTCTGGTGGCTACACAGGAGTTGTATAGCTGACCTGGAGATTCTTCGTTCTCTCTAGCAGGTCCATCTTTATAGTACATCAGTCATTTTTCCCTGTATTTCAAGACACCATTGTGTTTGTTTTCCCAGCTCTGTGCTTTAATTGGCAGTCCAGCTGCCACTTGTCTCTTATAATCTGTAATCTTACTCGTAATTACTTATACTGTAATCTGTGTCATCCTGTAGCATTGTACCTTGGCACAATGAAGGCTGAAAGGTAGTTGGTGTTATTAGCATTTGAATGACCTACAGGCCATATTTTTGAAATAGCAAAGACCCCATAAAAGTTCCCAAACTAGTGGCGTTGGTTTTGATGCAGATAAATGCTGCTCAAACCTAAAGGGGGATTACTTCTGTCTAGGTAGGTGTCTCTTGAAAGTGGGTGGTAGGAAGCCTTGAGAGAAAGCCATTAACACATGCATATATATGATGGAAATGGTGTTGTGTGTTGTTCCCAGTTAGCCTTTCCCTCCCATCCAACGTATCAAGTTCTATAGCAAGAATCTGCGGTTATTCATACTCGTTTTGATGTCCACTCCTGCTGTACACTGTTGCATACAAAAAGCATAGGCAGCCAGGAAGTGTCAGGGTACTTTGTGTGCTGGAACGGAAGAATGTGAATCTGGCTGCCTGCTTATGATGCTCTGCTTGCTCCGTGTCTCTGTTCGCTTGCTCCTTCCATTTAGCAGCCAAGGTGCTCTGTGGGCACATGCACTTGTTTGTTGTCAGCTGTGAAAAGATCCAGTTTCAAGTCTTTGCTTGAGACATTAAGGATGCAAAGCACTAGAGACTGAAGAGCAGAGGGAATGAATTTGTGTTGGAACCCTTGCAAGATGCTGTCCCGTATTTGATTCCAGAGACTAGGATACTCTCAAGACTTGAATGACTCCAAAACCAGTTTAATTTCTAAAATAAATTTATAACAATATTTTGTATATCAATGTCTTTACAAGGAAAGAGCTGCCTCTTCACACTTAAGAGCCTGGAGATGACTGAAGAGTCAAAATAGTGCTATTAGCACTTTCAAGCCTGCTCTTGCTCAGTCCTTTTTGTTTTTGTCTTTCCTTTATGCTTTTGCAGCTCAAGCTGTAGTTCATCTCAATCTGGTAAATCTGCCAATGTGTTAATTGAAAGGGATGTGAGTCAACTGAAAATAAGAATCCACAGCTATGTGCACTATGGGGGGCATTTACACTGTCATTTTGGGGGCATGTAACTTGGGAGGCTAAGCCTCCTCTGCAGTTAGCAGAGAAAGAGAAGCTTCTGCTCTGATTCATCAGCTGAAGTGAGCTGAACTTAGGTGCTCAGAATATTCTGTGAAACTGCTGATCTGCTTATCACTGATTACATAGGGAGCTTTGGAAGAGTACCTTTCTGCTGTGGATACCTTAGGTTCCTAAAATTATGCAGCGTGCATCCTGCCCTGTTGGCTGAAGGGAGAAAGGATGATACCTAGAAGAGAAGCCTGAGCAGAAGGGAAGAAATTAAAGCAGCAAAGGTGGTATAAGAAACCAAGAACTCTTGAGAGGAAGAAAAGCAACAGCTCTTTGGTTTGTATGGAGGATGTTCTTTCATCTGTGCTTTGCTTCCAGAAGTAAACACTGATTGGCAGAATGGCAGGGCCAAGGTAGCACATAGCTTTACTGTTGAACTGTGCTGCTCACCTGCTTTCTTTATTTTCTGTGTTTGTCCACTGGAAAGGTGGACATGCTCTCCACCTCCTGCCCTCCCAGTACACACACCCTACCACTTTCTGCAGCAGGTAATCAAGTTTTCTTAGGAGGGACTGTACCCTTTCTCTGTTTCTGTAGCTTTTAAATTTTTTTTTCCTTTTTTTTTTTCTTTTTTTTTTTTTTTTAATTAAAAAACATGCTCCAAAAACATTTCGGAACACAAGTACTAATGGGTATGTTGAGATCAGTCAGCCAGTGTATGCTTAACTCGCTGCTCAAGATAAAGGATTTTTTTCAATGATCTTTCAAGATAAATTATTTTTTCTTGTTTCCACCTGTGCAGTTTGAAGCTGGTACTGCCACCATATCTTGGTGTGCAGCACTGTTGCAAATTTAATTCTGCTAGCCAGGAATATGGAACTTGGTTTTACAGTGAGAATGGGTGTGCTTGCTGCAGGTGTCCTTTCTCAGACCACATCAGTCTCAGATACTCAGTAAAGACCCATGTGACTTCCTCCTACCATATGTTCCTCAACATTTATGCTTCCTATGTAGCACAGTACTGTGGCCTGTTTATTAATTTCTTCCCCTTCCTACTCCATGTCCCTTCTTGCTGTGTGTTGTGCATTGATGCAACAGGCTGCAGACATGTCAACAACCTGCGTTTAACAGAGTAAGCAAGGAGCTCTGGTACTTGATCAGGAGCTGTGCTGGATGTGATACAAGGAGACTCATTGTAGGTAAACTGCTTGTTAGCTGGTGCTGTGTGTTCTCTACGTTTCATATTCAAAACATGGTTACAGGGCTTGGCAGGTAGGGTTTTGGTATTATGAAAAAGAAGACTTAACATCTTGATTTCCTCTATGTAGAAAGGGAATGCAGCAGTCTTGTTGATGCAGCAGAGCTTTTTGCAACTATTTTGCAGCTCCTGGATGCATTTAAAATATCATTTCTTGTGCCTCACAAGCTAACATGTTAGGTAAGCAAATGCACAAGTACTGTAATCAAGTTCTTATTAGTAAGTGAATTAGTCTTATGTCTTGTATCTGGATGTTTTCTGGATCTTTCATCATGCCATGCTTTTTCAGTTTCATGCCTCCAAATGTGTAAAAGGAGCCCACCTTGAGCATATGCAGATACATAAGGAAGTATCTACAGGATGGTGTTGTGGGAAAAACTCTTCAGGAAAGCAGAGTTTGGCCTCTTCAGGGGTCTGCTTGGGGCCCATGCGTGCTGTTTAACATCTTTCTTCATCAGCTGGATGGTGGGGCGGAGTGCACTCTCAGCAAAACTGGAAGGAGTAGGTGATGAACCAGAAAGTTGTGCTGCTATTCAGCAAGACCTTCATAGGCTGGGAAATGGGCCGACAAATCTCATGAACTTTAATTAAGAGAAATACCAAGTCTTGCACCTGGGGAGGAATGGCCCCATACACCGGGAAAGGCTGTGGATCTACTGGCTAGAAGGAACTTTGCAGATAAAGACCTGGGGATCCTGGTGGGCAACAAGTCGAACATAAGCTAGCAAATGTGCCCTTGCAGAAAAGAAGGCTAACATTGTACTGGATTAAGTTAGGAAGAGCATTGCCAGCAGATTGAAGGAGGTGATCCTTCTCTTCAGCTTTGGTAAGGCCACATTCCAAGCGCTGCATCCAGTTTGGGCCACACAGTGCAAGAAAGGCATGGACATACTGGAGTGAGTGCAGCAAAGGGCCACAAAGATGAGTAAGGGATTGGAGGCTCTGCCTCGAGGGGAAAGGCTGAGAGAGCTGGGACTGTTCAGGCTGGAGAAGAGAGGGCTCGGGTGTGGACCTTGTCAATACGTATGAATAACTGAGAGAATGAAGAGAAGAGAGGCTGGCACTTCTCAGCAGTGCTCAGTGAAAGGACAAAAGGCAATGGGCACAAACTGAAATTCTATTTGAACGGAAGAGAATTTTTTATTTTAAATTTTGAGAGTGGTCAAATGCTGGATCAGGTTGCCCACAAAACTTGTGGAGTCTCCATCGTTGGACATATCCGGGTTTGACTGGGGATAGCCCCTGGTAGCCTGGTCTAATTCACCCTGCTCTGAGCATGGGGCTGGACTAGAGCACCTCCAGAGGTCTCTACCATCCTCAGCCTTCAGTGATTCTTCTGCATTGTGTGAGTGTACAGGAACAGTGACATGATCCTTGGGTGTGGTGTAGGTGAGAATGGAGTTTATTTAACAAAGCTCAGGCTTTGTTAAACACACTTGTGGTGGCTCTTACTGTAGAGGGCTTCTGGCTCTTTCAAGGTTTGTCTGAGAGAGCAGATGTTACTGGAGAATGCTTTGTTCCTAGCTTTCTATGAGGATTCTTATTGTATTTTCTACCAAGAGTCTCTCCTTTTCAGTTCCTTTTGGTAAGCTGAACTGGAAGCTGAAAACCCATGAATCGCCTGCTTATGTAGCATTAATGCCCATAGAAAGAGTTGGTGTGGATAAGCAGTTGTACATTATAAGCATAATTTACAACTTTATTTGTGAGTGAGATTAGCATGAGTGCAACTTTTCTGGTCAGAGTGAGTGCAGACCACTTTGTTTTACAGGATATGCTTGATGAGGTTTGAGGTGTCAGGGGATTCTTGGCTAGTATCTGGAAATGTGGCTGCACGGAGATTAGCAGGAGTTGGAAAGGTCTGCGTTTACTCAAGTGTGCCAGACACTGTCTGTGAGTGGCTGCATTTCAGGAGTTGTGGAGATGTTTGCAGTACTTTGTCCTTGATTATTATGCTGCCCCATGAGAGAAGTTTATTAGAGACAAACTTGTTTGTATGACTTTGTCCTCCACATGAGAAAGCCCTGTTAAAGGGTTAAGAGATCCCAAATACAGAGCCTTTGAAATGCTATTTACACTTTAACTATTTTGTTTCCCAGAAGAGGTGATGGTGCAATTGCAGGGGTATTGTTACCAGCCCTGGTACATAGGCATTTGTGGAAGACTGTTCAAATGGGAACAGAGTGGTATTCAAAGCCTTGAATTAGGCTGAAACAATAGGGAAGATTCTGGACAGTTAAAGGAAGGGTTTTATGGGATGACTCTGGGCCAGAGGCAAGTTGTATTTCAAACAAGCCCGCAGTTAAGCACTCTTAAGGGTCTCCAGTTCAGTGTTACCAGTCAATTACTGTTGACCTTTCAAAGAACCAGGCGTTAGGGGGTTGAAGTCAGTCCACTTCTGCCTGTAAAGTATGGAGTGTGACAGTGGCAATCTCAATCTATTTATTTGGAGGGCAGATCTTTCCTGTATTCACTTCATTCCTAGTGATGATCTAAGCAATGGTACATTGTCAGTAAGTGAATATTATTACAGCCCAGAGTGAGATTAGGTACCTTGGGACAAGTAATGCTTACCCCAGTTGCAGTTTATGAAGGTTTGTTTTGGGTAAAGTAGTGACTGAAAATGTCTTTGGGGAATTGCGTGCAAACCAAAAGAACATGAAATCCTGTCCTGATGACATAGCTCAAAGACCTTATATAGGCAGGCAATAGCAGGGAGTATGAAACCGCTGTTATCTTCCTATATGTTCTTATTAACACCATTCCAGGTGGTATGCAAATCCATGTGCAACTCTGATGTCTGCACTTCAGAAGGGCTCAAGGTAGCTGAAGGAAGAATTAGCTGAGGAAAGCTCCAGCTATAGAATAAGCTTAATGTACTTAGCTAATTAAAGAAGCAGTAGGTACTTGTTACTTGATTGGTCTAGATATATCTATGTAGGGGAAAGATTCTTGATAGAGCACCCTTTAATTCAATAGACAAATGGCATAGAAAGATGCAGAAGCTGATGTCAGACCAATTTAGCATGGAAACAAATGCCAGATGTTTGAGTGGTGGTGTTAGGGTTTTTTTAATTTCTTTAAGTCCTACTGCATAAATTTCACCATTTACCTTATGCTAGCTAATTGCTGAAACAGGTGGTGTTTTTTTTCCACTAGATGGGGTGTTTAAAGTAGCAAAATTGTTGCCTGGGCTCAAGTGGAAGTTTATGAGCATAGTACTGATCCCACGGTTCCTGGTATACGTACAGGAGTCTTGATGAGACGCCTTCAGTGGTCCCAGTGCAGAAGAGGTCCTGCTAGCCACTTGCATCATGTCACAAGCTGCAGTCTGTCCCAGTGCCCTGTGGTGGAAGTGAACACTGAATCTGAGAAAGCCTGTATATTGTATTTGCTGATGCAGACTCCTCCAATAAGTCTGTCTTCGTATTGGTGGCTGGGAAGCTAAAGCTGTCTTTGGGATTCAGAAAGGCATTGGAGAGAGATGTCAATGTTCTTAAAAGTGAAGGGTGCAGGCTGATTCCTTTTGTATGCATTGTTAAAGCGTTTAATTTCTAGATACCATTATATCAGGAGGGGCGAGATTTTACAGTAGTGCTCATCTTTTTGTAGGCGGTGAGGGCCCCTTGGGGACCTGTCTCTTTGTGGGTGGTAAAGCTCACTCAGCCATAAAAGTATTTTCCCGCAGCTTGCTGCCTCCTTTTTAAAGAGGAAAGAGAAATAATAAAATAATTATCTACACTCCAGAGTGCAGAGGGGAGGCAGGAGCCCTTGCAGTCTGCCATGTGGAGAGGATAGGAATTGTCAGTGACCTGCTGCATTTGGCCGTCATCTATGAAGAGAATAGTCATGATTTTGCTTATGTGGTTTGGCGGGGGGGGGGGGGACGGGGGCGGGCAGGGGAGGATGACCACCACAAAGCAAACTCTAATCCAGATTTGTTATACCAAATATAGAATATCTTCATATACATTTTTATAGCCATCCTGGCATAAAGATGGAGGAAGCTCTCGCTATGGCAACATAGTTGTATATTTTATAAGGGATCTGATAAGGCTGCTGTGTACTGGTTCCTAGTTCTCTTTCCCAGACATATAGGATCATACCACTGGATCCTTCTGCTTGCTATCCTGGAGGTTTTGGTTGTTTTTTTTTAATAATTGAGCTTTAATGTATGAGTCTTTTATCAGTCAGTTTATACAAATCAAAGATTGTTTCTAGCTATTAGATTCTGCAGGGATAGTTTTCCCTCCATATGGTATATGTTACCTGAGCTCGTCAATTTTATGCTTCTTGGTCTGCTGGCTTTCCTTGATTATGGGGGAAGAAGTATGGGTTAGTATTGTAAGGTTAGTCACAACTTGCCTCCCTTTCGGAGTTACTTTTGGGTTGTGGTTTTGTTCATCCCAAATGGGTTTACCTTACCCGTGTGGTTTATCTCAACATGAGCACACTGAGAAGTTGCCCCCTCTGTGTGGAGGCTGGAGGAGTTTTGGAACATGCCCATGGCAAAGAGCCTAGGGAAGTAAATTTAGGCTCTGGACTTTTCCAAAACATAAAAGCTGCTTTTGTTGGTGGTTTTGGGGTGTTAAACATGTGGAAGGTGGTAAATGACCTGCATGAGAGAAATTCTTAAAGAAAAGCAAGCAGAGAACCTAAACAGTATTTGTGCAACAGCAAACACAGGCCCTGGTCAGGATGAGAGCACTATATAAACTTAATCAGCTTTTTAACTTGTTGCCTTAGAACGCAATCAAAAGTAAATGTAGACAGCAGGATATTCTGTACACTAACAAATACAAAAAGGAACCAAGGTGGAGATGTACTTCATAGGTGCCGTCTCCTCCCCACCCCCTGTTTTTTAAAATGAGTATACCACCACGTCTGGAGTGAGGCAGAAAAGGGAATGGTCTCCAGTGTCTGCAGAAGCTCAGAGAGTTGTTTCTGAACTAAGCAGGAGCTGCAAGTCAGTGCTACTAAAGGAAGCTGTATTTTCCTTTCCTGAGCAGTAGGTTGACACCCTCTCCTGCTGAGCTCAGTGTGGGCTGTAATCCAGCAGCACTGGCACACCAGAGTTATCATGTTCCTGAGAGTTCAAAATCAGCGGGAGCTGTGAGCCAGCCTCTATGAATGTAATTGCTCTGGGCTCTCAACTTCTGCTGAATTCCCTGGTAGCTTGGCTTCTGAGTCCAGCTCTTGCTGATCTGGGAACCAGGTTCACATCTCTTTCCCTCCCTTCAAGCACTGCCTGAAACCATGTACAAATTCAGCTGTATCAAGCTGCTTCAACCCACCTGTTTTTGCTGCAATGGGTGGGAAGGAGTATGTAGGTGCAGCTTATGACCCATTAGGTAACTTCAGAGCTGGCAGCAAGCACAGAGATCGATGTGGAAGAAGTTGTGGTGATGTTCATAATTGCTCGTTTGTCTCCTTCATTATCTTTGGGAGTGGTGAGAGTGGTAGTGGTAGAAGTCACTCACAGAAAGCAAGGGACTAGCTGTTCAAGAAGCAAAAATGTTACCACCTTTGGTAAGTAAGGGGTAATGATGATGGTTAGACTACTAGTCCTGAGCTTTGACCAGGAAGGAGTCACTAGTAGCAGAGCAGCTTTAGTAATATTTTAAAGATGAAAGGTAGGCTGGAGATGATCCAAATGGGACTTGTGAAAAAAACAAAAGTGGTTGCCAGGAGTTCACGTGGTGCAGTTGGAGTGCTAGAGGTAAGAAGAACATGAGAGTGAATGCATTTCCCCTTCTCACTGTAGACGTACCAGCTGTGATCCAGAGTCTCTGAGGAATCTAGAGATGCAAGAAATTAATGCATATTTGTATTGTGAGGGGAAGAAGAGCATACAAACGTGTTGTCAAATGGCAAGGGATGGAAATTGGCACAAAAGAAACAGGGATATGGAGATAAAATCGTAGAGGCAGGTGGAGAAGGACTGGGTAGATGCTTCTGTATGCGATGGGAAGATGTGCAAGAGGGGAGGGGAAAGTTGAGAGGATGGAGGAAGTAATGTCATTTTGTAATTTTTGTATAAGCAATTGAGATTCTGCAGAGAGAACTGGAGGTTGGAGGAGGGGAGAGTTTGAGGAATGAGTCAAAGGTGGTGATGAGGCAGCTGGGATTGCAGGCGTGGGTTTCAGTTAAGCTGGAGAAACAGTTTGTCTTTTTTCAAACAATTGTTCATATTAGTATTCATGGTGTGGGCATGCATGCACCCATCCATGTGATGTGTGTCTCCTGGTGTGCTGCACGTACGAGTTGTTTGAGCATCGGTCTTTTGGTTCATGACTGACCACCCCGGTCAGACCTCTGTGTCTTCCTCGAGGTGCCATAGTAGAAGAGTTCTGTACTGGAAGGAATTGGTCTGATGACAGGGACTGGTATCATTGGTAAGTCAGGCTCAAAATCTAATGGGGAGTATGACTGGGGGAAGAAGGCAAACACCCAATACACACACAGACCCACCCATATCCCCATTATGAGGACACTGAAAGTATGAAGGAAATCCGAAACTACTTTGACCAAGTGGAAGGGAAAGAAGACACAGGAAGAAAAGGGCTGAGGGTAGACAAATGGTTCTTATAGACTGGAAATCAAGATGGAATGAGAGAGAAGGGTTGATGGCAAATCCTGGAAGACATTAAGTTGTGGTAGGGAAGGAGTCAATAACAGTTTAGAGAAAGAGCTTACAAGACACATGAAATTAAGAAATTTGCAAGGACTTTGAAAGGTGAGGTCAGAAAGTGTGTTGCTAAGGACTTGATTGGGTCCTCTGTGCGGAGGGCACAGAAGGGGTGCGAGGGAGTGTATTTCCGTCTTCTCCTGGTCCGGCTGGGCCATTGAGGTTCCACAGAAGATCCTGGTTCACCAGGTGCATGTGTTTCTGTTGACACGGGAAATGGTGAAAGCTGAAGGCAAAGCCCTGTTGTAACTTTGCTGCTCACAGAGAAACCAGCAGTACCTGGCTGTCGGTCTCCCTACTCCTGTGATTTTAGTGAGCTGTTGCCTAATTTAAGCTGTCCTCTGACTTGTGAGACCAAATAACATTGTCCTTTGGGACTGTAATTTTATACCAAGAGGCTAACCCAGAGTGCTCATCATCTTCTAGATTGTAGCAGTGCTGATTCTTTGATTTAGTAGGAGCTGGACCTCTGGCACTGCTGCTGTGGGGATGAGATCTTGAAGCATCTCACCACAGTTTCTTTTTAGTTAATGACCTCCTGTAAAGCATGGCCTGCTCCAAATCTTGATTATATCTAATCTAAAATCTTACCACA
Organism: Streptopelia decaocto; assembly: GCF_964273445.1. NCBI lineage: Eukaryota > Metazoa > Chordata > Aves > Columbiformes > Columbidae > Streptopelia > Streptopelia decaocto. The sequence continues at coordinate 42,229,006 of NC_138661.1, read as the reverse complement.
AACGAGTAAATTGTGATTGCCCTATTTTCATTCTCTGAATTTCCCTCTACTTTTGCTTATAGATGCTGTGTGGACTAGCTGTGATGGTTATAGTGGATAGCAGTGTCTTGGACAGGTCTGCTTAGTAACCTCTGGAAGTATTATGAGCTAATTCAAGTTGGATTAAAGTCAAGTCTGCCCTAAAAAAGAAATAAAACGCATCTGGAGTGTCTGTCCGTTGTGCAGCTCAGGGCCTGCATGCTGAGTAGCTAGAATGTACTTCTGCTGCCTTAAGCTTAGGTCTTATTTTTTCTGTGTGTGGCTTTGAGTTTGACTTTTAATATTCCTTAAAATAATGAGATAAAGTGTTAGTCTCTTTTCATCTCGTAGTCGCTTTTGTAATGGCTGTGGATTGGACCTTTCAGGGTTGAATTCTGCTGTTTACAGAAGTCACTGCATAAAGCTTGGCTGAACTCCTTGGTGGGGTCCAGCTGCCCTCTGGAAGCTCTGACACTGCATCCCTGTTCTGAATATCACACCATATACCTGCACATTGTTCCACAGTGGTCCATCAGCATGTGTACCAGCGGGCTCGTCAGTCCTGCTCCACATGGTCTGGGTCACGCCTTGAGCCTAAATTTCTGCATTGGCTCTTATGCGGTGATCCCTGCAGATTCACTGAGGTGCTAGAACCTACTTTGTGCCTTAAAACTAGTGGTGATAAGGAGCAAGTCCTGTTTCCATTACTGTCATCTGAATCAGCCCAGACTGCACTCAAAACTACCTCTGTCAGAAAGTGTTCAAAACATTGTGAAAGCCAAATACTTTATTTGCTGTAGGTTTGTTATTTTCCAGTTGGAACAATGTGGTCTCCCATTGTGTTCTTCCAGCCTGGGCTCCCTCCTTTCCATCTCACTATGCTTTACATTCATTTTGCTTTCCCGTTAGTTAAACTATTGTTAGATTTTTGTGGTTTTCCAGCTTGCTTGTTTTATGCCTTTTTTTTTTTTTTTTTTAATTGTCTCCCTGTTTACTGCCATACCCAGAAAACAGTGAGCCTGGCTGCTTACTTCCCCATTCCTGTTCAGCCTTCTCTTCTTTTGCTCATCAGATTTGGGATACCTCATAAATTGTTCTCTTTAGCAATGTCTCTCCAGCTTTGTATTCCCTAGGCAAGGTTAGTGCCTCTTTTCTTTGCAGACACAGTGACTGTGCAGGACCCGCTGGTCTGAAAAGAGGCTCTTAATGAGTACAGCACACCCTTACAATACATTTCATGAATGCCACCTGTCAGCTCTTCATTTGCCGTAAGACACTTTATTAGTTTATTATGGAGTTTATTTAAGTTGTCAGGACCTGCATTGTTACTAATAGAGGTGCATTGTTCTGTGAGAACATATGACTTCATCTTAACCTCCCTGTACCAGTACAGATTCAGAACAGACAAGTATTTCCTCAGCTGACCTGTCTTGCTCACAGGATATTATGACTATAAAATGTAATCAACCTTTGAGCGTGTTTACCTTAGTGCTTTATATTGTGGTGGTAGCTCAGTGCATGTGACTAAGCTGACACAGCATTTGCATTGCCAGTTTGGACGCACAGGGCTTGTGCTGTAATATAGCAGTGCTGAAATGTGTTTAAGGATAGTAAGAATTTTTGAGAGTCTTCCATTCACTGGCAAGTGCAAGGCTTTGAATGTGTTTCTGTGCCTGGAGCTTTTATTAATACTGCGTACTACTATTTCTACAATGAAAACTGGCTCCAGTGTGGATGCTTGGTGTTGCACTGATACACAGTTAAATCTCAGGAATTCAAACCCTTCTAGGGAACATACTGCTTCTTGGATTAGTGAAAGTTTGTATTTTTGCAATGTGGTGTTTGATAAAGCATGCATTTGCTCTGTGAAGATCCTGCTGAGTTTTTTTTCCACCGCAGATGAGTGTTTTGGCATAAGACACACACATTTAAAGTTGTGCTAAGCACACATTCTTTCAGTAAGAACTGCAGAGGCGGTTGCAGGCATTTGGCTTGCTGATTTGTTTGGAATAATAGGATTTCATGTAGTTAAAATGCACACTCACAATGAAAAAGGCTCTTCTGTGTAAAAGCAGTTTCACTCATTAGTTTTGCACCTATTCTGCATCTCTCTGTTGGCGTAGCTATATTGGTTAGATGGGAGTGCTGTTACAACACTATTTGAGCCTCTGTTCTGGAGAGGAATTATTTAGTGTGAACTGAAATTGTGGCCATGCTAATTTATGAACTATGTAGTTGATGATAAAGTATAACCTATGTGGAATATGGGCTGAAGTTGGTAAGTGTCTTGGCAAACAGTCCCTGCAAGAAAATCTCAGGAAATTGCAGGAGCTCTGAATTATCTAAAACTATATACAGCAGTTTTGGTAAGGCTGGATTAGTGTGATACTGCATTAGTGTCTACATTAGACAGCAGAACTGCAGTAGACCTAGTAGACAGTGTGGGTGGTGTGACAGCTATGGAGGACACAGGCTTTAGCCTTGGGTGGTAAGGACATTCTCATTAGGCAACGACAGCAACCCCATGAAGGAGTGTTTTGTTGCTGCAGTGGAAGTATTTCTCTGAATCCAGACAAACTCTGCTAGACCAGAAATTTAACTTCTTTAATGACTGTTGGAGGCAAAAGTGTGTTAATGCCACAGTGATTCAGTTTCTCAGTGTCTGTGTTATTGGCCAAGGCACTGCTGATAGAGAGGCTGGCTGTGGGCATGCCAGTGAGACCTTGCAAACTTTTCTTTAAGAGAGCTGGCGCCGGGATGCAGACATGCAAATGACCCTTAAAAGTCAGGTGTTTAGGAGCAGCAATATTTGAGTATTCTGACCAGCTTGAGTCAGGTTGCACAATGAGCTCAGATGGGCTCTTGTGCTGGGAAGGCCAGAAGAGGGGAAGTCTGGGAAGGCAAGTCCCTGTTCCCAGTATAGCTGCTTGGGGAGGTTTGTCCTTGTGTTCTTCAGAAATGCGGCAAAGTCAGATGGGAGCTCTGGAGACTGGAGAGCTTAGAGTCTGGTGCCTGCTCGCAGCTCCTTGGTGGAAGGCTGCCCCCTTTGTCTAGTGCCTGCAAGACTCTCCATCCGAGGCAATTAGGATTAGCAGGCACATTTCATGCTCTGAAAAGTCAGAAAGGGAAATAAGGAGGAGTTTTACAAAAGGAAATGCCTGCCAGGCACAGATTTCGTTCTGGTTTTGTGCAGAGAATAAACACAGACCTGAAGGTTAAAAAGCAGACTTCCAACAGCATTTAATGAAGGCCTTGGAAATGATGCAAGGGACTTAATGACGGGAGAAAGCAGAGGCATTGCAAGGGGCAGAGTTGGCAGAGGGAGGAGCCCAAGTGACACACAGCATAGATGAGCTATCGAGAGACCTTCCTCATTCACCTTCACAGGGATTTCATGAGACTTAAAACTCTGGCAAGAGAGATGTGGCATTTTGATTTGGAGAATCACCTACTGTTTCTGGAAGCTTAAGAGGGAGGAGGGCTGTGAACATGCCCTCATGTGCAGGTTCAGACAGAGGTGAAATAGGAGAATACGTGTTTCTTTAGACACTGCAAAGTTCAGCTCTCTTCTGCCTTTTCATCTGTAGTGTGTCCTGGCCTCATTCCCTTCAACCTTCCCATTTAATTCTGAAAAACTCTTTTCTCTTGCAATGTCTGTTGCTTTCACATCTATTATCTTACTGATTTCTTTTTTTAGTAGATTGATATAGACCTCCAGATGGAGAAATGACTGTAACCCAGATTATTGTTTCTCCTTACACTGACAAGGTAAAGTTGTCTTTATCTCCCCAGTATTTTCCAATAAATAGGTTTCTGACTCCTATGCCAGGGCAGTAGCTGATTGCTCTTATAGCTTATTCTGTAACTATCGGAGGATTTTATGGTATATGGAATAACAGAAATCAGGAAGAAAGTATAAACCCCTTTGTCCAACTGCTTTACTCATTGTTTTTTGTTAGGGCTTCTTTATGCATATGGAAAAAATCATCTAACTTGCTGGAAATATGCAGAAAAGGTCAAAACAAAATATTGGTTAAATAAAATGCAGATTGGAAGGTATTTTTAATGCTTGAATATTTTCTCTAAAAGGCTATACTGTAGGAAATATGTTTTACTGCTCGAATCATATGGTGGTATGAGGCATGCTTTTAACACATGCTGCTGTCACATGGAAATTAAGAAATGGTCTCAAAACAAGCAACAATGTCTGCAGAAACTTCCTTTAACAGCTCCAGCAGTTAGCTTACTGAAGACTTCAGCCTTGACTCCCCTTTCCAGCAAGCAGCCCAAATAAGAAAAGAGAAAGCTTTTTTTCCCACCCACTTGTCAAACAACTTGTGAGTTCTTTCAGCCAATGGTGACAGATGTTTCTTTCTGTTTCCGTAACCTTTTCTTGTCAAGCTCTTCAAATGATACAGCATTTCTATTTGCAGGAAGATTTCTCTTGACTGCCTAGCCTGATAACATTTATTTCCACCTGCGTGCTTCATGGAGCACCTGTCTCTTTACACACCATTCCAGTACTGTACCCAGTATAACAATTCCAAGTGTCTCACAGTGATCCCTAAACAAGTTGGGTTTTGCTGTTTAAAATGTGTATGCATGCGTGCTGTTACATAGCATAAAACAATCAATATAGTGGAGCCTTCCCATGGAACTTCCCATCCACTGCAGCTAAGAGCATCATAAATGAGAAATGAGAAAACAAACACCTGAGCCTAAGCAGTCCTTGTTTGTAAAGATTTTCTTATATGCAAGAAAATCGCACTTACTGGCTTCATTTGAGTTGTACAAATGTGAGAGCCCCACTAAGACTTGCAGCTCTGCTTCTTCTGGCAGCAGGATTTGAGGCTTTGGTTCTCTGGCGAATTGTACTTATTACCCTGCAAGAATGAACTTTTAAACCATGTAAACGAAGTATCCACTGAAGCATAAGCTGAATAATTACGTATCAGTAACAAGATGCAACTATTACTTTGTGTTCAGTTGCCAAAGTCAGGCTCTCACTTGTCTCTTTCATCCCTTCTCCTTTGCAGCAGTTGTTGAGCAGTTATGTTGCTCACCACTCGTCACAAAGGTGCGGCATGAATAAGATGCTCTGGTATGCCCACGGCTCAGATTATATTTCTCTTTACCTTTTTTTTTTTTTTTTTTTTTAATTCTTTGATGGCATGAGAGATTATGAATCTTACAGATTTTTTTAAAAAGTACAAAAATTGCTTTAAGTCCAGTCAGACTTTCATTGTGGCAAGGCTGTAATTGAGGTGATGATTGGTAGTGATTTAGGAGGTTAAAAGAAGAAATTCCTTCCAATTTATTTGGTTGGGTTTTTTCTGTTCAACAGTGCATGTCTGATATTGGATGGTTGCAGAAACTTCTCAACAAGTTGGAGACTTAAACCACTGTCTGCCACTAACAGTAGCTGAGAGGGTTGATGTAGCTACAGCAAGAAAATTAAACTGCTTGTTCCTTATTGGACACCCTGAGTAGGAAGAGGACTTCCTAAACAGTGACCTTTGCTTGCTCCAATGTGTATATGCAAAGGCTGTGATAAGATACCTTATTAGTCACTGAGGCAGGTACAGGGTTTTTCTCATCTGAGAGGTTCTGTGTGAATATTGCGGGCTCAGCTTTTGCTGGTTCTGGAAACTTGCCCCATATTGTTCAGATCTGATTTTTTCCACTTCCATGTGTAGCAGGGTGACATGAGCAGGGGCATCTCTGTGGGGTGAACAGCAATAGAGAAGTGGGAATTCTCTTAAGGAACAAAATTTGCAGCTTGCTCGGTGAAGTGCAAACAATTCAGATAAGAGGGGAATGCATTCAAAAGGGACCTTATTAACCTCTTCTAGTTTCCCTGAGGGAAAACTGGACCCTGCCATCAGACAATTGATTCCCAGATGCATTTCTGTATTAATTGTTATATGAGCAGACTGAGGAAGATCTCTAACATCAGGAAAGGAAGATGTCAAGGAGCCATCATGACTGAACTCGAGATGGAGGCTTTGTTCAGGGCAGCAGTTCATTTATTGTTTTTGTTTCTTACAAATAAACTGATTTCCTTTTGAAGCCTGAAACTGTGGCTGGAAAATCCCCTTTCCTATGTGATGCTTGCATTGTTCACAATGTGAGTGAAGCCCTTGGGCACTTGACTGAGCTCCTATTAGGATGGTCATCTTTACTACCTGCAGCTGAGGCCTGCTCGAATTCCTATAGCTGGTAGGACTGTGGAACTCGGCATGCTAAGCATTACCCCTTCTAAAAGGAAATTTTGCAAAAGGAATGAGCATGAATGGGAAATTGCATTTCTTCTTATATCATATATCTGAGGTAAAGGAAAAACAGCTTTTTGGAGGGTTCAGATTTCAAAGAGAGAGACCTGTTCAAGGCTTTCTCAGTTAACATCAAATCTAAGATCCCTTTAGTGCTTAGCATATGCCAAACTACCCTTAGTAACATTTTGTGCATCCATTCATGAAAATCGTTTTGCCCGCTTCTTATTTATAGCTTGCTGGTATATTGAAAAACAAGAAAAATAAATCCTTGAAGATACCAGGTTGCTATGCATACTGTTTCTACAGCATTAGCCCGGTTTTAGATAGCTGGCTTGGCTGCTTCAAAGGCAGTGTCTTCGTGGTAGCCTGGAACAGATTTTTGCTTAGACTTGTCAAATTCGTATTTGGCATCTAATATATTTATTGAGATCAAAGGTAGTCCCCAAAACCAGGCTACCTCATAAAATACTTTAGGCTCAGAGATGTGCAAGAACCTGTTACATCTCTGCTAGGCTTCAGAGATCAGTAATCCCATTTCAGCTGAATTCAGATTGCTTCAGAACTGCTTGAGAATGTGGTGTATTCTTGCAGCAGAGAGCTTTATCCTGGGTTTGTCAAATAGATTTGTCCTGGGTTTTGGGCTTCCTGGAGCCTGGATTATAGTAGATCCAGAACTAGTAAATTTAAAACTCATCAGCTCTGGTAGATCCTTTCTGCAAGTGTAGGCTAACCTAGATCATTAGCTACAGTTACAGAGTGGCTTGTAAAGAGGTAATTACTTTTCAAAGGTACTCATGCTTAAACATGCAAGTACTAATCTAAGGGGAATTTTATACCAGGGCCTAATCACTGTCTCAAATTGAGTCACAAATTAGCTCAGGGACTTCTCCAGTTTCTTCAAGCTTATCTGTAAGCATATTAATGAATTTTGTTCTTACTATGAGGGGACCTACCAGACATTAAAAACTTCAGGAGTAATGGATCTAGTCTAGAAAAAGAAAAAAAATGAGCTCTGGTTTCTGTTAAATACATGGGAAAGAAATTCCCATAATATGCAGATGTTCCGTCTTCTTGAGACTTGTACCGCAAAGCCTGTGTAGCTCTAGAATATTAGCTCTTCCTCTGAGAGTCTTACAGTAGTAGTCTGGAAGTATCCCGCTTTTCACTAAAGTAGTGCTGGAGTGCCATGGAAGATGGTTTTGCACCACTACTTTCCCTTTCAGTCTAAACTCAGGCATTGACTTGCATGGCTTGATATAATACATAAATGAGCAATAGCTGACTGGCAAAGGTTCATGTCAAAATGAGTTGGTCCCTGTGAGGGGATTGAGACTGACGGGTAAGATCTGTCACGTGTAGGTGGCCTATAAGAAAAGATTTGAGATTTTTTTTTTTTTAAGTCTTTGTTAAGACTTTTTTCCCCCCACTCTTTAAACTCTCTTGTCATGTGCTGAGTGGGGGTGGATGGAGATCGGGGTGGTGGGGGGAGAAGGAGGGGTTGCTGAAAGCATTTGTCTTCATTTCTGCCATCACCCAGTGTTTATTACACAGTGATAGACAGACGCAGGAAAGCTGCCAGTCAAACCTACATTCACTGCATTTCAATTGGCCTTTGCTTTGGGTTTCTGCATTTTGAAATCTACATCATCTCTGCAGTAAAAGGTTGTTCTGTTCATGAGGGTGATAAACCCAAGACCCTCAGGTACCCAGTGCAGTCACTTGTGATCCCATCAAAGAGTGGAAGAGCCAGGAATCAGGACAGACTGTCAAGTGCTTGGTGAGAACTGCTGCTTGTAAGAGCCGATCTACTGCTGTCTACATCTAAGAAGCTGAAGTGTGTTGTTTGCCTCCAAGTTATACTAGAACTTAAATGGCAACATCACCTTCTTCTTCTCTCACCCAGGCTGAAACCCTGACTGGGCAAAGCCAGCTGAGAATGAGTTCTCACACTGCATGGTGAACAAAAACTCTGTAGTGAGGATTTTAACTTTTTAAAGTTTGCCACCCATTATCTCAAATCTTCCCTATTAATCAATGCAAAGAGCAAACAACAAAGGTTGGATAGCATAGTTGTGTACTGGGGGCTATTTTCCTCCCTAAATTGGATATCTGAAATGTTTGCATGCTTTTAATCATCTTTACTGTGGGACAGTGCACGCATGCATGTGGGAGGCTTCTGGCAGGACTTGTGATTTTAATCTCATTCCACTTTGTTATATGTAGCTAGATATAATTTAATAATTACACTTCTCGATTACATAATTAGTATAAGTAGAGGTAATTACTTAATAAAAACATGCAGATCATGGATTTGCCATTAGTGTTAGGGACACTGGTTTGGAGCCTTTGAGAAACAGACCAAATCCTTCTGAACATGCACCTTTCACTCTATGAACCTTGTTTCCTGTATCCTCATCTTTTTGATAAAGATACCTGAAGCACTAGCATTAGTTCATAACTTTTGCTGGCTCTGAAATTTGTGCAGGACTGTCCTGTAGATGCAGAAGTACTGCATTTTTTTCCATTGTTAGTTTTTCCATGTAGGATGTGACTGTCATTGGAGGTCAAGGGGTCATAACATAAATGAGCATCATAACAAACCTGAAGGTTCCAGGGAAAGAGATGAGAAGACCAGGATCTTAACAGAAAAAAAAATCAAAAACATTTGCCAACAACTTTTTAATGGTACTTGTAGCAGTAGGTGGAACAGTTGTATGATCCAGTGGAACTTGCTGTTGGTGGAGCAGTTAGAGATGTTGCTGGGCTTCTATGATGCAGAGTGAGCACGCAATTACTCTCCTGGCAGATGATGTTCTCCAGTTGATATATTACTTGCTATGCCTACAAAGGTGGTTCTCGTTGCAAAACAGGTGATGACTTTAACATTCATTTGTAATAAGGTCAGTATTCTGAAATTATGTGTCCTGACTAGTACTTCTGTTGCCTGTCTTTGTAGAGTGTTTCCTTGTCTGACTCAGTCCTGTAAGGCAGTTGCTACCTAGTTGGTGATGTTAGTTACTGTTTTCCTGCAGCAAGTCCCACTGCTTGAAATTTGTACAGAAAGGAGTTTTCTGTTCTCCACCTGGTGGCTGGAGGTAAAGCAGCAGAAGAGCTGCCCTTGTGTACCAAACCCGGGCGTGCAGTGAGGATACTTTGAAAGATGAAGCAACATAAAATTTAATTGTCCTTCCTCCACTACTGGTTGCAAAATGTAATTTCGTTAATGGGTTGAATCTGCTTTCTTCAGTGCATATCTTTTGTTCAGAGGAGCCCTTTGTTTTGGGGATATGGAGAACAAGGTCTTGGGCTTATGTAAGAGCAATGGAAATGTTCTTAATTCTGCTCTCCAAGTGATCTGTGCATTTCTGACAGGCAGATACAGAGACTGAGCAGACGCACAGTGGAGGTTTGTCGATTGCTGGAGGCCTGGCACAGCTGAGTACACAGTGTGATGCTGGCTGCTCAGAAGTCTTGCTCTTGGCATATTTCTGAGCTTTCTCCACAACCAAAATCAGGACTTGAGACAGCTTATCAATGAAAAGTGGACTAGCAACAGCCTTCTTGGTTCCTTTACTTATCAGCACCAATCTAGAATTTGCTTTCTCTACTTTGCCTTGCCCATCCTCTACTTTGCAGAGAAAACATAAACCCTGTTTGGTGTGTTTGTGTTTTCAGGTTTATTTATTTATTTACAAGCCTGAGTGTTTTGTTGGGATTTGATAAGAAAAGTAAAAATACAGCCACCCTGGACTCCTCATATTCTTCCACACCACTTTAATTTACAAGCAGTTTGCAAGCTTTTAGCTCTCTGCACAGGCAGCTGGCCTGCTGTGCCCTGGCTGTGATTTGTTAAAGCCATGTCTCTTCCAGTATTGCTGCCGTGGCAGCAGAGTCCTGAGCCAGCCCCTGCTGGGAGATTGAAGCCACTGACTTTTCTGCCTCCATCCCACTGGAGACAGTGTGGAGATGCTGAAACTCAGGCTGCATAGACTCTGGAGGCTGTGCTTTTCCTCATTTGTGCTTAGGGATGATCCTGTTTTGTTCTCCCTTATCAAATTCCATTACCTTGAATTTCTCTGGGTGGTAGCCTGTGTGTGTAGTACAAGGGGCTGCAGGTATATGAAGGCCTTAGAGACTGCAAATAGCATGAGATTTTTGACTCTAGTACTATTATGGGACAACTGTTTCTTCTTTCCACTTGTGTCTCTAGGGATTGCATTTAAACCTCAGAGCTCGCTCAAACATATGCCAACTTGAGTTACCTGTGGCAGTTCCCTTCTACCTGGAAAAGTGTTCTTTGTGCTAGTTTCTGAAGTATTCTGCTTTGCCTTCTGCTTTGGGCTGTTGCCCAGATCCTTAGGTGGGTAGTTTGCCTGGAGTCAGGGCAGCCCCTGCTTGCTGCAGATTGGCCTGCCCAGATCAGCAAAGGGCCAGCTTGCAGGTCCTCCTTGCTAATGTTTTTTTACAGTCATTACGGTGTGGCAAATATTGTAGGAAGCCTGTGTCTTCTGAGTGGAGTTTACAGTAGTAGCAGGGATTGTGTACATGAATGTGTGTCATTTTCCAGGGTGACGCTTTTCCTTAGTATGTATTCTGGTCTACCTTCATAGCTGTACTGGAAAATTTGGGGTCTCTGAAAATACGGCTTCACTAGTACCAATAAGAATGCATTTGCACAGGATGAATTGCTTAGGATTTCTGCTTAGCGAACCTGGGCAAGTCGTATCTCTCATCAGCTTTCTTTTTCTTTTGGAAATGTGTTGCAGGGAGATGCTTTCCTGTTAATTTCCTGTGCTCTGCGATCTTATTTACGAGGTTTTGCCTTTTCTGTAAATAAGGTTTATTTGAGAATCTATAGCTTTGTGTATTGGATTTTGAAAGGTTTTCTGTGGTTTTGTCTTGCCAGCTCTTTTCTGGATAATCTGGAGGTTAAATTGCTAATTATTTCCCCTTTTTCTGTAGGTGCTGTAATTGGGGATGGACAGTCAGCTGTGGCCAGCAACATTGCCAACACCACCTACCGGCTCCAGTGGTGGGATTTCACTAAATTTGATCTGCCTGAAATCAGCAATGGTAAGCTGAAAAGGACATCAGTATTTCCTTTTAACTCTATACCAGCCAGAGCTACCATAAGCTCTAGGGTCTTCCAAAGGTAGCTGTATGTTGCAGGCCTTGGTTTACTTGATTGTCTTGTTGCATTGGGAACTGTAAAATGCTTAGTCTTTTGAGAAAGTTGACTAAACGCATGCAGAGCTGTTCCTGCTCTGTCTAGCTTGTGTATTCTTGCTATCAGCAAATTTGTGCATGAATGGGGATTTTTTTGTGAGCGTTCTAATATACTAATATACTAATATACTAATATACTAATATACTAATATACTAATATACTAATATACTAATATACTAATATACTAATATACTAAACCTCTTAGAAGAACTCTTTATCCAGTCTCCTTGTTCTTCTACCAACAAGTTTCTAGAGGGATATTGTCTTTATACCTTTACATTAGCACCTGCTAATAAATTTGGTCTGAATTTTCCAAGTTATTGACAGTATTGTGGGTTAAAGGGCTGCAATACATTTTGGGAATAAGAGCCCTGGTCTGTTGCTTACCACAGTGTTGCAAGCCAGAGGAAGCAGATGTGGCTTCTAGCCATTTACAAAAGCAGTGATTCGTCCCACATCTCAGGTGAAAGTTGCTTCTGGGTGAAGAATAGAGCAATGTTGCTAATTTTATTTATTTATTTATTTATCCTCTCCTGCCCTTTGTGAGAATTAGACCATAGTTTTATATATGTTCTTAGGGCATAAGGTAGCTCTAGCACTGGAAGAGAGTCCCTTATTCAGGCACAAGAATATTTGATGCTTGTGGTCAGCTGATCAAGGAATGAAGTTTTGGGGGCTAAAACTAACTTCACTAGGCAGGCTGTTTTTTAACCCAGAATGGTATCCTGATATAGCTTGCTGTACAGCTACAGAAATGTTTGTGGCAGCCTGCGATGAAGACAGGAGGTAGATGTTAATGAACGTTTCTTTGTACAGTGATTTTTAGCTTCGATCATCTTTGTGCATATGTGAAATTCATCGTTTGACTTCTCAGAAAGAAACAGATTGGGTTCTGCTTTAAGGGATTGACTTCATTTTAGGGAGAACAGGGATTCTGTTTTCAGAAAGACTTCTGCTTTCACAGGTAGCTACTGAAATGAATTAAGAAAAAAGGTTTTCTCAGTCATGTCCTGCAATTCTAGAAATTACATATCTAAAAAGAGAGGTCTCCGGGGGGTACTGTCCTTTTGCTTAAAGGAGCACATGTAGTGACACCATAGCAGCAGAGATGTGAGGAACTGAAATCATAGAATCACAGAATACTTTGGGTTGGAAGGGACCTTTAAAGATCATCTAGTCCACCCCTGGCTTGTGGGCAGGGACATCTTTCAGTAGATCAGGTTGCTCAAAGCCTCATGCAGCCTGACCTTGAACACTTCCAGTGATGAGGCATCCACAGCTTCTCTGGGCAACCCATATGGGGCTATTTACCCGCCAGTTCCTGGGAAATCAGAGGAGCTGGGGGAAAGCCACCAGTAGCCCATCTCATTACAAAAAGCTTTCTCACTATGTCATTCCTAGAGGTAAAGTATCTGGCATTTCTGTCTAATCTCTTTCCTTCTTAGTATATAGAATATTGAAGTCCTGCTTCTAGATGGTAGCCCTTGACATTGTAAATTAGGAAGATGCTTTATATTTTATCCTTGAGAACCGTTCTGTCTCTAAAAAAGGAGCATGCAGTGCCATCTTAAAAGTAGAACACTGTGTTGAACTTGTGCGCTTTGACATGTCCTGTTAAGTGCCAAACTTCGTAGCACTAGTGTGAGGTTGTAGGCTGAGGATCAGTGCTCAAGGCAAAGCTTTGCCGTGCTGTGGAAATACTTCCTGTGGTCCGGCCAGACTTTGGAACAGAATAAAGATGAAGTCAGAGGAGGAACCTTCTCACTGCTGACTTAAGTTCTTTGGGGCTTCTCTGCAAGCTTATAAACTATTTGAAGAGTACTACAGCTGCTAATAACGCATTTTTTTTTCCTTCTTTTTCGGCCTCATCTGACTCTGCTGAGAAGGCTGCTGATTTAAAAAAAAAAAAAAGGGCATAAGATGTTTGTTTATGGAATCCCATAGAAAATAAGAACTATCTGCTCCTCAAGACATCAATATTTCAATCTTTTCCCTCTCCCCTACCAAGACACTTCCGTTCTGAAATAGCTTCCAATTAGCTGGAATTTTGGCTACAGTTTCCATTGTCATTGTGTCCTTCTTGCAGGCATAGTTCTTGCTACAATCCCATCCCCAGCCCTTCTGACTCCCCACTTTATGCTTCATAGTATTTGGTTTGTCCATCATGATTTATTACCATATGGAAATGTCCTGTTTTACTCTGCTTCTTCCGTTTTGCATGCTGAGCCCAACTCTGGCATTTCTGGATTGTTAGCCCTGTCTCCCTCTGCCAGGGTCTAGTAGGGATGTATGAAGATGTAGCAGCTGTGCTCATCCTGAACCAGGTATTTGCCAAGCTCGCCTAGGCACAGAACAAAGGCAAGCTGCAAGTTTGCCAGGGTACTGTGAAGCTGAATGTGTAACAGTGGAGTGATGAGCTGGAGAAATATTTTCCGACTCTTTGTGATCTTAGAAATAAACTATTTTCCCAGTAAAGCATGTGACTGCAATAGCTCCATTTTTTTCCCCTTTGTTTCTTGTAAATCAGAGGTGGTCATGTGAGAGAGACCACTTCCACAGAAGAGGCTATTGCGCTTCCTGGGTCTGACTTGAGCCACAAGTGGTTTGGGGAGTTCGGGCAGATGAAATGATGCAGCTGAAGTTCAGGGCTGCCTGCCAGCTCCGCTCTCCATCACAGAAACAGCTCTGTGGCCAACCTCCATCTCCGAGCAGCTCTTCTTCCTGTTACAATTAAACAAAGAAAAGACAGTTTGAAAGTAAGATGTTTCTCACCAAGGCGGACGCGCCTGAGCAAGTGACAGCAGCATGATCAGTGCTGTCCTGTGGTCTCGGCGCTGGGCCCCAGCACGCTCTGGAGCCTTGGGCTGCTCTCCATGCTCGCCTGGGACTCAGGTCCACAGCAGCCACCTCAGTCCAGCAGCCTCACAGGAGAGGACTCCCAGCAGTCTTAGGGAATTGGCTTTGCGTGGCCTTGTGGGATTTTAGTCTCTGCTCTGTCTTTCTCTATTAATTGCAAAATGAAAAAAGATGGCTTTAGATTTCTTCTCTCCTTATTGCCAGTTTTGCTTTTAATAACTCTGAAATGAATGTGATCTGCTCTTAAACTGTAACTGTCAGTCATACGGTCATCGGTCTGGGGAATTTCTTTGGCAGCAGAGGCAATGCCACCTCTGGCATTTATTTAATATTCTTCTAGTAAGAGTTGCAGATCCTTAAAATTTCTCACAGCTAACAAGTAAATATTGACTCCATGAGCAGTGCAGAATATAGCCTTTTCACAGATAAAGTATTTGAAGATTTTGTCTCTTGTTTCTATCTTCTGAATATAGTTTATCTCATGTCTGCTCACTATTTAATTTTCTAACCGTTGTGCTGAATTGGTCTCATTCTTCCACATTTAGTCACGGATTGGAAATTTGTCTCGTTATAACACTGGCTGGGAGCTGAGAAAGGTGATTTGATCAATACTTACTGATCCACAGTGGGATACAGAAGAGCTTAAAAGAAGAAAAGTAAAAAAAGGCGTGCTAAACAGTGTATAAACAGGAGCAACTGTAAAGAAAGTGTCATCCTTAAGGGTGGCTAGGAGTGGACAGTGCACCCACCACTGTTTTCCTTTGGCAGTGCTGTTGCTGCTGGTGTACCAGGCCTTCCCCAGCTTCAAGCGTAATTATGCTGTAGGTGTAAGCACTCCAAGTTGGCACAACGGCTTGATTAATTTGTTCTCTGATGTTTCTTTTGATCTGTTCTGTCAGCTCGGTGGCTGCATTAACAACTAAAGAAAACAAGAGATGAAAGGGCAGCCTTGTTGTAAATGGTTTTCCAAAAATAGCGCTTTTTTTCCCTAAAATCTTCTGTATTGGCCTCATTATCATAGATCAGGCCTCAGGCTCAAAGAAATCAAATAGCCTGTGGCTTTGTCAAATGCGTAGATATCTTCATCCTCCCTGTGTCTGGGGAATCTTGTAGATGCTGTTCCTTAAAATGAAAGCTTGCTGAGATCTCCAACCTCTCACATTTAGACCTTTTCTGCTGGCACAGCAGGCTCCCTTGGCTCTAGGTCTAAGTGCTACCTAAGTCCCTCATCCTTTGTAAATGAGAGGAGAGCAAAGAACCATCATGCCAGCGTGAATCAGATCTTGAAAGACTGAAATAAAGGGCACTCTTTCTTGTTCAGCGCAACTTGCATCTGTGATGTTTTACGTTCCAGGCATACATCAAGGGGGAAAGATAGTTCACGTTGGCAGAGGAGCTCACAATCTGTTTTGCTAAGAGGCATTCACCATATGCAACAAACTTTAAAAAGAACAAGACGCAGTCATGTTGGCCATCATTGTGGACTGCTCACCAAAAACCTCTGTGCTGTGCTGAAGGAAAGGTGGGGGGGGGGGCTGGAGGAGGAGCGGGGGGAAAGGAAGAACTGTGTAGATAGAAAATGAGTGAACATGTGTTATATGATAAATAGACTCTTGGTGACTGGTGATTCAAACTCAGCATTGCTTTAAAAAGACAGATGGTAAATGCTAGATGAGGAAGAGCATTAGATACCTGAAGAGGTAAAAAACAATCAAGGAACTGTGAAGATATGTATAAGACATGGCAATATCCCTGAATCTGTAAATGCTACAAAAGAAGTGCAAGCATCTTTTACCTTAGAAAAATAAAGCTGTGGGATTCTTCTGAATGTTTAGATTTAAAAAACCAAGAAACCAACAAAAACAACAACAAAAAAAACTTTAAAGCCTGAGAAGAGGCATGAGTTGTATAGACTATGATTTTCAAGAGTTATAAGAATAAGGAAGAAACATTATCTGTGCCCAGAGAAACCAGTATCTGTCCCCTCTAAAACTTTCACCTCTTTGAAAATCACTAGTAGTTCATCAGTACAAAAGGATCCTTGGGCTAAATGACACTCATACCTTTGGTCTGATGAAGCAAGTGTACACAAGGTTGCATATTAGCACTGATATTTCTATTTTAAGTGTGCTCCCTGGTGCAGTTTAGGATTGCCATCTCTTTCACTGTTATGCCGTCTGGGTAGCCCAGTCTTTTCTATGATCACCAAAGTTAATTCTCTGTTGTTTCCAACTGGGAAGTTTCTAGGTGAAATGGAAATTTGTAAATGTTAACACACTCTATAAGGCTTTCCTTTCACTTCTGTTATGTGTCTGTGTACTTCAGTTTCCTGTTTGTGGTCTGATCATGCTATATTAATGAAGTTACCCCACTTTATCAACAGATTGCATCTGCCAGCTCCAATATGTGCGCAGCCCATTGATAAAGCTAATAAATAGGACTGGTTTTGAAATGGGTTGCTGAAGAACTCTGCTGAAATCCTCCCACTTTGACAGGGATTACAACAGTGCAACCTGTTGTCATGTGTCTTTTAGCTGGTTCACAGCATATACTGCAGTTCTTTTGTTGATGTGCATCTTCCTTTGTGATGACGTAATGAGTACTTGAGTGAAGCCTAGATTTAAAAAAAAAAAAAAAGGACAAGTTTTAATTCTGCCTTTTTCAAAATTAGGTAGGATAATCTTTATTCTGTTGTCTTTCTGTTCAACTAGCTGCAGACTAAGCATTTGGGAATGTTGTCATCTCGTGGACAGTCTGTTCTTTGAAGGGCCGTGTGTATTTTAGATTCTGTTATTACGGAACTGACAGTGACTACCATTATTTACCTTATTCTGTTCAGCACCTTTCTGTTTATACTAGGTTGAAAATTACTGTTTTTAGCAGCTTTGAGACTGAAAAAATGGTTGAATAAATTTAGACTACAGGTGTAGGTGGTTTGGTACAGAATGTAATTACACAGGCCACTTTTTATCCTTGTCGTCTTTTTCATCAGAGTTTCTTAAATGGAACAGTAGAAGTTGATACTCAACTGTGTAGGAAAGCAGTTCCCAGGAAAAATGTATTTGAGCCCAGAAGAACTAAAGATGAGGTTCAGCAAGTGCTTTAAATCAGCAATGCTGGAAGAAGGAGCAATCCTGTCTGCTCCCCTGTCATGACTACTTGT
This sequence comes from Streptopelia decaocto, assembly GCF_964273445.1. Lineage (NCBI taxonomy): Eukaryota > Metazoa > Chordata > Aves > Columbiformes > Columbidae > Streptopelia > Streptopelia decaocto. The sequence goes on along the minus strand of NC_138661.1, from coordinate 42,211,467 downwards.
CCGGCTGCTGCAAGTGTCTGTGTGGCTGTGTGACGTACCAGGTTGGGAAACTGTTCTGGCTAAAAAGTGGCCTAGAGAACAGTCAGTAATTTCTCAGCCATATCAGTTCCCTGGTGTAGCTTTCTTTCCACAGAAGTGTTGGAAACAAAGGGCAGGGATTGTTTCTTCTGGCAGCAGCGCCAGTTTGTTAAATTGTTGAGTTACAGCCTTAATTTGATTTTGAAGTTCAGATTTTCAAAGTATGCACAAAGCATTCTTGGCACTGTTCTTTTGTTAAACTAATAAGAAATATAGCACAAGAAGTGCTTTCATAAACTCATCTACAATTTTAGCTGAACAAATCAAAACCACTTCTAGGCTGGGCATAGTTTGATGGTTTAGAAGATGATTTCTGGATTGTAGAAGTTAACATAGTGCTCCACATGATGCTGTAGTTTCAAGCATGTGAGATGGGGTGTTCAGTCTTTTAGCATGCAAAGTTTCTATCTTGCAAATGTGGGCTTTATATATATATACACACATATAAAATCCCCTTGAGTTTGAAAATACTAGAATCTGAAATTTCCACATCCCCAAAATAGTGTATGCAGTTTCAGCTCCAAACCTCCTGGAGTAATTGCAGCAGTTTTAGTGAAATACTGGAGTGTGTTTAGGTTCGGCTGAGGGGCTGAATGTAACTCCAGCTTTGTCTTATGAAGCCACTGTTGACTGAACTGTTGATGATGACGATGCTACAAGGCCTTGGAACGTCATTGTACTGGGAGTGGCACAAGTGCATACTAAGATTCAGTAATCCAAAGAGTTTGTAATCTGCATAGAGGGAAAAAGATTTGGACGAGGTCACCCAGCAACTCGCCAGCTGATACTGAAGTAAAACTTACGTTTTGTGAGCTGCTGCTCACTACCCTGTCTGTTGAACAGTTACTTCACTGATTGCGCGAATGTCTCAAATATTGGAGTAATTAAATGGAGGACCGGCTGGAAAAGTCTCTGCCCTTTCTCACTTGCTTTAAGATTGGTGTAAAAATCAGCTGTCAGAAGTGAACGTCTGTATCTGCAGGGGGGAATTTTTCTCTCATCTCCTGTTTATTGGAGATAAGGGGAACTGGAACCAGGGGCTCTACAAGAGAAGGGGAAGTGAATTAAGGTGTACTGTTTCTAATGATACCTACCACTGCTGGAGTTCGTCAGAAAGTCACAATTTGAGGCTTGTTTAAACTGTGCTGTCCTTTGCAAAGGATGGTGTTGTGCTCAAAGGCAGGGCTTGATAAAGTGCAATTGCCACTATTTTTTGGCTGAAGGCTCCGGGAGGTGAGTAGATTTCATTTCCTGGGCTCTTTGCAGTGTCTTATCTCCGTTTTGGAGCAAGTTTTACATTAATCAGGGTATTAACATTTCATAAACTTTTGGAGGAAGCTGAATGTCTCGAGTGCCTCTTGCATGTACTCTCCAGTCTCCAACGTTAGGTTTAAATCTTACTTTGTTCTCTATTGAACCTGAGTGCTTTAATCACTGTTCCTTTCATTTTTCTGTGCAGCTTCTGTGAACGTGCTTGTTCAAAACTGCAAGATTTACAATGATGCTAGCTGTGATATCTCTGCCGATGGGCAGCTGCTGGCAGCCTTCATTCCCAGCAGTCAAAGAGGCTTCCCTGATGAAGGAATACTGGCTGTGTATTCTCTGGCACCCCACAACTTGGGCGAGATGCTTTACACAAAGCGATTTGGTAAGCATGCAGCAAGTAGTCAGGGTTGGGGGGTGGTGAGAAGTTACCTCAGAACTCAGCCCTTAGTGAGAAATGCAACAGTCTAAACAGCAGCGACTGTAATAACAAGGAACGGCTGCAAATACAGTGCTGCTGGCGAGAAGCTTGTGGTATGGTCTGGACATGTAAGGTGCTGGTAGGACATAGCTGCTACAGGATAGTTTTTGTTTGTTTTGTTTTGGTTTTTTTTTGTTGAAGAATTTCATTGTCTTAGTGGAAATACACTTGCTGCAAGAAGCATCTTGCAAAATTTGTAGTTGTGCAGGTCTCCTTATTCTTCTTTACCCCTTCTAAGGATGAGCTTAGTATGCCATACATTATGGGAATCCTGGAAGGGAATGAAGAAACTGTGGGGATGAGGCACAGGGAGGGATGTCAGCCTTTGAGAGAAATAACCACTATTCTCTTTATAGGCCCTAATGCCATTTCTGTGAGCCTGTCTCCAATGGGCAGATACGTAATGGTGGGACTTGCTTCTCGACGTATCCTGTTGCACCCGTCCACAGAACACATGGTTGCTCAAGTCTTCAGGCTGCAACAGCCCCATGGTGGAGAAACCTCTATGAGGGTAAGTATGTATATTCTGTTTCTGTGTCTTTTCGTCAGTGATTTTGTGTTGCTTTTGCTCTAGCCTAGGTAGTTGCTGGGTTATGATAGCAAAGAGGTAACATGCTCCAGGCCTACTTGAGTAATAAGCATGTGAAGGAATTTATTACAGAGGTATGGAAACATGGCAGGAGAACATAAATAGAAGAGAATTGTGAAACTTTACTCTGGTTTCAAATATGATGGCAAACAAATATATTCCATGTTGTATGTGGTATCTTAAGTCTAGCTGTCACTCATAGTACCTGGTAGGTCTTTTGCACTTCTTAGGGTAATATGCATCTTGCTTGTGGTACTGCAGTTGGCTTTGCTGAGGGAGTTCTTCAGCTGAGGTTTGAGGATCATTTCCTAACACTCTCCTCTAGGAGAGTGGCCACCAACATTTCAGGAAGGGTAGGAGCCAACTTCACCTCCTACTCTCAGACTGAAGGTGAGGCTTACCCTAATTTTTGTAAAACAGGCTTTTGTTGGCTATTTATTAGTGAGCTTTCTATGTATATGTAGGCCTATTTTGACAATGAAGTTATCTTACTGTACTTCTCCTTTGCGGGAGAGCTGAACTATGACCCGTTCCGACTCATTTAGTACCTGAACACAAACCTTTATCTTTTTGCAAACTGTCAAATAGAGTTAAGAGAAAGTGTGTATTTTGCTTTGTTCATCAGTAGAGCACAACAGATATTCAGTGATAGTTTAGGATGGGAGAAGCCATGTCCAGCTGATAATGCACAAAGAGTTGAGAAGGCAGAACTAGGTAATTTTTAAAGCTGGAATTTGGGCTAGATTCAAGCATTAGGCCATGTATTCAGGTGACTTTTGTGGCAGATGAAAAACAGCTATTCAAACCTTTTCACTTTGGGGGGGAACTTGATCATAGTGGAATTCGTTCCATGAGCGGCTTTTTTTCCTCTGCCTATATCTTCTTTTTTTTTTTTGCCTTATAAGTTATTTGTTCTTTTTTAAAAGGCCTCTCTGATTATTATTACTTTTGGCAGAGTTTTCCCAGCGTACAAATGTTGCACTGAGCCATTTCTCTAGTGGCCTGGCACCGGGGAGAGACTCGTCTCTCAATTATATTTCTTGATTCAACTTCGGGCTCTGTAGTTGCTCTCCAGACTGCTCGTGATTCAGAGAGGGTCATCTCAGTCCTGTCATTATGTGGGCTGTTTTTATCAGCTTTTACAAAACTTTCATTTATTGTCATTGTCTGTTCCATGTTATAATGCAAGGAAAGGTCACTGATGAGGATATTCTTTGGTGCACCAGTCAGCACTTTTTCAGCCCTGGTTCTGAGCTATCATTCTGGTATGAGCCTCTTAAGGTAAGAGACAGAAATTTAAGAGCGTTTATGAGAAAAGCACAATTTGGTTAGCAGATATGGTAGGTGAAAGCTGCATGGATATTATAAGATCACTAATTACATGGATTCAGTATCCAGTTAGATCCTTTTAAAAGTCTAGTTTGCCCTAGTACTGTTTCTTTATTCAGGTATTTTAAGAACCTCGTGAAATACATCACTTTTACTGCCAGATATGGGAGTGTTCCCTTCCCGCAGTCGTTTTGCCATATCATAATAAGCTAAGATAGATAAGTCCTATAGGCTAAAATCGTGTCTCTTCCCATAAAGAGCTATGGTAGGGTTCTTCCTCTCATCCATTCTTTACATTTGCTCTAAACTCCAGTTGCTAAGCTCTTCCTTTTAGAGACTTTTTTTTTGGTAGCCAGCTAAATCAATAAGCTTCTGTTTAAATCTTCCATTTATATTTCTTCATCTCCATTTCAAACCTATCTTCTTTCCCTGTGGTGTGTTACACTCTTGAAATGCTTGTACCCTTGCTCTTAGTCACCATTTAGTGAAGTAATGCTTTGTATTCCCTTAATCTTTTCTTGTAATTCAATCTTTCAGCTTTCCTTTTTTTCCCCCCTTATAAATTCTCTCCAGAATACCCTTCCTTTTTTTTTTTTTTTCTTCTGTTTTTCCCCCCCTCATTCTGGGATATGTATAAATGTGTATAATGTGATAAGCGTAGTCTTACCAGAAGCCCACAGAGGGTATTTTTTTCTGCTTTTTTTGGACTACAGGGCTTTACTTATGCAGTCATAAACTATCGTGGGTTTTTTTTTTCCTTTTGCTGTTATGGTGCATTGAAAATGTTGTACAGTTTTTCCCACTCTTGCTTTTCAGACTTTCTCCACATCACTGTACTCCTGTCTTTCTCATCTGCTGTAGTTCTGGATTATTTTTCTCCAGATGGATTGCAAGTATTCTAAAGGTTGCTTTTTTCATCTTTCTTGCACATATATTTTTAGCTTCCAAAAACCTTTCCCCCACGTTTTCAAATCTATCCAGTCTAGCAGGGTTTGCTAACTAATTTGCTCGTTTTCCCTTTCCCCACATCACATTTAAAGATGTTAAAAGTGTTTCTTTTCTGACTGCTTTGGACTTTAAGCTTTCTGCCTATGTGACAGGGTCGCAACTAGACCAGTTTGAATTAATTTGCTTAAAGAGACTTTGTGTGGGATGATGTTGAATCTTGTTTCAACATTCTGGTGTGTTGTTGGTCATCTTTATGCAGTCTGTAGGGCTTGGAAAACGTAAAACTGTTAATCTTGTAAATATTATTCCTTCATGAAATTTTAAAAATTAGTAGATCATCTACTGGTATTTCTTCTGTCCTGAGTTTTGCAACAAGACTCCTCCATAAGTTCGTAATACTTTTCAGGACATGCAAAATAGAAATAGAGCTTAAAGTAGGAAACTTTATAATATTCTTAGCACACTGTCTTCACAGTGGCTTCTGTATTCATATTCAGTTGAGTAAAAACCTGTTTGCAGCTTGGCCAGCATGCAGCAGAAAAAGGTTTAGGAAAAAAGGCACTGGTGAAATTGTATTCTTCAATCTCTAATTTAATGTGCACATTAGGGAGAATCAGAAAGCATCCTTGTTGCCTCTGTGCCAACCGCTTGTAATACAAAGCAAATGTTACTCAACTTCTTAATTAAAAATAAGTCATAGCTATGTTCTGAAGCAATGCTTTGTAGATATTTTAATTTTACATTACTTGCAAAACCCCCAAGAGTGAAATTAAAGAGAAATGCTACATCACATTCTCTGAAAATTCTTGTAAGTTGTCTCACGATTGTTCCTTACTTCCCTGACACTTTTTGATTTGCAGTCAATGCACTGGGAGAGCAGGTCTTGGCAACGTGGCCTGTAAGTCACTGCAGAAGCGTGGCAACCTGCTGAGGAGTGAAATACAGTGATTATTTTGGCTTCCAATTAAAAAGGAAAGACCCGTCCTCCACATCATTGACTACCAGTCAGTGGAATGCAGGTTTCTAATCCTCAGAGAATTTCTTCTATCTTGCTGTTTAAATAGAGGTTTTGAAGATGCAATTTATTAGTTTTGTTATATGAAACTCTAATACATTTAATTGCATCTAGAAATCGACTGGCTGCTGGTGTAATTTTCAGAGTCTGAGAGAAATGTTCTCTCTGAGGATTACAGCACTTCTGGATTGTACTAAGGAGCATCTTGGTTATAAAGAGTGCATTGTTTGTATGCATCTTGCTCCTGATATTTCAGAGATTGGGTTGAGTTCTACAGGTCAGGGCTGACGTGATTTGACACTGACAAACTGTGCTCAGAAATGGAGTAAAAGTAGTGGATTGTCATCAAATATGGTGGAGTCATGAGCTAGAGGTTCCTGCTCTTTCTGTTCACTCCCTTGGGATTGATTTGCTTAGCATTTCAGATGGAAACTTGATTTTGCTAAAGAACAAGTTTGTTTTTCAGACTGAGCCTTAAAAAGCTCTCTAGTAGTGTTGACTTTTGACACGAGTGGTATGTATAAGCTTCATTTTTTGGTGCGTTTGCACTTTGGTGTTGTTTTCTTAATTTGTGTTTCTTTTTCCCCAAACCTATCTGGCATCTCTGAAATCTTTCTGTAGCTGGAAAGTACAGGGAAGGAATTGCTTTTAGCAGATCTATAGCTTGGGGCCGTACAGGTAGCACTGACACTGGGAATTGTTTGGAAATATTTGAGTTTCAGAGATAGGAAGTTTGGAGAAAGGACTCCAAATATGGAGAAAGGAGATGTTTTGCAGCCTATTTTGAAGTCACAGATGGAGGTGATCTCCAAATAAAAGAGGATCTGTTTTCAAGCTGCATGGGTCTAGGGTGATTTCTGAATTCTGTATGATTCCAAGAGTATATAGAAGTTAAGAACTTAGAACAACATGAAATTAGAAACTTGGTCAGACCTGAAGTTCCTTAGAAACATAGAACAGTAAGGATCATTTTACCCTGGATCTGTTAGCAATGAATATTAATGAGAAAGAAGGCCAGCATGTAGTTTTATTTCTGGCATTCACAAATTCTAATGCCCTTGCAATATTTAATGTTTTTCATTTACCTACAGGAAGTTAACTCTGAAATACCAGAAAAACATGATTGCTGTAATCAAAATTAAAATAAAACTTGGAAAGGGGCTTTTAAGCTTAGGATAAAAAAATTGAAGTAGGTGATAGAAAAATTTGATTGACATGAAGCTAAAGAGCAAATCATGCAATTTGTTGGGATCAGGTGGCTTAACCAAGCCTCATCTCAGGTCCTACATTGTGCTTTGAATCTGGAAGGAAATTCAGGCTGTGGAGATCCAGAATTAACTCTTGACAAGACCACAGGTGTTTGGGAAACATCCTGATGAAGTAGTTGGTCAATAGCCTGGATGGAACAGAATACCTGTATACTTCCATTGTAAACAGATGGAGAATTCCAAATCCTTCAGGAAGAAGGGCCTGAAGCAGACAGGCACATGGAGTTCTAGCACAGAGCCAAGCTTTTTTTCAGCATATTAACTTGTAACGATGACAATGCACAGAATATGTGCACTTACTGAGTGCTCTTGTCTTCTGAGCTTCGTGCAGTTGTCAGCACAATATATCCAGTGTGCTCTGCAAAAGTCACTGCCAGACCTCCTTGTCCCACTGGGTGAGCTCTGAATGCTCCTGCAGCCCTAAGGGAAGGGGCTTTAAGCCTGTGAGCGAATGACCGTGCACGTTCGCTTCACTGGGGTGCAAGTTACTGTTCTGTCAGAAACCTTAGTAATGTGAAAAAAGAAACTGATTGGGAGAATATATGGAGATGGATTACCGCAACATGTTACCTGCAGTGGAAAATTTCAAACACACTAGCATACTTGTGAAAACGAGTAGTTTGCAAGAAAGAGAGTACCAACCTCTTGCTGCATTATTTAGAAAGCATGCTTGTTGGTGTGGTCCTTTGCGTCTCCTTCGGAGAGATTTTGACATCTTCAGGTCAACAGGGGCAGCTTCTGACAGCTCTGAGTAGAACTGCAAATAATATATTCAATTACTGCCCAAAACAATTTTCCATTTTTGGCAACGGTTGAACCAGCTAGATGTTTCTTAGACTACCAAAAGTCCAAGCAGAGCCACAAACTGCATGTACTTGTTGATACTAGGAAGGGACATGGGGACAGAACCCTTTTCTGAACAATATGGAAAATCCCTCCTTTTAATACCAAGTGGAACATAATAGTCCAAATAGTTTTATATGCTCTGTGTGTTAGCAAATTCTGGCAAATGTCTTTAGAAAGACAGTTCTGGGCCCCTCAGTTCCAGAAGGACAGGGAACTGCTGGAGAGGGTCCAGCATAGGGCAACAAAGATGATTAAGGGAGTGGAGCATCTCCGTTATGAAGAAAGGCTGAGGGAGCTGGGTCTCTTTAGTTTGGAGGAGACTGAGGGGTGACCTTATTAATGTTTATAAATATATAAAGGGTGAGTGTCATGAGGATGGAGCCAGGCTCTTCTCGGTGGCAAACAATGATAGGACAAGGGGTAATGGGATAAAGCTGGAAGACAAGAGGTTCCACTTAAATTTGAGAAGAAACTTCTTCTCAGTGAGGGTGACAGAGCACTGGAACAGGCTGCCCAGGGAGGTTGTGGAGTCTCCTTCTCTAGACACAATCAAAACCCGCCTGGACATGTTCCTATGCGACCTCACCTAGGCGTTCCTGCTCCAGCAGGGGGATTGGACTAGATGATCTTTTGAGGTCTCTTCCAATCCCAAACATACTGTGATACTGTGATGTCCAAAACCTGTCTTGGTAAGCACTGCTGATGTAGGGTGATGTAAGAAAGAGCTGTATTCAACAGCACTGGAAAATGAAACACCACCTTGGTGTCACAGATGGCATGAAGATTTGCACAGATGTGCTGCATGTGAGCATAGGTGTGGGAATGGTATGTTGTAGGAGTTAAATTGTTATCTTGACCAATTCACCCATGTCTGCATGAAGGCTGCTGAGACAAAACTGAAAAGAAACTGTAAAGACTTAAAACTCATTGGGATCCCTTCATAAAATATTGTGTTTTAAAAACCTCATGGGGTGGTTAAACATGGAAACAGTGTCAGTTTTAGCAAACTGGTGTGAAAAAAAAAGGCAAGTGACACTTATTCAGGATGTTTTTTCTTCATGGGTTGTGAAGCTGAGAACCAAGACCTTTTGTTTAATATGGGGTTCTGTTGTAGGAGAGCTGAGCTTTAGCAGTTCAGGGAAGGCACTGAGCCTATTTGCCCACAGTCACTACTCTTAGCTTTGGTGCAGTTGGGTACGTAGTTTTAACTAGACAGAAAAAATTCTGGCAAAGATGGTTCCGCATCTGAGATTATTCACGTGCAGTCATCTTGCCCAAGTCAGGTAGGGGCGAGACAAGGTGAACTATCGCCCAACTTGCACTAAACTGGACATGGGCTGAGAACAGACTTGCAATTTCATGAAGACTTCTTTTTTTTTTTTTTTTTTTTAATTTTGCAATGCTTCTTTCTACCATCTTTCTTGAATTAAATTTAAACCAAGTCTTTCCTGCGGTATTTATTCCTTCCAGACGTGTAGGCAGCTGGATGACAGCCTCTTTTCACCTAGATGAGGGTGCATGTAGCTCTGTCATCAACATATTGTTGACATTTGATCTTGTATGCTGTGCTATTGAGGCTCAGCAGACGGAGAGTGGGGTGGAATGGCAGCTGTGCGCGAAGCCTTTGCTCTTGTCATTAGATCTTTAACATATTGTAGATTTTGCTGTTGCAGTCTCAGCATGACATTTAATGAGGAATTCACAGGTACTGCTTTTGGTTTGCAGTCTGAATTAAGGACAAAAATGAAGCAGCTTGTCATTCCTTTTGCCAGTGAAGTGACCATATTTTTATTAGGTTGTTGTAGCATTGAGAGCTGTCAGTGATTTTTGCAAGATTTAGCAATAGCTGGGGGCACAGTCCTGTTTGCACAGTTCAGTTCACTTGTGCATCTGCACTGAATATATATGTATCTATCTTCTGTCATGCTAACACCCCCTGTGGCATTCCTCTTTCTCTCCTTTCATCTGTTCCAATCACATACACACGCAATTGAAAGGACAATTGTTTTGCTTAGCAATTTCTTGGTTAATCAGCCATAGGTTTCAGATCTGTGCTTGGACTAGTCCCTTAAAGGGCTTTTTGGAGGCATTACCCTGGTTTTGCAGCCCTTGTGAGACAGATAACAAATTAATGAGCTACTTAACTGTAAGTGTGTTATTTTCCTGAGTGAGAGCTTTGTTACCTGAGATGATCCATTTCTTCATAAGACCTAGTTCTTGTTAGTGTTTTGAAGCTTCCCCCTAGTTATTTTTAAAGCTCTTTCTGGTGTAGTAGTTGCGTGGCACGCTTATGAGATGAAGTACCAGCTGACAATGCCAGGAGCCAGCCTCAAGAAAGGAAGGGTTAGGTGTGCTGTAATGAGACTTCTGCTGAAAGATAATCAATAAATTGTGTGATCAAGTACAGTCAGGAAGAACCAGCCATGTTTTACCTTTGCATAAAGTTTCTCAGTCCATTCAAGAGAAACTTCTGATTCTGTCTTGTTTTAGGGCTTAATTCAAGTATCCTCAGTTAAGGTTTTAGTTGTTGCTGAAAATTAAGGGTTACTTCTCATTTAATTCACTGGCTCAGAAAGCAAAACTAGGATTTTCTGCACTGACAACAGGTGCAGAAAAAGGCAGAAAGAGGTTTGTATTGGTAAAGACCAAAGAAGAATTTAATATATGATCCTCTTGCATCTAGGGAAGATAAATGGAGTTGAAAGAAATTTTATTTGTGCTGAGCATTAGATGATAAGATCCATTTGAGGATAAGACAGACAAATCCAGAAAGATAAGTGCATTATTTTTTGCTTCTTCCATTTTAACAGAGAAGATCTAATGGAAAGACATGTATATTGTTGGCAGGAATCAGCTGTGGGGGAGGGGTTGAGAGTAGCATAGACCAACCTGCCTAATAAGGGGACATAGGGAGCAAAAAAGCAAATATTTTCCCCTGCGTGATCATGGGAAATGCATGCCTTTTTCTCTGCATCTGCGTATAGATACAGAAAGAAGACTCTTTCCAAACAAAGGGGAGACTTGCCTTGTTTCAAAATACTGATACACATTGTCTTATGAATAAATGTATTGAGCCATTGGGTCAGTTATCTCAAAGACTGTTTGTTTTGCTTTGCATTCAAGGCCCTCTGCTTCAGACAAACTAGATTTGAAATCTGCTGCAGAGGGCTCTGGGGTTGTGGCATTGCAAGGCATAAGCCTGAATTGCAGCAGCTTTTGTGAAATTTATTAATAGAAGGCAGAATAAAGAACATAATCTATGCCAGAAAAAAAGGGATAGTATTATTTATTAAGGAGATCAGGTTAGGATGTCTGTTTTTTATTATGCTTCTGGAACTTAAAAAGCCACTGACTTATTTAAACTAATCGGCAGCATTATAGAAGTCAGTGATGCAGGTGGCTTTCTGGCAGCTAAGCAAAGGACACATGGTGCTCTCAGTAGAGTGGTAGATGCTCTATAGCAAGTTATCTGATTCCCTGCTGTCAGAGGTGAACTAGTTAACACGTGGATGTTAAGTATATATCAGGTAAGATCTTTTGGTGGCAACACACTATTGGGATCAGTAAGGCAAAAAAGATAATGAATTTATTTAGGTGCTGTTCAGTCTCAGTAAGGTGCTTGCAATCAGAAAAAGAGAAAGTGAGACTTCTGAAATTCCAAGTTATTGTTTAAGGTCAGATTGTAGAGCAGAAGATGAAGGGCAGATGGGGAAATGCGAAGTGTGTGCAGCCTTCGTTGTACCTGTTTGTGCCTTCATTCTGTCGCTGCACCTCATCTGCTGCTCTGGCAAATACAAGTGCAGTTTGTAGTTTTCTGCATTTGTTTTATTGTACTTTGAGTAGTTTCAAACAGTGTGTAGGCTTTGCTTGGAGGTGTGCTTTCAGTGAAGTTAATACATTGCTGTGAATTGGCTGTGCTTTCAGGGCTGCATCTGTGTTACATACACCATGTAGCTTAGTTTGCTAAAGTGTGTTACGAGATGAGGTACCTGTGCTGGCTGGAGGCTCTGGGATAGCTGCAGTGGCATTGCCAAAGCTGTGCAGCCTGTATGATTGCATTGGTGGTGTAATCTGTACCCATACGAAGGGCACTTCGTTTACCAGCATAAACTTGGCATCTGTGCAGGCATGAGGTACAAATGCGGGCTGCCAGTACATCTGTACCCACTCAGCAGAGATTAACACTCCTTTCTGAAGCTCTTTTCTCTGCAACCCAGGTCAGACTAGCTGTGAAACTGTGGATTTTACCAGTCCACCCAGTAAAAGGCTTTTGTTGGATGTAGCGCAATAGATGTTTCTCTTCTGTTTGATTTCATTGTCAGCCTCTGCTGACAACCTCAATTCAGCTGAAAATTAATAATTACATTTTAGGCTGGTGCCTGATAAACCCACTTGATCTGCTCCAGCCTTTCCTCTCCTTTTACCTGCCAGGATGGAGCTTCACAGATGACAAGATTTCCCCGTGTAAACAAGAGAACATCTGCACCCCCTTCCCACACAGTCTTTATCAAGGCTGATCTAACATCCCAACTTACTGCTTGTGCTAAGCAGAGGTAATGGCTTGAAATTTATTGGCACCCTGAAAGGCAATGAATCTAGTTGAGAGCAGAAATGTCTCTATTGAATTTTAAAAGATAAAAGATGAGTTCCTGCTGAGTTTCCCTACCCGCTTGTGCCAACTTTCTCTTCTCCTTCAGCTTCAAAACATGTTTTTTTTCTTGAGTGCCAGAGAGGAGAAGGAAGGTTCCACTCTGCCAAACAAGCAGCATTCAGCACTCCCCTGCTTTTTGCTGCTCTCCTTAGGGGTGGGAAGGCCTTGAGCAAAGAGGCGGCTGCGCAGAGGACGTGGTTCCTCCGCTTTGGCCGGCACGGTGCTGCTCCGACCAGGTGAGCGGTGCAGCCCTGTTGCCAGCTGGCAGCCTGCTGCTACTCTGAGGACCGACAGGATCCTGGTGATTGCCCTGTCCAGCGTTTTATGTTAGCACACCCCAGAAATGGAGGGGAAAAGTAGAACTTGAAGAGCGTTATTTAACAGCAGCAAGTTCCCTGGGACGGAGAGGGAGGGGAAGAGGGAAGCACTGGGTCGATAACTAGGGCTTTGCAAAGCAGATGCTTTTAGCAAAAAGTTTTCTTACTCCTCCTGGGCAGGTACAAATTAACTGTCTAGCTCTCTGCTTATGTGTTGTGCCCTGGGCCCCCTTCTTCGCACATAAGTACAGCAGCCTGACAGCGAGGAAGAGATCATCGGGAAAGATTCCTCCAGGCTGTTGATTGTCATGCAGCCTCTCCTGGCTCTCTGCCACAAGTAAATATTTAGTTTAATACCTAGGCGGTGGCTGTGACAGGTGCTACAGTGCTGATGTGCCAGCACTGACAAGTTGGAGGGGGAGCGGCGGCGGTGGACTTGAGGTGGCCTTTGCACTCCACATACAGCATGTTTGCTGAACACTTGGAGGGCCTGTTTTTTCCTTTTCCTCATGACTTATAGCTCTACTTTCTCTAATCTATCTTCTTCCTTGCTGAATTCAGTGTTGAAAAAGTGACTGTGAAATGATGAAATGAGCTTTAGGGAGTTCAGTAGATGATACACGTGCCCACTCCTGTTCAGGAAGGGTAGAAAAGGCACACCAAAGAGATAAGTAGTTGCTTTTAGTGCAGTCTTTGAAAATAGTGAGGTGCAGACATAAATTACTCAGGCAAATCTTTCCCCATGCTTCATGGTTACAGGGATGTAAAATGGAAGCAACCAGCTGTTTTCTTTAGTGAGAGTTGCTTTCCCTTTGCATGAGAGTTGCCTTTTGTGTGGAAGCGTAACTACCTAGACAGTTTTGGTATTTCTAGAGGAAGACTTTTTATCTTGCTGACATCCCTGAAGAGAAGAAATGGAGTCCCTGAGATGACAGAAGACTTCTGGAATATCCTGTGAACTGGGGGGGAGGTCACCAGAGACAGGGTTTTCTACAAACACAAGCACAGGTCAAGCAACTATTCTGTGTAATCAAAGCTGGGTCATGTGGCCCTAAATGGAAGGGGTAGGACCTTTATTGTCTGTTGAAATGACAATTATATGTTTATGTTGTTGCCAAGAAGATAACAGCTTGCTGTACTTACGTTGCCTGTTTGGACTTAAGCTTCCGTAGGGATGTTCTGAAGCTCCCACTCCTCAGACTTCAGTGTTTATAGTTATATTCAAAATTCTGTTTCAGAACAGCATCTGGAAACAAATGCAACTGCCAGCTTCATAAATGCTGAATCACCACATCTAATGGTGTAGCTGTGTATAATATTATCGAATTAGTAGTGTAGTGATGCTAAGAGCAAGTTTGACATTGGTTATGGTGAAGAGCCTGGAAGCTTGCTGTGACTGCTGGCAGGGATTATGGTCTGATAAAATGTGATGTAATACAATATCTGTCCTAAATAAAAATGCCACCCTATTAAATTTAAACTCTCTGGAGGCTGTGGTAGGGTGTGGTGAGCATCTTAAAGATTAGTGGACTTTTACAACAGTGGTTCTAAACTGATTCCTGAACACTGGGCCATCAATGTGGCTGTTACACATGGCCTGCAACTAGTCTGTGGAACAGCCCTAATAAAAGAGAACTGGTGAATTATCAGCTATATGCATTTTATTGCTAGTTTTAAGAGTGTTTGAGGTTTGACAACCATGTCTTGACCTAGAAGCTGGAAAATTGTATTAATGTAGGATTCCTGTAGTAACTTGAATATTATTCCTAGAAGTATGGGACTACGGAGCATGGACAATCCCACTGACAAAGAGGTGGTCACTCTGTGGTATGCTCTCAGGCTGGCTACTTTGGTTGAAGTATCTCAGTAATTTTTTATAAGATTTAGCAATGGAAACAAAAAGACAAAAAAAAAAAAATCCGAAAGTAATTAGGTGTGATCTATGGAGAATAATGCTTCCTGGCAGGCTTCTGACCTTCTTTGAAGAGAGGTACCTGCTGATGTTGAAGGAACTTTAATTTTTTTTTCCACTCTGTGGGTAGAGTAGGGGGTCTTACTAATGGATGTGATTGCAACAGCCCGTCTGTATGACTGCATCAGATTGATTAGCTGGGCCCTGGTTACTGCTGCGAGTGGTGATTATGCCAGTACAGCTGCTTTCTCTTTTTATGTACTAATTACCACACGCACGGATGTCATCACCCTTAACACTGCATGGAGTTGTCCCATTAGCGTGGGAGTGGGAAGCAGCAGGGGAGGGGAGCTCTTCGGTGTGACAAGCTGTTTAGAAGTGAATGGAGTGGAGTGATGAAGCAACTATTCTTACGCAGAATTTTTAAGCCATCATGTCTTTGAGATGCTGCCCTCAGCCAACATTTTTGCAGGTTGTCAGGAGCAGTCCTGTGTCTTTGGCAGCACGTTCCATGGGGTGCTGTTTGCTGCAAAGCACCTGGATGCTGAGCTACCGCTGGCAAGTGTCCCTCTGTGGCACAGCCGGTTGCAGAGATTGTGGGACAAGGTCCGTGCAAACTGACCTGCCTGTGGAGCAGAGCTTGCAGCCAGCCCAGGGAGGCAGGTTCTCTAGCTCTGAGACCTGGCAAAGCCATTCTCAGGTAAAGAGAAACTATTTGTTTCTGTCTTGCCAAAGAAGGATATGATGGAAAGCCCTTGCAGTTCTTGAGGGATTTGTAATGCTTATTTTATGAATTTATGCTCCCAGCTCTGGCACAAACCTCCCTCTCTTGTCCTTCTCCTTCTCCAATCCAGTCTCCCCATCTTGGAGTGCACCATAATCTCCATGGTAACAGGTGTTAACATCGTATATCTGATTTATGTTTTTTTTTTTTTCCTCCCCTCCTTTTTTTTTTTCCTTCCCTTGCCTCTGTCCCCCCACACAGCAAACAAGGTGGGGAGTGAATGGGGTGGACATGACAGAGGTGGGTAAGAGCTGAAATACCCCTGAGGGCCTATTCCTTTCCTCCAAACACCGAGCTTCTCTGAATGTACTAACTGCTCCTCCAAACCTCGAGCTTCTCTGAATATACTAACTGCTTAGTGATAGCCAGGGCAAAGTGTGACCAGCTTCTGTCTCATAGAGAAATCCTTAAGGATGTTTTCTCCTCTAGTGTGGCCTTCTCAGAGGAGAGGTTAAATGTGTTATTGATGACAGGAAATAATGTAGCTGTATTGTTTTGCTCTAAGGTACTTTGTTTGCATTAGGATGGTCAGGATTAAGGTTCTGGGTACTAGCTGTTGGAGGGCATACAGTCAAGTGGTCTCTGCCTCAGACTTCTCAAATTGTCAGACAGATGAGATGTGAGGTGGACAATAGAACTACAAAGAAAAACAGCCTCAGTTTGTTATGCTTGCTGACCAGTCCCACCCGTATGAGTTCTATTACTTCAGGCCACCTCAGCAGTGCAGTAGTGATTGATCTGCATTCCCTTCCACCTTTATCCTGTTGTTCCAGCACATCCTCATTCCCTTCCTTTCTTCTGGTCCAGCACCATCCCCTTTTCTGAGGAGTCTGGAAGAAAGGTTTTGTGATGGATGGTTGGTTGTCTGCCAGAAAATCTAATGAAAACATGTATTTCACCTGAGACTTATCCTATTGAAAATCGAAATTCAAAGTCTATGTTACCTGCACTGATTACAGGTTCAAATCCTAGGTAAATTTCTGCAGAGATTCTTTTAATGATTTGGATTTGTAAATGCAGTCTTCAGTCCTACCCTTTTGAAGCTGTGATGGAACATGCTCTGAAGACCCAGTCCACTGAAGCAGCTTGTCCCTGTCTATTCCTGGTAGCTAAACCAGCTGATTACCCCTTTTCCCACTTTCCGTGCCTTTGTTTTTATGACCTACATGTGTCATATTTTCCAGCTAAATGGAGTGTTGTCAGTATGCCCACTTCTGATTGCTGGATTGCAGGGTGCAGGAAAGCGTTGTGCCGTACAAAAGACATTAGCTTCTTGGAGTAGAAGGAGAGTATCTGCGTAGGTATAATCTGTTCCGCTTCATTCTTCTTGCTTTTCAAGCTCATACGCTTCAGAAACCAAGCTAGTGCAGACCAGAAAGCCGAGCTTGCTATTGGTCCTTGGTGTGCACAGCATTTTCATTCACCTGTGTTAATGCAGCATTTGGGAAGCACTGGCTTGCAGCTGTGCTAACTACCTGTGTTCTTAGCTTCTTAGCTTACTGCAGGTAGACTGGATGGTGTTGGAAGGGGACCTGAACAAAGGGATTTGTTGCTTGTGTTGTTGTAATCTCTGGACTTCCGTTTTCCTTTGTGCACTGTTGGTGTGGGGGTTGGTCAAACTCTGAAACATTTTCAGGAGGCTGTTTAAGTGTTTTTAAATGGAAATAATTGTATATTATTTTTGCATGAAGTTTGTTTTGCTTACTAGAAACAACACACTTTCGATGCTGAAAGCCCATGTACTTGACAGTTTCCTGTTCCACCCCAGTGAGTTAGGATGAGTAGTAAAGGCCAGGAGAGTACCAGTTGTCCTACTTTCTAATGACTGTACTATTTGTCCCCATCACTTTGTTTAATTAGTTTGAACAGAAGGGACTGTGCAGCCGACTGAGTGGCATGTAGATTCTCCTGGAGGCAGAGTTTATTCTGCCCCACAGCTGTGTGCCAGTCTATTAAACACCTAGGGGCACATACATGTGTGTTTCTAGCAGCTGTTTACTCTTGCTACTGGATTGCTGGTTCCCTGCAACATCCTGTAAAGTGACATATTTCCTTGGCCAGCTGCACTCCTGCAGGGAGACTGAGCATTTGTTTGAACCTTTTTGGCTCTCCTGCCTTGTATTGTCCTGTCATGTAATCTCCTGTTATTGTTTCAGAGAGTTTTCAACGTTCTGTACCCGATGCCTGCCGACCAGAGAAGACATGTCAGCATCAACTCTGCTCGCTGGCTGCCTGAGCCAGGCCTAGGATTGGCATACGGCACCAACAAAGGGGACCTGGTGATTTGCCGACCAGAGTAAGTGATTGCTTTACATGGAGTTACAACTGCTTTGGCTGTTCTGTTCTTAGGGCAGTGGGGATAAAATGTCTTTTCACTGCCTGGGGCATTGGGCTTGGAGGACCCAAAAAATCCATCTCTTAACACTCCTTTTGGACTGCAACAGTGTTTACCTGAGTCTCTTACAGTCAGTGTTTGTTTTGCTGATTATAAACTTCTGAGGCTGTTTGAAGTGTATCTCATTAGGTCGTTTTATTTCCCATGTCTTTCTAGGCTTTCTGAATCCTTTGTTTCACATATTTCTAGTGCAGTGTCTTTCAGTCTCTCTAAAAGTTTGCAAGGAGAACAGCAAATTTGAGCTGTTAGTGAAATGCTTGCTTTCCTCAGCTTTCATGGACCCCTTGGAATCCACCAGCCAACTTGAAAGCTTGCTGACCTAGACTTATCAAATACTTGTTACAGTATTGAAGCATGAAATTCTATGAACTGCAAAGATTTTTGTCATGATTATGAGCAAGCCAGTGAATTGTTTTGGTCCTCACTTGAAAGCCCAATGGTGTGATGTGTAGACTTTAGCTCTCTTTTATTTATACAGTGCCATGAAGGGTGTAACTGTCCCTTTGTAAACTTGCAGTTAAACACAAGCCAGTTGAGATGTGGTGTGATACATATGATGACTGAGCGTCTGAGCAGTGAAACATGTATTGCTTCCATTGTTCTTGAAGAGTCTTTGCATCATGCTTCGAGACCTTTTCTCCATTGTGTTGTGGAAGCACTTCTTTTGGAGTAGTGTTTCTTTTATGCTGCAGGAACACTTCAGGGATTTGTATGCTTCAGTTATTTCCTGGTATTAAACTACCTTGGTGTTCTTTTGAATTATGCTTCATGTGTTGAAATTCCTCGTAACTTAAAAGCTGGCAGCTAAAAACTTGCAGCGCTGCTGGTGATCTTACCACGTGCATGTGGACTCCATCTGTTGTGCATGAGATCAGGCATGTGGTGCTTGAGGAGAGTCATATGGTCAGTGTAGAACCACTGTCTTAAATCAGAATAACTGTATACAATTGTAATAGTAACTAATTCAGTACAGCCTTCTGGTAAAATCTGTGGTTGGAATTCAGATTGGACCAATTTCAGTAGTACTGAATGTCAGTGCTCTTCAAGCAGCCCTCTTGTTCCCTTGAACATAATCTTTCATCAAGACCTTATTTATACATGAAGTTCTACAAGATATTATTATGGAATAAGCTATAATCACTCTTTTCCAGGATAAGTGGCTTTCTTCAAGAATAGTTGCTGTACTTTCTAAGCAGAAGAATTATTCAGGAATAATGGCTCTCTTCTTTTCAAACTCTAGAGAGTTATTCTAAGTTATTTATGGACTAAGTTATTACAGATTCAGATGGAAATTCTGTCTAGATATGAGGAGAAACTTCTTTACTTTGAGGGTGCCAGAGCACTAGAACAGGCTGCCCAGAGAGGCTGTGGAGGCTCCTTCTCTGGAGATGTTCAAAACCTGCCTGGACACATTCCTGTGTGATCTGCTCTGGGTGAACTTTTTCTAGCAGGTGGATTGGACTAGATGATCTCCAGAGGTCCCTTCCAACCCTAGCTATTCTGTTGATTCTGTGATTTTCAGCATAGAGAAGTGATAAGATCTAGTCTACTGATTATGGCTTACAAGATGAACTTGGACAAGCACCCAAGGCATTGAAGTGTCCCTGAGGATGGATCCTTTGATTGAATGCTGAAGAGTCGAACTTGGTCTGGCTGTCCTGGCTTGTCACACCTCATGTTAGATATCCATTCTGGTGCTTGCAGTAGCCCCAAGTTAAGCGGTGTGTCTCTTCCTGACACCTTACTAATTAAAGACACAACAGGGACACTTACGTGGCATTCCAGTCCTTCTGCAGCATCTCTCTGAAACCTTTTTAGCTCACCGTGTTGCTAGGGCACTCTTCTATATCCTTAGTTCTATGTCAGCAACAGTCATGTACCATTCCAACAAAAATAAACTTTTCATATGTGAACATGAAGCAAGGTGGCTGTAGGGGTGGGAGATTTATTGGTGGTTTGACAGAAATACTTTAATGGGTTTTGTGCTGGTGGATTGGGTGTCTGGTGCTTCTTCTTATTATTGCAGACCTCACATGGACTGGTAGGTTCTTTTTGGAGCAGGACGCCTGGTATGTTATGTCCCCAGTTATACCATTTTATAGACCAACAACAGCCAGAGTGACTTAAAAACCTCTGCATGAAGGTGTAAATATTCACCGAGCTGGATAATTTGCATTGAGGCTCAAACATCAGAACACACAAATGAGCGAGGCTCTATCAGAGCAGAAGTGGCTTGTGGCTGTGATGTCTGCCCCAGATCTACTTGGAAGATCCTCAGAGAAAACAAAAACCCCGACATCTCAAGGTTTCAGGTGCCATCTCTGTAGTCCTAGGCTTAATAGACTTGGTTTGAGGTTGGCATGTCTGTTGACTTTAACTAGAGAAGTGAGGGAGGAAAACGAAAAATATTTGTGTAGTTTCCGTACACAGTAATACAGAGGAAGAGAAATATTAAATAAATGTCTCAGCAATTGATAGAGTACTATATGGGGAATAGCCTAACAAACAGCGGGCATCAAGAAAACGCCGTACTGTTGGAAACACCCCACTGTTCTAATTTGGCAAAGCAAACTGTGGTCAGTAGCAAATGGCTGAGATGGTTATAATTCCCTGGGTCTTTATTCCCATGTACAGTGAAGGCATTTGAAACCAAGCACTACAGGGATCACATAAATATGTTGGAATAGCAGCTGTACTTCAAATACAGGATTTGAAAGCACGTGCTTGGGGAAAATTAGATGAGTAGACTGGAAGTACCACCTGACCAAAAAAAAAGGCATAACTTGAATCTCCGTGGTCTCATAATGAGAGGCTATGCAAGTAGTCCTTCCAGAGTCTAAAGAAACAGTAATTAATTAAAATCAAGTGTTTTGGGCTATGTTGCTAGGTTGGGGTAGCACTGATGGCAATTTTTCTTGCAGGTGGAAATGGGGAAGCTCAGGTTATGTTTGTGGTCTATAATGTGAACTCTATACACAAATTTGTGGGGTATGTTTTGAAGGAAAAGAAAATAAAAACCATGGAAAGCAGTATTGAATACATTGTAATTTGACTAAGGTGCAGGTTGGATACCTGTCCTTGAGAATTTATGTGTTTATTTTTAATTAGAGGGTCAACTAAAGACTTGCTCCAGGTCTAATACAATACCTCTGTGCTTTAGTAAGGCAGTTCCCATGTTGAAACTACAATAAATCTAGTTAATTTGTAAAGAATAAGGATTAGAACAAGATCTGGTAAAGAGGAGGTGAAGGCCTGGTTAAAGGAAAGAATACAACATAATTGAGAGCTGGACTCTGTTACAAAAGAGGTCATGGATGGACCTCCTTGAGAACATATCCTGGGTCCAGTTGTTAATACTATTTATACTAATGCCTTGTAAGGATGAGCTGAATAAATTTGCAGAGGATGTGCCATTAGCCTTGTCATTGCAGAGAAAGATCATAGTATTGCAGAAGAATTGGATTGCCTTAAAAGTGACTGGAGCTATAGAAATGGGAACTTAATAGTACAAAGTGCACTTAGTGACTAATAACACTGAGCCTCAGTAGTTAAAATGGCAGAGGAGGAGAAAGACCTGAGGCTTTAGTTGATCGTAGGTGATTAAGCCATCAATACATGAGGCTGTAAAAACAACAAATTTAATTCTAGAATGAGACACAAGATGCTTAACAGCAAAGATAGTGAAATGTTAGTATCACTGTAGAAGAAACTAGATACGCAAGCTGAAACAGTTTAAAATTCTCATATCCATATTCCAAACTGCCTTTAAATGGGTACAGTGGTTGAGAAGAGCTGCTGGGTGGTGTCCGTGCAGCACTTTTGTCTAAGAACACCTGCAGCTTGGGATCTGTTGCAGGACTAAAAAGGAGGACTAAGGAGGGTGTTACGTAGCCTTCCATAAATCTCCAGGAAAGGAGGACTATTTAAAAGTTATATAGTTTTTATCAGAGAACAAAGAGGCATAAATTGACTAACAGTAGGTTGTGGCTGCAAGCTAGAGACAGGTGGCTGACCAGCAGATTTCTGCAGTAGCCCGTACGTTGGTTGGGTGGATGAAAAAGACTCAGCTGTTGGGGATGCAGCTTGGCTGGCTTGCAGAGATGAGTGTATGACTTAAATACATGTGACCAGGGGTGGGACTGGACTGCTGAGCCATGAGGCAGTTTTCAGTATTTTAAACCCAAGGTGTGTGTCTGAACAGGTGTTGACAAGTTGTGTCTCAGAGCTGTTGTGCTGTAGGGAGGTGAGGTGGCGACAGCAGTGGTCATCCACACTTGGAAACACATCTAATGGGCCTGAAAGAAGCCTGTGAGAGACTGGAATTCATGAACCAGTTCACTAGCTATGAGGACAGAATACATGTTTTCATTAGCCAAATATATAACCACTCACAGGGTTGTATTCAGGTAAGGAAAGAAAGGAAATTGTGTACCCGTTTCCTTAGATTTCAGGGTGACACCCAGCTCACTGAACTATGCTGTTGAAAAACATCAATTTGTTTGCTCTGCTTCCTATGCCATTAAATTGGAAGAAACTTTTATTTGTAGAATCATAGAATGTAACATCATGGAAGTTCCTGCTTTCCCAAACACTCAAAGGCCAACCAACTTGTGTTTTTTACTAATGTTTTAGTTTCAATGTACAGTATTAGATACAGACTTGTATTGAAAAACCAGAGATCCCAGTTGTCAGTGAATAAACACTCTTCTGAGTAAGGACGATGAATAGCAAAGGTGGTGAAGCATGTCTGCCTTTCCTTCACGTGTTCTTTTCTTCTGTTTGTTTAGCTGCTGGTTTCACTTCCTTGCAAATAAACTATCTTAGAGCAGGTCTCTGTGACCTGTTTAAAACTTTTTCTACTGTTCCTGCTGAATTACTGTCCTTTTGAGGACTGGTCTGTGTGAAAGCAGTAGGAAAGGAACTCAGCTTTCAGAAACAGCTTCCTGTGCAAGTGACCAACAAGAACAAGCAATTTAGTTTTCACTAGTCTGATCTTTCATTTTTGTTGGGAAAATCATCAGCTGCCATGTAAGAGAAGGACTCACTGGGAGAAGGTTCATGGAAGTGATCCTTGGGGAGAGAGCACCAAGTGTGGGAAGCCGGTATGAAGAAAGGCATCTGCAGCTCTTGAAGGTGCATAGAGTAACAGATGTAGATCATAGGCAGCGTGTCTTTGGGGGATGCTTCACGCATCTTTTGTTCCTCTTTAACCAACTGCAGTGGTGATAGGCTGGAATGAGGGTGCTCAGGTCTGTCCTTCTCACGTGAGTCCTGCTGATAAGTGATATGTGAAGGACTAAACTCTCTTAGAAACAGACTGTGGTCTGTATGAGGTTGTGACAGCCTGAGGCTCCTGTAGTCCAGTTTTGTCATGGTTCTGTGTGTAGATGGTTGCCAACTGATAGACCTGCATAGATATTAGATCATGAGTCTACTGTGTGCTTGCACATGACTTCACATTGCCATGTGGTAGTCTGTGGTTTTTGGATACAAAATAAGTTTGTATTCAGTCCAGAAGTGCAGTATCGAAAGGCTCTGAGGCACCGGTGAGTTGAATCCAGGCAATAAATTTATTTAATGCCATGCTGCACCGAAACGGGAATCCCTTTAGGCACACCACTTGAGGTGCTGTACTCCACTTAGCAGAGCAGCAGATGAAGTGGACTGTTGTATACTACTCCCTGAGGCCTTCAGGTCTGTCATAGGAGGTGACACAGAGCACTGTGAATTCCCCCCACCCCTCTGCTGTCCTGCTGCACACTGACTTTTCTGCATGGCTGCTGGTGTGTTTTAGCCTCCTCCAGCCATTTCTCCCCAGCCACATGCAGCCTGACATCCTTTGTAACTGGGACCAGGGCTAATGCTCACTGAAGCATTGTATGTCTCTCTTGGCTCTGCATGGTTCAAGGTTTGATTCAGTTCCTGAATCTTGGGCCTTTGCAGCATGGAATGAAACACAGTGTCTTGTACAGTAGAAACATCTCTGCTGAATTCAAAAGGAATTTGGTTTTTTAGTGCTCACAGCCTTTCCTATGCTGTCACATCCTAGCAAGAGCTTTCTCATTCAGAAACACCCCTGGTGGGGCTTCTCAAATGTTAATTGTCTTGTAGAACATGAACAGGTGAGACCGAAGGTGAGGAGAAGCAGACCACATGCTGGTTATTGCCCTTTGCTGGTTTCTTTTGTGGAGGACTGCCATGGGAGAAAGGCAGGGGGTCCAAATATCAGTTCTTTGAGTTCCCACTCCCCCATGCTCAGGAGCAGGTTCTGGAAGGGCTCAGTACTCATGTGCTTTTGAAAATGCTAACCCAAAAACCTCAGTGTTTTGAGAAGACTGTTTCAAAACCAAGGACTCAAAGCATCTTGTCTAGGGCTGGCTGTGTAATACTGGCATCCATGAGAGAGAGGAAGGATTTCTTCAGCAGACAGAGCTTCTGGTAATGGAATTAAAATACTGCCTGAAGATGTATCTGGTTCAGAGGCAGCATCCCTTGGAATTCTGTCATTGGGAAGTAGGTGTGGAGAGTCTCAAATTGATTCAGTGCTATGCAGTGTGCATATTTTAATTCTTTGTGGCGAGATCTGCCTGTGATGTGAAATTTTTCTGGGAAAATTCTCTTCACAAAAAATTCCTATGCTTTACAGAGGACCATGGCAATTGTCTGTTCATGCCAACCCAGGTTTTTGGTTGTTTTTTTTTTTCCTCTGAGAATTGTGTATCCTCTCATAGTAATGGGTACAATGTGTCTGCAGCTAGTTATCAGTGTTGGCAGAGAGATGGTCATCTGTCCAGCTGCCTGGCCCTTCACGTCTCTGCTGGCTCCATCCCTCAGGCTCTTAAGCCTCCAGCAGTGGTGCCCCAAGCAGCATCAGCTGTGGTGCATTGGTTGCCTTTTAAGAATAGCTTCTGGAGGATGGAGTAAACAGAGACAGAAGGAGGAGCTGTTTTCCTTCATGCATAACCAAGGGATGATCAGAACCCTGCACTGCGAGTGTTCTCACAAGTGCTAACTGGGGGTTGTGTCTGAGTCCTCCCTGCAGATGGCCTCTGAAAGGCGGCATCTGCGCAGCGGCTCTTGACCACGGCCAAGTAAGCGAATGCGTGTCCTGGGCTTGTGCTGCATGTTGATCACAAGATACATTGAATTTTCTAAATGAGGGGAAAATATTATTTTGATTGATAAAAGGACTGAAAAGGGGGGAAGATGGTCACTTTTGCACTACAGATGCATCCCTGAAAGCTTATATTTGGATTCTGTTATTCATGCATTTAGGAAAAAACTGAAATGAATTCTTTCCAAATTGTGCAGAGAAGCCTTAGGTCTCCTGAGTGCCGAGAGGCTCATTTGTTGCAGATGCAAGAAGAGTGGTAAAATGGAGGCTTTGGAACAGTATCTCCATTTTGATACTGGTTTTTGTTTAATTTCTGTTTCTGTATGTGAATTTGATATGCAGGATGAATTATGGCATAAGGTGGAAGATGCCCTCACAAAATTCAACTTAATATACCTATGAATCCTAGAGATAAATTTTGAGACCTGTTTTAAGTCTTCAGTTATTAGCAAGTTCATTTCCCTCACTCAGTGCTTCAAGGCAGGCTGAAGCACTGACTAGTTAGTGACATTTATTTTCCACCATGGCTAAGAGAACTTGTTACAGACCTCAGTGTTAAACTTAACCTGCTGCTTACATTTGTGTACCATGTCACAGGGCTGCAGGTCCTTACTGGTTCTCAGATTGGGTAGCAATCTTTCTAGGAGCATGACCACAAACTCTAAGAACAGTTAACAAATACTTCACTTATATCTATTCAGATCACACCTGCTGCTTTGTCTTCCTTTACTTTTTCTAGTTCTATCTACAAAAGCAATTAAATTTCATGCAAGCAATTATTTGACTTACTGCCTACTGCATGTGGCTCACTCTTTCATTGTTTTCATATATCTTCTTTTTTTCTCTTTGTTATATTACTGTCTTTAAAGATAAAAGTTACATTTAGGATAGAGTAATTGGCAATTTAAGTTTGACTTTCTTTTTGAAGAATGATGCTAAGTTGGCTTTTTTGGCCTTTTGTCACTTCAGTTTTTTTAACATGTTAAAAATCAGGTGTGAATAGCTAAAAAAAGTTAGCTTTTTTTTTCTTTTAATTTTCTTAATGATTGCCACTAGCTGCTATGTCTGGCTACTTTTCTTACTCCCTGATTGTGTAAGTACCATTGGATATTTTTAAGTGGAGACTTCAGAGAGAAAAACAAAGTATCTCAGCCACTTTGAGTCATTATCGATTGTTGTGCTTAGCCTCACTGATGAACAGACCTTTTTTCATTCTGGTACCATTTTCCCCATGTTTATTTTTAGAATGTCTTTTTCCTCTTTGGCAGCACCAGTCCATCCTGCTTTCTTATAACCTTTCTTTTCTCTGCAGGTCTATGCTAGACCTTCCTGGTTTGATTGTTTATTCCCTTAGCTTTCCAGTAACATCATATTTAATTTTCTGGTCTTTGATCCAGTTTATTTGTGGAGTTTTATTTGTTGTCCCTTATGTCTGTGTTTTCCCGGCAGGACTGTAGTGAATCCAGCAAGCAAATAAAACTGCCAACTTTTTCTTCGTTTTCTTTCCCTTTTTTGGATCCTTGAGCTATCTGGTTCTGTAAATGTGTAAATGCTCTCAACTCAATGTCTACAAACTGTAATCGGAGTAATAATTTTGAATTTGGGGTTTTTGATTTATTTTTTTTTCTCCCGAGCAGGTTTTCCCTGTGTACTAAACAGAACACTTTTTAGTTGGCTAATCTCAAAGCTGCTGAAGACTAAAAATACAGAACTTGGCTTGCCCTGTGGATCTTATTGAGATTAGACCAAGCCAAGATCTCCGTTTTGGAGCTTGGCAGCTTTGTGTGTGCACGTTGCAATGTTATATTAAAAAAAACAAACAAACAAACAAAACAAAACACAAAAAAAACCAACACAACACCACAAACACATTTGCTACTCTTGCTAATTTCAAATGTTTATTTTGAAGTTCATTTCTCCCATTCTGAATGCATTTTCCTGGTTAGTTTAAGATCCTACAAAACAAGCCTACTTCAAAGTTGCCTTTGAATCAACAGAAATGTTAGTTTCTGCTACAACACTAGTGAAAGATGACTGGAGTGACTTTGGCTCTCGAGACTTGTAGCAGTTTAAGATGTTTAAGGCCTTAGAAGGCTTAAGCAATTTGCGCTCCCCCAAAGAACTCCTAACATCCTCAGTTGTCTTAAGCCACTGTAAGAGCCGATAGATCATAAACAGCTTAAGATATTCTGAGGGTTCAAAGCTTATTTGGAGTATAGTCTGTCTGTAATCACTTTAAGCAATTAACAAGCCTTTAGGTTTCTAAAGGACTTCACATGAGTTATCCATCTTTAGAGCTTGGTTTAAGGTAATAGGCTAAATTGTTCTTATTTAAGGAATTTAAAGCTCTGCATTCTGGAATCTGTTATTTACCTTCCAGAGGATCCCTGGGTGGTACTTGGTGTGGCTGGAGCCAGATAGGTGAAGGATACCATGGAATACTAGCAAGATTTTGAGTGAGAAGAAAATCAGTGAAAATTCAAGAAATTCTTGTTTGGTCTATTTCTGCCTTGCTTGTTCCAGGCTATTTGGCCTGGCTGGTATGTTATTACGCACATAAATAAGTGGGGTTTTTTTGAGTAGTGCTAAAACTACTGTGTAGTGCACCGTATGATACACAAAAAATTTACCAGTGTTGTAGGAGCAAATCTTAACTCTGGGTCTTCCTTGCATGAGTGTTTTGTCCATCTGCTTACAGTAGTGTGTTATTTCAAATGTTTTGCATTCCCCTTCCAAATTGGGTTAAATCTATTCTAAATGTCAAAGTAGCTGATGTCTGGTTACATCATCAGGAGTTGTCTTCAGGAGTAAGAAGTTTGCCCTTGGTCTCTCAGGCACAAGTTACAACTCCCTATGTCATGCTAAGAGTGGTGTAAAAAAGCTCTGGGAAAAGCTGCTTTTAAAAAATATTGTGGCATTTCTGTGGGAGAATTGATGTCGGCACAGAAGCTGTCTGCAAGGGACTTCTCTTGTCCTTGTTCTCAACACAGCTTTTGCTGCATAGCTTCATGTCCCCTAAGGGCGGCGCTCTCAACCTCAATATTTGTGCTTGGTTCCCAAGATAACTGAACATCCACACTTTCATACAAAACTCTTTCCTTCTGCTCTGTCATTGTCTTGGTGCTTAATTTCTATTTATCACTCCTGTTGAATGTGTTGGAAGACTGATTCTTAATTTAAGACTTTCATGCATAGAACGTGAGACAAACTCCTCTTAAGCTTTCGGTTGGTGTGTCCTCCATGTCATGAGTCTGCTCATGTGCTACGTGCAAACTGTTTGACAGGCAGGCACCAATGCTGACTCCTGAAAGTCACTTGGGTTTTAGCTGTAGTGACCCTCTGGATCAGAAGAAACAATTCTGTTTGGGTTCTTCCTACTGTTTAATCTGCCTTCTCTATCTCTGTCTTTGAGGTATCTAACAGTTTAGCTGACTGACGACTCTCCTCATTAGCTGCCATGTCACATTTTTGCCCAGGGAAGAAGACTGTGAGAGCTGTACCTTCCATCTCAATCTTACCCACTGGCTGTAACAGCCTGGACTGTATCCAGCTTTAGTTGCCCAGTGGTGCGCAGAACAATCTTGTGCACATTCAAGCTGTTGAGACAGAAGTGTTAGTAGCTATCGGTGCCTCCAAATTTATAAGGTTGGCTTCATTTAAATGGTGTGAGTTTGAATAGAACGTCTTCAAACATTGTGTTATTTAACCTAGCTGGCAGGACTGCACAATCGAATAAATGGAGCCAGTCATCTTGCATAGTCCTCTGAGTTGAGTTGGCATCCTCCCTGAAGCAGACACAGGGCCACCAGCCGCACCAAGCTGCCCACTGTCCTGCTTCTGTGGCACCTTTGGCCATTTGAGTAGGTGTCAGGATGTGTTTCTGCATGGATGCTGGTTTTAGGCAGGAGAAGCTTTTGCAAGATTCTGGAAAATTAGTGGGCTGTATTGGTATGGGCAGTAAAAATGCACCTGCTGCTAGTTGCGGGAAAGGGGTGACCTTTCCATTGTTCCTCTGAATGTGATGAGTAGGATAATTTAGTACGTCACTTAAATGTCTGCGTGGTTGTTAATTGTGTTCTGTATGACTTATCTTGTTAGGAATTCCTGTACTCGGTCTCATGCTCTTCCCCTGGCTTGTCATACCTGGGCTGTTCTCCAAGGGTGTGCTCTGAAATAGGCCGGTACCAGTGGAGCAGCCACCTCTTCCTTGGTCAAGGGAATCACTGCCCAGCAGAGCTACTCCAGGAATCTTGTTTGCTGGTTCCATACACTTTGCACTGCAGCCAATTTTCACTTGGATTTGTCTCTGCACGTGGTTCATTGCCTGCGCAGTAAGCTAAATATTTGTGAAGCAGGGTGTTAGAAATGATTGTTTTCCTCTCCAGGCAGCTGCTGGGAGTGCCAAACTTTGCCTTGTACTGACAATACTGTTGCCTAGCTAATCATGGGAGCCAGGGATGGGCTTGCTGTGCTGATCATCACACACCGGCAGAAGAGATAATGAGCTGCTGACAAGGATGCGTCTGGAATACAGCCAAGCATTGCATTGCGTGAGATACCATGTGCTGCTTCTTCCTTCCCAAACCAGGACAGTGGATTCCTCTTCCTTAGCATAGTGTCACCTGCTTAGTGTCACCTTGTTCTCTGTAGCTCACTCTGTATTTTGTTGGTACAGTTTAGATGGTTTAAGAATGATAAGTTTAAACAAAGGGAGGAAAGCACATCTTGGGGAATTCAAATCCTTTGTAAACCAACATGGTTTTGTATCCTTGCTCTTAGTGATCTTGAATGGATGGTGTATTTGAGAAATCGGCTTTAAAGGGTAATTTCTTTTGTGGAGAAAGCGAACCTTGACAGCATGAAAATCAGATGGTCACGTAGCTATGCGCTGCATGGTACCATTCTGCAGCTAGTCTTCTCCATGTTGGGCTTGCCACAGTCTCCGTGCTAGTAATGGGGTGGTGCTGATATTTTTAGATGGGATTACAGGCAGCAGTGTCTGAATCAAAATTTAATTCAGTGCTGGAGCAGACAAGTGTGCTAGGGTTGGTCCTTTCCATGTGGCAGGATTAAGGAGAGCAGTGCATTTGCCCATTGCTGCTACCTTTGTCAGTATTGGGGATTGTTTAAGTGAAAAGACAGTCAGTGTTATTTATGCCTTCCTGGACATGCATATTCTGTTTGCAAATTATTTTTTAAATTTTGCTGCTGAGCTGTATTGTTATGGTAGGTTTAAGGAACTTTTGTCCTAATCCCTATTCTGCCTCAGCTCTCAATTTTGGATATGCCAACTGGGGGGTTACCCAGATGTCTGAGTCAGTTCCGACCTGTCCTTTGGTTTACTTCACAAATACTAGTTAAGCCAGTGCAGTAAAGTGTATTTCAGTTTTCTTGTCACATATGAATAACTTTGTCATTAATTCCTAGAACTTGGTCCTAGCCTTGTCAGGGTTACATACCTGAGCTGTGTAGGTAATACCTCCATGCAGAGGGAGAGGCTGTGCTGCCGAAGTTGTTGGCTCTTGGTACCTAAGAGGCTCCACTCTGGATCCTTATTTGACTTTTAGCAAAGCAGGCAAGTCTTGTGCCCTTCATCCTCTCCAAGCTTGTTAATAATGTGAGCTGGACACAGGCATGAAGGAAAAGTCCACCTCAGAACAGATCCCTGCTGGGAAAGCCAGGCTGTGAGCAGCTCTGCATTTAAGAAAGCTAATGGAAATTTCCAGGGAGGGCTTAGAGAGCTTAGTGACAGCCATAAAAAGGAAGAAAATAAGAACTTGACTAAGTGGACTTCACTGTCCATGACTGACGCAGTGTGGAGAATTGCAATTTTTCACCCTGAAGCCCTGGGCAACAAATGTCCTCCTTAACGCGTCCACATCTGAGTGGCAACATGCTCCATGCTACACAGAGCTTCTACCGTATGCCTTGGAAAAGGTAAAGTGCTTCCAGCATTTCCGTGTCTAGAGTTTGATGGAGCAAAAGTTAAATGCTTACATTACCTGAAAAGTATTCATTTCTCCAGTGCAAGCTCTGCTTCTGTGAATAGTCAAGCCTTGATTTGCAAGTCTCCTGGGAAACATGCTGTGGAAGGCTTTCAAACATACAAAATTCAAGCAATATTTTGCAATGGGAGTTTAAAAACCATTAGGCTTTCTGAAAAGGGAGATTGCACCATTTTAAGTAGGTGTGGTTAAACCAGTGCAAATCTTTAAGCTTAATTGAAAGTCTGATTTAAACCAAGGTAATTGTGATTGTCGTACACATCTTGTTGTGTACTTAAGTTGGTTTAAGGTGCAATTATGTGATCAGGTTTCTATGGTCTTAACCCATACAAAGCAGCATTTATTTGGTGAAATCTTTGCTTATTAAGAAGGGAAATGTTGATCTTCGTGTAAAAGATAGTGTCCAACCAGGTCATTCTGTTAAGTTCAGATATTTGCTTTCCTCACTGCACCTTGATGCAATCTGAAACATCTCTTCTGTACCTTCAATCATCCTGAGGCTGGAAGGCCTAATGGTGAGCAAGCTGGATATTGCTCTTAGGGGGCTGTGAGGAGGCAGATGTGGGTTCCAGGTCAGAGAAATGCAGATGCATGCAAAAGAGAATAAAGATCATGCTGGGGGCTTTATCGCTTCAAGTCTTTTGTAAGAGGTGGAGTTGGGAGGGGCTAAGTTGATTACCTGGCCAAGGGAAGAGCCTGCTGAAAGGTAGCAGCAAGGATGCTTGCTGCTGCAGAAGGAAGTGCCAGCTCTTTATTCTGAGCCACTTGTTTG